>NC_138340.1:1108048-2308048 GCF_046562875.1 Panthera onca
GTGGTCCCAGTGGGCCAGGGGGCCCGGAGCTGGGAGCGGGGGATCTATCTGCCAGGATAGCCTGTGCCCACACTTGCACTTACGAAGGTGATGGAGTCGCAGGGGTGAGGAGTTGGGTGGGGAGGCAGGACCGGCGGGCCCTCCACCTCCTGCAGCCCCGAGGGGTACATGGCAGAGAAACTGAGATTCTGAGCTGCAGCCCCTGGAGGGAGGGAGCCCACGCTGGCGGCCCCCTCTTCGCTTCCGCCCACTGGCCCCACCGCATTGACGGGAGGGGCCCACTTTGGAGCTCGGGCTTTGGGTCCTGCTCCAGCAGCCACGGGGCCGGGGTGGCCTCCTGCAGCCTTCTCCCTGCTCCGAGCAGGGGTGTCCGACCTGCATAGCCCCCTTAGGTCCTCCCGGTTCCAGAGGATCCCGAGGGCACTTCAGGGAGGCGGAGTCTGGGCCTCGGCGACTCTTGGGGGAGGGGGTGCTTAGGTATCAGAGTCAGGGCTACGTCAACGTCAGCCTGCCACAGGGTCCCTCAGCTGACCCGGCCTGAGAGGACCGCCCTGGGAGGGAGGCACAGACCCTCCCTTCTGAGACCCGGGTTGCCCCAGCATGCCAGGGAGGTCCCGGGAGATCGGGACACACCCGAGGACCTAGTCATTAACAGCTTCTTCCAACCGCCACAGCTCACCTGTGGCCTTTTCAGGTCTTTTCCCCACTGTCCCTGCTCTGGGGGTGGGGGGATGTCCATGCTCTGGGGGCTTCCCTACTGTCCGGGCTCTCAGGGTGGGGGTTGAGGGTAGGAGCCCTGGGGGCTTCCGCACTGTCCATGTTCTTGGGGGGGGGGTTCTGAGATCTGGGGGGGGGTCCGAGCCCCAGGGGAGGGGTCCAAGCCCTGGGGGAGAGGGGTCCGAGCCCTGGGGAAGAAGGGTCCGAGCCCTGGGGAGTAGGGAACGGAGCCCTGGGGGGGGTCTGAGCGGGGGGGGGGCGGGGGGGCGTTGTTAGAGCCCTGGGGGGAGGGGTCCGAGCCCTGGGGGGGGGTCCGAGCTGGGGGGGGGGGAGGAGAGGGGTCCGATCCTGGGGGGGGGGTCCGAGCCATGGGGGGAAGGGGTCCCAGCCCTGGGGGAGAGGGTTCTGAGCCCTGGGGAGTAGGGAACCGAGCCCTGGGGGGGGCTCCGAGCGGGGGGGGGGGGGAGGGGGTGTCAGAGCCCTGGGAGAGAGGGGTCCAAGCTCTGGGGGGTAGGGAACCGAGCCCTGGGAGGAGGGGACCGAGCCCTGGGGGGAAAGGGTCCTAGCGGGGGGGGGGGGGGGAGGAGGGGGTGTCAGAGCCCTGGGGGAGGGGTCCTAGCGGGGGGGGGGGGTGGAGGAGGGGGTGTCAGAGCCCTGGGGGGTGAGGGGTCCGAGCCCTCGCGGGGGGGGGGGGGGGGGCCAGAGCCGTGGTGCGGGGGGCGGGGACGAGGCCCGCGCGGCCCCCTCCCCTGCGAGCCGAGCTGACCCGCGTCCCCTGTCTGTCCCCGCCGCGCCGGCCCGCGAACACAGCCTGCAAACGCAAGGAGCAGGAGCAGCAGAAGGAGCGCGCGCTGCAGCCCAAGAAGCAGCGGCTGGTGTTCACCGACCTGCAGCGGCGCACGCTCATCGCCATCTTCAAGGAGAACAAGCGGCCGTCCAAGGAGATGCAGGTCACCATCTCGCAGCAGCTCGGCCTGGAGCTCAACACCGTCAGCAACTTCTTCATGAACGCGCGGCGCCGCTGCATGAACCGCTGGGCCGAGGAGCCGGGCGCCGCCCCCGCGGGCCCCGCCGGCGCCGCCGCCACCTTCTCCAAGGCCTGAGCCCCGGCGGGGGGAGGGGCGGGGGGGGGGCGCTGGAGGGGTGCCCCGCCCCGGGGAGGGGGGGACGCCGTGCACAAGAAGGGCCCCTCCGCCCTGCGCCCCGCCCCCTCCAGGCCCAAGGGAGCCCGCCGCGCCCCCCCCCACTCCCCCCCCCCCGCCCCAGCGCCCCGAGGGCCGCGGAGGAAAACCAGGGCTCGCGGCGGCGTCCCCCAAAGCGGGTCAAGAAGCACATACTAGAATAAACCGGGTATTGAACAGAAGGAATTCGAAGAATAAGCCCCCCCTCCTTCCCCGGCCCCCGCCCCCCACGCGGGGAGGCCCGGCGGAGCCCCCCCCTCCCCAGCCGTCCTCCCACCGACCCCGCCCCGGACCCCGCCCCTCCCCGAGTCGCCAAAAGCCCGTGGGGCTGGGTCCTCCCCGCCCCCCCCGCCCCCCGCCCCCCCACCCGCACCGAGACCAGCCCCCTCCGCCGGCAGAACCGCCCCCCCAGCCGAGAACCCCGCTGCTCGGCCCACACCCCCTCCCGGCGGCCGGGGTTCCTTGTGCCAAGAATCGCCTGCCTTAACGTCTGGGGAGGGGTCGCAGCAGCGGGGGCCGCCGGCGCCCATGGGCGGGCGCCCTCCCCCACCCCGTCCCAGCCCGGAGGGGCCGCCGAGCTCAAACATGCGGGTACATTCCAGACGCCTCCCCTCCCCGGCGCCCCACCCCCCGCCAGTTCACTTTACCTTTCGGCACCTTGATGACACGCAGGGAGAGACAGACCCCGGGAAACAGGAAAAAAAAAAAAAAAAAAAAAAACGATTCCACGGAGGAGACACCCGCACGCACGGAATCCCCGCCGGGCGGCGCCGGGCCTGCAGGGGAGGCAGGGGGCGAGCCCGCGCTCGCGACTCTCTCTCCAAGGAGCTGAAGCCGATGCTGAGGAAGGTGGGGTCCTGCCTGCTCCTTTTTTTGCCAAAAAGAAAAAAAAATGACAGACAAGGGGGAAGGAAGGGTCAGAAATGAAGATGAGCCCCCCACCCCCACCCCCACCCCCAGCTCGTCTCTCTTCCCTTCCTGGTGACCTCCAAGGTGACCTCCAAGGCTGGCCGGCAGCTGGATCCCAAGAACCCCACTCCCCACGGTTCAAGACCTGGAGGCTAGAAGGAACCTCGCCCCCCAAACCCCGGCGCGTCCACTGCCTCCCAGGGAGGTAGTCACCCCCTCCCCCCTTGAGAATGCAAAAGACATTTCTAGTGAAATGCCCCCCCCCCCCCCCCCCAGGTAAAGGCTACCTCACTCAAACGTTCTTGTCTGTGATTGGATAAATCACGCCTGATACCAAAGATTCCCCCCAAGGACCTGTGCTGGACGCTGAAATGCCCCGCCTGGGACCAGGTGTGCCCTCAGGTGCGCCCCGCTCCCTAGCAATGAGAGAGAGAGACAGAGAGAGGGAGTGAGACAAGGAGAGAGAGGGAGATGGAGAGAAAGAGAGGCAGTGAGACAAGGAGAGAGAGGGAGTGAGACAAGGAGAGAGAGGGAGAGAGAGAAGGAGAGAGAGAGGGAGATGGAGAGAGAGAGAGGCAGAGAGAGAGAGGGAGAGCGAGAGGGAGACAGGGAGAAGAGAAGAAGGAGGGAGAGAGGATACTGAGGTCGATGAGTGCCTTTTTCTGGAGCCAAAGATGTGTGTGAAATGTTCTCTTGTCCTTATCGACTCACTATTCTCCCGGCTTTTGAAGCAACTGATTCGAGTGATGCTTCTAGAACCTTTGGGTGTTGGGGCAGAATCCTGAGTCCTTGTCCCCGCTCAGCAACCGTCCCCCCAAACGCGCACACGCTCACACGCTCACGCGCACACACACGCACGCAGGCACGCACACGCGCACACCGCTGTCCTTTCCGTGGTGGCGCTGGGCACTGGAGTCTGGGTGGACGTGACCCCTTCCTTCTGTGCCCACTATCACCTGGGCCCCACTGGACAGACCTCCTGCTGGCAGGGGACAGGGCTTCTCCCACACTCTGTGCTGGGCAAGTCATTTGCTCAAGCAAGGATCAGAGGCCAGAGGTCTCTGTTTTGTCCCCTGTTGGAACGTTAGGAACCGGCTCGGGACCATTCGGATTGTGGAACTTTCTCACTACGGTGACCTGTGGTCAGATCGGGTCAAGTCCCACGTGCCCCGGGTCACAGAAGCAGCCCCAGATTCCAGGGTCCCTTTCAAACACACACACACACACACACACACACACCAGCTCCGTAGTAGCCCCCCCCTCCAGCGGGCCCTCACCCCACCCTCCCCCTGACGCCCAGCTTTTGTCACCAAAGACCATTCTCCACGCAGGGAATGACGTATCCAGCACAGCTCCTTCGAGCCTTTGACAATTTTCTCTGAAATACCTCAAAATATTTAATGTATAGTTTATGTGATAAAAAAAAAAATCCTTAGCTAGTTTTTGGAATACGTGACTTGAAGCTTTATACCGTTAAATTATAATTTTGCAGACGATGGTATGTCGTTTCTTTGAAGAGTTCCGTGGGAGACATATTGAATGTCAGGGCAGTGAGAGCCGGGCGGTCAGAGGCCAAGGGCAAGGCAGCGAGCGCGGGAGGCGGAGAGCGCAGACCGGCGTTTACAGATTTCTTACTCAAACGAGTCCTTTAGGAAAGGCAGGAAGAGAGAAGGTGCACCTTTCTTCTCTCTGGTGTGTTGTTTCTCGTTTTCTGGAGTCATGTCTTATAAGAGTATTTATTATTCTATGTGTCCTGTGTTCAAATGTACTTTAAGAAAAAAAAAAAAAAAAAGGAAGAAAAATGAAAAAAAAAAAAAAGACAGTGGAATTTGATTTGATGCATGACCTACTGTGCTCGGGGTGGGGCGGGGGGTGGGGGGGCCGCTCAGGGCCCCAAGATTCCGTGTCGCATGGTTGTGTTTCGTGCCGAGTTCGGGTTCGGTCGGGGCTTCTTCGCGCTGCTCTGTGTTCGTTTTCCCCTTTCTAAGGATCTGTGTCCAGTGGCGGGAGGGGGACGAGGCCTCAGGGGGACGGGAAGGTGGAGGAGGCAGCGGACCCCCAGACCCCCGTCTCCACCTCCCGCTGCCCACATGCCACCTGCCCGTGCCAGCCGAGGGGGGGGGGGTCCTGGGCCTCCTGCTCCTGGTTCTCAGGCGCAGGAGGGTGTCGCTGCCCCCTCCCCCAGCCCGGCTGGTTTCACGCTAGCATGAATTCCCAAGTGTCTTGTTCACAGGAGAGAGACAATCAGCCAATTCGAGTCTTGTCGCCCAGGGGGAGCGGGGCCGGGGTGTACCCCAACTTCTGATATCCGAAGGGCCCTCTCGAGACACCCGCTGCCCCCAGGCAGGCCCCCAGCCGGACTCCTCCCACACCCTCAGCCTCCTCAGCCCCCTTCCCTCCGGCCTGAAATGGGGGGGGGGTGCACATCTGTGGAGCCCTCCCTCCCAGCCCACGTCGGGACCCTAGAGAACAGAGAGGCCCCCCAAAAATCGTGAAAGCGGGCTCTGGGGCTGCACCCCTGCCTGTGACTCCACTTGGGCTGAGCTCACACGGGGGCAGAGCCCGCCTCCCAAGACAGCCGGGGAAGGGGGCTTGGGGTAGTGAAGGGAGGTTCACCCCAAGGACCCGAGGCCCCAGATCAGAGGGCAGGGGTGCGGCACACACAGTCCAGGGCTCCCCCTACCCAGCCCAGCGCCGGCTGGAACGTGGGCCATTTCCCAGAGTAAACCACACCTGCCCCTCGGTCCCGGCTCCCCACTGTGGTCCTGGCAGACAACCCCCCCCCCCCCAGAGGGCTGGTTTTGGGGGGGCCTTCTCTTCAGCCAGGGGTGAGGGAGGACCAAGAGGCCGCTTGGCCCTGAGTGTTTAATCAAGACTGGACACTGGGGCGGCTTTGGGGGGGGGGGGCACCACCTACGTCATCCAAACTTCCCCCCCCTCCCCGATGCTAGATGCTAGAGGGAACAGAAGCCCTGTCCCTCCCACCCTCAGGTGACAGGCTTAAAAGTTAAAAAAAAAAAAAAAAAATCATCGTCATTGTTAACCACTGCTGTGCTGGATTTGTTGTTTTGTTTTTCTCCAATAAATTATTTTGTACTCACTCACCTGGATGTGTGTGTCGGCGGCAGGGAGGGGAGGTGTGGGGAGCGGGGAGGGGAGGAAGTCTGTCTTTGGGCCGCCCCCCCCCCCACAGCCGCCCTGTGGGGACGCGCCCCGAAGCAGAGGGGAAGACACCTGCTTGGGGACGAGGCTGCCTGGGGCCGGACGCTCGCGGGTCCACGGAGCACCCCCAACCCCGAGGGCGTGGAAGCCCCCGCTCCCCCCCACCCCCGCCCCGGGGCGGCGGCGGGGCTCCTCCTGCAAATCCCGCCTGGGCCACTAGAGGTCGGTGTTCGGGGTTTTAGCGGGAAAGCCGGTCGCGGGACCGCGGATGTGACAGGGGCAGGAAGGAACGAGCCTGGCGCAGCCCTGGGGAAGGTGGACCCTGGTTTATTAGCAACAGAAAGGGACGTGGAGCCTAGTCCCCCGGGGAAGGCCGCGCAGGCCCGCGGGCGGGTGCGACGCGGGGCGGGTCACTGCTCTTCGGGGGTCGGGGGGCGGGGAGGGGCTGCCCCGCCGCCTCGGGCGCCACTGCGCCCTCCCCGGGCACGGGCAGTCACCCCACGGGGGACACCTTGCCCCCCTCGTCCGCGGGCTGCTGGGGGGGCGGGGGAACCCCGACGGCCCCGGCGCCCTCCCCCTCGACCACCGTGACTCCTCCCGCTCCCCCCGCAACGTCTCCTGGGACGCCCCGGACCGCCAGCTCCCGCGGGGAGCCGGGGATCTGAGGACGGCGGGCTGCTCGTCCCCCGTCCCTCGAGGACACCTTGCCCCGGTGCTGGTGCCCCGTCTTCCCCAGGAGCGACATCTTCCTGGAGCACCGGGGGGACTCCTGGATGCTCGGGGACAGCTCTTCGTGGCACGGGATTATCTGGCCCATCAGCATGTCGTTGTCGACCCCCGGCGCCCTGCGCAGAATCGTGCCCTGCGTGATGAGCTCCGCGTAGCCCTCGCGGTGGGAGAAGGCGTAGCTGGAGCGCCGCCGGCGCGACTCCCGGCGGAGGTAGGGCGCAGGTTCCACCGCTGTGATGTCCTCGCTCGGGGCCTCCTCCACCTCCTTCCCGGCCGAGAGGAAAGCGGCGGTCAGCAGGCTCGCACGCCGTGCCCACTGCCCTCAGGTCCCTGCTGCCGGTGGGGGCAGTCAGAGCCCCTCCTTGGCCACCACCCACCGACCAGGCCTTCCCTCCCTGAGCAGAGCCGGTTAGAGTCCCCTCCCAGGCTGACTTTGCGCCAACCCATCAGATTCCTTCCCCGGCACCCCACTCTGGACCAGCCGCCACCAGGTGCCTCGGGTGCCCTCTGGTGGCAAAGCCAGGCGAGGTGAGCCGGGGACAGCCAGGTGTCCCGCCTGTGTGGCAGAAGACGGCTGGTTTATGGCCATGTTTGGTCGCTATTCCAGTCACTTCTGGGGCCCATCCCGGCTGCAGCCTGCCCTTCTGGGTTCTTAGGGTCATGTGAGCCCCTAAGTTCCCACGCACGCCTTTTTGCACGGTAGCAGAACGCACGTAACACGAGATGTACCGATTTAACCGTCTCCAAGCACACAGCTCAGCGGCATCAGGCGCACTCACACCGTCGGGCGCCCACCCTCCATCCGTCTCCAGAACTTTCCATCTCCCCAGACTGAGACCCTGTCCCCATGAAGCACGGACTCCCCGCCCCTGGCTCCCACCATCCACTCTCTGTCTCTGTGGACGGGACTCCTCTGGGGACCCCCTGTGCGTGGGGTCACGCGGGACGTGTCCTTCTGTGTCCGGCTCCTGTCACTGCGCACGGTGTCCTCCGGGTCCGTCCACATGGTGGCAGGATGTCCTAACTTTCTCAGGCTGAACAAGATTCCAGCGTGTGGAGGGACACGTTGTGTTTACGCTTCATCCACACATGGACCCAGGGTTGTTTCTAAGTCCCTTCTCTTCCCTAGGCCATTTCCTGGTTTCTCTGTCATCTCGACCCCCAAGCCCCAGTCATCTGGGCAGGAGTCCGGTGATGCTGGAGTGCGCCTCGTCGTGCTCCTGGCCAGCTCCACCCTAGGAAGGGGTGGTTTTCCCTGGGGAGCCTGGGGCCTGTCATTTGGTCCCCCTGAGGGCACTGGCCACGCACCTGGGTCTCCATTCCCAGCACCCCCAGCCCCGCATGTCCGGGAGTGTCTGCTCCGGGCACAGGCTCTGCCTGGTGGGGTCCCGGGAATGTGCGATGGGGACCCCAGCCCTCACCTTGGGGCGCGGCTTCTCGAGGGCTTGGTAAATGACACGCAGGGCCAGTGTAGGCAGGGTGTTTAGTGACACATTCAGCAGGATCACCAGCAGGATGGAGGGGTGGGACAGCACATTGCGGTCAGCATCTGGGGACAAGACAGGGTCACAGCCCGGCCCGGGGTGGAGCCTCCCCTGAGCCTGCTTGGTGGCCCCTCCTCCCGTCACCCACTTCTCCGCCCTCTCCCTCCACCCCCGGACACCTTTGTGCAGATTCCCAAAAGGCACCGATTCCCCCTGCACGGGACCCCCCCCCACACACACACACACACACAGCCGAGAAGACAGAGGCTCACAGAGGCACGAAGCGGACATTGTGGCATGGATGCACCCGTCCCCAGGGCCCGCCACCCCATCCCCTGCTGGGGGCTCACACAGGAACGGGAAGTTCTCAGGGGAGATTTGGAAGAGCCAGAAACTCTGGCAGCCCCAAGTGACGACCACGTAGAAGCAGAAGCTGAGGAATATGGCCAGCACAGACAGGACCGTCCAGTACTTGATGATGAGTATGGCCTGAGCAGGGAGAGAAGAGCAAGCCAGGGTGGTGGCAGGAGGCTCAGGGCAGGGCTCATGGAGGGGGGTGGGGGCTGAGTCCCCAGGGCCCACGAACAGCAGGCCCTTGGCAGGGTCACCTGAGCAGTGACATCTCGGTGGCTCACGTCCAAGGCCCCACTGGGGGGGAGACAGGCCGGTGGCCCCGCCTACCTCCATGGTGATGGACAGCAGGCTCGACAGGGCCACGACCACAGAGAAAGACTGATAGTCACTGAAGCTGGTGGGCCCGGCCGAGTCGTGGCTGACCCACAGGGTCACGAAGAAGTTGACCAGGGAGGTGGCCGTGCCATGGGCAAGGGCCTGGAGAAAGACCCAGTAGTTAAAGAGCTCGTCCTTCTGGCCTGCGATGTAGAGCTGGGGCAGCTCCAGACTCCGCTCGGCACTCACGTCCTGGGGGTGGGGCACAGGGGGGAGGGGCAGGCTCTTGGGACCCGGTGGCCCGTGGGGGACGACCCCAGCCCCGCTCCCGGCCCCCAGGGGGAGGAACGTAGGGCAGAGACAGGGGCGTCTACCGGAGAGGAGGAAGCGAGGCCTTGACTGGCTCACCTGCTCGAAGAGACCAATGTAGAGGACCGGGAGTGTGCTGAACAGCAGGTTGAAGAGTGCCAGGAACCAGCCTTCGTACAGAGGCTGGCACGGGAGGGGGAGGGAGAACGTGGTCAGCCTTCAGGAGCCAAATGGCCAGAAACAGAAACGTGTCTTTACCCGAGGAGACCCACCCAAGCTGGCTGGACCCCCTGGGGAGGATGCCAGGTGAGCTGGGAAGTCAAGGCACGATGAAGGTTGGTGCTAAGGCCAGGGATGGGTCACAGGAGGCTTGATAAAGGCCGGAAGAGAACAAGGCAGAGGGGAAAACGTAGTCTGATTGTTTCCAAACTTCGCCTTTGAGTCCTTGTTTTAGCTGGATGGCTGCGATGCGGAACTACGGGGGCGGGGGGGGGAACGGCTAGAGAATGTGTTTGCTGGCCGTTCCCGGTCTCGGGGGATCACCGCGTGGAAGAGCCCTCAGGGACAAGCAGCCCCCCTAATGACAAATCCAATCCAGGTGACAGAATAAGGGCTTCAGTTCCAAAACCCGCTTCATGCGCGTGCTGCAACTGAACGCATAAGTAACAACCAAACATTTTACGAGAATCAAGGTTGTCACTGGGGCAGAAAAGAATCACAAAGCGGGTCCGCGGAAAAGGCTAAGCTGAGCCCGGTCCCGTGGGACTGGACTCAAACATACTGCTGTGGACTCCGTTTCCAGTATTCACAAAGACAGAGGGATAGATACAGACAAGACATGGCGACGGATGTGCCTCTCTACGAGGTTAACATGTGTCCACTTCCCGGCTCTTGTCAACTGAGAGAGTAATCCTGTAGCATCCCGGGACCGATGAGCACACCAAGCACTTAGATCTTGGCGTCTAACTACCAAGAGCCAGGGCTCCTCATGGAACCCGCTGATTGCAGGGTCGGGGCAGGGAAAGTACAAAATGAGCGGGGCAGTTCTGGTAGCACCAGAAAGAGGGGGTGTAGTCGGAAAAGACCAGGTGCACGTCAAAAGGACAAATCGGGGACGATGCCCGCGACAAAATATACAAGAAAGTAATATCCGCGAGTCTACACGGACAGGCGTCGGTACTGAAAAAATACACAGAGGAGAAGGGACAAATGTGGAAAAACTGAACGCCGCCCCCCACAAAGATCCAGAGCAAAAGAGGAAGCCTGCGTTCAACACTGGACTGGAAGTCCTAGCCAGAGCAATTTCCTTAAGAAGAGGAAATAAATGTTACTCGAACAGAAAAGGGAGAAGTGAGGTGCCTGCGGGGCTCCGTCGGTTAAGCGTCCGACTTCGGCTCAGGTCACGATCCCACGGTTCGCGGGTTTGAGCCCCGTGTCGGGCTCTGTGCTGACAGCTCGGAGCCTGGAGCCTGCTTCGGATTCTGTGTCTCCCTCTCTCTCTGCTCCTCCCCTGCCCGCGCTCTCTCTCTCTCTCTCAAAAATAAATAAACCTTAAAAAATTATAAAAGAAAGGAAGGAAGGAAGGAAGGAAGGAAGGAAGGAAGGAAGAAAAAGGAAGGAAGAAAAGCAAGAAGTAAGACTTTCTCTTTGCAGAGGACACAATCCTATATGCAGAAACTCCCCAAGGATCCACAAGGAAGCTGCTAGAACCAACCAACAGACCAGCAAAGTTTGTCTCCATACACCTGCTGGTGGGAGCAATCCCAAAAGCAAATTAAGAACATTCCAGCTTACAGAAACATCGAACAAATACCTGTAAACAAAACAGTGGGGCAGCCAAGCAGTATCTACTGACCTACGGCGCCCCCGGTAAAGCTCCCTCTCACACGCTGGGGTTTGGGGGACAGGGAGCTCCTTCCCTCTCTCGGGGCCGTCTATTTTGAGACAGCTTCCTGGCCCGCAGGGAAAACTGCCCTTCCAAAGCTCTAGAGTCTTGCGGTCAGGGACCCAGCCCCCCCCCCCCCCCACACACACACTCCCCCAACCCCTCAGTGGCTCAAATCCTCCTCTTCTCCCCTCGAAGGAAGGACTTTGGAGCACCTGCCCCCACCCCCACCCCCACCCCCGGCTTCAAAGCTCCGACGCGCCAAGCATCCCCGGAGACCTTGGGCACAGAGCGGGGGCAGGACCCCTCCTCCCTCGCCCGGCGCGCGTGGCCGCGCACCTGGGCGGTGAAGCCGCTGTAGAAGGCGAACCAGACCTGCGCCATCATGCTGGCCAGCGTCTTGTACACGAAGTAGCGAAGGAACTTGCACACCCGCACGTAGGACCAGCGGCCGTGCACCAGCAGCAGGCGCTTCAGGAAGCAGAACTGGGCCAGGGCGTAGTCGCTGTTCTGAACCGCCTGCATGCCCTCCGGGCCCGCCAGCCCCACGCCGACGTCCGCGGCTGCGGGAACGCGCGCGCGGGCGCGCGCGCGGCCGGTCAGCCCTGGCTCTCCTCCCCCCACCCCCACCCCCACCCCGCCGCCGCCCCCCTGCCGCCCCGCCACGCACTCTTGATCATGTTGACGTCGTTGGCGCCGTCCCCGATGGCCAGGGTCACCGCGCGCTGGTATTTCTTGACCAGCGCCACGATCAGAGCCTTCTGCTTGGGCGTCACGCGGCAGCAGATGACCGCTTGGCAACGGGCGGCCAGCTCCACGAAGGCCCGCTCGCGCCGCACCTCGGGGCCGTCGCGGGCGCCGGAGTCCTTGACCCGCGGCCCCAGCCCCGTGCCCCTCAGCTGGATCCCGAGGGTCCGCCACATCAGGGACACCCTCTGGGCGCGCAGGAAGTCCGTCGTCCGCTCGCCGCGCTCCTGCCAGGCCTCCTCCACGTCCACGTCCACGTCCTCGTCGCGCACCAGCGCCCGCGGCTCCTTGCGCAGGGACAGCAGCAGCTGGTCCTGGCCGGCGGGGGCGGGGCGCGGCGGGGGCGCGTCACCCTGCACCCCTCCGCTCCGGGCAAGGCCCCGCGGGCCCAAGCCAGGCAGGACTTGACCGCGACCCGCCCCTCCCCTGCTCCGGCCCCTTCCGCCTCGCCCCGTCCAGCAGCTCCCGCGGCCGGTGCGCCTCCCAGCCCCCTGCCCTACACCAGGGGCGCTGCCGTGGCCCCGAGCGGACACTGACCAGGAACTCCCCGTTGATGACCATGGCCACCTTGGTCTGCTGCAGGAAGCGGCTCTGCAGGAGGCCCTGGCCGGCCAGCAGGCCGTCGTTGCTCCCCCAGTAGGCCTCCAGGATCCGACTGCAGGGGAGGGGGGGGGGGGCGGGTCAGCAGCCGCAGGGCACAGCCTCCCGCCCCCCCCCCCACGCCCCTGCCTCGTTGTGCCGGGGTCCCCCCCCCTCCGGGAGCCCCACCGGGCAGCGGCTTCGGGCACTCCGCAGACCCCCCGGGGCCGCTCGTATGCCGTGGGTGCGGCCCCCTCCCCATCCCCGGCTCGCCCGCCCGCCCGCACCCCGACTTCTTACGTGATCTCCTTCTCCTCCAGAATGAGCATGTTCTCCGACAGCAGCTGGCAGGCAAAACCGATGTTCACCGCCGTCTCTGCAAACCAGCCCAGCTCAGCGCCCCTTGGGGGCCACGCCCACCCTGCTGCGTGGCCCCGGGCCCCCACAACCGCATCAGCATGCCCCTCCCCCTGGCCACGGGGATTGGTTCAGAAGAGGGCCCGTGACTCAGGCCGGCCAATGGCAGCCAGCCCTGAGTTTTTTGGCTGCCGCTCTGAGCAAAGGGGGCTCCGCTTTGGTGCGTGGCCGGGGCTGGGCTCCTGGACGAAGGGAGGGTGGGGCGCGGGGCCAAGAGGTCATTGGGCATAGCATGCCTAGACCCCATGGGCCCTTCTTGGAACCCACACAAATGACTTAATTTCTTTTAAAATCAGAAGAAAACATAATGATAATGACTGTGATCCAGCTCGGATATTTGTCTTGATCCCAACGCAGCTGCAAGACGTCATTTTAAGTATTTTGTGTGCATGTGCCTGGTGCCCACGTAAGTCCTAATGCGGCCTCGGGGGCCACAAAGAACCCACAGGGCAGTGGAGGAGATTCGGGGCTCCAGGACCAAGGGACCGGCGGGCCCACGCCACTTTGCCCCCGAGTCACTGGGTAACCTCCAGCGCCTGCTCCCAGCCCTCTGAGCCCGGCTCCGCCCACCTGTCACACAGGGGCATCCCGGCCACTCAGGAAGCCTCGGCACAGGGCCAGCCCGCCCGATGGAGGTGTCGGGGGGACCCCAGCATTAATCGTGCCCGTTCCTCCCTTCCCGGCTTGACGCGGAGGGCAACGCCGAGCCCGGACAAATGGGACAGGAGGGCGGTGGCCTGTCCGGGCAGGTGAGGGGCGCTCTCCCACCCATCCCCCTTCTCTCGGCGCCCCGGGGACCCACCTTGCTTATCCCCTGTGAGTACCCACACTTTGATGTTCCCCTGCTTGAGACACTGGATGGTGTCGCAGACGCCGTCCTGGAGTCTGTCCTCGATGGCTGTGGCTCCCAGCAGCTGGGGGCGGGGCCGGGGGGGTGGGGGGGTGGTCAGCGCCCTGGCAGAGGCGGGGCGCCCGGCCCGGCCCCTCCGCGCTCCGCCCACCTGCAGGCCTTTCTCCATCTCCTCGTACACCTGGTGCAGGGCGTGGGCCCGGTTCTGCAGCCGCAGGCTGGCTTCCCGGTGCCGCTGGCGCCACTCCTCGTACGTGTCCTCGTCCACCCTCTTGTAGGCCAGGCACAGGGTCCGCAGGGTCTCCTCGGCAAAGGACTGGGGGCCGGGTGGGGGGGGCCCTGGCACCACCCCGTCGCCACTCTGCCTCCCTGACACTCTTCCGGCCCTGCTCCCTGCTTGGGGTCCCCGAACCTTGCCCCCCACCCCCAGGGGGGCTGCTCTGGCTCAGCCCCCCACCCCCACCCCGTACCCAGCTCTGTCCTGCCTCCACACCTCTGCACCTGCCCTTCCTCTTGTCGGGAACCCCCTCCCTTTGCTTCGGCTTTGCATGGCCATTTCTAACTGTTCCTCAAGACCCTCAGCACAGCCCGGCCAGACCCTTCCCCGGGACCCCGACAGCCCCTGACCCTTCCCCTGATCCCTGGGCTTTGGAATGTCCGTACCGCACACAACCTGGACAACTGCACGTGGCCAGCCTGGGTGCCTGCCACTTCTCTGCACACTCTCCTCCTCTGCCCGCCTCTCCCTGCCCCTCACCCCCTGCCTTACCCCAACAGCCTCCCCGCCCCCCCCCCCCACCCAGCAGGGACTCACAGCCAAGGCCTCCTCCGTGGTCCACTCTGTCATGCCTTTCTTGCTCAAGCGCTCAAAGATGACCACGTCGGCGCCTTTGGTGTAGAGGTAGATGGCGCCCTCGGGGTTTCGGACTGCAGAGGGAGAGGCCAGGCTGCCCACACACACTCTCGCCTGCCCGCCCACCCCCCGCGCGGGGCGCGAGCACTCACCCAGCACCGACATGCGCTTCCGCATGCTGTTGAAGTCCATCATGGCCAGGACCTGATACACCCGTTTGTCCCCCAGCTCCATCACCGTGATGCTGTCCTGCGTGCGCGCCACGAACACGTAGCCAAAATTCCGGGCCGCCGTGACCAGCGCCTCCTCGTCCGGGGATGCCGCCTGGTACACCGGCTGGTCTGCTGGGGGAGGGAACCGCGGCTGGGGCGGGCGTGTCCCCCGAGAGCTTTCCTCCATCGGGACCGCCACCCGTCTCCAGAGCGCAAAGGAGGAAACCAGACGTTCACAGGACGGTGGTCTCTCGGGCTGGTACAAGCTCTAAGCCCGGCAAAGGGAGGTAGGTGCGTGGACCCCGGTCCGAAGGGCCCCCCGCTTCCCACAGCAACAGATCTCGAGCCTCGGGCCTGGACACCCCTAGGCCCAGAAGAGGTGGGGCTTGGGACAGGGCCGAAGCACCCTCCAAGCCCAAGGAAGGGAGCCCTGGGGAGTGGGCTGGACCGTCTCGGGAGCCCCAGGGCCGGAGCACCGCCCCAGGCGGGGAAAAGGAGGTGGGCGCACTCACGGTCTTTCTCCTGGACCATCACAGTGTGACAGATGGCCAGCAGACGCCAGAACTCCCTCACCGCCTCGTCCGTGCGGCCCCGAACGGCTCGCAGGAGCTCCGCGTTCCGGTAAGGGAACTTCCCGTCGGCAAATTTGTTCCAGAGGTAGGGGTTCCCCTGAGGGGTTGGGAGGGGACAGGCCGGCTCTGGGTGGGCCCCTGCTCGCCCCCACCCCTATCCCGTGCTGCAGGGCGGCCGAGGCTCACCTTACATGGGGCCTCCTCCTCATCGTCGGGGCCTGGGGAAAGACCCAGCTTCAGGCCTTAGCCGCTGCGCCCACGGGGATCCCGCAGCGCCCACACCCCCCCCCACCCCCACTGGCAGGCTTCCCAGGGCCACTGGAGACGGCCAGACAAGTGGGCCTGGGCCTCTGGACCCGACACCCCAACAACCAAGGACCCCCCCTGGCCACAGCTTTGCCTTCTGCACGAAGGAGAGAAAAGAGTGACATGGCTTCCAGAGGTCCCAGCAGCATGGCCGGGGTGGAGCCCAGCCTCATGCAGGCGTTTTGTTTGATCTCTTCACGGTGTCTTTTCACAACTTGGACCTGCCTGCCTACGTTGAAAGATTGGGGTGATGACACACACACACACACACACACACACACACACACACACCGGGTCCACAGCCCTTCTAGAAACATCAGAAGACCTGGCCTGGGGCCGATGCTGCTTGCCACAGGCCCTGCTGCTCCCTATCGCCCCTGAGACCCCGGCTGAGGGTGGGGTGGGCTTTACCAGAGGGCACGGGCCCATTTCCGTCTTCCCGTTACTACCCCGGTGGGTGCTCTGTCACGTCCTGGCCAAAACCACGTCCCCCACTTTATGATGGCCAAGAGGACCCTGCCCCACCACTTTTTGCGTGGTCTGCGAGCCAAGAATGGTTTCCACATTTCTGGGGCGCCTGGGTGGCTCAGTTGGTCGAGCACCTGCCCTCAGTTCAGGTCACGATCCCGTGGTTTGTGAGTTCAAATCCCACATCGGGCCCTGTGCTGCCAGCGCGAGGCCCACTTCAGATCTTCTGTCCCCCTCGCCCCACCCCTCCTCTGCTTTCGCTCTCTTAAAAATAAATACATATTTTTTAAAAAGACAGAGAGAGGGGCGCCTGAGTGGCTCATTCGGTTGAGTGTCCGACTTCGGCTCAGATCATGATCTCACGGTTCATGAGTTCGAGCCCCACGTCGGGCTCTGTGTTGACGGCTCGGAGCCTGGAGCCTGCTTCCGATTCTGTGTCTCCCTCTCTCTCTCATCCTCCCCTGCTCTCTCTCTCTCTCTCTCTCTCAAAATTAAATAAACATTTAAAAGAGAGAGAGAGAGAGAGTTTCTCAGATTTCTAAATGTCTGGGAAAACATTGAAAGACGATCATCTTGTGCCACGTGAAAATGTTAATGAAATTCCAAATTCAGGACTGGCCCGGTCGGGTAAGCGTCCGACTCTCCATTTTGGCTCAGGTTGTGATCTCACAGGTCGTGAGTTCGGGCCCGTGTTGGGCTCTGTGCTGACAGTGCTGAGCCTGCTTGGGATTCTCTCTCTCTCTCTCTCTCTCTCTCTCTCTGCAGCCCCACCCCACTTGTTCTCCCTCCCCTGCCTCGCAAAAATACATAAACTTAAAAAAATAAAATAAAGAAATTGCACATTCAGCGTCCCCAAGGAGAGGTCTGTCTGTGAAAACCGAAAGAATCCTATTCCGTGACACGTGTAGACGCTGACACCCCACGGCCCGCGTCCACACGCAGGCTGCCGTCGCGGGGCAACGGCCGACCCGAGTCTCGACCGGGGCCGGGTGAGCCGAGAGGCCCACAGTATCGCTCTGTGGGCAACGTGGGACGATGCCGCGCGGCCACAGTTCCGTGGCCCGGAAGCACAGGGCGTGGGGCCGGCGTCCCCGGGACCCGCGGGGTGGGACCCACCGTAGACGATGCCGGCGATGCAGCACTTCTTGAAGGTCATGACGTTCTGCGTGAGCGTGCCCGTCTTGTCCGAGAACACGTACCCCACCTGGCCCAGCTGGTCGTTGAGGCTGGTGCTGCGGGCCTTGGCGGGCACGTCCTGTGGCGCGTAGTACATGTGTACGTCCCAGTTGATGAACATGCTGTTGCCCAGGTAGATGAACTCGACCCTGCGACACACTCCTGGTCACAGCTCCGCCCCCGCTCCTGAGGGGAGGGCAGGAAGGGGCGGGGGGAGCCGGGCAGGAAGGGGCGGGGCAGGGGGGGGGAGCCGGCCAGGGTCTCACATGATGAACATGGCCATGGGCACCATGACGCTGAGCAGGATGAAGAAGCCCCAGAAGGTGAGGAAGGTCTCGGCGGCCACGCTCTGCACGTGCCTCGGGGAGACGTAGTGGTGCTTGGCCTTGAACTCCTTCACCTTGGACCAGAAGCCCAAGCTCAAGGCCACAGAGATCAGCACCAGGGACAGAAAGATCTGGAAGGCAAGTGGTGGGCACGCGGGTGACCCCGGGTGACACAGGGGCGCCCCGGGGACTCACCGACAGGGGCACTCAGTGGGGACGGGTGGGCGGGCCGGGTCCCCCGGGCAGGGGCGCTGCGGGGGTGGGTCCCCAGGGCAGGGGCGCTGGGCGGGGGGGGGGGGTGCGTACCCGGGGAGGGGAACTTGCAGGCTCTTTGTCGGCCTCTTGAGCTGCTGTTGTTTCAATTATTATTACAATAACTTCAGAAAAGAGAACTAATCGGGCAAAACCCGCAAGCTGCCTAAGTTGAGCGCAGGCCATCTTACTATCTCCTGCGGGCCTGGAAGGCGTCAGAGTTGGGGCCACGAGGACGTCACTACTTGGCCCTCAACCTAACAAGAGATCCTCCGGCCCACAGACCCGTCTGAGGATCAGGACGCACGCGCTTTTGCACAGGAGGGAAACGGAGGCCCGGAAGAGGACGGCGGGGGCCTTGGGCGCCTCACCAGGGCCACCAGCCTGTTCAGCAGACGGTCTATCCTGCTTCTCTTCAGATGGATCTTGCCACAGTTCCTCATGATCTTGGTGTCAAAACCTGTGGGGTTTGCGTCTGCTTGTCGCCTGCCCGTCCTCCTGGCCTGCACCCCGCCCCCCCGCCCCGGGCCGCCCCGGGCCGCACCGGCGTAGATGACCAGCCCGTAGCAGGTGTCCGTGTTCCGGACCTTGCAGCCGCGCAGGAGCACGTTGCCGATGTCCAGGGGGTGCTTCCTGCCGTTCCACTCCAGGCACCCCACAAAGTGGTGCAACCTGCTGTTGGGTTCCTCACACACCACCTTGCCTGGGGGCCACGTGGGGGGGAGGTCAGGTAGCCACAGGCTCGTTGTGGGGGGGGGCTCGGCCTGCCCTTTCTGAGTTGGGGTGGGGGGGGGGGGACACCGCTGTCCCCCTCCGGCCCCAGCCACTCGCACGGGGCCCGCCCTGCCCCACTCCGGCCCCGCTCACCCCTGCACCACCCCCAGGCAGCCTCCTCCTGCTCCAGAGCCGGCCCCTTCCAGCCACAGGGGTCTTGGGTGCGCGGCCCCCGGCCTCCCGGACTCAACCTCCTCAGAGAAGCCCTCCCTCCCTGAGCCCCCTTCCCCATGGTTACAACCCTGGGACGACATCATCAACCTGAGCTCTGTGGGGGTAGGTGCCAGCCTGGTCTTGGTGACGCTGAGGCCCCGGGGCCCAGCCTCGCGCCTGGCCCCCAGCAGGTGCTCAATAAATGTGTAAGGAGGGAAAGAAGGAAGGGACACCAACATCCGACTCCCTGAAGCCACAGGGGACAAATGCAGGCACTGTCGTTTTCCAGAAGGTGGTGGGAGAGGTCCTTCCCACCACCAGTCCCGCTCGTGTTCAAGCAAATCAAGGCAGGATGAAAGGCTGGACCAGCGCAGGGTTAAAATGGCCATGGGGTGTGGACCGGGACCCTGGCAGGGAGCAAGCCCACACCTCCTGCCACCTCTGTGACCCCAGTCTCCTCCTCTGAAAAATGGGGCCATGCCTTCCAGCACCGCTCCGTCAGGTCAGGGCCTAGAGGGAGCGGTGGGGACACGTGCAGCCACCCTCCCCACGAGCGAGGCTTTTCCCCAGATATCAGACATGCAGCCGGTGCGTGGATGTCAGGAGCGAAGAGGCTGTGGCTCAGGACAGAGATTCGGCTCCCGAACCAATCAGAGCAGCCTGCCTTTGCAACAAGACAGGAAAAAATAAAGTCCCCTTGCTGGGCCACCGTGCAGGTGAATCGCGAGCCCATGTACGCAGGCCGCCTTTTCAATTAAACCACCAAAACTGTTTGACTCGAAGCGGTCGTGTTTCATAAATAAAATGTAAAGCCTGATAAGATGCTGCCCTGCGTATCGTAACAATACAGAGAATGTCCCAAAAGTCTCGTTGATTGAGGGGCCGTGAAACATGAATCCCGACCCCCAACGCCCCCTAGACACCCCATTGCCACGCCCCCAAACCCAGCGAGGTGGGGAAGTTTTGCACCCGCTGCCCAGAGGGGCAGGCCCACACGGGGCAGGGGTGTCTGCTGTTCCCTGCTTGCTGCCTCTCACCTTGGAAGGATGCCATCTTCCTTATACTGGTCAGCTCGTGGTGGGTGACCGGCGGGGCCTGCCTGAACTTCAGGTTGGTCTCCCTGGTGATGAGATGGGGAGCAGGTGAAGGGATGGATGGACGGTACCAGGGCAAGGCACCCGCAGCCCTTCCCAGAGTCCCTCAGACACTCTTGCTAAGCACCGACGGTGTGCCGGCTGCCGACCAGAACGCCGAGGCCCAGAGAGGGAGAGGGCCTCGCCCAAGGACGCACAGCGTTTTTGCCACAGGGCTGAGGCCACGCCCTAGGCCTTCTCACGCTCAGGCTGGCGCACACGAGGGCCTCCAGAAATGTCGGCACAAACGTAGGTCCCTTGCTCTGGCCTAACCTTTTGGCCCAGCTGGCTCGCAGGCACCCCGCCACCGTTCCCGGGGCGAATGACCTAACTCTTCGGCCGCTGGGGAAGTTCTTGCGTCCAGAGCCCCAGACCCCTAGTGATGGCCCACGGCTCACCCATCGATGTCTGCAGTTTCCACGTAGCACAAACTGCTGGGCTCGGTGCTGGCCAGCAGGAGTAAGTCGGCCTGGGGTTGGGAGGGGTGGGGGGCAACAGCATTGCTCAGGGGGGACACAGGAAGAAGGCAAGCAGGAGGCAGCCCGCCCCGCCCTGCGGTCGACCACCAGCTCACCGGGACGATGTTGTCTTTGTGCAGGCAGACCACATCTCCCACATACAGGTCCTCCCACTTTCTCCACAGGAAGCTGCAGGGGCGGGGGTGGCAGTGAGGGGGGTCCCTCCCAGGCCCAGCCTTGGCCACCCCAGCCGGGAGAGCGGGGCTTCCAGTCTGCAGGTCCTGGCCGCCCGCCCCCGGTCCTCCTGGAGGTCCGGCCTTCCTGGTTCCCCAGGCCCTTTCAGATCTTCCCCGCCCCCGTCTTCAGCTGAACCCCCATCACAGGGCCCGTCCCGGCCTTGGTAGACAGCAGGCGCTTAAGCAGTGCCGGCTGGGCCGCTGTCAGCCTCAGCCAGGATGTCCAGGAACACAGAAGTTTCCGGGCCCTCTGCGAGGCACTCCTCCCTGGCCTGTCCCCGATCCCGGCAAGCCGTGCTGGGGGCCTCTTGCCCCGGGACGGACCCCACACATACACGGGGCCACAAGGCCTCACCTCTTCCCCACCAGGGTCTGGCAAGGCCTGTTGTTGATGATTCTGTCGCTTCTGTGTCGCCCCTGGGCTGACAGGGGAGCGGGTCAGAGGGACGGCCCTGCCCCCAGCCGGGCCCCCACGCCACCCCGGGGGGAGGGGCTGCTGGGCAGGAAGGCAGATTCTGCCTGCCCACACCACGCCCCTGGCGGCCTCTCATGCGACCTACCACACAGCCCAGCACCCCCCACACCCAGGGCTCTGAGGACCCAGCCGGCCCCCTCCACTCGCCAGGCACCCCGGCCACTTACGATGTCGTCCACCAGATCTCGGGTGGCCCGGATGACGAGGAGGCAGATGAGCGGGACAAAAAGAGTGAACCAGGGCAGCGTGGAGATCTCGGGGAGGCCCTGACGTGGAGGGCGGGTCATGCCGGCCGCCCCCCCAGGCACCACCCTGCCCGCCTCCCGCTGCCCTCCCACCCGGCACACCCAGCCTTACAGCCTGGCATCCCGTGTCCACCTGCTGACCACCCCAGCCCAGGGCCAGGCCCCTCTCCCCCCAGACCTTGGGACAACCACCCTCCTGTCCCTCTGGCCCCGGTCCCCATCACTGGTCCCTACCACATGGTTTGATGTCACCCCTGCCTGCCCGAGGCACCTGAAAACACGCGTCAGGGCCACTGCTGGGTCCCCAGTGCCCAGCACATAGTAGGTGCTCAATAAACGTTTACTGGATCTTTACTCGGAACAGAATGAGACGCTGGGTCAGGGTTCCCTGGAAACTGCCCACCCACCGAGAGAGGAAGGTGTCCAGGCTGGATGCCGGCCCCCCTCGTGCCCCACCCAGACGGCCCAGGCAGTGGGAAGGGCCCCCACAGGTCCTGAGAACGCGCTTTGACCCCTGATTCCTCCTTGCCCTCTGGGTTTAGCTCAAAGGGCTGGGGCCAAAGGTGGTATGTCTGAAGCTGTCCATCCTGACGGGGGCGGGGGGGGGGGGGCGTGCCCTCCTTGACCTGAAGGAGCCACGCACGCACCTCCCATAATTCCTCATGCATCGAGGACTCCTCTGTGCCAGGCCGTGGGCTATGCAGTGGGGACCCAGCAATGAGCGTGGGGGGACAGACCTTGCTCCACAAACCACACAGACAAATGCACAGTGAAACTGCCCTGGGTCTACAGAGCCGTGGGGCAAAGGGTAGTCAGGGAGGGCTCCCTGGAGGAGGCAATGTGGGCAGGCGGCTGACCCCTCCACACCTGGAGAATGATGATAAAAAGGAAGTAGAGGTTCGACACGCGGTGGAACTGCTCATACAGGTTCAGGGGCAAGAAGGAGAAGACGTTGTACTTGGCCGTGTGGATGACATTGCTCTGGAACGACAGCCAGCGTGGGATTGCTGCCCGGCCGGGAGGCCCCTCGCCCGCCTGCCCCGCCTTCTGGCCGCTACCAGCATTGATTGAGCATCTACTGAATGCAAGGTCTTGAGCCAGACTTTACTGAGCGCCCAAGGGAGGCAAAGCCTTAAGCCAGCGTTGACTGAGCCCGTCCTGGGCGCAAAGACTCGGGGAGCAGAGCCGTGAGCTCAGCGTTTCCCAAAGCGTGGCGCACGCAAGAGGTTTTAGGTGGGGCCCCGTGAACATATTACACTTTAGAGGTTTCATATTAATATAACTTAACCCAAACTGGGGTGGGATAAGGGGGGAGGGGCGCCAGCACCCAGCTGGGGGTGCTACAGTCCTGGGGACTGAAGTCCAGGGAGGGTGCTGCGGGGGAGGGGGGCAGAGACCCGGGCGCCCACCTTATGCTTCCTCCTCTGCCAGCACAGGAAAGACTTCTCCTTGAACTGGCTGTTGTAGTCCCTGCTGTTGGCTTCCAGCTCCCAGGTGAACGCTGAAGCCAGAGAGAGCGGGGCATCACGCAGGGCAGCAAACACAGGCTAACGACACCCCAGAGGAGGGCCGAGGGGCCCCGGGGGGACCCAGCCCTGGGGACGCTCGGCTCACGGACAGGGAGCTGGTAAACAAACAGGACGGCCCGCGGCCCCCCACGCACAGTAAACTCAGGGGGAGCGCCCCTCGTCCCGCCGCCCTGCGCCAGTCCCTAGGCCAAGAAGAGAACAGGCTCTGGGAGACCCCTTCACACCCACTCCTTCCTCAGAGCGCTAAACCGGGGCCCAGCACCGGGCTCCAAGGTGTCCAAGGCTGCAGGCCCCGAATCCTGAGTCTAGCATTCGGTCATCGGCTTTGGGGCCGTCAGCCGGCGAGCACCCACACTGGGCCTCCTCGGTCCCCACCTCAGCCACTGCACTTCGTGATGGCCCTCGGCCCCCTCGCCAGGACCCAGGACACGCACCGGAGTTCTTCTCCTCCCCGAGGTCCTCTCGGTAGGCGAGGCTGCCCATGCTGGTGGGGCTGCGGGGAGAGGGCCCCAGGTCGCACCAGCAGCCCGGACGGTGCCCGCTTCTCTGCCCCGTCCCAGGGCTCTGACGTTCCAGCCGCCGGACGTGTCCTTCTCTGGCCGTCCTCAGGCCTGGCGGGGCCCAGGCTGCCCCCCAAACCTGCGACAGCCTCGCACCCAGCAGCTCCCAAGCTAGCAACCCAAGGTCGCCTCGTCTTCCCGTGTTACGGCCCATCGCTGGGGTGAGGGGTTCTACCTCGGGCCGCTGCTCCCCGCCAGCCCCCATCAGCTCTCCTGGGAGGCCCACACCCACGTCCTCCGGGGTCTTCCTGCCGCCCCTCCTGCCCCAATCCCCGCCCGGCACACCCAGCCCTCTGAGGTGCTCCACCAGTGTTTGCTGAGTGACTAAATGGGGCCCCAGGGCTGTATGTTAGATCTCACGGACACGAGGGCCAAGCTACCCAGAGAGGTCTGAGCATGGTCTCGGGGCAGCTAACCCTGACGGAGGAGATGCAGGCGACCCCAGACCTCCCACGGAGCCTGGAACCTTCCCACCCTCTAGTTCATGCTTGGCCCTTGCCCTTAGACGCCAGGAATCGGAGTCTGCCCAGGGGACCCACAGCAGCCACCAGCACTCAGCAGCCCCCCGCCTCCGGGCACTGGGCTGGCTGTCCCCCTGGAGGGGCTTTCCCCGCATGCGCGGTCAGTGCGTCCTCACCGTTCTGGTCTCAGCTCGTACTTCTCAGACCGTCCACGCTTCTTCAGGCGCCTCCTCTGGGCTCCCCCTCTACCTGGGGCGTCCCCCATCCCAGTCCTGCTCCCCCTCCCTCCTCTGCGTCTCTCCCTGTCTGGGCCGCCTGCTGAACTCAGAACCTCTCAGGGCAAAGACGGCTGGCATCTGAGCCAACCGTGTCCCCAGGCCCCGAGTGGGAGGACCTGGCTCAGAACCAGTTCTGCTGCTCCCGGGAGCCTGAGCCGGGCCAGTGCCCATTCACCGGATGGGGAAAAGCGAGGCTCAGGGCGAGCGAGGCTTAGCCAGTGGGACCCAGAGCCCGGGAGACTCAGCGGAGGGCAGACGGGGTCGGAGGAGGAAAGCTGAGGTGGACAGAATCCACCCCACGTTTATGGGGGGGGGGGGGGACAGGAAGACGCCCCCCACCAGGGCTGGCTTCCCCTTCCTTCCCACCCTCAGCTCACCGGAAGCCTCGAGCATCCCGCAGCGGCGGCGGCCCAGACGCCGGGGCCTCCACAGGACCCCGGGCGCTCCGGCACCCCCACTGGGCTCCGCTCCGCGAGAACCTCCAGGGACGCCCCGCCGCGGCCGCCGCGACCTCACGCCCTCAGGCCGGGCGCAGTCCAGAGAGGGTGCGAGGGCACCCGAGGACGCACAGCAGCGGGAGCGCCGCCGCTCACCCGCGCGGGCCGGGGCGGGTGGTCCTCGGGCGGCCAGGGCGGCGGACGTGCCGGAGCTATTAGCCGGGTGCCAACCGGCCTGAAACGGGCGGCGCGGGCGCGGGACGGGGCTGGGGCGGCGCGGGGGCGGGCCCGGGGGCGGGGACTTGTCACGCTGGGCGGTCCTTAGGGGCGGGGCTTTTGCCGTGCTGGGCGGGCCCGAGGGGCGGGACCGGGTGGGTTGAGGGGCGGGGCTTTGTCGTGCTGGGCGGGCCCGAGGCGGGCCGGGGGGCGGGGTCCTGAGAAACAGGGCGGGCCCGCGGGATCGGGGGCAGGGCTAGTGGGTTCTTGCAGAGAGCTCCCAGGCAGGAGGTGAGGCGGGGTTTCACCGCGCGAACCTAGGCAGAAGTCAAGGTGGGGCGAGGCGGGCGGAGACTTACGGAGAGGACCGGGGTGGTGGGGACCCGGCAGAGATGGAGCCTTGGCGGGGGGGCGGGGGGGGGGGCCTCTGGAGTGGTGGCAGGCGGCGGTGCAGGGGTGGGGAGCGGCAGGCCCAGATCCAGGGTTGGGTCTTTGCAAGGAGCTGAGGGATGTCAAGATAAGGGCAGGCTCGGACTGGGGAGGATCAGTGGGCGGGACCTTGCACCGCAAGGCGGGATAGGGGGCCTCGATTCGGGCCTGGGTACTAATCGGCCCGTAATTTAGGGGCGGAACCTTGTAAAGCAGACCCTCCGTAGAGTGGATTGGCCCTGGCCGAGGTTGGACGGGACCAGAGTGGGGCTAGGGACACAGGAAGGACGCACAGGTAATCACAGGTCTGAGCTTCGTCCTGGGTTTTCACTCCTTCATCCGGCACCCATTAATGAGCACCTTCTAAGCTCAGGTGCAGTGTTAGGTGCTCGGCTGGGGGAGGTAAAGGAGATCGTTAGAGGAAGCCCACGAAGTTCTGGCCCGGTGTGAGCCCACCCAGCGGGCGACCAGGGCTCCGAGGGCCTTCCTGAAGGTGATAGGGGTGGGAGACAGCCATGAGGCTGGGGGAGCTGGGGGGGGGGGGGGGGCTTGAGCCAGGTTGGGGGGGCTGCTGAAGCTAGGGTCCCCAGCAGTGGGGACTCAGGGGGAGGGGCGAACTTGGGCGGACACAAGAGATGATTGAACGCTTTCATATTTTCACTCTTAGAAATCCTCTGGGAAATATGGAAATTAGGAAGGTAGTTGGTTCTGGGCACTTTCACACTGTCACCACCTTCCCCCCTCTGCCCTGCGCTGGACTCCATGCCCAGCCTCCCCTCTCCACCTGGCACTGGGGCCCTTCATAGCATCACCTATGAGCAAATGTTGGTGATGAGGGAGCGATGGGGTGGTGAGGACAGCACACAGGCTGTGACCACCCCCCCCCCCACCCCTGTCAGAGCAGCAACCTCCCCACTCCCTCTTCCTAGGAAGCCTGGTCTGCACACCCTCCTTGGCCTTTGAGGGTGGGCGGGGGGTGGGGTGGGGACTGGTAAACCTTTTATTCATTCACTCAACAAACACCCAGCCCGTACCCAGTGGTTAATGAGAAGGACCCAGGGGACCCCATTCCCTCCCTGCAGCCCCAAGAGCCTCACTGGCCAGCTGAAAGTTTGCACCCCTCCTCTGGGTCTCCCTGGGGGGCTCGTTATGCTCTGGGGAAAGGGAACGACACCACACAGAAACAGAAATGGCCCTGCACCATTTATTTGGAAAGTTACTTGTTTACAGAAGAGGTGGGAGAAAGTCAAATGGTCAGAACAGCCTCAGGGGGACACAACAGTGGCCGGGGCCCCGACTCAGTCACCACTCCCCAGTGAGGGCCCCTCAGGATCTGGAGGGCACCCAGTCCTCGGCAGCGCTGGCCCAGGGTGCTTCGGGGGTAGAGGCTGCCGTGTCCTCAGCCTGGGACCTGCCCTCTTGGCCTTTAGCAGAAGCCAAAGTGGGAGTGGCAGGGGCCCTCCTCCAAAAGCCCTCCTGCCTCCACACATAGGGCACCCCCCACCTGCCCCTCCACGGGCTCATCTCTGGCTACACTTTGCGTCTTGAATGGACTAACCGTGGAGACCTCAACACCCCCAAGAGGCACAAGTGACAGGCCGAGTCCATCACTGAGCCCCGTGCACACAAGCACCTCCCGGGAGCAGCGGGCCGGCACTTGGGGAGCGGGCAGGTGGCCACCCTCCCCTATCCGCGTTAGCTCCTCAGACACAGCACGGTGGCTCTCCAGGGCTCCTCGCTCCCCGCCCCACGGATAAGCAAGACGGCCAGCCAGGCCAGCTCCGCTCACAGGACTGGGTCACCACCTCCACCATCACAGAGCCCCAAGGGGGCCAGAAGCGTGACGGGCCCGGGGACCGCAGGAGATGGTTTTTGGGAAGACAAACAAGGTTCTATTTCTGCTTCCCCAATTAGGGGCAGACCGGACCCTGGGGGCAGCTGAGTGTGGAGCCTCACCAGGCACCAAGAACACCACCAGACGCCAGGAGATCTAAAATCCATACAAACATTTATTCTGTTCCTGCCTCGGGTCAGGGGACCAGGGGTCAGGGCCCTAGGGGGGCTGCAGGCCTTTACAGACAGCCCCTCGGGGGGAGGGCGGGGCTCCAGCAGGAAGACAGGGTCCAGAGGCTGGTGGGCCCTGGAGGGGTCCCAAAGGCGAGGCCCTGGGGGGTGGCGGGGGGGGGGGCTGGCTTCGTTCCCAGAGGTCACGGAGTCCAGGTGGGTTTGGGGAGGCCAGTTTCCACCCGCTCGGCCCGGGCCGGACTGGACTCTCCGTCCTGGTGGCTGCCAAGGTGCCGGCTTCTGGCCCCCCGACTTCTCCCCCCCCCCCGCTCCCCCGCCCCCAACGGGGAAGGCAGCACCAGGGTCTTCCTTTTCCGGTGGGGAAAGACAACTGTGCGAATCGCCAGGTTTAAATTACAAATAATAAAAATAACAATACAAAATAAAAAAAGACAACCCCTGTCTCAAACACACCCGTGAAAAGCCTGCCCGGCAGGAGAAGGGGCAGGGGCGGGAGGCCTGGCTGCCAGGGACTCCGCAGGGCCCTCTGGGTGCCGGGTGGGGTCTGTCCCGGTCCCGTCTGGGAATGAGCAGCAGTCTCTGGAGGACAGAGTGGGGGGGGTGGGGGGAGAGGCGGGGGCGGCGCAAGGGGGCCAGGTCGGGCGGGGGGGGGGGTGTCAGGGCTCCAGGTGGTCTCGGCTTGGGGCTCTTGTGCCGCCGGCTCGTCCCGCTCTCTCTGTTTCCATGTCTCAGCGATGTGGACAGGGTTAGCTCTCGAGATTTATTGCACTGTTTTGGAAGAGGCCTGGGGTAGAGGCCGGGCCGGGGCTGCGGGAGAGGCGGGCAGGCGGCGGTCACCGCTTGGTCTTGGCGTCTTCTCGGATCTTCCAGATCACCAGGTGCATGCAGGCGCTGGCGTCCTCGCTGGAGCTGTGCCCGTCCACTGCGGGGCGGATGGACGCGTCAGAGTGGCTGCGCCCCCGGGGCCCGGCCGCCGCTCCCGGCCCCCGCCCCCCGCCGGCCGCTCACCGTTGTCCTGGATGATCCGTCTGAGGTAGTCGGCCATGAGGTTCCGCAGGGAGCGCTTGTAGGGGAGGCCCAGGCGGTGCGGGAAGAGCACGGACGTGTCCACCACGGTGCTGTGAATGACCTGTGGGCGGGCGGGCGGGCGGGCGGGCAGAGACCACGGGTCCAGGGCCCCAGGAGGGCCGGGGTAGGAAGGTGCCTGGGGCTCAGACCCGCCCCCACAGCTCCCACTGCCACCCCCCCCTCCCCCCCCACGGAGGGCACCAGGCCCAGGACCCCCGGGAGCGGGCAGTACCTTCAAGGCCAGCAGGTCGCTCTCTAGGCTGTGTCCGATGAGGACGGTGTCGGCGCTGAACATGCTCAGCAGGACGGCCTGGACATCCCGGAGCGAGATGCTCGTGTCCACAAGGTCAGCCTCAGTGACCCCTGAAAACCTGGTGTGGGCGGAGCGGGGAGCCTGAAGGTAGCCAGGGAGGGAGGCGGGGTGCCCGCTCCTGGGGGGGGCTGGGGGGGGGCGGGCGCGGCCACACCTGGTGTTGTAGTCGACGATCTCGTTGTCCGGCTTGACAAAGGTGTCGTAGACCACCCGCATGTCTGTGTCCACCACCGTGACGCGCGTCAGCTCCAGGCCATACGTGGTGTAGGACTGCGGGGCCGAGAGGGCTCCCGTGACCGTGCGCCCCGCCCCGCGCCCAGCGCTCTCAGGACGAGGCCGCTGGTCCCCGAGCCCTCTGGCCGGCATTCCAGTACCCAGCAAGGGCCGTGTCATACGGCACGCAGCGTGGGCTGAGGAGTGAGGTCAGAGCGTCTACTTGGCTGGAGGTGGGGGGGGGGGGGTGGCGGTGGGGGAGCCCTCTCTCAGAAGCTGCCGGCAAGGCCTCGAGGAGGCACAACGGACGCAGCCCGGCACACGGCGCGGGCAGGGCGGGGGGGGGGGGGGGGGGGGGGCGTTGGCAGGATCCCCCTTCTGCTCCCGGCTCCTCCCTCTACCTGCTCTCTATCCTAAGACCCCCCACCCCCACCCCCACCTCAAAGCTGTGGGCGCAGCAGCGGGACGACCACCGAACAGAACACCCACGGCAGCCAGCTCACCATTTCACAGTCAAGGGCATAAACGCCCGGGTGAGCATCTTCCGAAAGCTCTTTATCGAAAGTTTTCACAAAGCCTTCCAGGTTCTCCTTCCGGCCGTCCTGCACGTGTTGCTGAGGGGAGGGGAGGGGAGGGGAGGGGAGGGTGGGTGAGGGCGGCAGGCTCGAGGGGCCAGGCTGGTGCCGGGCTTTCTCCGATCGAAGGACAGAAACGGGGGATCAGGGGGCCGGCCCGGGTTGCACCTCATTTCTAGGCAGGCTGGGGGCCCTTCCCGAGATGAGGGAGTATCGGCGGGCCCAGGAGACCTACCTTGGCGACCTGACAGCCGGCAGAGCCGATGGCAGCCGAGCAGCACGTGTACTGAGTCTCCCAGCCGCCAGCCACTGGAAGGGAGGTGGCAGCGGTCAGGGCCGAGCCTCCCCCGTGCCCCAGGCACAGCCCCGACACCCGCTGTGCTGGGGCGGGGCGGGGGGGGGGGGCTCACCTCGGTTCCGGCGGAGCCGCCCCCAGTGGTAGTAACACTCCTCTTCGCGCACGCAGCGGCCGGATGAGGACACGAGGTACTCGGTGCCACAGCGGCAGCAGATTCTACAGGCGGCTACGGGGCGGGAGGGGAAGCATCAGGCCCTGCCGCGCCCTGTCCCCACGCAGCCCTCCCGGAGCCACCGTCTCCCTACCCCTCCTCGAGCACAGGTGGTGCTGAAGGCCACTCACAGTCCTTGGGCTTCTTGTCCTCGGCCGTGAAGATGACAGCGCCCCCCGGCCGCTCGGGGTGAGGGAAGGGGTAGCCGTTCTCCTTGAGCTGGTCCTCGGTGAGCAGGTATTCCTTGAGGCGGCCATACAGGGCGGCCCCTGGGGACAGCGGGCATAGGTGGTCAGCCCACAGGGAGGCCAGGACAGCCGTGGCGGGGGGGACAGGAGCTCGGCCACGGCAGCCACTGCTGGGCCCCCAGGTGGCCCGGGGGGAGAGGGGGGGTGGAGGGGTAGGCAGGTCACCTTTCAGATCCTCCACCCGGGGGCTGCTCGGGCGGCTGAGTGAGAAGCTGGTTTTGGTGGCCAACTTGCCCCCCAGCACCATCTCGTGGGACACAACCCTCCGGCCGCTGGTTTCTGGAAGGGGGAGGGGTAAAAACTACACTCAGTCTCCTTCGTCCCTCCCAAGTGCACCCTCCCCCTCCGTACTGCCCTGTCCCCTGGCCTGCTCCTCGCCAGAGGCCTGACCTCCTGTGACCTCAACTCTTCTGGGACGGGCTGCAGGTGGCCTGGAAGTCCCGGGCCTCCTGGGGCCCCTGGAACCTGCCCAGGGGGAGCTGTGGGGGGTGGAGGGGCCGGGGCCAAGGCAAGAGCAGGAGAGCCGGGAGGCCTGCAGACGGACACGGCAGCGTGCCCGCGAGAGGCAGTCCTGAAACGTCCTCCCCGTCCCCACCCCGAGCTTAACGCACAGAGCGGGCCCCACCGAGCTCCGCCTCTGAAGAGGGCGCCCCATTAGCTGGTGGCCTTCGGCTCGAGAGACCCGGCTCTCTAAGGAGCGTGGTCAACAGCGAGAAGAGGCTGCTCTGAGGGCACGGCACCAAGCCGTCTCCGACAGAGGCCCGACAAGCGGCAGCCTGCACCCGCCACCAGCGTTCCCCGCAGGCTTTCGTCCCCGTCTGCCCCCCCAGCCCCGGGAGCGGCAGAGAGCTGGCGGCTGGGGTCCCCGCCCCACCGCTCCCACAGCCCGGGTGGGGAGCAGCCCCAGCACGTCGGGGGAGCCCGTGGCCCTCTGCTAGAGGCGCAGACCCGGATCTCGCAGATGTGACCCCCTGGCCGCCCCGCCCCGATTTACTGTTGAGACCAGGTGTGGGGCTGGGGACCAGGCCCCGGAGCTTCTTGAGGGTGTTCACAGCTACGTTCAGATAGATGTTCTTGCTGGGGCTGCGGTCGTAGGCCACCTTCTCCTCGTTCAGCGCCTGAGGACACACACCACAGCCCTGTGGCCCTGTGCTCGGGGGAGTGGAAGGTCCCGGCCCCTCGGCCTAGGACCTGGCCACCCCTACACACACCCCAGCCCGCTGTCCCCCCAGCCGGCCCGCGGCCACCTCCCAGGGTCACGCACCTTCTCTACGGCTTCCTGGTTTGAAGAGCAGAATTTGAGACACTCCTCAATAAACAGGTTGAGATACCGTTGGCGGATGACCGTGGGGACTTTGCCCCCAAACTCTTTTGGGATAATGGGCTTCTTTAAACTCTAGAGAAAACAGACCCATCAGAGACGGCCTGTACCGTGCCTGGTCCCCTGACGTGTATCGCAGAACCCACGGGACACCGCACACGCAGGGTGGACCCTGCTGGGAACTCTGGGCTTCGGGGCCTGAGAGAGCTCATCCCTGGCTCACTGAGGCCAGCACAGCCACGGCAGGGTTGGCCAAAGGGGAAACTGAGGGCAGGCGTGGTGGGGGGGGCGGGGGGGGGGTACATGGCAGCGTGCCCGCTGCTCAGTGTCTATGAACTGAAGCCGCCCTGGGCGAGGGGAGTCGGTTAGCAAAGGCAGCAGAGGGAGCCGGAAGGGGAGGAGCACCCACGCGGCACAGGGGCGTCGGCAAGCCAGGCGCCCAGGTTCCCGCGGCAGGGGACCCGGGGGGGCGGGCGCTCACCTGTAAAGACGGGCTGTGGGCAACACGCTTGGGGGTGACGGTGGCGGTGGTCTTGGACGCCATGCCGGACAGCGTGCGCGCCTTCAGGGGCTGGCCGCCCGGTTCGGGGCCATTGGGAGGCTGGCCGCTGCTGGCGGCGAGGGTCCTCTTGGCACCTGTGGGGGCTGGCGGGGCACAGGGGACGTGAGAGCAGGAAGAGAGCACACCCATGACCGAGCTGCACAGCACCCAGCAGCCGCGGTCGTTCAGCGTCAGCAGGACGTGCATCTCGGAGCACAGGGGGACGGGCCGGGCTGTGGGGCACGGGCTACGGAATGACATCAGGCTCTATGTGCGTTCGGGCAAGTCCATCGAGAAGGGGGGAACGCAAATGGGGCTTCGGAGGCCGGCTCAGGCAACGTCTCCGCCGGGGCGGCCCGGCGAGTGGCAGGGCGCGTGGGAAGCCTCTGCCACATGCTCCGGCCCCCGACTCCGAGGCATTGACCTTTGAGGGAGGAAAGGCCCTCGCTCCTGGGCTGCGGACCAGAGGGTACAGGATGCCCCCGGCCCAGTCACTGTGACCGGCGGGGCCGGCCCTCCGCTGCCTGTGTGTTCTGCCTCTCCCTTTGATGAGGTCACAAACCAAACAGTCTCCCGCCTCCCCGGGGAGGAGGGCACCCGCCTGCCGGGCTGTTTCCGAGGGCTCCGGGGAGGCGGCGGGGGCCGGAGACCGGGGTGCGGGTGTGCGCACGCGCCTGCACGGGGCTTCTGTGCCGACAAAAGAACGGGAGCGGATGAGGAGAGCACGGGGCCCAGGCCCCCGGCCTCTTGGAGGGACCGTGGCACCACAAGCCGGCCGCGGCCCATCCCATGCCAGGGCCGGCCTCCGCAGAGCGGGCGGAAAACGCGCGCTCTTCCGGAACGGAAAGACAGCTCTTAGGTTCATTTACACACGGACTGTTTGTGCGGCACCCGGGGTGTGCATGGGGAGGAAAGCCAGCACGAGGCATCGGAGGGGACTCCTGAACTTGGGGTGACCCCCTGCAGCTCGGGAAGGTTGCCACCGTGTCTAAGGATGCCGGGCCATCTGCGAGTTAATGCCACCCCAAGTATGTCTGGTGATGACTGTGGCAAGGACTGTCCCGAGCCATGGAGGATGACCCAGGGGACCCGGTCACGTGCAGAAGGGGTGGGATGACGAGAGAGTCCGCGTCCCAGGATCCACACGGTTCGGGGTGCTCTCCTGTCCCTGCAGCTAAACCACGACTGAAGATCCACAGTGCACACTTCTTGCCCTCAAGTTCTAACTCGGGAGCCCTGGGGAGGGGAAGGAGCAGAAGCCAGACAGTTTACCCGAAAGCAGGGAGAGGCAGGGGAGGGCTGTGGAGGACTACCTCGTGGGGCCCACCCTTCAGGCCCTGGTGACTCCAGGGAGTATCTGAACCAGCAGCAAGGACGCCCCCCCGTGCCCCCCGAGGCTGGCCAGATGGCAGGGGGCCTCTACAACCCGAGAGAAGCTGAATGTGCATCCGAACGAGGCCTCCCGGTGGCCGAGCAGCCAGGGGCCCCCCCACATCCCCCAGCTGCAGACGCCAGCGAGTGTCCTGCCGGTCGGACCACGCAGGTCTGACCGGACCCTCAGACAAGACCAAGCGGGGGAAGCACCCACAAGACAGAAGGAAACACAGCCCCGGGGGCCTCCAGACCAGCTGGCTCAACTCAACCAAGCTGAGCGCCTCCGGGGCCACAGCCTCGCTGACCCCAGCCCCACAGACCACCGAGGCCAGCCCCCCCCCGTTCCCGGGATCACGGTGTAGAGCCCGGTGCCCCCACTCAGGAGCCCGGGGGAGGCAAGGACAAAAAGACCAGGCAGGCAGGGACAGAGTGGAAGTCACAGGGAGATCCCTGGGTCGGGGCCTCAGAGGGAGGCAGGAAGCCGGCACAACAGACTCTCTGGGTCTGTTAGACAGACGAGGGGTGGGAAGAAGGCACCCCGCACACCCTCCACAGCCAGCCCCCGGCTACCAACACCAAGGCCGGGAAAGGCCCGGAGCCGCCGGGCACTGCATCAGGCCTGAGTTAGCCTGCTGCTAACAGTGGAGGGAAACTTTTATCCCCATTCCACAGACCAGCACACTGAGGCCCCAGCTGGGCCCTGTTGGAGTTCAACATCGCTGGCAAAAGCAGAGCCTGGCCTTGGGCTCCTGTCACACCCCCGAGCCCCTGCGCCCCGGGACTCACCTGCAGCCAGGCGGGGGTTGGGGACGTGGGCGATCCTCCTCTTCTCGCCGGGGGCCGAGATGTGGACGGAGGACGACGGCTTCTCGGCCGGCTGCTGGGTGGCCTGGAGCCAGGCGGCGGAGTCCCTCTGGGCCTGCTGGGCCCGCCGGTAGCACACCTCCTGGGCGGTGGGAGGCCGGGCAGGGGGCGCTGGGCCTCTCCTCCCGGGCTCTGCCTGGGTGATGACAAATTCCCGGGGGGGTCTGTATGCTGGGAGCACCCAGAGCAGGCCACACGGGGCAAAAGGCTGACGGTAGGGCCACAGACAGGAAGGCAGGGGCTCCGGGGCCGGGGCCAGGCACGCGGCCCCGGCGCCCTCCTCTGAGTGCTCAGATACCCTGGCAGGAACCAGCCAGCTCCACGCATTGGCCCTCAAACTCATGTTGCCTCGCTGTCCCATGGCACCTCGGCTGCCCTGCTCTCTTGGCTCCTGGCCTCGGAATGCCTAGGCCCTGCCCTTGGCCCTGATATAGGCGCGGCGTGGGTGGGACTCATTAGGCCCCTGATTGGATTGGCACGCTAATCCAATCCCACTTGACTCCTTTTCTCTGGCCTTCAGCTTAGCCAGGGGAAGGGTCTGGTGATAGAATCCACCAGAGCTCCCAGGTGCTTGGCAGAGAGCCCGGTCCTCTGCCCCAGCCTTCCCTCTGCCACCGACAGCTGTTTCTCTCTTCGGGGTGGGATCCAGCTCTGCAAGGTCGGGCCACCGGTCCAAGATCACACAGCACAGCTCACAGCCAGCAGTTTCCCCCCCGACCCCGTGCCCCTCCGTGCCCCGCGCCACCCACCCCCCCGGCACCGAACCGAAGACCGGAGGTGGGCTCCAAGCACGTCTCTGCCACCACATGGGGAGTGCCAGGCACGTGCCTGCCAGTGGAAGCCGTCAGCAGAGGCCGGGGGCCTTCTCTCTCCCACCGGCCTCCCCTCAGGGCCCAGCAGTGGACTTTACCTCCTTGCCTTGCTTGGAGAGATGAGAAATCCTCCGCTTCTGCCCTGGGAACAGAGTGGTGAGGCCCGAATGGCCCTGGGCTTCGACCTTCTCTTCCTTGGGAGGCTGCAACACACATTCAATCCTCGATGAGGTTCCTCCCTCAGACCTCACCCCCACACCAGCGCGGCGACTCCTCTACCCTCCCCGCTGCGAATATGTAACTCAGAAAGGACACGGAGAGTGAGGTGGGAAACCGGGAACACAGTCAAGGGAGGGCCTACCGGGTCTGGAAACACGATGTGGGGCTCTCACCCCCAACCGGGAGGCGTGCTCTGCCCACTCACAGATGGGGAAACCCCAGTGCTGGCCAGTCCTGCACGCGACTCCCGCAGACGCACCCAGCCCGAGTGTGACCCAGGCCCCGGCCAAGGTGGTCTCGGGCCCAAACCACTGCCTCCTGCTCCCCTCCCTCGCCAGCTCACACGGGGCAACTCAGAAATGTGGGAAGAGAGAGAAAAAATCTGAACAGCAACACCTCAAAGGTCTGTGAACAGAGCAGAGCACTAAAGGACCAAGCAGGCAGCCCCATCTTGTGCCACGCACAGAAGCTGCAGGTTTCTGAGCAGGGACTAGCCCCTCTGGCTTTGTTCAAAGCAAGCACCCTCTGGTGGCAGGACGTGGGCACACTGGAGTTTGGGGGGTGGGGGAGGAGAGTGAGAGGAGAGGGAGGGGGGAGGGAAGGAGTGGAAAAGAGGTTGGGAAAGGAGGAGGAGGAGAAAAGGGAGGGAAGTGGGGAGGGGAGGACGAGAGGAGTAGCCTGGGGAAAGTGGAGAGAGGGAGGCAGGTGGAGGGGGGATGAGAGGGGCACAGGGGGAGGGAGGGAGGCAGAGGGAAGGGAAGTGGAGAAAGGGGGGAAAGGAGAGGGAAGTGGGGGGGAGGGGAAGAGAGACCGTGGGAAGGAGGGGGGGCGGGAGATGAAGGGCGAAGGAGAGGGGAGCTGCCCCCCCGCAACAACTCTGCCCGGTCTCCCTGGTTTCCGGGCCTCAGTGGCCACGGGCCCTGCCTGGGGGACCTGGCGCTCTGTTTCCGGACAAGGTGCAGGGGCAGCAGGGCGCCAGCAGGGGCTCCTGGACAGGGAGGGAGGGGAGCACCCCCCCAGCAGGGCGCACCTGCCGGGCCTGCCGGCCTCTGTCCTCTGTCTTGACACTGGTGGACTCGTTGAAGATGCGCAGACACTCCTCCAGGGGGTCGGAGTCAAAGTCGACCTCCTTCTCCAAAGCTGAGTAGTCCACATCCCCACCGGCCCCGGAGGAGGAGGAGGAGGAGGAGGAGGAGGAGGAGGAGGGGGAGGAGGAGGGGGGGGCGGGGGCGGGGGCAGGGGCAGGACAGGGGGGCTGCGGGGCCTTGAGGCGCTTGCGCGGCCCCTGAGCGGGGGAGCAGCCCAGGCTGTGGTCCGGGTCCGAGTCCGAGTCCGAGTCCGAGTCCGAGCTGAGGCAGGGCAGGGCGGGGGGTGCCGCGGGCCCCGGGCCCAGGCCCTCATCCTCACTCTCGTCCCCAAAGAGGTCCGCGTGGCTCAGCGCCCGCTTCTGCAGCTTGGGGGCGTCCCGGGAGGCACCCTCGTCCAGCGAGCGGGCCTTCCGCTCGGCCAGCTTCCCCGGCGGCGTCTTCCCGCCCGTCCTGCTTGGCAGCTGGTGGGCACCCCCGCGGTCGGGCCGGCTGTTCCCTGAGCTGGCCACCGGGGTGGCCGAAGATGGCTTTTTCTTGGTCCCTTCGGGCTGCCTGGCCCTGTGCCGGGGGCTGCCGGCCCGCGCGCCCCGCCGGTCTGCACAGGGCTTCCCGGCAGGCCGCCCCTGCTCTCCGTCTTTACCCCGGTCCTTCCTCCGGACACCGTCCTTGCGGCCAGGGGCGGGCAGGGCCCCGCCTCTCTTCTTCTTGGGTCTCCCCTCCTTGGGGCCGCTGGGGTCCTGCGAGGCCCTGGCCGGGGAGCCAGGCTTGGCCCCGGGCTCCCCACCGGGACCCTTGGGGGGCTGCCCGAGGTCCTCGACGTCATACTGCACGGCCATCTCCTTGGTCTCACGCAGGCTGCCCTCCTCGGTCTCCTGGACCTCCCTGGAGGCCGGCTTCCCGGGGGCCTTGCCCTCGGGGCCCGCCTGGGCTCGCGGGGGGCTCGTGGTGACCGGCCCATCACCCGGAGCGGCGGCGTCGTCATCCGAGTCTGAGAACCTGGCGTCGCAGCCGGCAAAGGGGTCGCAGGGCTTCTTGAGGGCGGGCGTGTAGGGCTCGCTACCCCGGGAGCCCCGGGGCCGCTTGGGGGCCCTGTCGTCTTTGGAGCTGGCCCTGCTGAGCAGCCGGGCAGAGAAGTTGGACAGAGGGTCATACTCCAGGTCCGTGGACGGCTTGGAGTCATCCACCACGTACTTGCCGCTGGGGACGGGGCGGCTGTACCGCTGGGGCTGGCTCACGGCCTTGGGCACGTACTCCAAGGCGCCGCCAGCCCCTCCGCCGTGGCCCTGAGCGCGATCCACGGCCAGCGAGTACTTGCCGGCCGCCTCGGCGGCGGTGGCCAGGGGAGTGGGCTGGTAGCCGGCATCGGGGCTCAACAGGCCCGGGCGGCCGCCGGGGTTGTAATCGAAGGACAGCGGGAAGGCGTCCTCGTCCAGGCCCGCGGCGGGACTAGCGGCGGGGCCTCGGGGCGCCACGGCAGGGGCCTCGGCCGAGCGGTGCTCGCGGGCCGTCTCCAGGAGCTCCTGGTAGCGCCGCTGCTCCAGCTCTACCTCCGAGCGCACCGCCTCGATGGCCTGGTTGACCAGCTCCAGCTCCAGGATGTCCGAGCGGGGCTCCCCCCCGCTGCCCAGGGCGCCATTCTCCCTCTGCACGGGGGGCTTGGGCAGCTCGGGGTTGTACGGGTCATATCCAAGCCCTGAAACGGGAAGCGGGAGAAAACGGCAGTGAGCAGGCCCCCCGAAGAAGCCGCAGCCACGCGGGCCAACGTCGGGCCACAGCCTCAACCCGGGCGTCGCCCCGGAGGGCCGCGGGGGAAGAGCAGAGAAGCAGAACCAACTGGGGGCGGGGCCTCTGGCAAAGCCCTAGGGAGGCCGCCCGGCCAGGAGGCAGGGGCACCGGGGGCACGGCCACTCGTCCACAGACCTCCCGGCATGGGGTGGGGCAGTGGCGACCTCACAGACTGGACAAGTAGCTCCAGGAGCTGGAGTGAGAACGGGAGTCCCACGGACCTGGCCCACACCGAAGCCACGGCGTGCTGCCTCCTACGGACGGGAGCCGGGAGGGTGTGCGCGGAAGGCTGGCCGGCCAGGCAGGGAGCAGCCACGGCCCTCGCCCACCTCCCCTGGGTCAGGGCCACCCCAGAGGTGTCACCTCTAGGGCTCTGTCCCACAAACTTGCTCCCCGCAGTTACGTCCACGGGGCCGTGCACGCGCCAGGAGAGCACGGAGCCACGGAGGGGCCCACCGTCAGGGAGCACGGAGTCACGAAGGACACCCACACGCGATTGTGAGGGGACAGGAAAGGCAGAATGCTGGCCGTGCTGCGGCCCCACGGAGCAAAGCGGAAAAAAGCATTTACATTCACATCGCATTCTGAGAACACCAAGTAGGGTGGAGAGCAAGCCAGCGGCCACCTCAACCCACGAGCCTGGGATCCAGAGTCGGACCCCAACCGGTTGAGCCACCCAGGCGCCCCACCTTACGTCCTTTTACCGTTTCTATCAGTCTGAACAGTCATGCCCGCCCCCCCACCCCCACCCCGGGGCGGCTGTGAGACAGACAATCCTGCTTCTGTTCCAGGTTCCAGGGCATGGTCTACGAGACCAGCACGACCAGTGCCACCAACGTCGGCACGAAACCCAGCAGAAACTCTCCCTCATGGACAGAGGTGCGGAAATTCTCCATAAAATGTGACCAAATGAAGCCCACCGTTCCAAGAAAGGGACAATACACCAGATTCAAGTTCGCCGTGTTGACGTATTCCAGAATTCAGAGACTTTGTTAGAAATCCCATCTAAAGCGTAGAATGTGCTTTAAAAAAACCTAGCGTAACGTACAAACTTTTCAAACCGCTAAGCAGTATGCCTGAAAGTAACGTAACAGTGTAGGTCAACTATACTCACAAACTTAAAAGACCTTACCGGAGATAATTCTATACCATCACCGAAGAATATGTCAATAGATCCGATGCCCTGTGGTTGACCGTGTGGCAGCGACTCTCCCCTGGAACCTCCAGAAAGGACCAGCCCTGCCCACACCTGGATGTAGCCCGGTGAGACCTATTTTGCACCTCTGACCTCTTCAGGTAAGGAAATCTTGTGTTGTTTTCAGGCCCCAGGAAACTCGACAAAGGAAAGGAAACCAAACCGTGTGGCTGCCTGCCTGCCTGCCTTCAGGGGACAGGGAGCTTTGCAGGGGACAGCGCTGGGGCTGGGGCCGCCTGGGGCCCGAGGGAGGGAAGAGACTGCGGCCTGTGGCTTGCCTTTTGCCTTGGAGCCCACATCTTAAGTCATACTCGGGAGAAAAGGAGCGGACAGAAATGCTTCAGACGCAGACAGGGAGGCAAAACCAGAGCCGGCGGGGGGGGGGGGGGGGGCAGCCACTCCATGCCCCCCACCTCACGGCTGAAAACTAGAGGGTACGGGGGAGGGAGACTGGGGGCAGGGCGCACAGCCGCCCCTGGTAAGAGGTGGAGGGACCACCCAGAGGGGGGCCTCCCTCCCAGCCCACCTTGACCCCCCAACCAATCCAAAGGCACCAATGGGAGACCCGCCCCAGCCTAACGACCCCTGAGTGAACAGAGGGAAGACAGTGCCCTGCCCTCTCCTCCCCGCAGAAGTCCTGGCTGCCAGCAGAGCGGAAGCGCCCAGACCAGCCACAAGCTGGGGGGCACTTACTGGGCACGTCCACCAGGGGCTTGGAGGGGCTGGACTGGCGGGTCTCAAGGGGCCTCCGGCCCAGCCCACCTCACTCCCCACGCTGCCCTCCTTTGGCTAAGAGCCCTCCCCCTGATGGGGGAGATGGGAGTTAGGGTCCACCTAGCGGCAATGCCCCTCCCCCAGGGGCCGGTCAGGGAGGCACCGATGGGGGTCTTTTCCCTACCCTTCCCCAGGGAAAAGGGCTACAAACAATGCAGGGCAGCCAGGGGCCCCTTAGCCTGGTTCCAAGTAATGAAGCCACTTTACATTTTGAAAGGAAGGCTTTCCCCCCAAGGGAGGGAGAGAGGAGGCCCCACAAAGAGCCTGAGGCCACCTCAGCTCTGGGGAACCGGAGGCAGACAGGCCAGGAGGGAGGCCGTCTCGTTTTCCACCTTGGAGCCCATACTGGCATTGTCAGGGCAGTCACACCGGCTCGCTCCACCCTCTCTAGCCTCCAAGCACCCTGGCCTCTCAACCGGGAAGGGGCGAGTGCACTTGGGGTCTCAGCAGCTCAGACTCTGAAGGGGGTGCAGCCCCCGGCTGAGCCCAGTCCAAGCACCCAGCCCCTTGGTATGAGCCCTGCCAACACAGGGCGCGTTCAGCCCCAGCTGGAGGCTGCCTTCAAAACCACAAAGCAAAAAGCAACACCCTCAGTGGGCCTAAGAAGGTCAAGGCCAAGAGCCTGCCCCTGTGGGGCTTCTGGTTCCCCACTGGTCCTGTAAGTTTTCATCAATAGCCTGAGGGTCTCTAGACAGGTCTAGGAGCTTTGAGTGCAGCTGCCAGGAGCTCTGCTACAACCTCGTGGCACAGGGAGCCCAGAGTTCAGTCCCTGCAGGCAGGCGCCCGCTGAGCCCCAGCCAAGGCTACTTGAGGCTTGGGGGAGGGGAGAGCAAAAGCTACCTGTTCCAGGCACGTGGCCCCTGCCCCACCCTGCTTCGGAGGGCCGGGTCCCTGGCACAGCCTGTGGGAACTGGAGGAGCTCCCCAAGAAAATGTTTTGCAAGCCGCAGGGTGCCCTGGGGGCAGTGCCCACCCGCCTGCGGGAGCACAGCCGAAGGCTCTGGGCAGGTGGCACCTTGCGAGGCCGGCCCTCAGGGCACCGTGGAAGGCGTCTTCCAATGATGAGGGGGTTGATCCGGACGGGAGCCAAGAGCGCTCCCGTGGGGGTTTGCCCCTGGAAAAGCAAGATCATTTGGGCTGATTTTTGGAAAAGGAAAGTCACCAAATGCCTCTTCCCACCCCTGCCGCCAGCCCACACAGGCCAAGTCTTCCCCTGGCGGTGCCTGAGCCTCGGTTCTGTGCCCTCGGAGGCCACGCGTCCACCAGACCTGCCCTGCTGAAGGACAGAGCCGCCCTCCTCTGGCTCTCCCGGCCATGGAGGCCCGACACCCTCTCTGACCACCAGCCTCTAGGACAGGCTTCCAGGCCTGCTTCCCCATCCCCACAAGGAAAGGCCAGACCCCCGCTTTCCAGGGCTGTGGGTCACTGAGTGCAAGAGCCCATTGGGGCTGGGTCAAGGCTCGCTATGGAGACCGCACGGGGCTGAGAGAACAGCAGGATAGGGCAGCCGGCCCCAGTCACTCCGACCCTTCCCCCTGCCGGGAGACACCCAATTCTGGCCGCACCCGCGCCTCTGTGCCTCACTCCACTCTGGACAACAGCGCGCAGCCTGCCGTCCACAACGCACGCGGACTCGACGAGACAGCCGAGCACGGAGGCCACACTGGGGGAGGTCCGGGAGCCCCACCGTGAACTTCAGGCACGGACAGAGCCCTCCTTCCACAGATAAGGAGCCGGAGTCTTGGCCAGCCTAGCTGCCAGCCCCGCCCAGCTGGAGAGGTCTGACCCCAAAGCCTGGGTCCTCTCCCCCCTCCGGAAAGGGGAGCCGGCGCTGCCTTCTGAAGGGCTGGCCGTCGCCGCTCCCCTCCTTCTACTCGGCCCAAGGTCCAAAGCCGATAAGCACACAGCGCACAGCGGTCCCACCCCGGCTTTGAGCTCGGATAAGACATCAGCGGGGCTCTCCTCCAACCCGGCTGGCGGTGGCGGTGGCGGTGGCGGAGACAGCCGGCTGACCCCGCACGGGGGGCACAGGAGGAGACGGTCCCTACAGCACCAGAGATAAGCAGGACACATTGGCTGCTTGTGTGGGGCCTAAGTGGAGACAGTAAACCCAGCCACGTTCTGAGGACTGCATAGGGCGCGAGGCCTCGCAGAGAGGGCGGACATCCCCAGAAGACCACGGTGGCAGAAAGGACACTGGCTGTCGGCCAGCCCTGGCTGGCTCGGCTGGAATGCAGGGTGGATAACCAACGGGGGCACAGCGGTTCTGAGCGCTCACCACCCCTATGGGGGGCAGGGCAGTCCCCAGGTCCTCAGAGGGGCTGGCTGTCACTACTCCCCTCCAGGCCCAGAGGCCCTGTTCCCGGGGCCCCCGACACCCCACTCCTGGACATCCAAGTGCCCCACTGGACAGAGCAGGAGCCTGAAGCCCAGGGAAAAAGTACCTGGCCACTCACTCATTCCGGAGCAGAGGGCAGAGGCCTGTGGCTGCCTGTGGCACCCCGGACACGCAGCAAGAGAACTGTGACAGCCAACAGAAGCAGGTGTTTGGGAGTGCACGTGAGGGACACCCGGGCTGTGCCTGGGGAGCGGGGCCTGGGGTCCACCTCCACCTTGGGCTGATGACACTGGACGGCCCGACCCCTGGACGGCCTCCCCTCACTGCCCTCTGCCCCCTGGAGCCTCCCCTCAGCTCTAAAGCCCCCAGCCCAGAAGCAAGCTCGAGGCGAGGGCCCCAGGCACACCTGGGAATACCGGTGGCTCGGCACTCCGCGCTCTCCCCAGGGCCTGATCCTGGGAGGACCAGGACAGCAGTACCCACGTGGAGTCGCGGAGTCTAAATACGACGGGGCTCAACCATGCTGCAAAAACACAGGGAAGCATACGGCACAGGCCAAAAAAACAAAGAGAACCCAGAAATCCCTAAAGAGCACAAAAACGCAACAGAACGGCACCCTCGAAGGACTAGGCCGCACTGGCAACAACGGGCCTCCCAGGGGTGCAGCCGACCGTGGCCCGTTCTCTGCGGCGCCCCCTCTGCTCCTGCGGCCAGGCCACCACGAGCATGGAACACCGCGGCCCCCCTTCTGCCCTCACAGCCAGTCCGCGGCAGGCGCAGATCACTTTCAGGGTCCGAACACACGATTTCAGCACTTCTCTCGCTCTGGCCCTGGTGCATTTCCAACACGCTGGCCAGTGGATGTTCCTGGGGTCACCTTCCTCCACAACACAGGTTCCTGGGAGGTCCTGGGAGGCCTGGAACGTGGAACAGTGTGCTCGGGATGCTCCAGGTGAAGCTGGCAGGGAAGGAAGGCCATGCCCGTCACGGCCATTCCTGGAACGTGGGTTCGAGACACAGGGGGAGCCGGCTGTGGCCCCTACGAGCCCACACACCAACATCACCCATCAGCATCAGTGGCTTCTATTACTTGACCCCCCAGGAAGGTGCTGGGCTGGGGCGGGGGGGGGGGGGGGTTGGGGAGGCGGGGAGTGATGAGGACAGATTTCCCAGGTGGGCCAGCCCCTCCCCCACCCACATATTTGGACAGCTTCCTGCCCAGAGCCCGATGGACTGTCTCAGCGGCTCCTCCAGGCAGCCCTCCGAGACTGTCCCTGCAGAAGAGGTGGGACTCAGCTGCTTGGGCAGGCCTGTGCTCATGGGTGCGTGGGGATGGGAGCCCCAGAGCTTTTGGGCCCTGTCTCCTGAAACAGCACCCACATTCCTGCTCTTTGAGGGCCCTCTGGGCCACTCCGCTGGAGAAGAGCACACAGGTCTCCCAGGACAAACAACAGTGTTGTGTGACCGTCAACTAGGACACATAGGGACAAGCTTCACCCGGATGTGCCTGGAGTGAAAGCGGTCCCAGTGCTACCCGGACACGCCCTCCCCGTTACCTCCTGGGCTTTGCCTCCCCCTGTCCCCTGCACCCACCCCCACCTCCCAGTCTGTGGGGCGGACTCCCAGACCACAGCAGGACTCAGGGGCCCGTGCTGGAGGAGTCAGAATCAGTGTCACAACACTGACCCCTGCTGGAGCCGCCGGGGATGGCGGCGATGCTGGCGGGCAGCCTCCCCTCCCCCGCCCCAGTTCCCCCCAAAACCACAGGACAGAAGATTCCAGGCCTTTCACTGCACTGTCTCCCAGTCCCAACCAGGGATTACCATCTGCCCACCCCTGTTTCCAGCCGCCAGGCAAACTTCCACTCACCCTTCAAAACCCAGTTCGGCAACCACTTGCTTGGGGACACCCGCCCGATGTCCCTGCAACCTCCAGTTCCCCAGACCCCAGCCCCTATCTGTGCTGGACACCAATCCTTTGCTTCCACGGTGCCCCATCCTGGTCCACAGGTATGTACTGAATTCAGATCCATCCGGAAGAGCCCTTGCAGGGTCCTGGGGCTAGCTCCCGATTTTACAGAAGACACCCAAGACCCAGCTATACCTGCCTGTGTACGCACGTGTCCAGGCCAAGCCCCACCCCCAGAGCTGGGCCCCCCATCAGCCTCCCACCCTGTTCTCCAGCAAACTACAGCAAAAGCAGGTTCCCCCAGGTGCTCCACGTGGCCGTTTCCAGAAACCTGCAGCGCCTGGGGGGCCGCCAGACCAGAGGCCCTCACACGGCGAGCACACGTGCCCGCTCCCTCAAAAGGCACAAGCCAACGGCAGAAACCCTGGAGGACGCAGCTATCGCGAAGGAGGAGAGCGGTGGCCAGGAGGCGTCTCCCTGATTCCCCGGCAGTCCGCCCGGGGGGCTCCAGGCTCCGGGGAGCCCCATGCCTCCTACCCGCTGCCCATCTGCTTCTTAGCGCCCGGCTGTTCGTCGTGCACATCACACCGACCGGTCTGCCCACTGCACACGCACACGGAGCAGAAAGAATCCCCGTGCGCACACCCCTCGACAGCCCCACGGATTATTGTGCAAAGGGGATACGGGCTGCAGAGGGGGAGAACGTGCCTGCAGCTCTGTCCGCCGAGGGCCCGTGTCATTACTCGCTGCACGGAAGGGATAACTGAGGCCCAGGCGGTACCGCTGACCTGCTGGAGGCCCCCGGCCAGACGGGCTCTCTGCACAACAGAAAGCGGAGCCAGGAACGCCCTCATTCGGGGCCGCGCACCCCCGCCTTGGCCGCACCTCCTCCCGAAGCCCCTGGAGAACCCCGCGCAGCCAGCCCCACGCGGGGGCTGGGTGCTCAGCACCACGGGGAGGGGCGCCCCCACCCGCTCCACGCCAGGAGCTCCTCCGAACCGACAAGCACAGACCTCCCCAGACACCACTCCGAGTCCCCCGGGGGCAGGGTCACAGGGCCATCAGCAGCTTTATGTGCAGACACAGCGATAGGTGTGTGGCTCCAGACCGGCTCGGGGTGCGAAGGCAGGTTTTTTAAGGCTCCTCGGGCATCCAGAGGACTGCCAGGTGTGGAAAGCTGGGGACTCGGTCCCAGGACGGCCCCTCTCCTCACTGGGGCTGCGGAGCCTCGGAAAACACGATCCGACGTCACCAGTGCAGCAGGGTCACAGCTACGTGAAAGGACAGCAGGCCTCCTCCAGCTCAGGCCAGGGGGAGCACCGCAAGCCAGGAGGCACGGATTTGCAGCAATTTCCACGTGTTTCTTCGGATTTTTGGGGATCGTCCAATGTTTTTAAAACAAACGTTACCCAAGTCCTGAAAAGAAGTGCTCTGAACAGAGGTAACGTGCAGGCTTCACCGGCTGGGACTCCGCCCCTGAAACCACAGGCAGGGCGCACCCGGGGGCCCAGAAAACCCCCACATCTCTCCTCTAATGCCATCCTCACAGAAAACCAGCAACGGCACAGCAGAAGCACCACCAAGGGTACCAACGGCTTCTCCCGTGGGAGGCCTGCGCGGCTGGGCCCCTGGGGGCTGCGGCATCTGGGGAGCGGCAGGGGCTGAAGTTGAAAAACAAAGTAAAGTGGCTGCAGTGAGAATCAGCCTATGACCAAGGGATACTGGGTGACACCGGGGAACGTCTGTTGTCACTGCAGCTGGGGTAGGGGCGTCACGACCGGGGGCGCCCAGCACACCCCCCACGGCAGGCCTGGCCCCGAGGACGGGGGACTACTATTCCTCCAACCAGCTTGAGAGCTCCCACCCAGACCCTGCAGGACGCCCAACTCAAGCCCACGTGCCCACCAGCGAGCAAACGGTGCAGGGTCCTTGCTCGGCCCGGCCAGGCCTCCAGACACCAGGCTCTGCTGGGGTTCTCCCGCGGCCTCAGGGCACAGAAACGGTCACGGCGCTGACGGGCTGGACGCAGGAAAGCACACTTCCATGGTGGGGGGAGTCGCCCCCTGAAACCCACCGGCACCCTGCCCACAGAGGAAGCAGCAGAGGGGCAGCGTGGCCACGCCTCGGGGGCTGCCTGTTCGTTGAGGCCGTGCCCTTCCTGTCCCGAGTCCGCTCGCGGAGGAAACAGAACCCACCCTCTGCTGGGAGGCATTATTTCTCTGGCTCCAGCCCCCTCCTCTGCAGGACTCTGTGGGCTCAGAGCTGCCCTACAGAAGCGGTGCTCGCTCTCGGGGCTCCAGACCACGCAGGGCCTTCAAGGGCTTAAATGTGAAGCCCAGGGGCAGGGCTGCCCCGAGAGCCGCCGCCCCTGCCACGGCCGTGACCGCTCCTGCCTTCCAGCCTGTCCTCAGGTTTCGTGTTCAGGTGTCACAATTCTGTGTCTCCCAAGCCTCGCTGTGACCTGCCGGCCCCAGGGCAGAGCGCAGAGCGCTGAGCCTGACACACCGTGGGTGCCCAGGCGTGTGCGAGCCACGCAGGTGCTGGGCAGCAGAAACTGGAGGAAGGTGGTGCGTGGGGCGAGGGCCTGACTGCCCAAACTCAATCCCATAACCCCACTTACCGGCCACGTGCACACAGGAGAGTGGCTTCCCATCTCTGGGCCTCAGTTTCCTCATCTGTAAAATGGGGACAATCATCCCTACCATTCAGAGTCATAGAGAGCCTGCCCAAGTGCGTGCTGCCGAAACTGGGCAATATCACACCGAAGTTCGGAGGTGGGGATCCTGAATCCCACACTGGGAGGCACGGGGCTGGAGCCGAAGGTCTGGAAGGAACAGGATCCCTGCCCCGGCCCCTCACGGGCCTCAGACTCTGCCAAAAGTCTCAGGCACCCAGTGGCCCAAGACTGGAGGTGCTGGGCCTCACGGGGACCCCAACGTCCCTCCTGCAGGCTGCGTCCACCAAGCACCTTAGCAACGCTGTTGCTTAAAAATGAGTCCAAGCAAAGCTGGCCCAGCCCACCCTGGCAAGAGCGCCTCCCTGTGCACATCTGGACCGCTGCGGCCTCTTCCGACCCACAGGAAACCGAGCTTGTCAAAATCTGGAGCAGGGGGAAGCTGAAAGGGAGGGAAAGGACTAGGCACACACTCTCCCCTGGCGTCCTCACAGGGCAGCGACCCCAGAAGCATGCCACGGAGAAGGAAACAGAGGGTCAGAGGGGCTGCACGGCAAGGAAGAGGCTGAGCTGGGATTTGGCCCTGCCCCTCTGCAGGAGAAGCGGCGCCACCAGAAAGCAGGCCTTCCCTCCCCTCCCTCCCCTCCCTCCCTTCCCTGCAAAAAGAAAATGCAGACCCACCATGGAAAGGGGTAGACAGCTGCATTTTTCCCCTATAGCAAGTGGGGCACACAGGACTTCCTCACCAAACAGCCTCCTAGAAATGATCCTTTAGGAAACTCACTGGCCATTCTTGACGTAGAAAGAAATCTGAAAAGTGACTTACCACGGGAGGGACACACGAGGACAGAAATCAACACCCCAGAACGGAAGGCTGGAAGGCAACACGCAGACTTGGGGCCAAGTCAGAACGTCAGGGGCATAAGGGAGTGGGCCGGCCCTCTCTGGACTCACCCAGAGGAACCCAAAACCCAGGGGGCTCTTTGCAAAGCAATGCATATGACACCAAGAGGCAAACAAATGGAGTCAAGAAACCGCGCCTCCACACGTCAGCGGGGCGCTGACTCCCAGATGCCTCCAACGTGCTGTCCGCCACCTTCCTGGCCCCCACGAGAGACGGGAGTGATAATGACCCGATGCTGAGGTACCAGGGGGCACCTCTGTTTTGTCTTCTCAACAGGTTCCTGACGGCGGCGCCCGTGGCTCGCAGCTCTGAATGCCCCGTGCCCAGAATAGGTGGGGAGCCAGGCAATGAACGCTCGCATCTGGCTGTCTGCAAACCGTCAGCTGCAGGTGCGGGGGGCTAAACAAATTCGTGCGAGAAATTAAAAAAACCCTCCTATTCTTTCCTTGGCAAAATGGGAAAACAGGCCTATTATTTAATCCCAGCCGGCGCACTCCTCTTTCGAAGACGGTTCTGAAATAAAAGACATTTTTCCTGGGGAAAGACAGAGAGGGAATTTGAAATTGAGGCTGAATGAGGGAGTCTGGGTCTGATGGAAAGGGAGAGCCAGTCCTGAAGGACAGAGATCACCAGCGGGAGCCTGAGTTTCCCTCAGAAGGAATGACACCACTTAATCCTCCCTCCAAGCCTTTCCCTGCGATGTCCTCCTCCCCCCCCCCCCCCCGCCCCGTTCTTAAAGTCTCCGCTGAAATCCCACACCTCCTACAAGAAGAGCTCCCAGCTTTCACCAAACTCTGCCATGACAATGACAATCACCGCGAGGATACGACGTGCAGCCCGCTAACATTCTCTGCCCAACCGAAAGAAGGTCATTTCCTGGGAGCCTATCCGCCCTCCCGTCCCAGTCCCTCGGGTTTGGCTTACTCCCTGTCCAGCTGCGTCTGACACAGGGCTCGACACACAATAGGTGCTCCTAAGACCCTCCCGACCCCACTACTGGAGGCGCGGAGGGGGAACGCAACGCAGCAGCAAACAAGAGCTGCCACAGCACCTGGGGTTGGGGGCGCGGCGGGGATGGTCACCCCAGCGAGAAACTCGAGTGCGAGTAGAGGCAGGGGAGTCCTGGGCCTGCGGACCAGTGTCAGCCGCGCTCGTTTCCCGAGCCCCGTGCTCAGCGTTCGGCCTGCGCTAGCTCACTGCACCCTCGCGACAGCTCTAGGACGGCATGCCCCCTCACGGTTACACCGTACGCTCATGGAAACGGAGGCTCGCACAGATGCCGCGACTTGCACCGGGCCCCGGGGTGGGTGGTCCCGGTCCCGGCTGGCGAGACGACGCCCACCAGCGTCCGGAGAGGGGTCTGGGCCGAGAACGGAGGAGCCGGGAAAGTCCCAGCCGTGGAGTCTAGCCCCGGGTCGGGGAGCCAAGCCCAGGTCGGGCATTACCTGCCGCGGGGGGCGCCGCTCCACCGCCGACCAGCGCGCCGGGGCCCCGGGCCCCGCGGTGCCGGAAGTGGCAGTAGGGCCGCCGGCAGGGCCCCCCGGGCGCCCCAGCCCAGTAGGGGCAGTCGATGGCCCGGAAGAAACCGGTGGAGCGTAGCATGGTCCGTCCCGAAGCGGGACCCCGGCCCGGAGCCGCCCGGGCCCCCGGGCCGCTCACTGGCGCCGCGGTCGCCGCCGCCCGCGCCTCACGGACCCCGCTGCCGCCATCTTGCTCCGAGGCCCCCGCAGGCCCCCGGGACGCCGCCGCAAGGGACCCCGGGAGCGGCTGCCCGCAGCGCGCCTGATCAGAAACTCCAGCCCTCGAGGAACCGATGCGCTTCGCGGACCCGTGGGCAGGGACAGGTGGCCGCGGGGGGAGGGACGGAGGGTGCGGGCGGCCCCGCCTGCGGCCTCCAGGGGCTTCGCCGGCGCCGCCGCCCGGCACTGAGCTATGGCAGCAAAGCCATCTTGAGCCCGAGGCCCCGACGGCGCCTGGGCTGTCTACTGCGCGCCTGATCAAAAAACAACAACAACAACAACAACAACAACAACAACAACAACAACAACAACAACAACGAAGTCCGTCAGGACCAGCTGTCATGCATTTGCTATTAATTTGCGTTTTAGGAACACGTTGCCCTGAAGTGCCCCCTGCTGGACGAGGCGAGCCCTACAGGCGCGTCTTGTGCCTGGGAACCTGCTCCGTTTACCCCTAAAGCTTACCTCCGCCCTGGTGTGCAGCCGACTTGAGTCAATGAGTGCTTCCTTTCTCCCCGCTGGACTCTTGTCCCGGACCCACGAGAATCCCGTTCTCACTCATTCATGTGTTCACATAAAACCGCGTGCCGAGTGTATACCAAGATCTACCCTAGATGCTACCTTGACCTGGACAAATGAGGGATATGGTGGGGAGGGGAGGCTCCCTGGAGCCTGGAGGGTTAGGCCAACATCTTAATGAAAAATTGTAAGAATGCGGCGCCTGGCTGGCTCAGTCGGTGGAGCGAGTGACTCTTGATCTCAGGGTCCTGAGTTCAAGTTCATATATATATATATATATATATATATATATATATATGAACACAGTATATATATGTATGTATATATATATGTATGTATATGTATATGCACACACACACATAAGTATATAAACGTATATATAGTATATATGTAAACATATTTATAATCCATACTATGTATGTTGGTGGGATTATAAAACGGTGCAGCCAAAATAGTATGGTCGTTCCTCAAAAAGTTTAAAATGGAGCTACCCTGTGATACAGCAATCTCACTTTGGGTTGTATATCCAAAAGAATGGAAAGAAGAATCCTGAAGAGGTATTTGTACACCCCTGTTCACAGCAGCATAATCCGCAACAGCCAAGAGATGGGAACAGCCCTTATCTATCAACAGGTGAGTGGGCACACAAAATGTGGATTGTCCATGTAATGAAATGTTGTTATTCAGCCTGAAGAAGAAAGGACGTCCTGTCACCTGCCACCACGTGGACGGACCCGGAGGACACTGTGCAGAGTGACAGAAGCCAGACACAGAAGGGCAACATCCTGTGTGACCCAACTCACAGGGGGTTCCCTGGAGGAGCCCCGTCCACAGAGACAGAGTAGATGGTGGGAGCCCAGGAGAGGCCAGGGGACAGGGAGTCGGTGCTTCATGGGGACTGAGTCTCAGTTTGGGGAGATGGAAAGTTCTGGAGATGGATGGTGGGGGTGGCTGCACAGCAGTGTGCATTTGCTTAATGCCAGTGAACTGTACTCTCGCAAGTGGTTAAAAGGGAACGTTTTGTTATGTATTTTTACCGCAATTACAAATTAATTGACTAAGAAGGACAGTAATGGAGGGCAGGTGGGGTGGAGAGGGTCAGAGACGACTCTCCAGAGGACACGATCTGATTTTTGTCCGAAGTCTGTCTGGTGGCTGGTCAGTGGGCCCTGAGGGCGGAGAGCCCTTGCCTCTTCGGCCAGATCACCGAGAGCCCCTGGTTTCAAACGCAGTAAGCGTTGACAGTGGAGAGTGCACGGAATATTGCGGGGGGGATTCTGAGCGCAGACACTCTTTCCTGAGCAAGTGTCCAGGCAAGAGGCAACCTGCGGCTGTGAATGTGTGAGGGTGCTTGTTGTCCAAACCAGGAGGGCAATGGGGAGCCACAAAGGGTTGGGAGCCACGGAGGAGGATGAAGTGGGGTTTCTCCAATTGACAACCACATTTCTCCCCGAGGGTCTCCCGCCACGGCAGCCTCACAACATTTTCTATCCCCGACAGCGAACAAATTTTTTTCACACCTGCCTCCACCCACCCCTCATCGGACTAAGGGAACCTCAGGGCCAGGGCCCGTGACCACAGGACCCGGCTGGACACAGGACCTAAACACACATCTGTAACATGGATCAATGAATGTTCAGGGAAGGAATGTGTCCTCAGTTCTAGGCGGGTGCGGAAAACCGCATGTGATGTGTGCTAACTGGGATAAGACTTTAGTGACTGAAAACAAGAAATGCGGGCAGGGGTGGATGGGACAACAGGGCATCCTGGACAAATTCTTCCCCGCTTCGTTCCCCTTTTTTATTTAGGGGAAGTTCACATTAACAAAACTAATCATTTTATTTTATTTTTTAAGATTTTATTGTGAAGTAACCTCTACCCCCCACATGGGGCTTGAACTTACGACTCTGAGGTCAAGGATCACATGCTCTACCAACTGAGCCACCCAGGTGCCCCCCAAATTAATCATTTTAAAAGTGAAAATTCAGCACCGGGGTGGCTCAGTCAGTTAGGCATCTGACTTCAGCTCAGGTCATGATCTCACGGTTTGTGAGTCTGAGCCCCGCATCAGGCTCTCTGCTGACAGCATGGAGCCTGCTTGGGATTCTCGGTCTCTCCCTCTCTCTCTCTCTCTCTCTGCCCCTCCTGCATTGGCACTTTCTCTCTCTCTTAAAAATAAACATTAAAAAATTACAAAAAAAATAATTACTTGATTTTAAAAAGTGAGAATTCAGGGGCATTTGGTACATTCACTGTTCTGTGCAACCGTCACCTCTGTGTAATTCCAGAATATTCTGAAGCCAAAAAGAAACCCCATCTCCATCAGCCATCGCCTCCCCCCGCACGCCCTCCCCCTCCCCGCCCCCCCCCCCAGCCCCCCTCCTGGCCGTGGACGAGCCCGTTCTGGACGTTTCACACACGAGGACTCACACCCCGTGTGGCCTCTCGGGTCTGGTTCCCTCCCTGAGCGTCGTGTGTTCAGAGTCTGTGCCGCGGCGCGCCTGTGTTCAGGGTCCCATCCGCGGGGCGCCGGGTGTGGGCGCCTCGCTCCTGCTCCAGGCCGAGGGATGTGCGCGTGCGCGGTGGACACGGTCATGTCCGCTCACCTGTCAAGGGCCCCTGGCTGCGGCGTCTCTGGGCGGTGTGCTCTGTGCTGCTGTGCAGCGTGTGTTTGTTTTCAATGTGCGTGTTTGGGGACTAGGTTTTTTGAGTGCTGTACTAGTTTTTCAAATGATATAAATCTGTTGCCGCCCGTGTTTAAAACTTGGGGAGACGTTACCTAAAAGTTGCCATCCCAGCCTCTGTATGAACAGTTGGCCACCCTTGGGTCCAGCGGCTGGTGATTGCCACCGACCCTCCCAGCCTACTGCCCTCCTCACCTCAGCCACCTGAGGCCCTGAGGCCCCTCATGCAGGGGTCTCTCAACACCTGTCATCGCCAATAACAGAAGGGTGCGCCCCTGAGAGTGGTCTGACGGCGCGTGCGAGGTGAAGCGAGGGCCCCCCTCTGCGAGAGCCCGCCTGGTCTCCATCCACGCCCGAGGATGGCCTTGGTCATCCATTCAGCAAATATTCACCGAGTACCTACTGTATGCCAGACACAGTGCTAGAAACATCGGTGAACGAGGCAGAGATCCCGACCCTGGTGGGAGTAGTGTTCTCAATGGGGGAGACAGACAATCGGAAATAAGTAAATGATATAGCATGATTTAAGTGCTATGGGGGGGGGGGGGCAGGGGGAGTAGAACAGGGTAGGGGACTAAGAGGTGGTCCGTGCAGTCCTCTGAGGACGGTGGGATATGAACAGTTCTAAAGAGGGGGAAGGGTATTCCAGGCAGCAGGCACAGTCTGTGCAAAGGCCCTGGGGGCAGCACCAGGCCTGCGTGTTGGAGGAACCGAGGGGAGGTCCGCGCGGCTGGAGCAGAGTGGGCAAGAGGGAAACACGGAGGAATGGAAGGGATGCGGGGGATGGGGGCAGGTCGCACAGGGCCTTGGGGACTTCCGTGAGGACTTAGGCTTTCACACGGCGGGAGGTGGGAGCCTCCGAGGGCTGTAGGCGTTAGGGGGCGGGACCTGACTCGGGCGCTCACGACCGTCCTCTGGTGGCCGCTGAGGGGAGGGCGGACGGGGGCGGGGCGACGGTGGGGCCGCGCGACCCCGGGGACCGGGGGGGGGGGGGGGGGGGGCGGGGAGACTGCCTGAGATGAGGAGACGAGGTGGTGGACTGGGTGGACGCCAGGACCGGGTACAAGTGGGCAGATTTCGGATGTGCTCTGAAAACTCCGGGGAGATTTCCTGATGGAAATGGGTGTGGTAGTTAGACTGAGTCAAGGTCAAGGATTTGGGCCTCCGCACCAGGAAACATGGAGGTACCAGTGCCCGGGGGGGGGGGGGGGGGGGGGGGGGATGGGACTGGGCGGCCTGGGGGTGAGAGTTGGCACCTTCAGGGTCTGGAGTTGGTGAGGTCCTGGTGTCGGACCAGGGAGTATCGTCTGCACACAGGGGAGGTGAGCGTACAAGCAGCACAGCCAGAGGGGAACATTAGCCTGGGGGGGGGGGGGGGGCATCGGGGAGGGTCAGGGGTCCCCGAGGCCGCATGACCAGGGAGTGTCGAGAAGGCAGGAGGGGGACATCTTCGAGCTGTTCAGAGCACGTGGGATGGTGTCCAAGAGAGACTGGAGGCAGGGGCTGCGTTCCCCGAATTCCAGGAACTCTGCCCAAAGGGGCAGAAAGGCCAGAAGGGCTGGAGAGGGACAGTGGGACAGGGGTCCAAGGAACAACGTCGGCGGGCCTGCGGGGCAGAAGCCGGTAGAAAGGGGGACAAAGTGAAGCAGGAGCTAGGGGATGCAACAGGGAGGCCGACTTCGAGAAAGGGCGAGGGCCACCTGCGCGGCCGCCAGGGCCGGACCCCGGACCCCGAGGAGGGCGCGGCAGGAGCCGGCGGTGCAATGACAGGGGCGGCCGCCAGAGGGCGCAGCCTCCGCCTTCCCCGGGGACGGACTCCGGGGAGCCCCTGGGGAGGGTCTGGCTCCCCGCCCAAGCCACACCCGCCCTCGGGGCTCGGGAGACCGCTGGAATCTGGGTGTCTATCTCCTAGGAAGGGGTCCGAGACCCTCATCGGCTTCTCGGTGCTCCCGGGGACGCCAAGCCCTCACCAAGGGGCCCCCCCGCTCGGCCGCCTCCAGTCGGGAGCTGGCACACGGCCGGCGTGCAGAACGTGGGCAGCCCCCTGGGCACAGGGGCCAGGCGGGGCACAGACAGCGGGGGCGGGGGACACTCTGGGGAGGAGTCCTGTCACGCCCACGAGCAGCCCCAGCGGCGCAGGCTCCCCTGCCGCCCGGCTCCCGGTGCCGGAAGGGGGCGGGCGCGGGACGCCCCCGGGCGCCGTGTCACCGCGCCTCGGTTGCCGGGTAACCGAGCGGGAAGGAGGGGGGTGCAGCTGCGAGAGGCGTGGGTGACACGGGACGGCAGCGCGCTCTGCTTCCAGCAGCCCCCTCCCCAGGCCTTAGGGCTGAGGGGGCGTCATCCCATGCCCCCACCAGGTCCCGAGATTCAGGGCCCCACTGCCTCACTTTCTGCAGCGGGACGCTGGTGACCTGGGGGCTACCCTGTTACGTGGGACAGAGACTCAGAGAGTTCTCCGGTTGAAGGCCAGAGGTGAGAAAGACCACACAGTCACCAGAGTCGGGTTTAAAAAAGGGCTTGTTTAATTAAATACAAGGAAAAGGCCAGGCAGGGCAGGGTAAGGTGGGGGGGGGGGGTGCGCCACCTGACAGCACGAGTCCCTTGGGGCCCTCCCCTTGAGATGCCACAGCGAAGTGGCTGGAACCGGGTCCCAGTGACCTCCAGCTCCTTGGGGGAGGAGGGGCACAGGTCTGGCCCGACCCCTGGACATGGGAGAGGGGCCAGGGACGAGTCCTCGGCCTCCTGGGCCCTCAGACCCACACTTCACGTCCTGTGGACAGGCACCAGCCAGGGATGGGACAATCAGGAGGACGTCCATAAAGACATAAAGGAAAATGGGACCCCAGCCTGCCCCCACAGACTAAGGCATCTCACCAATACTGCTGGCAGGGAGGGTTTAAGGGCACGAATGGGCCAGCCCTGCCAAGATCTGCCCAGAGACTGGGCCAGAAGACCCTTCCCAGCCCAGCTCCAAAGGGCTTCCCTGGCCTCCTCCCCAGGACCCCAGGCACCCACCCCCTGATCCTGCTAAGGCAGGTCCAGTCCACACCGCCATCCAGATCCCCAGCCCCCAGTGGGGAGACAGAAGGGTTCTGGAACACACGTGGGTGCCAAAAACCTCCTGCAGCCAACAGTGGGCGATAGGTCCTTTCAGGGTCTTGGGACAGGGACCCTGGGTCTGTTCCATTCTAGGGCACGGCCCTCAGTCCCTACCCAAAATGAAATCCGACCGAAGCCACAGTGGGACGACACCAGGAGGGGTCATGGCGCTTACCCCTCCCTACCATAAGTAGGAATCATACAGACCTTCCCCCCAACACCCACACCCCCTGAGGACAATGGACCACCCATGGGGCCCAGATCAAGAAAGGGATTGGCGCCTGAAAAAATATTCTATCCGGTCCAAAAAAGCGAGCTATCCCATGGGGTTCAGGGGTCAGCCCTCATGCTTCCTGCCCTTGCAAAGCAGGACCTCAACCTCTGGTCCAGGGGCACCTGCAGGGAAGGGCTGCCCGATGCTCAATGACTGTCATGGTCCCAAACAGGAGGGATTGATTGTCATGTGATGCTATGGAAGGCCAATGCTGGGGACTCTACCCCGAAGGGAGCAGTCCTCACTCACACACTCACACACCCACCCAGAGGGGGGCCGCTCACCGGCCCCCTCCTTCCTACCAGCAGAGACAGAGGAAAATAAATAAGCAGGCATCTGCCCCAGCCCGTGTTATCCACCTTCCCCAAACGAGAGTCAAAATGCTCTTTGGAAGAACCCCTTTCTCTCCCTCCCTACCCCAGTTTTAGGAGCAAAACCTGGACCCTACTGCCTCCCCCCTCCCGGCCTCCCCCCTCCCCACCCTGCCCCCACTGCTGGGGAGCTGGGTGGCAGGGCAGAATCTGTGGACACCTGAGATTGAATACCCGGATGGGGGCGGCTGGAGCCGCACCCCAATTCCCTGAACGTCTCCAATGGCTTTCAGTGGGGTGGGGGGCCCCGGGCGGGGTGGGGGTGGGGCCGCGGGAACCCCCGGTTCATCTATGGCTCTTTGCACACATCATCCCAACCTGGAGAGGAGGGCTGGGGGGCCAAGTCTGAGCACTGGTTACGTGCCCCTTTCCTGGGCCGCTCCCCCCAGACCCACCCTCTCCGAAGCAGGGAGGTGGCGATGGGGGGAGGGGAGCGCCGGCCGGCTGCCCACCTGGGGTTCCTGTTTAACACATAGGAAGAGAGTTATCCGACATGGCTATTTACACACACGGGGCCCCAGCCACCCCTCCCAAGGGCCACCCCACCCCCCCACCCCCCCAGTGTCGGGGACACCGGCCGTCGGTCCGTGGCCCGCCCCGGGCTGTGGACAGCAGGCGTTTTGCTGGTGCTCCAGGCCCAGGCCCAGGCCCAGCAGGGGTGCGGCAGGGTGGGCTGGACTAGGGCCCTTACAGGCCAGAGGGGGCCGGGCTGGGCGCGGGGCTGGGCGCGGGGCTGCCCGCCAGACTGCAGGGCAGCGAGTCGCTGGGCGAGGCGCTGCGGGCGCCCGGGCGCCGGAGCAGTTCCGGGCGGAAGCCGGGGTGGCGGCGCGCGTGCTTGGTCAGGTGGTCGCTCCGGGTGAAGCGCTTGGAGCAGAGGGGGCAGGGAAAGCGCTTCTCGCCGGTGTGCGTCCGGTGGTGGCGCGCCAGCTCGTCGGAGCGCGCGAACTTCTTGTCGCAGCCAGGCCAGTCACAGGCAAAGGGGCGTTCACCTGGGCAGAGGAGGCAGAGGGCAGACAGCAGGGTCAGTGGAGGGGGGGAGGGGGGCGGGGCAACTCGTCCCCCCCCACCCCGCGCCCCGGTTCTAGAGGCTGAACTCCGGGCGTGAATTCAACACGTGGAAATGTGCAGAGGAAAGCCCCACTCGCTTCAAGAACCCCTAATTAGTATTCCTGCCCTTTCTTTCCCATGAACTCGTAGTAATTCCACGAGCAGTTTCCGTGCGTTAAAAGAAGACCGTGCGGAGCCCGAGCCCTTCCAGGCCCGCCCCCGCGGCACCACCGCACCGCCTCCGTGACATCCGTGACAGGGTCTCGCGGTGCACGAGCCACACACACGTGCGCGCCTGCTCGGAACGCATGCGGGGTTTTGCAGGGGCTTCTCCCGATGCAAATGGATCCCGCCGTCCCCACCTCCACCTCCGCTCTCCTTTGGAGCTTACCGGAGGCTCTCAGGTGTTCACAACCCGTTGGCCCTCTCCTTTTGAAAATGACCACCCCGGACGCAAAGTCGGTGTGGGGGTGCCTGGGCGGATCCCCGTGGCCCAACGACCCCCTGACCCTCGTGGCCCCTCTATAGATGGAGAACACGTGAAGGGCCTCTAGGGCCACCTGCAGCCCCACACGGGGGCAGAGGGAGGAGAAGGGCACGAGGCCCAGGCACAGACGGCCGCCGGGAAGGGGAGGGCCTGGAGGCCACGGCCACTGGCCTCACCCCGCCCCCGCGGAACAGACCGTGAGGGGAGGGGCGGGCCGCCACCCTGCAACTTCCTCTGCAGACCCCTCCCACCTCCCCGGCTGGCCTCGCCCATCCTGCCGTGAACCGAACGGCGCTGCCAGCCCCGAGCGCCTGTCCCCACCCACCCCTCGCGTCTGGGGTCTCAGCCCCAGAACGCTTCAGCCCGACCCCCAGCGAGTATTATCAGCATCTCCCCGGCCGACCCGGGAGCGCCGAGGGCCCCACCTCTACGCAGGGTCCACCGGGGACCCCGCCACGCCCCAGGCCAAGGGGTGGTAAGCACCCTGGAGCTTGCACCCTTGCGCCCCGCGCCTGGAACCCTGGACTCCCCAGGCGTTGCTTTGTCCACGAGTTCTGGAGTGTGTGTGTGGTGGGGGTGTGGACAGAATGTGGACACCGATCCGTGATGCCCGCACCCCTGTGCTATACCCTTTGTGGCACTGGATGGAGCCCCACATAGGAAGGTAGAGCGCTGGAATCGGGGGAGGCCGCAGAGCGGTCAGGGTGGTCACATCCTGGGTTACATGCTGGCCCTGCAGTGATCCAGGCTGACCTTGTCTCAGGGAACACACCCAGGAGAAGGTACACGGTCTAGGATCAGAGAAAGGCTCCCCAAACAGGACCGATGGTGGAGGTAACCAGGAGCCAGCAGGAAGGCCCACGGGACAGACCTGTGGCCGTGGGGGCAACAGGGTAGGCCAGGGACATCTCTGCTCTGAAAGCTAAGGGACTGTCCCGGGGAGAACCGCTGGGGAGGGGTGGGGGGAGGGGAGTAGGGGTCAGACGAGGCAGAGGGGCTCCTGCCATCTCCCAGGGCCCAGGAAAGAGCGGGACCAAAACCTCCCCTCCCCCACCCCTTCTTCCTGGCTACCACCAGCACCAAAGGAGGAGGTGGAGTCCAGCGGTCCCCCCAGGAAGATTTCTTGTGGGTTGCCTGTGGCTCAGGCTCACGCCTGGGGCAGGGCATGCCCCAGGAGACTGTGAATCCAGGTGAGCTGTCACCTACCCCCGGGGGGGAGGGGAGGTTACACAACTATGCCCAAGACCTCGCAGACCCTAAATCTCTGGGGCTGCACCCTTCCCTGGAACAATCCAGAAGGCAGGGGGAGGGGTCTCAGCAAGGGCCTCGTCTACGGAACCACGGAGCTCAAAACAGCCCGGAAAGGACCCCTACCCCACCTGGATGGCGGAAGGCTTGGATCTGACAGTTCCCCGGGGCTGCAGTCTGGGGGAGGGGAGTCCGGTTTTGGAGGCGGGGCTGCTGGCTTTAGAGCAGACCTGGTGCCAGGGGGAGCGGCGCCCCTTCCGAGGGGCGTGCGGTCCTGTCGCCATCTTGCAGGGCGCAGGCGGGGCGGAGGGGGGGGCGGGCATCCCGCTGCTGGCGCGCCCCGCAGTTGGCTCACTTCCCCATTTCGGGCGGCGGGACTAGTACCCGCCTCCCAGCCTCCCCTCCTCCGGCAGTTCTACTTTGCAATGAGCAGGTTGCAAGAGCGGTGCCAGCGCCCACTGGGGCAGGACACATGCAGCCGCCGGGAACACAGCTGCCGCACGTAGCTCGGTGGCGGCGGGGACATCCGCAGCCCAGCCGGCCTCGCTCACGTGGTCCCGCTCCCTCTAGGGCGGGGGGTGGGGGTGGGGGGTCGGGGTCGACTTGCCGCCGGCTGGACGCCCGCCAGCCCCGCCCCACACCCAGTTGCTGGGGCGCTCACGTGCACACGCGGGTGGCGGAGACCTGGGCGCGGAGGCTTCCCGCCGCCCCCACAACGTCGAGCGAATGCCTGCAAGATACCAGGCCCTGTCACCCTGCCACAGCCCACTAGCCAGGAGGTTGGTGGGGAGCAACCAGGAAGCTCAGAGCCGGAGGGGACCCTAGGTACGGCCACCGGCTGCCCCAAAGCGGACTGGAACAGGGACTAGAGGAAGATGTGGTGGGCGGGGCCCTGGTGGACATAACCTTTTGACTTGGGCTGGGGTGACCTCGGGACAGTTGGGGCCACCACAGTGCCGTGCAGGCTCAGAAAAATGGAGGCCAAGAGGTCCTGAGACCTGACACAGGACAGAGCAAAGGTGGTCCCTGAGCCAGGACGGCTTGGCCTGCGTGGGGTGGGTGCCCCACCTCCCCCCGCAGGGCCAGGGGCCAAGGACCAGGGCTCTGACAACTAACCTTCACCGTGACCTCCTGAGGTCATCCCTAGGGGTAGGGACGGGTGTCTGCCAGCTGACCGGAACAAACGCCCACCTACCAGGAAGACTGCATGGGGGAGGACAAGTGAGGGAGCACTCTCGCAGAGCTACAGAAGGCGGGGAGCAGCTGAGACTACCTGAAGACGGCCCCCGAGTAGTCCAGAAAGAGCCCAGAGAGCAGTTCTGGAAATACAGCAGAAAGGTGGAAAATAGATGCTGAGGTCTGGAGAGCAGGGCAGGGGGTCCCCTTCAAGTAGCCATTATGGCTTTACAAAGACCAGCCCACGGGAGGCTTGTCTACTCTGCGATTTTATTTCATAGTTTTTAAGTGATCTCTACACCCAACGTGGGGCTCAATCTCACCCCGAGACGAAGAGTTTCATGCTCCACCTACTGAGCCGGCCAGGTGCCCCGTTCTGGGATTTTATTATTATTATTTCCTGAATTTATTTGAGAAAGGGAGTGTGCAGAAGCGAGGGGGGACAGGGAAGCAGCGGGAAAGCGAGAGAGAATCCCAAGCAGGTTCCGTGCGGTCAGCGCAGGACCTGACACAGGGCTCCATCCCCGGAACTGTGAGATCACGACCTGAGCTGAGATCAAGAGTCAGACGCTCAACTGACTGAGCCACCAAAACGCCCCATGTTCTGTGACTTTAACCACCCCCTGGGCCCTGCCCCCGAAAAGCCAAGGCTTACCACCTACCCCACCCCACATCCCAGCTCCTCCCATAGGGTTCCCCTTTCAAGCACTGTGTTGTTGCCACGAAAACTAAGGCAGGCATCCCCCAGCCATTTCTCTATCCCTCACCTTGGCCTGCGTGGTACCGGGCAGCAAATCCCATCAGTAACGCCTTCACAGTATCTCCAGACCCCACCCTGGCTCTAGACTCCAGCTCCTGCCTGGACTGCTGCAATAGCCCATAGGCTTGGGGCTGAGCCGCCCAGTCTGTGCTCTGCCCTCCGAACTCCCAGAGCTACTCCCTGATCCAGGATCAAAGCCAAAGTGTTTACCTTTTACCCCGCTGGTGCACTTCACTGTCCCCTTTCTTAGCTTCAATAACCTTGTGCTTAGCATCTCCTAGGTGTGATATCTGCCCCCTCACCTGACTGCAAAGCAGAGGGCACAGGCCTGGCATGCCATGGGCACCTAACGCATCTGTGGAGAGAGTCTGCGGCTGGGAGAGCTCCCAGCCAAGCTTGGGCTGCTGGCTTAACTGTTGGTTCATCATGCGGTTCACCCCTCCTCCCCGCCCTGCCCCCACCCCCCCCAGGTAGGGGCTCCCACTACCATTTGTTTAAAGGGCCAGCCACGTGCAGCCCCTCATCCCCCCTTCCTCCTTGAAGACCCACACTGCCATCACCCGCTTGGCACCCGGACGGGCATCCTTGGCATGGGGGCTCTTGGTGCCTGGGGATGAGAGGGTCACACCGCCCCCAGCCACCCCCCCCCCCCCCCCAGCATGTGTGATGGGGAGAACAGTGCTGGGCAAGGGTGACAGTGAGGGCCGGCCCTCCAGCCCTCACTCCCCTGGTGGCCGGCTCCTGGAACTGGTATCACTTGCCCGCTCCCAGGCCATCTGGGCCACGTTTATCAGGGAGCCTGGGCGGGGGTGGTTATCGCCCCCCACAATGTTGGGGGCCCTCCCGCACTCCCCAGTTACAGCACGGGCACCTAAAGTCAGCTCCAGCTGCTCTCTGCACCCTGCCTGCTACAGGAGGGAGCTCACAGGCCACCCCCACCCCCTCCGGCCTGGCAGTGTCCTACCCTGCCCCCTATAAGCCACCAGTCTCCTGAACCCCACCTGTCCTTAAAGGAGCTCACAGCTCTGCCAGGGGGAGAGGGTGGGGTCTATGTCGGCTCAGCCCTGGGAGGGCGATGCCTGCTTTCCCTCCTGGCCTCAGTTTCCCCATCTGCTTCTCCCCTGGGGGGGGCTCTTCAGCAAAGAACACCACCTCTGCTGCCCTGCCCCCCTTTGGGCTGCTCAGTCAGAAAAACTAGGGTTCACCCTAGCCACCTCCTACTCTCTGGATCCTGGGGCTTCTTACTTGGCCCCGGTTTGTGGGTTGGCCCACCCCTCTCCCTCCCCTACCACAGCCCTCCTCAACCCCTCTCCCGGGACCCTAATCCCTGCTCCATAAACGGATTTTCCTCTGCAAAGCCGGGCCTGCCTTCCTGCCCACCCTCCACCCTGCCCTTGGGATTAAATGGAACCCTTCACCTGCTCTGACCCTCCCCACCTCACTTCTCCACCTCATCCTCAAAACTCATGCCCCAGGGCCCTTGCCCCCATCCCCTGAGGCCAGGGTGTGGTCCCCTCTCTGGGGACACACCCCTTCCTGCCCCACAGGACCCCATGCCATCAGCTGAGAAGCCTCTTCCTCCGTCACTGCCCCTGTCACCCCCTCCCAAGGTTCCAGAATCTAAGGGCACAGGGACTGGGCTCTCCCCGCAGTACCTTGCACACTGGACCCTTACCTGATTTTCCTCAAACGTAAGGAGAGTGGGTTTTAGAGTAAAACAGGGGGTCTCTCCTGGGGGGTGACCTTGCAACTCCCCCAGGGGACACCTGTCACTGGTCGCAACCGGGTACGTTCCTGGGATTCCTGGGATGGAGTGAGCAAGGCCAGGGATGTTGCAGAACTCCCCAAGGTGCCCAGGACGCCCCACAGAGAATGGCATCAGCTGTGCCCCGGGGATCAGACCTTGGCCCTAGAAGCTCCACTTCCCGATCTGAGCTCCCTCTTGCCAGGAAGGAGCCTGAGACCCCAGAAGGCGCAGGGCTCACCGCGTGCTCAGAGCTGGGGGCTCTGGGGCAGGGGAGCAGTCCGGATCTGGAGGTTGGGAGAGCAGGGAGCAGCCAGCCAGCCTCTCCTCCCACCCCCGCCCCATCTCCTCTCATCTCCGTATCCATAGCAACAGCGTCAACTTCTCCTGAAGCTTCCGAAGTGCCTGCCCACCCCACACAGGAGAGCTCTGTGCTGGGGCTGCAGGCCAGGCCCCGGGGGAGCACAGGACAGCCCTGCCCCTGCAGCTGGGTGGCCCTCTGAAAGACTCCACTGCCCTCCCAGCCTCACCACCCCCAAGCCAAGCGGAGCAGGGACGGTGGGGGTACCACACTTGACCCTGGCCAGGCACCTGATCCCAGTCTGTTCATCTGTAAAATGGAGCTAGGCTGGGATTGGACTTCATTCTCTTTACTGAGAGGAGGAGTGAACCTCAGGCAGAGCAGGGGGAGACAGGCCTCTGGGGACAATCGGCAGACAGCTGACCTCTAATTATTGTTCCTCCTCACATCTGTCCCCAGGCCAGCCCCTGTGAATGGGCAACACCAAGCTAGCCTTGGGGCACCAGGGACAAGCATGGCTTCCCCACCCCCAAGCCAGGTATGAGGGCAGCGACTCCCCCCCCCCCCCCCCCCCCGCCCGCAACTAGGTGCCAGAAAAGCTACGTGGGGCTCTGTGGTCCGGGGTGGGTGGGGGGGTCACAGATACACTGAACCCACAGTCTTATGCAGACAAGTGTGTGAAACCCTCGAGAAACAGAACACCAGGAGTGCCTAAGTCCAGGATTTCCAATCTCAGGAATAGCAGCGTTGGCCCAGGAGCTGCGTTCTCTGGGTCCCCACACCATAATTATGAAAGAGGGCTTTGGGAGAGGATACCCGGAGTTACAGTTCCTACTGGCACTAGGGATCCATCCAGGGAGGCCACCCTCCCCTGGGACACTCCCCGGATGAGCCCAATTTTCTCGTTTAAAACATGGATGACAACATTGGCGTCCTGGGCCCAGGAAGGAGTCCCTCTTCTCCCAGGGCTTAGGGAGCCGGCCGCCACTGCCTGGGGGCCTATGGAGGCTCTGAAGCACTCCAGGACACCCTAGAGGAGGGTCTCTTGGGAGCCGCTGTAGGAGGTGGCCTGGCCACCCCCTTCAACCGACCCAGAAGGGAAAAGCAAATCAGTGCACCAGAGCCTCGCCAGGCAACAATTACCTAGGACAGGCGGAGGAATACAGTGGGAGAAACGAGGTCCCTCTCTGGCTGGTCTCCCGCTCCAGCACCCCCATGGTTCAGACCGGCAAACTCACCTAGCATGAGCCAGGGCTCTGCTCTGACCCCAGCCCCCCACCCAGAGAGGAATCTGCCCTCAGATCCAAATAAAGATGCCTCTCTGTGTTCACGGCCCCCCAGGAGTCCCTCACAACACACCTCAGTGCCTCAAAGTGTAGGTAACACCCAGGGACTGCTCAGAAGAGGAAGGATCCTGCAGGAAATACAGATCCTCCCCCCTCAAGTCTGCCCCGGCTGCCCTGTCCTGCCTTACGCCCACTAGCAAGCAGAGCCTGTATGTCCCTGTGGGCAGGATGGGGACTGAACAAGACATGAGGCGGGGAGGGGGGTGCCTGGCATCCGAGGCCTTGCAAATGGCCTGAGGCTGCCCCACCACGTCCCCACCACACCACTATGGCCAGCCCTGCTTTCTTGCCCTCTCTCCACAATGAGAGTGTGTCCACAGAGCCAGTGTTGCGACACGAGAAACAGTGACGTTCAGAAGGCAGACTTTCGTGAGCCCTTTACACAGATGAAAAAACTGAGCTCCGGAATAGGTCTCGTGCTGGAGAGGGGCAGGGCTGGAATCGAAGTACATCCTCACAGCCGGTGGCCAGATGCCCACCGCCAGGGCAGGACCGCCTTCCACACTCAAGCCCGGGCCAGCCACCAAGACCCACCTTCCCCCTGACACCCCAAACTCCCAGCTGGAGACCATTCTCAGCGTCGAGGGTGGTGGACCCAGAGGGGGACAAGGGAGGGGGCGACAGGGTGATGACGGCGGCCCTGCCTCAGACTCCTCCAGGCGTCCCCTCGCCGCACCCCCCCCCCCCCGCTCGGCTCTGAGAGGTGACAAATGTCGCTGAACCCTCCCCCAAAGCCTGCCTCCAAACGCGATGAGGACCTGACTCCCTCAAGGGTCCCCTTTCAAATCCCTCTCCCCACCCCACCCCGACTCTGGCCCCAACCCTCACTCTCAGCCCCGCCCTCCGCCGTATTAAAACTCATAAGGAAAAAAAAAAAAAAAAAAACGCGCGGGCACCCCCCCACCCCGGCTCCCGCGCCAGGCGCTCTGCTGCCCTCGGGGGTGAATCCTCGATGCCACCCCGGAGGCGGCGGCGCGACTCCTCCTCCCTCTCCACATAGGGAAACTGAGACAGGGAAAGGAAAACACAACCATCTCAGAGCTACGTGCTCCAACCACAATATCCACTCCCCAGACCCAAACGCCACAGGAAATTAAGGAGAAACGGAGCCGAGGGGGGAGGGGACGGTCCGGGAGCCCCGATCCCGCCCACGGACCCCATCGCGCCGCGCGCCCCGAGAGCGCCTGCAGCCACCACCGTCGCGCCCGCCAACCGCGCGCCGCCCGACCGCGTGGCCGCCACGCCCCCTGCGCGCGCCCCACCCACCGAGGCCCCGCCCGCCCGGCCGGCGCGGCGGCGGCCCGGGCGCGCCCCCCTCCCCGCCCCCCACGCGCCACGCAGTTTTGGGGTCCCGGAGGGGGAAGGGGCGCAGGAGACCGCGCGCGCGCGCGGGACAGGGGAGCGGGGCTCACCTGTGTGCGTCCGCAGGTGCGACTTGAGGTGTGAGGACTTGTAGTACGCCTTGGCGCAGCCCGGGAAGGGACAGCGGTGGCTCTTGGCGGCGGCGGGCGCGGCGCCGGGGGCGCGGCCGGAGGACGGGGACGAGGCGGCCGAGGAGGAGGAGGCGGGCGAGGCGCCCCCCGGGGCGGCGCCGGGCCCGCTGCGCAGGTCGGCCAGGATGCTGGCGGCCAGCAGGTGGGGCGCGGCGGCGGCGGCGGCGGCGGCGGTGGCGGCGGTGGCGGCGGGGCCCGGGCCGGAGGCGGCGGGGGGCGGCGGTGGCGGGCCCGGGGGCCCGGGTGGGGCGGCCTCGCGGCGCGGCGCGCGCACCTCCAAGCCGGCGGCGGGGCCCGCGCCCTCGGGGCCCGGTCGCCCGCGGTGCACCACCGCGCCGGAGGAGATGGCCATGAGCACGTCGGCAGCGAAGTAATCCACGCACGCCACGGCCGCCGACATGCCGGGCAAAGGCGCGCGGCGCGGGCCGAGCGGGCTGAAAGGAGGCGGCGGGAGCGGTGCCCGTCCGGCCGGCGGCGGCTGCTCGAGTGCGGGAGGCGGAGGAGGAGGAGGAGGAGGAGGAGGAGGCCGGCGCGCGCCGCCGCCGCCGCCGCCCGCGCTCGGCCCGCCCCGCCCCGCCTGACGCGCCCTGACGCACCGGAGCCCGCGGGGGCGGCCGCGGCCCGCCCCGCCCGGAGGACGCCCCCTCGGGGCGCGCGGCCACGCCCCCCGCCCGGCGCGCCCTCCACCGCCCTGCCAGCGGCGCGCGGCCGCCGGGGGCGGGGTCCGGGCCGAAGGAGCCGCCCCCGGCGCGCCCACTCCGGCCCTGGAGCGCGCCCCCGCCTGCTTCTCCAAGCGCGCCCTCCCCACGCGGGCCCCCAGCCAGAGACCCCGCCTCCGTAACCCGCGGCGCGCGCCCCCGGGCCCTTCTCGGAGGACCCCCTCCCCACGCCGGCAAGCTCCGCCCTCCCCCGGTATGATCCTCCCTCCCGGGAGCGCTCCGCCCCGTCCCGGCACGTCCCTCCTTCCTTCCCCGGACGGCCCCACCCCCTCCCGGCGCAGCCCTCCCTCCCTCCCCGGCGCGCGCCCCGCCCCCTCGCGGGCGCGCCCACCCCACGCCAGGGCGCGCGGCCGGCGGGAGCCCGCCCCTTCCCCGGACGCTTCCACCCCGGCCCCGGGCGCGCCCCCGTTCTCGATGGGGGAGGGCTTCGCTCCCCACGTGGCCGGGTGGGGGTGCGGAAGCGGCCAGCCCCGCCCCCCGGCCACGTGCGCGACCCTTCCCCCCCCCCCCCCCCCCACCCTTCTCTCCCCTGACCTGGGCCCTGCCGGACCGCGCTCCCCTTCGTTCCTTCGCCCCCTTCTGCGGGAACCCCTCTCGCCTTTCCCGGAGCCCCGCGGCTGGACAAGGGAGGAGTGGGGCGCCCCGCCCAGTGAACCTGCATTCGTCTCTCTTCCTGCGCCCCGCTCACGGGTGGGGAAGGCCGGTGTCCGCTGGAGGAGGAGCGGGGTCGGCGCATCGGGAAGAGGAGACGGGTGGGGTTGCAAAGAGCCGGGCTCGGGACCCCTCGGCGAGGCAGAGCATTCCGGCCCGGCGGTACACAAGGGTTGGGAACATCGTTCCCCGACGCTGGGCAGGGATTCTTGGGACTCGGAGGGGAAAAGTGGGGCCTGTGGAAGCCCTGAGGACGTCCAGGCCGGGGAGTTCGACAGCGGCTAGGACGCAGGGGGTCAGCCTAGCCAGCAGTCCGAGGCGGGAGGGGGGGGTGGGGGGGGGTGACACGCGGAAGTGGGACAAGGTGGCCCCCTCCCTGGTGACGATAGCACCGCCCCTTCCTAAGCTGGCTGTGAGGGCCTTGCAATGGCCAGGGTGGGCTCCTGGGAACAGAGCTGCTTGCCCGCATGTGGACGGAGGCTGGAACCCTGGCCCCATCCTCGACTGTCTTCCCTCGGCCCCTCCCTGCGCCCCCCACCCTGCACGTGGCCGTACTGAGGAGGGCGGGAGAGGGACACACGGTACACTGAAGGCCGCAGAGATGAACAGCCCCTTGGACAGGCCGCGGACCATCCAGGTGGGCACTGGGAGCCCTTGTTCCTGCTGGCCCGGGGCCCCTGGGCCTCTAAAGGTCTAGGAGGTGAACCACCTGGGCGGGTTCCCCAGTCTCCCACCAACTCAGCAGCCCTCAGGAGCCTTAGACATCCCCTCCACACACACCCCTAGGTGCTGCCCAGTCTTTACAGAAAGGGCCCTCCAAGTTCAGACAAGGCAAGAAGCACCTTGAGGCTCCCCCACCCACAGCTTGCACCGGGCACTTAGGCAACGACCAGGACAAGAAAGACGCCGGGAATCATTTGTTGCTTCCAGGGATGTTTATTGAGCTCAGAGCCATTCCCCCCAGCATCTTGCCCTCAAGGGGCTCAAGGTTTAGGGCAAGGCAGCTGGGAGTCAGATCAGGGCATAGGTGGTAGGTGGGCACCGACCTACAGAGTGGAGGAAGAGGGGGGTGGCTGGGGAAACGTGGCATCAGCAGCCCCACCTGGGGCCTGGAGCACGCGGTCCCCCCCCCCCCCGGGCAGGTGTGGGTCGAGGCCACACTCAGGGCAGAGGCAGGCACCTTCTTGCAGAGGATGTGAGCAAAGCGGTCAGGGCTGCGTCCTGGTTGTTCCCCACAGGGTGGCCCACAAGTCGTTACTCCTGGCAATAATTGGGATCTCAGACCTCATCTGTGGGCTGTGCCGGCCGCTCTGTGGGCAGGAGTCCCTGCGTGGGAGCCCGTGCTGCACCCGCAGGACCTGTGCTCAGTTATCACCCGCACAGCTCGACCATCCCCGCCCCGCTCTGACCCCACGCGCACCTCTGCCTCATTTTCTCACTGTTCTCACTACGACCCTACAAGTGGCATCCCCATTTCACAGATGAGGACACCAAGGCTGGGGGAGAACAGCGAAGTGGCCTGCCTGTGGGCAAAGCTGAGGCAGCACAGGGTTTGGGGAAAATACAGAGGCGGCCCGAGTGCACACCTGCTGGGACACCCACGGCAGCCAGTGCTTGCTTTCTTCTACCTCAGTTTCCTCACCCGTGACTGGGGGCCGGTCTCTACCCTGCCCTGATGGTTCCCAAGGGGTCAGGAGGGCTCTCACCCGGCTGCAAGACCCAAGCAGGGCAGGGGGCAGTCACTAGCTGTGGAAGGGAGGGACTCCTGGGGGCACAGGTGAGCGGAGGGTTCCAAAAAGTGGGGGCATCCCTGCTGCGGATGGCCCAGACCGCGTGCCCGCGAGGAAGGTGCCCCAGATAGGTCAGGGTCAGAATCAAAGCTCCAGTGTGCGAATGTGTGTATACACATGCTGGAATGACCTTAGCTTTTTTTTTTTTTTTGGGTGAAGACTTTCTTTTTAATAGTTTTTTTTTGTTGTTGTTTTTTGTTTTTTGTTTTTATGTTTAAATATTTTGAGAGAGGGAGAGGGTGACAATCCCAAGCAGGTTCTGTGCTGTCAGCGCAGAGCCTGGCTTGGGGCTCAAACCCACAAACCGTGAGATCATGACCTGAGCCGAAATCAAGAGTCAGATGCTTGGCTGACTGAGCCACCCAGGCACCCACTGCAATAGTTTTAATAATACTTTATGCAATTCAAGTTTTTTGGGAACCCGTGTGTATGTATCATTTGTTCTCTTTAAATGTCAGCAGGTACCTAAACAGTGCAATTACAGGCCATGTGTCCTTTCTTTTTTATGGTTTTCTATATGAAAATTTCTTTTCTAAACACATCCCTCCCACTGAAGTGTAGGCTGTACTCCGGGACTCGATTCCAAAGAACAGAGCAGGGAAGGGGAGGGCAGTAACCTGACTGTGGGGAGGCCTGGTAGACCCCACCTTAGCCAGGTGGTCAAGATCAAGGTCAAACTCAGGATGATGTCCGGGGAGCATCAAGGACTCTTGATGGAAGGTGACAAAAAGGACACCTCGACTCTACGTTCTTCCCCCAAACCCATAACCCTCACGTAGCCTCAGACAGGCCCAGGTCAGGGGACATCTTACAAAACCCCTGACTAGTCCCCAACACTGTCAAGGTCATGAAACACAAGAAACATGAAGGAGTGTCCTAGTTTAAGAGACTAAGGAGACAAAATGGGTAAACAGCATGAGGGATGCTGAACAGAATAGGACATTAGTGAAACAACTAGAATACAGGAGTGTGGTTAACGCTGACGCACACAAGTGAACTTCTTGGTTCCGACAAGATGTTAACATGAGGGGCACCAGGTGAGACGTAGATGGAACTCACTGCTGTCTTTTCTGTAGAGCCCAAAGTATTCCAAGATGAAGGGTTTTTAAATGTTTATTTCAGAGAGAGAGAGAGAGCAAGATGGGGAGGGGCAGAGAGAGAAAATGCCAAGAAGGCTCCATGCCATCAGGGCAGAGCCATAACGCGGGGCTCAACCTCAGGAACCGTGAGATCCTGACCTGAGCCCAAATCAAGAGTTGAACGCTCAACTGAAAGAGCCACCCAGGCACCCCTGAAATTTTTTAAAAAATTTTTTTTAACATTTATTCATCTTTGAGAAACAGAGCATGAGCGGGGAAGGGGCAAAGAGAGGGAGACACAGAATCCGAAGCAGGCTCCAGGCTCTGAGCTGTCAGCCCAGAGCCAGACGTGGGGCTCAAACTCACAAACCGCAAGATCGTGACCCGAGCCGGAGTCGGACGCTCAACCAACTGAGCCACCCAGGTGCCCCTGAAATTTTTTTTTAAGTAACGTCTACACCCAACATGGGGCTCGAACTCACAACCCTGAGATCAAGAAGTTGCCGGCTGCACTGGCTGAGTCAGCCAGGTGCCCCCAAGATGAAAATTTTATTTAAAAAAAAAAATTATTAATTTTTATTTATTTTTAAGAGAGAGAAACAGAGACAGAACAGAAGCAGGGGAGGGGCAGAGAGAGAGGGAGACACAGAATCCGAAGCAGGCTGCAGGCTCCAAGCTGTCAGCACAGAGCCAGACACAGGGCTTGAACCAACGAACTGTGAGATCGTGACCCGAGCCGAAGTCGGACACTCAACCGACTGAGCCCCCCAGGCTGAAAGATGAAACCTTACAAGCAAACACAGTACAGGGTCCTAAGGTATCGGGAGTTTGCCATGGAGGCACCACGGAGTTTTTACCCCCCCCCCCCTTCGTCTTGTCAAAACTAAATGTACTTCTTGACCCACCGGTTCCACTCCTAAAAAGGTACCCCCCAAATACTCACACGGAACCAGGCAGGTCTGCATATCGTTGCATCGCTTGCAATGGGAAAAAAGAAGGCACGAGCCCAAACGTGGGTTCCTAAGTTCTGGAGACCGTGGCTGTGGGAGGACAGGCTGCAGAGCGACACGACAGCCCTTCCCTAAGGCCCTCTCCTCCTCTCACCCCGGGGCTGGGCGGTGGCCACGGAGGGTACCCCGGCTCAGCATCCCTGAGCGACAGCGGCCAGGCCCTGACCACCCAGGCCCGACGGGCACGCGCTATGGACACACACGTGGCTCTGGTGTGTGTTCTGCCTGGTGCCACTCACTGGGGTGTGACAGCACAGAGCCCGCTGTCCGGCAGGGGCACGTGTGTGTCCAGAGACTGAGCACCACGGGAGCCCAGGGCCTAAGCCCAGCTGGGATCCCCGAGACTTCTCCTCCTGGGGACGGTGGGGACAGCCACCCCGGTGGCCCAGAGTTGGCTTGAGACAGGAGTGCTGAGTATAAGGGAAGGGGATCCTGACGCTGGGTTGGCACCCCCAGCTACGGGGCCCCCCAGCTCCCAGGTGGGTCCCGCACCCCGACGGGTAACCCGCCCCGCAGGAGCGCCCAGGCCTCGGATCGGGGCGCTCAGTAGGGGCACCACCAGAGGCCCCGTCTCCGGTCCGGGCCCTGCTGGGCAAGTGCTCTTCCAGCAGCCGGCCACTGTCTGGAGGGAACGGGGGGCTCTGCCGGAATCCTGCCCCCCCCCGCCCCCCCCTCCCCCGCAGTTCACACGGAGATGGGCGGAGACAGAAAGCAGCCGCAGCCGGGGTTCCACCATCTCCCTTGCGATGACGCGGGGAAGCAGGGTCGCCAGAGGCAAGGAGAGGTTGGACGGACCGGCCCTCGGGTGCTGGGGACCCCGCACGAAGTCCGGTCTGGGCTCCACGGCCGGGGCGAGCGGCACCCACACCGCCCCAGACCCGCCCCTCGAAAGGGGCCCGCGCCCGGCGAGGCAGCTGTGTCTGTCACCCCCCACGCAGGCTGTGGGCCCCGGGGTCTCCGGGCCCCGGGGCGAGCCCAGGCCATGCGACCCAGGGGCCCGCGTCTGAGGTGTGCCGGGTCAGGTGTCTCGGGGGGGGGGACCAAAGGTGCCGGGGAGCCGCGCGGCGCCCTGCCGGGGTGCGCGCTAAGGGACCTGCCGGGCAGCAGGGGAAGGCTGCCGCCGGGTGTGCACACATGTGTTCTGGAAAATCCACAAAATGGAGAACCGAAAGTTGGCCCTTCTCCCAGGCAGCCTGGCCCATGGGCCATACCAAGCAGAAAGGAAGGGGGGGCGCATCCTGGAATGTACCACAGGCTTCCCCCCATCACCGCTCTGCATGGCCCAACCCCTCCCCAACTCCCCCACCCCCCCACCCCCAGTCTAGAGGCTGAGGGTGAGCCTTCCCAGGGCTCCACATGGAAAGAGAAGACAGCGGAGCCCGGGGGCCACAGAGGACTGCCTTAGTTTATCCCTTCCGAGCAATGGGCAGGACCAGGGGAGAAAAGCAGGGTGAGCACTCCCCAAGGGCCGGTGCTATTCAAGTCAGACTGAGAACAGCCACCTGCCTCAACCCAGGTCACCACTGTGCCCTGTGCATGGCCCCGGGGGGGGGGGGGGGGGGGGGGGGGGGGGAGCAAACACTGAAGCTTTCGGAGTCCTTTCTAGGAGAGTCCTCCCTGGACTTGAACAAGGGGAGGCGGGGTCTTGGGACCCTCAGTAAAGAAGGCAGTGGAGTTCGGAGAACTGCGACAATACAGAGTCTGGGGACAGACCACTCACACTCGTACGATAAAGGCAACACTTCCCCCACTCATGCCCTGTCTCTTTCTCTCTGTGTCAAAAATAAATAAACATAAAAAAAAAAAAAAACTTTAAAAAAAGGCAACACTTCAGTAGGGTCGGGAGTGGCCTCTGCCAGAAATGGACTTGGGGTGAACGATTTTGGGGGTGGGGGGGAACACGTTGCTGGTTCCCACCCCACTCCTTCCCAGAAGCACTTTCCAAAATTACACCAAAAATTTAAATCTATATTTAAAAAAGAAACCATTACATTTCGAGAAAAATACATCCAATGTTTTATCATCTTGGAGTAGAGAAGGTATTTCTGAGCATGACACAAAATGAAGGAGCCATAAATGAAAAAAAACTAGTAATGACTAATAATGGTTTCAAATGCTTGGCCAAATGACTATTAATTTTTTAGAAATCAAAGGAAAAAACACAGTCCGAGTCAAAAACAAATTACAGATTGAGGGGGAAAAAAAACTTTAAACAGGAAATAGGCTAATTTCCTTCATATGTAAAGTGCTCTTAGAAAACAATAACACCACCGACCCAATGGAAAAATGGTTGAAGAATATAAAATACACATGGCTTTTAAACATATACATGTTGGGGCGCCTCGGTGGCTCAGTCGGTTTAAGCATCTGGCTCCGGCTCAGGTCATGATCTCATGGTTTGGGGGTTTGAGCCCCACGTCGGGCTTTGTGCTCACAGCTCAGACCCTGGACCCTGCTTCAGATTCTGTGTCTCCCTCTCTCTCTCTGCCTCTCCCCTGCTCGTTCTCTCTCAAAAATAAACATTAAAAAAATTAAAAATAAATAAATATATACATGTTTATATGTACAGACTTTCCAGTTTTGAGATGACTATATTAGAGGTAGAAATAACATAAAAATAAATCTGACAAAACCATTGAGATGTTTGATTATACTTCTAGGAAACCCAAACAAAGCTACGATGAAATACTACTTTGGGGCGCCTGGGTGGGTGTCAGTTAAGTGTCCGACTTCAGCTCAGGTCATAGCTCACAGTCCGTGGGTTCCAGCCCCAGGTCGGGCTCTGTGCTGACAGCTCAGGGCCTGAAACCTGCTTCGGATCCTGTGTCTCCCTCTCTCCTCTGCCCCTCCCCCGCTCACATTCTGTCTTGCTCTATCAAAAAAAATAAATAAATGTAAAAAAATAAAAATAAAAAAATGCTATTTTACGCCTACCAGATCTGCAAACTCAAGCATCGGCGGTGCAGGACCCTAGGCCCCTCCTTTGGTGGTGGGAGGCAATTTGGTATGACCTGTTGAGAGATCACACAGGCATTTAGAGACGTACGAAAAGCCCTTTGACCTAGCACTCCTGCACTAGAGAATTTAGCCTACAAAAACATTCCTACTTGGGTACAAAGACTTTTGTACAAGGATAATCAATCTAGCATTGCTTATTACAAAAAGACTAGAAAGAACCTAAATTTCTACCCAATTATAGGACTAACACAATATGGTGCTTCAATGCAAACAAACGACCTAGATCTCTACGTCAGAACACAATGCTCTCCAAGCTATGCTGAGTAACAGGATCCCATGTACAGTGAGCAGAGTTTTGTATAAATACACTGGATGTACAAACACAGATTTTCTGTGTTAACATATAAGAAACTGCCCCAGGAAAGGGGAGCCAGGTCTTGGAGGTCAGGGGTCGGAAGGAGGCCAAGTTTTCACCCAACACCGTTACGAACTCCAAATTTTTTACTCTGTGTATCTGAAAACATTTTTGTTCCAATTCTAAGCAAATGGCTTTCAACTTGATGCGTTTGGGGATCCCGGACTCTCAGGGAGTTTGCATTCTGATGGGATCAAAAGACAACATGCTCTGTGACAAGTGCAGCACCTCGGGGTGGGGGTAGGGGAGCACGAGGGGACGGATGCACTTTGGGGAAGAAATACTGTGGCAAGAAACATTAGCCATGCTGGGGCCATCCGCACGAAGCCGGGACGTAGTGAGGGCATTATCAGTCACAAAGACCAACCCGAGCAAAGGCCCTGTGGTGGGAAGGGCGGAGGAGAGCTGGGCCCCTAGACTACTCCACCGAGGACACATCTCACGTCCAGTTTTGCTTGTAGGCGTCCCTTCTTATCACAAATGACACTAGACTCCCAGCAAGAGGGCCGGGCCTGGGCTCCACCGGCAGGGTGGGCCCCGAGACTAGCCTGAAGGGGGTGGGGGGGACCCCTCGCGCCGTCGGCGGCCGGTCACCCCGCCACGGTGGCAGCAGCCTGCGCGCTCTGAGCACCCCGAGCCCCGAGTCCCACAGGCGCGCGGCCCCGCTCGGCGTCCATTCCGCTGGCCCCGGACACGCCCGCTCCGCGCGTGGGGAAGACGAGGCGCGCAGGAGGACGCGGGAGCCGGGCGGGCTGCCGGGGTCCGAGCCGCCGCCACTTACCACCGACGCCGCCACCTCCTCCGGGATCCGGCCGCCGCCGCCGCCGACGCCGCCGAGCGCGCGAAAGCCGCCTCTTCCGTTTCCGCCCTGGCCACACCCCTCTCGGCGTCGCCCCGCCCCTGGACCGAAGCACCTCCCCCCCGCCCTTAAAGGGGCCGCGAAACCCACGAAGCCCCGGACTAGGGCAATGTGGAAGCAGCTCTGGGTCCTGGCCTCGCCACCGCCTGGTGCCGCAACACACGCTGAGCTGCCAGGAATGACAGGCCACTCGTCTCCGAGGGCCTTCCCGCTCTAGGGTGGCGCAGAGGGCACTCCAGGAGCTGGTGGTGAGTGGGCCTCTAGCTGAGGTCCAGGGAGACCCTGGCTTAGCCCTGCATTCAATGACACCCCAGGAGGACATAGCTCGGATGGCCCCAGCCCTAGCCCCGTTTCCTGGAGAGCCCCTACTGGGGCTCTCTGTGGGGGTCCGGGAACGGGGAACGAGGGGGGGGGGGTTATAGGGAACACCTAGAATGGGCGGGACAATTAGGGCAGCCCTGAGGTTGCACTGTATCTCCCAGACCTCAACATCCTCTTCTACTACATGGGAACGGGTGACCTTACCGGGGCCCCAGAACAGGCTGACCTCAGACCCACTGTTGCCACCCCTGGTATGCTGGGAGCCCACCACCCTCCCAGGAGGCGCACAGGAGAAGGCAGGCACGGGTCCCGGGTTCAAATGCTGCCTTACCCCTCCATCACCACCCAAGCAACCAGGAGCCTCAAGGGGTGCCTCGGCTGGGCCTCAAAGCCCAACCCCTCTTCCACAGTGGCAGTGGCTTGACCTCTGCATTTGTGCCGAAATGTCCTGGAAGTTTAGGGGCGAAGCCCAGCTCCCTCTTCCAACTCGCTGGGCCCTGGGAGAGCGCGCACGAACCACGAAAGGGAGAGGAATCCTAAAATTTTAAATCTTTAATTCGTGTTCACGTTTTTCCTTCTTTTTGCTTCCAAAAGGAAAGGAGAGCGTAGCTCTGCGCCTGTACATCGTCCACGGCCCCTGGGCTGGGGCAGGTCCCGGCCCCCTAACCCTCCAGCTGCCTCGGAGGACCGGGATGCCCGAGGGTTCACATGCAGCCCCCGGGCCGGGGCGGGGGCAAGGTCCAGGCGCCGCCTTATTGCTGAAGTCCCGGTGCGGCTCCCGGCTAGGCTAGGCGGCTCCCGGCTAGGCTAGGCGGCTCCCGGCTAGGCTAGGCGCGCTGGCTGGGCAGCTCCTGGGAGATGAAGCGGCGCAGGCGCTCCAAGTACTGGCTGTAGAGCTCGATGTCGTTGTGCCCGGCGCCCTCCACCCACAGCGGCTCCACGGCCTTGGGGCAGCGCTCATAGAGCGCCAGCCCGTGGGAGAAGTCGATTACTTCGTCCTCCGTGCCGTGGATGATGAGCACCGGTGACGTGATCTTGGACACCTTCTCGATGCTGTAGGGCAGGGCGCGTCAAGTCTGGGAGCAGCGCCCCGCCCCGCCGAAGCCCCACCCCCGGCCGCCCGCCCCGCCCCCCCACCCTCCCCTCTCTCACTTGGGGAACGCATCGAAGCAGTAGGTCTTCTTGGTGTCAGGGAAGGCAACGCGCATGCCTGAGGTGAGCGGCGAGTGCAGCACCACCGCAGCGCACTCGTAGCGAGAGGCCAGGTCCACGGTGGGCACCGTGCCGATGCTCTGCCCATACAGGACGATGCTGTCCGGGCTGATGCCGTACCTGGCAGTGGGGCAGGGTCAGCCGCGGCCAGCAGCAGCCTGGGCGAGTGAGCTGCATGCGCGCGCGCGCGCACCGCCGCCCCCCCCCCCCCCCCCCCCCCGCCCACCGCGTGCCCTCCTGGGGCAGTCCCCCCTCCAACCTTCCCGCACAGCCTCCAAGCAGTAGGGTTGGGCCCAGTGACAAGCCCCCTACCCCCCACCCCTGACCCATTAATGAACAAGTCTGCTCAGTAGGAAAGTAGGGCCTGGGTAGGTGTGCAGACAGGTGGCCCTAACCCTGCCTCACCAACAGTACCAATTTGGATCACACATGCCGAGTGCCCTTGGTGAGGGCCCCAAGGCCACGCCTGGGCTCCTGGGGGCAGGGCAGGCCCTGAGGCCTCTCCTGCTCTCCACCCCCCAACACCTACCCCCCCACAAACACACTTGCCCAGGGACACACCCAGTTCCCAGTAGCACATAGGGAACAGGTCCCTCCGGGCGTTCCTCGCCCATCCCTTAGCCACGGGAAATCATGGCAGTCATGCCCCCTGACTTATCGGCCCGTTTGCAGCCCCTTGGTGTCGGCACGTCCACCTCGTCACAACACGGGCAGAGCAAGAAGGGTGTCTCCTGCAGGCTGCTGGGCACCACCTCCTTCCCGGGGCACCTTCCCTACAGCGTGGCCGGGTCCCGAGCCTCCTCAGCACCAGCTCCCGTGTCCAGGCCCCAGCCTCTTCCCCCACCCTGCCGCCACCCCCGAGAGTCTCACCCTCCACCCCCAGCACAGCTGATCCAGCCCCAAGCCAACTCCACAGCCTCCGAACGCCCGTTCCCACCTGCCTGGGGACCCACTAGCCACCCTCCCCAGGTACGAGGCCTCCACAGACCTGGACCCCGACACACCAAAGGAACACCCCTCTGCTACATCTCACCTGTGCAGCCCACCCAGGCAGCAAGAGTCCACCTCCCTGTCCACCCAGGGGCCATCCACACCTGTCTCCGTCCCGGCGGCCTTCCAGGTTAACAATCGCCTGGCCCTGAGCTTCGGGAATGCCACGTGGCCTTCTGCCTACCACCCCGCCGCTCCTCCTCAGCCTGCTCCCCGGACACGGAAGCTACCACTGCACCGAGCACCAGCCGGTCCAGCCCTAACACTCGGACACACGAGAGGCAGATGGAGAAGCAAATCTTCCCCAGGCCTCCCCAGCCCCTGGTCACCAGTGGGGCCCAAGCCTCCTGCCCTCCTACTGATTCTCTCTCTGCGGGATCAGGTCTCTGGAGGACAGTGCTGGCCGCAGGACAGATGGGTTGGATGGACAGAGCTCAGATCCCTCACACCACAGTGCAGTGTGGTTCTGCCAGCCACCAGCAGCCAGCAGGAGCAGCACAAGGGACTGAGGACCAGCACCAGCAGCAGGAGCAGCACAAGGGACTGAGGACCAGCACCAGCAGCCAGCAGGAGCAGCACAAGGGACTGAGGACCAGCACCAGCAGCCAGCAGGAGCAGCACAAGGGACTGAGGACCAGCACCAGCAGCCAGCAGGAGCAGCACAAGGGACTGAGGACCAGCACCAGCAGCAGGAGCAGCACAAGGGACTGAGGACCAGCACCACCAGCAGGAGCAGCACAAGGGACTGAGGACCAGCACCGCCAACAGGAGCAGCACAAGGGACTGAGGACCAGCACCAGCAGCCAGCAGGAGCAGCACAAGGGACTGAGGACCAGCACCAGCAGCAGGAGCAGCACAAGGGACTGAGGACCAGCACCGCCAGCAGGAGCAGCACAAGGGACTGAGGACCAGCACCAGCAGCAGGAGCAGCACAAGGGACTGAGGACCAGCACCAGCAGCAGGAGCAGCACAAGGGACTGAGGACCAGCACCAGCAGCCAGCAGGAGCAGCACAAGGGACTGAGGACCAGCACCAGCAGCCAGCAGGAGCAGCACAAGGGACTGAGGACCAGCACCAGCAGCCAGCAGGAGCAGCACAAGGGACTGAGGACCAGCACCAGCAGCCAGCAGGAGCAGCACAAGGGACTGAGGACCAGCACCAGCAGCAGGAGCAGCACAAGGGACTGAGGACCAGCACCGCCAGCAGGAGCAGCACAAGGGACTGAGGACCAGCACCGCCAGCAGGAGCAGCACAAGGGACTGAGGACCAGCACCGCCAGCAGGAGCAGCACAAGGGACTGAGGACCAGCACCGCCAGCAGGAGCAGCACAAGGGACTGAGGACCAGCACCGCCAGCAGGAGCAGCACAAGGGACTGAGGACCAGCACCAGCAGCAGGAGCAGCACAAGGGACTGAGGACCAGCACCGCCAGCAGGAGCAGCACAAGGGACTGAGGACCAGCACCAGCAGCAGGAGCAGCACAAGGGACTGAGGACCAGCACCGCCAGCAGGAGCAGCACAAGGGACTGAGGACCAGCACCGCCAGCAGGAGCAGCACAAGGGACTGAGGACCAGCACCGCCAGCAGGAGCAGCACAAGGGACTGAGGACCAGCACCGCCAGCAGGAGCAGCACAAGGGACTGAGGACCAGCACCAGCAGCAGGAGCAGCACAAGGGACTGAGGACCAGCACCGCCAGCAGGAGCAGCACAAGGGACTGAGGAAGCCGAGGACAGCACGTACCTGCACCACGCTGCCCACGCTTGGTCCCCAGTGCCAGGGCTGTGCCAGGGGACCCCACTCCTGGGGCCTGCAGCAGGAACTGCCTGGTGCGTCACTTGGGCAACCAGGGTCCCCACCTCCCCAGGCCAAGCTGACTTTGGTCCCTGCAGGAATGGGGGGGGAGGGAGGGAGGGGAGTGGCAGGTCGGGCAGGCAGGGCTGAGATGGGGCAGCCCCAAGAAGGCAATGGATAGGGCCCCGTGTCTGGGAAGGCCAGAGTCAGGGTGGCCTCCTTCCAGAGGAATCTCTGGGCTCAGAGACCAAGCAAATGAGCTTCAGTGAGAGAGGAAGGGGGCTGTCTGGGATCTAAATAAACAGGATTGGGGGGGGGGGGGGGAGTCCAGGGAAGGGGGCTTGGCCAATGCCCTGGTGGCCCTGAGTCAAGCACAGAGGTATGTGCCTCTGCTTGCTAGCCTCCCACCGGCCCCCGGATGCTGTGCTGGACACCAAACTGCCTGACAGAACCTTCTGGAACTCTTCAGAACCCTCTAGGCCCAGAGGAGCCCTGCCCCGAGGAGGAGGCCACCGTCAATGGCCATGCATGCCTCATGGGTCAGCCCTGAGAACCATGACAGAGCAGCCCTACTCCTCCCTGCACCCCAAATGCTCCCTGGCCCCAGGACTCTGAGTATTTTCTCAGAGCCCACACAGCCCACCTCCTGGGCCCAGGTCCTCTATCCACCCCTGCAGGCAGAGCCCCCACTCCCCTAGGTACAGCCCATCTATACCCCTGCCGGACAAGGGGTTCCCGGGAGGGGAGGGCAGATCTGAAGACTGCCCGCCCCACCTCCCCGCACACCAGCATGCCTGTCGCCACACCAAGGGGACACACGTCAGACCTCACCCTGCCGCCCAGTGTGGCCGCCGATGGCCCTCTCCTGAGGACCACCCACCAGGGCCTCCCCAGGGAGGCCGGCCTGAGGCCCTGGGTGCTCACCCGCTACTCCCAACACACAGCTCACCTGGTGCGCAGCGCCTGCCAGGCGGCGTCGATGTCGGCATACAGGTTCTTCTCGGAGGGCTTGCCCGAGCTCACGCCGTAGCCAGAGTAGTCGTAGGAAAAGATGTTGCAGTTGATGCGTGAGCCCAGGCCGATGTAGAAGCTGCTCATCTGGCCCAGGTCCACCGCGTTGCCGTGCGAGAAGAGAACCGTGTACCTGGGGGGTCGGGGCGGGGGGGGGGGGGCAGGTCAGAGGGCAAGGGAGGCTCCCAGCCGCCCCATGGACGAGAGCACTAATGCGGGAGAGAGGCCGCCTCTGCCACAAAGTGGCCTGGCTCCTCTGGCCATGAGGGCTTCCCCTCCGTGAAAGGGGACTGCTGGCCATGGCCTCAGCACAGGGTGGACCCACAGCTCGGCAAGTCAGTGACCGCCGCACCTCTATTGCCTGGGGACAGCAGCTCTCTCCTCTGGAATCACTCCTTTTAGAGGGACTCTGACAGCCCAAGGATGGCATGCACGTGTGCCCGCTGCTTGGAACCTTCCAGAGAATGAGACAGCGGCTGCTCCTCTCGACAGCTGGCCCCCACCCTTGCCCCCACAAACGAACCAGATCAATCCCTGTTCACACCATCTCTTCCCCTCCTACAGAACATGACCCCAAAACTCATTTCCGCCCTACAATGCTGCTGGCCATCAGGACCTGCCCCAGGTCACCCCGACAGGCTGGATCCTGGCCAACGCACTCCTACAGTCTTCTTCCTCCAGCATCCCTGGGCCCCAGCCTAGATAAAACGTAAAAGCTTGCCCTTTGAACTCAGATCTGGACTCAGACCCCGCCCTGTCTAAAGGCAGAGACACCTGAAGGGCCCCACCTCTTTCCCGCTGTCGTACTCAAGGAAGAGCTGTGCCTCCAGGCTTCAAGGACACTCTAAATGAGGAGGCAGACTTGGCCTGAGCCACCTGCCAGGCCTCAAGTGCCCTGGCCCTGAAGCAGATGTCAAGTCCTCACTGAGCACCAAGCACCCAGGAGCCCTTTCCTGGGCAGGTGAGCACGGAGACCCTGACGCAGGCGGCTCCTTGTCAGGCAGGTGCGACAAGGCCACTCAGGAACCCCCCCCCCCACCCCAGCCCCAGGGTACTCCTCCATGACGGGGCTGGGGCTGCACGTGGCAGGGCACTCGGCAGTAAGGGCCCAGGCAGTCCCACGTGGCCTGCTCTTGGTGGATCCCATTTGCCACCCCTTTGGCAACAAGAATCCCCAGGGCACCCGCGCCGCCTGACGGGCTTTCGCCCCGGCTCCGGCCCGCGGGGAACGGCCTCCGGCAGGACGCCAGGGGCCCGAGGACGGGACACATTCTGCTTCTGCACCGGGAACCTCTCGGGCCTCCCTCCGGGCACTGTCCGGACCCCGTGCCGTCCTTCCGTGACGCTCACCTGGCGCCGGGCGCGCAGCGCACGTACATGCAGGAGACGCGGTTGCCCCGGCTGCTCTTGGTCAGGAAGACCTCGATGGTGTCCAGCTCGCGCTGGCTGTATTGGAAATCAGCACGCTCCATCAGGTGGAGCTTCCAGCGCCCCGGGCTGCCGGCGGAGGCCCGCAGGGCCCCCGAGGGGGCGGCCCCAGCTCCACCGGGCCCCGGCTCGGGCTCGGGCACCAGCGAGTAGGTAGGCTCCGGCGGCAGGAAGGCGAGCTTGGCAGCGATGCGGCCGGGGCAGGGCGGGCAGCAGAAAAGGCAGCAGAGCTCGCTCACTGACAGGCCGTTCATGGCGGGCGCCGGGCCCCAGGGCGGGCCTCACTTGGCAGGGGAGGGGTGGGGGTGCTCTGAGACGCGGGCAGGGCTCAGGGCAGCCCCCAGCCACTGCCCCAGACGAGAGCCCCCTTAGGAGGCTGCAGCCCAGCCCCATCGTGGTCCAAGCCGAGCCCTCGGGAGCCTCGCAGCCTTGCGTCTCCACGTCCTGCAGAGGGAAACCCTGGGGAGGGGGGGAAGCGAGAAACGGGGTTCCCTCAGGGTTCCGCTAGGACACAGTGACCCGATCTTGTCCGTACCGAGCCTCTCGGCCTTCCCCGCAGCCCAGTCCACCCTCTCCCACTCAAACTGGTCTGCTCTCCGCCCCATGGGCCTGGGGGCCCAGCTCGTCATCCACAGGGACCACGTACCCCCCATATGCCCCTTGTGGGACCCAAAGCTAACCGGACCACCACCTGCTGCACCCTTTCTCAGCACGCAGTCACCAACTCTTGCCAGGTAAGCCCCCCCAGTCAGCCCAGCCTCGGCCAGCAGGCTGTACTGGGCAATCAGACCCCTGGCTCACGCCAGCTCTCCCCCACACAGCCCCTGCTCTGGGCGCAGAGAGACCCCGGTGCTCTCCCTACGCCCCTGTTCACACAGCCGGCCCAGACTCCCCCACCCCCCCAGCCCATCTCCAGGCCATCCTTCAAGGATTCATCTGCCACCAACCCCAGGTGACACACCGCAGCCAAGGCAAGGACAGACTGCCAACTGAAGGAACTCGGACCTAAGAGCATGCTCACAGGGGCCGGGCCTCGAGGGGCAGGACTGCAACGTCCAGAGACAGTGGAGCCCAGGCAGAGGAAATACAAGAAACAAAGGCTCTGGTAACAAAAGCAGGATACATCTAGAGGCTGGGAAGGCCTACTGAGCTCGGACAATGGCTGGGCCCTGTGCTGGGGCCAGGCTGCGGGGGAGGGGGGCACTGGAGCCCGAATGGCTTCCTTCTCCAGCTCAACGGAGGGCTCTGTGACCTTGGGCAAGGCTCCTTCCTTCCCTGGGCCTCAGTTTCCTCACCTACTGGGAAAGACAACACTGCCTCCCACGGGGACTTAGCGAGAAGTAGGTGGGGGACGGGGGGTGTGTGGCTCAGAGGCGGCACAGTAAGTCACAGACTACAGCTAAATCACTAACAGTCCCACAGGGAGTTGCCAACAGAGACTGTAAGAAATACAAAGCCTTGAGAAAATAACCACTTACTAGGCTTTTCCTTACAGACTGGAACACTCACAACTCACTTTCAGCAGCACAGCGCCTTGGCACACGCGGTTTTGGGGCCGTGGCATTTGAAAACCCCCCGGGCCGGGGACCCACAGATTCAGAGCGGACCAGAGCAGGCTGAGGCCCAGAGACACACGTGCCCCCTCTGGGCCTGTGATCTGGTGCCAAGGTCAGGAGACAGCCACAGCCTGAGTTTGCCCAGAGTCTGGGCACACAGGAGGGAGTGGGAGGGCCCAGGTGGGGACACCAGGAGGGGACACCAGGCAGCTTCCAGGGTCCCTGAACTCGCAGGCGGGACGCACACTTTACGTGCAAGCATCCTTTGGAGGAAAGAGTCCATCGTACCTGTTCCCAGGTAGGAGTTTGTCCCCAGAACACCTGCCAACTCCTGGGGACACTTTGGGTTGTGGCAAGCGGGGAAGGGTGTTCCCATTCCTGAGTGGGTGGGGGCCAGAGATGCTGATGGATGCTCTCCAGAGCACAGGATGTCCTCCCCCATTACCCCAAGGGAGTTATCCGTCCCCAAGTGTCAACCAGTCAACCCAGCCCAGGCGGCTTCAATGTCTTCTCAGATCCAGGCCCGAACAGCAACACTGCCCTGGTGCTGGGGAAGCTTAGAGGGTCTGGAGCCGGGGCAGCACAGCAAAGACTGCTTTTGAGAGAAGGCCTGGCTGAGAGTCCGTGGGCAGGCGGGAGCCCCCCGCAACCCCGGAAATGAAGGGGCACACCAAGGTGGAGAAGCCCCACTGCCCGAGCCAGAGACACAGCATGCCATCCTTCGCTCCCCCGTCTGCCGGGGCCTGATGGGTCTCCATCCAACCAACGCCCGGTCCACGCAGCCACCACCTTGAACCTGGACGGCTGTGCCGTCCCGTTCATCGCCCGCCCGCACTCTCCCCCAGCAGCCACAGAATCCCTCTCCCGGCACAAACCTAAGATAAGAAAGCACACCCTTTTTCTGGACACGCTCTGGCCTCCTGCCACTTCCAGGTAGAAACTGAAGCCTTGCCACAGCCTGCCAGGGCCCACCTCTGCGGCCTCACTCCCGCTCGATCTCCCCAGACAAGCCAGAGCCCAGGCAGTTGCCCAGCCAGGGACCCCCTCCCCCAATCTCCACTGGCCAGCCCTTGCCCCCTGTCCTGCCCACCCTTCAGATCAACCTTCCAGCGCCCCTGGAGAGGCCTTCCAAACCACGGGAAGATGCCACAAGCTCTCCTGGTTCCAGTCTGTCCCCACAGCACCTGCCACAGCTTGTATTTACCTGTCTGACCACCCCCGACAGCAATCAAAGAGAAACCCCATGAGGGCAGGACAGCTATCTGTTCTTATCCAGTGAACCCTGGCTGAACAAGAGAGCAAGTGACAAGAGGTAAAGAGAAAAGAGGGAAGCTACAGTGTGCCGGCTTTGACAGGGAAGGAGGACAGTCTTTTCTTAGGCCATGAACGCCTGGGGCCTCCCGTGCGACATTTATGAGTGTCCCTAGGCATGCCCTGCGAGCGGGGCAATTCGGTCCACGAGCGCGGACTGGGCACTCTGCCGCCAGGCCCCGTAAGGGCTGCCGGTGTTCTGAGCACCAACGAGGAAACAAACAACCGCGATACTCGAGAATGACCTAAATACGCTCGGCCTGGCGGCACCTCACCCAGCCAGTCGGGGTGGGAAAGCTGCCTGGAGTAAGGTGCAGTCTGAGAGGTGCACAGAAAGTGACCGAGTGGCAAGGAACAGGGCACTGCAAAACCCCAGAAGTGACGGCGAGTTCCAGGAACTGCAGATCTCCCTGTCGAGCGGACGCTGGGAGGAAGAGGTGAGCAGAGGGGTCCCAGAGGGAGCCAAGGCTGGGTCAGGCTGGGTCAGGCCGCGCCCGTGAGCCCTGCTGCAGAGTTTGGACTTCATCCTGGAGGAAACGGGGAGCCCTGGAGTCCTGGGCGGAGCATGGACGGGCACCACGGGTTAGGGGCTGCGGTACGTCCCCTGGCTGCAACCTGGAGATCAAACTGGAGTGAAGACCGGGAAGTCTACCCCGGTGTCCCAGGCGGCCAGAGGACGCCCGCGAAGGGGTACAGGCGTCCGGGAGACGTTTAGGAAGGAGGACTCCGCTAAGGGATGCTGCGGCGGGCCCGGGTGTCGGGCTGGGGCGGGAAACTAGGTAGAGTCCGCGACTCGGACGGCCCCGGCCCGGAGGCGGGGGCCGCGTCCCCAGAGGGGTGGGCGCTCACCCCACATCCGAGACCTCAAACGACCGGGGGCCAGGACTCTGCCGGGGTCGCCACGTTGGCCCGCGGTCCCGGTCCCTGGTCGACGGGTCCTACAGCCGGGACCGCGGCCTCCCCAGCAGTGAGGGGTCTCGGGGGCGTCCCACCCGGCTGTCCCGGCCTCGCGGGCAGGCCCAGCTCCCCAAACGGCCGCGGGCGGCACCGAGGTCTCCCCGCGCCGCCGCGCTCGCCCCTGCTCGGCACTCACCGCCGCGGCCCGCGCCCCCCGGCCCCGGGGCCGCGCTCCATGGCTCCCGGCCGCCGCCCGTGCGTCCGTCGGTCCCTCGGCACCCCGGCCCGGCCTCCTGCGCCGCCGCCGCCGCCGCACCCCCACAGGCGGAAATGAGCCTCGATCCCGCCACCGCCCCGGAAGTGACGCAAGGTACGCGCGGGGGCCGAGGGGCTGCGGACAGGCGCTGGCGCTGCAGGCGTCCGGGGGCCGGGGGGCGGGCTTGGAGGCGGGGGCGAGCGTGGAGTAGGCGGGGCCTAGTTGTGGTTGGTGGATGTGGGCTTGGGGGCGGGCCTGGCTCGCTGGTGGGGCGGGGCATGGTGGGGTGGGCGGGTTCGGCTGCCGTGGGCGGGCGTGGCAGGGTGCGCGGGGCGGAGTTAAGGGTTGCAGCCCAGGTTTTCTGCAGAGACACGGCCATTCATTCGTTCTTTCACTCATTCCGGGGCCAGGAGTAGAGTGAGGCGAGTGAGGCACTCGCTTCGGAACGAAATTTACAGAGGCGCCAGGAAACTCTGTAATCAAGATAAAAATAGTAACGGACTATCAAAAAATAAAATTTTACTAGAGCCAGGACCCTGACAGGGTGAGGACGGCGAGGCAAGGTCATGCTAGTGCAGGGTCTGGTCCTACCTTTTTAAAAATCTTAATATTTTGTCCATTGTGGATTATTTTGCATTTGTTTCAGCTTTTTATTTTTTTATTTTTATACTGTTTTAAGTGTATTTATTTATTTTGAAAGAGAGAGAGAGTGAACACAAGCAGGGGAGGGACACACAGAGAGAGAATCCCAAGCAGGCTCTGCACTGTCAGCACGGAGCCCGACTAGGGGCCTGAACCCACGAACCGTGAGATCATGACCTGAGCCCAAGTCGTTCGCTCAACCGACTGAGCCACCCAGGTGCCCCTAGTTTCAGCTTTTAAAATATTGGATTAAAATACTATGTGGGTGGCTCAGTCAGTTAAACATCAGACTTCAGTTCAGGTCATGATCTCACGGTTTGTGGCTTCTTCGAGCCCCGCGTCAGGCTCAGTGCTGACAGCTCAGAGCCTGGAGCCTGCTTCGGATTCTGTGTCTCCCTCTCTCCCTGCCCTTCCTCCGCTCACACTCTCTCCCTTTCTGTCCAAAAATAAATAAATGTTTAAAAATTTTTAAAAAATACTATGAACCTTGGGGCACCTGGCTGCCTCAGTGAGCGGGGCATTTGACTCTCAATCTCAGGGTCTTGAGTTCAAGCCCCACATTGCACATCAAGCCTACTCTAAAGAAAGAAATGCACAAGCTTTGAGTCTTCGTGAGCTTTTTCTTTGTGCCCCTTGAACTTTGTGCCTTCAGGGAGTGCTTCTGCCCCGGCCCTAGTCCAGTCTCAGCTCCCGCTGCAGGGAGGGAGCAGAACATTAAACAAGGAAGGAACAGAAGCTGAATAAGGATGAGAGTTGGGAACCAAATGGGGAACGTGGCGAAAGTTTACTGATGAGCCTCTGTTGAGAGGGTGATCAGGCCCAGCCTTCAGAAGAGGTGACAGGGACAGAGGCAGAGTCTGCAGAAGCCAACAGAGCCCAGCCTGGAGGCAGGATTGTGAATTAGTTGGAGAGCCCTGCCCTTCCAGGCCTCCACTCTGCCCCCTCTGCCTGCATGCAGGGTTTTCCAGCTCAAAAATGCTCCCACCGCAAGCCCCGGCTCCCTCTTCTCCCCAGGGACTCTAATCTTCAGTTTTGTTTACAGAGATAAGCCTGAAGCTCTGGGCTTCCCAGCCAGCCCTTCCCCAGCGCCCCAGATCTCCCGACAGGGGCCAGAAGAGGACCTGGGCTCCTGGGCTCGGGGGTCCAGGCTCCCCAGGGTGGCTTCCTGTGATTTCCTCTGGCCACCTTCCCCAGCTGTGGGTCAGGGGGCTGTCCAGAGGGGCCCCACAGTGCCCCTGCCCAGCTGCCTCTGTCAAGCTCAAGTTCCTCTGAACTCCAAAGGTCACAACCATGCCAGGTTCCTTGATGTCCTCGTGACTTCTCTGAGCAGGAAGAGGCTTGTCCACAGCCTCCTTCTCCAGCCCCCCTTCCTCCCCTGCCCCTCTCCCTGTGGGCTGCACCAATATGCCTCAAGGGGAATGCTGGTGGTTACCAGTGACAAGTGGGGAGGGCCCAGGAGGTGGGGATGAGGCTCCATTCCCACCCAAATGAGATCTGCTGAGCTCGGTGAGCTTCCCCCACTGACCAGAGCAAACTCTGCAAAGACACAAGCATTGCTGTAAATCTCCCAATGTTTCAGGACAGTCACCTCCATTTTCCTCCCTTCCCAAGGGTCCTGGGTGGCCCAGACGCCAGCCCATTTTTTCCTACCCCTTCAGCCCCAGCCATGCTGGCCTTCCCAAGTTTGTTCCTGCCTCAGGGCCTTTGCACCAGCAGCACCTACTGCTTGCAGTGCCCTGTCCCCAGATAACCCCGCAGCCAACATCTTCTCATTTCAGGCCTCAGGCCTCGCTCACACATCACCTCCTCAGAGAGCCCACCCTGACCACCCCCAGCCAGAGTCCTTACCACAGGCACCGCCATCCCATGGCCTCATTTATTTCCATCATAGAACTTACCATTTGTGATCTTTTATTTACGTTTATTTATTTTGAGAGAGAAAGAGAGAGAGTCAGAGAGAGAGAATCCCAAGCAGGCTTTGTACTGTCAGCACAGAGCCCAATGTGAGGCTCAATCCCACGAACAGTAGGCTCATGACCTGAGCCGGACCCACAACTGACTGAGCCACCCAGGCACCCCGATCTCTGGTCATTCTGGGGGGTTGTTTCCTTGATTATCCCGTCTTCCCCACATTCCATGAGCTCCTTAGGGCAGCGACCCAGGCTCTCGTTCACCATGTCCCCAACTGTCCCCCATGATGTCTGACAAATGTGTGGATGCATGACACTTGGGATGAGGATAATCCGAAGGCTTTTGTGAGCATCTGAGCGGCACCCAGCATAGATCTCAAGCGGTCTTGACCCTGGACTTCTTCTCCTCTACTGACCTGAGACACAGCCTGGGTCACAGGAGTCAATGGTCTTAAAAATGCTCCCACCCTGGAGCCCTGAATTCCAACCACGTGCCATCCAATAAGGAACCTATTAGCCCCATGTGGCTATTTAAATTTAAATGAATTGATTAAAAGTAGGGGCCCCTGGGTGGCTCAGTCGGTTGAGCCTCCGACTTCAGCTCAGGCCATGATCTCACAGTTCGTGAGTTCAAGCCCTGCGTCAGGCTCTGTGCTGACAGCTCAGAGCCTGGAACCTGCTTCGGATTCTGTGTCTCCCTCTCTCTGCCCCTTCCCCGCTCATACTCTGTCTCCCTCTGTCTCTCAAAGATGAATAAACGTTAAAAAAAATTTTTTTTAATGAATCGATTAGAAGTAAATAAAATTTGGGCTGCTTGGGTGGCTCAGTTGGTTAAGCCTCTGACTCTTGATTTTTGGCTCAGGTTATGATCTTGTGGTTCCTGGGATCGAGCCCCGCATTGGGCTCTGGCAGTCTGCTTGGGATTCTCTGTCTCCCTCTCTCTCTGCCCCTCCCCTGCTCACGTGTCTGAGTGCACACACTCTCTCTCTGTGTCTCAAAAATAAAAAATAAACACTAAAAAAGTAAATAAAATTTAAAACTCAGTTCTTCAGTTGCAAGGACCCATTTCAAGTGTTCAAGGGCCACAGGGCAGCTGGTAGCTCCCAGATGATACAGATGGAGAATGTGTCCATCGCCCAGAAAGTTCAAGAAGCATCGACCTAGCCAGTGAGCTCCAAGAGGAAAGGTATCTGTGTCTGTTTTGTTCCTGGTTGTATTTCCAGTGCCTGAGTCAGGTTTTAACATTCAGTAAGTGCTCAATAAATGTTGATGGAAGGAGAGAAGGGAGGGTGGGAGGGGAGGAAAAGAATTCTCCTTCTCAGGATCTAAGCAAATAATACAGAAAGAGGGCGGCTAATTCTGCCCATAGCTGTCCATCCATTTGTTTTTTATTTGTTTGCTTGTTTACTTATAAAACATTTTTTAATGTTTATTTTTGAGAGACAGACAGAGCACAAGCAGGGGAGGGGCAGAGAGAGAGACACACAGAATCCGAAGCAGGCTCCAGGCTCCGAGCCATCAGCACAGAGCCCGACACGGGGCTCGAACCCACAAACCGCAAGATCCTGACCTGAGCTGAAGTCGGACGCTTAACCGACCGAGCCACCCAGGCGCCCCTGTTTGCTTGTTTTTAATATTTTATGTTTACTTGCATTCATATAGGAAATATACTTGCATGGTTCAAAATAAAGGGTCCGGGAGACAACGCATAAAGTGTCCTGCTTTCGGTCCTGTCTCCCAGGACAAGGATGGTCCCATCCCAAGGCAGCCAATGTTCAGTTGCTTCTGTTTCTGTGCTCGGAAATCTATGCATCTGTGTGCACCTGTGAGCAGGTGCAAAGAGATCCTCCCTCATTTTAAAAACTCTTAAACACACATAGTAGCCTTCAGCCAACACTGCACGGGTGGTGACTTCTGCCTTGGCCCAGCCGCAACCTTCCCGTGCAACCCCCAGGCTGGTCCAACGCTTGGGGACTCCCATCCCCTCCTGATGAACATGCGTGTTGTTTCTGGCTGTGGCCAGAACAGAAACGGCATGTGGGGCATTTCACACTGGTGGGCAGGGACCAGCGGGGAAGATTCCTGGAGGCACAGGATTCCAGGGAGAAGGTCGAAGGTCCGGGAAATGAAGAACCCACAGGTCCCCCCCTGAGAAAAACACGCCGCCATGAGAACGGCCAGCAGTGCAGGGAGATGAGGTTTCTGGTGGCTGTTTTCTGTTCTTTGCACTTTGGTGTGTCTTTTGAGTTTGTTTGGGTCTTGCTTGGCAGAGGATAGGTTTCACTGTTATGATCAGGCAGAGGCTGAAATAAAATGAAATGGTTTAAAGAAGACTGGCCGTTAAAAAAATTAATGTTGGGGGGCGCCTGGGTGGCTCAGTCGGTTGAGCACCCGACTGCGGCTCAGGTCATGATCTCACAGCTCGCGAGTTCGAGCCCCGCCTCGGGCTCTGTGCTGACAGCTCGGAACCTGGGGCCTGCTTCCGATTGTGTCTCCCTCCCCCTCTGCCCCTAACCCACTCACATTCTGTCTCTGTCTCTCTCAAAAATAAATAAACATTAAAAAAAATTAATGTTGGCCCCCGGGTGGCTCAGTCGGTTAAGCGTCCGACTTCAGCTCGGGTCACGATCTCGCGGTTCGTGAGTTCAAGTCCCGCGTCAGGCTCTGCGCTGACAGCTTGCTCGGGGCCTGGAGGCTGCCCTTGGAGGCTGCTTCTCTCTGCCCCTCCCCCGCTCACACTCTCTCTGTCTCTCTCAAAAATAAATAAACATTAAAAAAAATTTTTTTTTAAATTAATGTTTAGACTTCTTGGCATCTGCCCAAGAGTGAGAGCAGGGACTTGAACCGGGGAACACACCTGCCATGAAAGTTAGGACGTCCTGCCACCTGCCACCGCGTGGAGGGACCCGGAGGACACTGTGTGCAGTGACAGGAGCCAGACAGAGAAGGACACGTCCCGCGTGACCCCACGCACAGGGGGTCCCCAGAGGAGTCCCGTCCACAGAGACAGAAAGCGGATGGTGGGAGCCAGGGGTGAGGCAAGGGGCGGGGAGTCCGTGCTTCCTGGGGACAGAGTCTCGGTCTGGGGAGATGGAAAGTTCTGGAGACGGATGGTGGGGGGCGGCTGCACCACAGTGTGAGTGTGCCTGATGCCGCTGAGCTGTGCGCTTGGAAAGGGTTCAGATGGTGAATTTGATGTTATGTGTATTTAGCCACAATAAAGTAGATAAATACAAGTTTATGGAGCCACGAGGTGTGGGGAGAGCCCCAGATGTTCAGGGCGGCACCAGCTTCGGGGGGCTGGGACCTGTGCAGTCGCCCAGAGCCTCAGGCTCCGAAGGACCCCACTCGTGGTTTATTGCTCTGTGGCTGCTGTCTTGAAATTCCTACTGATTTTTGAACAACGGGCCCTGTATTCTCATTTTGAACTGCGATCTGCAAATTACGTGGCCGCTCCTGGTTTGTGCAATGGACAGGGAAGCCCAAATTCCGGGTCTGGGGCCCTAGAAACACCCCAACTTGCAAGTCTGTCTTTACCCCACCCTGAGAGGACAGAGCGAGCGAGACCCAGTCAGGAAGTGGGCTCCTGACAGGGGTGAGGAAGGAAGTGGGGGGTGACTTAAAATAGCACCACTTACCCAGCTGCCTAGGGGTGGGGTGGGGAGGGGGGGCTACACAGGAGGGGGCACCGGGAGGCCAGGGACTTCCCAGGAAGCCTCTCCCGGGAATCCAGCCGTCTCCTTCTCCCAAGTTGGCCAGACTCCTCACCCATGCCTCCTGTCCCTCCTGGGCCTCCTGTCCCTTCTGTTCCACTGCCCTTCCTGTCCCTCCTGTCCCCCTCTCCTCGTGTCCCTCCTGTCCCACTGCCCCTCCTGCCCCTCCTGCCCCTCTTGCCCTCTGTCCCTCCTGTCTGTCCCACTGCAGGAGTAGGGCTTGGAAGCAGAGAAGGAGGTGCTGGGAGGAGCCCCTGGGAGCTTGTATTAGTCGGGGTTCTCCAAAGAAACAGAACCATAAGACATATAAGAATATGAGAATGCAGCGGGCGCCTGGGTGGCTCAGTTGGTTAAATGTCCAACTTCAGCTCAGGTCATGGTCTCATGGCTTGTGGGTTCGAGCCCCGCGTCAGGCTCTGCGCTGACAGCTCAGAGTCTGGAGCCTGTTTCAGATTCTGTGTCTCCCTCTCTCTCTGCCCCTCCCCCACTCATGCTCTGTCTCCTTCTGTCTCTCAAAAATAAATGCCAAAAAGGTTTAAAAAAACAAAAAAAATATGAGAATGGATGCCTGGGTGGCTCAGTCAGTTAAGTGTCCAAAAGTGTCTTTTTTTTTTTGTAAAGTTTATTTATTTATTTTGAGGGAGAGGTGGGGGTGCAGAGAGAGGGAATACAGAATCCCAGGCAACCTCCGTGCCCAGAGTCCAATGCAGGGCTGGAACTCACAAAGGTGAGATCACGACCTGAGCCGAAATCAAGAGTCTGGCACTTAACCATCTGAGCCACCCAGGCGCCCCTTAAATGTCCAAATCTTGATCTTGGCTCAGGTCACGATCTCACTGTTTGTGAGATCGAGCCCCGAGTCAGGCTCTGTGCTCACAGCTCAGAGCCTGGAGCCTGCTTCGGATTCTGGGTCTCCCTCTCTCTCTGCCCCTCCCCCATTCTTGCTCACATTCTCTCTCTCAAAAAAAAAAAAAAAAAAAAAAAGAACATGAGAACGGCTATACGGACAGGGACTTACTATGAGGAATTGGACCGTGCAGTTATGGAGGCTGGAAGTCCCACGATCTGTCATCCGCAGGCTGGGGACCCGGGAGGGGCTGGTGGTGTGGGTCCCAGGCCGGGGCTCAGCCTCAGTGCCCAGGCAGAAGACACAAATTCTCCCTCCCTTCACATTCTTTCGAGTTCAGGTCCATGACCGACTGGAGGATGCCCACTCAGCAGGGGGTGGTGCCTCTGCTCTGCTGAGGCCACCAACACGCGTCATAATCTCATCCAGAAACATCCTCGCAGACATACCTGGAAATAACATTTATACAATGAAGATACGCCTTAGAAAGTAGCGTGCATGTACCTTGCCCGCATAGCTTAGTCAAAGCACACACGCACAGGCCGAGCTAGGCAGGCAGCACGAAGGGGTGGGGTTGCCGGGGCCTGGGGAGGGTGGGCACGGGTGGGGCACAGGGCAATTTTAGGGAGTGAAACAACTCTACGGTGCAGACATGTCTGTAACACGGATGGGGGAGCTGGTCACACCCCCGTCTCCTAGAGCTGGGGGGTCTGAGATCAGGGTGTCTGCCGTTTTCTCCTGAGGTCGCTCTCCTCGGTCTATAGACGCTGCCTTCTCCCAGTGTCCCCACAGGGTCGTCCCTCTGTGTCCCCGTCTCCTCTTGTTATGAGAACACTGGTCACACTGGATCAGGGCCACCCTTGTGACCTCGTTTTAATGTAATCACCTCTTTAAAGATTCCGTGTTTAAACAGTCACATTCTGAGCTCTTGGCAGGTTCAAGGTATAAATGGGGGGCGGGGCGCAGTTAGGTCCATAACAGGTGCTTATCTATTCAGGAGTTGATTTGTGTGGTCAGAGAATATGCATGAATATAGCTTTAATGGAAACTGCCAAAGGGTTTTGCAAAGTGCCAGCACTCTCTGGCTCTCTTGGCTTCTCCGTGAACCTCTGAGTTCACCAAACTCCAACCTGCAGGATCTTGTCCCTGCTTTGACTATGCTGAGCCAGGCTCTGCCTCAGGACCTTTGCACTGGCTGTTCCCCATGCATGGAATGGTCTCCCACGGAAAACATTGCATTGTTTGGGGCTGTGGGAAAGTGTCACCTCCATAGAGATGTCTTCCCTGACCACTTCAGGTACCTTAGCCTTTCAGTCCCTGTGAAGGCCACACCTGCCTCCAGCTCTCCGCGGAATACTCACCCCAATGGCATGACCTCTCCCTTCTTTTGTCCTCCTTGACTGTCATCTGTCCCCTTCCCTTGCTCAGGAGCTCTGCTGGGCAAGGATCAAGTCTGTTTTCCAGAGCCCTGTGTCTAGAGCCCAGGAAAGGAGCTGGTGCATAATAGGTGTTCAATAATCATTGTCACCTCCACATCTTGAGTCATCAGGGAAATGCAAACCCAAAGCATACTGAGATGATTCTTCACACCTGCTAGGACAGCTACCTTCAAAAAGACGGGCCATCGGGGGCGCCTGGGTGGCTCAGTCGGTTGGGCGTCCGACTTTGGCTCAGGTCACGATCTCACGATCCGTGAGTTCGAGCCCCGCGTTGGGCTCTGTGCTGATGGCTCAGAGCCTGGAGCCTGCTTGGGATTCTGTGTCTCCCTCTCTCTCTGCCCCTCCCCAGCTCACGCTCTGTCTCAAAAATAAATAAACGTTAAAAAACAAAAAAAAAAGACAGGCCATAACAAGTGCTGGTGAGGGTACGGACACGTCAGAATCCTCGCACACAGGCAGGTGGAGGCACGAAACGGTGTAGCCGCTGCAGAAAACAGGCCGGCCGCTCCTCCGAGGGTTAAACACGGAGTTGCCATCCGATCCAGCAAACGAAAGCATATGTCCGCACACAAACTTGTGCACACGTGTTCCCGGAAGCACTACTTGCGATGGCCACGGAGTGGACGCAGCCCAAATGTTCACCCTTTGACGAACGGAATGTGGTCCAGCACGCTGGAATAGTATTCACCTGTAAAAAGGAGCGGCATGCTGGCACACGGGGGGGTGAGCCCTGAGAACATCGCCCTCAGTGAAAGGAGGCACGAAGGGACAGATGCTGTGTGTCCCACTCACACGAAATGTCCAGAAGGAGCAAATCCGTAGAGTCAGGGGAATTGGTGGGTGCCGGGGGTCTGGTGTGGAGGGTGACTGCTGATGCAGTCTTTTCAGAGAGATGAAAATGTTCTGAAATATATTATGGTCACGGATGCACAGCTCTGCGAATGTACTAAAAACCAATGAACTGTACATTTAAAATTTTTTTTAACGTTTATTTATTTTTGAGACAGAGAGAGACAGAGCATGAACAGGGGAGGGGCAGAGAGAGAGGGAGACACAGAATCGGAAGCAGGCTCCAGGCTCAGAGCCGTCAGCCCAGAGCCCGACGCGGGGCTCGAACTCACGGACTGTGAGATCGTGACCTGAGCCGAAGTCGGACGCTCAACCGACTGAGCCACCCAGTCGCCCCTGAACTGTACACTTTAAATGGGTGAATTTTTGGGTAAGTTTTTATTTATTTAAGTAATCTCTACACCCAGCGTGGGGCAGGAACTCACCACCGAGATCAAGAGCCGCACGCTTCACTGACCGAGAAGCCCGGGGCCCCTAAACGGGTGAATTGTATGGTATGTGAATTCTATCTTTATACAGATGTTGCAGAAATTGATAATTGTGTCTAATTACTTAATTTTTTAAGTTTATTTATACATTCTGGGAGAGAGAGAGAGAGAGAGAGAGCAAGCGAGCAGGGAAGAGGCAGAGGGAGGACAAGAGAGAGAATCCAAAGCAGGACAAGCCCACCAACCCTGAGACCATGACCTGATCCAATATGAAGAGTCACGTGCTTAACCGACTGGGTCACCCAGGTGCCTCTAATTACTCAATTTATTTTTAATTTTTTTTTTAACGTTTATTTATCTTTGAGACAGAGAGAGAGCATGAACAGGGGAGGGGCAGAGAGAGAGGGAGACACAGAATCGGAAACAGGCTCCAGGCTCTGAGCTGTCAGCACAGAGCCCGACGCGGGGCTCGAACCCACGGACCGTGAGATCGTGACCTGAGCCGAAGTCGGACGCTTAACCGACCGAGCCACCCAGGCGCCCCCTCAATTTTTGAATATAAGGCCAAAGGAGCCAGGTCCCCTCCCTGTCCATCCCCTGAAGGTCAGTAATGACTCTGACCCCAGCATCAGTGTTCCCCAAATGTGGATCCACTGAACTCACTTGCCTATGACCCTTTCTGTTGAGCTGGGACCTGGGTCAAAAGGGCAAGAAGCTCAAGTTGGGCCCAAAATTTACAAGACGCAAGAACAAAAACAAAACGGTCATGGAGGTAAATACTATTTTATTGGAATATATTTAAAAATCAAAGGTAATGCAGAAACAACACCCCACAGTGTTGAAGATAACATTAAAAAAATATTTTTTACATTTATCATTCATTTTTGAGAGACAGACAGAGACAGGGCACAAGCGGGGGAAGGGCAGAGAGAGAGGGAGACACAGAATCCGAAGCGGGCTCCACGCTCTGAGCTACAAGCACAGAGCCTGATGTGGGGCTTGAACCCAAGAACCTGAGCCAAAGTCGGACGCTCAACCGACTGAGCCCCCCAGGCGCCCCTAAAAACACTTCTTTTGATGTTTACTTATTTTTGAGAGTGAGAGAGAGAAACAGCAGGAGCAGGAGAGGGGCAGGAGAAAGACACACACACATAGGAAGCAGGCTCCAGGCTCTGAGCTGTCAGCACAGAGTCCGACGCGGGGCTCGAACCCCAAAAGGACAAGATCACGACCTGAGCGGAAATCGGAGGCAGAGATAACATGTTAAATAAAAGCGGGTAGCCGGGACTGAGTTGCTTCGTCTGAGAAAGGAAAAGTGGTGGCGGCTGAGGACCTGCAGACTCACCTCCCGGCAGGCCCGTCCGGCGGTGGGCGGGGCGCTCTGCAAGCCCCGCCCCACCATAGCAGCAGCCCCGCCCCTGTCCCCACCCAGCCGGCGCCGAGCCAGGGCTTGCCTACAGGCGCAGATCCCGGGCAGGGCCCTGGAGGCCCCGCCCCAGCCCGTCCATCACTCGCCGCTACACGCCTCTCGGCCAATAGGACCTGGCTACCTCTGCCTGATGGCCAATAGAAATTGCTCTTCCAGAGCGGGGGCGGGATGTGGCGCAAGTCCCTCCCCGTAGCTCCGGGGCCACGCGGGCTCCACGTTGGGACGTAGAGGACCGAGCTGTGGGGGGTACAGGGGCAAGGGGGTTCTTCCAACCCCTGACGCAGGGCACTGCCTTCTCCTGAGGAAGGGCCCCTATTGCCCCAAGTAGATATCGCCAAGTCGGAGAAGAGCCTCCGTTTTACGGGGCGGGGTCTGCCGCCGAATAGACCCTCCCGCCCCCCACCCCAGACCCGGGGTTTGGGTCTCTCCTTGGCCTGGCTTGTCCCTGTCTTTGCAACAGCCGAAGGCGAATGGGTGCTGTCATCATTCCAATTTACAGGTGGGGAAACTGAGGCTCGGAGCCCCAGGACCCTAGTCCAGGGTCCCTCACCGTGGTTAGTACATCGTGGGCTCTAGGGCAGGATTTCTTAACTTTGGCACTATTGACACTTGGGGTGGATGATTCTTGCTTATATGGGATTCAGCAGCATCCCTGGCTCCCACCCACTCTATGCCAGGAACACCCCTAGTCGTGAGGACCACGGACATCTCCAGACATTGCAAACGTGGGGGAGCAAAGTTACTGATTCTCAGGGCCTGGTTCTCAAAGTCAAGAGCACTGGAACCCCCAGGGGGGGCCAGCCCAGAATTCTGATTCAGAGGGTCTGGGTCAGGGCCCAAGAGGCTGCATTTCTAAAGGAGTTCAGGTTGTACCTGGTGTCGCTGAGAGGCCCGCTACCAACAAGACACCCCTGCTTCGCTGAGTGACCTGGAGGAGGCAAGGCCCCTCAGATGGGGGGTGGGGGGGGCGAGGCTGTGGGTGTGGATGCTTTAGGGAGCCCTCAAATAACTGCACAGCTTATCAGGACTGAGGCCAGGGATGCGGACATGCTGCCTTTAGTAGGTGAGTGAGACGGTGCCCTCTTGATTCTTATAGGTTGGGGAGGCTACACGGGGCTCTTAAGGGGATGTGTGAGCGATCCCGTCTGTCTTGTTTTGTTTCTTTTCAAAAATATTTATTTATTTTTGGGAGAACACAAGCGGAAGAGGAGCAGAGGGGGACAGAGGATCTGAAGCGGGCTCTGAGCTGACAGCACAGATCCCCCCAATGTGGGGCTTGAACTCACAAACCGCGAGATCATGACCTGCGCTGAAATCAGACACTTAACCAACTGAGCCACCCAGGTGCCCCCCCCAATTGTTTAAAAAAATTGTTTTTTAAATGTTCTTATTTATTTTTGAGACAGAGAGAGACAGAGCATGAGCAGGAGAGGAGACACAGAATCCGAAGCAGGCTCCAGGCTCTGAGCTGTCAGCACAGAGCCTGACGCGGGGCTTGAACTCACGGACTGTGAGATCATGACCTGAGCTGAAGTCGGTTGCTTAACTGACAGCCACCCAGGCGCCCCGTAAATTGTTTTAAATAATAAAAAAAATAGGCAGAAAAATACATTGAGGAGTTTCATTTTTTGCATGCAGAAAATCTAGTCTTTGCTTTTAATATGCCTATCAAACACCATGAAAATTTAAAAAAAAATCAGCAAAAGGGGCTCTACATTAGTCTGAGGGACACCTCCAGGGGTGGAGAGATCTGTGTAACAAACAAAAAACATGGGGCACCTGCGTGGCTCAGTCAGTTAAGCTTCTGACTTCAACTCAGGTCATGAGCTCACCATTCATAGATTCTAGAGCCCCGGGTCAGGCTCTGTGCTGACAGTCAGAGCCTGGAGCGTGCTTCTGATTCTGTGTCTCCCTCTCTCTCTGCTCACACTCTTGTCTGTCTCTCTCTCTCTCTCAAAAATGAATAAACATTAAAAAAAAAAAAAAAAAGCCCGAACACTAAAGGACATATTAATCTGAGTTTTTATTTGTAAGAGAAAAAGGAAAGTGACCAGCTGTGAGCAGCATTGTTTCCTGGGATGTTGTTTTACCAGGAATGAACGCGGACATCACGATGCTTTGCAAACTAAGAGAAACACCTGCGGATTGATTCCCAGGGCCCCGCAGGGTTGAGGGACATGGTGGCAGCTAGGGTTCTCCCCTGCAGCCACCCCCTCCATGGATAGACATCTGACAGATGTGGGGGGGGGGGGGTTCCTTGGTTCTTGCAGGAAGTAAGCATCCAGAAAATGGAATTCCAGTACCCCCCCCTCCCCCGCCCAGGGTGCTTTTAGAGCTGTATTTTTCTCTTTACTCAGCAACGGGGTTAAACCAGGGTCGTCCAACCTCTGCTCTGTGGACATTTGGGGTTGCTTGTGTTGCGGGCGTCCTGTGCACCGCAGGGTGTGGAGGGACATCCCTGGCCTCCCGGTTTTGATGCCATTTGATGCTAAGCGCACCCCCAGTTGTAACAACCACAAATGTCCCCAGACATTGGCCAATGTCGCATTGCCCCTGGTTGAGAACCGCTGGGTTAAATCTGTTTAACTAGAATGAATAACTGGAGTTGCTCATAAAGTTAGCACGTTTTGCCTAAAAGAGTCAAGAGGTCCCCTTCATCCACTGTACAGATGGGAAAACTGAGGCCAAGCATCGCCCACTCCTAAGACCCTTATGGGAACCTGACCCATCCATCTGGGTCTCTGGGGACAGCCCTTTTAGGAGCCACGTGGCAGCAGCAACCTGGGCTGGGGGAGCGTCACATTGGGGGTCGTGTGCCCCTCTGCCTCAGTCCCCCTACTCTGACTCCCTAAACGGCAGCCAAGGTTTTCTTTTTCCGGCCGCCCGCAGGAGGTCTTGAACCCTCAACTCCGCGCTCACCCGCACTCGAGAGAAGGGCGGCGCTCGGCGGCCAGGCGCGCAGCCTTGTGGGGATTGTAGTCCGGACCCCGCCCCAGTCCCGCGCCGACCCCGCCCCTGGAACTACGCTCCCGTCGTGCCGCGCGGCGCAGGCGGAGGCGGGGCAGCGGTCGGTTGCTAAGACTTGTGAGGCGCAGTCCTCGCGTGCGGCTCTTCAGGTAAGCGCGCGGACCCGGGGGTTCGGTTCTCGCGGCCCCGGCTCCCACGGGCGGCGAGCCGGGGCAGTCAAGGAGAGCCTCGGCTGGCGTGGGGGCGCCGGCCGCGCGGGGCGCGAGGAGGCAGCAGGGGGCATCCGCTCGTGTGCGCGTGCGCGTGGGGCGCCCGGGCCGCGGGCCGCCGCTCCCCGCGCCCGTCGACCTTTTGCGCGTGCGTGCGCCCCTGCGGCCGGGGGTGGAGGCCCCGTACAGCCGGCTGCCCCTCTCCTCCCATCGCCTTTCCCTTCCCCTTCCCCTTCCCCTTCCCCTTCCCCTTCCCCTTCCCCTTCCCTTTCCCTTTCCCCTTCCCCTGTGCGCTTGCTTGGGGTCATCGCGGCCAGCCCCCTGCCTCCGGTCCTCCCTTTCACTAGCTTCCCGCCAGCTCCTGGCGTCTTAAACGTTGGTAAACGTGGCAAACATTAAACTTTCCTGATACTGAAAGAGTGGGTTTTCGAGGCCTTCTCTTACCCTGGCTCCGCGGATAAGGGGTCTCCTACCACACCCCACATGCCCAGTGTTCGCGAACTGTCACACACAGAGGGGCCGTTTGTAGGGTGGCCAGGTTGGGCAGGTGAAGCGCAGGACGCGCCGGGAGGTTAGGATTCCGTGTACACGACAAGCGATGTCCGTGTTCGCGTCAAGCCTCAGAGCTTGCAAGGGACCCCACCGCGCTGGCAAATTCTGCGCATGTCCAGAATTCGATTTAGCGGCCCCACTCCAATGGGGAGTTTGTTAGGGACGCAGGTGGCAGCCAAACCCTGGAAACTATTGGAATCCAGCAGCTACCGCCCCGTGGGCGTGTGTGAGGCTCTAGCCGTCTGTTCCTTCTGCTCAGGACTCCCCACCCTGCTTCCCCTGCCTTCCGGGTCCAGCTGGGGTCACCGCCTCCGAGGAGCCCTCCTGGACTGCCCACCACAGGGCACTAGCCCTCGGAGATTCTGCCAAGGACTCCCCACCCTGCCTCACCTGCCTTCTGGGTCCAGCTGGGGTCACCGCCTCCCAGGAGCCTTCCTAGACTGCCCACCACAGGGCACCGCGCCCCCTGGGAGCTGTACCCTGGGACAGCGTGGAGCTCATGTGGCTTTTCTCAGCCTTGGGAGGTGGTGATGGGTTCCCATTTCTCAGAGGGGGCACTGAGGGTGGGGTCTAGGGCAGGTGCCCAAGGTCTCACAGGCAGGGAACAGCTGGGCTGGGTGTGGACTTCTAGGACAGGGCAGGACACACACCCAGGTCCAGGTTCTGGCCTGCCTTCGTCACCCAGGGACAAGATGAGGCCTCGAGCCTATGCTTTCCTGGGTGTATAAATGCCATTTTCTGTCTCCCTCCCAGAGCCAGCTGCCCCGTATCTTCGGGGGGTCCCGGAGCACCCGTGCTTCCAGTGGGGAGGTGCCTAAGCTGCCAAGGGGACTTGAGGTTAGGGTCCCATCTCCCTGGTCCAGCACACCCTCTGGGGGCCGCCGATGCTGTTAGTGCTCCCGGGCCCTGGACTTCTGCACCAGAGGCAGAGGCGCTGCAACCAGAAACGTACACAGGCAGTTCTGAGCCCGCCGCGGCTGTCCTTGCAGATGCCAGGGTGGGGACTGAGCTGGGTGAGACCAGCAGAGTGGCGGGGGGGGGGGGGGGGGGGGGGTAGAGGCAGCCAGGTGCCTGGAGCTGGGGACTCATCTGGGGCTTTGGGGACAGAGGAAGAGCCCAGGTCCAGCAGCTGACCCCATCCTGCTCCACATCCCTGGGCGTGTTTAAAAAAAAATTTTTTTTTTCAACGTTTTTTATTTATTTTTGGGACAGAGAGAGACAGAGCATGAACGGGGGAGGGGCAGAGAGAGAGGGAGACACAGAATCGGAAGCAGGCTCCAGGCTCTGAGCCATCAGCCCAGAGCCTGACGCGGGGCTCGAACTCACGGACCGCAAGATCGTGACCTGGCTGAAGTCGGATGCTTAACCGACTGCGCCACCCAGGCACCCCCCTGGGCGTGTTTATACGGAACACGCGTGCGTGGACACTGCTTGCCCCCGTGCTGGCACTCCCCTCCCGACGTTGGGGTTGGGGGTTCAGGCGGGTGGGTCACTGTTTCCTGAAACCGCTTCTTTCTTTTTCTTTTATTTATTTTTTTTATTTCTTAAAGTTTATTTAGTTTGAGAGAGCGGGATGGGGGCAGAGAGAGAATCCCGAGCAGGCTCCACACTGTCAGTGCAGAGCCCAACATGGGACTCAAACTCACGAACCGTGAGGTCTTGACCTGAGCTGAGGTCCACGCTTAACCGTCTGAGCCACCAGGTGCCCTGAAGCTGCTTCCTTCTTATCTGTGGGAGAGGCTCAGGACCCCTGCCCTACGCAGGGGCTCCGAAGGCAGAGGCGGTGAGCTGGCCCGCCTGGCCAGAGCCTGGTCACATCGTGACTCTGCCTGCCTGTGGCCCCAGGCAAGGCCTTGCACCCCACAGAGCCTTGTCTTTGTCCTGTGGAACGGGGACAGTTCCAGGAGCTCCCTCCTGTGTCACTGGGAGGACACGTGGTGGGGACCGCACCAGTGGTTGGGCCTCGCGTGGAGTCTGCTGACCTCACGCCTGCCCCGTGTCCTTCCCCCTCCCCGCTTTCTCTAGCAGCCTTACCGCTTTGCGGCTCACCCGTTTCAAGCGTCCGGCTCTGGGGTTTTCAGTACGTCCGCAGGGGTGCCGGACTCTCCTCGCTGTCTTCTTACAGAGATCTCCATGCCCCCCACAGCGGAAGCCTCGTCCCCATCACCAGTCACTCCTCCATCCCCTCCCTGGCTCCCGCGAGCCCCCTCCCCGTCCGTGGATGAGCCCGTTCCGGACGTTTCACACACGTGGACTCACACCCCGCGTGGCCTCTCGTGTCGGGTTCCCTCCCTGACCGTCGTGCGTTCGGGTCCGTCCGCGGGGCGGCGGGGGCGGGCGCCTCGCCCCTGCTCGCGGCCGAGGGACGTGAACCTTTCGCGGTGGGCGCGTGTATCCGTCCGGTCATCCACTGAAGGGCGCTTGTGCTGTATCCGCCGTCTGGCTGCTGTGGACACACGTGTGCGGGGTTCTTTGTGGACGTGTGTTCTCGGCTCTCGTGGGCACCCGCCTGGGCGTGGAGGGGAGCGGCCACTGGCTCACACGGTGACTGTGCTGCGGGTTTTCCCCCTTCTGCCTCAGAGCTGGCACCCCCGCCGGCGGCGTCCCCCTGACAGCCCCCTGTTGCCTGTGTCACTCAGCGGCTGTGCTCCTGGAGGACAGGTGAGACGGTGTGTTTTGCCGTGGAGACAGTGGGAGCCTCGTGACCGGTGCGGGCCGTGGGGTCCTGAGCGTGGTGTGTGCCGGGAGCAGATTCAGGGTCGGTGCTGCGGGCCCTGCCGGGCACAGTACTGGGAACGCACGCGGGGCCCCTCTCCGCTCTCTGCCTCTTGTGGCTGCCGTGGGCCCCCCCCGATTCTGTGCGTTTGTCAAATTTGTATCATGAGCTTAGGACGGACTGCGGTGGGCGAGGGTGCCCTGTGCCCTCCAGCGGGCCCGACCGATGAGTAAGTGAGGTTCTGGGCGGCTCAGGCGCATCAGAGAGGGTGAAAGCCCACGGCTGTAAGACGATCCCAGCACTTTCCTGTCCACGGGGAAGGGGCAGGGGGCTGGTCCACCCCAGGACTCCAGAGGACGGTGTGTTCCGGGCACACGGTGGCACCTTTGATGCCTCTGAATCTCGTCAAGAGGACCAGTGGTTCAGCTCCGATGTAACCCGAGGCGGTGCTGACCGACGGGGTTATGACGCGGGGTACGCACGAAACGTTAAGCGTTTTAGAAGCCGCGTTTCCAAAAAAATGCGCAAAGAAGCAGGTGAAATTCGCTGTAAAGATGCGTGCGCTTAACCTGAAACACGGAACGTGAGCACCTGAGCACGTAGTCAGCGTGAAGACGCTTCACGAGACCGCTCACGTTCACCCGTGGCACCTCGCACAGGGAGAAAAGGATGCCAGTGATGGCCTAAGCTCTGCAGACCAAGAGTTAGTAGGATCTGAGGGCGAGCGCGGCCGGCGGTGCGCGTCGCGTGGGCAGAGCTCCCGGACTTCGGACGCCGCACGCTGGGACCTGGGACCTGGGACGGACTCCTGCGGCTGAGGGATGATGCTCTGCCCCGATCTCTGTCTCCCACAGTCGGAGCCCTGCCGAGGATGGACCCCGCCCCGGGCCTCGCGGAGCAGCGTGGGGACGAGGAGGCCACGAGCCCCCAGCCAGCGCCTGCGCCGTGGCAAGCCCTCCCGGTCCTGTCCGAGCAGCAGTCCCAGGACGTGGAGCTGGTGCTGGCCTACGCCGCGCCCGTCCTCGACAAGCGTCAGACCTCGCGCCTCCTCAAGGAGGTGTCGGCCGTGCACCCGCTGCCCGCCCAGCCTCACCTCAAGAGGGTGCGGCCCAGCCGCGATGCCAGCCGCCCGCACGCACTAGAGATGCTGCTGTGCCTGGCGGGGCCGGCCCCGGGTGATAGATCGCTGGCCGAGCTCCTCCCGCGGCCGGCCGTGGACCCTCGCGGCCTGGGGCAGCCCTTCCTGGTGCCCGTGCCCGCCCGGCCGCCCCTGACCAGAGGCCAGTTCGAGGAGGCGCGCGCCCACTGGCCCACGTCCTTCCACGAGGACAGGCAGGTGGCCCGTGCCCTGGCCGGACGGCTCTTCTCGGTGCAGGAGCAGGCGGCGATGCAGGGCCACATGGAGCGGGCCGTGTGGGCGGCGCAGCAGGCGGCCGCCAGGGGCCTGAGGGCCGTGGGGGCGGTGGTGGTGGACCCGTCCTCGGGCCGCGTGCTGGCCACGGGCCATGACTGCAGCAGCGCGGCCAGCCCCCTGCTGCATGCCACCATGGTGTGCATCGACCTGGTGGCGCGGGGCCAGGGGCGCGGCGCCTATGACCTCCGCCCCTACCCTGCCTGCTCCTTCGCCCCGGCCGCCGTCGTCCCCCAGGGCGTCCGCGCGGGCTCTGTGCGCAAGCTGGAGGAGGACGGGGACGCGCACGGGGACGGCCTGCCCTACGTGTGCACCGGCTACGATCTCTACGTCACCCGCGAGCCCTGTGCCATGTGCGCCATGGCCCTGGTACACTCCCGCGTGCAGCGCGTCTTCTACGGGGCGCCGTCGCCCGACGGTGCCCTGGGCACCCGCTTCCGCATCCACGCCCGGCCGGACCTCAACCACCGCTTCCAGGTGTTCCGTGGTGTTCTGGAGGCCCAGTGCCGCCGGCTGCACCCCTTCGTGTAGGCGGCCGTGCCCGCTGGACCCCGGACCCCGGGCCGGGCTCTCCCCTGGCATCTCAGCCTCCCGGCAGACTCTACCGGCGGGCCCCTGCGTCCGTCCTCGTCCCGGCTGTGATCCTGCCGGTCAGTTGGAGGGACGTTCACGTCTCCCAGCCCGGAGCCAGACCCTGTGCTGTCTGCACCGGTGTGTGGGGACGCATCTGCGCCCAACTGAGCTCTTCCCTGGGCTTGAGCTTAGCGGGGGTCCGGCCCGGGCCGGGGAGCCGGGCACTCGGACTTCCTTCCTCCAGCTGCCCTTTGCCCCCAGCCCGAGGGTCCACTGGCACGGTGTCCCCCGTGTGTCAGGTGTCACGGAGCGGCTCCACATGTGAAAATAAACACCCCCAAACCAGGTCGGTGTCTGTTGACGGAGGCATGGGGCCGTGGTGGCCGAGGGTACCTGGGTCGGAGTGACCGCTTCCTCCCGGGTGTGGGGTTTGTACAGCGGAAGGGGAGCTTCTGAGCCAAGTGGGGCAAGAGCGTGGCCCTGGGAGCGGGGCCTCTGCCTGCGTGCTACGTCTGGAAGGGCGTGGCCGGCCAGCGTGTGTTTACGCTAGGGTGTAGCCTGCCGGCCTGGACTCACCCCACCGAAAGGCTCCTTCCGGTCAGCCCGGCTCCTGACCTTCACAGTTGGCCAGAGGGGCTGAGCCGGGGGTCTGCCGCAGAGCAGGTAGTGCTAGGAGTGACTTCAGCAGCCGTGCGTGATTGGATCACCGGGCCAGCTGGGGGCCCCGGGTGGTCTTCGCTCTGAGCCCGCCGTTGAGCCCTCCCGGCCCGTCCTAGCCCCTGGGGCCGGGGCAGGGGGTCTGCCCTCGAGCTAGTGCAGTGGATGGGCGGTGCGGGCGGGAGGGTCTCGGCGGCGTGGACCCTGGAAACTCCGCGTCACGTCACTGGAACCTTCTCGCCCGGGCTGTGCGTGAGAAAGACGTCTGTGGGTTCCCGTCCCCCTGCCCGCCTCCAGGTACGGTTCCCTTGCCCACGCCGGGCTCACCTGTGCCGTGAGGCCCCGGTGGGTGCCGGGCAAGGCCGCGTTGTGGCTCATTTCCTGGAGATGGCGGTGCCCACCCGCAGAGCCCTCGGGGACCGGCGCGTTCTCTTCGGGTGTGTGTGTTAGTGGCAGCCTGGTACGTGGGGCCGCCGTGTGACACCAGCTCATGTGGCTGCACGTAGAAGGGCCGCTGGGGTGCCACGTGCTTGGCTCAGGTCGTGACGCGATCCTCAGCTCTGCGAGGCTTGCAGGGGCGACAACCGCAGGCCAGAGAGGTCGTGTGACTGATTGCGTGTCACGTAGCAGTGAGCGCGAACCCAGTTCTCAGTGTCTCACAAGTTGGGCTTTGTGGCCCCGAGGAGGTGCTCAGAGCCAGTCGTGGATAATGAGAAAGCCTGGGGGGTGGGGAGGGCATGGGGGGTAGGTTGGGGGGGGCGTCCCAGGAACATTTTGGCTCTGGCCGGTGTGTGACCTGGCAACAGCCTGACCCCTCTCCTGCCAGCTGCCGACGGGGCTCTGGAGGGAGGTGGTGCAGGGGACTGACCTCTGGGACCAGACCATCCCTGGGGTGGCCTGGAGGTGAGGACTCCACCCGTGGGTGCTGCTGGGCACACAGCTGGTGTGGGGGTCCCCCAGTGGCCTTGGGGACCCCCTGACTGTGGCTGTCTCCCCTCCAGGTGGCTGTAGGCTTCGGCCCCGCCAGTTGTCACAGCGGAAATGTCTGGTAAGTCTCGCCCGGAGGCCCTGCAGCGGGGAATCCAGCTTGTCTGTTCCTCTGGGAAGCGTCCCCTGGTGGCCGGACGGACCGTAATGCCCCCCACCGCGGGGAGGGGCGCACACCTCGCTCCCCTCCTCCCACGACGGGTGTCGGGGCTGCCTCCTAGCTTGGAGCCAGATTAGAGGGAGAGGCCGGTCTCCATAGGAGTAGCTGGCCCGGCCAGGCCTTCTGCCTTGGGGCCCGTTGGGCGGTTGACATCAGTGTAGGCGTGAGGTTGGTACATCTGGGTTCATCCCTACGTGCGTAAGATGACACCCTCACTCCCTCGTGGGTTTGCCTGCCCCCCTCCCGCTCAGGAGGAGGGGTGGGGCACGTGAGGTGGGGCCCTGAAGCCACTGCCAGGCGCCACAGGGACACGCCTTCCAGACAGGGTCACCCTGCCCCCGAGCTCAGGTGTAGGGCGGCTGGGGCCCTAGGTGCCTGGGGTCAGCTGGTGGTGCTGCTGCTGGGATTGGAACTCGGGCCCCCGAGTCCCAAATCTGCGCACAACGTTCCCCTGGGGCTTTTCATCTGCCAAGAAGACAGGGTTTCAAGGGGCGTGTGATTTGCCTGGTGGTTTTCTGTCTCCCCCCTCGGCACAGGGTGTGCTGGCCGCCTGGCCGCTGGAGGCGTCACCCCGTCCTTGCTGTGGGCAGCGGGGGGCGGGGTCACACGTCAGGGGAGGGGAGAGCAGCGGGGCAGGGGCCAGGTGAGGTCCTTGCTGGGGCCTCGGGCAGGAACCGCGAAGGGCTGTGACCTGTGACCGTGGCACGGAGGCTGTGCCGGGGAGGCCCTTCCCCGTGTCTCATCACACAGGCGCGGAGCCAGCAAGCTCGGGGTGGGGTCGAACCCTGCCGGGCTCAGGCTTGGCATGCTCCACGGCTTCCTGTGTCCCTTGGTAGATGCCTGGGGCTTCTCTGTGACCAGTATGGTATGGTCTGCCTCTCCCTGTCCTCCCCTCCGGCCCCTGGTCTCCCCGCTGCCTCTAGAGCACCTGGCACTCACCCCGGGGCCTTTGCAGGGGCCAGAACCACCGGCCTCTCCTCTTCGCTTTCTGGAGTCTTGGTTCCAATTCTGCCTTTTCGAGTGAGGCCTGCCCTGACCCGCTTCTTAAATCACAGCTAACCAGCACCCAGCACACATCCCTGGTGGCCTGCACGTGACATCTCCCATATGATTACTGCCGGGCTCCCCCTGCCTAGGAGGGCAGCACCTCGAGGGCAGGGGTCCTCTCTGTTTTGTTCGTGGTCTGGCGCCCCGAGGTAGTTGGGAGTCGTGTCCTGCCACACGGTGGTATGATGTCATTGACACCTTGACCTCAGACTTCTGGGCTCCAGGACTAGAAGAGAGTAAATCCCTATAGTTGATACCTCCCAGTTTGTGGTCATTTCTTAGAGCTTCCCCAGGAAGCTCATACGTTCAGGATGCCAGAACCTTCCTTCGAGGCAGCTGTCACCAGCATTTGTGTTCTGCCACTGAGTCTGCGTGTCTTCTGTGGCTGCTCTGAGGAATCACCACAACGTGGTGATTTAAACCACGATTATGGGCTCCGAAGTCCTAACACCCGGGCGTGGGCAGGGCCGGTTCTCCCGGGGCCCCAGGGAGACCCGTGTCCCCCTTTTCTGGCTGCCAGAGGCGCCGCATCCTGGGCCCGCGGCCCCTCCTCATCCTCACGGCCAGCAGCGCGGGGTCCGCCCGGCTCTCCGGCCTCCCTCTCGTGAGGACGCCGGGCACCCAGGGCACCCAGGGTCACCCCCGCCTCAGGGGCCTTGACACGGTCCCCTCTGCCACGTGAGGTGACATGTCCACGGGTTCTGAGGACCAGGACAGGGACGTGTGTGGGCCTGTCACTGGGTCCCTTAGCCTGGTTTTGTTTTGCGGTGGTTTCTGTCTCTGCAGAAAAGGAGAATAATTTCCCGCCGCTGCCCAAGTTCATCCCTCTGAAGCCCTGCTTCTACCAGAACTTCTCCGACGAGATACCCATCGAGCACCAGCTCCTGGTGAAGAAGATCTACCAGCTCTGGCTGTGTGAGCGGCCGGGGTGGGGCGGGGGCGGGCATGGGGCACCTCCGGGCCACAGCTTGCCCCCTCCCGGGCGGTGAGAGCCCAAGGGTTCTGGGATAAATCCGTTTTTCCAACCAAATGATGTCCCTCGAGCTGTTCTCTGGCCTCCCTGGTGCCCACGCTGAGCAGAGCCGCAGCCCTGCTCGCCCGGCGGGTGGGAGAGGCCCGGCCCGGAGCCCTCCGCCCAGGCTCACCCTCCTCGCCTCTCCCCCCTCCCCCCGCCCAGTCTACTGTGTCACCTTGGGGGTCAACCTCATCGCCTGCCTGGCCTGGTGGATCGGTGGCGGCTCGGGAGCCAACTTCGGCCTGGCCCTGGTCTGGCTACTGCTCTTCTCCCCCTGCGGCTACGTGTGCTGGTTCCGGCCTGCGTACAAGGCCTTTCGGTGAGTGGGGGTGCGGGGCGGCCTTGGAGCGTCTGGTGCTTGGAGCTGGGGGGTGGGGGGGAGCCAGGACGCCCGACCGCGTGTGCTCAGGTCCATGCAGCTCCCGCTCTCACTCTCGGGACCTGCACCTGCTCTGTGCCTGGTGCCTGGGTCCCTTCTCCTGTCCGGTTGGCGGGGGACAGGTTGTGTTCACGGTCTGCGGGCTACAGCCAACCACGACCCGTTGTCTTTCAGTAACTTCGTCAGGAGACGCTTCGTGTATCAGTGTTTCCAGCATCTTTACGGGGCTGTGGGTCCATCGCCTCTTTCCAGTTCCAGAACGTTCCATCCCTGTTCCACCCCCTCTCCTCCCCCAGCCCCCACGAGCCCCCCTCCTGTCCGTGGATGAGCCTGTTCTGGACGTTCCACACACGTGGACTCACACCCCGTGTGGCCTCTCGTGTCTGGGTCCGGCAGCGGGGCAGCGGGCGTGGGCACCTCCTCCTGCTCGCGGCCCGAGGGACGTGCGCGTGCGAAGTGGACACGTGTGCCTGTGTCTGGCTGCTCATGCGTTTGCGAACACTTGGGTCACTGGCACCTCTTGGCTCCTGTGGATGTTCGCCCCCAGTGGGCCCCACGACTCAGGAGCGTGCCGCGTTTGCCCCTAGGTGGTCACCGAGACCCGGGCTGACCCGGGGAGGCAGCCAGTCCCCTCACTGGCCGTGCGTGCGCGCGGTGACGGCCGTCCTCTCCCTCCTCTCCCTCCGCAGGGCCGACAGCTCCTTCAACTTCATGGCGTTCTTCTTCATCTTCGGAGCCCAGTTCGTCCTGACCGTCATCCAGGCGATCGGCCTCTCAGGATGGGGCGCGTGGTGAGCCGGGCCCCCGGGCTGTGGCGCAGCGGTGTGACGTGTGGGTGCTCAGCGGTGCCCCGGCCATCGTGAGCACCCGCACGGGGCGGGGGGGGAGGGGGGGGGCTGGGGGTTGTTGCCCTCCGGGTTCTGCCCAGGACGCGCTCGCGGGCCACCGGGGCCACCGGGAAGTGCGGTCCGGTGGCATGTCCTGGGAGGAGCGGCTTGGGGCACAGCCGGAGAGAGGGCCGGCCTTCAGTTTGCCTGGACGGGTTCGTACCTGGTCTCATGGCTGCCGGAACAAATCACGGCAAACGTGGGGTACTCGGAGGGAAGCAGGTTTATCTCACAGCTCTGGGCTCCGGGATCTGACACGGGCCTCACGGCCAGGTGTGCGCAGGGCTGGAATCCCCCCCGCCCGGGGCCCCAGCGAGCCCCGTCTCCTCCCTTTCCCGGCTCCCGGAGGCGCCGCATCCTTGGCCCACGGGCTCTCCTCTTCACGGCCAGCAGCTCGGGTCGCCTGGCTCTGCCTTGCTCTCGTGGGACCTCGTGAGGATGCTGGGCACCCAGGGTCACCCCCGCCTCGGGGGCCTTGACAAGGTCCCCTCTGCTGCATGAGGGGACAAGTCCCAGGATGAGGATGTGGGCACCCCCAGGTCACGTCTGCGGCACCGAGCGTCCTGTGGGCGACAGCCACGGCTGCGTGTGTGTGGCTCTGCTTGGTCGGTGCCGTGACATCACGCGCCTCTGTGCTCACGTGTGTCTTGCTCGGCCTGTCGGTCGAAATCTCGGTATCGGGAGCTCGTCCCCTGAGGGTGGGTGTCACACGCCGTGGCCCTTGCCGTGTCTCCAGCTCTCAGCTGGGGACACCCTGCTGCCATCCTCCTGGGTTTCACTCCTGTCACTCTTTCCTCTTTGCCCTGGAAGAGCCACGAGGCTCTGTCCTGGTCACCGCCTGTCGAACGTGTGCTGTCTTGTTGCTCGAGGCCCCGGGTGGGTGCTGGTGGCCTCCTGGACCTGCTCCTCAGCTCCCTCCCGTGTCTTCTGCCCCCTTTATAGAGGCTCGAAGTCCCTTCTCGCCTGGGACCGTTTCCAAGATACACCCTCCCTCTGGGTCTTTGCACCTGTCGGGCAGATGAGCTCTCTCTGATGCCCTCTCAGATCTCGGTCTACAGGGCCAGTGAGGGGCTGGCTTCGGACCCCAGGGGTGGGGCTGTGCCGGGAGGACACCCAGGGCTCAGCAGCCTGTCGCCCCCAAGGCCCCGGTTTATACAGAGAAAGGATAGGAAGTAATTTGAACTCAGGGCAAAGGGATGGAGGGCAGGGGCGGGGACACTGGGCCAAGCTTCTAGAATCCTCTCCCAGGGTGTCCCCCAGGAGGCACTTAATTCCCCCAAAACAACATGTGGCCGTGTGGGAGGTGTGGTTTCCAGGGGGCATAGAGACCCAGCGCCCAGGTTCTCACTGGGGTCGGTCAGCAGGTCCCTCTGCCAGGCTCAGGTGGAGACCCCAGACCCCAGGAGGGGAGCAGGTCCTCGGCGCAAACCTCGTGTCTGCACAGACAGCTCCGGGACACGAGCCCCCGGGCGGCAAGGGTGGCGGGAGCCCCGGAGTCCGGGTCCGGATGCTGCTGAGGGCCAGCCTCGCGAGCCGGCCTCGGGGGCGGGAGGTGTCAGGCCCATGCGGGCTCTTTTCTGCCCGGTGCCACCCCCACGCCGTTTTCCACACTGGGCTGGCATGGTGGGCACCTTCCTTGGGGGTTGGCTTGCAGAAAGGGGACTTCAGGAACGTCCCAGCCCTCTTTGAGTGCAGGCCAAACAGAGCAGGGGACGGTGACCAACCAGCTGGTGAGCCTGGGCAGAGAGCTGCTCTGGAAAATTAGGGGGAGGCGGGGGGAGGGGGACGCTGCAGGCCCATCCGCTCTCCCGAAGCTCGTCACCGCTCCCGTTCTGTCGCAAGGCTAGGCCTGGGGCCAGCATAAGCGGGGCAGGGCCTCCGGGCCCTTTCATTTCCCCAAGTGTATGGCGCGCCCCACCCCCCTGCCCTGCTGTGGCTTCTTTGACTGTCACACAGGTGGACTGCCTGGTGCTGGCACACCCCCGGCCCCCCCGCCGGCCCCTTGGCCTCCTCAGGGCGCGGAGCAGGGGGTTGGGACCGAAGGTGTGCTTCACCAAACCGCACTCCCCCTGAAAGCCCGGCCAGGGTCTCCCCGTCCTCCTGGTCCCCGGTGGCCGGGTGGACCGCGGCTGTGGCCCCGGCCAGTCCCTGCTCGCGACCTTCCGCGTGGGACGCGGAGCGGCCGCTGGGCGCTTCCCGGAGACGGTCCAGCGCGTCCTCAGAGGGTGCTCTCGGGGTGCCGGCCGCGCTGCGCAGCCAGCTCTGTATCCTGCGGGTCTGTTGCCCCCCTCACGCTCCACGCGTGGGTCATCTCCTCCGCAGACGCTTCCCCGCGAACTCATAAAGGAGAAGAACTTTCAGGACGTACAAGTATCCTATGCAGTGTCCCTACGTGCGAGACCGTGATGCTGCCTCACGCCTCACAGACCAACCTAAAGTCCTTCGTGCCGTCCGCTCGCTGAGATCCTGTCTTTTTTAAACAGGCTGGCTCAGTCCGTGGAGCGTGCAATCCTTGATCTCGGGGTTGTGAGTTCAAAACCCACATTGGGTGGCGCCTGGGTGGCTTGGTTCATGAGTTCAACTTTACTTAGTAATTTTTTTAATTAAAAAAACTTTTCTTAATGTTTATTTTTGAGAGAGAGAGAGCGTGAGCAGGGGAGGGGGGGAGAGAGAGGGAGACACCCAATCCAAAGCAGCTCCAGGCTCCGAGCTGTCGGCACAGAGCCCGACGTGGGGCTTGAACCCACGAACCACGACGAGATCATGACCTAGGCCGAAGTCGGATGCTTAACTGACTGAGCCACCCAAGTGTCCCAATTTTATTTGTAAAGTAATCTTTATGGCCACCGTGGGTCCTGAACTCACAAACCTGAGATCAAGACTCACCCGCTTCACCGACTGAGGCTCCCAGGCGCCCCTTGAACAGGGTATTTTATGTCAGGCTACTTGGAGGTTTACAGAGAGGCGCGGAGACGGGACAGCGCGTGGCCGTGCGCCAGCAGGGGTGTCTGATACGCCTTTGGTACGACCCCAGGTGTGCGCGGCTGCAGTGCCGGTGCTCAGACGTGGGCCGCGTTTGGATTTCCGCCGCGTCCCCACGGCTGCCCCCCCTGCTCAGGATTCCACGTGGCGTTGAATTACGTTCTGCTTTAGCCGTCCTTCCGGGTCAGACCCAGATGAGGCGCGCACGTCTCCATGAGTCGTTTTCTGTCTTCGCTCTTCCCAGTCTTTTTCTGATCGATTCATCGAAGAAACAGGCTTGCTTGTCCTGTAGTTTCCCAGACTTCAGTTTTTAGAATAATGGCTTTGGTGAGGTACGTGTCACAGACCAGAAATTCGCTCTTTTAAGGTGAACAATTCAGTGGTTTAGAGTACGTTCACAGGTGGTGCAGCCATCACCTCTGTTTAGTGCCAGAATGTTCTATTGCCCCGAAAACAACTCGCCCCCATTGGCCGTCACCCCCACCCGCTCCCCCGGCCCCCACAAGCCCCCTCCCTGTCCCCGGATGAGCTTTTCTGGACCTTTCACACAAGTGGACTCACACCCCATGTGGCCTCTCGTGTCTCATTCCCTCCCTGAGTGTCGTGTGTTCACAGTCGGCCCGTGGGGCGAGGGGGTGGGGGCCTCGCGGCCGAGGGATGTGCGCATGCGCGGTAGACACGGTCATCTGTGCGCGTGCGCGGTGGACGCTGTGGTTCTGTCCACAGCTCACGGGCTCTGGGTGTCTATGGGCGTTGCCGTTAGTAGTGCCGCTGTGACACAGGTCTCAGTGTCTCGGGTGTGCACCCGGCTGCCAGGTTGCTTGGTGACGCGGCAGCTGAGTTGACCTCCTGGGGAGCTGCCAGACTCCCCAGGTCTTGTGTCCGCATCGTTCTTTTACGTGCATGTTGTCCTGTCCCTGGTTCCAGCCCCGCGAGCTCCTGAGACTCTCTGGGGGAGCACCCAGCAGCACCCCCTCATCTCCAACCTGAGCCCTGCCCTCTCCATCTTCCCTGCTCCCCAGCCCTGATGCCGTGGTGTCTCCCCGACAAGGGTGGCATGCGGCAGGCTCCGTCGCTCATCCAGTTGGTCCTGACGGAGGCCAGTTTGTCACCTGCTGTCCTTAGAACCTGAGTGCTGTCATCCTGGGTAATAAAGGAGGTTATTCTCACTGCTGGGCTTGCTGGGAGCCTGGGGCAGACTCCCAGTCCTACGTTCAGCCCGTGGGTGCCTTCGCCCTCCCCGGGGACCACGATCCTCAGGCTGGGGCCCCCGCCCACCGGCCCCTCTTTCCAGAGCCCCAGATCTGGTGGAAGGATGTTCGTCCCCAGGTGACACCCCCAGCAGAGCCAGCGTTTCTCCCCTCCCAGGAGCGCCTGGTGCCCGCCTGGCCCTGCAGCTGCCTAGCTGTGCTCACACCCACTATGGGCTCCCACCTACCTCTCCCTCGGCCTAAACACCCAGCTGAGTCTCCCCTCCCAGTGGCTTTTCTTTTTTTAGTTTTTTTTTAAGTTTTTTATTTCAAAATTTTTTCTAATTTTATTTTGGGGAGGTGCAGAGGGAGAGAGAGGATTTCAAGCAGGTTCCACGCCCGGCACAGAGCTCCACGTGGGGCTTTGATCTCATGACCCTGGGATCACGACCCGAGCCGAAATCGAGAGGCGGACGCTTGGCCGACCGAGCCCTCCGGGCGCCCCCAGTAGTTTTTCCACCTCCCCCAGGCTGAGTGGGAACAGGCAGCAGGCCTGTCCCCACCGCCAGGGTCATTCTCGGCCCCGGCACCCAGCACAGAATAGGCCTGTGGGCCAGGGGTCCTCTGCCCCCACTTCACACACTTGGGTGAGGAGGACACGCAGCTTCCCTTTCGGTGGGAGCGTGGCATCGTCCCTAAACATGCTTGCGGGAAAGCCCACGTGCTGCTGAGCGCTGCGGTCCTCGTGCTGTTCCGGAAGGCACGAGCAAATACGGGCAGCCCCTGGAGACGTGGGGCTCCACCACGTGCGTGCTGGGCGGCCACCTCTCCGGGTGTGACGCTCCCACGGTGCGGGGGTGGCCGCAGGAGCCTGTGCGGGGGGGACCTGGCTGGACTCTCAGTGGATGTGGCCACACGACAGGCTCTGGAACAGGGATGCCAGGGGAACAGCAACAAAACCTGAATAAAGCACATGGTTCCAGTAATAGTAATGAACTGGTGATAATTTCCTAGCCTTTAGGTTCCTTGAACCTTGAACCGTGTGTCTTTATTACCTGTTTAGAAAAATGAAATCTCAAGGGGCACCTGGATGGCTCAGTGGGTTAAGCGTCTGACTCCTGATCTCACCTCAGGTTTTGATCTCAGGGTCGTGAGTTCAGGCCCTGCGTTGGGCGTGGAGCCTACTTTAAAAAAAAATCAGTAAAATGATAAAATCTCGACAATAGTTATCTTCTGTCTCTCCCCCCAGAGGCGGGCGTGGGTGTTCTTTCCACTTTGCACATGTGCCATGGACAGAACGGGTCACGTAGAGTCTTGCTGTCCTGACTCATCTTCAGCTTTCTTTTCTGCTCTGTTTTTGTTAACGTCTCCTCAGCATTCTGTCGTGTGGCTGTGTTTCCGGCTGGTGAACATTTGGGTTAGTCCTGGCTTTTCATTATAAGTCATTGCCGTGGTGTGAATTCTCAGAGGAGGAGAGCCGGGGTGCAGGAAATGAGCTCTTAGGGCTTTTTGTAGGCCACTCCCACTGCTCCCGCAAAGGGACACGCTCCCACAAAGGGACACGCTCCCGCAAAGGGACACGCTCCCACCGGTGCAGTGCTCCTCTCGGCCCCTCACACACACCACACGTTCCCGCGTTCTAGCTTGCATTCCCCACTGCTGGGTTTGAGCATCGTTTCATGTGTGCATTGGCCCCTGCGAGCCCTTGCACAAATTGCCCATTTCTCTGCCATTCGTTTTTGTTGTTGTTGATTTGTTGGAGCTGTTTACATATGAAGGATGCTGGGCCCTTGTTTGGTGGACGTGCTGGCACCCATGCTGCTCTCTCTTGCCCCTTGCAGTGGTTGGCTGGCGGCAGTCGGGTTCTTCCAGACCAACGTCGGGGCCGCCGTGGTCATGCTGCTTCCGGCCATCATGTTCTCCATGTCAGCTGCCATGATGGCCATCGCAATCATAAAGGTGAGTCCTCTGGGCCCGGGACTTCCGGCATCTTCCGGTCGCCGGATCGCCCGGGCCCTGGGAGCTCGTATCCTCCTTGTTCCAGGACGTGACCTAATGTCCATGACGAGCTGATCTCTGCTAAGGCAGGCTTAGGGAAACCGCAGAGTGTGGGCTGATGATGACCGCGCCTGCCTTTGGGGGCCCACCCACTAGTGTCCCCGCACTTGCGTGTCCCAGGGTGTACTCCACGCTGCCCGATTTGGCCGCCACCGGACATTGTTGCCATTTACGGTTAAAGTCACATGAGGTAAAGTTAAGTAAAACTAAACACGGAGCGGGGGGATCCGCTGCACCCCCCCACCGCATCTCAGATACTTGCCGGCCGTGTGGGGCTGGGGCGCCGTCTCTGTGCCGGAAAGTTCCCGCGGGCGGTGCCGCCCCGGGTGTGCGGAGGCCGCAGCGGGAACGCGCACCGAGCGGTGCTGGGGAAGCCGGCCGCACCTGGCCGGCGGCCTCGAGCCCCCCCGGAGGTGGTGGTCACAGGCCCGGGCGCGGGGACGTGCGTGGAGTCCCCGTGGGAAAGAGGAGCGGTGCGGGCTCTAGCGCTGCGCCCCCAGCACGCGCGGAGTGTCGTGAGCGTTTGGCCCCGCGCCTCTAGCTGTCTGAGTGGGGCTCCTGGCCTACGTAGGCTTTCTCCCGGGTGCACCTGGCTGGGCGGACAGAAGGATCCTGCCACTGCCCCCCCCCCCCCCCCCCCCCCCACCGTTTGCACCCCAGATGCCTTCAGCCGTGTGGACAGTCTGAGGGCAGGGAGGGGCCGGCAGAAAACACGCGCGAGTGAGCCTCCAGGCGGTTCCACCACGAGGTCCCTGCAGGAGCCGACTTTCCAACCAGGGACTTCGGAGCAGCAAACCTCACAGAGTAGAAAGCAAATGCAAATTGAAAAGGGCTCTTGGGCCAGAAAGAAAGGCTGCCTGGACAGAAGGAGAGCCTGTGCTTCCAAAACAAAGAGATGCCCCAGGGGCGGGGCATGTCAGGAGGACCCCCAGGGCTCAGCAGTCTCCCCAAGGCCTAGGTTGATACAGAGAAAGGATGAGAAGCAAAATGACCTAAGGGCAGAGGCTTGTGGAGTGGGGGTGGGGACACCAGGCTAAGCTTCCAGAATCCTCTCCCAGGTGTCCCCCCAAAACGGCACGTGACCACGTGTGAGGTGTGGTCTCCAGGGGGTACGAAGGGACCCAGCGCCCAGGTTCTCACCGGGTGTCGGTCAGCAGGCCCCTCTGCCGGGCTCGGGCGGAGACCCCAGACCCCAGGAGCGGAGCAGGTCCTCAGTGCAAACCTCGTGTCTGCACAGACAGCTCCGGGACACGAGCCCCCTGCCGGCGAGGGTGGTGGGAGCCCCAGAGTCCGGGTCCTGACGCCCCTGAGGGCCAGCCTCGGGAGCCGGCCTTGGGGGACGGAGGTGTCAGGCCCGTGTGGGCTCTGTCTTGCACACCCCCCACTGCCTCCAAGAAAAGAAACATATTTAGTAATAGTTGTGTGGAAGAAGAAAGGCAAATCCCAGTGAGAAACGAGGAAAGTGTTCAGTGTCACTAAGCATCAAGAGCGTTGAGTTAAAATGCCAGTTTTCACTTACTAACTTTTCCAGGACTTCTAGAGTTTCTCGTACTGCCCCGCATTCCCAGAGGTGCGGTGGGGGGCCTGTCAGCACAGGCCTGCTGGGCCGTGGGGAGTTAGTCCTTTCTGGGGGTCTCTGCCTGGAAGCCACCGGTCACGCCCAGGGATGGCTGTTAGCATCACAAGGGGCCCGAGGGTGGGTGTTGGGGGGGGGTGGCGGTCCACAGAGAGAAGCTGGGAGGGACGGCCTCAGCTTCCATGCATTTCCTGAAGTCTCCACAAGGATCGTTCTGGTATTTTATAGTCTGCTTAGGAAAAGCACAGGCTTAAGCACGAGGTCTCTCTTGGTCACGTGCACTTCTCTGCTCCCCACCCCCACCTTCTGTCCCTGCAGGTGCACAGGATCTACCGGGGGGCCGGTGGAAGTTTCCAGAAGGCACAGACAGAGTGGAATGCGGGCACCTGGCGGAACCCGCCGTCTCGGGAGGCTCAGTACAACAACTTCTCGGGGAATAGTCTGCCCGAGTACCCCACCGTGCCCAGCTACCCGGCTGCTGGCAGCCAGTGGCCTTAGAGGGGCCGACCAGCCCTGCTGCCCGCCCCCGCCGCCCACCTCCCCTGCCCCCGGCCAGAGCGTGGGGCCCACTCGTGTTCATCTCACCTTCAGGCGTGGAGGTCCAGCCTCTGCTGCCCAGCAGGAGGACGCCTCCCTGGCTGCGAGTCCTGTCTGGTTACCGAAACGCCCACGCCCCCTCCTGTCGAGGTCTCAGAGGGCCGACCACAGGCCTCCCCACAGACAAGGCAGCAGCAGGCCGCCCACCCGCCCTTCCTGCAGAGCTGACGGCCCCGTGTCCGCCCGCTCGCCCTCTGCCTTCTCACCTCGTTCCTGACGGGCTTGGCGTGTGGCCGAGTCGCCCATGTCCTCGTCCTTCTAAGTCTCTGTTCACCTGCAGCCAGAGGGCTCTTGTGGACCAGCCTCCGGGGTCGTCCAGAGGCTCGTTAGCTGGGCTTCCCCGTCCGCCTGCCCCACGCGCTCCCTGCTGGGGCCATTGGCCAGCCTGGCTCCAGCCTTCCTGCCCGCGGTGGCTCTCCTCCTGGGGACTTGCAGTAGACCTGTCGAGATCCGAAACTGGGGGCAGAATCCTTCTGGGGGAGGATGGGGGGCCGCTGGCCTCTCCCTCCGTGTACAAGCCGAGGAAAGCAGCGGCACCTGGCAGAGGGCGGGTGGCCCGCACGCTCACCGCCTGCCCCCGGCTGCTCGGAGCCTGTGGCCTCACAGCCCTGTGCTCGAGCTGCAGGAAGCGGGGGATGGAGTTTCTCAGGAGAACGGCTTTTCGGAAGGAAAGAAGACAGGACAAACCTGTGCCTTAGTGAGGAACCGGAACAAGACTCCACTTTTCTCCCCTCCGATTGTTCTAGCTCCTTCTGAGACGGAGCAGCCGAACGTCCCATGGGGATCTCTGCAGCACCCTTGTGAACAGATGGTCCGAAGGAGTAGTGGGCTCTTCGCCCTTGCTGGCCAGGCTTCCCGGGCGCCCCGAGTGCTGCCCCTCTCCTCCCAGCTGGCTGCCTCGGGGTAGGACGGGGACCCTCTCCGTCCCACACTGCCGCACCGGGTCGCCGGCCTCTCCAGAAGCCCCAGGACGGCCAGCCTTGTTCTCCACACATGCTTGCTTGCTTTGGCTACTCGTGCTGAACACCACGCGGTGTCCAAAGGTGGCCGCGGTCCCTGAGAAAGTGCCCGCGTCTGGGTGCCCGAAGGTCAAGGCCTCCTGCGTGGAAAACCCAAGCCTTGGGTCTCCCGGGGGTCCCTTTAACTAAGTCCCCAATTCAGCCTCCGTGAGAGGCACGCATTGCACTAACTGTGGGGCCGAGTCCCTCCCGATAGCCGGCTCGCCAGGCGGTAGCCCGTCCTGGAGGACCGTGCGTGCGCACGTACGGATTCGCCCCTGCACAGCCCGTGCCCCTGTGGCGCTGGGCACCTTTGTTACGTCACGGTGGGTTTTGTTACGGGGGAGGATCCTGGAAATAAACATTGTAGTCCTGCCTGCATCGCAGAGCCTCTGCGGGGCCGTTTGTGGCTGGCGCGGTGTTGCCCTACCCGGCGCACGGCCCCGGTGGCCTGTCGCCCCTGCGCCCTGCCCGTGGACCCTGCCCCGCACAGGCACCCCCTCAGCCCTGCCCATCCGCCTCCACGGTGTGCTTTCCCTCCTGTTCTCCTTTTCAATCAACTTGGTTTTATACGCTTAGCTGTTTTTTTGGTTTTGTTTTTAATTATTACTTTCTAATTTTGAGAGAGAGTGTGGCAGTGGGGGGGAATCCCAAGCAGCCTCCACACTCAGCACCCCGCCCGATTCCACGACCCTGGGATCATGACCTGAGCCGAAATCGCCAAGAGTCAGATACGCGTAACCGACTGGGCCCCCCAGCTGCTCGACTTTTAATTTGAAAAAGGGAGTTTGCAGAAAATGAAAAACCAGCGTCACTTGGCATGAAGGCAAAGTAATGGTGGAAGTGTCTGGAATAAAAACAGGAAGGTCTCACAGAAACCCACCTGGAGGGGCCTCCCCGGGGCTCAGCGTGGCGGCCTGTTGGCAGAGTGGACATCCCGCGTGGACACAGGAGGGAGGGCGGAGTCCTGTTCCACAGGACGCTTTGCCACCACGGGAAGGAAACGAGACCTGCGGACAGAAACCAGACAAAGCAAAGCCCCAGGCAAGCAGCGTGGGTTGTGCTGTGTCCTCCCCCCAGGTCCGTACGTTGAAGTCCTGACCCTCAGACCTCAGAAGGGGACCTTATTTGGGAATAGGGTTGTTGCAGGTATAGTTATTTGGGGTGAGGTCACGCTGGAGTAGGGTGGGCCCTAAAGCAGTGACTGGCGTCCTTCTAAAAAGGGGACGTTGGGACTCACTAGCAGGGGGAAGCCCCGCGAAGATGGGGCCGAGATGGGGTGATGCTTCTACAGGCCAAGGGGCGCCAAGATTGCAGTGATCCCCGCAGCCCTGTGACGCTTCCTGGGCTATGTCCTGAGTTGTGAAGATAAATGTTTCGGCTGCAGCAGGAAGGCGCCCCGCAGATATTAGGGAAATGAAACCATGAAGAGATGGGGTGCGCTGTGCTGGGGGGATGCGCCTATGGACGTGGGACACGGGTTGCGTGGTTGTGCCTTGACTGCACGTGTCCCTGGGCTGGGTGGGAGATGGTGTTGGTGACAGGAGGAGGAGGAGGGGACGGCCTAGGAGATGGACGCCCAGGCCCGGAGGAAGGAGTGCACGTGTCCTCGGCCCCCAGGTGACCTGTAAGGACAGAGGACGGGGGTGGAGTTGAGAGTGGGACAGTTTGCCTGGGTGGCTGCTCCAGGAGATCATGAACTGGGGGCTTAAGCCACAGGCGTCTATCCTCCCACCTTCTGGAAGGCAGAGCCTGCAATCCAGGGGAGGCAGGCGGAAAGGCCCTGGTGGGGATGATGGGGCGGTGTGGGGGCTCAGCGTTCTCAAATCCTGGGGGCCGGACCATCCCAGATCAAGGTCTCCGTGGGGCTGTGTTCCCTCTGCAAGTTCCAGGGACCGGTCCTTCCTGCCTCTCCCTGTTAAGTACTAGGACTAACCAGAATTTAAGACAAAGTTTAACATTTGTTAATGTTATTTAAAAATATGCTCATTACATTCTAAGATTAAAAAAATAACATTTTTTAGAAAAAGGGATGAGTCGTATTCTTTTCATTTTTGCAGAGAGGGCAGCTCTATTCTCCCGTCGCCGCTGCATTCACTGTGTTGTGACCTGTCTGGGCCCAACATAAAGACTGGGGGTGAAAGCTTTATGTGGGAGACGAGAGGGCAGGAGCCAGTAGGGAGGTCAGAGGTACAGGCAGTCGGGGCTCCGTCCCTCTGGGACGCTTTGGAAGGCACCGAGCCTGTCTCAGGTTGTCCGTGTTTTGGGGGTTGGAGGGCCTTGACTGTGCCCTCACTCAGGTGGAGCGTGGTGGGTGCTGGTCCTTGTGCCCGTGTGCGTACCCCCCGTGGTGGGTCCGTGCCGTGTGCCCGTGTGCTTGCTCTGCTACGAGTTCAGTTGAGTACCTCTCCATCTATACGTTGGAAGTCCTAGCCCCCAGGATCCCAGAAGGTGACCTTCTTTGGAAAGAGGGTCATTGAAGGAGTAATTTTTCAAGTTAAGGTGAGGCCACACTGGAGGAGGGTGGCCCTAATCCAATACGACAGGTGTCTGCAAAAAGGGGACATTGGGACACACAAGCAGGGAGAAGCCCCGTGAAGATGGGGCCAATATGGGGTGATGCTTCTACAGGCCAAGGGACGCCAAGATTGCAGTGATCCCCCCAGCGACGCTGCGAGAGCCTGAGGCAGATTCTCCCTCAGCAGGAATAGCCCTGTGACACCTTGATCTTGGACAGGTATGGGAGTTGGAATTTCAACATACCTTTTTGGGGACCACAACTCAACCCAAAACAGTGGCCAACTCTGGGTCCACGTCTGTGGGAGTTTCCTGAGGCTGCCGTTTCAAAGTACCGCAAACTGGGTGGCTTGAAACAACGATTTATCCTCCTAAATGCTGGAGCCCCGAAGCCTGTGTCAGGGCTGCTCTCCCTCTGGAGGCTGCAGGGGAGGGACCGTCCTGCCTCTCCCAGCTCCGGGGGCTCCAGGCGCGCCTTGGCTTGTGGCTGCATGCCTCGGGTGTCCACTCTGTCCCTGTGTGTCTTCTAAGGACACCAGCCATTGAGTCATGGCCCACCCTGATCCAGCACGGCCTCATCTGAATTTAATTTCCATTGCAAAGACGAAAGACCGTATTTTCAAATAAGGTCCCATTCTGAGGTTTCAGGTGGACTTGAATTTTGGGGTTGACGCTATTCAACCCTCTACCTCACCCAGGCCTTGGCCCCCTGGGAGTGGGGTGGAGGAGCTCCTCATCTGGGATCTGTGGTGACAAATAGCACATTGCGTGTCCCATGCTCGGGTGACGAGGCCATCTTGGTTTGCTGGGACTTTCAGGGTTTTAGCACGAGAAGTTTCAGGTCCCAGGAGGCCGGGGCACACTGGGGCGCTTGTTCACCTATGGTGCATCTCAACACCACCAGAGTCAGATGCCGGAGAAGCCACACGAGGTCAGAAGACCACTATCTGGGGCACATTTAACATAAGCAGACAGAGATACGTCCCGCCCCGCAATCCCAGAGGAGGAGCTGATTGGCTCGCTCTGGGCCAATCAGAGGTGGCTGGTTGGTCACATGGTACAGCCTTGCTGGGGTCCGTTCTCAGAGGATGGGAGACCTTGGGGGTGGGTAGTTACACGCGCGGGAGCTTCTGCACTCTCTCCCAGAAACTCCTGGGTTTCTTCTCATTGGCTACCCCTCACTGGCTGCCTCTCACGTGCCTTCTGGCCTCGGTTTCCCCTCCAGAGCTCACAGAGAGACAGAACTGTGAGCGTGTGGCACCAGGCCTCACCTTGGGTTGAGCGTTCTCTTCCACCACAAACACTGGGACTGGGAGTGGGGGGTGCTGCCTCCCCCCAAGCGGGGGGATGGGGGACTGGAGGGAGAACAGTGGGGGCGGGTGCTACCCACCGGCGGAGGGTACCAGCGTTGCAAGTTTGAAGCCAGGGGACAGTGGGCCAGCCACTTCTTTGTAAACCTCAGTTTCCACATCTCGAAAACGGGAATGTGCGCGTCTGCATCCCTGCCCCACAGGGGGAAAGGCCTGGCTGCAGGGAGCGAAAATCCAATTCAGTTTGACAAAAGTGACCCCCGGCACCTGCTTGTGCCTGTACGCTGTCACTGGACCCCAGGATGCAGGCCTGTTCCTGTGCTGGGGTCTCTCCAAGGACAGGCAGAGAGATGGGCCTGCCTCTCGTAAGGGTAAAGGAACAGAAGGGGTCGCTTCCTGCCCATGCCCTCCCTGAAATCCACAGCTGTTTGGGATTTATCGGGAGGCTGGGATTTTGTTTGGCTTTTCCGGATGGGGGGATGGGCAATGGAGAGAGCAGCTCACCCTTTTTACAATGTTCTTATTGTGCTGAGAGCCCCCGCGGGGCTGCTTCCCACCCCAGCTTTCCAAATGGTGTCCCCATGATCAAAGCTAAAAGGAGGCAGGGACATGTGGACCACATTTGAAGTGGGTCCAAAATGAGGAAGCACAGAGGCCGTTTGCTTTTTCAGAGACTCCGCGATTAGAGAGATGTTCATTTGAGGCAGAGGGTCCTGTGCTGGCAAATTCTTTCTCCATGAATTCCCATAATATACCTGAGGAGGCTATGGATAGTCCTAACTTACAGATGAGGACGCGGAGAAGCAGAGAGGGTGGGTGATCGGTGCATTGTCACACAGCCTTTTACTGGCACAACCCCAGACTTGGCCTCACTTTCCATGATCTTTCAGCTGCATAGCCACGCAGCTTTTTACAGGGGCGGGGCTGGAGCTCAGGGTTAAGGCTAGGCTGAAATTCCTCTGGAGAAGCGGCCACCGTGCTTCCTGACCCCCTGGGAACTGAGCGCAGAGAGCAGATTTTCCTAAAGAATGAGAGGAGAGGAGAGATGGGGCCAGGAAGTCTGAGGAAACAAACCCCTGAGTGCTCCAGAATCTGGAAGGACTGTGAACTCTGTTCATTCATTCCGTCATTCCTTTGCCACACGCAGTGATCACACACAGACTGAGTGCCTGCTGCTGGGTGCACAGACATAGATAGTGAGCAGAGCAGATGTGGTCCCTGGCCTGGCTGGTGGACAAGGTAGATTTCTTTCTGCCTTTTTCTCTTTTCTTTCTTTCTTTTTCTTTCTTTCTTCCTTTCCCTCCTAGTAATCCATTGAGCACTGTATTTAGGAGGAGGCTGATTTTAAAATCTACTTCTTTATGGAAAAGGGTCAGGATGTGGTGAGAAAGGACAACTCGGGAATGTGGCATGGGCTCCCTGGTGGTGGTGACAGTGCAAGGGGGCTGGAGAAAGTTGTGGCAGGAAAAGCCCTAACGTGGCGGGGGTCCAGGGGTGCAAAAGCACCTGGCTCCGGGAATCCCAAACAGACCAGGTCCAGCCTTTCGCTGCCAACAAAATCCAAAGGCAGAGAACCCGAGTGGTGGTAAAACGAGAAGTTTCTTTCAGTGAGGCCAACGCCGGGAAGAAAGCAGACTAGCGTCTCAAGACCCCCTCCCAAATGACGAAAATACTTCCAGGTTTATATAAGGAAACTGTGGGACAAAGTCAGTGGGTATGAGCGTGTGGCCAGTGATGTCAAGCACATCGCTGTCCCGGGATCCATCACAAGTGGGGTCTTGCTGGCTCAGGGCAGTCCCTCTTGCTTGTTGGGGTAAATTTTGGTTCCCATCAGGGGATGGTTCCCCTGCAGGCTCTTTTGCCTGAGTTAAGAGATAAGCTGGAAAGAAGTTCATCAATTAGAAAGTACCGACTGAGGTGGAATGGAGGTGGCTGAAGTCCTGGGTTACCAACGCCAGCCTCTGCGAGCGCTTGGCTTGCCCCCCACCCCCACCCCGCCCGCTCATGGCACCCGGCCGCTGGCCCTTCCGGCTGGACTCTTCCCAGCCGGTTTCCTCTGCATCCCATCTGGCCGCCACCAGCAGGACCGCACTCTTCCACCTGATCACATCTTTTTTCCAGAGTACTGGGCCCTGCCCCACGCTGCCCACAAGACCTCGTGAAGGGCCCTGCCCATTATTCACTGCCCGGACCCCCCGGGAAAGCCGCGCCCGGGGTCCTGGCCGGCAGCCACCTTGGGAGCCCAGGGCAAGCCCTGCAGGCCGCGCCAGATCAGGTGGACCTGCCCCCGCCCCTCGAGTTTCCGCTGCCGCGGCGCGCGCCCGGCGGCGGCCCGGGGAGCGCTCCCCCGCCCCGCCTTGACCGGCCCTCAGCTGCGCATCCCGGGCGCCGCCCCACCGAGTCCCGGTCACTCCCGGCCCGTCCCCGCGCCGGCCACGCCCCGCGCCACCGCCCGGCCGTGACGTCAGGTGGCGAGACCGTGACGTCACAGAAGCGCGGCGGGGCGGCCGGCCACGCGTCGCCATGGCGACGGCAGGCGGGCCCGGGCGAGCGGCGGGAGCCCCGCCCCCGGGAGGGTGGACGCTGCCCGGCTCCTTCCCCGCGCGCCCGCGCGCTCTCCCCTGCCCCCACCCAAGCCGCGGGGCGCGCGCCTCCGGGAAACCCCCCGCGGGCAGCGGTCTGGCAGCCCCGGAGAGGCCGCAAAGCGCGGCGGCCGTCGTGCGGCGGCGCCCGCGGCCTCGAAGCCCCGCCCCGCGCTGAGCCGTCGCGCGCCCCGGGCCGGACGGCGGCTGCGCAGTGGGTGCGGACCCTCCCCCGACGCCGGGGCGTAAGCGCGGGCCGCGGGCGACGCTGCGAGACCGGGGCGAGCCGGGCGCCCGCGCGGCGGGGACGGCCCGCGCCAACATGCGGAGGCCGGCGGCGGCGGCGGCGGAAGCGGCGGCGGCGGCGGCGCGGGAGCGGGGGCCCGAGCGGGCGCTGGAGCCGGAGCCGCGGCACGAGCGGGGCCCGGAGCGGGGGCCCGCGCCGCGCTGCTGAGGGAGCCCGGGCCGCCTGCTGCCCGGCCGGCCACGGCCACGGCCACGGCCACGGCGGAGGCCCCGAGGTAAGGACGCGCGCGCCCTCGCCGCTGCCACGGCCACGCGCCCGGGCCGCCGCGCCCCACCGCGCGGACCCCTCACTCCAGACCCTGTTCACCCCCGCCCCCGGGGCCCGTACTCCATCCCCACGTCCCCCGCAGCCCGGGGACTCCCGCGTTCTACCCGCCGCCTCCTCGCTCCAGACCTTGCCCCTTTCCCCGGGCTCAGGCCTTACTCATTCCGGCTGGCGCCTACCTTGCAGATCTCACGGTCCTCCCCGACCCCCTGACTCCAGACCCGCTGTTCTCCACGGACCCCTCACTCCAGACTCTGCTGTCTTCCACGGACCCCTCACTCCAGACCCTCCTGCCCACTCCCGGTGTGCCCTGACTCCAGACCCTGCTCTCCTCCACTGTCTCCTGACTCCGGACCCCACTGCCCACTCCCCAGGTCCCCCACCCTCCATCTTTCACCCTGGACCCCTGCCCCAGCGCACCCACCCGTTCCTGGCTTTGTGGTGTTGAAGGCCCTGAGGGAAGAGCAGGGGCTGGGGGGTGGGGAGCGCTGGGGTGGGGAAGGGGCGTGCAGCCCGAGACCCGCAGCAGGAGGGGTCTCGTCCAGGGTGACCTGTTGCAGGGCACTGCTTGGGAACTGCGGCCTCCGTGTGGCTGTGCCCTCCCCCTTCCGCCCTTGCCACCGGTTTTGTTTTCCGGAAACACTTCGGATCAGGGAGGGGGTGAGGTGTCTATGCGCCCGGGGCGGTGGCCACGCTGATCTCCCTGCCCCCTTCTGCCCCAACTTTCTGGGGAAGCTTTCATGTTAGGGGCTGTCGTCCTAGGCAGGCTTGGGGGTTCTTGGCCTCTGGACGGCATTGTTTGTGGGCAGTGGCCCTGGAGGGCTCCAGCACTTTGTTCCCAGTCTCCCCACAGAGGACCCTGGCCTGCGGGGGCGTCCACACATCATCCATCTGCTGGGGCTCCATCTGTGTGGGTCCTCTGTCCCTACCCTGAAGGACATGGCCAGGCTCAGGCCCCTGTAGCTCGTGGGTGTGAGAGATGAGTGGGAGCACAAAGGCTCCAGTGTAGGGGGGTGATGTCCGCAGGGACCTGATCTGGTCCCCGAAGGAAGTGGTGTCTGTGACGAGAACAGATTGGGAGCCAGACCCGCAGGTTTGAAAGGGGGAAGTTTGCGGTTTCCCTGGTAGTTTGTTTTTGTTTTTCGCTCGTGTCTCCAAATTGTGCCCCCGGAAAGGGACCCCCAGGCTCTGCAGGTAGATGGGCAGGGTGATGGCTGGGGACTGACTGCAGCACCTCTGGGAGTGCATAGGGGGTGCACACACCTGAGATGATCTGCCCCCCCCCCTTCCCAGAATGGTGTCAGTAGCCCTGATAATTGGAAGGGGCTGGGGGGCCACCGCTGTGTGTGCTGCATTTGGCTGATGGAAGTGTGACCTGCGTGGGGCCGTGGGGAGGGAGGTGTGAGAGGAGCTGGCTGGACACACCCGCCCCGCCCCAGCGGTGGGCAGAACCCCAGGGGCGCCGGGCTCGCAGTAGTCATGGGGCACAGGGCTTGCTTTTTCTGCCTCAGGTTGGCAGTCGGACCTTCTCGGGTAAAGGGGCTTGTGGTCGGATTTTGACTACTTCTCATTTCTCTCGAGCGGATTGGGGATGAGTGTCTCGTTGCCTGGTCCTGGGCGTGTCCCTGCTCGGGGAGGACAGAGCCCCTGTGAAGACAGACTTCTTTGAACTCCTGGTTCCGGTTCCAGCTGGCTTTCCTCCTTTTCTTCTTAATTACATAGTAATTATCTGTGGGTCGGGAGAGGAAGTAGGTGAGGTGTGTTTTTTTTTTTTTTTTAAGTTGAAAGCCTTCCCATCTACTCATCCCCGCTCTGAGGAAGCCGGCATGCTAGTCAGTGGACATTCCAGACACCTACGGTGTCACCTGTGTCCACGGGGATTTCCTGGTGGGTCTGAGTAAATGCTTGGGACAGGTCTGGGGGCCCCCGCTGACCCGGTTCCCTCAGGGCTGTACTTGTGGAGGGTGGCGTTTCTCCTGGGATGCCCAGTAACCTCTTGTCCCGTGATTGCCTTTGGTGCCCGTCCCCTGGCCCCCATGGAGCTGTCCCAGGCCACCTCACGAGCAGCAGGGTCCCTTGTCCTGGTTGTGGTGGATTCCTGGTAGATTCATTCCAGGTGGGCGCTGAAAACCCAGGGCTGAGCAGCTGGGGCTCCGTCTCCTCCTGTGAGGAGTTAGAAGTCCATCAAGGCCATGGGTCAGGTGATGGGCAGAGGGCTGGGGAAGGAGCAGGAGAGACGGGGTGCTGGGGGCCGCCAGCCTTCAGGCCTTCGGTGGCATTGGGCAGGCCAGTGTGGGCGTGCTGGTTGGGGTTGGGGTCCGCATCAGTGTCCGGTGGCCCGTCGCACCCGATGGATGCCTCGGGGTCTTGGGCTTCGCAGCGGGACATGCCAGGGAGCGCTGTGATGACTGGTCGGCAATGTTGACGTGTGGCACACTCCGTGAACCTTTGGGGAAGGGGACACCTGAACCAAGTCTTGGTTGGCGTGGGAGGACCCCACCTAGGGCGGTTTCGAGTCTGCTCCCTTCGCCTTTGGGGGCTTGGGGAGCCCGTGCCGGGCCAAGCCCTGAGTGACCCGCTGAGTGTGGAAGACAGCGCGCACGCCTATGCTCCCCGGTGCCCGCGGGACTGGCCCACGCAGGAGTGGGTGTGGCGGGAGTCTGCTTGTAAGCACTCCCCCGCCCTCACTCTCCCCGTGGCTGGTGGCCTGCCTTTACGTCTCTCTCCTACCCGGCTTCTACAGAAGCTTCTGGTGCAGGCCGTGCTCGCGCAGGACCCTACTGGCGTGGGGGTCCACACGCAGGGCCGGAGGCGCTGTCACAGGGTGGGGATGACAGCACATCTTTTCCTTGCTCAGAAACCCCGTGTCTTCCTGCTCCCAAGAACAGACCGTGGCTCTGGGCCCCGCTGTCACGCCGCTCCTGTCCAGGCCTTGTCTGGGGTCCCCTCCTCTAGAAGGCCTCCCACGTGCTCTGTTCAACCTTGGGGGGCAGCCGGAGGTCCCCTCTGGGAGCCTTCCCCCTTGGGACAGGTCCTTCCCCTTCTGGGAGCTCGGCCACAGCCGTCGTCGAATGCTGGGTTATTCCTGTGAGTTCCTGGTGGCGCGAGAAGGAAGTCAAGTCAACTAGCAGGCCGGAGCTGGGGTGCGAGGTCGGCTCTCAAGTTACACCTCCCGAGGTTCTCGAGAGCCGCAGTGACGCGGAGTGAGTCCCTCAGCGGAGAGGGTGGCCGTGGGGACCAGCGTGGACGGGGTGCGTGCAGGGGAGGGTGGGGACACCCGGGGGCCATCGCTCCCCCCGACCCCCGCCGAGGAGGGGCTGCTTGCACTTGGGCCGCTCCCCCCAGAAGCGCCAGTCCAGGAGCGTTCTTGGCGGGCGGGCCAGGTGCCAGCCGTCTCCGCGCTGCTCAGAGCCTCCTGCCAGACCCCGAGTGGTTCCGGGGGGGGGGGGGGGTCCCGGGGCCGGCAGTTGTTGTCTCAGAGGTGGAAAGGGGCGTGACGTGTTGTTACCTGCCTTCCCGTTGGGCTGTGATACCTTAGAGTCCAAAGACAGCCGGGGACCCTCCTGGAGCTGACAGCTCATCTGGTCTTGGGTCTGGAGAGACCGGTAACTCTTCCCTCTGCGGACATGGCCTCCACGGGCAGGCGTTCCCAGTGCTGCCCCAGAGGCTGTGCCTGTCATCGGGGGTCTCTGCTTGCTGTGGTCCCAGGACCGGGCTGCTGGGCACTGAGTAGGCGGGGTGGCTGACCCAGCGGGGAGTGGGCCCAGTGGAACTTTGCTGCCAGCCTGTGGTCGTAGGGGCTCTAGACAGCACCCCTCGGTCGAGCGAAGCCTCTAGCGGCTTCCCAGCAGAGAGATGAGGACGTTTTAGTCTCTCCAGGGTCACCTGGGTGCCCCAGGGATTAGAAATCCCAGACAGAGATTTCCAGAAAGGCTGGGGGCTGCGGGGGCGGGGGAGACTGGGATGTGGTTTGTCTGGACGCAGGCACCTGAGGGCTCTCTCACTGGTTCTAGAAGTGCTTAGGGGCTGTGCTGGGGGGCAGATGTCTTTACAGTATGTTTACTGTGCCACCTGTGCATCTGTGCTGGCTCTCAGGACTCACCCCCAGCCGACTCAGGAAGAGCCAACGTACCGGGGGCGGGGGGCGCAGGGTTGTGCCTCTGCCGTTACACCAGCAGGGAGGGTGTTCGGGGGGCTCGTGGCTCTGCTCGCTCACGGCCCACCCTCTTAGTCCGCTGGCCCCCGCTCTGGGCCGCCTTCTCTTTCCTTCAGCTGCACTGATGGGTCTGTTGGAAATTTCTGCCGAGGACACTTTCTACACTCGGCTCTTTGCCTTTCGGCACTGCTGACATTGGGCTTGGATCGCTCTCCGAGGACGTCCTGGGCGCTGTGGGGGCTGAGCGGCGTCCCGGGCCCCACCCACGCGATGCCAGGAGCCCTCCAGTCGTGACGGCCACAGATGTCCCAGGTGTCGCCCACTGTTCCTGGGGGCAGGATTGTCCCGGGTGAGAGCCCCGCCCTAGAGATTTCCTGCCAACCTGCAGCTGTTGCCGTGAGCTGGAGCCCCGAGGGAGCCCGTCTCGGGGCCTCGGGGCCTCCCAGGGTCTCGGGGCCTCCCAGGGTCTCGGGGCCTCCCTGGGTCTCGGGGCCTCCCAGGGTCTCGGGGCTTCCCTGGGTCTCGGGGCCTCCCTGGGGGTGTGGCCGGGCCTCCTTGGCTCTCGGTCCCAGTCCCGGACCTATAAAGTACGGCCCTCCCTCGCCCCCCGGAGCAGGAAGGCTGAGGAAGCAGGTGGGGAGAAGGCGATGGGGGCAGGTCATTCCAGCAGCCGTTGGGGAGGTGGTCTGTGCTGCCTTGTGGCTCCCTGGTGGCCAGGGTCGCCCCACGCCCGCCCCGCAGGGGGCAGCTGTGCGTCCCTGCCACTCTGCCCTGTCCTGCTCCTTCCTGGTTTCCTCGATGGCCGCCTGGCTGCAGGGGGAGGACTTGTACCTGCTGCCCGGGGAGGGGAGGGGAGGGGGGGGTCTGCCTTCTGTTCCGGGTGGAGGGCCCCGCGGCCAGGTGGGCCGGGGAGCTGGTCAGGAGATGTCCTTGGTTGGTGGAGAGCAGAGAGCCACAGCGGATGCTGCACTGTCTCCTTCCAAACCTGAGGGCCCTGCTCGGCTGGTCCCCACCCACCTCGTGGCTCTTGCCCTGGCCCCCTGCTCCCCGGTGCCTCTCACCCCTGGGCCTCGGCTGAGGTCGCTCGGTGGTGCTAGGTTCCTGGGTGGTGACCCCGGTGGAGTCCCCCGGTGGGAATGGGACTCGGGCCACACGGCTAGTTGACAGGACACCGGTGGCCTTGGCGAAAACACAGTAGGTGAAACTCACTTTATCTTGTTTTGGTCAACGTATTTAGGGTCACGTAGGCGTGTCCTTGCTATTAGAGGTTGTTGGGACGGTTTGCTGTTTTCTTCCCATTTGGGTGTGTATTTTATAGTCTTGGTTCGTCACTGCTTGGAAGCTACATTTTCTTTGGAAATGCTGGGTCTTAAGAGTACACAGGACTGAGTAGAAAATTAGCGCCCTTGCGGCCAGGAGGCTCTCGGGAGGTCTGTCAGTCGGCCGTGTCTAGGGACCTCGGTTTCAGCCAGCCAGATGTTGCCGGGGATGAGCGTGTCCCCCACACCGCGAGGGGCGCAGCCATACGGAAAGGTGTCTGTTGCTCAGCTGCAGTTGGTGTTCACTGGGCGCCTTGCGTTCTTATCCGCTCTACCCGGCTGCTGACGCCAGGGCCGCTTTGGGCTGGGGCGGGTGGCTGACGGGCCTGTGAGGTGTGGAGCGGAACCTTCACGGTCTCACGGTGGCCCCCAGGCCACACTCCGGCCGCTCCGGCCACCCGCATCAGCATCTCGGATGGAATCCGCGTTTTCAGCAGTCCTGCGAGTGAATCCCGGTGCGGTCTCCTGGGTGTTGGGGACTGTTCCGTCTCGGGGCCGATCTAGGGGACTGTGGTTGGGGGCTGCCACACTGGGGCCAGAGGCAAGGGCTGGGCAGCTGTGGGGTTTCTTTGGGTCTTGAACCGGCCCCCACTGCTGCACGGGGAGGGCAGCGTCCCGTGTGCCTTAGGTCGGCCCGCTCCTGGTGAGCCCCGCGCAGGTAAGTGGGGGTCCTGCCGTCGCCCCGAGCCCCTCACTGGGCCTGGTGCGCCTTCACCTCTGTGCCGAGTGAGCTCTGTGTCCTCCCCGTGGGCTGCGCCCATGGGGGCAGGGGGCTCGCCCAGGGCCACGGAGAGGGGCCGAGGCGCGCAGCTTGGGGTCGCCGAGCCAGCCCTCCCACCTCTCCTGTCGTACACTTCCTGTGGCCCCACGGGCCCTGAGCAGGAGGCGTGGCCCCGGCTGTGGGCTTTCTGCACGGGTCTCCCCACTCGCTGTGCCTTTTTCACCAGCTTTATTGACACATCACGCTCTCCGCTTGGTTTTAGTCGAGACGAATTCACAAAACCGGACAAGTTCACTGGAATGTGCACCTTGGTAGGTTTGGTTTTTATTTTTTTTTGGTTTTTTAAGCTTATTTCAGAGAGAGAGCGCTTGTGCGCACATGGGGGAGGGGGGCAGAGGGAATCCCAAGCGGGCTCTGCGCCGTCAGCACGGAGCCCGACTCGGGGGCTTGAACTCAGTGAGCCTGTGACATTGTGACCTGAGCCAAAATCAAGTCAGAAGCTTAACTGACTGAGCCACCCAGGCCCCACTTTGGTGGTTTTTAACACAGTCACAGGGTTGTGCAACCGTCATCTCTGTTCAAATCCAGAACATCCCATTACCCCAAAAGAAGCCCCCTGAGCCCCCGTCCCCACGAGCCCCCTTCCCGTCCGTGGACGAGTCTGTCTGGACGTTTCACACATGTGGGCTCACGCCCTGCGGGGCCTCTCGTGTCGGGTTCCCTCCCTGAGCGTCGTGTGTTCGGTCCGTCCGCGGGGCGGCGGGGGTGGGCGCCTCGCTCCTGCTGCGGCCGAGGGACGTGCGCGTGCTCGGGGGACACGTGTGTATCCATTCACCCGTCTGTGGACGTTTGGGCCGTGTCCGCCTTTCGGCTGCCGTGAACACGGTTTCGTGTGGACGTGTGTTTTCGGTTCTCTTGAGTGGACACTGAAGAGCAGTGTTGCTGGGTCACTTGGTGGCTCCGTGTTTAACCTTTTGAGGAACCGGTGGCCGTTTTCCACAGTGGCCACTCGTGTCTCCTTCCTGGGTCAGGGTCTGATCCCTTTCCGGGCACGTCTGCCTCCTCTGGGCACCCTGACCGGTTTCTCTGCAGGCCCGCCTCCCCGCTGCCCGGCACTTTCTAGAAAGCCGGGCTCCCGAGCCTCATGCGGCAGGTCTCCCGGCTCCCGAGGCCGTGGGCTCCCCTCATCCACCCCCCTCTGAGCAGTGAGTCCAGTGTCTTTGAGGGACACGTGGGCCTTGTGAGGACACAGAGTCAGCGCCCTGGTTTTGGTGGTTTTAAGTGGCGGAAACGCCGTGCGCGCACGTGGGTAAGCACGTGCTGACCCTACAGGGGAACATGAAAGGACGTTGGGAGAAGCCCCTCGGAGCCTGGCAGGTGGGCACCATTGGCACTTCAGCGTGACCCTGTGGGCATCTGAAACACAGGAGCACGCTCAACCGTGGGACCTGCCAGGCAGTGCCTGCCCTGGACGGCCGGCGCGGCTCTGACTGTGGGGGGGACAGAAACCGCTGGAAGGCCCCGTGGAGGCTCAGGTGTGGGCTGAGTGGGGGGCACGGTGCCCGGGCACATGGGGCACGCGCTAGACTCCTTCCGGGGGGGGCTGCTGCCTCCGTGTCGCCTGTGTTGACGTAGCTGTCGGCCCTTCCGGCCCTGGCGAGAGTCACTGGGGTCCCTAGTCCGCTTCCGTGCCTGGTTCTCGGGGACGCGTGTGGGTCGAGGGGTGGTCCTTACCCTGAGGGAGTCCCTCCCGCAGGTAGCCCAGTGCAGCCCCAGTAGAACCAGAGAGACGGGGCAGTGCCCTCTCTGTGCGTTCTGGGTGGTTTGCAGGGGCCTTGGGGGCCCTCCAGGGCCCACACCATGACCTCCGACCTTTGCACGCCCGGAGGCTTCGCGTGTGCTGTACCCCGAGCTCACCCCTGAGGGTGGCCAGGCCTGGGGCAGAAGGGAAGAGGCTAAGCTCCGCCTGGCTCCCCTTCCTTCCCCCCTCCTTTCCCCTCTTCCCCACTCCTCCCCGCTCCTCCCCGCTCCTCCCCTCCCCCCTCTGCCCTCCTCTTCCCCCTCCTCCCCCCTCCCCCTCCTCTTTCCCACTCCACACCCACTCCCCCCCTCCCCTGCTCCCCCCTCCTCCCCCACTGTTGTACATTGTTTTCATGGCGGAGGGTGCACTCACCTGGAGGGAGAAAGCAGATCCCTGCGTGGGAAAGGCGGACGCGAGAGTCCTGGCGTTTCTCCCCACACCCCAGCTTGTGAGGGGCCCCTGAGCCCGAGAGGCCACCTCTGGGACCTCTGCCCACACACAGGGACATGCTTTGTGGGACTGGCACCATCGCTGCTTCCTTTCTGTGCGCGAGGCCACCGAACCTGCAGAGCGGCGGGCGGTCCCTTGTCCCCCTGCGGGCCTGTGGCAGTGCAGACGCCTCCTCCACCCCCTTGGAGGATGTCCCCTAGGAAGCACGGTTCTGCTGACGTCACGGTCGTTATTCCCGCGCTCTTGTGGCTCCTGAACGCCACTCCTGTTCTCAGTCTCCGACAGCCTGACCGGTGGCGATGGTCTCCGTCACCGATGAGCCTTGAACAACACGGGCGTTGGGGGCGCCGGCCTCTGACGGCCGAAAATCCACGTGGAACGCCTGAGTCCTCCAACGCGGTTGACTGGAAGCCTCGCCCGCGACTAAACCGTCACCGACAGGGGTCTTTGCCTTACGACAGAGCGAGCTAGAGGGAGTGAGCGCCCCTGGGAAGGCGGAGGAGGAGGAAGTGCTCTACGGGGCCGCGCCGATGGAAAAGTCCGGAGTGCGTGGGTGCCAGCCCGCGCTTCCCGAGGCCGGTGCACGTGGCCCGCCGTCGTGGGGCCGTTTGTGTTTCTTCTGGGGCTTTGCCTGTTCTCTCTTTTGCGTCCTGTCGTTTCTGGATAGTGTGCCGTCACCGTGAAGGTAGTGACCGCCCCTCCCTGCATCTGTGTCCTCTCTTCGCGGGGACGCTGGTCTGAGGAGAGGGCCTACCCTGATTTGCAAATAGGGTCACGTTTCTGGGGGTCAGGACGTGACTTCGTGGGGACACAAGCCCGCCCACCCTGAGGACTGCTGTGCTGCTGGCGTCGCGGTCACAGTCACGCTGGGCCGGTGGGCCTGCCAGGTGAGCGGCGCCCTGGGGACCATCATGTGCGGTGGGACGCGCCTGCCCCCTCGGCAGGCAGTAGCTCCGTGGACAGGTGCGGGTGGGGGTTTGTGGGCACAGGCCGGTGCTTGCTGATGGTGGCTGGTTCCAGACGTGCGCCCTCCAGGACAGTGTGCGCCAGCCCCGGGCAGCTGCCGAGCCCTGGCACACGTCCGGCACGACTGAGCGTGTTTCCGGTAATGTGACGGTGACTCCTTGCTGGACGGCTCGCGTGGACTGTGTGCGGAGCGTTGGGGGGGCGGGGGGGGTCAGTGCTGCCTGAGCAGCAGGACCCAGCCGGACGCTCGTGCCATTAGTGGCCCAGCGTCTCACGCGAGCCATCCGGTGGAGGGCCTGCGCCCGGACCAGCCACGCGGGCATCCCTGCCGTCACCCCGGACCCCTCCCGTTTGCCTTCAGCCCTTCGTTTCGGAAATGTTCGGACGCAACTGGGTGCAGAGAGAGGCCCCACGGTCACCAGCCTCCCAGATATCCTTTCCTGCCGCTGGAAATAGAGCAGGAGGTGCCGGCAGGTGACCCTGGGCCTTGCCATGGCCCCACCGTCTGGAGGACGGCTGCTGACAATTCTTTGCTCGGTCCTGGTGGCCACAGTCTAGGCTGTGGGGCTTGTGGTCGGGACCTTGCCTCTCTTTTGTAATCTGATTAATTCTGGGAGAATTCTAGCGTGTCCAGAGGTCACAAGGAAAGTACAATGCTCTGGACGCCCCTACTCTTCACGGCCCAGCAGCCTGTCACCTGTGCCTCTGTCCCTCGCCTGCTGTGATGGGACCAGCCTGCCTCCTGTCCCTGCGTCCCGGCCAGGACTCTGGGCAGGAACCCTGTGCCCCCTCAGTGCGCCCGCGGGCTTACGCTCACCCTGGACGTCGGCCTTTCCCTCCTGGTCACTGAGAAGTGACCTCAGGCCACCCTCTTGGCACACGTAGCCCGCGTCTGTGGTTCCCACGGATGACGGTTCTCCCGCTTTCACCCCGCCGGTTAGCTGGCAGCCCCCGCCGTGGGGGTCGGGGTGGGGTGTGCACTCTCCTCCCCGGTTTATTTGGGGTCGGGGTCCTTCATCGTAGCTCCACTGTGACGACCCGTTTCTGCTTAACTTGCGTCAACACTGGCCTCGTCACGGGGGGCCGGTTGGGCTGGCGCCCGTGCCTGCCATTTTGGGGCCGCTTCCTTCCTCTTTGTCATAACATGACCTCGCGGGTGACCTTGGACTTCTCGGCTGCTGCTACAAGGTCGGCCGTGTCTCCGGGGTCCAGGTCGCTCCCGGGGAGTGGCACCCACAAGGGGAACTTGGGGCTCCTGGGGCACTGTGACCCTGAGCCCAGGTGACTCTTGGGGAGGGGGCCTCGCCTACGCGTCAGCAAGCTCAGGAGGGATGCGCGTGCCCAGGGATGCCCGGTTGGGTCCCGAGTGAGGCGCATGCTTCTGAGTCCGCACCCACCGCCGGCTCCTACCTGTGCTTAGGCAGGAGGCTGCCTGCGTCTGCACGTGCCCCAGCTCTGGGCCGGGCTGGTGATGTCAGCCAGGGACTGTGACATCACTGAGTGGGGCCGGTCAGAGAAGGGGGTTCTTGGAGCCTCCACCAGGGGAGCTGACCCCTGGCCCTGACAAGATGGGGGACGCCCCCAAAACCACAGCAGGTAACTCAGCTGAGGGGGCACTCGCAGGACGGCACTGCCCCGGCCCGGAGCAGTCTCTGCAAAACCCGCTCGGTGTGGCCACGGCGGGCCGGCAGCTTCCAGGGGCTCTGCCTGGGCGCTGGGCAGTGGTCCCTGCGGTGGGGTTCCTACCCCGTGTCAGGAACCCAGGCCCACGTTGGTTGCGTTGGGACGGGGTTTATTTTCGTCCCGAGTGAGGGATGGGAGGCCCTCTCCCCCAGGACAATTATTTTTAGCTCTGGCGCTGGGCCTGGGCCGACAGCAGACACTTCCGCTCCCCTGAGGTCTCGGGTTACCCTGCCTCCCCCAGGTATGCCGGGCTGGGCCCCTGCCCGCTCCTGGGACCTGGAGGAGCATCGTTCTCACTAGGCTCTGGCCCCGGACCTGTTTCAGCGGCGCTGTGTCGTCCCTGTCCCTGCTTCCCACCCGCCAGCACGTGATTCGCTCTTGCCATTCCCCTGCGGGTCCCACCTGGCTTTCAGAGTGTCCCGAGGGGACCCAGAATGCTCCCATGTGGCCCGTGCTGGGTGGGGTGGCCTGCCAGGGCATGCTGAGTTTGGCCACCGTCCGGAACATTTGCAAGTCTGTGCTGCCTTTGGGGTTGTGGGGTGGTGGCCCTTTCCTCGTGAATAGGGGCCGGTGTCCTCCAGGCTGTCCGTGGAAGGGGTCGCAGTGGAGCGCTGCTCCCCCGCCTCCATGGCGCCTGCCGTCCTCTGCGGGCGGTGACCCACGTGGCGACCGTACAGCCTGTTGTAAGGAGACCTACAGGGGCAGACGTGAACCAACCCTTGGCCAGCACGCGGCTTGGGGAAGCTGCCGTTGGGGGGCGCCGGCGTTGTGTCGAGGGACCTGTGGGCTCCGGGACCGGTGGTGGGGCGGTGCGTGCACGAGCAGGCCTCCAGCGTTGCGCCCGGTCGCCTGGTCTCTGTTGCCCGCGGGGCCGTCAGAGGCCCCCTTGGGACCGTGAGGCCACGAGGGGCTGCAGGGAGGCGCACGCAGAGGGAGCCTGTTGTGGAGCGGGGAGGCTGGTGGAGGCTGCTGCCAGACCCCGGACCCCCAGCGTCACAGGGATCTCTCAGAGGGGACCCTCGAAGCCGTCCCACAGGGGCACGCGGGCCTCCCTGGCCCACAGAGGGCGGCTCTGCGCGCCCAGGAAGGGTTTGCACCCCAGATCACGCGGCCGGGCGGAGATGGAGGGCGTGCCTGCCGATCTGGGGTGGGGACCGAGGGCGCCTCCCACCTGGAAGCGCAGGTGGGGGTCACTGCGCAGGGGGTGAGGGGGCTGCTAGGGCCGAGGAGGGGCCTCCCAGGAGGGCTGCGGGCTAAGGTGCAAAAGCGGGAGGCGTCCAGAGGGGCGGCTCCTGTGTGCCTCGGGGCAGAGTGGTACGGGTACTTCCTGCCCCATGAAACCTGTGTGCAGGGTGGGGTGGGGGGTGGAGTCCGGACCCGAGTCTCCCTGCCTGCAGAGGGGGTCGCCGAGCCCTCCCCAGACCTTGTGCTCTGCACCGCAGCCTCTCCAGCTCCGTTCTGGTGCCCTGTCCCGGCATGAGCTCCTGTGTGCCGGGAACGGGTTGCTTCAGAAGGGCAGAGACCCTCCCATCACTCGGGAGGTGCCCAGGGTTTGAGAAGCTGCGTGCCAGGCCCCGGGACAAAGACCGCATCTGTGGTTATCTGCCCCGAGTGTGTGTCCCCCTGGCTTCATCTGCGTGGAGGCCGTCCCTGGCCGCCTGCTTCTGTGTGGCCCCGAGGAGGTCCCGCTCCTGGCTTCCGCCCCGTTTCTTTGACGCTTCCTCTTCGGGGCGCGCCCAGGGCCCTTCAGCCCTGAGTTCTGCCGTCATCAGGACAGTGCAGATCATGAGATGAGGGCGCGTTCTGTCTCCTTGGGGTCTTTTGATTTCCCGTGGATTTTCCATCTGATTGACTCTGGCGGCCCGTGTGTGTCTGTGTGTGTCTGTGCATGTGTGTGTGTGCACGTGCGTACGTTCTTAATTACTTTGTGACGGAAGGTGTGTGTCTGCAAGGGACGCAGGCATTCGGGGAGCTGCAGACTAGAAGCACACCCACCGCAGGCCGCGGCACCGGGGCTGGAGGGCACTGTTGTGCGCGCTGTGCGGGCTTCCAGGAAGTCGTGCCGCCAGTTGGAAGTTTCCATCTGAGCCGGCAGGTGCACCCCCAGGTGTGCACCGCGAGAAACAGAAGCTCGCGTCCACACGGGAACTCGTGCACCAGCGTCCGTCCACACACACGCTTCTCAGCACCCAAAGATGGACACGACCCAGATGTCCGCTGACGGACGAACAGATACGCTTGGTCCACCGCGCGCGCACACGTCCCTCGGCCGCGAGCAGGGGCGAGGCGCCCACACCCGCTGCCCCGTGGACGGACCCTGAACACGTGACGCTCAGGGAGGGAACCAGACACGAGAGGCCACACGGGGTGTGAGCCCGCGTGTGTGAAACGTCTGGAACAGGCTCATCCATGGACACGAGGGGGGGGCTCGTGGGTGCTGGGGGGTGACTGCTTGATGGGGATGGGGTTTTTTTATTTTGGTTGATGGAATGTTCTGGAGTTGGATCACGGTGATGGTTGCATAACTGAACGTATTGAAGACCTCTGAACTGTCCACTTTTCGAGGGCGAGTTGTATGATATGTGGATCGTATCTCCATAATGCAAATAATAAACTAGGGACTTCGAAGCCAAAGCAGGCAGCCTCCACCCTGCGGAGGAAAGAAGTGCTCTCTGGCTTTTCTCTTCGGATGGATCTGATGCCCCCACCATACGTGGGGAGCAAGGCTCTGGCATGAGCTCAGGAGGGCGGCTGCAGCCGGTGGAGGACTTTGTTCTAATAGTAAACTTCAGACTCGGGTCCGTCCGTGTAGACTCACCTTCAGGTGGACAGAGGCATTCGCAGGCCTCTGGGTGCTCATGGTGGGCGGGGGACGGGTCCCATCGGCCCCAGACGTACACATTCCTTCCCGGGTGAGCCCAGCCACCGTCCTGAGACCCCATCCCCCCTGCCTGTTCTAGGCCATGCCACTGATGGAGCGAGGAAGTTGGGGATCTGTGCAGACAGCCTCCTTCGGGGTTGGGCCCTGTTCGCGACTGGTCCTCCAGGACCCACTGGAGCGATGGCCCAGGGTCCCCAGGGCGTACCAGAGCGATGGCCCCCAAGGCAGGCAGGGCCTTGCTTCTTCCTGACTAGGAAGCCTGAGGGCCTGAGGTCTTCGTGGCTCAGGCAGGGGGGTGGGAGGAGCTTTCTAAGCGATGCGGATGCGCACGTGTGTGCGTGGGCATGTGTGTGTGCACCACACCCCGGACCCCCTCCGTGGGGCCCCCCCGGCCCTGGGCTGGTCAACGTCGAGGGAGTACTGGGGTCAGGTGACACGGTCACTGCCTCCCTGGGACGTCCCGCAGCAAGGGCGCTTCCACATCCTGCCCACCCTGCTCACACAGCCTCAGTGTGGTTCCCTCGAGGTAAAACCGCTGCCTGCCCCTACCCGCACTGAGCCCGGTGGTGCCCACGCTGCCCTGTCTTCTGTCGCCTGGACTCTGGTGGTCGCTCACGGACGGTCAGAGGTGCACGGCCTCTGCAAGATGTGGGAAGGCGTCCGGTGCCTGTGGGGCGGGAACTCGCAAGCTGGGTTGTGGCGCTCTGGGCCTGATGGCGGTGTGGCCCCTGGCGCTGCACTCAGACTCTAAAGGGGGACGCGTTTGGTAGGGGGCGCTTAGAGGAGCTCGTTGGTGGTTTCTGTTTGAGGAGATTCTTCAGCTTTGGTGCGAGCAGCTGGCGGGGGTTGCAGGCGGAGGCGTGGCTGAGAGGCCAGCTTGGTGGCAACCACAGGCTGCAGGGACGGGGGGTGGGGATGGTTGGGGAGGGCTGGGCCTGGGGACACAGACCCGGGGTGGTTTCTGTGGGCACCTGTCCCTCACTGCACCCAGCTCGGGTGGCTGCCTGCCTGCCCCCTGCATCCTGGGGGCTGCTCAGTGTCTGCCCTGCCCTCCACAAGGCCAGCTTCGTACCCAAGGGGCCAAGGCCAGTCCCACCCCGGTGGCGCGCACGGCCTGTGCCCTGTCAACCTCGGAGCCCGCCTGACCTCCCTCGGCGGCTGCTGCCCAAGTGAAGCCTTGCCAGGGTCAGGATCCTCCGCAGCCCCACCTGACCGCGGGGTCACAGGCTCCTGGAATTAGGCCCAGGGACATCGTGGGGTGGGGTGCTGTGCGGGGTGCAGTTCAGAGGCCTCTGAGGTCAGTGGTGAGGGCCTGTCTCCCAACCTTGGGCACATTCTGCTCTGTTGTCTGTCTTCTCTCTACCGAGGAGCACACCCTTGGCTTGGGGAGAGGGCCCAGCCCTCTCTGCACCCAGCCTTGGTCTCCACACCTGGCTTTAAGGCTCTAGGGCCCCTGTCACTTGACTGGCCGTCACCTCTGCCAGCAGAATTGTGCTTGAGCCATGGGGTGGGGGTCAGAGCACCCCTCACGCGTGCAGTTCACGATGGCCTGAGTCACTGCACTCCTGTGCATCCCAGTCCACAGCCGCATCTGTGCCTTGAGAGATCTTTCCAGGACGCCACTGTGCTGCGCAAGCCTCCGTGGCGTGGTTTTCCGCTAACACCACAGTCTTGGGTCTCCCTGCCAGTCTGGGCTCTGGACCCCGGGGCTGCGTCGGGGGCAGGGGGACAGATTCCGGCCTAGACTCTAACCTGTGCCTTCGTTTCTCCGCCAGCTGGGAGCCACGAGATTTGAGGCGGCGGGACCGGTCAACAGAATGCGTCCTCCCTCTGCACGCGACCCCGAGGCCACCGAGATGAGCGCCACGGCCGGGCCCTGGCAAGCGCCCACGTCTCACTAGCAGGGAGCCCGCCGGGCCACCATGGTGTACTAGCCCCGAAGAGCCGCCCGCAACCTCAGGTCTGCACAGACCCGGGATTTGCTCGGCAGCAGAGTCACCGTGGAGAGGCCAGGGTACCACAAACTTATGGATTTTGACAAGAAAGGAGGGAAAGGGGAGTCGGAGGAGGGTCGGAGAATGTCCAAGGCCAGCGGCCGGACCAGCCATGGCGTCCGGAGCTCGGGGACCAGCTCGGGGGTCCTGATGGTGGGCCCCAACTTCCGGGTCGGGAAGAAGATAGGCTGTGGCAACTTCGGGGAGCTCCGGCTAGGTGAGCCCACTCGTGTGTGCGTTCTGGGGCCCGGGGGAGGGGAGGTCCTGGCAGGGCCGCGGTCGCTGCTCCCAGATGGTTTCCAGGTTGTCGGGACTGGGAATTCAGGTACGTGTGAGTTTCTGCCCCCGAAGGAGGAGGCTGTGCTGGAGGGGCGGGTGCCCGGCCTCACCCCTGCGTTGCTGAGGGCCAGTTTTGTGGGGGGGGGGGTGGGTCTGGGCCCCCGTGTGGGTGGACCCACGTGGAAGCCGCTAGCTTCTAGCTGGTGGGTGCACGTGCAAGGTGAAGCGAGAGCTCGGCTCCCTCTCCGCACTTGGCTCAGCAACCGTACGCGGGGCCGGGGTCACTGGTGGCCCCTCGGGGCTGGGTTGACCTCCCTGTCCTGAGCCAGAGCCGTACCTCAGCCGCTGCAGAGGCTGCCGGGGTTGGGCTTGGGGAGTGTCACTGCCTGTCTGTGGCTTCCCCGGCCCCAGGCTCGGGGTTTCTGAGCCAGCAACGGGCAAGGGCTGGGCTCGAGTCTCCGTGTGCGGGTTCGTGGGGCGGGCAGGGCGGGTGCCGGGCTCCAACACCAGAGGCGTCTGTCATTCAGCGACTGACACTGCCGGCTTCACGGGAGAGACAGGCGCCTTCCCCAGAGCCGGACCGGGTGTACCCGGCCCGGCCCGCACAGCAGGGCCCCCGGCAACCTGGTGACCAGTCTGCAGCTCGTGCCAGATGGGGCCGCCTCGACGCACGCCTGCCCCGTTAGGATGCGTGTGTGTGCACACGCGTGCTTGTGCAAGCAGACGGACACGCAGCGGGCCCGGTCCTGACCTGCGGCCTGGTGTGCGGATCACAGTCTGTACAGCAGGGGTCTTCTGCACCGACAGAAGAGTGCGTGTGCTGGGCCGTGGGTGCAGCGGCTGGTAGCTTAAACGTTTTCTAAAACTGAGGTATGTGTTCCTTTCCGCCCGGCTTTTGCTCTGCGAGGTTTCGCGAGTGTCCCCGCGGTTGGGTGTGTAGGTGACCGGTTGCTGTCTGTCACCCTGTCCATCTGTGTGACCGCACCTCACCGTCCACGTCTGTCGTCCTGCTCAGGGACGCTCAGCCGGGTGTAGATTTCCGCCGTCGTGAATAAAACTGGCCTGAGCGCCCCTCTCCGAGTCCCACGCACGAGTGTTTCTGTTGAAGCCCCAGGTCGGAGGGGAGGTGTGTGTCGATGAGAAAGTGCGGATTGGTCTCCAGAGTGATGGTAGCTTTTCTAAGCTCCCGCGGGCAGCGCGTGAAGGTCTGGGGTACCCCAGTCCTCACCACCATCTCAGTGGCCAGGCTTTTCCAGTTTGAACGTGCGCGTGGATGTGAAGGGGTTTCCGTGTGGCCTTCCCTGATGACAGTAAGCTGGACGTTCCGAGAGCTCCTTTTTACCTCTGGCGTCCGATTTCGATCCTGCGCTGTTTAAGGTGGTTTTCTTTGTGACAGTCCCGGTTGGGGCTCCTTGGAGCCGCGTCGGTGTGTGTAATACTTCCTCATTAAACTGGAAAAACTTCAGTTATTATTTCTTCGGGTTTTTTTCTGCCTCCGTTTCTGTCTCTGCATCCTCAGGCTCTAGTTACACGTAGGTGGAGAGGGTTTGATGCTTCCTGTAGGTCCCTCAGGCTGCTCTTCGGTTTTCTTGTAGTTTTTTTCCCCCCTGCTTCACTCCAGTTACCTTTTGCTCTCGTGTGAGTTCACCCTTCTTTTTTGCTGCCGCGTCCAGTCTGTTGTTGGAGTCATTCTGGTGACTTCTTGATTTTCTATGTGGCATTTGTGACTCCGCTCGACCCCTGCTTCTCTCTCTCGGGATCTCCCAGCTGCTCGTTCAAACCTACTTGTAACCGTTTTACAGGCCAGGTCTTTGGCGCCTTTGACTATGTTTTTCCTTGTGATTGTCTGATTTGCCTCCTTTTCTACACATGAGTGGTGTTTCACGTGTTGGAAATTGTGGGTGTCTCATGGTATTGGTCGGGGTTCTGCCTTGTCCTGGAGACCCCTCTCGATAGCGCGAGGGCCGGTTTTTGGCTCCGTTAGGGGAGGCTGAGGGCTGACCTTACTCGAAGCCTGGAGCCACCCGGCCCCGAGGCGAGGGCTTTCTGGGTTCTCGGCCGAATGTCAGGGGAGGTCAGGGCAGCCTCCGCACGCTGGATGGCCACGGCTCTGGCCCTGTGTGGCCCCCGGAACCTTCCTCCTGCTCGCGGCCCCTCGGGAGGTACTTCCCGTCTGGCCTCTGGACTCTTGCCTTCCGCCCGTGCAGGGGGCGAGGCTCCCAGAGCCCCGAGTGCCTGAGCTCCAGCCCCTGCGGCCTGCACGTCCCCAGACCCCAGTCGTGCCAGACACACCCACTCTCGCCTTCACCTCGGGCTGCACTTCAAGGAGACTGGCTCTCCCTGAACTCACGTGTGCAGTCAAAACACGAAGGTTTCTTCAGCAGGACACAGTAAAGTTAGCAGTTCCCAGAAAGGCTCAATAGAACATCTGCTTATGAGAACGCGTGGCTAAGAGCGAGGCCGGGCAGGCCGCGGGCAGGCCACCGCTCGCACAGTGTGACGCTCGCACAGGGCACCGTGTGACAGCGCTGGTTCCTGCGCACCGATGCTGCGATGAAAAGCGGGCAAGAGGGGTGCCGGCGGGCTCAGTCGGAGAAGCACGTGGCTCTTGATCTCGGGGTCATGAGTTTGAGCCCCACCGTGGGCTGTAGAGGTTTCTTAAAAAGTTGAACACGGGCGACAGATGTGAACGGACACTTTGCAAAAGCAGACAGGCCAACAGCCGGGGAGCACGGGAGGCTTTCCGCCGCAGGAGCCCGAGCAAGGCAGCCGCGTGAGTTCCTCCGTCGGGGGGGCCACCCCAGCAAATCTGCCAGACGAGGGAGCCGGCCGGCCCCTCGGAGGTCCCGTGTGGCGCCGCTCACGTCAGCCGTGCTTGTAGAAGGACCTGGGGATGGGGTGGTCGTCCCCCAGGGTCACGGGTAAGCCAGGCAGTGTCCCCGTGATGGACGTGCTGCAGCGCGGCGTGCAGGAGGACCCAGGGAGGAGAGAACGTGCCGGATGATTCCGCCTCGGAGGCTCCCTCTCGGGACGTGAAGGTGGAGACTGACCGGGCAGGGGCGTGCGTGGTGGCCACGTTTTCTGTCCCGATACAGGGCTGGCATTGCACAGGGTTCCACATTTGCCAGAGCTCCCGGTCTGAGGCACGTAAGGTGTGTGCATTACAGGTAACTGTCTCCCTGGGGAGAACGAGAACTGGGTCCACCCTGAGCTTAATCCGCGGTCCTAATAGGCTGGGATGTTGACGGGACAGGCTGCTGATGTCTGCGACTGTGAGATGCTCTTTTTTTTTCAATTAAAAATAAGGGAGATCCAGCGGTGCCTGGGTGGCTCGGTCGGTTGAGGGCCTCACTCTTGATTTTGGCTCAGGCCATGGTCCCAGGCTCTGCGCTGAGCACAGAGCCTGCTTAAGATTCTTCCTCCTCCCTCTGCCCCTTCCCCACTGGCGCCTGCGCTCTGTCTCAAAAATAAAAAAAACAAAAGAGCAGGGGGTGACAGCTGCGCAGATACGCAGTGGGACGAAGAGCAGGCTACTGATGTCATCTAGGCAGTAAGGACGTGGGTCTTCCCTGCACCGGTTTTCCATTTTTTTGGTTTGAAACTTTCATAACACAGGAGGCAAAAACCTATTTGTAATCAAAGCCCAGGGAGCAGGGCTTGAGGGGAACTTTCTTTCCCTGCTGAGAGTCCGCAGGAAGCCTTTCAGTTGTCACACCGAGAGAACCGAGGTCTGCGGGAAGATGGGGCCCCTCTGCCCACCCCTTCCAGGCCGTGGCAAGAAATGGGGGAAGCGGAAAAACCGACCGGGGAAGCAGCGAGCTGGGGCTAAGCCCAGAGGCGTGATCACGTGCACGCAACAGCCAGAGCGATCTCTCAAGAAGCAGTTAGAAATGAATTTTTCTGTTTGAGCAACAAAGAGTTGGAAAATAAACATTTAAAAGCATTACCATTGTAAGTGTGCCCAGACCTGCCCAGTGCCTCCGGAATAACTTAATAAAGGACGTGCAGGCTCTTCACCAGGAACCGAAAACATCAGCGAGGGAAGTTAATTCCCAGTCGTGGCTGGGGCCGGGATGTCCCCTCCTCAGCCTCTCCTGCAGGCCTGAGGCGACGTCTCTGCAGCCTTCTGGGGACGTTGACAGGCTGACTCTGAAATGGCCACTTGGAACAGAGGCCCGAGAGTGGCCGACGCAGGGCCAGGCCCCCCCCCCCCCCCACCGGGCGCCACCGTGGTGCAGACACCTCGGAGCACGATGGGGCGGGGCGGTGACCCATGCCGTGGGCTGACGTGCGTGGGGAGCCCTGGCCGTGTCCTGTGAGGTGGGACTCAGCCATGTCTCTGCCACCACATCGGGGCGGGTGTCGCCCAGACCGTGCACCGGGATGGAGAGGAAGCCGAGGCCTTCTCCCACGATGGATCCTACTCAGGACAGCGGGACAGGTGGTGATGGAGCAGGTGTACCATGTGGGGGCCACGTCCGTGGACTTCAGGGCCTGGTGAGGCCAGTCCAAGGGCAGGGACAGGACAGTGCGGGCAGGGGCACAGGCGCGCACAGCGCCGTGCACGGTAATTTCCACAGGGGCTGGGGGCCGGCAGTTAGACTTGAGGGGTCGGGCGGCCCCTCCATCACGCGGCAGGTGGGGGCCGGGTGTCCGCACACAGGGAGGTGAGACCCTTCACAGAAGCCCCGAGCTGCCGGAAGGCCCGTCTGGGGTACTGCCGGCGTCAGGGGCTCTAGTTTTGACAGCTCTGTGAGTTTGGGCTCCCTAGGGGTCCTGAGGGCTGGTGATGGGCTTGGGAAGGCCGTGTGCCCTGGGCTGTGTGTGTCTCTAACCCATGAGGCACACACTCCCAGCCCCAGGTGTGGTGACTGTGTTGCCCCGAGAAGCCAGCCAGGGACTCTCAGCCTACCAGGTGCTGCCGGGCAAGGTGTCACTGGAGCACAGGTTCCTTCCTGCACGGGCAGGGGCCTGGGGCCAGTCCCTTCTCTGTGCCACGAGGGAGCTCCCCACCCTGAGGGCCGGGAGGAGGGTGTGCAGCACCTTGGGTGAGTCCTTTGCAGGACTTGACCAGGACAGGCCTCTCTGTGGGGCTTCTTGCCAGGGGGGCCTTGCTCCACAGTGAGGGGGAGGCGGGGTCCAGGGAGCTGGGGGGGGGGGGGGGAGCGGGCAGGGGCCTGGACGCCTCCTGGTTCTCCGCGGTGGGAGCGGAAGGGGGCGCCCCGGGATCACCGCGGCCGTCTGTTCTCTTTGTTTTTATAGATGGGAGAAATTGGAGCGAGCTGGTGTGCTGGAGGGAAGGATCCCATAGAGAGGAGTTTGGGACCAGCCCCCTTGAGTGGGCGGGGTGGGGGTTAGAGGGGGAGGAGAGGCTGGCTGGCAGGGTGGGCTCTGCGATGAGGGTGTGGGGCACATGAGCGCCGCCCATGGTGGGGGTGGGGCTCGTAGGCGTTCTTGTTACTCCTAGGACATGGTCAAGTTCAAGGGGGGGGGGGGGCTTGGCCCCTGGGGGGGGGTCTCCTCCCTGCAGGGGGGTGCATACCACGCTGACAAGCCTCTCTTCCACAGGGAAGAATCTCTATACAAATGAATACGTAGCTATTAAACTGGTGAGTCCCGGCCCCCCCTCCCGCCTCCCTGCCCTACATCCGTCCCCGCTGCCCGGTCTACAGGGGAGGGGCGGTGGGCGCGCACCTCGGGTGACCCGACCGCCACGTCTACCTGCCCCTCCCAGGAGCCCATCAAGTCCCGGGCCCCTCAGCTGCACCTGGAGTACCGCTTCTACAAGCAGCTCAGCGCCACAGGTACCCGCGCCGGCGCAGTGCGGGGCCGGGGTGGGGGGCGCCTCGCCTCGCGGGCAGGGTCCTCACAGGCCCGTGTGTCGTCCCCTGCAGAGGGCGTCCCTCAGGTCTACTACTTCGGCCCGTGTGGGAAGTACAATGCCATGGTGCTGGAGCTGCTCGGGCCTAGCCTGGAGGACCTGTTTGACCTGTGTGATCGCACGTTCACACTCAAGACGGTGCTCATGATCGCCATCCAGCTGGTGCGGGCCGAGGGCGTGTGGGGGCGGGGACGGGGCGGAGGCAGCTGCGGGGGCGGGGCGGGGGGCGGGGAGGGGCGGGGCGAGGGGCCGGCCCTGAGGCCCGCCGCCCCGCAGATCACGCGCATGGAGTACGTCCACACCAAGAGCCTCATCTACCGCGACGTGAAGCCCGAGAACTTCCTGGTGGGGCGCCCGGGCACCAAGCGGCAGCACGCCATCCACATCATCGACTTCGGCCTGGCCAAGGAGTACATCGACCCCGAGACCAAGAAGCACATCCCGTACCGCGAGCACAAGAGCCTGACGGGCACGGCGCGCTACATGAGCATCAACACGCACCTGGGCAAGGGTGAGCCGCGCGCGGGCCGGGCGGGGGGGCGCGCGGGCCGCGCTGACCTGCTCTCCCCCCGCAGAGCAGAGCCGCCGCGACGACCTGGAGGCGCTGGGCCACATGTTCATGTACTTCCTGCGCGGCAGCCTGCCCTGGCAGGGGCTCAAGGTGGGCGCGGGGCCGGGGGCGCGGGCGCGGGGCGCCGCCGGGTCGGCGTCGGCTGACCGCTGTCCCCGCAGGCCGACACGCTCAAGGAGCGCTACCAGAAGATCGGGGACACCAAGCGGGCCACGCCCATCGAGGTGCTCTGCGAGAGCTTCCCAGGTGAGGGACGCCGGGTCCGCACCGCCCCGGGCCCGCGCGGCCCGCGCCCCACGCCCCACTGACCCCTGTGTCCCCCGCCGGCTCTCCACAGAGGAGATGGCCACATACCTGCGCTACGTGCGGCGCCTAGACTTCTTCGAGAAGCCTGACTACGACTATCTGCGCAAGCTCTTCACCGATCTCTTCGACCGCAGCGGCTTCGTGTTCGACTACGAGTACGACTGGGCGGGGAAGCCCCTGGTACGTGGGGGTCCGGGTTCCTGGAGTGGGCGGGGCCCCAGGACAGGCGGGCCAGGAGCCTGGGTGCCTGCTGCCAGCGGGACCCCGGCTTTGTGGGGGGTGGGCAGAGACCACCCGGCCTCAGCGCTGCGTCCTGCCCCCCTCCTCCCCACCCCCCACCCCCCCCCCCCTGCAGCCGACCCCCATCGGCACGGTCCACACCGACCTGCCCTCGCAGCCTCAGCCTCGGGACAAAGCCCAGCTGTACAGCAAAAACCAGGTGAGGGGCCGGGGCAAGGACCCCAGTGATGTAGGGGTGGGGTAGGGCCACCCGGCTCCCCTACTGTACTCCCCCCACCGCATCCCTCCCCAATCCTAGGCGCTGAACTCCACCAACGGGGAGCTGAATACGGACGACCCCACTGCCGGTCACTCCAATGCCCCCATCACGGCGCCCGCAGAGGTGGAGGTGACTGATGACACCAAGTAAGGCCCCTGGGCAGCCGCGGGGGGGGGGGGGGGGGGGACGCCTGGGGCGGGCTCCACACCCCCTCCCCCTCGCGTATTTCCCCTCCCCCGCACCCACCTCCCCCGAACCTCCCACCCCGTTCAGGTGCTGCTGCTTCTTCAAGAGGAGAAAGAGAAAATCGGCGCAGCGACACAAGTGACCCGGGGCAGTGGTGCCCTGAATCCTCCCGCCGCAGCCCCTGGGACCAGCTCGTCCGTGGCTGTGTGGCCCACGGCCCAGACGCAGACTGCAGGGCCGGCCGCAGCTGCCCGCCCCCCTCCCCCCCCACGTGGGGTCACCTTCACACGAGACTTTGGCCGAAATTTCTACACCTGTGTCTAGTCCTCCCCTCCGAGAGCATTAACTATTTGAAACAAGGAAACGAAACACAGCGGCCGCCCGCCCTGCGCCCCTCCCGCCGCCGAAGTGAGTAGTCGGCCGCCCTGTTGGTTTCATAAAGTCCAGCTTGTCTCCCTCGATCCAAAGGCCGTTTTCTCGAGGGGGCGCTGTGGGCGACGCTGCCGGGGGCGAACCCGCCGCGGGCCTCCCCCGCACCACAGGGGAAGGTGGGGTGGGGGCGGCCCCCCCCCCAACCAAAATGCTGCACCAAAGCCTGGGCCGGCGGGCACAGCCCCGCGGCGGTTCCCGCGGCACCTGCTCGCGGGGCCGCGTCCGGAGCCCGGGGGCGGCCCCCCCCTCCCGCCTGGCGCCCGCGCCCCGGGGGGTGCGTGGGCGCCTTTGCGTCCGCGCTCCGCGCTGCCGGCCGAGCAGCGGGAGACAAGCGCCTTAAAGCCCCGTCCCAGCCCTGCGGGTGCGTTCGGGGCCGGGCAGCCCCCGTGGCGGTGCGGCGCTCGCGGGTCCCCGCGTGGGTCCCGCGGTGCCGCTGGGGGCCGAGCGGCTGCGGACGGCCCGGCGGTGGTGTGTGTGTCCAGGGCTTGCTTTACACGGTGTACAGAAGTGGCACTTCGGTTTCTTCGGCGCTTCCTGGAAGCCATAGGATTTAGGGGCTTTTTTAAAAAAATAAAGGAAAATGAAAGCACTCTCGGGTGTGGTGTCCGGTGTTTCCAGGAGGCCCGGCTGGCGGCATCGCAGCCTCCCTCCCCCGGGGAGGGGACAGGCTAAGAGGCGGTGACCCTCCTGCTGGGGAGAAAGGGATGGTCGGAAGCAGTACCGCTGAGCCCGGTCAGTGTCCGAGTTCGGTGCGCTTCCGCCTGGGGGCTGCGGGCACAGCTGTTCACCAAGATGAGAGTCAAGGACAGGTCGCCTTGGGTCTGGCTCCACACAGGTGCATCTGAAACCCTAATGGAATGGCTTGTTTTTTGAGGAGAAACGGAGGCGGGGGTGGGGGGGGGCGGGCAGCTGCATCCGGCTGGGTCTCCAGTGCACCCCCCAGACAGGGTGGGACACCCCAGGACAGTCTCACAAGTGGCCTTGAATGCGGCATGGAGGGAGAGTGATCTTCTTGGTGGATCGTCCATACGTTGACCCCTAATCCCAGTGGGATGGGACAGTGTCAGGGACGGGGCTTTTGCGAGGTGACGAGGGTCAGGTGAGGCCGTGAGGTTCTGCCCCCCACCCCCCCCCCCCCCCCCCCGTGGGATTAGTGCCCTTGTTCAGGGGTCTAGGAGCCATGTGGCCAGAAGCAAAGGGAGTGAACTCTGAGCAAAGCTAGGACGTGGTCCTCACACTACATGGCGGAGAGTGTGACCAGGGGACATCCAGCCTCCCCGGGGAGGGAACTGGAAAGCTGAAAAAGTTGGCAAGGCTTGCTCCCAGCGGCATTTGAAGAAATTTGGGGAAATCCTCTTGGATCAGAAATTCAAAACCTGAGGACGGAGATGGGCAAAGACTGCCAGCGGAAACAGCCTGAATTCGGGAAGGAAAGGACTCCGGAAACGGGGAGTGAGTCGCAGGGTGCCCAGGGCCCCGAAAGATCTGCCGGAGGGCGGGGAGGCAGGAGAAGGAGATGAAAGGAGAGGAGGTGCGAGTGGCCACGCGTCGGGGGGCAGGCAGGGGTGGGGGAAGCCCGGCCACGGAGGAACAGCACGCCAGCAGAGCCCCGGAGGAGGCAAAGCGGAGCTCGTGTTTAAAAGCCGCCGTGGGAGGAAACTTTCCAGACAGAGGAAAAGCCCCGAAACGCCACGCTGAACGGGCCCCTTGGAAGCGCACGGAACAGCCACCTCTGAGGCCTCGCCTGGCAAAATGACTCCGTCGTCAAGATGACGATGGTCCTCGAGGCCTGCAGGCAAGAAGACAGAGTAATCCACCGGGGCAAGAGGATCCAGCCAGGAGACTTTCCAAACCGGCACATGGTGCGAGGCACGCGGGCAGCAGCCTCTCATAAAGTAAAATGAGTCGGGCGTCCGCGTGCCGCCAGGCTGTCCTTCAAGCGTCAAGGTAGGAGAAAGCCCCAGAAGCTCACGCCCAGAGTCGCAGTCCTGTGCGGGCTGGCCTGGGGGCGGGGGGCGCTGGGGCCGCAGGCAAACATGTGCGCATACACACGTCCACCTGAGACGGAGAGGAAGGAGCACAAATGACACAAGTGTAGGCTCAAGACTCACGGCGGAGACCAGCATGAGCCCTGCGGTGCCGGGTTCGAGCCAGAGGGCTCAGCTCAGACTGGGCCCCGTGATGTGTAAGCAGGTAGATGAACGCAAAAACAGACGTGCGGGTGCGTGCCGACCTGCACACGTATTTCCCGTTTCACTGACCCCACTTTTTGTGCTCCTCTCGCCATTTAGTTTATTTCTGACAAATGTCACAAGCCCACAGTTCCCAGGTGTTGTATTTGTGTTGCGTGGTTATCTGTTGAATACGCTTTCATATACACGTATCCATAGACACGTGTGGTCCACACGCGGACTCCACAGTGCTCTTCATCCTTGCCCACTGGAGATGCCATCCGGGGGCCTCTCCTTTCAGCCTGAAGAGTCTTTCACGTTTTTTGTTGCGTGGCTTTTTTGGGCAACGAAGCGTCACGGCTTCTCGTTGCCTGAAAAACAGCTTTATTTTGCCTGCGCTAACGGTGGGTGTTTTTTGTTGGAAATGGAATTTTAGGTTGGCAGGTGGATTCATTTTTTTGTGTGGGTTTTTTTTTTTTTTTTTTGCCTTCCAGCATATTTAAAAGAAAAAATTTAAGTTTATTTTGAGAGAGAGAGCAACTGTGAGCAGGGGAGGGGCAGAGAGAGAGAGAGAGAGAGAGAGGATCCCAAGCAGGCTCCATGCTGTCAGCACGGAGCCCAACGTGGGGCTCGGACCCACAAAATGCAAGATCGTGACCTGAGCCGAAGTCGAGAGTGGGACGCTGAACTGACTGAAGCTGCCAGGCGCCCCTTGTTGCCTTCCAACATTTTAAAGACCTCGTCCGGTTGCTTCTGACGTAAGGTGAGTTGCCATCATTGTTCCCTTGGAGGTTGCGTACCTCTTTGCTTGTAAGACTACGTGTGTGAGTTACTTGGCTGTGATGTGTGGTTTTCTTTGGATTTATTGTGCGGGGCATTTGTTGAGCTCCTTAGATCTGTGGGTTGTGTCTTTCATCAGTTCTGGCAGATTTCCTACCGTTAGCTCATACGTGTTTTTCCACAGCTTCTCTCTCCCCCAGGACTCTGGTTATCGACATGCAGGACCGTCTCATCTGACCCCGAGGGTCTCTGACACTCTGGGGATTTTGTTTGATTTTGTGGTTTTCCTTTTTGTTTATTTTTTTTAATTTTTATCTTTGTTTATTTTTGAGAGAGAAAGAGTGTGAATGGAGGAGGGGCAGAGAGAGAGGGAGACCCAGAATCCGAAGCAGGCTCCAGGCTCTGAGCCGTCAGCCCAGTGCCCGACGCGGGGCTCGAACCCACGGATTATGAGATCACGACCTGAGCCAAAGTCAGTGCTCAACTGACTGAGCCCCCAGGTTTCTGTTCTTCCCTTGTGCCTCCAGTTTGGCCGGTCCCGATGTGTCTTAGACTTACGGGTCCTTTTCCGTTTTGCTCCGTGTGCTTTCAAGCTCTCCGGGGCAGTCTTCTCCGGTATCTCGTACCTTCTAGAGGCCCCGCTCGTGTCTGAAGCTTGTTTCTCCGCGAATCCTCCCAGCTCTTCACCTCGGCCTCGTCGTCTTCTCCGTTCTTTTAACGGGTCCACAGCAGCCACCCGATGAGCCTTGACATCTCACCTCGGCGTCCCGTCCCCCGTGGGTCCGCTTTTCTTAGCGGCTTCTGCTCCTCTTGGCTGCAGGTTACACTTTCCCCCTTCGCACGTCTCAGAATTGCTGTCGCGCTCCAGCCCCCTTCCCGGACCGGCTGGACCAGGGGGTTGGGCCGCTGGCGAGACCGGGTTTCTACCTGGCTTCATCTCACCTCCAGCTTGCATGTCTTGAACTTTGTTCCTGTCTCGAGCTGCCTTGCTTGGGGGAGGGGTTATTTTTTTTTCATGTTTTTTTTTGAGCGCGCACATGCGAGCTGGGGAGAGGGAGAGAGAGAGGGAGAGCGCGAGAACCCCGAGCAGGCTCCACACTGTCAGCGCAGAGCCCGATGCGTGAGATCGTGGCCTGAGCCGCAATCGAGAGTCGGCGCTGAACCGGCTGAGGCGCCCAGGCGCCCCTTGAGCTGCCGCGTTTCCGTTGTCAGCCCCGGGTTGTAGCGGGGGCTCTGATTTCCAGGCACGGGGAGACCACAGACTTCGCTCTGCCTCTCCACCCCACCCACCCGCACCAGCAGCCAAGCGCTAAGCAGAATGCCAAGGGAGAAGGCAAGCCTGCCGCGTTTCGAGCCCCTCCAGGTTCCAGGCCTTTGCGCCGCCCCCACGGGCACCGGCCCCCGCCGGCTTCCCTTTTGTCAGAGAGCGCCCTGCCCACGGCACAGCCCACTCGGCGAGGGCCTCCGGGGGTGGCCTGCCGGCCCCTGTTCATCTGGCAGTGGCTTTTCCCCTGAAAACCCAGCTTCTCTCCACGGCCTGGCATCCACGTCCCTTTGATGGGTTTACAATTAAATATTTCTTTCACGTTTTCTTTTAAGCTTAGGGTTCTCGTCGTGGTCTGATGCGCGCGTACAATATGAAATAATTAGCCCAAGGTGAACTATCGGGGTAACAGACACACCCGCCACCTCAGAGCCGACCACGTGTGCATACGGGGAGAACACCGGGTCCGCTGTTAGTCCTCAGGCATATGGGATAGCAGTGACTGTGGCCGCCAGGCTGTCTGCTGTACGCCCAGAATGTGCGCGCCGGACAACAGAAACCCGTACCCCACGACCGGCACCTGCCCGTCTCCCCCACCCCTGGCCGCCGCTGTGCTCTCCGGCTCCGTGAGTTCAGATGTAGTTTTGGATTCCACGTGTGAGAGGTCATATGGCCCCTGCTCGTCGTTGCAAAGGGTGAAGCTTTTCTTTTTTAAAAAAAAGGGCTGAATGATACTACACATTTTCTTCATCCATCCTCGACACTTGGTTTCCCTGTCTGGTTAGCAGGGCTGCACTGAACTTGGGAGTACAGATGTTTGGGACACTGATGTCATTTCCTTTGCATGTATACCCAGAGGTGGAATTGCTGCATGTTATATATAGACAAATTTTTTAACTTTTTAAGTTTATTTTGAGAAAGACAGCGTGAGTAGGGGAGGGGCAGAGAGAGGGAGAGAGCGAGAGGATCCCAAGCAGGCTCCGAGCCGTCAGCACAGAGCCCGACGAGGGGCCTGAACTCACGAAACCATGAGATCGTGACCTGAGCCAAAAGCAAGAGTCGTATGCTCAGCTGAGCCACCCAGGCACCCCCGCATCACGTATTTCTATTTCGAATTCTTGGGGGCGCCTCTAAGACTGTTTTCATTGGCTGCACCTGTGTATGGTTCTGTAGTGCATTTTGTTTTAAGTTTATTTTGAGAGAGAGAGAATGCAGGCAGGGCAGGGGCAGAGAGAGAATCCCAAGCAGGCTCCACACTGTCAGCACAGAGCCCAATGTGGGGTTCAGTCTCACAAACTGTGAGATCATAACCTGAGCTGAAATCAAGTCGGACACTCAACCAGTTGAGCCACCCAGACGCTCCCATCTTGTCTTTAACCAGCTAAAGTTATGGTCTGCTGCAGTTCTGTATGTTCTAACCAGAAGTCACCCCTCTTACTGTGTCCTCAAGGTCTTTAGGGTCTGTAGTGCTGTCCCCTTTTCGACCTTGACATCGCTCTTGGGTTTTCGCTCTTTAAAATATATTTGTTGTTGTGATTTCATCAAGGAACCAGCTAATGGTTTGTTTTGTATTTCATTTGTCTTCACTTTTGGTCTATTTTATTTCCCATTTTTGGGGTCAGATTTGCTGTTTTGTTTCTTAAAATGAAAGCTTAGACCTTTGGCTTTAAACCTTTCTTCTTTTCTAATGTATATGTAAATTTCCCCAAGTTGGCTTTAGCAGGATCCTGAAATTTTGGTATATTATAATCAGAGTATCATTCAGTTCAACATAGTTAATTTACATATGGCTTTTTTAGCCCATGTTTGATTCCACTGTCATCAGAGCTGGTGTAGTGTTCTATGGGTGATTAGGGAAAGTCTGTTCAACTATTAAAGATCCTTCTTGATTTTTGTTCATTCTGTCATTTAGAGAGAGATGTGACAGTGTTAATTTCCAACTGGGGTCACAGGTTTCTCATTTTTGTACTGCCGACTCTTAAAGATATCTAATGGTGCTCTGGTGCATAGACTTAGGGCAGTCCTTTCTTCCTGTGGGATTGACCCATTCATCCTCGTGAAATGTCCTTTAACTGTTACGAACGCTCACTGCCTTAAGGTCTGTCTGGTAGTGATACAGGCGTGGTCAGTGTTTGCACAGGGCGATTTTTCCCACCGTTCAGCCTCAGTTTCTGTTTCTTTGTAAAGTGAGACTCTTGCAATCAGGAAGTTGTCTGGTTTTGGTCTTGCATCCAGTCTGATGGTCCTAACCTTTCAACCGGAGGATTTAGATCTGCCTATGTTTAACGTAACTGATGCGGTTGAGTTTCCGTCGGTCTTTACTTACATTTTTGAAGGGCTCAGAATTCTAGTTTGGTAGTTCTTTCTGCTGGCTGTTTGTGACATTTTTTTCCCTTTGGTTTTTAGCAGTTTGTGTATACGTGAATTTTTTTTTTTTAACCTCACTTTGGGTCACTGAGATCTTTCAGTGTGTGAATTGAGGTCTTTATTCATTTTGGAAAATTCCTGGCTACCGTGCTGTTCCCTCTCTGCTTTTTCTCAGGAACGCCCTAACACGTGGGGCAGAGCCAGGTGGCGGACCCGGGTCAGGTTACCCACGCTGCACAGGCACAGCCCCGGTCCAGAGGGCAGAGCCAACAAGGTGTAGGCACAGCTTGTCGCAGCAGGTCTGGGTGGGGGCTTCTGCAGGGACATGATGGGCATCACAGAAGTTTTGTGAGGACAGAGGGCATGGGGAGGATCCCCACCTGGTCTGGACGCCCTAGGGGTGGGACATCTGTGTTAGCAGCGACTCCGGATGCAGACAGAGTCACAGCGCCCCCCCCCCCCCAATCTTACAGGTGGAGGGGGCGGGGAGACAACTGCAGAGAGAAGAGCCAGATCTCAAAGCTGCCAGGGTCCCCTCCCGCCACCCCTGACCGGAAGAAGCACGCAGGTCAGGATGGTTTCGTTTCTTTCCTTTATTTAAAAAAATCATTTGGGGGTCTGGTGTGAGGAGGGCACACCTTTCATGGCTTGGGGAGGACAGTTTCCGGAAGGGATCACTGGGGTGAAAACGCGGTGGGGGAAGGACTGGGGACTTAGGGGAGGGGCTCCGCCCCCCAGCACCTCTGGACCTACAGCTCACTCAGAGGCCGGGTGGGGCGGGGCTTCGGTATGTACAGGGGGCGGGGCCAGCCGGGGTCGCAGCCACCAAGGCAGGCCCCGCACCATTCGCCCCTCTGGGCAGATCAGGTGGGGAGTTCGTGCCCGCAGCTGCAGGGGCCCTTCTCTGGGCGGGCCAGGGCCTGGCAGAAAGCCAGCCTGTGGGACCTCGAGGGGGGCTGGGCCAGCGTGCTGGGGGCCAGGGTCAGGGCGGCCCAAGCATCCCCAGTGAATAGACCAGGACGCCACACGCTGCCTCCTACCAGAGAAATGGGGACCCAAGATGCATTGCTATGTGCGGTTAGAACAAACATGAGACGCAATCCTATTTGAATCCTGTGGTCAGGCGGTTGGTCAGGTGGCCCTGAGCTGCAGGGACGGCGTGTGGGACCCCCCCACGTCCAAGGCCCCGGGGGGGACACTTGGCTCAGGGCGGGTCCGGGCCAGCCCTGCCCACCCCCCCACGTCCTGAAGGACCGCATCACAGCCCCTGCCCGGCTTCCCCCGAGCAGGGAGTGAAGACCCTCTCCTGACGCCCAGAAACGTGGCAGGGGGCGCGGTACGGGGTGGGGGCGGCCTACTTGCATCAGGTGGCTTCGGGGACCGGGCGGCCTAGGTGTAGAAGATGACCTCGGGGATCTGGCCGTCCTCCACGGACGTGCCGTTGTTGTTCCCCGCCGCGTAGCAGAAGGTGAAGCACGTCTTGGCCCCCGTCGTGGGCGACTCGTGGGTCACCTTGCGCAGGCCCTTGGTGCCATAGTGGGAGTCTGGGCCCTGGGTGGGAACAGTCCCTGCGGTCAGGCACCCAGGGCCCCAGGAGGGTGGGGGCTGGGGGGGGGCCCAGGGTGAAGAGGGGTGGGGGGCAGCAGAGCCCCTCCCCAGGGTGTCTGTGCTGTGGGGGGGGTCGGGGGGGTATGGGGGGCGGCAGAGCCCCTCCCCAGGGTGTCTGTGCTGTGAGGGGGGGCCGGAGGGGGGATGGGGCGGCAGAGCCCCTCCCCAGGGTGTCTGTGCTGTGGTGGGGGGGTCGGGGGGGATGGGGGGCGGTAGAGCCCCTCCGCAGAGTGTCTATGCTGTGAGGGGGGGCCGGGGGGCGGCAGAGCCCCTCCCCAGGGTGTCTGTGCTGTGGTGGGGGGGTCGGTGGGTGGCAGAGCCCCTCCCCAAGGTGTCTGTGCTGTGGTGGGGGGGTCGGGGGGGATGGGGGGCAGCAGAGCCCCTCCCCAGGGTGTCTGTGCTGTGGTGGGGGGGTTGGGGGGATGGGGGGCGGTAGAGCCCCTCCCCAGAGTGTCTATGCTGTGAGGGGGGCCGGGGGGTGGCAGAGCCCCTCCCCAGGGTGTCTGTGCTGTGGGGGGGTCGGGGGGCGGCAGAGCCCCTCCCCAGGGTGTCTGTGCTGTGGTGGGGGGGGGTCGGGGGGGATGGGGGCGGCAGAGCCCCTCCCCAGGGTGTCTGTGCTGTGGTGGGGGGGTCGGGGGGATGGGGAGCGGCAGAGCCCCTCCCCAGAGTGTCTATGCTGTGAGGGGGGGCCGGGGGACGGCAGAGCCCCTCCCCAGGGTGTCTGTGCTGTGAGGGGGGGCCGGGGGGATGGGGGGTGGCAGAGCCCCTCCCCAGGATGTCTGTGCTGTGAGGGGGGGCCGGGGGGTCGGCGGGTGGCAGAGCCCCTCCCCAGGGTGTCTGTGCTGTGAGGGGGGGCCGGGGGGCAGCAGAGCCCCTCCCCAGGGTGTCTGTGCTGTGGGGGAGGGCCGGCGCGGCAGACACCCCCACAGCGACACACCGCATAGGCGCCCTATACCTGTACCCACTAGGGGCGGATCCCGGACAGGCCCAGGGCTCACCTTGAGCGTGGCGCAGGCTGTGTAGTTGACATTGGGCAGCATTTCCACCGGCTCCTTGAACATGACCCGGAAGGTGCTGGCGGAGCCATCACAGCTGAAACCCGTGTCGTTCTGGCCCAGGACGGTGTTGCTGTCCGTGTGGATGATCTGCGGGGGCGGGGGGAGGGGGGGCAGGAGCCGGCGCTGCTCACCAGGGCCCCCCCACCCCCACCCCCCGGGGCCCCTCAGAGGCCGACGGGGGCCGGGGGGGGCCCGCGCGAGGAGTCCAGCCTGGGACCCGCGCGGAGGCGACGGGGGCGGGGCGGGCACCTGGATGTTCACTTGGTAATCGGTGGGCCCGTGGATGGAGCCGTACAGCCCGAAGCCAACCACGAAGATGCGCTTGTTGACCGAGAACCTGAGCCGCGGACACAGGGGATGCTGAGCCGCCGGGCCGGCCGCCTTGGCCGCTCCCCACCCGGTGCCGCGGGGACCCCGGCTGCGCCCGGCCCCACCTGATGCGGTCGCTCGTGCCGCTGTAGCCCCAGCGGCTCTCCACCTGCTGGAAGCGGTTGATGCTGCACTCCTTCCCGCGGAGGCAGCAGCGAGGCCGGTCGATGAAGTCGACGCGCGGCTTGGGGTTGACGGTGAAGTGCAGGAAGAGGCTGACCGCCTCGCGGTCCACGAGGATGCCCGACTGCGCGGGCCCTGCGGGCACAGGGGGCGGAGGTCGGGCTGGGGCGGGCGGGCAGGGTGGGTGGCGGTGAGCCTCCAAGGGCACCAGAGTGAAGAGGCGGGGGGAGAGGGGGGTGGCCCCTCCCTGCATGGGGGAGGCGGGAGGGAGTCCGATTCATGGCCTCACTCAGCAACCCCACCGCCCAGGTGGCCCACCTGGCGCGCAGCCACCCCTGCCCTGCGCGCGTGGGGCCGCCCGCTGCCTGGGCGTGACTTCCCGGACAGGCCCCGAGCCGGAGGGGCTCCAGGAGGTGGAAGCCGAGGAGGACAGGCGGCGTGGGGGGACTCCCCTCGACCCCCCGCCCCCCCCGCAGGCTCACGAGAATCCTTCAGCTCTGAGCCGGTTTAGCAGGCTGCCCCAGTGCTGCTCGGCCCCCCGCTCCTGTGCCCTGGCCCTGGGGCCTCTACGTGAGTAAGGAGGATACAACTGGGAGACAGAACGGTAACCAGGGCTTTTTAATCTCTGCACAGAAAACGCAGAAGGAGCTACAGGAGGCCGCGGCTGGGGCACACTTAGCTGGGGGGGGGGGGGGGGGGCGGTCTTCGGAGGGTTTTTTCAGACTTCCCTCTAGGTCTCTTGTATTTAGGGGTACCCGAGAAGCAGGACACTTCTCTAAAACACGCTGAGTGACAAGGGACACCCATCACGGAGGAACGGAACAGGAAAGCCTGGCTCAATCCAAGAGGACACAGTGTCCTTCCCCACGATTTGGGCAGAGCAGGGGCCAGGACTGGGCTACCTCAGCCTGGGGGGGGGGGGGGGGAGGTGGACACAGGAGGGGGCCCGCACAGGGGGTGGCGGCAGGAAGCAGCAAACACTCCCCTCCCAGGGTGAGGGGGTGGGCCGGGTCACGGGGGCCTGGGACCCCCCTGGGTTTGGCTGCCAGGTGGGCAGGGGGGCCTCCAGGAGAGTGCTGGGGGCACCAGTCTGGTGGCGGGGGAGGGGTCTTAGGATGGGACGGTGCAGCCTGGAGCCTGGCCCCCTGAGCCACGTCTAGGTTAACATCTGGGACCCTCATGACCAGGGTCTGGCCCCAGTGACAGCCCCCCCGTCCATCCTGGAGAACGACCCAGCCCCGGTCGGAAGTGGCCAGGCCACCACAGTCACCACCTACTGCCAGAGCCTGGCACACGGGAGGCACTAAGTGATGAGCAAGCAATCCCGGAACACAGAGCCTCACCCCAGCACTGACAACACTATGGACGAACAGACGTGACACAGGGGACCCTGTCGCATCCAAATTTCAGATCAAAGAGAGCTAATCTCGGGGGTAAATCTGTCCCAGGGAGCACAGACAAGAGACTCCTGCTACACGGTCCCAGACAGCCCTAACCGGGGACGGGGGTGCACCGGCCAGGCCACCGGCGGTGACGTGGCCTCACCCAGGACCCTCCAGCCCCGCAGGGGAGGGCTGGCTCTAGGTCAGGCACCGCGGCGGGAGCCACGTCCACACGGGACAGGAGGCACGGCCGGCTGCCCCCGCGTCCGCCCGGGGCCGAGCCCCCCCCCCCCCCCACAGGCTTGTCAAGGATGCTGATGCCAGAGCCCGGCCCCCGGGACGCCGGCCCCAGCCCCGGGGGGGGGGGGGGACCAGCGCGCAGACGCAGACACGCGACGCAGAAGGAAGGGAACCCAGGCGCCGATCTGGCGGCATCCGCGGGGCCTTCCGTCCTCACACGTGGACCCTCGCCGTCCAGCTCTCGGGGCGGGTCACACCTGGGGTCCCCGGGGGTCAGGCTCCCGCCGAGCGGCCCCCGCCCCCTGACAGTTACCTGCAGCGAACTCCTCGATGGTCATGAGCGGGAAGCGGATGAGCGCGAGCGCCTTGCCCAGCACCTTGCGCTTGTTCTCGGGCGTCACCTGCAGCTGCTGCCGCTGGCACTCCGCCTCGGCCCAGCGCACGACCGCGTTGAACAGGCGCACCTCCCGGATGCCCAGCGTGTCCCGCTCCAGCACGGCCACCAGCGCCACCAGCGTGTCTGTGGGAGGGCCGGCTCAGCGCGGATGCCCCTCCCCCTCGCGGCCGCGCTCGTCCCCCCCCCCCCGCCCCGCCCCCCTACCCAGGCCGGCGCGCCTCACCCAGGTCGATGTCCGTGAAGCCCTCGGCGGTGATGGCGTCGGCCGTGTTCTTGTCGATGTTCTCCAGGCACAGGCTGGCCAGCTGCGGCTCGTCGAAGAGTCGTGCCTGGAAAGAGGGAGCGCGTCAGCCGCGGTGGGAGGCACGCCCCCCCCCCCACCCGGCTGCCGCTCTGACCCTGTCGCAGTCTCCCAGTGTCGCGAGGTGGGTGGACAGGACACGCCCCTGCGGGTCCGGGGGGGGGGGGGGGGGGGGAGGGGCCCTGAACGGCCCGCGCACTTCCCAGCACCGGAGACCGCGCCATCGGGAACCTGCCCGAAGGGTGGGGGAACCAGGAGCCCAGAAGATTCCGGCCCCTTCCACCCAGCACGACCCCCACAGCCTGGGGCCGGCGTGGCCGCAGCTCTGAGCCCCGCGGGCCCAGCTCCAGCCTGCCAGGGCAACTCAGTGAGGGGTCCGGGACCCCCAGGGAGAGGGACCGCCCCCACCGCCAGCCCCTGCGCAGCCGCTCTGGGCCTGACCAGCCCCACCTGGCCACGCCCGGCCCCCTGGAAAAGGGAAAATCGCGGGCGGAAAATCTTCAGTCAACAAGTGCCAGGTGCCCGCCCGTGAAGGGCCTGCGAGGGCACCAGGTCAGGATGGGGGGGGGGGGGGGAGAGCAAAATTTAAGGGACACCAAAAATTCAGGGATCCATCCCCATCTCAGGTCCTCGCCCTTGCCCCTCCCCCCCCCCCCCCCCCCCCCCCGCAACCTATCCGCACCTGCGTGCTCGCGCCTGGCCCTTCCCCTCCCCCACACCTTCCTCCTCAACCCAAGTCCGCGCGCACCTCCTCCCCCCGGCCCCCAACCCTGCGCCTTCGCCCAGCCACCCGCGTTCTCGCCCGCCCCCCGGCGCCCCCCAAACCCTCGTCTCCGCCGCCTCCCCCACCTCGCGCACCTTAGTCTCCGCCGCGTCCCGGCGTCCTCCCACCCGCGTCCTCACCGGGTCCCAGCGCCCTCACCTGCCCTCCCCGCAGCACACCTGCGCCCTCTGTGGGCGGCGCGTCCGCGCCCGTAGCCTCGCGCGCCCTCGGCCTGGCCCCGCCCCCGCGTCCTCACCCATCTCCCCACCCCTTCATCCTCACCTGGTCCCCGCCTTTGCCCGGCCCCAGCGCGCCCGCACCCTCTCTGGAGCACGAGCACCCCGCCGGGTCGCACTGCCCTCCCCTGCCCTCCCCTGCCCTCCCCAGCCGCCCCCGGGGCCCGGCCCCGCCCCCGCGCACCTGCGTCAGCAGCATGAACGCGTTGTCCGCCCGCAGGTTCTTCTTCAGGAACTCCACGCAGTGGGCCTCGAGCGCCGGCACCGCGTACTTCTTGGCGGTGTACAGCGTGGTCATGACTGTCTCGGGCCCGATCTGAACCTCATCCGAGTAGAGAAACCTGGAAGACAGACGGCTCGCTCGCTCAGACCCCGCCCCACCAGCCCGGCCCGAGGAACCTTCCAGAGCCCGTATCTTTCGCTCTGTAGCCTACCGACGTGACCGGGCAAAGACCATCTGCCTCGAAACCGGCCAGAGGCTAAGCCACCCGCACTCGGACACCAGAACGCGGGGCCGTGCAGCGACCGGCTTCCTTCCCGGTGACACCCCCGTGCGGGGGCACCAGGGCCACCAAGACTCCCCCAGAGGCACCTGCATGGGATCTGCCCTGGGGAGAGCCTGCCACACCTCCGGGCCTGGACGGCAGGCCTGGCTGCAGAGCTCAGCGAGTTCTGGGCGAGCGGAGGACCAGAAACGCCGGCCTGAATCAGACACTCCACACCATGACCGCCCCTCCCGCGGTGTGAACTTGGGCTCAACTGAAAAACAACGAGGCAGTGGAGGTACCAGGAGCCTCGTGCAGAGCTGGCAGGGGGTTCAGGACGCAGCCACAAGGGCAAACACCTGGAAGGGTGTGCCTGCCCTCGTAGCGCCCCGCCCCCCCCCCCCCCCCCCCCCCAGAATGTGCCAGAAGCCAAACGCAGCCCCACGTGTCAACAGCTACGATCCTGTGGGGTCCGGGAGACCCTGGACCTGAGGAGACCAGGGATGCTGCCCGACCCCCCACAGGACCCGGGACCCAACCCCGAAGTCAGCAGTGCAGGGGTGGGGTGGGGGGGACAGCCAGGATCGGTGCCAGGAGACGGCTGAGCCTTTCACACACCAGTTATGACAGTGTCCACCCTCTTGGTGGCAGCCCAGCAAAACTGACTCAAGCCCGGGGAGGTCGGGGGGACAGCGGGAGAGACAGAGCAGGGAGATCGTAGCCGGAACCCGCATGTCACCAGACTTCAATCTAAACCTGTCCCCTGCTGGTGTGTGTGTGTGTGTGTGTGTGTGTGTGTGTGTGTGTTCTCATGGCTATCACTTTTCTTCTATTCATTACAATAAAATACAACACAGGGGCGCCTGGCTGGCTCAGTCAGAACACGCAAATCTTGACCTTGGGGTCGTGAGTTCGAGCCCCACATGGGGTGTAGAGATTAAATAAACTTAAAAAAATACTTTAACTAAACCATCATAAGCATTTCTACGCATACACTTCAGCAGCATCGGGCACACTCACGCTGTCCTGCACCCGCCCCCGCCATCCGCCTCCAGAACCTTCCATCTCCCCAGACTGAGACCCTGCCCCCACGAAGCACGGACTCCCCACCCCTGGCTCCCACCGTCCGCTCTCTGTCCCTGTAGACGGGACTCCTCCGGGGACCCCCTGTGAGTGGGGTCGCGCGGGACGCGTCCTTCTGTGTCCGGCTCCTGTCACCGCGCACAGCGACCTCCGGGTCCGTCCACGCGGCGGCAGGCGGCGGGACGTCCTTCCTCCCTGAGGCTGGGTCATCCTCCGGGGGTGAATGGACACCCCGTGTTTGTTACATGCCAGCAGACACTGTGTGTCCACCTTTCACGGACGCTGCTGCTGTGACACCGGGGTGCAAGCGTCCGTCCGCGCCCCGGCTTCCGGTTACCCGCACAGACATCCGGGAGTGGAACAGCCGGGTCACAGGGTGACTCTACGTTTACGCCTTGTGAGGGGCCTCCACACTGTTTCCGCGGAGGCCACGAGGGCCCCGATGTCTTCACTTCCTAATTGTTGTTACTTTCCTTTGGCTTTTCTGGCTTTTGGTTTTTTTAACACTAGGTGCCCTGGTGGGTACGAAGTGATAGCTTATGGTTTTGTCACCTGTTTTTGTCAATAAAGTTTTATCGGCACGCAGCCCCACCCACAGCTTACGAACAGGCCGTGTCCGCTTTTCCGGGAACCGCGGCAGTGTGAGCGGTGGTGACGGGGCCCGTCTGGCCCCAAACGGGCAGTCGGCCGCTCCTGGCCTTAGCGGTCTGAGAAGCTACACAGAGACGCAGCCGTGAGATTGTCCCCAAAAGCGCTCCGTCACCGGGAAGACGCTGGGGGCAGCGCACGGGACCAAGCACGTCAGCGTCAAGGACTAAGGGGCATCCACAGACGGAACCAACCAGAACAAAGTTCTCCCCAGGGGCAGGGGGGTGCAGGGACACCAGCTGGGGGGCACAGCCAGGAAGCACATGGCCTCGGACACGGCAGATGGGCGGCAGATCTGTCCTTTATGCTCTTCTGGAACTTTCTTTTTTTCCCTTTCCCTCCCTCCCTTCCTCTCTCTCTTGCGACCTCTGCCCTCTTTATCGTGATAATAGAGAAAAAATAAACTGCGTTTACAGAGATGTTTTAACTGTTCGGGGTAATCCTTAAAGTTACCCACTGTGATCCACACCCAGCGCTTCTGGAAGCAAGAGAATCGTGCTCGGCTGAGCAAGGAGAACAGTCTGGAAGCTCGGGAGAGCCAGCGGCCAGGCCTCACCTGTGGCCTCTGGCTGCCAGCTGCCTGCGGCCCCCACGCCGGGCACCCACCGTGTTTATTTCAAGTACTTGAGAAATTCTGAGGCTCAAAAAAGGAAAAGCTAGAGGTGGCATTTAACATTCTTGCAACGTCTTACTTCCTCCAAAACTCGTGTCGACTCCAAAGGATGAAAACGGGGACTCACGCGCACGGCAACGTGGCCTCAACATGCGACGCTCAGGGAGAGAACCCGACACGAGAGGCCACGCGGGGTGTGAGTCCGCGTGTGTGAAACATCCAGATCATCCACGGAAGGGAAGGGGGCTCGTGGGGGCCGGGGGAGGGGGTGACGGCCGACGGGGACGGGGCTGCTCTTTGGGGCGATGAGAAGGTAGAATGAGGCAGTGGTGAGGGGCACACGACCCCCGCGAATGCCCGCAGAGCGCTCAACAGCACGCTGTAAACGGGTGAACCGTACGGTGTGCGAATCACATCTCAACGAGAAGTCTGCGAAAGTGGAAATGGGGTGGGGGCCCCCAGAGCCCACCCCTCACTTCAGGGGCAATTCTGGAGATCTTCAGGGGCTCTGGAGGTGCTGTCCCTGGGGGTCTCTGTACCTTCTTCCCGAACTCTGTGTACTTTCTAGAACGTCAGGCTGGTCCGTCCCACCCCACAGTGTGAAAGATCTAGAAAGTCTTACTTGAGCAGGGCCAGGAAGGCGGCGGGCTCCACGTCGGGCAGCTCGATCTCCGTGGACGTGGTGGCCATCCCCCCGTTGAACATGGCGTCGAAGACAGCACTGCCCACGGCCAGCACGAACCTGGCGTGTCAGAGAAGACCGAGGTTACCCTCCACGTGGCCCTGACTGCTCCCGTCACTGAGCCCGGGGGCTGTTGGGGGGGGGGCGGGGGCGGTCCCCATAGGAGATGCTGCGGGAGCGACCCCAGCTAGCACCCCGGCAGACCCCGGCAGACCCCGGCCCAGCAGGTCCTGCCGGCAGAGGGCTCTAGAAGGCCGCACTCTGGAGCAAGGCTGCTCAGAAGGTTCAGTGGTAACACTGGGGAGGACGAGTGAGGTCACCGGCCCCACGGCAGGATGGCCTCGTGCCCCCGCAGCCCCGTCCGCGCGTCCGTCCACCCCCTCGCTCTGCACGCACATGCCGCGCTCACGTCGTGGGCACGAGGGTCCCGGCCATCCTGCAGTGGGGCAGACACAGTAAGTGCAGGGACAGCCTGACTGTGGGGCAGGAAGAACCCAAGGCCGCGACAGGAGCGAGGGTCAGGGAAGGCTTGGCAGGGGCACCTGAGCGGGGCCGAGTCCCCGGGGCAGCCTCGGGAGGCGGTGGCCGCGAGGAGGCCTGCAGGCTCTGTCGCGTGCGGTGTGGCCACTCGGGGCCCCCCAAGCCAGCCGGGGACCCTCCAGCTGGACCACGACGTGGGGGGGCCTCCGCGGTGGCCGGCCGAGCTCAAGGAGGCGCCGCCCGCCCTGTGCTTTGTGCTGTCCACGCACAGCCTCCGGGGCCCACCCCACGTGGCCCAGGCACCGTCCCCGGGACACCCACCCACTCCCGGGCCCACGTGGGGACAAACACAGGGCTCCGAGCGGCCACCCCGGCTCAGAGCCCTCCGGGTCGGCACACATCTGCAGGCGGGGCGCAGCCAGCCCCCACGTCCTGCTCCCCAGCCTCTGCCTGCCCCAAGCCGAGCAGCCCCCCACCCTTGACGGGCAGAGCACCCCTTCCCCCGGCCCCTCCCTCCCCCTCCCTCGGCGTCTCCGGCCCTCGTCTGGGCCACAGTGCGGCACGGCGGCTGCATCCCATCCGAGGACCAGACCCGAGACGGACGGGAACCCGAGTGCAGTGGGGCGAACAGCGTCCCCCAAAAACCCCGTCCGCCCGGAAAGGCAGAACGGGACCTCGCTTGGGAACAGTCCTTGTAGAATGTGACTGGTTCGGGCGAGGGCATGGAGGGTGGCCCTAACCCCATGCTGGTGTCTCTGCAACAGGGGAATTTGGACACGGACACGGGGAAAGGACACGTGAGGACACAGGCAGAGACTGGAGGGGACGCCTGGACCCCAGGAGCTGGAGGAGGCAGGGGGGGCCCTCCAGGGCCTCCGGAGGGAGCGCAGCCCTGCTGACGCCGTGACCTCGGACGCCTAGCCCCGGAGCTGGGGCAGGAGACCCCGTGTGGCTCTCGCGCCCCTGAGCTGTAGGTTCCGGCCGCACCCACGTCTTCGGAGGCCCTGGGCTCTCACGCCACCGCGGCAGGTCCCCAGGCCCCGCTGTCCTCCCGCACACGGTCCCTAGATAAGGTGCCTTCCCAGAAGCACCTCAATCTCCTGCTGGAAAACGGATCCAAACACAGAAGAGGCTGCTGACTGCACCCGGCGCGTCAGGGCCGAGCCACCCGACACGGGGTGGACGGGCACAGACCTCACGCACCCCGGGCATCCCCGCCAGCGGGCAAGGAGTCTGAGATGCAGAGGTGGGCATCAAACCACAGAAACGAACACGGGGCTCCGATCAAGGACGGCCCAGCAGCGAGGGGACACCCAGAGCCCGGAGCTTGGTGTCCAAATCCCACAGCCACAGAGGGTCCAGGCTCCTTGGAGAAACGGCGGATTCCGGGGCCGGGGTCGGGGGGGGGAGGGGGTACCCGACGGGCTCGGAGTATCTTGCGGGGCCAGAAGGAAAGAGCTGTTCCCAACGTGCCGGGGAAACGCGGACGCGGCGCCCGCCCGGCGAGCTCGCGGCCGAGCTGGGGATGAGAGCAGCCACGGGACACCGTGCTCACTGCACGGGAACCCGCAGGACAGAGCACCGGCCGGGGGTCCGTGGGGACTGAACCGAGTGAGCGGGTGAGGGGCCGCGGGAGGGACAAGGGGCGCCAGCCCCCCCCCCGCCCCCCATCAGGACTCCAGCCCATGAAGCACAGAAAACGGCCACACGGCGGACACGGAGTAGCCACCGTTTCCGGGGCGGATCCTCAGCCCTCCGCCCGGCAGCCAGCGGGCAAAGCGGAGGAGACACGGGGTGTCTGCCCAGCCCCACGGCGTCCCTCGGGGACAGCGCTCACGGCCACCGGGGAGGGCGCACATCACCGCTGTATATGCACACACGCGGCAGGGGCAGGGACGGGAGCCGGAGCAGAGGCCACGGCAGCACACAGCCCAGGCCCCGGAGCCCGGCCGCCCCCGGCCGCCAGCAGGAACCAACCGACCTTCCGGGGACCCTGCCTGCACACGTGGGATGTCCTTCAGGGCCAACAGGTGCGCCGGGCAGCGCCGGCGTCGGCCAGAGCGTGGTCTCCAAACACAGCCGAGTTCGATTACCAAGCCGCAACCAGAGGAAGTCTGAGAGGTCCCCAAATGCTTGCAAATGAACCCACTTGGGAGCAGCCACGGGTCCGAGAAGGAACACGAGGAAGCGAGGAAAGATCTTGGCTGCAAAGGAGACCACAGCGCGACAGGCCGACCTGAGGGTCGCGGCTCGAAGGACGCGTCGCGCATCTATTAAGGGTCCAGGAATCCGCGAGGCGAGCTCCCGCATCAGGAGTCCAGAAAATGGAGAGTAAACCAAACCCACGGAGAGAAGGGAACAGCCAAGGTGGGAACAGGACACCTCGTGAAATCGGGCATGGGGATGGCAGGGGGTGCAGAGAAACCACTGGAAACGGGAGGGCCGCGAGGTACCGAAATCAGGAGCAAGGGTGGGCACATCGTTCAGGAACGTAAGGAACACGATCTCACCCCACGGCAAAGCCTGTCCCCAGACGGCTTCACGGGGGACCCCTCCCAATCACGCCGGAAGTGACAGCGACCGCAGGCAGACTCTCCCAGAAAACGGAGACGCCCCCGAGCACGGCTGGGCGCAGATGCCGCGGCCTCATCGGAAAACAGTCCGGCACTTTCTGAAAATGTCACCTGAGTTACCCTAGAATCCCAACAGTCCGCTCCGAGGTGCTGACCCAAGACCACAGGACCGGATTTGCACACCAGCGTTCACACGGCATGATTCGTGACAGTGAAAACACCAGACAGAGCCCATACACCCACCGGCTGGCAAAGGGACAGACGGAGGTCCATTCGTACCACTGAATTCAGCAATCGCGGGAATTACTTGCCAATAAAAAGAAGACAGCTGTAGCTGACCTTGAACAACACGGGCTCGAGCGTGCGGGGGCCGCTCGCACGCAATAACGAAGGATACCGTGGATGACACAGACAACGGGCTAAATACGGGGAGGCCTGGCCTTCCGGGTGGGGGCGGGGGGGACCTCGGGGGTGGCGGCCGCCAGGGCCCAAGGCTTGCACACCTGCACAGACAGCCGTCAGGTCAAACAGACCAGACTCCAGTGACGCCCCGCACCCACACCTCAGGACACCTCTCAGCAGGCAGGGAACAGAGAGGAACTTCAGCGAAGCTGTCCCACAGAGCGCAAAGGTGGCTTGCTTCCACCCCCGTCAGGGGGCGACGCCCCGCGGCCAGAAATGCGCTAAGAAAAGCATTAAGCGGCACAAATAGGAGGGACGGAGAGAAATAATCTGCCCACGACATGGTTTTCGAATCTGAAAATTCTAGGACTGCACTGCCCAATGTGGTTGCTCCTGGCCACGCAGGGCTATTTAAATTTTTTTTTCTTTTTTACATTTTACTGATTTTTGAGAGAGAGGGAGAAAGAGAGAGACAGCACGCACAAGTTGGGGAGGGGCAGAGGGAGAGGGAGACACAGAATCCGAAGCAGGGTCCAGGCTCTGAGCCGTCAGCACAGAGCCCGATGCGGGGCCTGAAGCCACAAACCGTGAGATCATGACCCAAGCCGAAGTGGGACGCTTCACCAAGACTGAGCCACCCAGGGGCCCCCACACAGGGCTATTTAAATCAAAGTTACAATCAGATTAAAGATTCGGGGCGCCTGGGTGGCTCAGTGGGTTGAGCGCCCAACTCTTGGTTTCACCTCAGGTCATGATCTCACGGTTTGTGAGTTCGAGCCCCACATCGGGCTCCGTGCCGACGTCGCAGAGCCTGCTTGGGATTCTCTCTCCCTCTCTCTCGGCCTCCCCGCTGCTCACTGTGTAGGTCTCTCTCCCAAAGATAAATAAACTTAAAAAAATTTGTTTAAAGATTACTCACAACAGAGGAAAACAATACAGGAGCAAAAATCAGCAATAAATGTGCAAGAAAACTATATGAAGAAAGCTACAAAGCTATCCTAAGAACATAAATGCCCTAAACAAATAGAGAAAGACCATGCCCCCAGATATCTGTGTGCTAACCTGCCCGTTCTCCCCAGCCTGGTATCGGTGGGGGACCAACCCCCCCCCCCCAATAAATCCCTTGAGCACTTACTTGACAAACAGACCCTAAAGGTCACAAGGGACCACGGGATGCCTGGGGGCCGGCAAACTGGCCAACCGCGTGCTTTTGCAAATAAAGTTTTATTGGAACGCATCCATGATCATTCACTCGCGTTGTCTACAGCACTTCCGTGCTGCTAAGACAGAATTCAGGAAGTGGGGCGGACTGTGCAGCCTGAAGAAATCGTCCGCTGTCTGGCCATTTACCTTCGCTTGCTGATGCTGTGCTAGAGCGGCCGTCCCGCGGGGAAAGGGACGTCCTCTGCCAGCACCACGTTCCAATGACAGTTTGAGGGAAGGGGGAGGGCGGGACGGGAGGGTGATCGGTACTGGAGGGGTAACCATGTGAGACCGGCTGAAAAAGTCTCAACAGAGAAGAAAATTGGGAACAAGGGTCCTGGCGGTTCTCAAAACAGAAAGCCACAGTCATCAGAAGCTGTGCTGTCCTACGGAGAACACAAACACACCAATGAAATGAGAAACCCCAGACGGGCTGTTCCACCCGCCGGGCTTCTCCGCGGCGCTGCACTTTCCAGGCTGAAGGAATAAAGACATCTGAGGGGCGCCTGGGGGGGCTCAGTCGGCTGAGCCTCTGACTTGGGCTCAGGTCACGATCTCACGGTTCGTGGGGTCGAGCCCCGCGTCGGGCTCGGCGCTGACGGCTCGGAGCCTGGAACCTGCTTCGGGTTCTGTGTCTCTCTCTCTTTCTCAAAAATAAATAAAATGTTGAGAGAGAGAACACAAACAACCTCTCAGGTGCTGGTTTTGTGGGTCCACCCAACACCCACCCCGAAGAGACTCAGTGTTTCCTCGGAGCCAGCCCAGCAAGAGAACGCAGACACTTGATTCAGGCCGGCCGGGGTGCCACAGAGTCACCGAGCGCCCGTGTGCCCGGCCTGCTCCCGGGGTTTGGGGTGCAGCAGAGGAGGAGAGAAGCTAACGCCTGCTCACACAAGCCGCCAGCAGCCGCGATGGAGGCGCCGGGCAACAGATTAGAAGGAAAAAGGGACGGAAAAAGCAGTGCAGGCTGAGGGCTGCCCAGAGCCTTGCGACGGGACGAGGGGCCAGGGCCGCTCAGCACTCGTGTCCCCTGCCCCAGGTCGGCCTGTGCCCAGAGCCCACGGCCACTCTGAGCCCTGGCCCGTGCTGCTCCCCGCACCCGGGCCCTGGCGGGGCCACACCGAGGCGCCTTTCTCGAGGTCCGTGAGAGCCCCTCCCCCATGCCGCTTTGTGGCCCGAACCCCAGACGCGGCTCCCGTGCCACCACATCCTCTCCCTGCCCCGGGACGCCACCCAGGGCCCCAGGTGGCATTCGGTCACCCCCTTGGGCTCTGCTAGGCTGTGACAGCTCTCATGACCTTGAGAGCCTCCAGGATGAGCCGCCAGCTGGCCCGCGGTGTGTCCCCGATGTGGGTTTGTGGGGTGTTTTCCTGCAGTCGGTCTGGTTTCCCAGGGCTGGGCAAGTCTAAACAAGATTTCATCCTCTCCCAGGCCCGGAGGCTCGGAGCCCTCCAGGGCAAGGTGTGACCTCCTCCTCTGGGGGGCTCCAGGGAAGGGTCCTGCCTTCCTCTCCCAGCTCTGGGGGGCTCCAGGCATTCCTTGGCCTCATCCCTCCAGTGCCTGCCCCCCGTGGTCATCATGTGGCTTTCCCTCTGGGTCTCTTATGGAAGACCCTTGTCATTGGGTTTAGAGCCCCCCCCCCCCCCCCGAGAATCCAGGATGAGCTCATCCCCAGACCCTTAACTTAATCATACCTACAAAGACTTTTTCCACGTAAGGTCACGCTCATAGGTAACACGGGCTAGGACGGGGACACACCTACACCTGGAGGTGAGGGGCCCTTCTGGTCCCATCCTATCAGGGGACCCCGCAGCCACTCAACATCTCTCAGAAGGTGACCTTGACCCCTGGCTAAGGTGGGGGTCTGCCGGGTTTCTCCACGGTCAGGTTACCCTCGTCCGCTTTCCACTCACTTCTTTACAAGCAAGTCCCGAGTGCAGCCCCCAGGAGCGGCGTGGCAAGCGGCCCCCCGCGTCTTTTCAAGCTCCGGATTACGTCCCCGCCTCTACTGAAGCTCGCCCTGGACCACTGTCATAAGCACTTGCTTGGGTCACTGAGTCGATCCTCCCAGAGGTCCTGGGATGGAGGCATCTGAGCGGTCAATCCCAGTTCACCGGTGGGGAAACTGAGGCACAGGAAGCCCAGGGTCACCCGTGGGCAGCACCCACCTGGTCGCTGCAGGGAAAACGTCACCAACGTGTAGGAAATAACAACCCAAAGGCAGAACCTTCTACGGTGACGACCAAACCGCGGGGCATTACCACCAGGACAATGGGGACAAATGCCATCGGCCTGACCCAGGCCCCCTCTGGACGTCAAACACACGGCCAGGGAGTCTGCGGGGCCCAGGTGACGAATGACACCTGCAGGGACCAGCAAGGTGAGCCAGGGAGTCAGGCCGCTGGCGGGGTGGGGGGGGGGGGGAGGGGGGAAGAGCCACAGGCCCAGTGGGCCGGCGGGTGTGGGGGCAAAGGTCAGCATGTAGGCACGTACCCTCCGTGCCCGGAGCCCTTTCAGGGTGGCTCCCTGCAGCCCTTCCTCAGCACCACCCCTCCTCCCCCATCCACACGGCACCCCTAGGCCACCATCCCCCCCACCCCCCCCCCCGCATCACTCAACCCCTGCGAGCCACAGACCCCAGACCCCCAGACCCACATGTGCCCTCTGGCCGGCTCTCTGCCAAGTGCATCAGCCCTCCACGTACATCCCTGCCACAACTGCCCTTCTCTGGGATGCTGGAGCCAGGGTCTGGGGGGCCACAGCCGCGGCCCCCCACCGCACCAGGGAGAGGCACCTCCTCCCAAGGGAAGCCGAACCCTCTGCCTCCCATTTCTACCCTCCCGCCAAGCGCCTGCGGCCTCCACCCCCAGCCGGTCCACCCTTCAAAGCAGATGCGGTCACTCAGGCCCACGGTGCCCCTGCCCCTGCTGCGGCTCCCGAGTGCCCACCTGGACTCCAGACGGCCCCTCCCCTCGCCCTGCTCAGCACAGCGGCTCAGGTACCGATTCCTGTCACCACCCCCCAGACCCCGGGTCTCCGGTTCTCATTAAGTCTCACTAGAGACCACGCCCAGCTGACCTTACTCTCCGACCATTTCCTACCACACCCCTCGCTCCAGGCCTGGGACACTGGCTGCCCTCCCACTTCTCCGGAGCCCCTGCGGGGCCACACCCTTCACGCCTCTGGGGGCCCCACGCCCACTGCCTCAGCCCTACTTCACGACGCTGAAACCAGGACAGGAGGACAGGCCGAGGGCAGGCGCTAAGGTCACTGGTGCCTGGGGGCCCCTGGCTCCCCCTGAGGTTGCCCCCCCACCTGCCTGTGGGGTTTCCAGCCACATCCACCTGACCCGGTCCCCAAAGGGCTTGGGTCAGGCAGGTGGGAGCTCGTGCAGCCTCGCCTTACTTATTCTGCTCCCCGAAGGTGGTGAAGGAGACCAGGCCTGGCTGACCAGTATGTAGGAGCATGACGGGCCTCAGGGACGCCTGGGGGCGGGGGGAGGGGGTGGGGGCTCACGGGCAGCCCACAGACCGGGCCCCTACTCCAGCTTGGGTGGGGGTGAGGCCCATGTCGGCGACTCTGGAGAGAGCTGCTCGCACATAGGGGAGGGAGGAGCCACGGGAGGTCCTGGGGACCCAACCACAGGCCTGGAACGTTCTGCAGACAGGAATCTAGATCCAGTTGTACATAAATAACCAGGAAAAAGCCGGAAAGAAAAATCTCGAAGGCACAGGTTAAATAAAGGCCACAGGCCAGAAAGGCAGGGAGAACCCCTCGCAGCAGGCTGGGGAACACTCCAGGCGAGTACAAGAAACGCCCCCGGCCCCCCTCCTCTGATGTCACACACACCCCCTCCCCCATCAGCGAGCCCCCGTCCCTGGGGAGCAGAGTCAGGAACACCGGCAGTGGACTGGGAGTCTGACTTCAGCCCCGCCCTGCCCGGGGGTCTGGGGGCTGGGTCCTGGAGACTGGCTGGAAGCACAGGTCAACAATGTCCCCTTTTTCAGAGAGGCCGGGGGACTGGGGTGTCACTGAGGGGCTTCTGTGGGTTCAGGAGGCAGGAGTCTGGCGGGGGCCTGGGGGTCACCACAGGGGAAGCACGGGACATTAGGCGCAGGAGGTCACTGGGGCAGGACCGAGGGGCCTAGAGGTGGCCGGAGCTGGTGGGGGTGGCTGGGTGGCCGTGCCTGGAGATCCTGGCCTGGGTGGCAGGGTCCGGCATCCTAAAGCCAGGAGCCTCTGCTGGGAGTGGAGAGGTGGGGGGGGGGGGGGGGGGCGTCCCAGGGCCAGGGTGCAGCTAGCATCAGAGGAATGAAGGGTAGATGGGGGCCCGGCAGGGTCACGGGGCTCTGGCAACGCGGGTCCCAGGGGACCTGGGGGGTGGCACGGCGCAGGAGGGTCCGGAGGACGGTCGGTCCCTGGGGCGGTTGGGTCCTGGGGTGGCGGGGGCCCGGGGGTGGCGGGGCCCGGGGGGCGGCGGGGCCCGGGGCCCGGGGCCCGAGGACGGCGGGGCCCACCTGTGCGCGGGGATGCGCTGCGCGCCGAGCCCCTTGCCCACCAGGAAGTGCACGTCGCAGAGCACCTCGTTGTTGAAGAGGAAGGCGAAGCGCTCCTTCAGCGTGGGCTTGGTGGCCTGCCAGTTGTAGACGGGCTCGCGCAGCAGCGCCGCCGCCCCCGGCTCCTCGGCCGCCCGCTCCCCGCCCGCCGCGGCCTGCGCGCCCGGCCCCGACCCGGGTCCCGGGCCCGGTCCCGGAGCGGGGGGCGGCCCGGGGGCGGCGGGGGCCGGGGCGGCGGCGGCGGCGGCGGCGGCGGCGGCGGCGGCGGCCGCGTTGCCGGGGGCGGCGGCGGCGTTGGCGCTGGGCCCGGGGCCGCCCCCCGCACCCGGGCCGACCCCCGGCGGGCACGACGCGCGCCCGCCGCTCCCACCCGCCGCCATCTTGTCGGTGCGGCGGCCGCGGGGCGGGGCGGGGCGGGCGGGAGGAGGGCGGGGAGTCCGGAGGGGAGGGGGAGGGGAGGGCGGGGAGCCGGGAGGGGAGGGGCGGGGAGCCCGGAGGGGAGAGGGAGGAAAGGGGAGGGGTGAGCAGGGAGCTGGGAGGGGAGGGGGAGAGGAAGGCGGGGCGGGTGGAGGAGGGATGGGGGAGGGGAGGGGAGTGGAGGGGGAGGCGAAGGCGGGGAGATGGGAGAGGAGGGGGCGGGCGGGAGGAGGAGGAGAAGGAGGGAGCTGTGGGCCGAGGGGGAGCGGGGATGGATGGAGGGGGGCGGAAGGGGAGGAAGAAAGAACCCGGGTACCTGATAGGCAGTGCGGACTGGACTGGAACCCCCAAACTGCTAACCACACCCATAGTGTCAGACTGCCCCTGGTGCCCTGAAGAGGGACACCGGGAAGTCCTTGGGCGACCTGGGGCAGGGGTCAAAACCCAGAGCTTCAGCCTGGGGGAGGGGTTCCTGGAGGGAAGGATGCTGACCAGTGACCAGGGGTCAAGATGAAGAAGCCAGGGCGAGCCTCTTCCAGGTCCTGAGCCTGGTCAAGGTGGCCGGGAAGCTGGGTAGAGAGGTCACGGCCAGCAGCCCCACTGGTGGGCGCGAGGCCCTCTCGCGGCCCCTCATCTGCTCGCAGGGCTTCAAGACCCACTTCCATAACATCCGCGACGATTCAGCACCTAATAAGCGACTGGGAGACCCCCACCCCCCACGCCGGGTCTCAGGGCTGGTCATTCCCATGGCGGAGGGATTTTTCTTGGGGGTTCACAGCCCAGTGACACCTAGGAGAGCCACAGGAAAGGCAGCCCCCCTCAGCGTCCAGACTCTGCCCCCGAACTCCATGAGCTCTTCACCTCCAAAGCAGAGCAGACCTTGAATGCGCCCTTGTTCCTGGATCCCCACCCCGGTCACCTTCCTGGCCTGCAGCCCGAGGGCTCACCCAGGGCCCCATGCTTGATGTAATACTCTGCTGTCACCATCTTGAGATGTGTGATAATTCTGGAACAAGGGACCCACGTGTTCATTTGCACCGTCGCCTGCTTCAACGACTTACCCTTCTTTACTCTCTAGAACCCAGTCTCTTCCAGACTTAATCTGGTGTCTTGTAGCCTTTGCCTCAAGCCCTTCAGGGGCTTCCGGCATTGCCAGCCAATCCCCTTGCCCTGGGGACCACCTCTCCCTCTGGGGAGGCCAGGCCACTGTCATCTTGTAGCTCCTCACCTTCCAACCCACCGCAGAATGTGCTCCCATCGGCAGCCTCGCCCACTGGATTTCAAAAAAATGCCACCTTTTGAGCTCACTGCCTCTGCTCTTTTAGGATGAAAAACTTACCCAAGGCCAAATCATGCAATGTTATAACCATGGGCAAAAGCATCCCAATCCTGGAAATCTGTTTTTCATTCTAAAAGTCATGTATGGGGGCGCCTCAGCCGGTTAAGCGTCCGACTTCGTCTCGGGTCATGATCTCACGGTTCATGGGTTCGAGCCCCACGTCAGGCTCTGTGCTGACAGCTCAGAGCCTGGGGACTGCTTCGGATTCTGTGTCTCCTCTCTCTGCCCTTCCCCTGCTCATGCTCTGTCTCCTCTCTCTCTCTCTCAAAAATAAAAATAAACATTAAGAAAATGTTTAAAAAAATAACTAAAAATGTATGAAAAAAAAAGGAGGGGCGCCTGGCTGGTTCAGTTGGCGGAGCATGTGACTATTGATCCCGGGGTTGTGAGTTTGAGTCCCGTGTTTGGTGTGGAGGCTACTTAAAAGTAAAATCTTTAGGGGCGCCTGGGTGGCTCAGTCGGTTAAGCGGCCGACTTCGGCTCAGGTCATGATCTCACGGTTCATGGGTTCGAGCCCCGCGTCGGGCTCTGTGCTGACAGCTCAGAGCCTGGAGCCTGTTTCAGATTCTGTGTCTCCCTCTCTCTGACCCTCCCCTGTTCATGCTCTGTCTCTCCCTGTCTCAAAAATAAATAAATACATAAATAAATAAATAAATAAATAACGTTAAAAAATTTTTAAAAAATAAAAATAAATAAAAATAAAAAAAATAAAAGTAAAATCTTTAAAAATAAATAAAATAAAATAAAAATAAAGGAGGGACCTTGGAAATGCCAGAAAAACACAGAAAAGAACATTACTATCCAAAAATAATAACAGTGGTAACACTTTAGTGCATTTCTTTATTGGCCTCTTTTTTTTTCCTTGCCTTTTGTTTTGCTTTGTGTTTTACCAAGAGTAGAATCTTTCTGTATAATTGGGATCACCCTGAATCTGTCTCAGGTGGTAAGGGGATACCAGGTTCCCAGGCTTTTTGTGAGGATGCCGAATGGTGATTCATCCAAATAAATCAGCCCTGGATACAGTACTAGTGAGGCGATAGGAATGAAAATCCTTACTCTTGCCTTTTGAAGATAATTATGGATTCATGGCATTCAGATTCAGGTAGTTTTAATTGATTGGAATCATTATTTACGAAGGATACCTCTATGTGGGCCCCTGTGTGCCCTCCACACCCCTTAGAATTTGGAGAAGCCTCCTTCCCTTCTAGCAACGACATAGTCCAGGCCCACCTTCCCTGCCCTCAGACACAAAACCAACTATTCTCCAGAGATCCCTCGTTCCCTGGGGTGGAAAAGAGTTATGTGTGACTACATTTGGGGGGGGGGGGGAGGGGGTCTCGTGACTGCATTTTGGGTATTGTGGACATTGAATTACTACACACTAGTTTTGGTGGAAAACTGCTTCGTGGCTACTTCGGTGATCAGGTAGAAATGATAAACTTTGGAGAGTGTGAGCTCATACTGCTATTTCCAACTTCGCTCTCGCAATACTCTGCAGCAACTGTCCTCAGCAGATATGGCCTGCCTGGGCGCTAGACGCCGCCGGCCACCTGCTGTAAATAAAGTTTTATTGGCACACAGTCATGCCCATTTATTTGCATGTTATCTATGCCCGCTTCCTGGCTTCCAGGGCAAAGTGGAGTATTTGCCACAGAGCCCAGGTGGCGGGCAAAAACCCTTTGCAGAAAACATTTGAAGACGCTGCTCGAACGCCTCCCTAAACTTTTAGCCCCTCCCCCCAAATATAACGTTACCTTTTTCTTTTATCATTTGGCGAACCATGGTAAGTATCTGAAGATCCTGGTTGTAACTTGGGTAATTTCATATTCATTTTATCTCCCAACATCGAATACATGCACAGACCCTAAGGGTAACGGCCGCAGCACCTGAAATACCGCCGCTGGGAAATGAACAGCTGAGATCGCGGGCGCTGTTGCGGTGGCTGTGAATGCCTCGCCAGCTGATTGGGTCAGGGAAGGGGCACGTGACCAGCCCTGGCCAATGGGTGTCACGCGTTTCCTAGCGAGGCCTTCAGACCAACCCGGTATCACAGGACCCACTTCTGGAGGTGGGGAGCCCGACGCGGTCGCAGGGGCTGAAATGAAGGTGTTGGTTTGCCAACGGGCGCCTGTGCGCGCTGCCCAAGGAGGAACTGACGGAGGGGGCAGAGTGTTCCAGACCGGAGACGGCAGGCTTCGTGAGCAAGGGACCTTCCTTACAAGGCTTGTCCGGCGCCCTGTAAAACGAGCGTGCTCTGCACCCACCTGCCAGAATCTTAAAGCCTATATAGAGGCTCGGGCACAGACCATCCAGACGGCTCAACACCACCTCCCTGTCTCCGGGCTGTGTCCTTGGGCAGCTTCAATGCAAGGAAGCAAGGGGGACCACTTTCCCGGGACAGGGGAGGGGGGTGGAGCCTCCAGATGCCGGGATCCAGCTCACAGGTCCGCCAGCATCACATCCACCCAGTGACCCCCCCCAACGTGGGGGCAGGGCTGGCTCCTTCTGGAGGCTCCAAGGGAGAATCTATTCCTGCCTTTTTCAGCTTCCAGAGGCCACGCTACCCATGGGTTTGTGATTGCCTCACTGTGACCTCCACTGTCACAGCTCTGACTCCAACACCCCCTTTTATAGGACGCTTGTCCCGTCATTGGGCCCTCTGGGGGAATCCAGGGTCACCCCCATGCCGGGGTCCTTAACATAATCCCGTCTGCAAGGTCCCTTTTGCCATGTGAGGTAAATGTCTAGGAATTAGGACACGACATGTCTGGGGGCTGCTCTTTGGCCCGCCACAGGGTGAACCGAAGGCTCTCTATTTTAATAGAGGCTCCATTCCCATTGAGGTGTGCCTTTGTTAGAACTCAGCAAATGTGGGGGTGCCTGGGGGGCTCAGCTGGTTGGGCGTCCGACTTCGGCTCAGGTCATGATCTCACGGACTGTGAGCTCGAGCCCCACGTCGGGCTCTGTGCTGACAACTCAGAGCCAGGAGCTTGCTTCGGATTCTGTGTCTCCCTCTCTCTGCCCCTCCCCTGCTCATGCTCTGTCTCTCTTTCTTTCAAAAATAAATAAATATTTTAAAAATCTATTTAAAAAACCTCAGCAAATGTACACTTAAGATTTATGAAAGTCATCGTGTGTACATTTTACTTCAAAGGAAAAAAATTCAGGGGTGCCTGGCTGGCTGGGGGTGCAACTTTTGATCTCAGATTCGTGAGTTTGAGCCCCACACTGGGTGCAGAGATTACCGAGAGGTGGCGTAATTATTCCAACTTTGCTAGATGTTTGCACATTTTCAAAATCAAATGTTGGTGGGGGGAAAATAACATTATTTTTCACCATTTGGGGCTCAGGCTCCGAAGGCAAGGACAAGGAGGTGTCCCCGAGGCTCTGCGGGAGCCAGGTTTACCTGCGGCGGCGGGAACCACAGGCCCCCAAGGTCGTCTGCGGGGCCTCGCGTGTTGCAAGAACCGCGCATGCGCCGTCCGCCCCCACCACCGCACGGTCTGTCGCCGGTCTAGTCGGAATCGCTCCTGGGGCACTGGTTTGGGGGCGGGGTGGGGCCGGCCTGGTCCTTGCAGTGGGGTCTTTCCGTTCCTGATCGCGTTGGTGGGGCTGATGGCACATCAGATGTTGCCTTTACTGTTGCTTTTTTTACGTGATTCTTCTCTTACCCGTGTTTCTTCTTCTGTATCCCCCATGTCCTTGCTCCGCCCGGAACCAGGAGCGACAGGGTTAGCTTCTGGAAGTCAGCTGGGACAGTACCGCCAGTGCTGGAGGTGACATCCAGAGAGATTCAGTCTGCTGTGAGTTTCAGAGTTTTTTTTTTAGCCCAAGGGACACCTGCCTGGCCAGCTGCGTGGAAAGCAGCCATCCAGACTGCCCGCGTGTTCCAGACGGTTCCAGAGGTGCCTGGAACCTCTTCTAGGCCGGAGAGGTTTTGAGATTTGCCGGGAGCCTCGGCGGCTCCTTGGGCTTTGCAGATCCTGGGTGTTTGGCGACCTCCGGGCAAACAGGACGCCGAGCGATCCTGCTGCTAATCTGCGTCATCCCTTTGGTGAGAAAACGAGGAAGCTCTTTCACCTTTCCATCCTGCTCACTTTGTCAAAGTTCAGCTAGCCGGCCTGGGTGGAAGCGGTCTCTGAAAAGTTATGTTGTTGACAGTGGCATTCTACATATATATTTGTGCTCTTACTTTCTCTACACGTTTTTTCTTGTTCCGTTGCGGAAAAAAATTTGAAACTTGCGGTCTCCTCTGAACCTCTGTGCTCCCCATAATCTACTGTATCCATGGTGTTGGGAAGTGTCCACAGGGCCTTTGCTTAGCCTTTGCGCCTGCAGAAAAACTGTATGGCACTCTCATGTTGATCCTATTGTAAATCTAAATAGACATCTCCCTGGAATAATTAATTACATGTAGCACTGTGCTGTGTGGATAGTTCCCAGTGGGGGGGGGGGGGGGGGGGGAAGAGTTGAAGCTTATTCAAGTCAGAAAATAGGAGATTCTATTACGTTAACTTCACTATGGGAAATCCACATTTCCCCGATTTTTTTTTTTTTTTTTTGTCTTTTTAGGAAAGATGTATTGTGAAAAGTGTTAACATTAAAGTGAGAATTTAGTTCCAGTGGGCTTTTATGATGACACTAATGGAGTCTAGAAATAGCTATGTCTTTAGGGAAGCGTGGTTTCGTTTTTGATTTTTATAGGTGCGTACAAAGGAGGAATGGCCTCATGAATATTCTAACGTGTAAACTTAGCCTGCGGCTTTTGAAATGGAATGAGTTTGAGAAACTCAGAAAGTATAGCTGTATAATCTTCATGTTCTTTTATAATAATTTGAAGTCCTTGGGGCACCTGGGTGGCTCAGTCGGTTGAGCGTCCGACTTTGGCTCAGGTCATGATCTCACGGTTCGGGAGTTCGAGCCCCGCGTCGGTCTCTGTGCTGACGTCTCGGAGCCTGGAGCCTGCTTCGGATTCTGTGTCTCCCTCCCTCTCTGCCCCTCCCCCCCTTCTCTCTCTCTCTCTCTCTCTCTCTCTCTCTCTCTCAAAAATAAACAAACACTAATGGGATGGGGAAACAGAACCCCCTCTGGACAGGAGGAACACCATCTCCTTGCAAAGGGAGCACATAGAAATGGGAGGGCTTTGTGCTTGTTGTGCAATCCACCCAAGTTAGTCCGGTTGCTTCAAGTGCAGGTTCGGACAGAAACTGTTGTGACTCCCGACACTTCTTACTCAGGCCATCAATTCTTGTCTGCCAATGGCAGTTTGCTCCTGGAGGGTCGGGGAGGTCAGCTCTGAGCAGCTCACCCTAGGAAGCAGAGGGAAGACAGTGGGAGCCATTCAATGCCTGAAGGTTTCACGAAGAGGCTTGCAAATGCCCACCCGCAGTGGAATTTGTGCAGGGTGGTAGGTGAAGATTCCAGTGCACACAGCCTGCTCAGGCCGCACCCGATCTCATCACACCCACGTTGACGTCGAAGGGCTTGTGAGCTGATACTCCCAAGAGTCCGCGACTCTTCCTGAGAGTGTGGATTCAGGCAAAGGCTGGTAAAGCTGAGGGGCGCAGCTGACGGGGCTGAGTTAGGTGCGTTGCTGAAGGGGGGTGAGCAAACGTGCTGGGTTCCCCTCACTCACAGCACAGCCTCGTACTGCTGATCAGGACTTCTCGAACAGCTACAATCACGAAGGCAGGGGCTGCAGATGGACAGAGAGATCAGGAGCCCAAGACAGACCCTGTTAGCATCCAGGGGGGTGATTCAGGCTAACTGAATCACAGAAAAAACGCACGTCCTTGACAAATCACGCTGGGACAACTGGGTGTCACCACGGGAAAACACAACGTGACCCCTACCTCACACCATACTCAAAGTCAATTTGGGTGAGACTGTAGATGTAAATAGGAAAGACAAAACGATACCCTTGAAAACTTTTCTTAATGTTTATTTATTTATTTTGAGAGAGACAGAGCATGAGCGGGGGAGGGGCAGAGAGGGAGGGAGACACAGAACCCGAAGCAGGCTCCAGGCTCCGAGCTGTCGGCACAGAGCCAGACGTGGGGCTCGAACCCACGGGCCATGAGATCACGACCCGAGCCAAAGTCGGACGCTTAACCGACTGAGCCACCCAGGCGCACCCCAGAACAATAACATTTTAGAAGATGATGTAAGATAATGCTTCTGTGGTGAGAATTTCTGAAACAGGTCACGTAACAATAAAGGAAAAGAATGGTGTATTGGATTATATTAAAATTAAGAACTGTTAAAAAGGCAGCCCATCCAGAGAGCGAAAAGGCAGGACACACAGCGGGAGGTGTCTGTACTGTGTGCACCAAGTGGTTTGTCTCTGGGATCTACAAAGAGCTCCTGGAAATCGTTAAGAGAACATTAGGAAACTGGGTTGAACGCTGAGCTACACTTGACTAGATGAGCCACAGAGGGGGAACCCCAAATGGGCAACGAATTATGAAAAGGTGTTCGGCCTTATTAGTGAGTAGGGACACAGAACTTGAAATCACGGTGAGATAGCACTACAGACCCCACAGGCTGGGAAAAGAAATTCAGATGTGCTAATAAGAAACGATGGCAGAGGTGTGGGGCAGCAGGAACTGTTGTCATGCTGGGAAGTGATAAACCAGGCCACAGTTTTGAGGAAGAGTTTCGCATTATGGAGTTTGAATGCACACAACTGCTACAGCCCGGTAATTCCATTCTTACGTCGTACCCTCGTGAATCACATGCAAACACAGAGCCCAGACATAGTCACAGCAGCATTTTCTAAATGTTTGGTAATCGCCCCAAACCAAAAACAACCCAAGTCAAATGGGTAAATAGCCTGATAGTGTATTCATACAATGGAATATATACAGTCATGAAAATAAATACACTCTGGGCGCCTGGGCGGCTCAGTCGGTTAAGCGTCTGAGTTCAGCTCGGGTCGTGATCTCACAGTTCGTGGGTTTGAGCGCCATATCCGGCTCTGTCCAGGGCTCTCTGCTATCAGTACAGAGCCTGTTTGGGATCCTCTGTGTCCCTGTCTCTCTGTCCCGCTTCCACTTGTCTCAATCAATCAATCAATCAATCAATAATAAGAAACCAGACAGCACGAAGGACTTAAGTTTGGTCTGTAAGGCGTGAGGCAGCATCACGGTCTCGTATGTAGGGACACTGCGTAGGATACTTGTACGTCCTGAAAGTTCTTCTCCTTTATGAGTTCGCGGGGAAGCGTCTCATAAGAGACGCTTATGGAGACGCTTAAGGAGATGACCCACGTATGGAGTGTGAGGGGGGCAACAGTCTGGACAGGGGTCATATGTTGGCTATAATCACTTATTTTTTCAAGTTTTTTAATGTTTGGGGGGGAGAGAGAAAGAGAGAGAGAGAGAGAGTCAGAGTGTGAGTGGGGGAGGGGCAGAGAGAGAGGGAGACACAGAATCCGAAGCAGGCTCCAGGCTCCGAGCTGTCAGCACAGATCCCGACACGGGGCTAGAACTCATGAACCATGAGATCATGACCTGAGCTGAAGTCCGATGCCTAACCGACTGAGCCCCCCGGACGCCCCGATCTCTATTTATCTTTTAAACATCTTGTGTGTCCATGCCTGGCCAGAGAAGAGAGCGATGCATCTATCAGTAAAGGGTTTTATGTTTCAAGTGAAGACAACGACAACAACAAAAAGTTTTAGGTATATCCAAACGCAAACTTTCTTACCTCATGCCATACATTTGCAAAGTCCCAGCTCTATAGCCAGATGGCGAGGACATCCCGTTTGGTCCCAGTTAGATCAAGTTCCAGAACAGGTATAACTTCTATGGAGACAGAAATCAGGAAAATGGTTGTCTGGGGAGTGGAGGGAACTTTCCAGGGGCCAGGGTGTTCTAGATCTCGATGGGGGTGTGGGTGACATACCCTCCTCAGTTGCCTAAACCCATCCAGATGTGTTTAGGATCTGCGTACGTCACTGTGAGTAAACTATATCTCAGTTAAGTTCAGCTGATGTGAAAATATGACATTTTTACCTGTGCTCTGGTCTCCTTTAGAAGACACAGACATAGGCCGTGAGGACACACCAGCCCCAGGGGTGACGAGGGAAGGACAGCAGGCCATTTTGTCTCATCTGATGGACACTTTACGCTGCTTGCTGACCAAACGCCTGTCCCCGGTCCCTTGCAGTGTCCTTGAGGAGGTGAGAAGGTTCCGAATTTTGCATCCAGGGGTCTTTGGTTGGCGCCCAGCCCTGTTCAAGCTGGTGGTGGCCTCTAGGGGGCACTGCTGACAAGCTAATCCCAGGAATGGGGATTCGTTTGGGGGGAGGGGGGACACTCTTTCTTTTTTTTAAATTTTTTTTTAATGTTTATTTATTTTTGAGAGACAGACAGAGTGTGAGTGGGGGAGGAGCAGAGAGAGAGGGAGACACAGAATCCAAAGCAGGCTCCAGGCTCTGAGCTGTCAGCACAGAGCCCGACTCGGGGCTTGAACTCAACAGACCGTGAGATCATGACCTGAGCCGAAGTCGGACGCTTACCGACTGAGCCACCCAGGTGTCCCAAGGGGGCACACTCTTTCTATGAAGCCATCATTGGGGAGCAGGGCGGGTGTCGTCCCCCGCACCCTTCTGCCCTGTCTCTAGGGCCTGGATCTCACGCAGGGATAACATCATCCACACCAAAAATGCCTGACACTGAACAGAAAAAAAATGGAGGGTTAGCAGAAAATCTAGGGGGAGCTCCGAAGGGGACCAAGGCATGCCACCCCAAAAGCCGCCACTTTGGTGTAAGAATTACTTTGAGCCGAGGGCGTCTGAGCTCCCGCAATCCCTCATCTGCCGAAAACCAGAGGCTCCCAAAAGAACTCATTTGTCATAAATCCCTTCCAGGGAGCAAACCCTCTTCTCGGAGAAGGGATGCTAGCACCCTCCCCAGACTTTGTCACAGACCATCAGACCTCCTATCCACCCTCCTAACGGCCTGTTTATTTTTCCTAAAATTCATTTGCTCTCCCGCAAGTGGCCTTTGTCACCTCCTTTTTCCTGTTACGGTGGTGTATGAGCCTCAGACCCCACGCTTCCTTCGCACGCTTACTTCTTTCCGTGATGGCTGAGCGCGTAAAACTAAAAATAAGCAACTTCGTATGGCTCCTATTAAAATGTCTTTCACGGGGCGTCTGGGCGGCTCAGTCAGTTAAGCCTCCGACTGCGGCTCAGGTCATGATCTCAACGGTTTGTGAGTTTGAGCCCCACGTCAGACTCTGTGCTGTCAGGCCAGAGCCTGCTTCCGATCTTCTGTCTCCCTTTATCTGCCCCTCCCGTGCTCGCTCTCTCTCTCTCTCTCAAAAATAAAACATTAAAAAAAAATCTTTTTTAATGTCTTTCACCAGTTTAATTCACAAGCCCCCGGGCACAGAACCTAAGAGGGTAGAGGAAGAGGTTTCCCTCCCCCACACAACTGCTGTTTGTCGATGCTTCCTGGTTCCACTTGGCTCACATTAGCCTGGGCTGAAGGTGGAAACATTTCCAACCAGCCAGCCCAGCCTTCTCCTTGACATCCCGACCCGGGAAGGCACCTCCTCAAAGTGGGTCAGTGACCCCGAACGGGTGAGGCCCAGCCCAGTCGGGTGCCAGTGGGTTCTGTCTGGATTTAATCTCTGGGCCATAGTCTCATGCCAAGTCAGACTACGGGATCTGCCTGGGCAAAGAACGGACTGTTCACCCACGGGGAGAAGGTGGCTTCCCTAGGTCACAAACTGAGTATGTGACTGGGTTTGGGGAAAGGAAGGGGACACCTTGGACCGAGACCAGCAGCTTGTTACGGAACTCTGGAGTCCAGCAGCGGCGGGCAGTGGTGTTGAGACCATAGGTGCGTCACGGGAAGGGGCGCGGGGCGCTGTATGCGCACAGATTCCCATCTCAAATGACAGCGGCCATTCACGCCCACGGGGCTCCCAGCGCCCCGGTCGAAGGATGGGCCCGAGCGCGTGGAAACCACCAGATTTCGCCGGGCGGGCGCACCAGCTCTGAACGAAGGTTTCCAGCCCAAAGTGCTAACTGGATTCGAATCTAGGCTTTGAGTCTAGCCTCCCGCCTACGGGAAGTTCAGCGGGTCAGAAAACAAGCTGAGCGACTCCTCTCGGAAGCGAAGCCCTGGGGGACCTGCCAGGAGGCGGTGTTTGCAGGACCAGGGGTTTAGTCTCTGCAGGAAGTCGGGACAGGAGGGGGACTGATGGGTCCTGCACGTGGGCACCTGCGCAGAGATGCCCGAGCCCCCTCCAGCCAGTGGCCCCAGAGGCGCCAGACGGAGGCCACCGGGCCCTCAGAAGCCCCACTTCTTGGCCGCCCCTGGAGCCTGGCTCACCCGGGCCTGTCCTGCCTCTGCGTGGGTGGGGGCCACATGAGAGCGTGAGCGTGGTGGGGAGCTATCCTGGGGGACTATGACCCACCTGGAGCAAAGGGACCAAACAGGCCCCCAAGTCACGGCAGGCGGCCTGGGTGGGACCGCGAGGGAAGGGGTTTGTTTGGGTTTTTTTTATGAAATTTATTGTCAAATCAGTTTCCATACAACACCCAGTGTTCATCCCAACAGGGAGGGCAGGGTTTTAAATAGGTCTCCTGTTGGGGCGCCTGGGGGGCTCAGTCGGTTAAGCGTCCGACTTCGGCTCAGGTCACGATCACGCGGTCTGTGGGTTCGAGCCCCGCGTCGGGCTCTGTGCCGACAGCTTGGAGCCTGGAGCTGCTTCCGAGTCTGTCTCCCGCTCTCTCTGCCCCTCCCCCGTTCATGCTCTGTCTCTCTCTGTCTCCAAAATAAATAAACGCTAAAAAAAATTTTTTAAATAAATAGGTCTCCTGTCTCCCCTCGGGCCACCTGTGCTGTCCCCGCTTTGCTCGCCTGCCTTCCCCTCTGGCTCCTGCCCCCCCCCCCCGGCACTGCTAACACAGGAGCCTGGATGGTTCTCAGTTGTGGAGCGTCCTAGTCGCTGTGGGGGCCGAGCACATGCTCCATGCCAGGGGCACCCCAGTGTGACACCCCCGAGATGCCCCCAGACGTGGCCCAGTGTCCGGGGTGGGGGGCGGTTACCCCTGTTGAGAATCGTCGCCCTACCGGATCTTCCCAGGGAACCCTAACAAAGAAAGCCTTCCCCCCATGCCTGTCTCGCTGCGTGCTTCCGGGAAGCCTGGCCCGGGAGAGGCAGCGAGGGGGACAACCAGGTTTGGGGCCTGCGCTTTCCGAATAAGCAGAAGGGCGTCTGAGACTCAGCGAGACGGGTCTGATAAACGCACCGACTTGTTGACCACACTGCAGAGCAAAGTCTGTCCCCTACGCCACACGCGCTCCAGAGGCCGGCCCACCTCACGTTTTACGAGCTTCCAGGCTGACTGTTGCACTCCGGGAATGTTGACCAGGGAGGAGGATACAAGCGGGAATATTCTGGAATGTTCTGGAAGCACTCCGCCCTTCTCAGGAAGGAGGTGCCCTCAGGAACCACAGTGACTGGGATCCTACTCCTTCCCTCCCCCCCCCCCCCCCCCCCGCCCCTGCCCTTGACGTATCTCTCCCAGGACGTGGAAAATCCAAAGTCCCCTGCATCACGAGTCTTTACTGGTGACACCTGGCACTGGGGTTTGCGTCCCTCCCCGTCCCTCCCCCAGTTAACAGCCGAGGCACCAGAGGCCTGAGGGTTGTAATGTCCCTTTCCCCAGGGCAGCATTTGGGAGGGTCCCACGGGGGCCCGGGTCACAGGAGCGAGCGGGAGGCCAAGTCCGCGAGCTCCGCAGACCTTCACCGCGGAGGGCGAGGCGGGGACGGCGTCTTAGACGAGGAGGTCTCCACAGTAGGGCCGGGGGTGGATGGAGGAGAGGTTGGCAAACTGAGTACCAAGCGGCCAGAAGGGGGCCTCCCCCCGCGCCCAGCTGCGGGGCCCGAAGGAGATGGCAGGGTCGGGGGGTCCCGCCTGCTGGCCACGCCCCCGCCCCGCCCAGTCCTGGCCCCTCCCCCCGCCGCAGACCACCCACCCCAGACCCGGCTGGCCCCGAGCGCCAAGCGCCAGGCGGGTGACCCCACCGGTGAGATGCTCCCCATCCTGTCCCCTCCCCCTCCGCCCGCTGGAAATGGGGGGGGGGGGAGACACTGGGGGAGGGGTGGCGAGAAAGGGTCAGAGGCCCCACCGGCCAGAAATGTCCTTCCTGAGGCTGGGTCACGTTCCAGCGTGTGGATGGACACATTGTGTTTGTCCTCCATCCACGAACGGCCGCTTAGGTCGTGTCGACCGTGTGGCCCCTGTGCCTATGTCCCCCCCCCCCCCCCCCCGCCGTGGCTTTGTTGATCTATAAATCACCCATTTTAAGTGCAAAACTCAGGGTTTTTAGTATATCCACATAGTGTATACCCATCACCACAATCAATTCTAGAACCTTCCATCATCCCTAAAGCAGCCCCGTCCCCATCAGTCACGGCCCCCACCCCCTCCCCCAGCCCCCCGCGAGCCCCCTTCCTGTCCCTGGATGAGCCTGTTCTGGACGTTTCACACACGTGGACTCACCCCGTGTGGCCTCTAGTGTCTGGGTCCCTCCCTGAGCGTCGTGTGTTCCGGGTCGAACGCGGGGCAGAGGCTGCAGACACGCGCCTGTCGACTTTGGTCCTGACCTGGGGGAGGAGGGCCTGGGGACCTCTTCCCTCCGTCCCTGGGACCCGACTTGTCTTTGCCCAAGAGGATGTGCCGGCTCGAGCCTAGCAGTTTCTGCTTCCCTTCCCTGGGCTCACCTGGGCTTCCGGAAGCCATGCCAGAGATGTGTGCCGTGCACGGAAAGTGCTGGAAGGCGAGCACTCTACAGAGACAGGCTAAGACGGTGGTGCAGCCAGACACGTGAGCGAAGAGCCATCTTGGAGGCGGTCCCTCTGGGTCCGGGACAAGCCGTCCCGCTGAGCCCTTCCCAGATTCCCGGCCCACAGAATCATGAGAAAATTAAATGGTTGTTTTGAGCCGTGAGCTTTGGGATACTTTGTCATGCAGCCATGAGCTGGAGCACGTCCCTTTGCCCTGTCTTGGTTTTGGACGGTCCCCAGAGCAGGCCCGGGGGCGGGGGGAGGGGGCAGGGCGTCGTCTGTGTTGGACACGCCTCTGTGGGTCCCCAGTCTGGTCTTTTCCCCCCAACACGCACCCAGCTGCATCACCCAGCCCCTATCAGCCCTCCAGGGAAACCCCTCGCGATCGATTGCATGTGTTCTGGCAAACATGGGGACACAGGGCACCCCATCTAAACGCCCCCATCCTCCTCTGCTTCCCTGTCTTCAAGCTCTCACCTCCTGCCCCCCCCCCCCCCCAGATGGCTCTGGATTCCCAAACTCTCCTTGCTGGTTGCACAGAGAAACCCCAGCCCTCCCGGGCTCCTGCCCCCAACCCGGTCAGGACCCACCCGACAGGAGCAGCAGAAGCCCGGGAGACAGCCCTGCAGGTGACATCGGGTGACAGAAGGACGCTGCTGGACAGGCTGGAGAGCGGTCGGGAGAACTGGCTGCAGGCAGAGGCCTCCCTCCACCTGACCCCCCCCCAAGCGTCAGGAAAACCATTATCACCACCCCCCAGGGCAGGCACCATAAATGCCTACATTTAGTTAACTTAAAACTTTTTTAAACAATGTTTTAAGTATTTATTTTGAGAGAGACCGAAAGAGAGCGAGCAGGGGAGGGGCAGAGGGGGAGGGAGAGAGAGAGAATCCCAAGCAGGCTCCGCGCTGTCAGCACGGAGCCTGATGTGGGGCTCGAACTCACGAAACTGTGAGATCACGACCTGAGCAGAAACCAAGAGTCGGACGCTTAACAGACTGAGCCAGCCAGGCGCCCCACTTACACATGTTTTAAAACTAATATATTTTATGTGTTTTCATTCTGGGAAATAAAATAGTTCTGGATATGTCGCAAATATTTGCTGCTTTTATTAGAGAAAGAAAGGCAGAAAGGAGGGAGAGAGATAGGTGTCCTGAGGGACAAGACAGAGAGAGAGAGAGACGGGGCAGGCAGGGGAGGCCAGACTGTAAAACACGGGGAAGGAGTGTGTGCTCTCAGGGCTCTGCGGCCCCAGCTGTGCATGCTGCTTGTTTGCACGGAGGCAAGTGACTTGACCTCTCCGTGCCTCGGTTTCCCCATCCGAAAACTGCGTCCTCCTCCCTGCTTGCAGTGCCTGGAATACCCACTCTGGCCCCAAATACAGGGCCGGGAGCTCTCCGTTCCCACTGGGTCTTTGTCCCCTGCTCTGTCCTTCACTCTAGGGTGGGGGTCCAGGGGACACCCCCGGATGTCACGCATTGCTGTGGGGTGTGTTACCCTGGGTGGCCATCACAGGGTGTGAACCCCCAAGGAACCGCACCAGCGAGGGATAAAGGTATGGAAGACAGGTCACACCCTGCCCTGGTCCGTGACACCCCTGCCCCACTATCCGGATGGGGCAAAGTGAGGCCCCGGAGGGCAAGCCAAGCTTCACACGGAGGCGCCACAGTCAGTTTAGATTTTGGGGGCGGGGGGGCGGTCCAGAGACCTCACTCATTCAACCTCTCCCTCCACCAGCATCTATCGAGTGCCGACTGTGTACCCAGGGCTCAGGATGTGAGGACTGAGGACGCAGGAACTGGGGACCAACCGCAGACAGTGCAGAGGCCTGGAAGGGAGGGTTTGGCCCGCTGGAGGGTTTCTAGCTGGAGACCCACCAGCCTGCCAGGCTCCATACATTGAAACGAAATAAGAAGAAACACATGAAAGCATTTAGTTCCTCATGTGCATTGACCACATCTCACTCAGCGGCCACACGTGGCTGGTGGCTGCTGTCTTGGGCAGCTCAGAGGGAGAACATGTCCGTCATTCCAGAAAGTTCCGTCAGAGGCCCCCAGCTCGACAGTCCAGTCTGATGCATTTCTATTTCCAAAGGAGAAGAGAGGGGAGGGAGTTCCTGGAGCTAATCAGGGCGCTCTTGCTGCAGCCCCGGGGCGGAGGGCAGGAGCCCGCGGAGACACCTGGAAATCGGGACTCGGGCGGCCAGCTGCGCTGTAGCAAAGCCGTGTTGGTTGCGACATTGTAACACAGTTTTGCAAAATGTTACCACTGGGGGAACCGGGGGCTGCTTGAATGCCAGAATCTGCAATTGTCTCGGGAAGACCCTGAAGACCCGGTCTTTGGAGCCCCTGAGGTTTTGTGCCCAGGAGAGGCTCTCGCTCACCTGTCCTTGGTCCTGGCTCCTACTTGCAGGGTCGAGTCACCGAGCTGATGACCTTGGGTGAGGAGCGACCAGGGCTTAGACCCACAAGCTCCGGCGGCCCTGGCACCTTCAGGTGCCGCCAGGAACGTGCTGATAGGACACTGACAGAGCCGCGCTCCGCCGGTGTGTCTGTGACTCTGTTCCGGGGACTTGCCAGCTTCAGGCCAGGTGCTCTCCCCGAGGGCCTCGGGCTCGAGCGTCCTGACCCCCGAGCCAAGGCTGCGGCGCTGGGCAAGAACCCCGTCCTCCCCCACCCTTGTTGGTGTCCCCGCCTCCTGCTGCTTCACAGGGGGTCGCAAAAGGGAAACGGAGTCGGGGGGAGCTGGAGCCATCACCGTCACGTTCCATTTGGGGAAAGTGAGTCCTCATGGGGGAAATGATGGACGTGACAGAAACCCTACAGCATCTTCCCGAGGTTGCCATAAACCCCGAGCCCCACGTGGGGAGGAGTGAAAGGCCCGGGTGACCGAGGGCGTGTGTGCAGGCAGCCGCATGCTGGAAACGGTCAAGGCCGATGGCCCACCTCGCGGGGTGTCCCAGGCCCTGGGAACGCAGTGCCCCGCCCCCCTCACGCTGGCTTACCCCATCCAGGCAGCTTCTTCCTCACGTCTGACTCGATTCCATAATGTTCTCTTCTGGCCTTGCCCAACAGCAGGACCGGCGAGCTGGGGGTGGGGAGGGGTAGGGTGGGGGCACATGGAGGGCTCGGCATGGGCACTGGTGACAACGACAGGGACAAAACCTGCAGGAGTCCCCAGCTCTGAGGGAGGTGCCTGTGTGGCCCCCACCTTGGGGTGCTAAATTACTCCCCGATGTAACCCACCCTACACAGACTTGCTCTGCTCGTCTTTTTAACTTAAATTGAGGTGAAGTTTCCGGAACAAATCGGTGCTGTGTAGTACAGTCACCGTGTTGTGCACCCACCACCGCTGCCTAATTCCAGAAAGTTCCATTGCCCCAAAAGGAAACACTGTCCCCATCAGCAGTCACCCTCTCTCCGTCCCCAGCCCCGGCCCCCACGAGCCCCCTTCCTGTCCGTGGATGAGCCTGTTCTGGACGTTTCACACACGTGGACTCACACACCACGTGGCCTTTTACGCCTGGCTTTTTTTTTTTTTTTTTTTTTTAAGGTTTTATGTATTTATTTTGAGAGAAAGAGAGAATGAGCAGGGGAGGGGCAGAGAGAGCGCGCGAATCCTAAGCAGGCTCTGAGCTGTCAGCGCAGAGCCCGACGCGGGATTTGAACCCCAAACCGGGAGATCATCACCTGAGCCGAGGTCAGACGCTTAACCACCTGAGCCTCCCAGGCGCCCACTACTTTTTTTAAGTAAAATTTATTTTTTAAGAAAGCTTTAGCTTTACAGAAAAACTGTGAAGATGAGGGTCTCCATGCGCCCGCCCAGCCCCCGTTGCGCGCACGTAGCTCCAACGCGAGCCACCGTCTTGTGCAGCGCAGAGACCCTGGTCACAGACGTCACCTCCCTGGCGCCTCGGACGTGGCTGGCACCTCCTCTTTCTCAGGTGGAGGCGGGTGGGGCGCCGCAGTCATCAGCATGGGAAAGGCTCCTGGGTCCTCCAGCTTCAGGATTTTCCTGCCACTCCATGAGCGAGAGACGGAGAGAGAGAGACGTAGAAGGGGCGGGATCAGCCGGGAAGAAAACACAACTCAACTGGTAGAACAGGCTGTACCTATGCCGGCCCGTCAGGGAGGGGGCAGGAGGGGGCAGGGAGGGGGCAGGAGGGGGCAGGAGGGGGCAGGGAGGGGACAGGGAGAGGGCATCAGTCCGGGCACATGTCAGGCTGGGCCAGAGCCAGGGAAGGGGCCCAGAGGCACCGAGAGAGGGACTTGGTGGGGGGTGGCCCTGGAGGGGGCTGGTGGCAGTCCAGTCCTGGGCAGGGCAGCCATGGGGTCTCGGGGGAGGGCTAGGAGGGAGCTGAACAGAAGCAGGGGTGGGGCCAGGCTCAGGGATGCCAGGTGGGGGAGGCTGTGTTTTTGAGCCCCGGGTCCGGGCGGGAGGGGTGACCCACAGCCTCTGCTGGCCCAGGCGATCCTAGCGCCTGCCCCCTGGCTGGATCCTAAACACAGGACGCTCAGGGAGGGAAGCAGACACAGGAGCTCCAGGGACCGAGCCTGGCACACTCGAGGACCGGCCCCCCGCCCCACAGGGCCCAGGTCACCTGCAGCTGCCCCGGGTGGCTCATGCGCCCTGCTATCTCATCACCTCGCCTGGCTTCTCAGATGAGCCGGAGCCCGCGGCAGCCCAGGCTGACGCCCCCTAACCGCTGACTTTACCGCCCCTCCCCCCCCCCCCCCCCCCCCACTGTCTCCTGCCTCCAAGAAGCCCTCCCTGGTCCACTGCCTCCCTGCCGGGATCTGGTCAGCCCCGGCTATCCAGCACAAAAGCCTGCTTGCAGCAAGAATTTAATGATGGCCGAGGGCCAGCCACACGGGACAGGCTGGAATTACCGGGTTTCATCGGGCTGCATCGGCCAAAGATAGCAGCCCCACCACCCCAAGCTGCTCGCCTCTGCGCACCCTCGGCTCCGGGACAGCAGAGGGCCCGGCCTTGGATGCGGGGACGTGATGGCGTCCAAGAGCAGGCCAGCCTGGCCGCTCCCGCTTCGGTCCCGGGCAACTCTGGCTGTCCGCTCAGTCTGGCACAGCCACCCACACGTCGGGAGGAAGCCGGGCCCGCAGCCGCCGCGGACAGACGAGGGCCCGGGCCCCTGAGCATCAGGCCAACCCCCTCGGCGCCCGTCCAAACCCTGGACTCCAACGGCATCGGCGAGACCGACGATCGACAAATGGTTTGGGGCTGCTCGTCACACAACAGAAAACCAGGACGAGGGCCCCCAAGTTTTTATGACTTTTATTAAATCCTTACAAAACAATACAAAAATCCGGCATTGACGTTGGTGTAAGGAAGATGAGCTGTATCGGTTCACCTGGTGCAGTACAGTTAAAGTGCTTGATGTTTCCCCCCCACTTCTAAAAAACTTGAGGTTCTTTTTTTTTTTTTTTTGTCTTTTTTATACATCTGAACATTGAAACGTTGCCGTTCCCCTCCCCCAGGGCCAGGGGCCGGGCGCCCATTCACAGTAGCGGTTCTGACAGTCCTCTGGGCCACACTGTCCGTGTGACGGGGAGGAAGTGGCTGCCCCACCTTTGGGGGAAAAAAAAAAAAAAAGCTCCTCACAGCTCAGCTTTCCAGAGTTAAAACGGCCACGGCACCCGCGGCAGGCGGGGGGTGCGTTTCTTTTTTACAAAAAGGCAGAATCCCCAGTTGCAAAACGTAGAAATCACTGATGGGCGAGAAGCAGGGGGCGGGGCGGCCTTCTCCCCCCCACCCCCCCCCCGGGGTCTTTGGAAAGGCCAGTCCACAGATCCAGGCGGGCGGGGGACGGGAGGGGCAGTCAGTCCCCACCGGCCACCAGAGACTGCCACAGAAGCGGCATGTGAGCTCCCCCAACCCACAAGGCCCCCCAACATTCAAGTATTCAAGAACAGGGAAGGGAAGTCAACCGATGTCTTTAAAAAACGAACAAAACGGGACGAACAACTAGAAGCCGGGGGGGGGGCGATCCAGGCCCGGCCTGCCGCGGAGTCTCGCCCAGACCCCGGGGCCAGGCTGCCCTGGTGGGGGGGCTGCAGAGACCCCCCCCCCCCACCGGCAGAAGCACACGAACATGGAGAAGAGGGAAGCCTGTATTGCATAGTGTTTCCCACCCGAGGGAAGAGGGGGGTCAGTCGCCCCGAGCCCGGCGGTCACTCAACATCTGACCCCGGCGCCAAGGTGGGTGGAGGCGGGCACGGAGGTTCCTGGGTGCCCGGGAGGAGGCCGTGGCAGCTGTAGCCGTGTTCCTGAAGGTGGGCACGCAGAAACGCTGCCCTTGGGGGCGGGGGGGCTTTAGCAGGACCCCTGGCTGGGCCCTGGCTCTGAGGAGGAGTAAGGGGGGGGGTGGTGACAGAGCTTCCTCACCAGACCCAGGGGTGGCGGTGAGGGGCAGGACGTGGCCATGGTCAGACTGAGCCCTGAGAAAGGGCACTCCGGTGCCCAGGGTGGGGGTCTGAGGGACCCCCACGTTGGCTGACGGGCGCCTGTCCAACCCCTCCCACTTCCTCTGGCACTGCCCTCCTGGGTGGGCAGGGTCCCCCTTGGAGAGGGCAGGGGAGGGGGCGGCGAGAGCTTAAGGTCAAGGTTCGAGGGAGCCCCGATTGTCAGTCAGAGGCGGGGCCCGGCAGGCAGCTGTGATTGCCACCTGCCCGCACCCAAGCCCCCTCCAGCCACAAGGGAGACCTGAGAAGCCCCCACCCCGCCAAGCGACCAGGGTGCTTCAGGGTGAGGGATTAAAGAGGTGCTGTGTCACCCCGGGGAGACGTGGGGGTGGCCCGTCCCTGCAAATACTGTGAGGGCTGGGGAAGGGGTGCGCTTCTGTGCCCCCAGCTCTGGAAGGCGACAAGTGCCCTCCTCTCCTGAGTCACATCTGGGCAGGGCGGGCGTGGGGCGTGGGGACCCTTCACAGTAGAGGTGAGTATCTCGGGCTGGGACGGGACAAGCCCGGCGACACACCCTCCAATCTCCTCCCCAGGTGCCTGCTTTGCTTTTAACACCTTTAAAAGGAAAAAAAATGGGGGTGAGACAGAAAAAAGAAAAAAAGCCAACAGCAAAAACCTCATATAAAAAGAGCCCCCCCAACTGAGCTTAGCGCCTCGAAGTCCAGCCAGGGGAGGGCAGCCTGCTGGTCACCGGCTGGCAATAGCTTAAAAAACTTTTTAGATTTGATGGGGGGGTAGGGGGGGGAGTGACCTATGTACAGAGGGAGGGAGGGGTCACGCGTGGTCTCCCACCAGGACCACGGGGGCCGCGGACAGGCTGGCTCGCTGTCGCCTCTGGGCCAGCCTGCTCTGGGAGGGCGGCGACAGCCGCAGACAGCGCGCAGCTCGGACGACCACGGGCTGGCCCTGCTCCGCCTCCTCGGCCGCGTCCTCCTCCCGCTGGGCCAGCTGCCGGTTCATGGCGATGGCCTCAGCCGCAAATGACGTGAGCTCTTTGGCACAGCTGTTCCTGGGGACGGGGCGGTCACCAAGGAGGTGAAAGGTAGCTTCGGGGCCCGATCCCCTTGGGACCCCTAGAGTCTGTGCAGTACCTCGGGGGGAGGGGCTGCAGGCCCCAGCCATGCCCAGCCTCCCTGGGGGACCAGGGCCCCCGCCAGGGGCCCAATCCATCACCATCACTGGTACGAGGACACCCAAGCGCTTAGATGGCTTTCCCAGCCCCCCGACTTAAAGACGGCTTGTCATTTTAATCATCTTAACATTAACCACCCCTGACTTGGGGTCCCCCCCGCTCTCGGGCCCGAGACCCTCCCCCGTGGGTCTCACCTCTGCAGGACCATGGGTGTGGGCAGGGTGTTCTCCGGAGCGTACTGGAAGGACAGGGGAGAGGCGGAGCTGAAAGCAGAGCCCAGCTGCCTTCCCGGGGCCCCGCTGGCAGCGACGGAGGTGAGGGGGGGTGTATCTGCCGGAGCCCAGCCAGGCCAGGGGGAGGGCGTAGCAGAAGCCCAGAGCGGTTCTCTGGACCCGCACCCTGCCCCCTCCCCCGCCCCCACAGGTCTCCCGGTGCCCCAGAAGGGGCTGGGAGCCCCTCCACCGACCGGCCTTGACACCAGGGCCCCAGCCTTTGCTTCCTGTGCACTCCCGGTGCCAACGTCTGGTTAAGACTCCTGCCCGTGGGCCCTCCCTGCTCTGGGCAGGCAGCCTGGCTCGGGGCACTGCTGGCCAGAGAAACGCCAGGCTCTTCCCGGCTTGGGGGTGGGGGGACAGGGAGCAGGACTGGGGTTGGCGGGCCCTGCCCGAGGTTTGCCACCTGCCTAACACCTGCACGACCTCAGCCTGCTCCCTGTGCCAGGCGGGAAGAGGCCCCGATGCCTCCAGGGCACAAGCTCAAGCAGTTTCTGCAGTCCTGGCGCCCGGCTGGAAGCAGGTGGTGGGTCTGACTGCTGCGCCTGGGGCCCCTGCAGACCCCAAGGCTGGGGCTCAGACCCACGTTGCATCTGGGGGTGTCGATGCTGGCCTCCCCGGAGATGCTCATACCCCTGCTCCAAGTCCCTCCCTTGCCCATCGGAGGCGGGCCAGAGGCAGGAGGTCCCCAGCAGGGCTCACTCACCCCCTGCACCCAGGGGTGCTGCAGGACTTGGGCGGCGCTCAGCCTCTGCTTGGCGTCGCGGACGAGGAGCTTTGAGATGAGGTCTTTGGCAGCAAAGGAGATGTGGGCCCAATCCTTCTCGGGAAACTCATACTTGCCCTCCTGGATGCTCTCAAACAGCATATTCTGTGGGGGAGGGGCAAGGGGATGAAATCAGCTGCAGCCAACTTACCCCAACATCCACACCGGCCTGGACGCAATGGGGTACACCATGACGCTGCTCGGTAACAAGCTGCCGTAGGCCCCAGACCCAGCCATGCAGCCTAACCCGTGACCTGAACAGCTGGCCCCCAGACAGCAAGGGGGGGTGGGCAGGGGCTGCAGTGGGGGCCCTGAGGTCAGCTGGCGGGACCGGGGGCTCTGGGTGGCCAAATGCCTGAGAGGAAAGCAGGCTGGACTAGAGACCTGGCCTCAGGAGAGTGCTCAGTGAACTCTGCCCAAGAGAAGCCAAGCAGCAGAAAGGCAACTCTTGGCAGCTGGGCTCATGGGAGCAGAAGGCCACAAGGCTGAAACGTGATCATCCCAAACCCTAAATCTTAGTCTTGCCAGACGGCAGATTCCTGACCTCCAAATGCTTCCTCTCCTGGACCATAAAACCAAGAAGTCTGTGTAACCCCAGGAGCACCAGGCCAGCACTGCCCCGTGGATGGATCAGGCATCACAGGCCAGGATCTCGGCAGCAAGCAGGCCCTGGGGGAGGGCACAGAGGGGTGCTGGGGGTGGGGGACGCACATGCTCAGAGACTGGCACAAGGTGGGAAGGGGCGCACGCGCGCACAGACCAGGCCTGCGATGCACCGGGCGCACAGGGGACGGGGCGCACGCGCGCACCTGGCAGGCCGGGCAGGCCTCGCCGCGGTCCCAGCCGCAGTCGCTGCCGCAGTGGCCCACGAAAGGCGGGTAGCCGCTGAGCAGGATGTAGAGGATGACACCCAGGCTCCAGAGGTCGCAGCGTTTGTCGTAGATGCTGGCCTCCTCGCTGAAGGCCTCCACCACCTCGGGGGCCATGTACTCCGCTGAGCCGCACTGCGGGCGGGACGAGGCGTCAGGGCCCGTGGAGGGGAGGAGGGGACTGCAGCAGGCCGGGACTTCCCGGCATCACGTGAAGGCCCCAACACTGGGTCACCTGAGCCTGCGGTGCCCGATGCCCAGCCTGGCCAATCAGAGACGGGCTGGGGGCAGGCCCCGCCCCCACACCCGCCCAATCAACAGGTGGCAGGTGCCCACCCGCCCAGCCACCCAATCAGCGGCAGGTGCTGGGAGCCCGCCCCTCCCCTCCCGCCCGTGGCCCCGCCCGCCACTTTCCGCGGGCCAATCAGTGGCTGTTGCTAAGCAAAAGCCCCAGTTCCACGGGCTGGGCAGCAGAGCAGCCAGCACCTCGAGGTTACGCAACGGCTGCAGGGGCAGCGGGCCGCAGGGGCAGCGGGCCGCGCAGCCCCAGAGCAGAACGGAGCGGGTCGCTGCGTGCCTGCTGCCTGGGCGCCTCACCGGGGTGAGCAGCTCCGGAGTGGAGATCGGGGAGCAGTCCCCATTGAGTTTGATGCCGCTGCCCAGATCGAAGTCGCAGATCTTCACAGGGGACACCTAGGAAGGGTGGGAAAAGGCGGTAAGGGAGGGGGGGGCGTTGGTCCAGGCCAACCCAGCCCGGGCCCTGGCGCAGGGAAGGCGGTTCCCCGGCGCCCCTCACCTGGTTGGGATGCTCGCAGAGGATGTTTTCTGGCTTTAGGTCCCTGTGTGCGATGCCTGCGGTGAGAACCGGGACTCAGTGGAGGGAGAGGAGGCATTTTCTAGGAGTCTCAGGCAGCTGGACAGGGAGCGAGGCTGGACATCCCAGGGAACAAGGGAGCCCCACCACCCACCTTTGTTGTGCAGGAAGTCCAGGGCACTGGCCACGTCCTGCACGACCACGCTGGCCTCCAGTTCGTTAAAGTGCCGCCGCTTGTGAATGTGGCTCAGGATGGAGCCTGGGGCCAGGCCGTGGTGGAGGAAAAACACATACGCGTCACTTCCGTGTCTCCAGGCCACCGCCCGCTTCCACCCGACAGGGAAGTGCCCGCTCTGGCCTCCCTGGGTTCAGAGCCTTCAACCCTGAGCTGCCATGTGGACAGGAAGCTCGGACCCCACAAGCCCCCTCTGACGTGCAGGAGGAGCACATCTGAAAAGTCCTCCCTGGTGGCCAAGCCCACAGCCCATTAGGACACAGCTGCAAACGTCCCCCAGGCCCCACATACCGCCCCGCATCTTCTCAAACACCAGGTAGAAGCGATCCTCCTCCTCAAAGAACTCTATCAGCTCTAGAACATTCCTGAGGTGTGGGGGGTTGGAGAGGCAGGAGAGGAGGGAGGCTTCCTAAGGCCCCTGTGCACCCACAGCCCAGCCCAGGAGGGGCCCACCCTTTCCACCCCCACCTGTGCACAGGAAGGCTGGGACTGGGGCCACGGGCCTGCTCCCACCTTGCCCACTCTGGGTTGCCTGCCTAACGCTGGGTCTTCCCCAGTGCACCCTGCACAGCCTCTGCTACACACTGGATGCTCCCCAAATGCTTGCTGGGGGTGAGGAGGCATTCAGGCCCATTCACACACGGAAAGATGGCTAAGGGCCCGGTTCTGTGGCAAGGTGGGTCACATTACCTGTGTCCCTGGCACTGATACAGCATCTCCACCTCCCGGAAAACCCTGCTCCGAATGTGGCCAGGCTGCTTCTCGATGATCTAAGTCGGGGGTGGGGGGGGGGGGAGGGGCGGGCAGGAGACAGAGCAGTGGGTCAGCCAGAGCCCCTCCCAAAGCCCAAGGGGCTCCCACCAGAGACCTGCCCTGCGCCACAGCTGAGACCCCATTCGAGCTTAGACCTTAAGTTCTAAGCAGAGCTCTCCTCTTGCGGCCCAGAATTTGCCAGAAGTCAGAACTATGGCGTCAGCACAGGCTGGGGGGAGGGGGGTGGGGGTGGGGGTTGCAACATGTTTCCCAAGTGGCATCAGGGGAGAGACAAGCTGGACAAGAATGGCAGAAAGAGGCGGGCCTGTTCCGCTCCTGACCCCACAGGCCTCGGGGGCATGTTTGGGGCCTGAGACGACTGCAAAATGCCCCTTCAGGGTGTCAGCATCCCCTCCCTGCCTGGGAGACTGGTGGCCACTGTGCGGACTCCCACACCACACAGGGGACTAGGGTGGCCTTGGGGTGCCTGGCTGCCAGCCAAGCCGTCCCTGCCCACTTTGGTGCCAAGTCCCACCTCCCCTGTTCTGTGACAGTCTGGGCAGCTGCCACGGGCCCCTCAGCCCAGGCCTGTTTCATGCCAGCCCAGATTGGCCCTCCCGTCAACCAACAGGGACAGTCTCCCCGTGACTCCAGAGCCTCCGGAAGCCAGCTTCTGCCCCTGATCCCGCCGGCACCTGGCAGCTCTGGGCCCACCTGCCTCCCGGATTCTCCCTGAGACACCTTCGCCCACAGAAGTGGGGGCAGAGGTACCAGCTGGTTCTCTCCGGGCCACCTTGGCCCCCGGGCACCCACTGGGAATGTCTTCCCAGGTTGGATGTTAGGCCCCTCTCACTGGGCAGGCGGGGCAGGCCCGGGGTTCCCTGCCGGCCTGGAGAAGGGGAACACGGTGTGCCACCAGCTCGCCCCTGCAACAGGCAGGCATGGTGTCCGCGTGCTGCCGGGGCCCAGCCTACGTGCTGTCCCACCTGTCTGGTGACAAACGCACCCGTGCCTCGGAGAGGCAGACCAACCAGATGTCGGGGCCTCGTGACACAATGCCAGCATCCATGCCCTCCTGAAGAACCTCATCCTACCCCTTGGGAATCTGGCTAGGACCCCACCTCATGGAGGAAACTGGAGTCCCTCGGGGGAGAGGGATGACCTTACAGGAGGCCAAACAAGGTCTGACTCAGGCTGTCTAACCCCTCAGAGCCTCGTTCCGAACTGTCGAAGGGGCACAGGAGGCCAGGCTGCCCTATGGTCCTTAAGAGGAAAACACTCAGTGCGTTGCCTGTTTTACAGAAAGCGCTCAAAGCTAAGCATCCGGTTCTCTGGCACCATCATGCCGCCCGACCTGGAACTCACGGGGCAGGGACGATGGCCACTTTTACCATCAGACTTCTACCAAAGCGCTGGGCTCTGGCCAGCCTCGCTCACCGGGGAGCACCGGTCCTCATGCCTGGTCTGCCAGCCTCCTGTGACCCCACCCCACCCGGATGCAGGGTCACCAGGGAAGACCGGACGGTTTCTCCGAGCACAGGGCCGTACTGCCCGGCCAAGAGACACAGGTTTCGAGGCCACACCCTGGTCTCCCCAGATGCCAAGCCTCCCTGGGCCCCAAGTACAGCATTGCCTTTTAACCCTTGTAACCAACACGGAGAACCGCTGGTCGCTGAGGAGTGGCCTGGGGTGACCCAGCAGGCAAGAGCCAACTCTGACCGAAGCCCCCAGCTCTCAGGCGCCCTGGCACCAGGTCCTCAGCCACCTGTGTAGGGAGCGGCTCCTTACGGTCACTTCCTGCCCAGACCCAGGGGCTCAGAGCAGGCTGACCTAGATTCCCAGGGGTGGCCTGAGTCACTGGCCCTGGGGCCATTTTTAGACACTAGTTTTGCCCCCAGCTGCTGGTCCGGGAGCTCGAAGGCCAGCTCCCTCCTCCCGCCACCCGCGGCCAGGGCCAGAGCCCAGGCGCTGCAGGGAGAGGTGCGGGGAGCCGGCCGGGCGCTGGTGCTCACCTTGACGGCGTATTCCTGGTTAGTGATGAGGTTGACGCAGGTCTGCACTCGGGCGTGGGCACCCTCCCCGAGCACGTCTTCTTGCAGCTGGTAGACATCTGGGGAGCAGGGGTGCGGTGAGAGCCGCGCCGGGCTGGCCGCGTCTCCCTACACCCCCACCTGCAGTCCTCACTGACCTTCGAACCGGCCCGAGAAGCTGTCGGTGGCCCGGCACCGCTTTTTCTTCTTGCCCCTCTTCTTGGCGTCTGGGATGTCGATGGGCTGGCTGGCGGGCATATCTGCACTGGGAGACCCGGAGGTGAGGCCCGCCCTGCTCAGCAGGCAGCCCCTGCTGCCCTCCCGCACCGGCCCTCCCGCACCGCCACCTTCCTCTCCGGCCCTCACCAGGGCGGGCGGGATGCTCCAGGCTGAAGTCGGTCTCCCCGAGGTGGGTCTGGTCTAGGGAGAAGGCCAGCTCGAAAGGGTTCTGCCCCTGCAGGGGACGGGACAGGAGGGCTCTCAGGACCTGCCCAGAGAGTGACCCAGCCTCCGCGTCTGCATCCACAAGTCCAGGGGGACAAAAGCCTGGCTTTGCCTGACTGTAAGGAAATGGTCCTTCTTCCCCCGAACCCCAGGGCCCTCGGGGTGTCCAGGAAAGGGATGCGCTGTGGGGAGGGGCCCCGAGCAGGCAAGAGGGCCTGGCGTGAGTCACTATGGTGCCCAGGCCAGGCCTCGCGGCTCACCCGGGACAACCTCTGCAGCCCAACTGGCCCCCTGGGCTGCAGAGGATCAAAGACAGCAAGGCGGTCAGTGGGAGGGGGTGAGTCACCGGCTTCTGGCTTCTAGGCGGGGTTCCCAGCAGGGGTGACCCTGCCTGCTTTCCCACAGCCTCCAGCACGAGGCCCTGAATTTCTGGCCTCAGTCTTCCCTCTGTGAAACAGGGAGCCACTGCCCTCCTGGTCATGCGCTGCTCCCTCTGAGGTCCCACTGTCGCCCGACCGTGGCTCATAGGACGGGCCTCCAAGGCCTCCGGCTGCAACAGTGTAGACACCGGACCGCCCTCTGCCCAGCCCTGCCCGGGCCACAGCCAGCACTGTCCCGTTTTGCCACCAGGACAGAGCTCCTCACAGGCCCCCATGCCCAGCTAAGAAACCAGCCCTGCAGGGAAAGGCCCACTGGAGGTCACCCGCTAGTCCCCAGGACCGGGGGAAGGGTGCTAGACCCTGAGCAGGGAAGGAAGGCAGCTGGGGCTTGGAGAAACCTTGTATTACCCGCCCCAGAGAGCTGCTGGAATAATCTTCTGCAGAGCAGATGGGCCACAGTGAGGACGGATGGCCCCTGGCTTGAGATGTGAGGCCTTTGAGGCCAGGACACTGAGGCCCAGCAGAGGCCTTCAGGAGATAGCTCTAATTTAGCTCCCTGCACCCTGGCCGACTAGGTGGCCGGGGCCTCAGGTGGGTGAGGGGGCCTCTGTGCACGGTGGTGCTGCTGATGCTGGGTGACCCGAGCCAGGTCACTGCCCCTCCCTGGGGCCTCAGGACAACTGGGGATGGGGCTCCAGCAGGAGGATCATCCAGAGAAGGAACTCCAGGAAAGCCCCAGAGAAACACCAAGGGGCCCAGGGCAGAAGGAGCTGGGCCAGATTCCTACAAACGGGAGGCCCGGAAGCCAGGCCGGCAGCAGAGGGGGCAGGCGGAGGTCAGAGGGAGCGGCTGAAAACACAGGCGCAGGCCTCTCAGCCTCCCCACCCCCCTGTGCAGGGCTGCGAGGAGGCCTGGGCTGGGCCAAGCCAGGCAGACGGGAGAAGGGAGTGCTCCGGCCCTTGGCCCTGCCCGGTGGGGGTCTGGCCTCCGTGGGGAGGCAGGCACACAGTCACCAACGCCAGAAACCGGCACCCTGCCTTGGGCTCCTCCAGAGGTCTCGAGAGGGGCCAGGTCACTACTTCTACCTGGGAGGAGGGGCCCCAGGGTAACCACACAGGGGTGGACAGCGGCGGGGGGGGGGGGGGGGTGGGCGCTCAGGGCCAGCAGCCAGCAGCCGCTCACCTCCGTCTAGTGACCTCGGCCCCGGGCCTGACCCGCGTCTGTGGCTGGGTGATGGAAGGAAGCTGCCTGTAGCTCCTTGGACCGAGGAACAGTGCGAGGACCCTCAAAGGGGCCTACGGGTCCCCTCGCCACCCCCACCAGCCTGTCCCAGCCTCCACCTTGGTGGCTTGGCCACCCCTGATGAAAGCAGCTCCTGTGTCCTTGTCTCCACCTGCAGGGAGACTCGGGGCAAACATCTCTTTCCAAGGCTCCGATTTCCCAACTGAAAATGGGGAAAGTGTGTTGGGAGACGCCCAGCAGCAGAAAGGGTCCCGGCAGTGCTGCTGCTGGACTGGGGCGCGAGGGCAAGGCCCAGCCCAAGAAGCAAGCTCAGCATGGCGGGAGGGGAGTCCCAGAGTGGCTGAGAGGACCTTCTCATAGCTGAGGCTCCCTGGCCAGTGTCCTTCCCACTCCTCAGGACTCCCATGGTCCCACCTGGGAGCAGCCTCCAGTCCCAAGCAATGTGGGCGGGCTGGGCCTGGGGCTGGCCTCAGGCCTCCAGTCAGCAGGCCTTGGCAGGAGGCAGCTGGAATCATCCAGAAAGTTCGAGTTTGCTTTGGCTGCCGTGCTGGCCCCTCACATTGACCCTGTCCTAGCTCATGCCTAGCCCCAGGAGGGAATAGACCACTGCCGGTGACGTCTCGGGTCCACCCCCCGCTTCAGCCCGGCCCCGGACACTTGGACTTGCCAAGGCTGTTGCTCCCCTGGCAGGGGGTAAAGCGAGGATGACAGGCGTGTGGGCAGGGGTGGGGCACGCTGGCCGGAGATGTGGCTGGACAGGCCTGGGAATTCTAACCCAAACAGTCTCAGCTCGCTCCTCCCACCCCGGTTCTGGGAGTGCCTGTGTACACACACACACACACACACACACATGAAAGTGCACCGCACGCACACACACACACGCGCGTGCGCGTGCCCACACACACCCAGGTCCTGCCTTCTTTACAGGGCAACAGGTCCCTGCCCAAGAAGGCCCAGGGAAGCCATTACATAACGCGGCTGGTGGGGTGGGGAGGCCGTTGACATCACTGCGTCCCCTGAGCCAGCCCCGTGGGGCCCCTCCCCAGCACCTGCCCGCCCCCCCCAGACTCGCTCATCTGAGACCAAGACTGCAGCCGTGGGGCCACCGCAGAAACTTCCTGCTCCCACAGGAAATAGCACTTGGGCCCGACTGTCTGGGAGGCGCAGGGCTGAGGGGCATCCAATTCACTCCCTTATTCCAAGGACCACCTAGGAGGGCTTTCTGGGACCTGCAGTCCTACCTCGGATTCCTGGCGGAAAGACCCCACAGACCCACAGGTCCAAGGCGTTGAGGACTGGACTGTGGCCTGAGCTCCCTAGCAGTGCACTGGGGTTTGCAGGGGACACACAACCAGGTGCTCCCAAGGGCCTGGGGGCCCTGACCGCGCTTGGGGTTCCTAGAGGAAAGACCTCACAGTCCCCAGGGCGCTGGGGACTGGACTGTGGCCCGTTGACCACCCCCACGAGCGCACTCCCGGCTGGGGCAGCCCCAGACACACGGCGGGGTGGGGGGGAGGGGCGGGGAGGGCGGGCAGCAGCCACGGGTGGATCCCGGGGGTGGGGGCTACGCGCCCCCCACCGGCCACTCGAGTGGTCCAGCCCCAGGCGACCCCAAACCCACCCGGCCCTCACCTTGAACGAACGGTGGAAGCCCTGAAGTTCGGCTGTTTTCTTCTGCACCATCTTCTGTCCGGGCCCCGCCAGCGGGGGAGGGGACGGCGGGCCCGGGAGAGCGGCCCGTGGGCGGGGGGCGGCCGGGTAGGGGACCCTGCAGGCGGGAGCAGACAAAGGAGAACGTGAGTGGCTGCGGCCAGCGCGCCGTGAGCCCCGGACGCCGAGGCTCCGCGGGGCCCGATCCCCGAGACCGGGTCGGGGCCAGGCCAGCGTCGCCGGGCCGCACTCACCGGGGTCGGACTCGGGCCGGGGCCGCAGTGCCACCGCCGCCGCCGCCCGAGACACGCAGCCCGGACCCCACTGCGCGGACCGCGCGGGGAACAGCGCCGCCGCTGCCGCCGCCACCACCGCGGACTCCTCTGCCTGGGCCGCCGCCGCCGCCGAGAGGAGCCGGGCGCACCGCCCCGCCGCCGCCTTTATAGGCCAGGCTTCGCCCCGCCCAATACGCATGCCCCGCCTCCGCCAATCCCGCCCACAAGCGCACAACGGGGGCGGGGCTGGAGAGCTCTCCGGGCCGCGTGCGGCTGCGCACTCGGGCCTGGAGGGGTTTCCGCGCGCCTGCGCAGTGAGGTGCGCGGGGCTACAGGGGAAGGACCTGGGAGGGATGCTGGCGGTTGTGGGCAGGGGTGTGGGTGCTGGACTGGCCGCCTGAGGCCCTGGGAGGCCCGCGGATCCCCGGCACCAAGCTGAAGCCGGGCCCTACGCTCTGGCAACTCCCCCGGGATGCCGGCCAGGGCCTGGGACACACCGACTCCTTTGGGCGACTTCCCTGCCCTAGAATACACCATGGCTCCCTCTTGCAGCTCCCCAATCCCGGAAGAGCAAGAGCGTGCTGTGGCTCTCTCTTGATTAATGCCACAACCTGGGACCCTGGACCAAGAAAGAGCCCCGGGGGTGGGGGGCAGCCAGGACAGGAGATAAAATGCCATCCCATTTGGGCCGGCGCCCCCGCCACCCAGGCTTGGTAGAATCGGCCCTTCCGGAGCTGGGCCAGCTCCCTGTCCCTGAAGCACTGTGGTGCAAAGTCCTCAGACTCCAAACCCTGGGCGCATGGAAGCGCAAGCCTGTGGGGTGAACCCACCTCCGTCTCCTCCAGACCTCAGCTCGCCCTGCCACCACCCAAACCCAACTGTCCCCCAACGGGCCCCGCTGACCTGAAACTGAATTGTCCCCTTCCAGGGGGCTGCCTCTGTGTGCCGCCTGCCAAGGCCACAGCTCAGGCCACACCTGACTTCAGTCAGCCCCAAGTCCTCTGTCCCCTGCGTGTGTGTGCGTGTGTGTGTTTGTGTAGACACACACTTTGGCTTCAAGTGCCTGGGGTGTGGCTGTTAGACCTGCCTGCCCCGGAGAGGCCACCTCGAAGCTGCCTCCTCCTCCTCCCTCCCTCCTTTCTTGGCTGTCCCCTCCCACCTCTGCCTCTACAGGAGCCCTCTCTGTGTGTACATGGTTACCTGCAGGTTTCCACGCGCTTCGGGTGGCTCAGGGGGGTACAGATGGGTCACTGCCCCTCCTCAGGTCAGCTCCATAAGAGCACAGCCCTGTCCACTGCCCGTCCAGAGCCCAGCACACGGGGCCTGGCGCACGGGGAGTGCTCACTGAATATTGCTGGAAGGAATAGGTGTGTCTGAGCGTCTGTGTGTGCATGGTTGTGTGTTTGTGCCTACGGGGCTTGTGTAAGTGTGTTAGCCTCTGTGGCTTCTGTAACACGGCGTCGCACACTGGGGAGGCCTGAAACAGAAATGTATGCTCTCCCATTCCGGAGACCAGGAGTCTGAAATCAAGGTCTCCGCGGGGCCACACCCTCTCGGAAGGCTCCAGGGGGGAGGATGCTTCCTGCTTCTCCCAGCTTCCGGGGTTGGAGTCCCTCAGGCTTGTAGACGCCTCCCCCTGCTCCCCGCCTCCACCTTCAGGTGGCCGTCTCCTCTGCGTCTGCTCTTTGCTTCATGGCACCAGGCCCACCCTACTCCAGCACCCCTCATCTTGTCCAGTTATACCTGCCAAGACCCTGTCGCCAGATGTCACATTCACGGGCTCCAGGGGTTGAGTCGTGGACGTATCTTTCTGGGGAACGTGGTTCAGCCCAGGACAGGAAGGTCGGTCTATACCCCAGTGTGGGTGTTTAGCTGCGTCCGCCCTCACGTGTGCACCTGTGTGGGGTTGCCGTTCACACTGACCTCAGGGAACGGAAACGAACGAGGGCCTCGCCCCAGGGCCATCTTCCCAGGTGCAGCCACGCTCGGGGCCTGGTGGCCGATCCTGGAGCCTGGCCAGTGGGGACAGACTTGTTCCCAAAGCCAGAAGCCGGGCCCAGCACTGGGCACCGTTCAGACAAGCTGCCTCAGCGTCACACAGCCCAGACAGGTGGTCCCTTTGTGGGCCCCAGGCTGTAGGTGGGCAGACAGGACGATGGCCCTGCCTCTGGGGCCTTTCCAGCAGGTCTCCCCAGTAGTAGTGACGCAGTGGCAGGTCATTCTTCGTGGGGGCCGTCCTAGGCACTGCGGGGTGTTGAGCAGTGTCCGTGCCCTCCCACCTGATGTAGAGCACGCCCTGAGTTATGACAGCCACAAATGTCCCCAGACATCACCAGTGTCCCCTGCTGAGTCCTGCAGTCCCTTGCCCCGTGTGTGAGAAGGTGGGGACCGTGAGGGGAGCACACACTTGTATGAGCGCTGGGAGGGGCCGCGATGCACATGGTGGGCCCCCTAAGCGGGTGGGGCCCGTGCATGACGCGCACACACGTACAGGCTTCTGTGCGCACCCCGGGCTGCATAGGGGTATGTTCAATCAGTTGGCCCACATACCCTGAGCAGGTCAGGTCAGAGACGCCCCCTCCCCCCGCAGAGATGCCGGAGCCCCCGGGTCTGAGAGCCGGGCCTAACCTCGTCGGTACAGGTGCCTGTGGGTGCCTGTGCTATGCAGGCCCTAGCCTGGCCTGCGCTGGTGGCCACAGGGACGGGCAGGGGGAATGTAGGAAGGGGAGGGGCGCCTGTGCCCAGCCTGCAGGCTCTCGGGCCTAGGCCCTGTCCTGCTGTGGGCCAGCCCCACAGATCCCCACAGCCAAAGCCTACCATCTTCCTGGAGGAGGCCCTGTTTATGGGCTGAGGTCCCAGAGGTGCCGGGTGCCCAGGGGCCAGGGAGTGAGGGAGAGAGAGGGCTGGGAGGTACCTGCCAGCCACCCTGCCTCCCTCCTCTTGGACCCCCAGGGGTCTGGCTCCCCGCCTCCGACCTCCTCTGGGGGTGGAAGGAATCTGCCAGGCAGGTGAGGGCAGGAAGACGATGTCCTGGCCCCTGCTCCTCACACCTCCCCAGCTCCTGGTGACTGTCACTGGGGCGCGGGGGAGGGTGCAGTCCCAGCCAGGCGAGGCAAAGGACAGACACAGCTGGTGGGCAGGACAGGGAGGGCCCAGGGCAACACCGCTTCCCACCCCTCCGATGCCAGATGCCGAGGGGGTTGCCAGAGCCTGGGAGGGGGGCTCAGGACAGCCCTGGGGGCCCAGGGGCTACTTTGAGGCTCCCAGAGCCGCAGGTACTGGCCTGAAAAAGGAGGACAAGCGGGAAATGATTCCCTGGCTCCTGGGCCTCCCCCTCCCCTCCCCTCCCCCCACCTCCCCATGCAGTTTTTTTTCTTATTCCAGCCGCCCCTGTGGCTCCCTAGGGGCTCAAGGAGGGGGATGCTGACCCCCTTTCCCGCTGCAGTCATGAAGCCGGCTTGGCAAAGCTTAGACCAAAGGTGCAGGGACTCTGCTCTTTCCAAGAGTCTACACCCAGCCAGGCCCCTGAGAAGCCCCTCGCTTCTGCGGGGTGACTCTCAGCCTATGCCGTGTGTGCGCTCTCCCCCACACCCCAGAGGAGACAGCAGGCAAGTCCTGACTTCCATCCTGGGGTCTCTGCTTCTGCCAGCCTCCTCTGAGCCAGGAGGCAAGCTTCTGTGCTCAGTGGTCTCCCCTCTGACCACCCCCTCCTTGGCCTGAGCCCTGGGCCCCTGCGGGGGCTTGGGTGCTCACCTCCTGGGCAGTGCCTGGGGGAGCCCCGGGAACTCAGGGCCTCCACATCCCAGCAGGCAGGACTCCCAGATTTAGCCAATAAATTACAGAACACCCAGTTAAATGTGAATTTCGGAGAGACAATGAATACTTTTCAGAGAGAGTCCCACGCATACAAATATCCCAAACCTTATTCATCACTTCTCTGAAATTCAAATTTAACTTGGTAACGGTGGGGCCCTGTAACTTACCTGACAACACTACCAGGGGGCAAGGGCAAAGACCTTTCTCCCCCGGCATTACAAACAAGGCGCCGGTCCGGTGTGAGCATGTGTGAGTGTGACCAGATTGGGGTGTGTAGATCTGTCTGTGCACGTTTAGAGAAGCAATGAGCCTGGGTCTGTGTGGGGCGTGGGAGCCGGGTGGAGGTGCGTGGCCCATGCACCTGCTGGTGTGCACACGCCGGAGAGAGGACGGGGCCTGTGTCCGGGGCTGGGTGCCGTGGGGCATGTCTGGGATGGCTCCAGTGTGCTTACAAGCAGTGCCTTTGGGGGACGGCCCCGGCCTCTCCCTCTCCTGCTCAGAGCTGGGCGCCCTGAGACTCAGAGGGGGCACAGGGCTGCCTTAAAGCCCTGAGCTGGTGTGGGACACCTGGGTCCCAGTGCAGCCTCAAAGGAGGACCAGGGTGCTGGGATCAGGATTGAGAGTTGGGGTGAGCATGGCAGTGGGGGTAGGGGACTCGTGGAATTAGAGTCCCAAGCTGGTGCCCAGCCTAGCCTGTACCCTCTCCACCCATTCCCATCTGTCTGGTCCCCCATGGACAGGAACCCCAAGCCGGAGGAGATCCCCAGAAAAGCGAGGGTCACGAGCTGGGGCTTCTAGAAGGTTGTGGGACCACGCGGCAGGAACATCTGATGCAAGTGGCTGTAAGTGTCCCTTCCTGCTGACTGACTCACAGCCCGCTCCATTCCGGTGGCTCAGCAGTCCTGGGGACGGAGCCAGGGCCGCGGGCCTCGGTGAGGGTGGGGGAAGGGCGGGGAGAAGGGAAAGCAGGGGTGGGCGTGGCCAGGAGTTCTGGGCTGCGCTGCCTGCCTGGCTGTGGGTGTCTCTGGCTGTGGGCGTCTTTCCGGGAGCCACGGGCGGCGCGTGTGGTTTCTTGGGGGGTCAGTCATTGAAAGTCCCCAAGGTGGGGGCAGGGGTGGGGCTGGGGGCTGGCAGGGCAGGCCCAGCAGATGGCCAAAGGCCACCACTCTGCCCTAGTGACCCACGATGGGGCCCTTGGCTTGTCATCTTGTTTCCTCTCTGCCCCGTCCTCCAAGGCACTGGAGGTGGCTCTTGGGGAATCCGGGGCCCCTACTCCCAGCTGACCTCTCCCACAATAACCTGGGGCATCATGTACAAGAGCCCCCGGTTTTGAGGAGGGTGGGGAGCTTTCGGGTGTGCGTGCAGGTCCTGGGAGGCCAGGCCACGGGAGCACAAAAAAAGTGGTAGGTTAGGGAGGGCGAGGGCAGCAGATGCAGGGGGACATCGAATGCCCGGCCAGGCCACACCACTCAGGTCACCTGCCCCAAACCCTCTTGCAGCCCAGGGCCTCTCCCTGCCGGTTGACCCCAGACACCATCTGGAGGCTGCTTCCTTGGGGCTGCTCCTGGCCAGTCTGGGTCCCAGGCCTGGGGGGGGGGGGGGGGGGGGGAGAGGCACTGAGGTCTGCATGTCCTAGTGACACACAGGTTCCCCTCTTCCTAGGGCCAGGCAGAAGGCAGAGGTGGTTCCATGCCTCAGAAAGCTCAGTCACGCCCTGGGGTCAGCGGAGTGACAGCACAAACACGTCCTGCCCTACTGCCAGCAACCTGTCTGTGGCCGTGAACCCTAGCGGCAGAAGGCACTTTGCGAATGAGATTAAGGCCCTGAGGTGGGGGTGACCCTGGGTTCCCAGGAGGCCCAGAGTCCTCACGAGGTCCTCAAGAGAGGGAGGCAGAGGGTCAGAGGCAGAGGTGGGCAGACCCCACGCTGCTGCTGGCCGTGATGGAGGGAGAAGCTGCGGGGGGGGGGGGGGGGGGTTTGAGACGTGTCTTCCTGGGCCTTCGGGAGGAAACAGCCCTCACCTGGCTTTTAGCCCGAGTCCTGTGTGGGATTCCCGATCTCCACAAGTGTCACAGAATAGATTTCTGCCATTTTAAGCCCCCGAATCTGGTAATTCTTACAGTAGTCCTGGGAGGCTCACACAGGCATTGACGCCTGGCGTTGCCATTTTGCAGATGAGCACAGTGAGGCAGGTCCAGCCAGGCCCACGGGAGGGAAACCTGGCCGAGAGGGCGGAGGACAGTGGCGATGTGTCCAGGAGGCAGGAGGGGCCTGGAAGTCTGGACTCCGGGCCAGTGCCTGTGGCCGAAAGCGGCTGGTGCAGGGACCCGGCTCCAGCCTCCGGGAATGCCCTCCCCCAGGGTTGGATTTGCTAATGCTGCTAAAAGCTCCAGCGGATCCGCTGCGGGACTTGTGACCCGGCGCCTCTGGACCCTCCTCGCCCTCTGCCGCCGGACGCCCGCGGCGCCCAGCCCGTTCCCACGCCGTGACCCCCGCCGGGCTTGCCGCCCCCAGGGTCCCTCCTCCTGCTCATCCGCACGTCGGGACCCCGGGGTGGCGGGGGGGAGGGGGGCGAGGGCGCCGACAGGGGCGGGCGGGGTGGACTCCGGAGTCCAGGCCGCTCGCCCAGGGGAACTCGCTGCGGCCGCGCCTGCGCCCTGGCTCCGGCGCTGGGCCCCTCTGCCCCGAGGCGGGAGCGGTTGCCGGGCAACGCGTTTGCGTCACCGAGCCTGGCGTGGTGCCCAGGCTCCCTGGGTGTGGAAGATGGGCCCTGGAGCTGGGCCAATAGGATTCCAAGGACTGAGCGCGGGGGGCGTGGCTGAGCCCCACAATTCAGCCAATGGGATTGTTCTCCTCAGGGTCGCGCAAGAAGGGCCGCGCTCCTTTTAAAGGGACCGCGCACATCTCTCCGGCTTTGCTTGCCCCGAGGGCTCGACCCCAAGGTGAGGGTCGGAGGGCCGGCCCCGGGGTGGGGGTGGGGGGTGTGTGTGTCTCCTTGTGCCTCAGTTTCCTCAGGTGAGCATATCAGAGGCACGTGAACGGAGCATCCAGAGTCCGCTGCTCCCTGGAAGGGAACCCCCGCATTTATGCGGCGCCACGGTGTGCACCTAGACCTCAGGCACCTCCAGCATGAGGATCACCAAGCTCCTCGGCTTTAGGACAAGCACGCCCTCAGAAAGCCACACCGCAGTTGGGAACCTTATTTGTCCCCAGGCTTGGGCCCCTGCGCCCACCCTTCTAATCCTGGGGCCAGGAAACTGCCTTTACAAGGACCCCTTCCTGACCTGCAGGGTTCGGGAGGTTGGTTCCCCTGGGCTTTAGGTCTCAGGCAGTATCCCCTCCAGCCCTGTATCCGACAGCGGAAAACAAAGGGGTGGTGGTGAACATCTGGTCCCCATGGGCTCTGAGGGTCGGTGTCCATGGCCACAGTGTCCCTCCACCCTGGACCGGCCCTCCTTTCTCTCAACTGGTCCAGGTCAATGAAAATACAAATCAGGGGTAAGCAGTGACATTGGCTGATCCTGGGTGCAGACAGCCGCTGAAGTGTTACCCCAAACCACTCACCAGGCTCTGTGTCCCCAGCTTGGAGCGTCCCCCGAGGTGGCCTTCAGGGATTGGAGATGTCTGCGGCCAGGGCCCCTGCCGAGGCTGCTCTCAAAGACTGGGACTGGCATCTGGAGAGGTGGCAGGACCCACAGATTTGGGGAGAAGGACAGCAGGGCAGAGCCCTGGTCCACGTCAGGCTTTGGGGGGTGGACCCAGTCCCCCTCTGGTGGCCTTCCTTCCTGTCCCTGCATCACCCTCACCTCAGCCCCCTTGGACACCACTACCTGGGACGACCTGCTTTGAGCCTGGTTCCCTGGCCATGTAAGATGTCAGCTTTAGGGGAAACTGGGTGGGGGTACCTGGAAACCCTCAGTTTTGCAAATTTTGTTTAGTCTAGAACTAGTTCAAAATGAAGTAAAATTAAAAAAAGAAAGCACACCACTATTATTAAGTAATTTCTTTTTTTTTCTAACTTTATTTATTTTTGAGACAGAGCGTGAGCTGGGGAGGGGCAGAGAGAGAGGCAGACACAGAATCCCAAGCAGGCTCCAGGCTCTGAGCCATCAGCACAGAGCCCAACGCGGGGCTCGAACTCACAGATCGTGAGATCATGACCTGAGCCGAAGTCGGACACTCAACCGACTGAGCCACCCAGGCGCCCCAGAATGTGTGTGGTTTTAAGGCACCAAGTTTTGGTGGTATGTTACAGGGGCCCAGGACACCGTGCCCTCCCCCCAGGCTGATCCTTAGGGATGAGCCTGCACCAGCCTCCCCTTGCTGCTGTGACAGAGCAGCACATCTTCCCTGGAAGCTTCTGGAGACTGGACTGACAGAGTACGTTCATTCGACAGAGGGTGCGGTGGGGTCCCCCTGCTCTGGGCTTCTCCTCCAGGACTCCCACCAAAATGCCTGTTCTGGCCTTGGCCTGGCCGGGTGGCTGGAACTCACGGCTGTTCCCAGAGCCGAGCAGAGAACAGTCAGGAAGATCTGTTCACACAAAGAGAGGAAATGGGCTGGACGGCGGAGAAAGGGCCGCGGGGCGAGCAGATGCAGGGTGTCTGCCGGGACCCCGGGCTCGTGGCCACCTCCTGTGTCGTGACGGACCAGGGACCTTGCTGTGGGGTCCCAGCCGGCCCCATACCCATCCCCCACTGAGGTCAGGATTGGGGATCCGGTGCCCGGTGAGAGGGAAAATCAGCAAGCTGGTAAGTCCCGGGTGGAGGTCCCGGGGTGGGGGACACAGGGTGGCCACCTGACTATATCGCCACTTTCCAGCAAAGTGCTGGAGGGTGCCAAGTGTCACCAGTGTGAAATCCAGGTCAACCCGGCATCTGACGGAAGCTCAGACAGGCCTGGGGCTGGGCAGCAAGGTGGTGGGGACCAGCGCCCCCCCCCCCCCCGGGGACAGACAGAGCTGTCTCCAGGCTGTCGTCCCTGGTGGCCTTCCTGCGGACGGCATCCCCATCTAGGGACGGGAGGCCCACAGCAGGGAGGGGCAGAGCCGAGCAGCTGGTTTTGTTTTTCATCCACTGTCTTTGGAAAGAAGGGCAGATGGCTCCAGAAATATCTAGGAACGCACTCCCCTCCCTGGGTGGTGACCGGCAGTGCCATCGGAAGGTCAGCAGAGTGTAATGTAAACAGTGGCTTCAAAACAGCAGACCTGCACAAAACTCTGCTGTGGCTGGGGACAGCAAAGGTGACAACAGCCCCAAAGTCTGACAATTGCACGTGACGTGTCCACCGTGCACGCGCACGCCCCTCAGGTGCCTCCACCGCGCACGCGCACGTCCCTCGGCCGCGAGCAGGCGCGAGAATCGCCCACCTCCGCCGCCCCGAGGACAGACCCCGGACCCAAGACGCTCAGGGAGGGAACCACACACGAGAGGCCACACGGGGTGTGAGTCCACGTGGGTGAAACGTGCAGAACAGGCTCATCCAGGGACAGGGAGGGGGCTCGTGGGGGCCCGGGGCCGGGGGAGGGGGTGCCGGCGGGTGGTGATGAGGTTTCTGTTAGGTGAGAATGTTCGGGAACTAGATAGAGGTGATGATTGCACAACTTTGCAAAGGTGCCAAATGCCACCGAACTGTTGACCTCGACTGGGTGACTTGTATGGCATGTCAGTGACACCTCAGTAGAGATGTTTGACCACGGCAGAAGCCAGCGCGGCGGTGGTTTGTGATGGCGCGTGGTGACCGGGGACGAGGGGTTGACAGCACTGGGCGGGCGCGAAGGGCCGCCTGCTGCCCTGCTAACCCGGATGGGACGCACAGCAGATGACCGCAAGTGCCGGCCAGCGCCTGGCACGTTTCCTGGCCGCGGCGGGTCACCGCAGGCAAGGATCTGCGTGAACGCGGAAGAGGCCAGCGGGCGCGTGAGAGGCTGCCACGTTGCAGATCGAGAGCTGAGCTTCTGAACACGATTGGCAACAGGAGACCAGGCATTCGAGAAAACGCCTCGCTCACAAGAAATGTCGGATCGTGTGCGCACAGACATGGCTGGGAGGGTGTGAAGTCGGCTGCGGTCTCCGCGCTCCCCAGCGACGCGGCGGGCACCGGCACCCTGGGTCAGGAACGTCCCCTACAGCCTTTGTATCTGGCGGTGGTTCTGCCCCAGGGGACCTTGTCCAGGCAGGGGCCACGTCTGCACATCTGTGGTCATCGCACTGGGGGCTCCTGGCATCGAGGGGGTGGGGCCAGAAGTGCTGCTTGACCCCACACTGCCCAGGACGCCCTCCAGAGAACGATCCGGCCCTGACCGTCGTTGGGGGTGGGGGTGCGGGTGGGGGAGGGGAAGGCAGACCCCGGTCTGGAGAGACTCTCCCCAGGTGGGTGCAGCAGGAAACATCTAGAATGTTCCAGCAGTACTGTCTCTTGGGATGAACGGCTGCAACTACCTCGTCTGGCCCAGTCTCTCTCTTGCTGGCTCTGACGAAGCATGAGGCCGTGTTGAAGTGGCCCATGTGGCAGGGAGCCGAGGGTGGCCTCTGACCGACAGCCAGCAAGAGACTGCAGCCCTCAGTCCTGTAACTGCCGGGAGCCGAATTCTGCCGACAACCACGGGACCTCAAGCAGGTGCCTCCCCAGGTGAGCCTCCGGGTGAAAACACTTAAAAGAGAAGTAACTTTATTTAAAACAAAAAATTTTTTAATGTTTACTTATTTTTGAGAGAGAGAGAGAGACAGATAGAGCATGAATGGGGGAGGGGCAGAGAGAGAGGGAGACACAGAATCCGAAGCAGGCTCCAGGCCCCGAGCTGTCAGCCCAGAGCCCGACGCGGGGCTCGAACCCATGAACCGCGAGATCACGACCTGAGCCGAAGTCGGAGGCTCAACCAACCGGGCCACGCAGGCGCCCCGAGATTCTCCCGTTTCAAGTGCGCAGCTCGGGGCTGTCGGACACTCAGAGTTGTGCCCCCCTCATCACTGTGTGTCCATTTGGAAAGAACAAAGTGTGAAGATGTTGGTTTGCGTCTTATGTGAGGTTCTTCTGTGTTCGCGGGAGAATCAGTCTGTGTCTCTTGTGGCGTCGGGCGATGGCAAACTTCCGTAAGAGCCGGTAGTGGCTGTTTTCAGCTCTGTGGGGCTAGGGGTCCCTGTACAGACGCTTGGCTTTGCCACCGTAGCGCAGGGGCCCCCTGGGTCATAGGCAAATGAATGAGCGGAGCCGTGTGCCGATAAAACTTTATCTACCAAAACGGACAGCGGGCTCCATGCAGCCAATCCTGATGGGTGACTGATGTGTTTAATTTTGTTGTGAGCTAGTCTTGGGCGCTTGCTTTAAAGTGTTCATCCTTGCTGTTTTCCGAATTTTCGTTCTTTTGTAGATGATGTTTATCCTGTCTTTGTCTCTCTAGTTAATCTGAAGGGATATATATTAGTTTTCATTTTATTAGTGGCTAACTATCTGCGTGTACATATACAAACGTATGTGTGTACGTATAAGCATATTGAACTTAATTTTGCCAATATCATCATCTGTGAAATAGTATCTACGGATTCTGGCCTTAAAAACATGAATATATTCAGGGACACCGGGCTGGCTCATTCGGTGGGGCATGTGACTTGATCTTGGGGCTATGAGTTTGAGCCCCATGTCGGGTGTAGAGATTACTTAAAAATAAAGTCTTTAAGGGGTGCCTGGGTGGCTCAGTTGGTTAAGCGGCCGACTTCACCTCAGGTCACGATCTCGCGGTCCGTGAGTTCGAGCCCCGCGTCGGGCTCTGGGCTGACGGCTCAGAGCCTGGAGCCTGCTTCTGATTCTGTGTCTCCCTGTCTCTCTGCCCCTCCCCCGTTCATGCTGTGTCTCTCTCTGTCTCAAAAATAAATAAAACGTTAAAAAAAAAATTAAAAAAAAAAGAAAAAAAATAAAGTCTTAAAAAAAAAGAAAGAATAGATCCAATTAACATCGTCTGCAAATGTGAATCTCTGTCTAGAAATTGCAGGAGAATCAACTTAAAATTTAAGAAGCCAGTTACTGAATCAGTTCCAAAAGCAAGAGGCTTCCTATATATGTCAGACATAATCATTTAGAAAGTACAATGGGAAAAAGGACGTCATGGAAAAACATTCATAGTAACAACCAAAAATAACTGGGAATTAACTTTAAAAGAAACGTGCAGATATGAAATGTCCAGAACAAGCAAATCCACAGAGACGGAAAGTGGATTCATGGTTGCCAGGGGCTGTGGAGTGGGATGGGGGTCACAGCTCATAGGGACAGTTTTTTTTGTTTTTTTTAGGGTGATGGAATATTCAAGAATTTGATGTTAATGGTCGCACAACTCTGAGTGCACTAACGACTACTGAATTCGTACTTTAAAATGGCGAATTTTACTTTTTTCTTTTTTTTAAGTTTTTTTCAAATTTTATTTTTAAACTTTTAAAATTTACATCCCAATTAGCATATAGTACAGCAATGATTTCAGGAGTAGATTCCTTAATGCCCCTCCCCCATTTAGCCCATCCCCCTCCCACACCCCCTCCAGTAACCCTCCGTTTGTTCTCCATATTTATGAGTCTCTTATGTTTTGTCCCCCTCCCGGTTTTTATAGTATTTTTGTTTCCCTTCCCTTATGTTCATCTGTCTTGTCTCTTAAAGTCCTCATATGAGTGAAGTCATATGATTTGTCTTTCCATCCCTGTAGTTGCAAATGGCAAGATTTCATTCTTTTGGATTGCCGAGTAATACTCCATTGTGTGTGTGTATATATATATATATATATATATATATATATACACACCACATTTTCTTTATCCATTCATCCACCGATGGACATTCGGGCTCTTTCCATACCTTGGCTATTGTCGATAGTGCTGCTATAAACACGGGGGTGCATGTGTCCCTTCGAAACAGCACACCTGTATCCCGTGGATAGATGCCTAGTGCAATTGCTGGGTCGCAGGGTAGGTAGTTCTCTTTTTAATTTTTGGGGGAACCTCCACACTGTTTTCCAGAGTGGCTGCACCAGCTTGCATTCCCCAAAATGGCGAATTTTAGAGTATGTCACGTGTATCATTTTTTTTCAGTAGGCACCATGCTCATTGTGGAGCCCAACATGCGGCTTGACCCTCACGAACCGTGAGATCATGGCCTGAGCTGAGATCAAGAGTCGGATACTTAACTGACTGAGCCACGCAGGCGCCCCTCAATTTTTAAAATCATATGAAGAAAAGAGAAAGGAAAATGCACTGTGCACAGGTGCTGAGTGCTGGAAATGACAGAGGGACGCGTGTGGCCGGGGTAAATGGAGAGATACGCGGGACCGTAGGGATCGACCTATGTTCCAGAATGAACCTGGAACCACATTATTATGCAAATTAACCATTTTCACCAGAATCACAGAAGCAAGTTTTCTGGAACTGAAAGGAATTTTAAAGTCCATCGGCAATCTATACTTAGAATAGTCCAGAAAATATTAAAAAACAACAACGAGGAATTTATATTGGCAGATACAACCATTACTCTAACTTTACAAGGTACATTAAAATTGGAGCTGGAGGAAGCTGCTAGAAGACCCAGAAAGAGCCCCGTGTAAATACATAGCACTCCTGATCTGTGCGGAAGGGCCACGCTGTGCTGCAGTAGGGGTTCCTTGTTATTTAAAAAATAAAAATTCCGGAACGCCCGGGTGGCTCAGTGGATTAAGCGTCCCACTTCGGCTCAGGTTGCGATCTCATGGTTCGTGAGTTCGAGCCCCGCGCCGGACTCTGTGCTGACAGCCTGGAGCCTGCTTTGGATTCTGTCTCCCTCTTTGTCTGTCCCTTCCCTGCTCATGTTCTCTCTCTCAAAAATAAACATTAAAAAAAATAAAAATGTCTCTAGAGCCTTACCTCACACCATACGTGGAAATGAAACTCTCAAGTTTATCTAACGTTTAATATTTGAGAAAAGAAGAGGGGCACCTGGGTGGCTCAGTTGGTTAAGCATCTGACTCTTGGTTTTGGCTCAGGCCGTGATCTCACAGTTCCTGAGTTTGAGCCTTGCTTCAGGCTCTACACTTATAGCTCGGAGCCTGCTTGAGATTCTCTCCCTCTCTCTCTCTCCCCCTCCATGCTGTCCCTCTCTCAAAATAAATAAACATTAAAAAAACCCCCAAAACAGACAGGGAGCCAGGGTGGCTCAGTCAGTTAAGCATCTGACTTTTGATTTTGGCTTAGCTCATGATTTCACGGTTCAGTTTGTGAGATCAAGCCCTGATCAGGCTCTGTGCCAGCAGCTCGGAGCCTGCTTGGGATTCTCTCTCTGTCTCTCTCTGCCCGCCCCCCACCCCCCCGAACAAATAATAAATAAATAAACATCTACAAAATAAAAAAAGAGGAAAACCATGAAGAACCAGGAGAAAACAGAGGTGAATATTTACATAAAGGCCTCCCCAGCCAAAGTTTGTAAGCGTGTCACTAAGGGCAGAAAATGTCGAGGAAAAGAATGACCAAAAATGTGAAAGCTGGTAAAGAGAAGAAAAAAAAAAAGTATGTTGAAATGATCATAAACAAAGTTAAACAAGAAACCAGGAGAAATTTGTGTAACGTATATGACAAATTATATGCAAAAAAGCTTTTATAAGCACGTATTATTAAAGGGTCTCTACACCCAACATGTAAAGAGTTTTTAGAAACCAATAAGAAAAGACCACTTTCCAATGGAAAAAAAGGACAAAGGATATAAAATTGGCAATATAAACGGTCAACGTGCGGTGAGAGTGTTTTCCTATCAAATAGGTAATGACCCAGTTTTGGGAGGATATAAGGAAGTGGGATCCCTGAACCTGTGTAGATGGGGATGTAGATTAGTGCCCCCTTTCTGCAGGGTACTCCACAACTCATCAAAATGTCCCCCAGGGTAATGCCCTCTGACACACACAGATACCAACCCTGGCATTTTACCTGTATCCACAATCGGGGATATTTATAAAGATCTGACTAGAAAATTTACTGTCGCCAAAGTCACGGCAACAACCAGGAGGCATCGGTTAACCGATGGGGCACCTGCACGGTGCGTGCCTGGGCTTGTCCACACCGCCTGTCCGCCTGCGTCACCCTGGGCCCCCACCTGCCTCTCCACTTGGTGGTCAAGACCAGAACCAGCATATCGGTCCAGTGCGTCACGGTCGGTTTTTAGGACAAAGAAAGGATCCAAGTCATTCCCACCTTGACTTTGCTTCCACCTCAGGAATCACTGCAAAGCAACAGGGCCTGGGGAGGCTCCGGCGAGGGCTGGTGCAACTAAGGAGGGGGTTCTGAGGGGTAGAGCCCGCCCCGGGGCGACTTCCAGTGACAGGGGCTCCTGATCTTCTGAGGTGGCCTCGCCCAGCTGTTCCCGAATTACCAGAACGTTCCTTCACGAACACCAGAGGCTGCCTCCCTCGTCGTTTCCACGGGAATGATGTAGATTCCCGCCACTCCTAGGAGTCCCTGCTGGCCAGGAGGGGGCTTGGCCAGCGGTCTTGTCCAAGCAGCCCCGCCGTGCCCTCCCTCGTCTTCCCCGTCTGACCACATCTCCATGCCAACGCCTGCCCCCCATTACCTCTCCCGGCTGGACAGCTTCTGGGGTTTTGGCGTGAACCACGCACCCCGTTTGGCCTCAGATTCCTGCGTTCCCAGCAGCCCGAAGCAGGGGGGTGTCTTAAGGCCACACACGATGGTTCTCTGATGGTTCTGGGCTCAGAAGTCCTTACACCCAGGTGTGGGCAGGGCCGGTTCCCCCAGAACCCCAGGGTCATCCCGCCTCAGGGACCTTGACAAGGTCCCCTCTGTGCCATGAGGCGACAGGTCCCAGGACCAGGAAGGGGACATCTTTGGGGGTGATTACAAATGATAATAGCAGCTCCCAAATTTTTAGCTGTTTCTGGAAATTGTGGTGCATTTGCAAAGTCGATGGGTAAGGAGGCCATGGCTCCTTTAGAAGGTGTTTCCAGATAACGTGATTCCCGAGAAGCCGCTCAATTCCCACGGAGACAGCACGCCCTCTAGGGGCGAGAAGCCAGCCCTGCCCTGGTTCCTGCGCAGCCCTACCCACCGCCGCTTCGTCTGCTCCCACTTGCCAGAGACCCATGCCTGGGGGCCCCGGAACCGGGGCACGTGCATTTGAGAGGGACCCCATCTTGCACAGAAGAAAGAGCAGTCGGGGTGAATGACTCAGGTGTCCGCTCAGAGCTGGCTGCCCAGAAAACTCCTGGCTGGTTCTGCCCTATCACGCTGCAGTGGGTTCAACATTTTCTGGCTCCTTCTCCCGCACAGCCGAAAGGCAGAGTTAAAATTGTGCCTAAGCACTGGCGACACTGACGAAACAGAAACGGGGGACAGAGCACGTGCCTTCCCCACGGTTCTCAGCCTGCTTTCCGGGGACTTCCATCCTCCCACCCCACGAAATCCTAACTTCACCCATAGCCTGGGCGTCTGTTTACCTATCTGGGGCACTCTGGCGGGCACACCGGCCATCGTGACATCTGGGATCCCTCGCCCCTTGGGGATGAGGGCACCCTGGGGACAATGGCCGTGATGTGTCCCAACACCGCCCCCCCCCCCAACCAGGAAAATGGAAATGACCACCAGCAGCCGCAGGTACAAAAATGGCACAATTTATTCTGATGCTTGGGTGGGAACACCCGTGGGCGGGGAGGATGCAGAGGGTCCCTGCCACCGTCCCCGGCCTGGCCGCACGGCGGGAGCAGCTGGGAACCCTGGGGCGCACAGTGGTTCTGCGGTTTGGCTGTGGTCTTGCATTTGAAGGGGCGACATTCGACTGGACAGTTTCCTCGTCCTGGGAGGCTGTCTTGCCAGGCGCCCCCCTGAGCTGGGCCCCGGAGGCTTCCAGAAGGACCGAGGCCCGAGCTCTTGTTAATTGCACTTGTTCGGTGTCGGGTGACGGTGCCCCTCACGTCTGCGAGCATCCCAGACACCCAGAGGTACTGAGTCGGCACGGTCCACACTGGAAGGGCAGCCACGGCGAGAGGCCACGGAGCATGTGTGGGCAGGCAGAGGCACGAACTCGGGGCAGAACGGGGCTTCCCGCGGTCGCTTCGGTGCAGCCCCCGACGGGGCCCTGGCCACCCCTCCCAGGGTCCGTGGGAGACAGTGGTGGGATCCGGATCCCACAGCCACACAGGGCCACGCAAACAGAGGGTTTTGATGTGAAGCCGGCAGGCTCTGCAGAAGGACTAGTTCCAGCTACCATCTGGCAAGACTCAAAGATCCCGCCCAGGAGAGCGGTTCCAGGGGACTCATCCTGTGTTGTCCACACGGGACAGGGGATATTTTTCTAAAGGGGGAGGCAGGCTCACGTATAGGAAAAGAAAAATCGTATCTTTCATGATCCACGAAGGGGCCCGGGGGGGCCGGGAGGCAGGCCGTGGGGTCCCTGTCGTACCTGTCGTGAAGCAGACACGGGGCTCCCAGGCGCCGGCTGCCCGCAGGGCACAGGTCCGTGCGGGCCCACTGGGCAAACGCAAGTGCTTTACAAACACAGTGGGTTTTCCCAGGTGCCCAACACATACAACCATGGAGTCCAAGTTCAATGCCGGCCGAGGAGACGGGCTCAGGGTGGCCAGACCCACGGCTGCTGCATCTGGGATCGGGGAGGACTCGACCCTGGCGCTCAGCGTAGCCGCGACAGCATGGAGCTCCGATCACTTGCTGGGCTTTCTAGAAAGCACGGGCCCATGTTCCGGAGACGTGGCCCTCAGGCTAGAGTGTCCCCTGGGCACTGCCTCGGTGGCCGCAGGGCCGAGCGGCGCTCAGTGGCACATCCGTGCAGTCATTTCTTTCTGTTAAGAACGAGCGGGACGTCAGGTATCGAGACGAGGAGGACAGAAACCACACCCCAGAAAAGCAGATCCGGTCTCAAGGGACCCGCAGGCTTCATTTTACGCCAAACTGTACGAACAACGGAACAGATAACCGGGTGGGGGGGGGCCCCAAGCCATTCTGTGAAGGGCCAAAAAGGCAGTGTTGTCGAGGGTGAGCGGCTGCGGCAACGCGTAAACGCTAAGGCACGAAGACATCTTGCCACGTTCTGCACGACAGCAAGACCCCGGGAGCCTCGGTGTGCAGGAGCAGCGGGCAGATCAGCACCAGCCCACGTCCTTTACACACAGCCTGGGGAAAACAGCCTGGGGAAGTCTCGCTGGCCCCAGAAAGAACTGGAAGCATCGATACGGGAGAAATGATGAGGGTATCGAGGCACGAAGGCAAAAAAAAAAAATCGGGGCACCTGGGTGGCTCACTCGGTTGAGCATCCGACTCTTGATTTCAGCTCAGGTCGTGAGCGTCTCGTGGTCGTGAAATCGAGCCCCACACTGGGCTCTGCGCTGACCGTGCAGAGCCTACTTGGGATCCTCTCTCTGCCCCTCCCCCACTTCCTCTCTCTCTCAAAATAAATATGTAAACATTAAAATGAACAAGCAAACAAACTGAGCCTCCTTTAAGCGTCTGACTTCAGCTCAGGTCATGATCTCTTGATTCGTGAGTTCGAGCCCCGCATCGGGCTCTGTGCTGACGGCTCAGAGCCTGGAGCCTGCTTTGGATTCTGTGTCTCCCTCTCTCTCTGCCCCTCCCCCACTCGCGCTCTGCCTCTAACTCAAGACGAATGAACATAAAAAAAAAAAAAAAGAAAGAAAGAAAGAAAGAAATCATTGCTTGGTCTCCAGCCAGGCAGTGAGGACAAGGGTGGGGGAGACTGGGATGTCCGGGCCCGGCCACTGGGCCGCTGGTGTTTGCAGGGTGACCTCCCCAGGGTCCCCGAGGGCATGGCAGCCGCATCCCCGCCATGCCCGCCAGTGGGGGGCACGGAGCAGCCAGAACCAAAAGAAAGCCCGGGGCGGGGGGGGGGGGGGGTGGGGGGGGTGGGGGTGGGGGGGTGGGGGGTGGTCCCGTGTGCCTGCCAGGAACCCAAACGGCCCACTCCACTCGAGTGTCACTGCATCACAAATTTGGGCCCGGGCCCAAAGAACCCCCCTCCGCTCCCCTCCGCTGACTTCGGGCTGTGGAGCCGCGGGCGCCGCCGCCAAGCCGGGCGTCTGGGCCCTGCGGGCCAGCCCGGGACCCCGACGTCCCCCCGCCCGCCGGTCCCGGCCCGCTCACCAGCGGCTCGAGCTCCTTGGTGTCGATGAGGCCGAACTCCTTGACGAAGTAGTAAAAGTGCTTGTAGCAGGTGTTGACGTGCGCCTCGGAGCCCATCTGCGCGATGCGGTCGAAGTGGTGGATGTACACGTGCACGAACACGCGGAACAGTCGCGACAGGATCTTCCTCACCACCTGCAGGAAGTTCTTGGGAAACGGCGTGCCTGTGGGCGGGGCGAGAGGCTCAGCGGGGCGGGGCGCCCACCTCCCCTTCCGGACCCCGCTTGGGTTCCGGCCCGTGGGCGCCAGCGCCGCGCGGGTTTCCGGTGAGGCTTCTGGTCCTTAGCGGACTCCCTGATGGGCTCCCGGTCCTCCTGCCCCCACCCCCGGTTCGTCTCTACCACGTCCTCTCGTTGGCCGGCACCGACGCTTCCTTGGGCCACGGTGGGTCGCGTCAGGCGCCCCCGCGTGCCCCTTCCACCCCCATCCGTTCACGTCCCTCCGTCCCGCGGCACGGACGGGGTGCAGCCAGCCCGGGCAGGTGCGTGCCCGGGACCGGAAAGAGCGAGGGGCCCCCGTCCCCGACGTGAGGGGCTAGCAGCCCAGGGAGAGGACGCACAGAGACGCCGCGCCCTGCGGGAAGCCCCCGTGTGCCGGGCGCACGTCCCCCAGGTGGACACACTGGCGCGTGCGGGATGCGGGTGCGGGAAAGCTCTCAGGACGGCGCCGCAGCGAGAGCGGGACGGCCAGCCAGCGCCCCACGCGGCAGGGCCCACGGGGCTGTCCTCTACCCGGAGGCAAGTGGGAGGGACAAGGCTCTCTACGAGTGGACTGTGACCGGTGCAGCCTGACCCTGCGCGTCCCGGGTGCCGCCCTGCTTCCTCCCCTGTATCTGGGCCCAGGTGGCCTCTCGGGGCAGGGGAACGATGGTGCCGGCCCTCGGTCACGGGCAAGCGTCCGAGCGTGGTGAACGGGACGTTCCCGGCCGACTCTGTGGAGGCTTTGCTCAGGCTCACTGAGGCCTGTGCACGTTCCCCGTCCCTCGACTCTGGACGTGAAACCGAACGGTCTGTGGGTCCCTGCGGAGCAGATGCTTTCCTTGAAAGCCCCTGGAAGCCATGCGGTGGGACGGTCACCTCAAGGGCTGGCAGTCCCCACGCGCTGGGGCCCCTCGTAGTGGAAAGAGGCTTTAAGCTCAGAAGGAACATCAGGCCCACAGCAAGCGGACAAACGGAGCCCCGGGGAGCCCGGCTCGGCACCGAACCCACACGGGGCCAGGGTGTGAGGCCGCCCCGGCCCCCGCTGCGCCTCTGTCCTAGGACGGGAGCCGCCAAGGGCGCTCCTGGGTGAAGGGGGGCAGTTTAAAGCAGGCTGGTCTGGATGGGCCTGACACAGAATCTCCCAGGACTAAGCCGCACACGCTCCTGAGGACTCTCCCGCGGGGTGCGAACCCGGCCCTGTCTGTTCTTACAAATAAAGTGACACCGGGACACAGGTGCACCCGTTTGTTTATGAACCGCCTACAGCAGCTTTCGGTCTATGACGCAGACGTGAGCCGTCAAGACACATACCGTGTGGCCGGCCAAGCCGGAGAGATTTACCAACTGGTCCCCATGAGGAAAAGTGCGCAACCCCTGGTCTGACATTAAGAGCACAGGCTGGTGGCTCGAGACCCAAGCGGACGCACAAGCGTGAACGGAACCCACACGGGAGCCAGGATGAAGCGTGAACCCCGTCCTTCCCTTGCGAAGCCACAAACCCAGCCCCAGGGGGCGCCCGGCACACGGGACACCACTCTGCGTGAAGCGTTTCCTCTGCCTGCCTGGCCAGGGCCCTGCAAGCCTCAGGGTGCCGCTGGCCAGGCCGGACCCCCCACCCGATGTGACCGTGTGGGACGGGCCTGGGGCCCCGAGAGCCTGAAGCACAAGGGCCTGCATGAGGCCTCAGGGTCCCACTGGACGGCTGCGAGGCACCTGCCAAGTTACTTTTCTCTGCCTCTCGTCGGTATCCTGTTCGGTAAGCTTAGGAGTCACCTTCCGTGGCGAGGGGCAGGCTTGGGGCCTCAAGCTCTAGGGTGCCGCCCCCCCAAGGAGCAGGTGGGACCTGTTGGGGTCCCAGCAGGGCTGGCGGCCACAGTGACGGAGGGACTGCACACGCAGAGGGGGCCCCGGGGGCTCGGCCTGAGACCTGTCTGCCCTGCTGCTGCTCGGGGATGCCGTGTCAACGCTGGCGGGGACAGTTGAAGCCGTGTCCCAGGGAGTCTCCCGGTGCCACTGTAACAAACTATCACCGGCCTGGCGGCTTAAATGCCGGAAGCCACAAGTTCCGAGTCTGTCGCTGGCCTGATATTGGTCAAGGTGCTGGAGGCACTGTTCCCTCCGGAGGCTCCGGGGTCAGTCCGCGTCCTTGCTGCCTCTGGAAGCCCACGACCCCTTCCCCCTTCCCGGCTGCCGCGCCACCTTCTCTCTCAAGTCGGATCTCGCTCTGCCTCCTTCTCACAAGGGCCCTTGTGACGACACTCAGGCCGCAGCAGGACGATCCAGAGTCATCTCCCATCTCAGGGTCCTTAACTTAAAGAACAACGTGCCCACCGCGCACGCAAACGTCCACAGAGGAAAGTGCCCACCGCGCACGCGCATGTCCACAGACGACCGTGTCCCCCGCGCACGTGCACATCCCTCGGCCGTGAGCAGGAGCGAGGCGCCCACCCCCGCTGCCCCGCGGACGGACCCTGAACACGACGCTCAGGGTGGGAACCAGACACGAGAGGCCACGCGTGTGAAACGTCCAGAACAGGCTCATCCACGGACAGGAAGGGGGCTCAGGGGTGCTGGGGGAGGGGGTACTGGGGGAGGGGGCTCCTTTCAGGGTGGTGGAATGTTCCAGAACCAGTTGTGGCCCTTGCATAAATCTGCAAACATACTACGAAACGCCCCTGAAGTGCCCGCTTCAGACGGGCCGACCGTACGAACGCGAATCCTACCCGCCCGGCCCGGCCGCCCCGACTCACCAACGTGGGTGGGAAAGAGCTCCTCGTTGTTGATCTGCACCTCGATCCAGTCCATGAGCAGGTCCATGTAGCGGGGGGCCGACAGCGCCGTGGGCTTGCGGAACTGGTGCTCGTCTTGCCAGCGGTACTCGTACTTGGGGCCGCCGGACATGACCGGGCAGGACTGCTCCGTGCACTCGTCGCCGATGGTGCCGTAGATGAGGTTGACGCGGTTGAAGAAGTCCACCACGTGCACGGCCACCCAGTCGCTGAGCTCCTCGCCGGGGGGCAGCTGCACGGCCAGCTTCAGGTCGAGCCCCGCGTTCAGCGACGCCTGGGCCTTCTTGTGCAGCTCGAACCGCTGGGTGCCCGGCTCGAACTTGCGCTTGGGCCGGAAAGTCTTGTCCTTGTTGAAAACCTGCTTCAGGAAGGGGTTGGACATGGTGGCCCCGTGCCCGGCCCGTGCTCCCCGGCGAGGCCTCTGCACAGTGGCCCCGGGCAGGGCGCTGCTGTCAGCTGCGGGGACGGGGGACTGGAGATTCGCGGCGTCCCCGGCCTCGCCCGAGATCTGGAACACAGAAAGGGGAGAAGGGTCACCTGTTTCTGGAAACCCTCTTCCGGAAGCACAAGGGGCTGGATCGGGAGGCCCCCGAGACTCGTGGTTTTCAGTTTCACGGAGAGGGCGCCGGTGGACACAATGGTCCGCCACCTCGGCAGAAGGCGCTGAGGCAAAGCCCCCAACGAGCCAGAGCTGGCGGAGTCCTGCTGTACAGGGGGAGGGGTCGTGTGCAAAGCCGCGCAGCGGCCAACGGAGACCGCAGCAGGTCAGTGGCGGCCAAGGGTGAAGGGAGGTCTCCATCCCTGGGACCTGCAAACGGACCTTATTTGGAAAAAGGTGCTTTGCGGAGGTGATTGAGCATCTCGGGACGCGCTCCTCCTGGTTATCCAGGTGTCCCTAGTCCGATAACGGCTGTCCTCGCAGAAGGACACGCGGACACACGGGAGAAGGCTGCATGAGGATGGAGGTCAAGGGGGGGCACCAAGGATTGGCCCGCACCGCCAGGGCCAGGAGAGAGCCGGGAGCAGACCTCACCACCCTGAGGGCATGCGCAGAAACCGCGCTCCCGATGGACGGACGGGAATTCTGGGGGGACACGCTGCCCCACAGGGCCTGCCTAAGAGGCCCGGGCGAGCCCGTCTGGGTCCTGTGTGTCCAAGCTGGGACCAGGATGGGTGCCCACTGGCTTCTGGGGACGCGGCCCTGCCCAGGGCGGTGAGGGCCCTACTCCCCCTACTCTTCCAGCCTCTCTCTGTGCTCCGTGTCCTGTTACCTGGGACAGTACACGCCCCCGTCAGGGAGTGGGACAGAGCGCAATGGAGCACGTGAGGCCGGGTGCTCATGCGGGACACAGTCACCATGCTGTGCCTGGCACTGCCCATTACCCCACACTGTCCCGGGAGCGAAGGCCGGGCTGCGATGGGGGAGGCCGGGTGCCAGAGTGGCAGGCGGGGCCGGGGTCCTGGGAGTTCACCAGACAGAAGGCGCAAAAGGGGAAGCCCGGGGAGAGGCGGAAGTGCCAGGCCCCGCCCTGCGGCCCTCCGTATCCCTCCTCCATTTGCTGCCTACAAGTAACCGTTTACGACTTCACCGCAAATGCCCACCCCCGCCAGCTTCTCCTTTACTTAAACTGGGGGGGGGGGGGGAGGCTCGTTCCTCTGACTCCACCCCTCAAGATCCAGCACGTAGCTCTAGGAAAGTACCACAGACTCAGGGCTCCTAACAGCCCAACCGTGGTATCAGAAAGTTCTAGAGGCTGCAGGTCCGAAACGGCCCTCCTGGGAGTCCTCGCCTTTCCCGGCTTCCAGGGCGTCACATCTTCGGCCATCAGCCCACATGGCTCTGGCCTCTGCTTCCCTCATCAAGCCCCCTTCTGCAGGGACCCCACTCACCCCCCAGCCCCCACGGCGGCCCCCACAGAGAACGTGCAGCACAGGCACTACCTGTCCGGGTGCAGGGGTCCCCAGACTCCTGGAGAGCCCGGATGAGTGCACACAGCGGCCCGGGATGCAGGGAGGGTGACCCAGACGGCGGGCTGGCAATGGGGGCACCTGGGCTCCCAGCAAACACTTAGAGCTGTCGTGGCTCCACCACGGCCCGTGGCCCTCTGTTGCCGGGATGTGGGAAGAAGGGGCCTCCCGGGACCCTGGGCCCTGACGAGGCGCCCCCGGAGCCGGCGACTGCATTTCTGGGGCCACGTGCGGCCTGAGCACCTGCCTCGCCAGAACTGGGCCGACTCTGTGCCCGCTGTGGCCGAGCTGGGAGCCCCACCTGAGCGGTTTGGGCCGTGTGGACTCTCGGCCACGAGACTTAAAGAGAGATTGCTCGCAGCTGAAGGGCGCCAGCACCCAAGCATAGCCTCGAGAGCTGGTCCTTCGGCGGCCACCGGGGGCCAAATGGGAGGTGGCAGCAGAGATGCAGGGACCCCACTGCCACCCTCCCGCCTGCTCACAGCTGCCCAACCCGGCCAGCGTCGGCCTTGTCCTCGGTGTGTCCCCAGGGCCTGCTCCCGGGGGCTGAGGCAGCACCTGATGTGCAAGGGCGTGAAGCAGGCTCCCTGCCCTGGTGAGTGGGCAGGAGACGGTGGGAAGGATAAGGGCCTCCAAAAGTGTCCCCGTCCTGGTTCTGTGACCGGGAACCTGTCACTTCACGTGGCAGAGAGGACCCTGTCAAGGCCCCTGAGGCGGGGGTGACCCTGGGTGCCCCAGGGGCCCAGCGTCCTGGCGAGGTCCTCACGAGAGGGAGGCAGAGAGATGGGCAGACCCCGTGCTGCTGGCCGGGAGGATGAGGAGGGGCCGCAGGCCCAGGATGCGGGGCCTCTGGAAGCCAGAGAAGGGGGGAAAGGGGGCTCCCTGGGGCCCGGGGGGGGGGGGGGGAGTCCTGCCCACGCCTGGGTGTTAGAACTTTCCAGCCCAGCCCTGCCCACCCCACTTTGAACTCACGACCTCCAGAACTGTGAGATGACAGAGGTGTGTGGCTCCAGGCCACGGAATCTGTGGTCACTTGCTGCAGGGGCCCCAGGAGACTCAGGAGCCACCAGCTAACAGGCCCTGTGGAGTTTCATAACGAGCCCGGGCACAGCGACTCGCTGCTGACGACACCGCGGCAGCCCAGCCTGGCTACCCGTGGGCCCGGGCCCTTCCTGCCTGTGGCGTGGCTGGCGAGGCCTCCCACCCTCTGCGTGGACAGGCAAAGCCCCACCACTCCTCTGGGCCCAGATGAGCCGCGCTCAAGGCGCAGGAACCGCGCAAAACACAGAAGGTGAGCATCAGGGTCGCAAGAGCTGACCGGAGACAGCGGGGTCAGAGGGACGGAGAAACCAGCGCTCCCACGACAACAGCCGTCACCACAAAGCCTGTCACCAGCGCCAGCGAGGACGGGCAGACCGGAACCCTTGGGCCTGGCCAGTGTGCGCGTAAAAGGCAGCGACCACTGGGGACAACAGCCCAGCACGGGGCTGCCCCGGGGCCTAGCGATGCCTCTCAGATCCACGGGCAAGACAGGCGACGCGTGCACACGAAACATACACGCGTGTTCGCGGCAGCGCAATTCAGAACGTTCACCAAAAAGTGGAAACAACCCAAACGTCCATCAACGGGTGACCACATGAACCAGCTGGGTCTGCCGCGCACGTGCACGTCCTTGGCTATGAGCAGGAGCGAGGCGCCCACCCCGCCGCCCCGCGGACGGACCCCGAACACACGATGCTCAGGGAGGGAACCGGACACGAGAGGCCACACGGAGTGTGAGTCCGCGGGTGTGAAACATCCAGAACAGGCCCATCCAGGGACAGGAAGGGGGCTCGTGGGGGCTGGGGGAAGAGTGGGGGTGACGGCTGATGGGGACCGGGTTTCCTACGGGGTGATGGAATGTTCTGGAACCAGAGGAGGTGCCTGCACAGCCTTGTGAACTGAAGACACAGGGCTGTGCGCTGTTGATGAGTGGGCGTAAGGCACGCGGATGTTATCTGAGAAAGGGGGGGGCACGGGCAGGCCTCTGTCCGGGGCCCTAAACGGCTGAAGCGTCCCTGTTCGCTCGCACCGAGGCCGGCGTGGCTTGTAACCTCCGCTCACGGGGCCCTGGAGCAGCCACCGAGAGGCACAGAGAGTAGACGGTGCCGGGACGACTGGAAGGAGGGAGGTCCCGTGATGACCCCCGGCCAGTGGCTCGAGGCGCCTGTGCTCTGACAAGGACACGGGGCGACAACGGAGAGAAGCGCGTCCGCTTCCCTCCCCAGGGTGGCCCGGGGGCTCTGGCACCATCGACGCTCCCGGCCGCCTAGGTGGATTCGGCTTTACGGTCACCCCCAAGCAGTGCGGCACCGACAGCGGGCCCACCGGGTCTCCCTGGGGCACTGTGGGGTGGCATCCCCGCCCCCCGTCGTGACCAGGGTCCCCTGGGGGCCGAGTCACCTCGGGCGAGACCCTGGATTAGAAGACCATGTCTCCGTACTGCCTGGTCAACGATTACTTAGGTCGGAGTTTCCATCCTGGCGGCGGGTAGGGGGAGGGGCCAGAGCTGGCCCCCTGGGCTGTGGGTGAAGCCACCACCCTTTCTGCCCGGCCGCGTGCCGCCACGACGGGCCCCCTCTCCATTATTCGGGCCTCTGCCGGCCTAACCCAAAGCCAGTGCCAGCCCCCCTCCGGGCCGGGGCCGGTCCCCACTGCGGCCCTGTGAAGCCTGCACAGAACCGGTGTGGCCGGGGCAGCCGACCCTCCCTGGTTCCAGCGGGAGGGCCTGGGCGGTGGGAAGGTGGTGCCTCAGAGGACGGGGCGCAGCCACACCCACCCCGACCCTCTGTCAGACCGGCCGTGTGCCCCTGGTGGGCCTGTGCTGGACACGCCGGTGCGGAACCCGCTCCCCGCCTACGCCCAGTAACGCCCAAGCGGCCTGCACACCTGCCCGGGGGGTCGCGCTGCAAACCTGGCCGCTCTCAGGCCCCTCTGGGGACAGGTCAAGGGACAGGAATCCCCTGTGGGCCACCTTCTGCTCCTCTGACGACGCGGCTTAAATACTTCCTCGTTCGAGGTCTGTCTTCAACCTGCAGACTCCCTTCCGCTTGAGGAGACAGGGTGGGGGTTATGTCCAGCCAGACGGGGGCCACCGCAGCCCCTCCTGTGGGTCGCCTGATTCCCCGGCTCCTTATTCACCGCGGCTAAGCTACGCCCCGGACAGCAATCCCGGGGGGGGCGAGAGAAACACAGCCCGCCAGTGCCCTGTTGTCGCTTTTTACCTGGGGCCTCCCGGGGATGGCTCTGGGAGTTTAAGCTGAGACCCTGTCACCTGGGGACACAGGACAGAAGCACGCCGTGTGACATGGGAGTGCGGCCTCAGGGGTACTGCAGGACGGTGGTCTGTCTGCACGCCTTCGTGCCACGGACGAGACGCACACGGGGATGGTTCTGGAAGGTGGGGCGGGGCAGGGCAGTGGGGGGCTTACGGGGCTCCTGCCTGCTTTCGTCTCTTCTCAGGAAGTGGGAAGGTTTTTTAAGTGGAAGCAATGATTTCCTAAAAAACTTCCCTTCTACCCCCAGGATGGTAGAATTCCCCTCAAAAGCAAACAGCTTTCTCTCAGGAACACATGCACCCCCCTCCCGACCCCCGGCCGAGGGGCGGCGGCCCCCAGAAGGTGCCTGTGCCTTGAGGGGCGGCAGGAGCCCAGGCTGCCGGGGGAGCCCCCCCACCGCCGCCCCTGGTCCCATTACCAGCTCTTCCCGGAACACCTCCGCGGTTGGCGCAGGGGAGGGTGGGGCAGGGGATTCGGTGCTAAAGGCTCCGGGGGCTGTCCTGGTGCTTCCCACAGACGAGATGTGGCGGTGCTCAGAAACTTCTAGACTGAGGAAGGTAAGCCGACAAACTACCCCGCCCCTAAGCACACCCTCCTCACCCCCCCTTTTATTCTGAAAACCAAACACAACACAGTCCCTCTAAGCATCCCCTCCCCCCCCCCCCCCCCCCCCCGCCTCGCAGAGGCCCAGAGCTGCGGCTGCCGCTTCCTTCCGGTGCCCCCACACCCTGCCCTGGCCCTGGCCCTGACATGCCGCCGTTAAGGGGACCCTGCCCTGGAGCTGGGGCTCCAGACAAACGAGCCCCAGCCTCAGAGGTCGGTCCCGTATGTTCCAGATCAGCAAACCCCGGCTCCTGGCCCAGCGGCTGAGGTTCAGCTGGAAGGTGCCGGAAGCCCAGGCTCTGTCCTGTCAAAGGCCACACCCCCCGGCGCTGTCTTCTCAGTGTCCCCACCTCTGGCTGAGTGGGAAGGCCACCTGCCGTCCTGCAGGACTCACACAAAGGTGGCCCCAGCCCCCCGCCCCCCCGGGGTGTGCGGCTTTGCTGGCATCCAGCCCTCACGTCTTTGTTTTCGGGGCCAAGTTCCCCAACTTGTCCTGCAGGAAGTGGTTTGCAGAGATCACTCCAGGCCGGGTGCCATCGAGGGGTTCTATATACTCCCGCCCTCCCAGTAGTTCTTTTATGGTTTAACCAATTGTGATATAGTTCACACGTAAGTAACTTACAGTACACAATTCAACGGTTTTTAGTAAGATCGTAGAATAGTGCAATCATCACCACTAATTCCAGAACGTTCTCATCACCTCAAAAGACTGCCCATCAGCAGTCACTCCCCATCCGTCTATCATGGGTGGAATCGTGTCCCCCCCAAACGGATGTTCAAGCCCTAACCACTGGCACCTGTGAGTGAGCCCTTGTTGGGAAACTGGAATCTTTGCAGATGTCAAGATGAAGTCATACCGGACAGGGTGGCCCTAAATCCAAGGACACACATCTTTACGAGAACCGGGAAATCCGGACAAACACTCGGAGAAGTCGGCCATGTGACCGTGGATGCGTCGGCAAGCCGAGGGACGCCCAGGATGGCCTGTGACCCCCAGGAGCTGGGAGAGGCAGGAAGGGCCCTTCCTGGAGCTTTGAGGGGCAGATCGTAGGGCAAGTAGGAGGCGGGCCGGGGATCTGAGCCCAGGACTCCGCGCCCACTGCCTGCGCTTGGGGGGTGCTGGGTGCACTGGGGCCGCCGCGGACGCTGGGCCTCTCCCGCCACAGAGGCAGATATACAAGGACTGTGATGAAACCGTGTCCCCTGGGGACAGAAAGCACAGTGTGACAGAGACCAGGGGTGGCTGTCTGCTCAGGAGCCACGCCTCTTCCTTCTAGGCCTCCGCCTGAGGTTTCAAGGGGCCCTTTCATTGAGCAGAGGCCCGCAGGTCAGCAGGGGAAGCCGCTCCGCTCCCGTCCCGACGCAGACTCCGCTAGCTGGCTGACCAAGCTTCCTTTTAACGTCAGGATGCTCAGGATGTGGACTGGACTCTGAGAAGACCCTGGTCTGAAACGGACACAGTGCGTCCACAGCAGGCCAGGCCCATCCACTCACAGGTGGCGCTCTCTCCAGGGTGCTGTGCCTAGCTCCCAGCTGTGCCAGGGTCTCGCCTGGGGCCGCTCCGGCTCCAGGGACAGTGGGCCATGTCTGGAGACGTCTGTGGCCGTCACGACTGGGGTGTTCCTGGCATCAAGCACGGGGGCCTGGAACGGTGCTCAGCCCCCACAGCGCCCGCACACCCCCAGAGTGACCCAGTCACAGATGTCTTATTTTGAACTCAGGAGACACAGAAACGCCCGTCTCCTTCCCAGAATCTGGCTTCTGACGTTGGATTCCCCTTTTTCGCTTAAGCAATCCGGACCTCGAAATTCTAGGAAATCAGGAACAGGGCCCTCCAGCTGGGGCGTGTCTAAAACTTCCCAGAGTAAAAGCCCAACTTCTAAGCCGGCTGCCTGGGGAATTTTTGTAAAACCCCCACTTTATGAAGTGCTGGGGAAGGGAGAGCAGCGCCCGGAAACGTGATTAAAGGCTGACTTTTCACTGAGCTGTCTTGGCTTTGGGGCATTTGTACATACGAAACAAAGAGACTTAAAACTGTTCAGAAAAGATTCAGGAACTGCACTGGCATCTCTGAGAAGCCCCTGAGGGACTAAAATAACCACTTTTGCTTCTGCTGAGACAGAGGGAGGCGCACCTAGAATTCAACCCGTCAGGTTACTAAGGGCGTCTGGTACTCGAACACCATGCTGGGCGGTGTGCGGGGTAAAGTTGGTAACGGCGCTCTGTCCTTCACGAAAGTTCAAGTAAAAAGTAAGCCATCGAGCCGCACAGAGACACGGAGGAGCCTCAGATGCACAGCACTCGGTGACAGAAGCCAGGCTGAGGAGGCGACACACGGGGTGGTTCCCAGTCCGGGATGCTCTGGACGAGGCAGGACCGCGGAGGCACGGCTGCCGGGGTGGGGGAGGGTGAATGGGAGGAGCACAGGAGTTTCAGGGCCGTGGGTCTACTCCGGACGACACGGTGGTGGTGGGCAGGTGTCCGTGACATTCGTCCGAACCCACGGGGTGTGCTGCACCGGGAGCGACCTCGTGTCCGCTGTGGACCGTGGTTCGTCACGTTCGGTGCTGGGTGGGGATGTCGATAATGGGGCCGCCGGTGCGTTTATGGGGAAAGGGAGTCTATGGGAATTTCCTGTACCTTCCACTCAGTTTTGTTGTGAGCCTAAAGCTGCTCTAAAAAAATAAACTCGACTTAAAATTATGAGTAAGGTTGATTCGATTACGATCCACCAAGCATTTGGTTAAATCTTCCAGTAGTTTACTCTATTTAGGAAGCACCTAAAGCCGCAGAGGACAACGAATCCTGGGGAACAGGAGTTGGATACACATCTGCGGACAGAATGTCAGAAAAAGCACTAGAAACGTGACATCTGCCACAGGCATAGTTTCGAATTTTCCAGGAGCCTCAGTGAGAAGCGAAAAAGTGAAAGGAAGCAGGTGAAGTCGCCGTTAATACCGTATGGCATTTAGCCCCAAAATGCCAAATACCATCTCAACACCTGACGGACACAGAAAACGTCACAGACCCATTTTGCTCTTTGCTGTTAAACATACTTTGTCTCCGAGACTTGTATTCGGCACGTGCGGCACACCCCAGTTTGCACGAGGTGCGTTCCAACTGCACACTGGCCACACATGGCCAGCGGCTGTGGCACCGGGCGCCCGAGGGGTGAATGAGAGAGGAAGCCACGTGTGGGGAGACTGGAGTGATGCATGGCTGTTGTCTGAGGTGGGTGCCCCCAGCAGGGAGGGGAGGAGGCGGGCGCCCGAATGGGGCAGGGGGAGCGGGCACTTCCACTTGCTGCCCCCCACTGGTAATCTGTAGATTACAGACCACCCGCCAGGCGACCCCAAACACGCAGGCGCAGGGGTTGAGCAGTCAACTCGGAAGCACGGGGGTCAGGACCTGGGGGAGACTGCAGGGCCCTGTCCCGATGTTGGCCAGGCCTGGGACCTTCGTTACCACTCCCCGCTGAACCTGTAACCGGGCCAATAGGAGCCCCCGAACTTTGTGTGGGGTGGAAGAAGGCACGAATGAGGAAGCAGCTGGCGGGACCATGTGTCCAGAATCAAGTCCACAACCAGAAAGCGCAAGTGGACTCGCGGGGTGTGCGATATGCAAAAGTTCACGCCCATCGTACCTCTCCCATCCGCCGCTCCCCGGGGACCCCGCCTCCCCGCCGCCCGCGTCCGCCGCTCCCCAGGGACCCGGCCTCCCCACCGCCCGCGTCCGCCGCTCCCCAGGGACCCGGCCTCCCCGCCGCCCGCGTCCGCCCCTCGGAGGACCCACCTGCGGTCTCACGCCCCCACCGGTCGAGCGGGTCTCGCGCCTGCCCCGCGTCCGGCGTCTTCCGTCCGGTCCCCTCCGCCGCCCAGGAGGAACAGCGCCCGCGGCCCGCCCCCGCCGCCCCGCCCAGCCAGGTCCACTTCCGCTACCGGCCTAGGCCTCCCCGGAAGCGGAGCCGAAGGGGGCGAGGCCTAGAGCGGGGGGAGGGGAATGCTCCCCGCCGCTGCGCTCTCTGTTGCCGGGCAACCGGAAACGGGCGGTGACGTCATTGGCCCGGGCCAGGGGCTCAAGGCCGACCGGCGGAGCTGGCGCAGTGCCAGGAGCGCGAGCGGGTCCGCGAGACAGGGCCAGCCCAGAAGGAAGAGCGTGCGCGTGCGCGTGCCGTGCGCGCAGGCAAGGGGCGCGGCGTGGGGGCGGGGCCGGAGGCGGGGCCGGTGCAGCCAGTTGTCCGTTGCGCGGGCGAGGCCGGCGCTGGGGGCGTGGCGCGGGAGGCGCCGTTGGTTGGTTGGCGGGCGGCGGGCGGGGCGGGCCATGGCTCTGCTGCTGTGCCTCGGCCTGACCGCGGCGCTGGCCCGCGGCTGCCTGCACTGTCACGGCAACTTCTCGGAGAAGTTCTCCTTCTACCTCCATCACGTGAATCTCAAGTCCTGGTGGGTGGGCGACATCCCCGTGTCGGGCTCGCTGCTCAGCGACTGGAGCCAGGACACGATGAAGGAGCTGCATCTGGCCATCCCCGCGGAGATCAGTGAGTGCGGGGCCCCGCCCGGGCGCGCCCCCCGGCCCGGCCAGACTCCCGCCAGACCCCGGCCTGACCCCGGCCCGCGCAGCTCACCGGCCTCCCTCTCCGGCCTCCAGCCCGGGAGAAGCTGAACCAAGTGGCGAACGCCGTGTACCAGAAGATGGATCAGCTGTACCAGGGGAAGATGTATTTCCCCGGTAAGGGGGCGGGCGCCGCGCGCGCGCGCGCGGGACACCGAGACAGCTCCCCTCCGCCCAGCGCCGGAGGCTGACCTCCCTCCTGCCTACCCCCACAGGGTACTTCCCCAACGAGCTGCGAGCCATCTTTCGGGAGCAGGTGCACCTCATCCAGAATGCAATCATCGAAAGTGAGCAAAGGAAGGGCTTGGGGAGCGCCGCGGGGGTATTTCAGAAGTCCCTCCGGAGCCAGGGGCCCCGGCCAGGGAGTGGCAGAGGCTGGCGTGACAGGACTGGGGCTTCTGGCTCAGTGCAGCCGGCTCCTAACAGAGAGAAGGAAGGGCAGCTCCCTGAGGCAGGGGCCCTTCCTTCCCGTGGGCACCAGCAGGCGGCCTGGATAAACTCCAGCCCTCCCCCAGCCTGTCCCTGGAGAAGCGGCTGAGTAGGGCTGCTACCCTCCTCCCAGGCTGAGAGCCAGCCTAACCCTAGGTGAGCCTCTGGCAGGGCAAGAAGGCTGGGTCGGGGGTCGCTTGCGGGGGGGCTCAGTCGGTTAGGTGTCGACTTCGGCTCAGACCATGATCTCCCGGTTCGTGAGTTCGAGCCCCGCGTCCGGCTCTGTGCTGACAGCTCGGAGCCTGGAGCCTGCTTCGGGTTCTGTGTCTCCGTCTCTCTCTGTCCCTCCCCTACTCGTGCTCTCTCTCTCAAAAACACTAAAAAAAAAATTAAAAATAATAAAAAGGGTAGGTGGGGGCGGGGGACAAGTGCCGTCAGTGCCCTTGTCCCCACACAGGCCGCATTGACTGTCAGCGTCACTGTGGTGAGTGACCCCCTGCCCGGTCCGTGGGGCACAGCGGTGGCGGCAGCCCTGGAGGCCGAGGCGGGGGGAGCCTGCGGCCGCCTCTCCTGTGTTGCAGGCATCTTCCAGTACGAGACCATTTCCTGTACCAACTGCACGGACTCGCACGTCGTCTGCTTTGGCTACAACTGCGAGTAGGGCTCAGGCTCGGGTGGTGACCAGCAAGGGCCCTGTGCCCGTGGGTCTGAGGCTCTCCTGACACCCTCCCTGTTCCTCCCTGGCCTGTCTCCACCGGGGTCGGGTGGGGTGGTAGCCCCTCAGCAGGCCCTGAGTTCTGGATTTGGGGCGCCCCGTCTCCACGCCCCGTGTCCCCACAGGTCATCGGCACAGTGGGAAACAGCTGTGCAGGGCCTCCTCCGGTACATGTGAGTTGGGGCCCCTGGGCTCAGGGAGGGGACCTTCTCCTCCACCCCTGACGTTCTGATTCCAATCCTGCTGTCGTTGTAGAAATAAGTGGCACAAGTAAGTCCCCTGTCCCCAAACCCAGCATGACTTTTATCAGAGGCGGTGTGCTTATGTGCCCTTGCGGGTGAGTACGCGGAGGGCGGCCACGGGAGGCGGCACCTGCTCCAGTGCTCAGGACCCCAGCCCGCCCTTCCTCTGCGCTCAGCTAGCACCAGGGGGCGCAACACCCAAGTTAAAGGTTTCCATAGAGTCTGGTCCTACCCCTGCCCTAAGCAGCTGGTAGGGCTGTGGTCAGAGCTGGGGGGGGGGCGGGGGCGGCCCATGATGGATGTGCCCCAGTGGAGGGACTTGGGGGCCACAGGCACAGCACAGCCCTAAAGCTTGGGTCTAACTGGGACCCTGTCATGTCTTTCAGACAGGATGACCACACAAGGTAAGGCCCCCGCCCCGTCTGTTCTCTCCAAAACCCTGGCCCGGCCTTCTGGAGGGGAGCACGAGGGAGTCAGGAAAGGGGTGGCACGGGGGCCTCTAAGTCAGGGATGGACGGGGAAGGGCTGGCTAGGGAGACACAGCCGGCAGGGCTCTCTCTGCACCTGGGACAAGCTGGATGTCACCCCTGCAACCACACCCAATGATCACCTCGAATAAACATCGGATCTTCCTCCCCTCTCCTGGATGCACAGAACCACTCCAGCTTTGTGAGTGGCGCGGGGGAGGGAGGCTCTGAAGACCTGGGTGGGCTCTGTAGGCAGGGTTGAGCCTAAGCCAGAGATCAAAACCCAATGGCCAGCTCGCCACAGCCTCCCACCCCCTTTTTGCAGCCCCTTGCAAGAGAGTTGGGCTCGGCCCCGATGCTGTTTAGGGGATGGGTACAGGCCACAAGACCTCCAAGTTGAGCTTTGAGGGTTGTCTGCAGCCCTGTCACATGCCCCAGGCCCGTAGCAAAGACCTTGGTTTGGGGGAGGGGGGGGAGGCGGAGCAGAGAGAGAAGATCTGAGGGCACCCATGTCTCCCCCAACAGTCTGATGTCACCGAGTTTCACATGTCTTGAGCCCCCACACCTGGCCAACTTGACTCTGGAAAATGCTTCCGAGTGCCTGACACAGCACTGACGGCCACCGGCCATCGCCAGACTGGCCCTAGCCTCGAGGTGGAGTCAGGACTCAGCTGGACTGCCCCAGCCTGACCCCACGGAGCAGGCTCACTGCCGCCTTGAGTCCCTGCACTGCCATCAGAGGCTGGGACCGGGGCCGGGGAGGGCGCGTGGCTTTGTATATAGAGGGCATCACCGCCGGGCGGAGCCGTAGGGCTATTAGAGGCAATGATTAAACGTCCCTGTTTCTCATCACAGAGTATCCGTGTTGGGGCAACCAGGGCTGGGTCCCCAGGAAAGGCACATCCTGGTCACGGGCACTGGGGCAGGGCTGACGGCCCCGGGATTTCCATGCCAATTGTACCGCAACCCGTCTCAACACAGCCGGGCAGGCTTGACAGACCCAAGCCTTCGGCGCGAGCGGGTGCTCTTGACTCGCCACGCCGGGCTAAACCTCAGCCGAAGGAGCACAGGAAGCGTCCCTAGCACGTCGTTTCCTTTCGCAAACACTCACGTGCGTTATGAGAGACCCACGGTAAATGGCTTGATGCGCCTGGCAGGCGAGAAGTCGGGGACTAGTCCTGCCAGGAGCAGGTACACGGAGGTCAGAAGAGTCCGCAGGGCCGGGTGGGCGTGGAACACCAATCCGGCAGGCTGTGCGGGCCGGTGGTCTTACCGGCCAACAACGGCCTCAAGGCGTCAATGGGGCCTCTGCTGCCCCAGTGCTGGTGAGGGAGCGGAGGGACCCGCGAGGGGTCTGGCTCGGGCGGGCGATTATCAGGAAGAGAAGCTGGTGGAAGGCGGGGGCTGCCCGGCACCGGGTCCGCGTAGGGGTCGGACGGCTTTCCGTCTGCTGACCCGGCCTTACCGGTCCTGAATTGTCCCTTGGCCACATGGCGTCAGTAAAGACAGTGGCAATGTGGCAAATTGAAGCACGGGCAGGGCCTGCCTTCCGGCACCTGCTTCTGCCGCTCACCTACACACCCGCCGCTAGTGGGGTTCCCTGGGAAGGGAAAGGAGGGTGCGGTCCGCGACGTTGGTGGACCTCCCGTGGGTGGGGTCGTGGCTCCCTGCTGGGGCTTAGACCGTGTGTGGGGATGACCTCACCTCCATCACGAAGGGAAGGGCGCGCTCGCAGGTGGGGACAGGGACCCCCAGCACGCTGTGTGACCTCCCGAGGGTGCCCCAGGCAGCTCGAGGATGGTCCGGAGTCCCTCTTGTAACCGGGTGTGCACACCGGCACAGACAGGAGGTGCGACAGACAAACGTCTGTGTTACAAGTTTATTGGATCATCTCGACACAAAATCATTACAGCAGCGTGATATGTCTCTCTGTCCTTTATCTGGGAATGTCGATAGCAAATCAATTCTTATAGAACACATCATACAATTCTGAGGTTCTGGAATCACTGCACAGGATTCTGTAATAGATTACCCTACATGCTAAAGTGACAGTGTTCGTCAAAAGGAAGTTACGTCATTGAGGACCATCATCTCTGACGGGGTGGTCCGGGGTCCCCTTGCCCCGCCCCGTGAGGTGCATTCCAGGGGCCGGACCCCCGGCCCCCCCCCCCCCCCCGGACCGGGCCTTCCCCGCAGTTGCGGGCACGGTGTGGGACAAAGCCTGGGGAGCGTTCGGCGACAGGAGGGACCTAGAATCGCAAACAGTCCCCACCACTCGCCAAACACCACCGACCGAGACACATTTCACTGGACAGGAAAGAAATGTAAACCAACAAGGTCCAGGCCCCACTCCGTCAGGGATCCCGACTAGACCCCACCCCGGGTGGCAGCCGTGGCAACGCATGAACACGTGGGTGGGACGCGGGGAACACGACAGCAGCCTGCACGGCCCCGGGGCCACCGGGTGTCCTGGCCCGCGGCCGCGAGGGAGGAGGGTGAGCAGGCGCCCCCAGGCAGGGAGTGTGGGGGCCGTGGGGCACTCGGGTGGCCTCGCGGGATCAGGGCGCGCCACCCCACACGGTCCACCGGGCGCCGCAGCCGGCTCCTCGGGCAGCCTCGGGGCTCCTCGCTGAAGAGACGGGAAGAGGCAAAGTAGGAACGCTGACAAGATGCGTCAGTACAGCGTGTCACCTCGCGACCCGAGCGGGGGCCGGGGTGGGGACGGGGGGGCCGGGCTCAGCACTCGGCCAGCGTCGCTTTCATCTCCGCCAGCAGGTTGCTCAGCAGCGTCGCGTCGCTGCACTTCCCGTCCACCGACACGGACTTCTCCCCCTGGAAAAGGGGAATCGGCCGTCAGGCCTGTGCAGGGTGTGGAACGCGACGCCCAGAGGCCGCCTCGTGGCCGAATGTGCCGTTTGTGTCTGTCACCACCTCCCTCGGTGCTGGTGCTTCGCGAATCCAGACAAGGGAGGTGCCCCGGAGCGCCACCCCCCCCCCCGCCCCCCGCCACCGAGGCTGGGACCGGAGAACCCCAATCTGGGCAACGGCCCACCTTCTGGCTGGGGGGCCTTGGGGAAAGCGGCCTGTAAACGTGTCTGCGAGCCGCTGTCCCCCTGGTCCCAGGGCCGGTGCCCGCGTGCGGCAGCTCCGACAAGCGGGACAAAGGTCACAGAGACAGACGAGCGCTGGGACCAAAGGTCAGGCACCTGCAGCCCATGCCGTGTTCCCCGCGGGATTAACAAGGCCCCGGTTACTGAGCACCCAGAGACCCGGGAGACCTCAGCTCAGCTCTGTGGAAAAGGCAGCCAACGGCCAGGCCAGGACGAGGAGGACGTGGCATCTTCCAATGGGACACAGGCTTGTAAGTCCCTACTATAAACACCCCCCATGGGGCGCCTGGGTGGCTCAGTCGGCTAAGTGGCCGACTTCGGCTCAGGTCATGATCTCACGGTCCGTGAGGTCGAGCCCCGTGTCGGGCTCTGTGCTGACAGCTCAGAGCCTGGAGCCTGTTTCAGATTCTGTGTCTCCCTCTCTCTGACCCTCCCCCGTTCATGCTCTGTCTCTCTCTGTCTCACAAATAAATAAACATTAAAAAAAAAAAAATTAAAAAACAAACAACAAAAAAAAAACACCCCCCCCAACACGCAGTCAGGAGCACTGTTGAAGCAAACAGGAAGACGGAACATCCCAGCAAAGACAGGCAAGATCTCGAGAACGCCCGGCGGACGTTCCAGACCTGGAATACACAGTCGTCAAAACGAGACACCCACGGGTGGGCCCACGGGCAGAATGGCTGGCACGGCAGAGGGCGGGGCCAGGCAGGCCCGGTGCTAAGAAGAACCCGGCGCTAAGAAAGGACTTAAGTAACAGCGGGAAACTTCCAGAATTTTGCAAACACTCAAGAGGCGTAGCACACTCCTGACAGACCCGGAGAAGTCCGCGCCAGACACGCTGTGACCTGCTGGAGGCTGACAACCAAGAAAAACCCGGAGAGGAGACGGCGCCTCTCTGTGAAAAGAATAACGGGGTGCAGCTCTCGTCCAGAAACTGCGACTGTGAAACGAGGCAGTGTGACGATCTTCTGGAAGATTTTACTTTTAAGTCCTCTCGAGGCACCTGGGTGGCTCAATCGGTGAAGCGTCCGACTTTGGCTCAGGCCAGGATCTCGTGGTTCACAAGTTCAAGCCCCTGGTCACGCTCTGTGCTGACAGCTTAGAGCCCGGACAGATTCCGTGTCTCTCTTTGCCTCTCTCTGCCCTTCCCCTGTTCATGCTCTGTCTCTCTCTCTCAAAAATAAATATTAAAAAAAGTGAGTCCTCTCTATACCGAGCGTGGGGCTTCAACTCTAGAGCCCCGAGATCAAGCCACACCCTCCACTGACTGAGCCCGCCAAGGCACCCCAGAAGCGGCGTGATTTTAAAGCACTGAGACAAAGATCTGCCAAGCTAACGCGCCCAGCAAAACTAGCCCTGGACGAGGCTCCGCGGCCCCCATGGCGTGTACAGGAGAGGGAGGGCAGGGGAGAAGCGGAAGACCAGACGGAGGAGGAGACCCGGGGTCGTCAGTGGGATGACGGCACACACCGGTGAGAACGCCTTCCGACACAGGAAGGACGCACTCAAGAAGACACGCCACGTCAGCACCCGTCACGAGAAAGCGAGAGTGGCTTTTTGTCCGACATCAGACCGGAGAACTTCGCAGCAGAGAAAACAACCCGAGATAAAGAAGGAGGTCGACGCGGATAAACAAACAGGTGCACATGTCAAGACGCCACGACTTTCTCGGTCCACACACCTAATAGCAGACACACAGAGCGAACCCAACAACTCTGGGGGGACAGACAACCTGTCACTAACCTCACACCACCCACTCAGGCAGCCGCCGGGCCGGCAACACAGACTCCAAGGGCCCAGAAGAATCGAGACCACCACCGGTGGGGCCCGCTCCACCGGCAGAACACTCACTGCCTCCACGCATCCACGAGCGCCACCCCTGCCTGCCACGAATGACCACGTCCAGGGCCAGAACGCAAATCTCAATACTTTCGAAGGACCGAAATCAGAAGCGGTGTGTCCCCCAACCACGGTGGCATCACGCTACAAATCCGAAGCAAAAAGCCATCCGAACACGGGAAACCAAACAACACGGTTCTAAGTGACCCGTGCACTCTACAGGACCTGGGAGCAGGAATCAGAAAACGTTAGAACCGTTTAGACATAGACACGAAATATTTAAACACCCGTGGCGTTCAGCTAAAGCACAGCTTCAAGGTAAACGAAGCATTAAATTCTTCTCGAAAGAAGGAAAACCTCAGCTCCTACCTGAACAAACACGCAAAACAGAAAATAAGCCCAAAGCAGGCAGAAAAAGGGAAGGAAAAAACAAAGCTGAACGAAATTTATTTATTGCCTTAAAAAAACAAAGTTCCTTAAAGGGTAGCTTTTAAATTTACTTTTGAAAAAAATCAAGAAAAACGATACACCGCCCGCCAGGACGGCCAAGAATAACGAGAAAAGACACAAACTGTCACCGTCAGGAGCGAAGGAAGGTACCGCTGGGACCCACTGGGCGCCACAGAAGAGACCCACGGAAGACAACCCACGCGGACTCGGCGACTCGGGCGGAGGGACCATACGCCACCGCGGCCGGCCCGAGACGCAGGTCGTGGACCGAGGACCCACGGCCGCCGAGGAAAGGACCCGACACCGCCCGATGGAAACTTTCACCGAGGCCGCCCCCAGGCCCACATGGCTCCCCTGGAAAGTCCGAGGACCGGGTGAGGAGGCGCCCCAGGACCGGGCGCCCCTCCCGACTCCGACGGGCGGGCTGCCAGGCCTGACGCCAAGACCAGGCCGGGGAAGGAGGTGGCCGGCCTCCTCTCGGAAGGAGGCTCACGAGCCCTCAGCGAAACAGGCGGGCTGAGCTCAGCGAGACGCCGAGACCCAAGAAGCCCCGGGGCCTCGAGAGCACAGGGGAGGGGGGGCCGGGGCTCACCTTCTTCAGCAGGAGGCAGACGTGGTGGCCCTGGATGGAGCGGCTGTACATGGAGGCGCAGGAGTCCACTCTCTCCACCACTGTAACAGAGGGCGCAGGCTGAGGCCCGGGCCGGCCCGCCGGGGGCAGAGGGCCGACCGCGCACGCGTAAAGCCGCCCCATCTGCCGGCCACGTCGGAGGCCTTACCGGAAAAATGATGATGAAAACAGATCTTTGCTAGAAGGTTCTGGAAGGACATACTAATGCCGTCGACTTTGATTGAGCTCATGCTCAGGTCCCCAGACTCCAGCAACTTGGCAAAGGCGTCACTGTGAGAAGAACACAGGACAGGGAGGCTGACGACCGGTGGGCCCCCAGCCCCAGGCGTGACACCTTCCTTCGTGTGCCTGCGGCTCGAGGTCTCTGACGGTCCTGTACGATGTCACGGGCTAACCCGCGTCCCCCAAATTCCTATGTTGACTCCCGACCCCTGGAGCTCAGGATGTAACTGTATTTGGAAACAGGGTCCTAAACCAGTAAGACCAACGTCCTTCTAAACAGAGGAGATCAGGACGCAGACACGCAGAGGAACGACCGCGTGAGGACACGGGGAGAAGACGGCACCTGCACGCCAACAAGCGTGGCACGAAAAGCGTCTAGCCCTGCCGACCCTCCATCGCGGCCTCTGGCACCAGGAGAGAACCCGTCTGCCGCCTGGGCCACGAGGCCCGTGTATCTGCCACGTGGCCGGGGCTGGCGGACGCTCGCCAGAGCCGACCTTCTGCGCCAACGGCAGACCGGGCCCTCCTGCCTTAGGCCAGGGGTGTCTGCCAGCTAACTGCGCGACGAGCGGAAGCGGGAGGGAGGTGGGCACCACGCACCTGTAGCAGGGCGTCGTGACCAAGTACGAGGTACAGCTGAAGTGGAGCTTAAAGTCCAGCTTCTCGTGGGTCGACCCTTCATCGTTCTGTGGGAGCGGGGGCACCGGGTGAGGAGGGCGCAGGGGGCCGCGGCGCGGGGACGCGGCCGTGGGCTCTGGGCCCCGCCTCCAGCCCCGTTACCTTGGCAATGAAGGACAGGGTCCCCTTGAGCTTCTGGGCCATGACGATACTCTGAATGGTGAATACAAACTGGGCCTCGTTGGAGATGCCTGGAAGAGGACAAGGGGACAAGGAGTGGGTCCCGAGAGCGGCACGGGGCGCTGCCCAGCTGGGGTCCGGCACCGCCCCCGCCCGGGGCCTGCCCTCAGCGTTGCCCGCCCCGGTCGGGAAGCAGGTGACAGGAGGAAAGGGGGCTCCTGGGACTAAGAGGACCTGGGTCGGCGGGAGCCCCGACGCCCTGCCTGACGGCCCACGCACCTGGGGGCAACTGGAAAGGCACGGGGACGCCGTCGTGGACGGAGGAGCCCTCTGGCCGGGCCAGCCTGGTGTTGAGCGAGTCCAGCACGTTGAACTCCATGCCCTTCAGGAAGCTGCTGCTCTGGTTCTCCAGGACGATGGACACGGTGACCTGGCTGTCCTTCTGCAGGCTGCCCTGGATGTCGTAGGTCTGCAGGGCAAGGCCGGCCTCAGCCTCCGGGGCCCGCACGAGGGGCCCGGGAGTGCCGGCAACCCCGCCGTGCAAACGTACAACGCGTCCGAGAGGGGAAAGCGCTCGAACCCTCACGCGAGGGAAACCGCTCCGGTTCCATCCGTGGTCCCGGCCGCTCCCGCCCTTTCTCTGAGAGCCGCTGGCCATCACGTCGGCCCTCGGGGCCCCCACGGCCAGCCGGCCCTGCGGGCCCACGTGGCGGCAAGCGCCCACGTGCGCCTCTCTCCCTAGAAAGGCTCGTTCACTGCCCCCGAGCCCTACCGCGTCCCTCCTCACGCCCCGAGAAGGGAGCCCAAGGCCGCCCCAGCCCCCCCGCGATGCCCACAGCACTCACCATCTTGATGTAGGAGTTCTCGGCCAGGAGGCAGTAGCTGGACATGGGCTAGGAAGAGAGGAAAACGCTCAGCTTCGGCCAGCGAGAACCCGAGGGCGGCGGCGGCTCACGGGCCGGGCCCGTCGCCAGCTGCCAAGCGCTCCGGTGGGAACGTCGGGACCGACGAGAAGCGGGGTGCGGGGAGCCCCCGGGGGTCCCGGGCAGCGCACGCCTGCACCTCGGGGACGTCCCGCCACTCGAGAGCGCCACCCCCCCGAATCCCACAGCCCCGGGGTCACCCGCCCGCGCCCACCGAGGCCCCACTGCCCGCCGGCCCGCAGACGCGGCTCCTAGACTCGGCCCGGGTCTGTCCCTGCGTCGAGGCCTCGGCGGGCCGTGGGGGCGCCTCCGGCCCGCGGGGGGGCGAGTGAAGTACCCCTCACCGGGAGAGGCTCGTCAGCGAGCGCGCCGTTCTCCACGGGCTCTGCCGCCTCTTCACCTGGAGGCTGCTTCTTCTTGGGTTTCTTCTTGTCCTTGGGTCTCTCCTCCTTCTCCTTCTTGTGCTTCTTCTTCTTATGCTTCGAAGCCTTCTGGAGCAGAGAGACCAGGCTCAACCCTCAGCGCTCTCTGGCCGCTGCTGCCCAGCGAGGCACGACCCGCACCGAGGCCACTCGGCAGCCCGCGGACGCGTCGCGACGACACGACGTCTCCGAGACGCAGGGCCAGCGAGCCGAGGGAAGGAGCAGGCGCGGCAGAGCGCACAGACCAGCAAGCCCCGGGTCCACGGGGAGCAGGCGAGGACCTAGCGGCTCACCGCCGACGGGTGAAAACGCACAGGGAGACCGGCCAGAACCCACACATGGACACGTGGCCCGGCAGCTCCTCGGCGCAGGCAGAAGAACACACGTCCACGCCAAAACCCGCACACACACCCTCGCGGGAACACGACTCACGACAACCAAGAGGTGAAAACTTCAGTGGGTGAACGGACACGCACGTGCCCACCGCACACGCGCACGTCCCTCGGCCGCAAGCAGAAACGAGGCGTCCGCACCCACAGCCCGAGGACGGACCCCGAACACACGACACTCAGGGAGGGGACCAGACACGAGGGGCCACGCGGGGTGTGAGTCCGCGCGTGTGAAATGTCCAGAACGGGTTCATCCGGGGACAGGAAGGGGGCTCGTGGGGGCCGGGGCTGGGGAGGGGGTGGGGGGTGACCGCGGGTGGGGACATGGTTTCTTTTGGGGAGAGGGAATGTTCTGGAATTAGGCACCGGTGATGGTAACACAACACGGTGAACGCCCCTGAACCACAGACTGTGAAAAGGTGCGACTTCCCACGGGTGAGTTACTACCGAATAAGACGTAAAAACGAGAAGCCGCCACCAGGACCCCCATGACCCCCGTTCGCGGGATTCGGGAACGACCCTCTCCTGCACAGCCACGCGGCCACTCCACGAGGGCAGCCAAGGCACGCGCCCTCACCTTTTCGGGGTCCCGCTCATTGTCTCCGTCCTCGTCGTCGCCTCGCTCCTCTCTCCTGGGCTCCTCGCCCCCTCCCTCAGGGGCAGCGGTGACGGCGTTCGCTCCAGGCTCTCCCTGCAGGAAGCCGGGCAGCAGCGCTCGAGGAGCCAACTGGCACCCGGGACAGGGTGTCCTCTGCGCCCCCAGCCCCGCATCCCGGCCCGGCCTCCCTCAGCACACGGGGCATCCGGTCGGCACCGAAGCGCACGGCCGCCAGAGGGGAGAGGCGGCCCGGCCCGGCCGAGGGGCTGCAGGCTGGGACGGGGTCCGTTCCTACAGCCATTGGCTGGGCCGGCCCCAACCTCGCCGGTCTGTGCGCCCACGCGACCTTGGGGCGGACAGCCCGGACGTGCACCCGTGTGTCCAGTGGAGGACCGGGTGGGGCCGGCACAGGCCACCAGGCTCTTACCGGGGCCGGGGCCGGGGCCGCGGCGGGCAGCGGCGTGGTGGACAGCCAAAAATCGAAGTCCTCGCCCTGGAACCACAGGAAGACGCGCCTTCGGTGAAGCAGCAACGCAGGCTCCAGAGGAGCACGGGCGGCACCGCCCTGACCGGACGCGGCCGCTCCGGCTCCACGGGGACCCGCGCGCAGGGAGACCGGGCGGCACCTCCCACCCTACCGGCGCCACGGCGGGCAGCCCTGGACGGCCGCCCACCGGCACGACCCCCAGGCCTGCCCCGCCGTGGCCACGCGGGCCGGCATGGGGCGATGTGGCGTTCAGCGTGGGGGGCTGCGGGGTCCCTGCACCCGGCTGCCCGCGCCCACCTCCTTCTCCTCCTTTCTCTTCTCCTTCTTCTCTCGCTCTTTCTCTCTGTGCTTCTTCTCTTTCTTCCTGGGCTTTTTGATCTTCTTCTCCACGACAGGGACGTCCTCCTTTTCGGGGGACTTGGTAGTCTCAGCGTTTCTGTGTTTCTGGACGGGCAGCCTCTCGCTGTCGGCCAGGGGCCTGGGGGCAGGCGGGTGCATCACAGCGAGCACTTGACGGGGACACAGGAAACAGGACGGCCCGGCTCCGCCCCCGTGCTTACCTGTCCAGGTCGACGTCCAGGGCCCTGTAAGGGTCGTTGGGGTCTTTGTCGTCCTCGTCGCTGGGGAGAGCGTTCTGAGGGGAGAGAGAAAGCGCATCCAGTCCGTCCGGCCCGAGCCCCCCGGGGTCTGTGAAGCCCCCCACCCCCACGGGCACTCCGTAGGCAAGAGGTCGGGATGCCAGGGGCCCCCCGAGAACGCCAGTGACGGGAAGGCCCGCCAGAGCGTGGCCCCGGGAGCGGCGGTGGTGCCCGCGGGACACCTGCCCGTGGAGGGAACCCGCTCCCCGCCCGTCGTGGCCCCAGCGGGCCGACCTCAGGCATCTCCTCGGTGACGATGTCCACCCGCTGCGCCGGGGCGATGTCCTCGTCGCTCTCTGTGTGCAGCGAGCTGTGGCGCCGCGGCTTGCCCCTCTTGTCCTTGTCCTTCTTCTTCCTCCGCCTCCTGTCCTTCTCCAGCCTCTGCCGGTGCTCCCTCTCCTCCTGCAGCTTCACGTACTGGTCCGACACGGGCATCCCTGCAGGCGTGCGCCCCACGGTGCTCAGCGCCGCCCTGGCCCCGAGAGCCACGTGCGGGAGGGTGGCCCCTGGGGGCTCAGCAGGGCGAGCGGCCCACGGCCCACCGTGGTCTGCGCTAAAAGGGGGCGAGGGAGCTCACAGGGGCTGCCACCGTGGCTGCCCGGGAGCAGGCAGAGGCTTTCCGAGTGCGGACGTGCGGGTGCGTGGCGGCGGGGGTGGGGGTGGCGGTGGGGGCGCGGCAGGGTCCAGGGAGAAACGAGGCGGCGCCAGCATGGAGAGGCTGGGGCCCTTGGCGTGTACCCCCCACTCACCCTCCAATCTGGAACCTACTCCAGCCAAGGATGCAGGAGGGGGCAGGTCCGGGGCTGGTAAGGCTGGCCCTTGGCAGCATCCGGGACCCAGACTCGGGCCCCCACCCCCTCGCTCATGGGTTCCTGGGGCTCACACCGCCTGTGCAAATACTTGCCTGGCACTTTCAGGGGCACCGAGAGGTCTATCTGCACCACGGGGATATGTTCCACTCCGGGCATGTCCTGGTACCGCTGGAGAAGCAAGCAGTGAGCGTTACCGGGCAGGACGCACGGACAGACAGAGACGCCTGAGGTGGGGCCACGGCCCAGGATGACACACGCACGCAGCCGGCGGTGTGCGGGACCGCTGCAAATGCGACGGGGCACCCTGGGGAGCACAGCCCCCTAAGACTGGGGAACGGTCCGTCAGCACCAACAGGCACAGGGCCGAGGCACAGCTTTCTGTCTGCGTCACCTACTTCGAGTCAGAAAAGTAATGCAGCCCAAACCCCCTGCGAGCGCTAAAATCAAAGTCAGACATCACAGGAGCTGGTAAGGGTGCAAGCCAGGTGTGGGCCACCTCGGCCCCTCAGAAAGTTGAGCGGAGCCACGAGGTGACCTGGCAATCCCCAGAGGAGGGCAATGGAGCACCCATATGGAGCCGCGTTGACCGGGGGGAGCCCAGCAGGGGGAGGACACGGAGGAAGGCAGCAGGCACCACCTGGATTAAGATCTAGAACATTCTAGTCATGTGGAATACCCCACATCCACACCCGCTCCCGGGTCTTGGTGTTCAGACCCACCTGGCAGTTGGGCCACGTGGACCTACCGTGACAACCAAACACTGGCCTGGAGCTGGGGACCCCTGGTGTCCTCCCGAGAGCGGATGGGGGCGCTGTGGGGCTCAGGGGTAGGGGAGTGTCTCTCAAGGACGACTTGGGGCCAGCCTCACCTTTTGGGGAGATGGGGAACTTTTGATGTAGAAAGGGTTGTTAGCCTGTTCCTGCTTCCGGGCTTCTCGACGCTGCAGGGACAGGATTCGAAGTGCAAATCAGTGAATGCTCGTGGAACAGACCCTCCCTTCCAGGCGCGGACTGCGTCCATGTTCCAGGCCCCAGGCGGGCCTGGAATGCCCCAGTACTTTACTGGTGGCCCCTGACCAATAGGGAGACCGCAGCAGGAACAAGTGGGGGAACAGCAAGAGCTCAGAAATGACCCCGGGATGTGGAGATGGCCTTCTGTTTCAAGGATGTGAGCTCAGAGAGGTTGGGTGAGCTGTCTGAGGTCGCTCAGTCACGAAGAAGAGCTGAGCTGGGAGTCAGATCACACTGCCTGAAGGCTCAGCCTGCAGATGGGCAGGAGGAGAGCAGGACAGGCCACGAGGGGACCCCTTGTTTCAGGACGATAAGGCATGGTGTGGTGGGGAGCTGAGGGGATGCAGTATCTCTGGACTTTTCTGAGCTGTCTGAATGCTGCATGTTGTTATAAAACCTTCCACCGGAGGAGCGCCTGCAGGGCTCAGTGCGTTGAGCATCTGACTTTGGCTCAGCTCACAATCTCACAATTCATGAGTTCGAGCCCCGTGTCAGGCTCTGTGCTGACAGCTCAGAGCCTGGAACCTGTTTCAGATTCTGTGTCTCTCTTTCTGCCCCTCCCCTACTCACGCTGTCCCGGTCTCTCTCTCCCAGGTAGATGATAAACATTAAGAAAAAACTTTTTTTTTTTTTAACGTTTATTTATTTTTGAGACAGAAAGAGACCGAGCATGAACGGGGGAGGGGCAGAGAGCGAGGGAGACACAGAATCGGAAGCAGGCGCCAGGCTCTGAGACGTCAGCCCAGAGCCCGACGCGGGGCTCAAACTCACGGACCGCGAGATCGTGACCTGAGCCGAAGTCGGACGCTTAACCGACTGAGCCACCCAGGCGCCCCAAGAATAAACATTTTTTAAAGTAAAATAAAATCTTCCAAGGGCGCGGCCTGGGTGGCTCAGTCGGTTAAGCGTCCGACTTTGGCTCAGCTCACGATATCACGGTCCGGGAGTTCGAGCCCTACGTTGGGCTCTGTGCTGACAGCTCAGAGCCTGGAGCTGCTTCAGAGTCTGTGCCTCCCTTTCCCTCTGCCCTCTCCCGCTCGTGCACATGAGCACATGCACTCTCTCTCTCTCTCTCTACCCCCAAGATAACCATTAAAAAAATTTTCTTAAAATAAAAGACAATAAAACCCTCCACCCGGAAAGCACGAGTAAAACCCCCTGCCTGCCAAACCAGGCCCTATGACTCTCTCTGAGGAGCTCAGGCCTTAAGAGAAACCGCTTCTCATTTGCACAAAACCCAACCCAGACCTCCCAGGTTGGCTCAGTGCTCCCCTGAGGGTACTGGGACAAAGCTCAGATTGGACAGGACAGGAACATGCTCAGCCACCTGGGGGCTCAGGGTCCAGGGTCTGACCTGAGCGAGGCCGTCCGCCCCGGAGGCCCCAGTGGGAACGAAGCCCGGCCTCCCCGCACCCGGTGCTCACCCGGGCCAGCTCCTCCTCCTCTGCCTCCGGCTGCCGCTGCTTGGCATGGCGCTGCTCCTCGTCGTGGAAGATGGCCTTGGGCTTCTCGTCCTCAGACTCGCTGTCCGAGGGCGGCTCGTTGATCCAAGCGTCCAGGTCCAGGCTATAAGATGCAGGGGGGTCACGAGGCAGCTCCAGCCCGAGTGCCAGCCTCGCACGCTCATGGGGCAGATGAGACAGGGACACCCCTGTCCTCTCGGAGACGAGGACGCAAAAGCTAGGCCGCCACTTGAGATCATGGCTGCCCAGTGAGAGTCTAGGGGCCCCTCGTGACCCTCCTCGTGTTCTGGGGACCCCGTGCCGGCTCGTCATACCCGGTATCTGTAGGCAAGGGCTGCCCCGTCTACTTCCGGGGGGCGGCAGCTGGGACAGGGACACCAGTCAAGACCCCACTGTGGTTCTTTCACTGCTCTTCCTGCCATCCTGGCCCATGTCCTCTGACGGGCCGCGCAGCTCACCCTTCAGGAACTGGAACCTTCTTCTGCGCCTTGGGAGCCACTGGGTTCAGCTCTCCAGCAAAGAGGGCACTCACTTCTTCTGCTACCGGCACGTCCTTGGCCTGAAGCTTCTGGATGTGCTTGACCAGCTGCAAGACGCAGGACGCCTGAGGAGACCACAGGGGAGTCACAGTTTGGTCACGGAGGACTGGCCCTGTAGGCCACTTAGCACCCTAACGCATTGCCCAGCCCAGGAGAGTGGCTGCCTCTCGTCTGACCCTACTGAGAACGTCTAGAAGGCACCGAGAGCAGCACAAGAAGTGGGCTCGGTTAAGCGTCCAGTTTCAGCTCAGGCCCTGATCTCAAGGCTGGTGAGTTCAAGCCCCACATCGGGCTATCTGCTGTCAACATAGAGCCTGCTTTACATCCTCTGTTCCCTCTCTCTCTGCGCCCCTCTGCTGTGCGCATGCGCTCTCTCAAAACAAATAAACGTTAAGAAAACATACACGCGTGTATGTATATACCAAAGGCACCGAGAGAAGCCACGGGCCACACAGAAGCACCCGGGGAGGAAGATACCAGCCCTGGCCGCCGTGTCAGTCTGCAGGAGACAAAGACTGAAACGGGCCCCCAAACGAGACGGAGTCACAAGCAGAGACAGCACTGTCCTCCGAGACACAGACAACCCGAAACCGCAACTTCTAGGAGGCACCGGGCGCCGCCGTGCTGCACGTCCTCTGCGGACCCCGACCCGGGACTCGGCTCGAGTGCGGCTCCCAGCCTGACGCAGGGCTCGAGGCCGGGGCACTGAACGCTTCTGTGAGGTCTGGATAACTGAGAGCCCTCCGCTGCCCCCGGGGCACCAGAAACGGCCCCCCCCCGAGCTCCCTCCCACCCGCCTGCTGTATGCAGCACGTGCCAGACCAGTGTCCCCGCAGCAAGCGGCCCGGTCCCCGGCCACCCGCCACCCCACCCGGGAACCTGCTGCCAACCGGCTTGATTCCGATACTTCCCTTGCAGGCCGGCACCTCCCACTCGTTCTCTCTCTCACGACCTGCCCCCTTCTCGCTGCACTCCACCTGCGGAGGACCAACCGGCGCCTCCCCCGCCGGGGGGGGGGGGGGGGGGGGGGGCCGGAACCCGCCCACATCCCCGGGGCCGGGAGGGAGCCCCGGAAAGCAGATTTCTCCCAAGATGCCCTCTGGGAAAGGCGAAGCCGGCCACAAACGAGAGACACAGGCTCTTCCGGAGGCAGACCCCCGAGGAACGCTCACCCGCTCCTGGACCTCCAGGTCCGCGCTCTGCACAAACTGGGGCAGCCGCTCCACCATGAGCTGGGTGACGTCCTGGGCCGCCTCCGGCTCCGCCGCCTGCTCCTTCTGCTGCAGGATGGACGCGTAGAGCTTGACCACGTTCTGCACGTACACGGCCTGGATGTGGCCGGGTAGGGTAGTGACTTTAGGCCGCAGCATGGCCTCGAGGGTCTGCTGGGGCTCCTGCAGGTGCCTGCGGACAAGAAGGGCCCGATGAGCAGGCCGCCCCGCCACAGGGGTCACGTGGGCGCTCCCCCATCCCCAGGCACCAGGCCAGATGGACAGGACTCTAGGGAAGAAGCCACAGCAACGATGGGACGATGACGGAGTAGCGGCACAAAAAAAAAAAAAAAAAAAAAAAAAAAACGAAAACAAAACCAAACCAGCTCGACAGCATCGTTGTAGCGACAGAACCTCCGCGGCTGCGACGGGCAGGGAGGAGAGGACACTGGGGAGAAACCCCGTCACCCCGGGCCACGCCGCGACCGGCTCCTCGCTGGGGCTCGTGGTCGGAAATGTGCACTCGACGCCGCGCCGTCCCCAGAGACGGCGGCCCAGGAAGGGGGCCCGGGGCAGCCGCCACGCCTCTCCCTGGGGAGCGCACTCACTCGGAGAACTCCCCGCAGATCCAGGCGGCCGCGTAGAGCACCTCGCAGATGCCGTTGCGCTGGGTGCTGCTGGCCACCAGGTGGGCGCTGTCGAGCAGCGCGGACATCTGCGACACGGCGAACTTGCGGATGGCCTTCACGCGGATGGCCACGTCCAGCATCTGCGCGGCGATGAGGTGGCCGTGGCGGGTGCCTTCCAGCCGGGTCAGCTCCACCAGGACGCTGATGTACCTGCAGGAGGGAGCCCTTGAGGAGCGCGCCCCGTGCCGGCGCCCGCCCCCCGGGGCTGTGGGGCACGGACCACTGGAAGTTGGTGATGTGCTGATAGTTGCACTGGCTGCAGATGTCGATGATCTTGGTGAGCAGCTCGTCGCGGTAGGTCGTGCCCTCGGCCTTGTCCACGTGGCTCATCAGCTTCTTGACGATCTCCACCAGGTTCTTCTTGGACACCTGGGGGGAGGGGAGGAGCCGGTGAGGGAGGAGCCCGGGGACGCGTGCGGGGAGCGGGGCGCACAGGCCGGGGCGGGGCACACACCATTCCGTACAGGAGGTCGAGGGCCCGCAGGCGGATGGACTCGTCCTTGTCGTCCAGACACTGTAGGACGAGGTCCTTGTGGGCCTGCACGGACTTGGGGTGCGTCCTGAGGATCTTGGACATGGCCAGCAGGCCCAGGTACTTCACTGCGGAGACGGCGAGACCCCGTTAGCCCGGACGCGCCTTCACAGCCCTCGGGGCCTGTGCGGAGACAGCGACGACGTGGACGCCGCCAGGACGGGCCGCACGCCGGCCCCCGGGTGTCCTCAACAGTGGGCGCTGCAGGCCAGGTGACCTCCCGCACGCGGGGCGCCACTGTCTCCCCCTGAGCGACCCACACACGGGGTCGCCGAAGCAGGGCAGGGAAGCGCGGGCCTCCACGGGCCAGGTCCCAACAGAGCCCGTTTCTGTAAAAGCCTCGCGTGAGCACGTGGCCCGTGGTCACGACGGTGGGGGCGACGGGGCCCTGTCTGGCCCTTCGTGGGACAGGTCCGGCAGCCCCTGCCGCAAACAGATCTGGACTGAAAACGTGGGGCCAGTGCTCCCGGGCCCTCAGAAGCCCCTGACGCTCCGGTCCGGGCTCCGGGGCGCGTGACAGGCCAGGAGCCCTGATGGAGCATGTCTATAGAACACGCAGGCGCATGAGCAAGGCCAACGGGGGAGCTGGTCCCCCTGGACGGTCCCGGGGAGGCCTCAGGCAGGAGACATCAGTGCGGCTCCGGGCCTCACCCTGCAGCTCTCCTCTGACCCCCCGACTGCGTCTCCCCAGCAGCCCCCTTAGCTCCACGCTGGAACTGGGGCTCGGGGACCTCGCCCGGGTCGCACCTCCCCGGGCGCGTGGGCACACGACCCATGGTCTCAAACTCCGCCAGCTGAACGCGGGAGGGGCCGTCACCACTGAGTCACACACTGAGACGGTGGTGCACGAGGGCAGCGGGCAGGGGCTGCGGCCAAGCGGAGAAAGATTGGCTTCTTTAAAACGCTGCCGAAGCCCACGGCACCCCGTGCACACTAGGGGGCACAGCGGAAGAGTCCCAGCGCCTGTGCTCGTGCGGGATCGAGAGCCCCAGTGCCACACAGGCTCCGGGTGCAGGTACAGAGAGGAACTCACAGTTCTGGTCGGAGTCTTCTATCAATATCCTCAATTTCTGGACACAGAGCTGCAGAGAAGGCGACAGTGGTCACGCCTCTGAGACAACAGTGAATCCTGTGACCCCAGGCCTGCCGCGCGCCCTGGTCCGGCTCACAGGTTCCTGGGACCAGGAGGGGCGGGGGACACCCGGCCCTGCTCCCCGCGGCAGGAGGGCGGCCTGTGGGCTCCGACAGGGACATAGTTTGGGGACCGCCCACGTACACACTCCAGGGGCACGAACGTGTGTTCCCCTTGCTCCCTTGTCAACTCCATAGACGCGCGCCGCACAGGGCCTGGCGCAGGGCACGACGCGTCGTGATAGGGGGGTGGGGGGGCGTACCTGGATGCTGGCGCTGTGGTTCGGCATGCCGGAGGACAGGGAGATGAGCACTGAAACAGAAAACCTTGTCTCAGGGACTCGCCAGTCCTCGCCTCACGTCCTCTGGGGGCGTCGGTCGGGGCGCCACACAGCACAGGCACGCCTGGCACTCTCCCAGGACAGGCCGGCTTGAGACCGCGTTTGGAACCTGACTCCGGGGCTCCCGCCGCCCTCGCCCGCAGGGGGCTCGTGTCCCGGAGCTGTCCGTGCAGACACAAGGTTTGTGCCGAGGACCTGCTCCCCTCCTGGGGTCTGGGGTCTCCGCCCAAGCCCGGCAGAGGCGCCTGCTGACCGACCCCCGGTGAGAACCTGAGCGCTGGGTCTCTGTGGCCAAGAACACAGAGAGCCCCGAGGCAGGCACCCCCGTCCAGGGCAATTTCCAGAGCCTGCTCCACCCCCACCTGAGACCCACGACCCTGCAACGTGCCAGGCCCGCCTTGGCCTACTCCTCCCAGATCTCCTGCCCGTCACCAAGGATAGCTCTGATCCTGCCACACCTCGGTTTCCCCCATCGACCCCTCCAGACACAGAGAAACCTCTCCACGTTCTGCGTTTGCTGCCTCTGGGTGCCAGCCTGCCCCAATGCCCACCCACCCGCCCTCCCTTTCTACTAGTGTCACTGAGCCTCTGAACACCCACGGCCCACGAAGTTCCAATCACAAAGTGTGGACCCCGGGCCAGCCTCCTGTGATGAATTTCAGGCTGTCCACGGGGCTGTGAGGAGGGACCAGAAGGCTGCCTTCCCAAAAGCTTGGGCCAGATAATCAGGCAGAGAGCAGGTGAACCCATGGGCCACTACATCCAGGAACAAGTGACCCAGACGGCAAACTAGGACACGGCCAGCCGGCCTGGGGGCAACGACTCTGGCTCCGCCAAACACAGCAGGTGGAGGGGCAGACGCGCCCCCCCAGCACTCTGTGTGGCCCGCAGCCGGACTCAAACCGGGGAAGCGCCTTCCGATCCCGCCCTGTGAAACCTTCCCGCGGTAGGTTCTGTGCTCGAGGGTTCACGGGGGACGGCACGGGGCCGGAGCCTCGCTCTAGAACGCTCGGGAAGGAGAGCCTTGCTGGCAGGGGAGGTGCGTGGCCGAGGGCGGCAGGACGCGGCACTGGAGGCCGGAGGCGGGCAGGGGCCCTGGGCGCATGTGTCCCACGGCCGGTTGTGGCCCCCGGGGGTCCCGATGGGGGAGGGCGGGCCCCTCACCTGCGATGACGGTGTTCACGCACTCGTACAGGAGAGACATGGCGGATGTGCTGGCGGAGGAAGAGCAGAGGGTGAGGACTGGGAGGCCCGAGGCGGAGGCAGGCCTGGTGGCCCCGCACGCTCCCGTCGCCTGGGTCCGCGGCAGTCCCCGGGGGACACTAGCCTCCCTTTCTAACCGCCGGCGGTGACCTCTGATGTCCCCAGAACCCGTTTTGTGATGTCCGTGAGGGAATGCCACCTGCCCTAAATGTCTCTCCGGACCTGGGACGGCCCCCTGCCCCGCCTCAGGGGCCCACACACAGGTGGGCACAGCACAGACGTCCGTGGCCCCAGTGCTACCCCTGGGGGCATCCAGTACGGCCCAGGGTGACACCCAAGGGCAGGCACCAGGTGCGCCTACTCCACTCTGACATCCTCCGAGGTGACGCTCTTGATCCCGAGTCACCTAAACCTGACAGCATGGCCGCCACCTGTCCCAGAGAACAGGGGCCAGCAGCCCGTCCACACCAGAGTCACGAGACTCATGGCTCCCCGTTAATCCCCTCTGAAGACCACAGAGCCGCACCACATGCAAAGATGCCTGTCGTTTAAAACCAAAGATGCTCTGAGCCCAAGGCCTCACGCAGGGCACGTGGCACTAGGTCTGATGTGACCACGAAACCCCCGTTCCTCCCACCGCCCATCCTCCCAGGTCCCCTGGAGAGCAGATCTCTGGTGCCATCCGCCACTCAGCGTCCGTGCTTCAAGCGCAGGTACCCAGAGTGGAGTGGGAGCTCTTGCAACATTCCGGAACTGGCCAGAGACCCAGCGAGACGGCCAGGGCCTACTGGTGAGCTAGGGGTCTTCCTTCCTTTTGTTTTCACTGGTGCTGTTTCCAAAAACGGATTCACAGCTCCCAGTGTCCCGGGAGGGCCGGCATGAGCCTCGGTGGCACAGCTCATGGTCCAGAGCCAAGTCCCATGGCGTGTGTTTCCTTCTTGCCACCAGGACTCTCCCCGGGTCCCCCCGAGGGCCCAGAGGGGGCACGGGGCTGCGTGCGGCAGACGAGGTCACGTGGGGGTCGAGGGCTCACCTGTGGATCAGGTTGGTGAGAGGCTCGATCAGCTTCTTGCCCAACCTTGGCTCCAAGGGGGTCAGAGCACCAAACTAGGGACGACAGAAGCCGGGGGGGATCACTTGTGGCAGGAACAGAACCGTGCGGACTCCGACCCGCACCCACACGTCCAGGGGACTCCTAGGACACGCCGGGGCCGTTTTGTGTGGGAGGAAGGGAAGGTCAGGAGGGATACTTGCCAGTTTGATAATCTTGATGAGGACCCAGTTGTTGGTTGAGGAGGTCATCAGCTTGAAGAACAGGGGGGCAAGGGAAAGGTAGTTTTTGGGGTTACGCCTGGCCAGTTCACAGATGACGTTGACTGCGGCCGACTGGACCCCTGTGAAATAAGGGGGTGTCCCATCAGCAAGGGAGTCCCTCTGCAGCAGTTAAGAGTCTCAACAACACGGGGAGGTACAGCCTTCTCGAGGAGGGGCGTCCTCCTCAGGCTGGTCCCCCCAAGTGCAGGGAGCCCTGCTCTGTGCCTGGCACACTGCCCATCACCTGTGGGCCGGGTTGAGGTACCAGTCACGTCAGGGCTAGGCTCCCAGTGGCCAAGGCCAAGGCAACAGACACGGCCCGTCGCCTGAGTCTGTGGGCTGCTCCCCTGCAGGTCCCAAGGAACTCCGGGCTCAGGACACCCACCACGCCTGCCGCCTCGCTCCTACTTTCCTAACAAAACTTTCCACGGCCTGTGATTCTCCTGAAGACAAGGCAGGCTCTCCCGAGAGACAAGCTGGGACCTGCCTTGTGTCACAGAAGCCACCTGACACTGCTCAGCCTGGGGAGTCCTCAACGAAGGAAGGATTTGTAGAGGACAAGTAGGCACGAGCCCCGTGGCGGGGACTGGGGCCAAGACACCGGCATCAAGTCATGAGCGCTAAGGTGTGACCAGACAGCGGGCACTCCCCAGTGTGGGGACGGCGGGGGTCTGCTGAGAGGCTGGAAAAAGGGCAGCCCAGCGGCAAGGGGACACCCAGCACCCAGAGCTCGGCGCCTAAACCCCACACCAACAAACGGGGCCAGGCTCCTCGGAGAAACGGCGGGTTCCAGGCCAGAGCGCAGGAAGCAGGTGCCAGAAGGGAAGGAGGCGCTGTCTGGAGAGATCCCAGGACGCGAGACCGGGACCCAGTGCCCCTTCAACGCTTTCCCTGCAGCATCCTGCACCAGGGGCTCACAGGTGCCACGGAGCCCCGCGCCCCCAGCCACCCCCTCGCCAATCGACAAACCGGGATCGGGGTCCTCCAGCTTCTCCTTCAGGCGGGGGAACGCGGGGCGTAGGGACTCGGGGTACTTCAGGAACACCTTGTACATGATCAGGACAGCCTTCTTCCGAATGTACGGCTTGGTGTGCGACATCTGCAGGGATAGAGGTCCGGTCAGCCTCCCCGCCACACCGCTACTCTCCCGGCGCCGGCCCTGCTCACCTCCCCTGCTGCCCCTGTCGCCCTCCCCGCAGCCACCCAGCTCACCTGTCCTGCTCACCTGTCCTGCATCTGCCCGAGTCTCCCCTCCATCACCCGAAGGAAAGCCCTCTCTCCAGCTCATCTGGTTTCTGGCCTCCAAACCAGGCCTGCTCACCTGCTCCACTGCCCCCAGCCCAGGGGTCACATGATAGTGTCGTGGACAGAACTGAAACCTGCTTCCCTGTGCCTGTGACCCCAGGTCCGCCCTCCGGAGGCTGAGACCCTTGTCATACACTGGCTGGAACCCGATGAGGGACAGACAGAGGGACGGGGCCCTGAACTGGAAAGCAAGCCTCTGCCTCACGAGCCTCCAGCTGCCGAGGCCCGTTCCCACAGCAGGGTGCCAGGGTCCCCTCCACACGTGACCGTCTCAGACTCTTGTCCTTTTGGGACTCTGCTCTGGCCAGAAAGGCCTCCTGCCTCCGATGCGCATGGGCCCTGGGGACCTTGCCCCGAGAGAGCTCCCAGCCCCACGACCCAGTACCGTCTGGGCCGGAAGGGCAGAACTCTTGCTCTGGCTCTCGAGAGCCACCAGGGACACGATGTGAACGAGCGGGCGGGGGCGAGTGTGGGCAAAGTCAGTTACAACCCGGCCAGCTGCATGGGGCAGGGCCGAGGCACACCGGCCCCCGTTCTAGAAGCTGCTGGCACACACAGTCTGAGACCACAGGCTGAGACTGATGCATCCACACGGCAAACAGGCTGACCTGGACGGACGGACCTGTCCGAGGGTGGAACGCAGCCACCCTTCTGCTCTGCTCAGATAAAACCGGATGGGAAAAGGCCTCCCAATTAGCTGAAGATTCAGGTGTACGGCTGGTGCCCCTGAGGACCACAATTTCTAAGAGGACATCTGCGTTTTAGAAAGATGCTCTGACAGCCTAGAGAGGAGCCCTGGGTGGGGTCCTGGCCCTTCAGGTGACCGAACCACCGGAAGTCAAGTTGTGGCCAGAGGGAAACACGGCATCAGGGATGGAGCCGGAAGAACCACGCTAACCACGTGCAAGGCCTGCTGCCACAACCGCCACGGCCACCACCGGGCAGGGAGGCGGTAAGTGGCAGGGACGCGCCGGGGGACGTGGGCGCTCGCCCCGGGCCCCGGGCAGGGCTAGTGAAAGAAGGTGACGAAGGGATGTGAGGGTGGAGACAGCCGGAGCCCGGGGCCCCACCGGTGAGGGGGTGGGGGACACGGCAACCCGGTGCCCCGTCTCTTCCGGGGGAACCCGGCCCACTCCCACGTGCCCGAGTGTCCCTGGTGTGACGGTTAACCTCCATTTTCCAGGCACCTGGACGGACCAAGTCACGTCACGGGGCAAAGGCCAAGGGGGGTCGGGTACTCTCGCAAACTCACCAGTGTCATGATGTCGTTGGCCAAGTCTCTGGCAAGATCTGGGGTAACAAAACAGGACAGGCCAGTCAGTGCAACGCCAGTGTCGTACTGGCTGGGGCTGCTCAGGTCCTGGAAAGGGAAGGAGGAGGGTCAGCGGGCAGGTGCCACCCGGGCATCACGGGCTCCCGGCCCACAGTCTGGGGCTGTGCCTGTCTGGGGAGTAGCGAGCAGCAGCCCATTCTGGGACTGTCCCCGAAGAGCTGGGACGGTGGGAGAGCCGTCCCCGCCCCGCTGGGCACAGAGGCCCACGGCGGGCACCGCCCTCCGCACAGACACAGCCCGGCGTCCCAAGGCCGTGACCACAGGCGGGGCCGAGCCTGTACCAGTGCCTGGCTCGCGAACTGCCCGCCTGTTTGTGATCCCCGACGTGAGGGGAAGGCACATCCGGCCGGCCCTAACCGCCCCCCAGGCCTGCGGCGGGGGTCCCCAGACCAGAACCAGGGGCCACTCCTCCGGCCCCGCCCAAAGGCACGGCACCTACGGCCCAAGGCTCGTGTTTCGGGCGGGCAGCCGCCAGAGGCCTCTGGTTACACAGCGCAGAAGGGCCCGGCCTCCACGCCAGGGAAGCATCGTCTGTGCCAGAAACCTGCCCTGGGGATGCTTTCCTAAGGAACCCCCAAACCCCATCTATACGTGGTAAAAACAGACTGAGAGGCATTTTAGGAGTTGACCTTCCAGACTGTGGGGACAACCTGAAGAGGCCAACTTCGGAAACCCACTCCAGCCCAAGCTGACGGGACGGAACCAAGGGGGAGCCCAGGCCCTGGACGGCCAGGCTCCTTCTTCAGCGAGACTTACGCGGGGCTTTTCAGAGACAGAAGTTTCTGGGGAGGACGCCTGCGTCACCATTAAGTGGGAGGAGCCCCAGCCAAGGGGACGGGGGTGGGGACGGGGGTGGGGCCGGTCTGCGGAAGCCGTGTTTCAGAAGTCACGGGTTTATTTAAACGACACACGTGGGGGCTCAGTCGGTTCAACGTCCAACTCTTCATTTTGGCCCAGGTTGTGATCTCATGGGTCTGTGAGATCAGGCCCCATGTCGGGCTCTGTGCTGACAGCAGAGACCCAAGCGACCCACCTCTAGCACACGTCCACGCAGAGACGTCTGAATGGAGGTCCTTACAAAGGGGTGGGTGGGGGCACGGCTGCGCCCTGGCACTGGGCCAGAGACCGTTCTCGCCGGGCGGGCGGGCTGGCGCCTGGGGGTCCAAGCAGCCGGAGGGGCCCCCTCCTCCCGGTAGGCTCCCCCAGTGGCCGCTCCCGGCCGGGCTTGCCCCTCGAGGCCCTGTGGCGTCCACTTCTGCCATACAGCCTGACCACCGCTACCTCCTCACGACCACGGGCTCGCGCGCTCAGACCAGTGGCCTGGCCCACGCCAAGCGCCCACACACACCCCGGCCAGGAGCCCGGCCCGGGTCACCAGGTGCCCCCGCGAGGGCAACCTCAACTCACGGGGTCCGGCCCGCAAACCCCACCGCCGGTGAGCTCTGCCTCTCCCTGACACCCCCTCACTACTGCACAAAAGATGCTCGAAGCTCTGCGGCCGAGGAAGAAAGTTACCACTCGGTGATCTTCGAGACTAAGACACAAAAACTTACACGCGACTGAGATGTGTACGCAGCGTGACTAAAAGGGCCCCGGGCAGGGAGGCCCCCGCGGGCAGGGCGTGCAGCCCCGAGGAGCACTCCCAGAGGGACAGGGGCCTGAGACAGCCCTCCAACTCCCAGAGCGCCCCTCCCCCCCCCCCCCGGGACAGGGAAGGGGCACGTCTGGCAACCTCCAGCTCGCCACTGCCCGAGGGCAGGGAGACGGCCCGCCACACCACTCCTGGGCGTCTCCTGCCGATGCCGTGGCCACGTTCACGAGCCACGGGCTTGCGAAGGGGGTCATGACAGCGAGAGCTCGTGGGCCTCGCTGCTTTCGACTCGCCGCTCATTCGGAGCAGCAGAAAAGCCAGCGTGGAGGATACTACGGGGACAGGGTGACTCGAGGGCACTCGGTGAGGGCCAAGGACGGCCTACCTTGCGGATCTGGTTCGTCGTCAGCATGATGACGTCGGTCCCCTCGTGAAAGCACTGGGAAGCAGCGAGGTAGCCGATCCGCTGTGAGTCAGACACAGGGCGTCACACACGAGGCAGGGGCCGGGCGCCCTGGGGAGAAGCCCCCAGGCCGCCCCCCGAGCTCTGTGCTAAGCAGCCCCCTGGTCAGGCAGTGACAGCCTGCAGCTGGCCGCGGGAACACTGGTGGGTGGGTGCCAGAAAGTCATTCTAGGAGGAGGAGGAGGAGGAGGAGGAGGAGGAGGAGGAGGAGGAAACTGCTCCTGAGTTCCAGACCCGGCCTTTGAAATGCAAGTTCTCATAAGGTCCGCCAGACCAGCCAGTCCTCTCCCCAGCATGTGTCCTGACAGCCTCCTGGGCAGCCAGGAGCTCCCTTTACATCGAATCTGTAAGTCATCACAGGCACTGGGTTTTCTTAGCACTCGGGTCCCTCTGCCAGGATGACGCAGACACCTACGTCACACTGGCACACGGACGAGATGCTCTCGTACACGTGCAGAGCGCCTCCCGATTCTGGCAACACAACATTTTGTTTCTTCACCGAGAGCAACCGGTGGGCAGGATGACGGTGTCCTTCAGAGGGAGCGCGGGGCTGACCCAGGCAGGGACCCTTAGGCGGGTGCGAGGCCCCGGGGACCTGGAAATGGTCTCCGCTGCCCGGCTGGTGAGACCCCAGGAAGACTACGGAGTGCCCTCAACTGGGCCACACAGACGGCCGATCGTTTTTCAGAATATTTACGAGTTATGATATCGAGTGAGGAGGCAGCGCTCCAGATCCCTCACAAGCAGGACCCCTGCGAGGTGAACGAAAACGCTCAGAAAGGACCACGAGGCCCTGGGGCCAGGTGACAAGTGGTGGCCTCTGTGCAAGACCGTCGGTGCTTTCTTGTTTTTTGGACAGTTACACATTTATCTTTCCTGGCGTCAAAAAACAGGGCACCAGGGTGGCTCAGTCAGTTGAGCATCTGACTTCAACTGAGGTCATGATCTCACGGTTCATGGGTTTGAGCCCCGCATCTGGCTGGCTGCTGTCAGCTCAGAGCCTGCTTCGGATCCACTGTCCCCCCGCCCCCGTCCCTCCCCCGTGCACACGCTTTCTCTCAAAAATAAACACTAAAAATGAGATACACATACATAATCCTACAGACCCATCATTTCACTGACATTCTTCGAAGTTGAAAAAGGAAATCACACAAATGGTGCTAACAAATAACGTGACAAACGTGAGCTGGTGATGTCTGAGGCGTGGAGGTTTGATTGGAACAGGACGCTCGTGTCCCGCACTCTGTTTCTGCGTGGCGTAGCCCCCGGCCACCCTCACCCTCTGCCACCACGCGGTTCAGGTCTCAAAGCAAGCTCGCCCGCCTCACCTTGAACGTGAACTTGGAGGCGCTCATCACTTCTATGATGTTGAAGGCAGCCCAGCTGATGTCATAGCCCAACATCTGTAACTGTTGAAGAGACAGGCGCGCTGATTTTCACTCGCACGCCGAGGCTTGAGCCCCAACGTCCAACATTCTGTCTCAGCTCCTACAGGACCGCCACACGCTTCCCGAACAGGCGGGCCTCTCCACGCACACACCCCGGGGCATTTCATTTCTCCTTCTGACGGGCTTGCCTTCCCAGTGAAAACCACAGGGCCACGTTAATCACAAACACAGGATGAAGGCCTGTGGTTGAAATACTAGCATCCAGGAGTACTGGTTAAAATTCCCCACACCCCCGAAGTGACGAGGCGCCCCTGGCAAGCCTTCCACCTCCCTTCTGACCAGCAGAGGGGCCAGAAGAGGGGGGCCTGGCCCAGGCCAGGCGGGGCCCGCCATGCCCCGAGCCCCAGGGTCGTCGCGGCGTGCCTTCCTTCAACTTTGTGCCAAGGCCGGCGCCTGGGGCTGACGGTGTCCATGTCTGACAGGCGGGTAGAAGCGCACGGTGGACAGAAGGACGGATGGAGGGATGGTGGAATCTACAACCCGCCTGACGGCGTCGGGGTTGGGGGGGCACCGCCTGAGCAAACAGTCCGCGGTACTTACGTAGGTCAGCTTGCAGACCGCGTTGGCTTTTACTGCGATGTTGTCTTGCTTCAGCTCTTGCTTGATTTCATCAATGCACTGAGAGATATACTTTGCCTAAAAGGGAAGCAGACAGCGTTGGAAAATCCCAAGTGTCTAAAACGGTCAAGAAAGCAGGCAAACACAAGAGGCCGCCCGCCGTGTGATTCCGCTGGCGTGAAACGCCCCGAGCAGGCACATCCACACTTACAGGAAGCAGGCTGGTGGGTGTCGGGGGCTGGGGAGGGGGGCTGGGGTGACACGGTGCCCTGAAGCTCACTGCGGTGACGGCTGCCCGACTCCTGAACGCACCAGCGAGGAACCGCGCGGGTGACTCGTACGGCACGCGAGCGTCTAACAGAGCTGGCACTTAAAGAAGCCGCTTCGGCAAGACGCCCGGGGGCCCCTCAGTCCTGAGAGGACAGGACGACCGCGAGAGCCGGACTCCCTGCCAGGGAAGCAGGTGCCGCAACATGTTATTCCACTTTCGCAACTTGTGTGCACAGCTGACGTTTCCCTTCTCTTTCTTTTTAAGCAACGTCTGCACTCAACGCGGGGCTTAACTCACAGCCCCCAGACCAAGAATCCTATGCCCTCTTCCCATTGAGCCGTCCAGGCGCCCCCTAGCGGTGGTTTTCTGTGTCGCAGCGCTTTAAAAGTTAAAAAAGAACTTCAACGCAGAACGACATTAAGGCACGGGGTCCGCTAGTTTTAACAGCTCGCACTGAGACTCGCACAAGGCCCGGAAGTAACCCCCAGGTCCCGCCGTCCACCCGCTGACGCGGGCTGCTCGACACCCAGCTCTCCCGTCCGGTCCTGCCCTGGCGGCAGCGAGCTCGTCTGGGCGTCTCCGTGGCGCCCGCTGGCTTCTCTCAACGGGCACCATGGCGGGGCTCGTGCCCGCGGTAGCACAGGGTCTGTGCCTTGCTCGGTCTCCCCCCCACACACGTAGGCCACCTCGTGTTTATCCGTTTGAAGGATGGACACTTGCAAACTGCCCACCTTTTCGACTCCAGGAGTCACGCCACAGGGGTTGCGGGGACACGGTCTGAGGATTCCCTTGGGTTTCCTTGCTGATTCAGCACATCTACCACTCGAACGGGCTTGACCCGAAGCAGTACTGACACACGAAGTCAAGAGCCACTGGCGTGCCCCTCGGGGGGGGGGGGGAGGGGGGGCGCAAGGCTCCTTTCACCCCTGCCCCGAAGAGGCCTCAGAGAGGAGCCACGAAGCGAGTGGCCACCGCAGGGCTCGGAACGAGTTTGTCGGGTCAGTGCCCCAGCCCCGCACGTGCCCAGCACTCCATGCAGCACGAGGAGCCTCCCGTCTGTTATGCTGCCAACAGCAACCACCGCTAGGATGTGCCCGGTTGGGCACCTGCCGGCAGGACTCAGTGGTCAGCCCCTGGATGCCGTCCCCAGGGCGACCGCGTCCCGAGAGACCAGGGTGGCAAGCCCGTGGCGGACTCCTGCCCCAAGTGTCCTGTATGCTGGCCGTGCACCCTGCGTTCCCGTCCCCCGAGGCCACACCCCGCTCGGCCCCGAGACGCTCCTCTGCCTGAAGCACAGGCTCCTGGGGACAGGAGCCATCGGAGCCCTCTCTCAGCCAGGGAGGAGTTCATGAATATTTTACGACCGAGAGTCGGTGCAATGGAGCGAGTGTCACTGTATCCTTCCAACAGGCTTCCGGTTACTAAATCCCACTTGGGAATCTTCACTTGCTGTCCCTGCACACAGATGGCCCTTCCTGCATCCTGGATCATGACCGTTAACCACGTAAAAGGGGAAAAAACAGGGGGCTGTCTGGCTGAATGGGTGGGGCATCCAACTCTTGATCCCAGGGTCGAGAGTTCAAGCCCCACACTGGGCGCGGAGCCTACTCTGAATGAATGAATGAACGAATGAATGAAATGGAAAGAACAGGCAGACAGTGACAAGTGTGGGGGGACTCACGCTTACGCACGGAAGACGGGGCCAGGTGATGGCCCGGCAGCGCTCCCAGGCGCGCACTCGAGAACGGGGGGGGGGGGCTGACCGTGCAGTGGCAGGACTCGTGACGGCCCCTAAGCACAAACTCAAATGTTCTGCTGCTGCTGACGCGTTTGCACACAGTCTAGGGACCTCCCCACCCCGGCTTTCGGGAGAGCCAGGCAGAGTCCACTTCTGCCGCCGTCCACGGAGCTCCCATCAGTCCCAGGCTCCCCCAGATGCGGCTTTAAAACTATCTGGAGACACAAAAGCACCGGGTAATGTCTCTCCTGGCTTTTATCTCCAGCACCCCACAGAGCAGCCAAGGCCTGGGGCTCCTGGCTTCCAGAACCAGAACCAGAACACGGGGCAGCTGCCACTCAAGGAAGGAAATCCCAGGGGGCGGGGAACTGGTGGGGGGGCGATGGTGCCCACACGCTAACAGAAACTCAGCCCAAATCCGGGGCTGACCCCAGAGCTAGGCATGCACGGCACGTTCCAGCTAAAGCAAAAAGACACGAACACACTGCACCCGCCCCCTGCCCACAGCGAGGAGGGCAGAGCTGGAGTCTCAGCCCAGACAACAAGCTAACTGCCCCTTAAAGTAACCCTGCACCCCCATCAACACGCCTCAGAGAAAATAACACCGTCTGGAGCCTCCAAAAACGTATCAGTCACAACGTCCAGGATTCGGTCTGAAGCTACTCAAAACAAGAAACAGGATAATGTTACCCGTACCCAAGAAAAAGAGACAATCCACGAACACTGGCCTGGAGGTAGCCCAAAGGATGGAATTAGCACACGAAGGCCGCAGCTTGGCCACTGTGACCGTGCTCTCAGGAAGCAGAGAAAAGGAGGCGCTCACAAAGAGGAGGAGGAGAACTCTCAGCAAACACAAGTGGTATAAAATAAGCAAGCGGAGGTTCCAGAAAGATAATTTCTGGAACAAAGAATGCACGGAATGGACTGAAGGGCAAACTGGAGCTGGAGAGAGAAGTCAGCGCATTGGAAGGTGCGACAATAGTAACCATCCGGTCTGAAGGGGAGAAAAGTTCGAGGAAAGACAGGCAGAGCCCCAGGTCTGTGGGACAAGAGCACGCGGCAGGACAGGCATGTAATCGGAGTCCCAGGAAAGGAAGGGGGGACAGAGAACACATCTGAAACGAGAACGGCTGAAACTCCCCACATTCAGTGAAAGATGTACACGTACAGGTTCGAGAAGCTCAGCACCAACCAACAGAAAACTGAAAGAAAACCACACCCACACATCCCCGAGTCAAATGGCCAAAAACTGAAGATCAGGAGAGAATCTTTATTTATCTATTTATTTAGGTAATCTCTATGCCCAACGTGGGGCTCAAACTCACAGATCAAGAGCCACGTGCTGCACTGGCTGAACCGGCCAGGCCGATGACATCTGTCCCTGCACCTCGGGGCACTCCCGGGCGGAGGGACACGTGAGCCTGCTTGAACTGGAGCTGTGGGTAGACAGGAGGCGCCTGGCTCGCGGCCCGCGCACCTGGGAAAGGCGGGGAGGTGACGAAGGACCGGAGAGCACGTGCTCACGCAGGAGGATTCAGGACTGACCTCGAACGGGGTCGCAGCAAGTCGAAGGAAGGCAAGCGGAGCCCCGTGGCCACGTTAATCTCTCATTTACACGCAACATCACTAACAAGGAACAGGCTGGTCAGGGTGGGCGGGCGGATCGGGATCCGCGTCCAGACAACGCTATTAAAAACATACGTTAGAAAGAGCTTAAAGCCTAAGGTACGAATAGCTACGTATCCTTGCCGTTTAGTGAAAAAGAGAGAAATCGGAGGGGCGAGCACGATTCGGACTCTCAAACAGCGAACCGAGCACTGAAATGGACGATGCCCTCTCTGCACCTTCTTCGCTAGAGAATTTAATTTCGAACAAAGGACACAAACTTCCCTTCTACAGGACTCCTCAGGTCTATTGTAAGTAGCCATTTCGACCCTGGCCACCTAGCAGGATTCCCTGCAGCACTTTCTCCCCATAAACGCACCGGCGGCCCCATTATCCACATCCCCACCCAGCACCGAACGTGACGAACCACGGTCCACAGCGGACACGAGGTCGCTCCCGGTGCGGCACACCCCGTGGGTTCGGACGAATGTCACGGACACCTGCCCACCACCACGGTGTCGTCCGGAGTAGACCCACGGCCCTGAAACTCCTGTGCTCCTCCCATTCACCCTCCCCCACCCCGGCAGCCGTGCCTCCGTGGTCCTGCCTGGTCCTGCCTCGTCTAGAACATCCCGGACCGGGAACCACCCCGTGTGTCGCCTCCTCAGCCTGGCTTCTGTCACCGAGTCCTGTGCGTCTGAGGCTCCCCCGTGTCTCTGTGCGGCTCGATGGCCCGTTTTTAGTGCCGGATGGGCCACGGTCTGTCTGTCACCTGCGTGGGCCACGGTCTGTCTGTCACCTGCGTGGGCCAGTTCGTCCATCCGCTCACCTGCTGAAGGGGCAGCACACTTCCTCCAGCCCTTGACGTTTTCACAAGGTTCTCTGGACTGTCCCAAACACTCAGCTCTGTCCGCGGGCCCCACTGGCTCCCCGGCTCAGGGTCTTGGAGCCCACACCACCCTGTCCGTGAGCGTGAGCCCGGGACCCCTTACGGGCTGCGACCCCCAGAGCCTGGCACGCACGGGATGTTCCGCCGGAGTGTAAGTCAGTGTTCCGAGCCACTCGAGTTTCTCCGACCAGAAAATGTCAAGTCCTCACGACAACTGGGACAGGGTGGGGACGGCTTTCTCCGCCTTATGAAGAACAACCAGGGTGCTGACCACCATCACCATCATTTCGATACATTTTGACCCCAAAACGTAGGAAAAGTCGGTTGGGAAACGAAGGGAGCTGTTCTACCGACCACACTCGAGTGTCAGCGACAACTCAGGACGCCACGCTAGCGTTTTGCCCTGGACGGGCTCCAACGCCCCTGCGGCCAAGAGGAGCCGCGGCCACCTCGGGGAAGGCCTCACGCGCTGCCCCAGACCCACCCGGTCCCAGTAACTGGAGACGGTGGGACTCCGGCAGCCTCCCAGCCCCACCCCTCTCCCCTCCCCCACAGCCAGCCCCCAGCACCCCCCCCCCCCCCCCTGCACACACAACAGGCGGAGCTTGGCAGCCAATCACGGTCATTCCTGTCACCTTCATGGCCCGCATCACCCTCGGCTCTCACACGGGACAGACGACCAAGGGGTACCAAGGTCCACCTAAGGGGCAGGAACGCTCTTCAAAACACTTCGATGCAAATCCATGAAGACAGAAGCAGATCCAGGAGGCTGGGGGAGGGGGTGGGGAAGTATCTGTAGACGGACACGGGTTTCTTTTGGGTGTGACGGAAGTGTCCTAAAGTGACACTGTGCTGACAGCTACGCACCGTTGTTTTGGCGACAGAGAGACAGAGAGAGGCAGAGAGGGAGAGAGAGAATCTCAAGCAGGATCCACGCTTAGGGTGGAGCCCAACACAGAGCTCGATCTCACAACCACGACATCATGACCTGAGCCGAGATCAGCCGGAGCAGCGGCCAGAAGCCAGCGGCAGAGAGCTCGGTGCAGGCAGAAGCAAGCACCGGGCAGGGACACGAGGTTAGGTGATAAACTCACCAGCAAAGCAGTTCACTCAAAGAACTTCAGGCAATTACGTTAACTGAACTGTGTAACGTGCTATGTGCCATCACCCCGCAACTTATGAGGATGAGGAGCAAAGCAAATCTGGAAAGCACACCCTCTGCGTCTGCCTGCAAACAGTCTTCCTCGATTGCCACACGCAGGGTGGGTCCCCGCACGACCCGGACCCGGCTGTGACGCTGTCAGGTGGCCACACCGCCTGGTCAGTACAGAGCCCCGTCCACATGGTCACCCGCGCTTGAAAGACCCCCTCCTCTCGGGCCCGGCTAAGGTGCCAAAGCAGCACAGGGAACCCAGGGAAGCACCTGGTCATGGCCGGGTCACGGTCACGTTTACCAGTCGAGTATGTAACAGAGGGTGTGACAAATGACAGACACACACAGGGAGGGCTCCAGGAGGGTCCCGAGTGTAGGAGTGGGCCAGCCGCCGCATCGCCCTCCCAGCACGGGGACGCTTTCACCAAGACCCTCCCCCAACACACAGTTTGGAGAGGTTTGCAGAGGCGTCATCACCCAGGCGGGAGAGGTCGTTAATTCAATCCCTGGCCCATCTCCCCTCCCAGAAGATGGCCCCCCCAGGAGCCACCAAGTCATCTCATTAGAACAAAAGTCACTCCTGTCACCCAGGAAATGCCGAGAGATCTAGGAGCTCAGGGTCAGGAACAGGGTCGGAGACCAAAAAATAAATGAGGATGTTCCTAGTACTTTTATTGCTTAGGAAATTACAAAGATTTTAGAAGCTCTGCCTAGAGCCAGGGATGAGGACCAAAATATATATTTCCTTTTTTTTTTTAATTAAATTTTGTTTAACGTTTATTTTTGAGAGAGAGAGAGAGAGAGAGAGATGCACACAGAGTGCAAGCAGGGGAGGGGCAGAGAGAGAGAGGGGGAGACACGGAATCGGAAGCAGGCTCCTGGCTCCGAGCTGTCAGCACAGAGCAACGCGGGGCTCGAACCCACGAACCACAAGATCATGACCTGAGCTGAAGTTGGACGCTCAACCGACTGAGCCACCCAGGAGCTCCGATCTCCAGTATCACAATACCACAAGGTCCAACAACATGGTGACAACGTGGGAAACACAGGGTGCCCGGAGAAAGGGAAGAATGTTAGGGAATTCAGGGAGATTTTTCTTATCAATTTGGGTCAGAGATTCTCCTGGGCCATGTCTGGGGACATCTGTGGTTGTCAGACTGAGGGTGCTCCTGGCATCGAGTGGGCGGGGCCAGGGATGCTGCTCAACCCCACAGAGTCTGGGCCAGCCCCCCAGAAAATGATCCAGTCCTGAATGTCGGCAGTGCCGAGGGAGAGATCCTGATTTAGGGTAATGACCAATGTTATTAAAGAAAAGGAAAAAAACTGGGGCACCTGGGTGGCTCCATCGGTTACGCATCCAACTTCAGCTCAGTTCATGATCTCACGGCTTGTCGGTTCGAGCCCCGTGTCGGGCTCTGTGCTGACAGCTCAGAGCCCGGACCCTGCTTTGGATTCTGTGTCTCCCTTGCTCTCTGGCCCTCTCCCACTTGTTCTCACCCCCACCCCCCCAAAATAAACAAACATCAAAAAAAAAATTTTTTTAAAGAAAGAAAAGGAAAAGAACTCAGTTCAAACTTCATTATCTTTACTCTCCCTAGAAGTCACTGAAACAAAAGGATCTCTCACAAACGGAGGGCCTGCCCTGGGCCAGACGAGATACGTGCTTCAACAACAGTCCCGAGACCCGATCCCATCTAGGTTCTACATGCACCTCACAGCCTGGCGGGTCCCACAAACCTCCTGGGCTGAACCCCAGGAAACTGCCATTTTTGAGATGAGAAACAACAGAATATGAGCTCTTGCATACAGTTCAGCCTTTTTTTTTTAATGTTTATTTTTGAGAGAGAGACAGAGAGAGAGACACAGGGTGAACAGGGGAGGGGCAGAGAGAGAGAGAGAGAGAGAGAGACACAGAATTGGAAGCAGGCTCCAGGCTCCGAGCTGTCAGCACAGAGCCTGACGCGGGGCTGGAACCCACAAACTGTGAGATCACGACCTGAGCTGAAGTCAGACGCTCAACCGACAGGAGTCCCCAGGCCCCTACAGCTCAATCTTAATCCTAGGTTACATCTCATCTCAAAATATTACTCTACACAAACTGAATTTTTAAAGTTCTGAAACACCAGTTAAGTGGTTTGGAAATGTTTATACCCAAGCCAGAACAATACTACTCAGATACTAGTGGACCCAATCAGGGCCTGTGCCTAACAATGTGAAGCCACTTCAATGTCGGGGGGGGGGGGGGGGGGGCAAGCAAATAAACTAAAGCACATCCAGACTAGGCAGATGTTAAAAATACCGTGGGGCGTCTTCATATACTGCATCCTGGGAAGCAGTCAGTAAGGACCACGACCCTACAAGCAAGATGCACACAGAACCTTTTTTTTTTTTTAATGTTTGTTTATTTTTGAGAGAGAGGGAGGGAGAGGGAATGAGCAGGGGAGGGGCAGAGAGAGGGAGGGGACAGAGGATCCGGAGCAGGCTCTGTGCTGACAGCAGTAAGCCCGATGTGGGGCTTGAACTCATGAACCGTTAGATCATGACCCAAGCTGAAGTCAGACACTCAACCAACTGAGCCACCCGGGCGCCCCCAAAAGAACCTTTTTTTTCAAGTAATCTCTACACCCAAGTGGGGCTCAAACTCACAACTCTGAGATCAAGAGTCACCGCTCCACCACTGGGCGTGGCCAGGCGCCCAGGATGCAGAACGAAACCTCAACACTCGGAAATGCCCATCATTTCTCAGCACAGAAAAAACCACTCAAAACACATACCCCAAACTGATTTACAGGGAAGGAGCATTCCCCCGTTTCTTTAATAAACATCGAGTACATTTTTAAAAGTATGGGTGTGATTTTACAACCTAAAAAGATTGAAAAAGCAGCTTTCCCCCAAATATGAAGAGTACCCAGAAGAATAACTTAGGGGCGCTTGGGTGGCTCACTTGGTTAAGCATCCAACTTTGGCTCAGGTCATGACCTCACTGTAGGTTTGAGCCCCATGTCGGGCTTTGAACCGACAGCGCGGAGCCTCCTTAGGCTTCTTTCTCTCCCTCTCTCGCTGCCCACTCCTGCTCTCTCTCTCTCTCTCACATTCAACATTAAAAAAAATTTAAACACAAACTTTAGAAGTCATTTGGGGTCCCCCCCCGTCATACCCAAAGTTTAGAAGCAAGGATATCCATAAGTGGATTTTGCCCTCCCTGCCAACATTATTTGTGCTGTGTCTTAAGGATTAAAAATAAACTAAGCACCCCAGACACATATGAATTCGACCGTTGTTTTCAAACTTTTTGGACTCATTTTGAGAGACGTGTTTCCGTAATAACCCAACACGCGTGCATGCACACGCGTAGCTGAAATAAGCTTCAATGAACGGCAGTGACTTATGTGCATGCGGGACTGGGATTTTCTAGCTTCTCTTTCAACATAACTCGTTAAATTGAACTCACAACCCACTAAGGGGTCAGAGGCTGAGGTCTGGAAACAGCCAAGCAGACAGCTTCGTGGGTGCCCTGGTGCAAACCTGCATTACGTCAGCCACAGCATCCTCAGAAGCACTCGAAGGGGGTGGCTGTCACCCGACTTAAAAATGTTTTTTTTCACGCCTATTTGTTTTGAGAGAGACACAGAGTGCAAGCGGGAGAGGGGCAGAGAGAGAGGGAGACACAGGATCCGAAGCGGGCTCCAGGCTCCCAGCTGTCAGCGCAGAGCTGGACCCGATGCGGGGCTCGAACCCATGGACCTCGAGATCACGACCTTAGCCGAAGTCGGACGCTTAACGGACGGAGCCACCCAGACGCTGCCACCCCCACTTTGTACCAGAGGCACTTCCCTCGTCACCCAGTCAATAAGCCCGAGAACCTGGACGCAAGCCTCCCGATGTGCAACCACACGACTGATTCGCCAGAGATCACGCTGCATTTCCACGTGGCCTTTCAAGGCCCCGTCGAGCCTCACTTGTAGGATGCCGCACCGAAGATTTCGCCTAAAACCTATCATCAAGCCAACTTTGGAGTGCGCTAAACTGCCGCGGAGAAAGCGCCTAGTGTCGAGTCCTCACTGGGGTGTGGTAGGGAAGCAGGGGAGGACCCAGTGCAGCCAGAGGGTGCAGAAGCAGCCGAGCGGCGAGGCGACTAGAGAACACCCCAGCAACCAGCCTCCAGGTCACCCCGATCTGTTGACGAGGAAACGGGGGGGGGGGGGGGGGGCAAACACACCACGTCCCCTGGGAATCGCCCACAGGTGGAGGGCAGGACCCACACAGACACGGGCCTTGGAAGACTCTTCCCCCTCCAGCATCCCCGTGGAAAGGGCTCCAAGCCCGCGGAAAGGTGCCAGCGATTCTCAATGAATCAACTTCGGCTCAGGGAACTGCCCGGGGACAGCGAGCTTCCCCCAAACACCAGGCGCCCGAACGGGAGCGGCCTCGGTGCCTCCTCGCAATCCCAGAACAGGCGGCCCAGAGACATCCGCTGACCCAGGGAAATCAGGAGGAGAACCAGCGCACAAAAGAAACGTGCGGTGTGAACAGGTTGCAGATTCACTCGGCCCCTCCCAGCTGGGAGAGACAAAACCCAGGCCAACCAGCCCCTCTCCCGTCACCGAACCTGAAGGCCAGGACCCAGTGAGACGCGCACCGTAACCACCCCTGCGAGCGGGAGCGGCTAACGGTGCAAAACCAGGGACAGCCAAGGAAGGATAGGAGGGTGCAAAGGACCGCCCAGCGAGGTCACGCCCGTTCTGAAAAAGTGCAACGGCGGCAGGAACTCCGGCCGGCACACGGCCCGGGGGCTGCGGGTGCCTCGGGCAAACTCCCTCCCTTCCCTGCACTTCCCACCCTGGCGTGCCCGACTTCCCCGGCGCCATTGTGAGGAGGGCGGATGGCGTCGGGCAGTGGGACCCGTGGGACCGGCACCGCACGCAACAACCGCCCGCCACCGGGCAGCCTCCCCCTCCACCTGGGAAAGCGGGGTGCGCCTTCGTGACCCCCTGTGCAAGTGTGGGCTGACACCTCCTCAAGGAAGCCGGCGGCCTGGTGGCCACTGACCGTCCCCGTTCCTCTCAAATCTAGGTCACTGGCTGGGGGGAGGGGCGCAGGGAAGGAAACGGTGCCCACGGTTACGATTTTACTCGTGGACGGCCTTTTCCTCGCCCCGACTTTCGGCTTTCTGGTTGAAGTCGGCTTCCCCATTCCAGGACCCCCCAGCGGCTTCCTTATTTTGAGTCAGGGCTCCCGCGGTCTCCCCTCCCTCCCTAAGAGGGGCGGCTCCACCTTCCCGGGGACGCGGGCCCAGGAGGCAAGGCCCGATTCCCGGACCGGGCCCCAGAGGGCCACCCGGACGCATACCAATCCCATTATGGGCTCCTCCGGGAGCGGCCCGCGGAGAGGAGGGCCCCCCAACCAGGAGTCTAGAGGCCTGGATCGGAGTTAGAGCCCTCCAAAGTCTCTTCCCGGGCCACCTGCGGCGACGGGGAGGCGGGCTTCCATCGCCCAGAGGGTAAACCGAGACTACGGGGGGGAGGTACGGGAGGTCCTGAGAATCGCTGCTCGCGTCTGCCAGGGGTAAACTGAGGCTCAGGCAGAAAGAGGCGAGCGGCGGCCCGGGTCGCAAGCAGGCGGGGCTCGAGGCCTCGGGGGCGAGCAGGAGGCCGGAGTCGGGGTCCCGGGTGGTACTGGCGTTGGGGTCGGGCAGAGCCAGGCCGGCCCGGTGCGGCGCGCCGGCTCACCTCGTCCTCTTTGTGGTTGCGGATGCCGCGCACCAGGTCCTGCAGGTTCTTGTCGAACATGCGGTCGATGCTGCCCTTGACCATCTTGAGGGCCATCGCGGCGGACGCCGCCGGGCTCGAGCCCCGGGAGGCCCGCGGCAGGGCACCGTGCGGGGGCCCGGGGGCCGCGCCTGCCGCCCGCGGTGCGCTGCGCTGCCGGCTGCCGCGGTGGCGCGGGCTCCCAGGCCAGGTCGGCGGCTGTCCGCGGGGCGGCGGCGGCGGCGGCGGCGGCGACCCGCTCCGCAGGCCGCGCTCGCACTCCCGCTCCCCTCCGGCTCCGCGCCGCGCCGCTGGCAAATGGCGGACAAGATGGCGGCGGGTCAGCTGACGACAGGAGCCCAGGCCCGGCGACCCGCCCCCGGAAGCCCCGCCTCCCCCAAGGGCCCCGCCCCTACATCTCCAGGCCACCACGTTTCCCTGGCGACGCCTCCCGCCCAATGGAAACGCAGACAACGCCCTCACCGTCCGCTTAGCTTCGCACGCTCCGACTCAGGGCTCTTCTCTGTCATTGGCCAGCGGCCCCCATAACTCCACCCACTTCCTTGTTTCGGGTTCTAACCACGCCCCCCAGGAGCGCCCTCCCTGCCCCGCCCCTGAACCAAGTGACAGCAGTGGGTGGGGCCTGCTGTGGGCGGGGCTCCCACGTGGAGCTTCTCAGGCAAGTTCCTGGGAAGGAATCCAGCTCCGCCTTTCCTGAATCGAAAAGCTGACACTGCTCCAGAAGCCCCAAACCCGACGCAGCGGGGAGCGGATGCGGTGCCTCTCGCGCGTCTCTGAAAACCCCGTGACACGGGCCGGACGGGAATAACATGTCCACGTGGAGAAACGGAGGCCGGGAGCTGGAGGTCCAGCGAGGCCGGTTGGCTCCGCACACATTCGTGGGGGCCTAGTGGGTGCCGGGCGACGAGACACGCGGCGCCCGCCCTCCGCGTGCACCCCTACCAGAGCAAAAAGGCAAGCCACCAGCTGGGATGAGATAGTTGCAATGTTTATACATCCGACTAAGGACTTTAATCCACAAAAGCAGAGCAAAACAAAAATTCCTACAAATCACGAAGAGAAAACCAACCCAGTTAAAATATGGCATGCACTTCACAAAAGGCAACACCCCAGTGGCCAAAAGATAAAAAGCAAAAGTTGCTCTATCTCTTTGGTCATATCGGAGAAACACCAATTTAAAAGACAATGAGACGCCTCTGTACCGGGAGGAGAATGGCTACAATCAGAAAGAATGACACTGTCGAGAGTTGTAATGTTGTGGAGCACCCGAAGTTTTGCTCTTCCTGTCCAGGTAGGAATGTAATACTACACAGCTTCTTTGGAAATCTGCCTGGCTGTCTGTGTTTGCTTTTGTTTTTAAGTAAACTCTACCCCCACCGCGGAGCATGAACTCAGGAGCAGGAGATCAAAATTCACCCGCTCCACAGACTGAGCCAGCCAGGCACTCCTGGCTGTTATGTTTTAAAGATAACACGCGTAGACCCTATGCCCCAGAAATTTCACTACTGTTCCCAACAAGAATGCAGAAATACCTCCACCAAAGACTCGGAGGAGCTGTATTTCTATTAGTCCAAAATCCAAAATAGCCCAAATGTCCATCAACAGAAAATGGATGCACAACTTTGCGGCCACCATACCGTGGAGTACTACGCAGCAGTGAAAAAGGACAGATTACTAATACACAGAACAAAACGGATAAATTGCACGGACACAATGTGGAAGGAAACAAGCCCAACACAAAGGAGTGTGCATGATATGATCCTATCGATGTCAAGTTCAATTACGGGCAAAACCGGCCTATGGTAGGAAGTATTACATAACTCCTTAGAGGTTACCCAACCGTACAGAGAAGAACTGGAGACTGGATGTGTAAGTTCTGGCATATACATGCAACAGATTCCTGACCAACTGTTAAAAGAATACAGTAGGTAACTGCTATGGGACTTGCCCTCCCACGCTAAACAGCAGGAGAACTGGCTAAAATACTGTAGGCACCATCCGGACTGTGATTAGGCGGGAAAACCCAAACAGAGCACAACAGGTTCATGAAGTGAGGGGACAAAGACGGGAGATGAGGGAGGTCCAGGTGGCTAGAATTTTCAGAACAATGTAGCAGAGAGCAGAGAGCTATCTCGAGAAAGAACTTATAAATTTTCATAAGCGTCCCCATGAGTCTTTTGCTGAATGTCACTGCGTGTGCATATGGTGAAGATCCACCAGGCCAGGCCAAAAACCAGCAGCTGAGAAACGGGGGAGAATAAAACATAAACCTCTAATCCAAAAAGTACAGTATGAAAAATGCTCCCTGCATGGACTTAGCAATAGAGTAGACATTGGGAATTGTAGATCACTAGTGACATTGAAAATTTTAGGGGCGCCTGGGTGGCTCAGTCGATTGGGCGTCCGACTTCAGCTCAGGTCATGATCTCACGGTCTGTGAGTTTGAGCCCCGCGTCGGGCTCTGTGCTGACAGCTCAGAGCCTGGAGCCCGTTTCAGATTCTGTGTCTCCCTCTCTCTCTGCCCCTCTCCTATTCATGCTCTGTCTCTCTGTCTCAAAAATAAATAAACATTAAAAAAAATTAAAAAAAAAGAAAATTTTATAATAAAAACTATCCACAGTGAAACACACAGAGGACAAAGAATGCTTACAGGATGAACAGAACCTCAGTGACCCGCAGGATAATATCAGAATCTAACATACATATAATTGGAGCTCCATAAGGAAAGAGGAAAAGGAATGACCAAAAAAAAAAAAAAAAAAGAAAAAAAAGAAAAAAGAAAAAGAAAAAGAAACTAAACAAACAAGGGGCTCCTGGGTGGCTCAGTCGGTTAAGTATCCAACCCTTGATTTCAGCTCACGTCATGGTTTCATGGTTGTGGGATTGAGCCCCAAGTGGGGCTCCATGCTGAACGTGGATCCTGCTTGGGATTCTCTCTCTGTATCCTTCCCCTTCCTGAGCACTGGCTCACTCGCTCAGTCTCTCTGTAAACAAACAAACAAATAAACAAACAAACCCAAATGGCCAAAAATTTCCAAATATGATGAAAACCATAAACCCACAGGTCTACGAACCTCAATGAATGCCAAGAATAATAAAAAATAGAGAAAAGCAGGGGCACCTGGGTGGTTCAGTTGGTTAAGCACCCGACTTCGGCTCAGGTCATAATCTCATGGTTGGTGACTTCAAGTCCTGAATCAGGCTCTGTGCTGACAGATCGGAGCCTGGAGCCTGCTTTGGATTCTCTCTCTCTCTGTCCCTCCCCCTCATGTTCTCTGTCTCTCTCTCAAAAATAAATAAATGAATAAACACTTTTTAAAAAGGTATTATTCTTTTTTTAAAAAATAGGGAAAAGCATACCCAGTCATGTTATAACTAAAGAATTAGAGAATAGAGAACCCAGAAATGGACCCACAAACATATGGCCAACTAATCCAACAAAGCAGGAAAGAATATCCAATGGAATAAAGACAGTCTCTTCAGCAAGTGGTGCTGGGAAAACTGGACAGTGACATGCAGAAGAATGAACCTGGACCACTTTCTCACACCAGACACAAAAATAAACTCAAAATGGATGACAGACCTAAACGTAAGACAGGAAGCCATCAAATCAAGGAGAAAGTGGGCAAAACCTCTTTGACCTTGGCCACAGCACCTTCTTACTCAACACGTCTCCAGAGGCAAGGGAAACAAAAGCAAAAATGAACTGTTGGGACCTGATCAAAACAAAAAGTTTCTGCACAGCGAAGGAAACGATCGACAAAACTAAAAGGCAACTGACAGAATGGGAGAAGATATTTGCAAATGACACGTCAGATAAAGGGTTAGTATCCAAAATCTATAAAGAACTTATCAAACTCAACACCCAAAACACAAATAATCCAGTGAAGAAATGGGCAAAAGATATGAATAGACATGTCTTCTCCAAAGAAGACATCCAGATGGCCAACCGACATATGAAAACATGCTCAACATCACTCGTCATCAGGGAAATGCAGATCAAAACCACAATGAGATACCACCTGACACGTGTCAGAATGGCTAACAGTAATTCAGGCAACAACAGATGTTGGCGAGGATGCGGAGAAAGAGGATCTCTTGTGCACTGCTGGTGGGAATGCAAGCTGGTGCAGCCACTCTGGAAAACAGTCTGGAGTTTCCTCAAAAAACTAAAAATAGAACCACCCTACGACCCAGCAATTGCACTACTAGGCATTTATCCAAGGGATACAGGTGTGCTGTTTCGAAGGGACACATGCACCCCCATGTTTATAGCAGCACTATCGACAATAGCCAAAGGATGGAAAGAGCCCAAATGTCCACCGAAGACGGATGAATGCCTAAAGAAGATGTGGTGTGTATACACACACACACACACACACACACACACACACACGCACGCACACAATGGAGTATTACTCAGCAATCAAAAAGAATGAAATCTTGCCATTTGCAACTACGTGGATGGAACTGGGGGGTATTATGCTAAGTGAAATTAAAGAAAGACAAATATCCTATGACTTCACTCATATGAGGGCTTTAAGAGACAAAACAGATGAACATAAGGGAAGGGAAACAAAAATAATATAAAAGCAGGGAGGGGGACAAACACTAAGAGACCCTTAAATACAGAGAACAAACAGAGTTGCCGGAGGGGAGTTGCGGGTGGGGGGATGGGCTAAATGGGCAAGGGGCATTAGGGAGGACACTCGCTGGGATGAGCACTGGGTGTTATCCGTAGGGGCTGACTCACTGGAATCTACTCCTGAAATCATTATTGCACTATAAGTAACTTGGATGTAAATTAAAAAATAAATTTAAAAAAAAGTATTAGGGGGGCATCTGTCTAGCTCAGGCCCTGGAGCGTGCAACTTCTGACTCGGGGTCATGCGTTGCAGTCCCATGTGGGGTTTGGAGATTGTTTCAAAAAACTAAAATAAACCAGAAACCAAAGATAAAGAAAAAAATATTTTTTAAACATCAGAGGAAAAAGACACATTACATACATGGAAACAAAAATAAGAATGACTCAATTTTTTTTTCAATTTTTAACATTTATTCATTTTTGTGAAACAGAGCAAGACCGAGCAGGGGAGGGGCAGAGAGAGAGGGAGGCACAGAATCCAAAGCAGGCTCCAGGTTCTGAGCTGTCAGCCCAGAGCCCAACGCGGGGCTCGAACTCATGAACCGGGAGATCATGACCTGAGCCGAAGCCTGGCGCTGAACCGACTGAACCACCCAGGCGCCCCAGAATGACTGAAATTTTTAACAAACAATTCACACTGGAGGACATTGGGCTACGATATTTTTATGTGCCAAAAGGAACAAAGCAATCAAAACAAAAACGCTAAAATTCTTTACCTAGCAGCAAAGACGACACACATTCCCAGACAAATAAAAGCCAAGTACATTTGTGACCAGTGGATTGACATTGAAAGAGATGATGTCAAAGGATGTTCTTTGGACAGAAGGAAAATAACAGCAAGCAGAAATGTGGATCTACGCAAAGGAAGGAAGAGCCTAAGAAATGTTTCAAACGTGGGGAATAGTATTACTTCTTCATTTCTTTAAATGATCATTGACTCTACGTAAAAAGTAACGGCAATGTATCATGAGATTTATTCTAGAGCATATAAGAGGTGGGGAGGGGCAGAGAGAAAAAGAGAGAGAATCTCAAGCAGGCTCCGCACCGTCAGCACAGAGCCCCACGTGGGGCTTGAACTCACGAATGGTGAGATCATGACCTGAGCCGAAATCAAGAGTCAGACACTTAACTGATTGAGCCAGCCAGGGGACCCTAGAGCATTTTTTTTAAGTTTATTTATTTTGAGAGAGAGAGAGAGAGAGAGAATGAGAACACTAGCAGGGGAGGGGCAGAGGAAGAGGGAGAGAGAGAGAATCCCAAGCAGGCTCCACGCCCAGCGCAGTTCAATGTTACGATTCTGAGATCATGACCATGAGATGATGACCTGAACTGAAACCAAGAGTCAGTTGCGTCACCAACTGAGCCACCCAGGTGCCCGGAGCATCTGACTCCTGATCTCAGCTCAGCTCTTGATCCCGGGGTTGTGAGTTCAAACCTGGCATTGAGCTCCATGCTGGGGGTGAAGACTACTTAAAAAAATAAATAGATTAAATAAAAAATTAAAATAAAATAAAACAGGGCGCCTGGGTGACTCAGTTAAGCATCCGACTTCGGCTCAGGTCACGATCTTGTGGTTTATGAGTTCAAGGCCTGCATCAGGCTCTTTGCTGCATAGAGACTGCTTGGGATTCCCGTCTCTGTCTCTCTCTGCCCTTCCCCTGCTCTCGCTCTCTCTCTCAAAAAAAAAAAAAAAAAAAACAAAAAAACAAAAAAACCACACTTAAATAAAATAAAATAAAACAAAGCAATTATAGGTAAAAAATGAAACTGATATTGGGGTGCCTGGGTGGCTCAATTGGTTGAGCATCCGACTTCAGCTCAGGTCATGATCTTGGCAGTCAGAGTTCAAGCCCCGCGTCCGGCTCTGTGCTCACAGCTGAGCCTAGAGCCTGTTTCAGATTCTGTGCCTCCCTCTCTCCCTCTCTCTCTGCCCCTCCTCTGCTCTCAAAAATAAATAAAACATTAAAATAAACAAATAAACCTAGCCATAACCATACTTCTATTAAATATAAATGTCTAAACACTAGTCCAGGGACAGAAACTGTCAGCATGGCCCCAACTATAGGTTGGGCTTTAAATATAAAGGCTTAAAAACAATTTTTAAAAGAACAAGATTGAAGGACTATCTGAAGTTTGTTAAAGTTTATTTATTTTTTTTAGGGATCTCTACACCCAACACAGGACTCCAAGTCTCATGCTCTACCCCCGGACCCAGCCAGGCGCCCCTGGAGGACCACCTGTTCTTAGATTTATTGTAAACTTATAGTAATCAAGACAATAAAAAAAAAAAAAGAGAGAGAGAGTCCAAGGAGTAGACTCACGGTTATATTGTCAATTTATTTGCAACAAAACTGCCAAATAACTCAGTGTGGGAAACAATAGCCTTTTCAGCAATTGCTGCTGTAACACCTGAATATCAAAATAGAAAGAAAGTTGTCCTTAATTTTTTTCTTTTTTTGTAAGTAATCTCAACAGCCAACATGGGGCTTGAATTCATGACCAAGATGAAGAGTTGCATGCTCTACCGGCTGAGCTGGCCAGGCATCCCTATCTCTATTCTTTTTTTTTTTTTTTTTTTTTAATTTTTTTTTTCAACGTTTTTTATTTATTTTTGGGACAGAGAGAGACAGAGCATGAACAGGGGAGGGGCAGAGAGAGAGGGAGACACAGAATCGGAAACAGGCTCCAGGCTCCGAGCCATCAGCCCAGAGCCTGACGCGGGGCTCGAACTCACAGACCGCGAGATCGTGACCTGGCTGAAGTCGGACGCTTAACCGACTGCGCCACCCAGGCGCCCCTATTCTTTTTTTTTTTTTAATGATTTAATATTAATTTATTTTTGAGACAGAGAGAGAGACACACACACACACAGAGTATGAGAGGGGGAGGGACAGAGAGAGAGGGACGCGCAGGATCCGTAGCAGGCTCCAGGCTCTGAGATGTCAGCACAGAGCCCAATGAGGCACTCGAACTCACAAACCAACCATGAGATCATGACCTGAGCCAAACTCAGTGCTTGACCGACTGAGCCACCCAGGCGCCCTCGCGTCTCTACTCTTAAATTTTTTTTATTTTTATTTTTTTAATTTATTTTTGAGACAGAGGGAGACAGAGCATGAGCAGGGGAGGGCCAGAGAGAAAGGGAGACAGAGAATCCGAAGCAGGCTCCAGGCTCTGAGCTGTCAGCACAGAGCCCGACGCGGGGCTCAAACTCACGGACTGCGAGATCGTGACCTGAGCTGAAGTTGGACGCTTAACCAACTGAGCCACCCAGGCACCCCTTTACTCTTAATGTACATACACAAATATAACTCAGAATGGATCACAGACCTAAATGTAAAGGCTAAAAGTTTAAAGCTTCTGGAGGAAAACATAAGAGAAAGTTTTTATGACTTTGATTGGGCACGGATCTTTCTTTCTTTCTTTCTTTCTTTCTTTCTTTCTTTCTTTCTTTTCTATAAGATACAAAAAGGACAAACCATTTTTTGAAAGCAATAAGGTAGACTTTACCAAAATTAAAAAGAAAATGCTATTCAAGAAAATGTTTAAAAAGTGATAAGACAAGCACCACCTGGGGAAAGTATTCACAATACACATGTGACAAATGAAAAGAAAATACTAAGAAATAATAAGAAAATAAGCCACACAATTTCTTAAATAAATTAGATTTGAACAGCACATACTTTTACCAAAGAAGATTATGGATAGCCATTCCTTAAGCACATGAAAAGATACTTGGCAGAATTAGTCATTAGAGAAATGTTCCCCAGTGGGTTATCACAGTATATCTATTAGAAAGAATAAATTTAAAAGCCCATTAACACCAAGTATTGGCAAAGATGCTTAGAGATTGGAACTTTCAGGAATGGCTGGAGTAAACACAAAATGGCACCACCACTCTGGAACATGGCTTAGCGGTTTGTTACAAAGTTAAAGATACATTTACCATATGCACCAGCAATTCCACTCACAGGGATTTACCCAGAAGAAATTAAGACACATTTCCAAACACAGACTTGTAGGCAAATGATCATGGCATCTTTATTCATAGCAGCCAAAAAGTGGAAACTACTTAAGTATCCACCAACAGACAAGTGGATTAAAAAAACATAGGAAAATAATATTGACAGAAAACATATCAGTGGTGGCCTTGAGGGCAGGGATGAGGGGAGGGTTGACTGCAAAGGAGAAAAAACTTTGAGGTGACGGAAATATCCTATATTGGGATCATGATGTGGTTATACATCCATAAATAATGGCCCAAAGTTATCAAATTGTAATTTTACAGTAAAGTGAATTTAATTGTATGTAAAGTATAGCTCAATAAAGCTGAGGTGGGGGGGCGTCTGGGGGGCTCAGTCAGTTAAGCGTCCGACTTCGCTCAGGTCATGATCTCACGGTCCGTGAGTTCGAGCCCCGCGTCGGGCTCTGTGCTGACAGCTCAGAGCCTGGAGCCTGTTTCAGATTCTGTGTCTCCCTCTCTGTCTGACCCTCCCCCGTTCATGCTCTGTCTCTCTCTGTCTCAAAAATAAATAAACATTAAAAAAAAAACTTTTTTTAAAAAAATAAAGCTGAGGTGGGGAATGCTACAAGTGGTGGAGGGGGGGACTTTACATTGGCAGGAAAAAAATGGAAAAGATGGAAAAAGGATACACCATCCAAACACTAATCGTAAGAAATCTGGAGTAGCTATATCTCTATTAGGAAAAAAAAAAAAGAATTCAGAACAAAGAATACTAACATGGATAAAGAAGGTCATTAACAATTCATCAAAAGGACGTAGCAATCCTAAACATGTATGCCCCTAATAACTGTGTTCAAAATACATGAAGGAAAATTTGACTGGAATGAGAAGAAAAAAGTCAAATTCACAATTATGATAAGAGATATCAATATCCCTCTCTCAATAATTAGTAGAGTAAACAGAAAATCAGTTAAGATATAGATGATTTGAGCAACACTATCAACCAACAAAAGCAATATGTACATTCTCTTCAAAAGCACGTGGAGCTACACAAAATTAATTAATTAAAGACAAAAACACATGGAATATTCATCAAGACGATTGGATAATGAGCTGGGTCATGAAACATGTAATACATACAAAATAATTGAAATCATGCAGAATAGTTTCCTACAATGTAATTAGGTTGGAAATTAAAAACAGATATCTGTAAAACCTCAAAATCTCTCTCCCTCTCTCTCTGCCTCTCCCTCTCTCTTTCAAGGTAAACAAATAAACGTAAAGAAAAACCCACATGAGAGCAAGCTGATCTGTCGCTCCCCTTACCAATAATATCTTAGGGGAGATATTTCATTTACCAATAAATATCTTAGGGGAGATATTTTGAGATTATGTAATATCTTGTTTCTCATCCTATTTTTCCTCTAATATTTTAGTGTTTATCGCATCTTTTGAGTTCAGACTTGCAGGGACACAGCATACCTTTTGGCTTTTCTATCTCATGGCCTTCTCCAAAACCCGTCTTCCTCACGCCTCAATATCCTCTTCCCAGAGGAAAACAGTGCTAACAGTGGTTAGCAGTTGGGGATGTTCCCTTCCAGACCCTTCTCTCTACATTTATGCACGTTGGTCTCTACCTGGTCCGTTTGGAGGTGAATGCATTTTCATACAAATGAGACCATGCTGGGGCACCGGACAGTGCACAGCCTGCTCGGGGTTCTCTCTCTATTTCTCAAAATAAATATAAATAAACACTGAAAAACATGTCAGCGTGCTGATCCGTTGCTTGCCTTCACTTACCGATATGTCTTGGATGCTGTGGTTGGCAGAATAATGGCCCCCAAAGATGTCCACGTCCTAATCTTTTACCATATGAGGTAGATAGGTCGCCTCATATGGTTAAAGGGATTTTACAGATGAGGACCCTGAGACGAGGATGACCCTGGACTACCAGTCGGGCGGGAGGGCAGCACCCTCAGGAGGTCCTCATGAGAAGGAGGCAAAGGGTCAGAGTCAAAGAGATGGGCGGGGCCTCAGGCCAAGGAGGCGGTTCCTCTGGGAGATGGAAAAGGCTTGAGGAGGGTCTCCCTGGGGCCCCAGAAGGAACCAGCCCTGATCACACCCGGGTTTTAGCCCAGTGAGACCCTAGTAGGACTTGTGATCCAGGGTGTACTGAAGAATGGTTTTGAACAAGGGCCAATTTTTGCCTATGGGATTCTGGTAGACTACTGCAATATTTAGGACATCCAGCAGAGAGCAGTGCTAGCCAGGTTCAGAGAAGGGGCCACTGTTCTCTGAGATGATCTTGGCTTGGAGCCCCCAGCATGGCATCTAGCCAGAGGTTTGGACACATGTGATCAATCCCAGCTCCATCCCGACCAGTTCTTTCATCCATAAGTGACCCACCCATCCATGCATTATCCATCCATCTGTCCATCCATCCATCCATCCATCACCCATCAGCCAGCCAGCCATCCTCCTGTCTGTCCATCCTTCTGTCTATTCATCCATTCATTCAATAACAACATACTGAGTGTCTACTCTGTGCCGACTTTGGCAATGAGCAGGAGAACAAAGTCATGGCCAAGAGAAGTTTTGGGGAAAATGACCAGGCAGATGTCAGGACAAAGTTAGCATGGAAGAACGGAGAGAGAGCTGGCGTGATCGGAGCAGGGCGAGCAAAGAGGGGGACAGAGGAAGGTGAGCTTGGCAAGGTCAGTAGGCATCAGCTTACGGGAGCATTCACCGAGTGCCTGTGCTACTTCCCATATGTGTTCCTCTATTTTGATCTCTGAGATAATGAGTGAGGGTCATTTCAATTTTGTCTTGAAGGCAGAGGCTCAGAAAAGTGAGGACCATGAACCCAAACCCCACAGCTATTAAGTCTCTAGATTTGAACCCAGGGCTCATGTTTGTTTCCTAATCCCAGCTACCTTTGAACCCAACTGTGTCACCTTTAACAGATTTTCTCATCTTCACTTGGCTTCACTGCTTTGAAGCTCTCTCAGTCCAATAAGGTGAACGCCTGGTGTATGAGGTGGCAAGTGTTGTGCTAACGCTGGGTAACAAACTACACCAAAGCTCCGTGGCTTAGACAGTAATCATCTATTCCCATCTTCAAATCAGCGGGGCATCCGTAGAGCTAACTGTATCTTAGTTGGTCCTGGTTCCAAGATTTATGTTGCCCCACCTATATTCCAAGCACGGTGTGCTGTTGAATGTTTAACAGCTATCTAGAGGTGGGGGGAGGTTGTCGCCTTCCCCAATTTCTGTGGTGTAAATGCTCCCACCGCAGCTGATTTTCAATCGACCTTTGAGACAGCCCTGAATACAGAGTTGGAAAGAGATGTGCAGTGGTGGACCATCATATACCATCTGAGTCTTTTGTGATACAAAAGTATCACAGATGGGGGCCCGGCGTCGGGCTCTGTGCCGGCAGCTCAGAGCCCGGAGCCTGCTTGGGATTCTGTGTCTCCCTCTCTCTGTCCCTCCCCCGCTCATGCTCTCTCACGCTCTCTCTCTCCCTTTCTCTCTCAAAAATAAATGTAAACATTAAAAAGTTTTTAAAAAAAAATTTTTTTTTAACGTTTATTTATTTTTGAGACAGAGAGCGACAGAGCATGAACGGGGGAGGGGCAGAGAGAGAGGGAGACACAGAATCGGAAGCAGGCTCCAGGCTCTGGGCCATCAACCCAGAGCCCGACGCGGGGCTCGAACTCACGGACCGCGAGATCGTGACCTGAGCTGAAGTCGGACACTTCACCGACTAAGCCACCCAGGCGCCCCTAAAAAGTGTTTTTTTAATCTTTAAAAAAAATATAGCATACTTTTTCCTGAGTGATAAGAGCACCAGAGAATGAAATCATGCCGTCTGCAGCAGCGTGGATAGGACTGGAAGGTATTATGCTGAGTGAAATAATTCAGTCAGAGAAAGACAGATATATGTTTTCACTCATGTGTGGATCTTGAGAAACTTAACAGAAGACCATGGGGGAAGGGAAGGGAAGGAAAAAAAAAATAGTGACAAACAGAGAGGAAGGGAGGGAGGGAGGCAAACGGTAAGAGACTTTTTTTTGTTAATGTTTATTTATTTTTGAGAGACATAGAGAGACAGAGTGTGAGCGGTGGAGGGGCAGAGAGAGAGAGGGAGTCACAGATCCAAAGCAGGCTCCGGGCTCTGAGCTGTCAGCACAGAGCCCGACGCGGGGCTTGAACGCACAAACAGTGAGATCATGACCTGAGCTAAAATCAAGAACTGGGTGCGTAACCAACTGAGCCACGCGGGTGTCCCCCAGTTGGATTATTTATAAACTGTTGACTTGTAAGAGTTCTCTACACGTTCAAAATACAAGTCTCTTATCAGATACCTGATACACAGATATTTTCTCCCTTTCTGTGGGTTGTCTTTTCATTTTCTCAGTGGAGCTCTTTTAAGCACAAAAGGTTTTCATTCTGATGACGTGTAATTTATCTAAATGATGTACATGCTTGTGCATATTTTTTGGTGGGTAAGTGCTCTCGTTTCTCCTGGCTTCACATCCAGGGTCATGGGTAAGTGTATGTTCACGTCTCGTAGATGATGTCAGTTTTCCAAAGTGTCGTACGAACTTCCCATCCCTGCAGCAGTGGCCGAGGTTCCAGAGCTATGACATTCGTGCCCACACTTGTCTGTCTCAAGCGTCCAACGAATACACCCACGTGGCCGATTGTTACAGTGCCAGCTGGCAGGTGAGGAACCTAGATATTGGAGACAGAGGTGGTCTCTAATGAGTCCTCTGGTTCCGAGTGAGAAAACGCCTTTCATTTCTGCTTGTGAGGGGTGGAGTCCCTAGGGCTAGGCCTGGTGTCGGCATGAATGATTTGGCACTTCTAGCCCCCAGCGACCCCAGTTAGGCTGTTTCAGTCCCCTGGTAGCCGGAGAGGAGGTCCCAGCAACGAACCCATCATCTTGCGTCACCTGTGTTCCTGGTCACCACAGGGACCAGGATTGCTGGGAGGGTGCCGAGGTGAGGTGGCAACCGAGGTGCAAGCCAGGCTTCCAGGGAGGTGGCCCTTGGACCCCGGAAGGGCCTGGTCCCAGCCACCGCTCCACCAGGAACTCAGCCAGACAGCGGATCCCTGTCCTTGGTTTCCTCAGCTGTAAAGTGGGGTAATGATATTTATTCCCTGCTGGCCTAATGTCATGGGGAGAAGGGAGAGCAAAAGTGTTAATTATATTGACATTGGTAGTTATGATAATACAATAATGGGCATAATTATGGAGCATTTACTGTAAGCTTCATCTATAGCACCTCGCTTAATGCCCATATGGGGTTCATATCAAAATCAGAGGCTGATGACTCTCCTCCAAAACAGGCAACTGCCGGAGACAGGATTTGAACTCACATTCAACCTAGGACATCCACCTGCAATATTTTCACAGACCGAAGCTGCGATTGGGCCACTGAGTCACTGTCTAAACCTCTATTGGCTAGAACGCCTGCCCACCTGATAGGCTGCTTCCCCAACCTATGGCTGGTTGCTTTGGCTAGGGAGCCAATCCCCGTTAAGGAAGTATGATCACATGACTTTGTCACGTGATAATAAATATGGCTACTCAGGAAGGGACTCGGGCCCTTTCCCCCCAACAGGCTGGTGTGTGTTTGGCAGGTGTTTGGATTTCTGGGTAGGAATGCCACCTAGGATACAGGACTGCCCATTAAATTTGAATTTCAGGTAAACAGTGAATTTTGTTTAGTGTAAGCGTGACCCATTGAATATTCGGGACATGTTTACATAACAAAAATTGTCCATTGTTTGTCTGAAATCAACTCTAACTTGGAATCCTGTATATTTAATTGCTACATCTGGCAATCCTAATTCCAGGGACTCTCCACTGCAGACGGTTCATAGGGAGAAGAGGGGAACCCATAGAAGGGAGAAGAAGCTCGTGAGGACTTTTATCCTTGTACGATGGGGACTAAGTCTCTGGGTGGTCAATCCTGGCCCTGCCTGCTCCCACCCATGTTGCAACCCCACTCTTGCCCAGGACCCTTCCCTTCTTTCCTCCCATAAAGAGGATGTGGAAATATGTCTCATTTCTCTCTCCTTTTTTTGATTATCACAACATCCACTGGACGTTTGAACAATGAACAAACTTACTGACCCCATTATGCTCAGGCTAGGGCTGTGGCCCAGAGCTACGGGTGGCTCATCCGACATTAGCAAAAGCTAATCCCAGCTTCTTTCTCTGTGTTTCAGAAATAGCCTTTTCCCCACCACCGTCCCCTTCACTTGTTAAAACCCATCTAAAGACCTCCAGGGACACAACTGTGGTCCCAGAAAGTTTGGTTTTTTAACTTGCTACGGCAGGAGACCACATAACAGAGGAGGAATGGAGTGTCTCACCAGAAAAGGAAAAAAAGGAAGCAGATGATAAGATTTATGGGAAAAGCAGAGTTTAGGTGATATTTACATGGAGTGGAGTCTGATGGGCTCAAAGCTCAGCAGACTTACGAGTAAAGAGGCTGGCGTGAAGCTTGGGCTAAGATACCGACGCAAGGTCCTGTTTCCTTGGAAACTGTTGTGTGAAATGTTGTGTCTAGACAGCCTAGACGCTCTGCACCTGGTTTGGAAATCCAGAGTACTTCTCTGGGTCGAAGTGACCTGGAGGGCTCAGACCCTTCAGACAAGAGGAAGAGGTTGTATTTCCACCAAGACTGAAAATAGCAAAAACTCTGACAGACTATGACTTTAGAGAACAACGTTGTCCCACACTCTGATGTGCTTAACAGAAGCCACTTGTGCAGACTCACATCATGTATCTCTGTCCCATCGTGTGTAACACAAAAATCCACGACGCCCAGCACCCAGACCTGGGTTTCTAACACCATTCTCCAACAAAAGGAACCAGGGCTCCGTGGAGAGATGGCTGGTTCTAGACTGAGGAAATACATAATATGAGCCTGGAGCATCTTGTAATCACAGAAGGGTATGTCAACGGGACACGGGAACCCACTGAAAGAGTCCCTAAAGCTAAAACAATTTTTGCAATGAAATAAAGCAATATTGGATTAAACCCCAAACACGACATGAATATCTATGACTCCGTACTGATGTAAATCAATGATTAAAGAAATAAGTGGAAAATAGCCCTCCCAGACAGAAGAATTCGAAACAATTCACACCAACACTCCATCTTCAAGGAGAGGGAACGTAACTTCCAAATTCCAAAGCGTGGGCTATGCATAACAGCGTCCTTCCAAAGAGTACAGGATGGAAAGGGGGGAGGGGAGAGTAAATTTACAGTGCAGACACCTGACAACATACCTCAAAGATTAACATCAAGAGTGATAAGTCTTGTTGATAGCTGGACTCTTGATGTGGGATGACCCTTCAACTCTGTGACCTCCTTCCCTAAAACCCATAGCTCCAGACAAGCCCCAGTTGAGAGACATTCTGTAACATGCCTGATCAGCACTCCTCAAAATTGTCAAGGTCATCGAAAGCAAGAACATCTGAGAAACCGCCTCAGCCAAGAGGAGCTCAAGAAGATATGTCTACTAAGTTTTATGCGGTACCCTGGATGGGATCCTGGAACATAAAAGTGACATAAAATTGGGAAAGTCATGGAGACAGGAAGTAGGTGATGGGACCAAAGGGTGGGGGAGTGCAGGGGGGAGTTAAGTGTTTAATGGGGAGAGAAATTTCCATTTGGGAAGATGAAGGGTTTTGGAGATCAATGGTGGTGATGGTTGCACAACACTGTGAGTGTACTTAATGCCACTAAAATGTACACTTAAAACTGGTTAAGTTGGTAAATTTTAGGGGCGCCTGGGCGGCTCAGTCGGTTGAGCACCTGACTCTTGATTTTGGCTCAGGTCATGACCTCACGGTTGTGGGATTGAGCCCCGAGTACAGCTCTGCCCTGGTAGCACAGGGTCTGCTTGGGATTCTCTCTCTCTCTGCCCCTTCCCCACTCTTGAGCACGCACTCTCAAAATAAATAAAAAATTTAACAGTTTTTTAAAATGATACATTTTATGGCATGTGTATTTTGCCGCAATTAAGAACAACAACAACAACAACAACAACAACAACAGACTCCAAGAAACCTATGTGCTTGACCAGATGGCTTCTGGAGGCTCTGCCATGCGGTCAAAATAACAGAAGAGAGTTTTGTTTTTGTTTGTTTCGCCTTGTTTTTCATCAGCACGCTCGAACCAACTGCTCTAATTTGAAGCCAGAATGTGGGGACCCTTGAGGTTGTCCAGAAGTGACTAAGAGACGTGTCATTAAAGGGAGGGCACTCTTCCATCATGAATCTACTTACTGCACAACCATTGGGACTCTCCAAATGTGAAAGTATTTAGAGATTCCAGGAAAGCTCTAAGCTCTTGGGCCGCCCTAGATTTCAAGGCTGACGCCCCACCTCTCCCCAACTCGATGCCGAGGAAGGACCTGGAAAAGAAAAAAAGGAGTCCTGGGGTGTAGTTAGCGAGACAAAGCAGGAGTTAGAACGCTACAGACCCAAACACTTGGCCAAGACAGGCAAGTGGTGGGGGGTAAGGAGTGGGGGGTGTTTCAGTACCACGGAGAGTTCTGAGCTGCCCAGAAAAAGATCAGCGTCCAGATCCCGTCAAAGTTTGTGGGGGGCAGGTGCAGTGGCCGGGACGGAGGGGACGGAAGAGGTGCAACCTCAGACCACAGCGAGTTTACTGCGGGGGGCGTGGTGAGCCCTCCAATAGTTCTGCCTACTTCACTTATTGAGAGACTGGGTCCCCGCTTTTCTAAACCCTATATTCAGCCCCCCATTGCCCTCCCTCTGCCCACAGGCACTTGGAGTCACAGCACTCGTTCACAGGCTCTGCAGTTAGATCAACCCAGCCTGGCCACTGACTAGCTGCTCGTGACTCAGGTAAGTCACTAACCCCATCTAAGCCTTGGTGACTTTTTTCACCTGCAAAATGGAATGTTTATAAGGTATGGCAGGTAGATAGATGTCCCTTCCTCCAAGATGTCCACATCTTAATTACAGGAACACGTGAATAGGTTACACAGAAGAGAATTAAGGTTGTAGATAGAACTGCAGTTGTGAATTAGCCAACCTTAAGATGACGAGTTTATCCTGGATTATCCGGGGGGACCCAAGGTCAGCATAAGGCTCCTTCAAAGTGGAAGATGGTCAGGGAGGTAGCGGCCTGAGATGCTGCTGGGTCTGACGATGGAGGAAGGACCACAAGCCAAGGAATGCAGGCAGCTTCTAGAAGCTGGAAAAGGCAAGGAAATGAATCCTTCCCTAGACCCTCCAGAAGGGAGTGAGGTCCTGCTGACACCTTGATTTTAGCCCAGTGTGTTAGTCAGGGTTCTCCAGATACAATGTACATATAGTAGTAAATTCGTGTGTTTCAATTTGTGGTCCTTTGCTACAGCAGCCACAGGAAACTGACACGAAAAGACTATCCCTCCTGGGATCCTTGCAGGGTCAAGAGAGACTGTGTGTAAAGTGCTTGGCTTAGCCCGAGCATACAGTTGGTGCTCAATAACTGGAAATGGTAGAGTTCCCATTGCAGGGAACTCAGAAACCCTGGGCTTCAGAGATGACAGTGGCCTGGATCCTGGAACAGAAGGAACCTATAGTTCTTCACTTCTCTGCAGTTACTGTTGTCATTTCTGAGACTTTAAAGGGAGCCCCAGGAGCCAGCAGCTCCATGGTTTCCCCGCTGGGGGAAAGTTGGTGAATTCACTGAGATTTTCCAAAGCACCTGACAATCAGATGTTATTCTGTGCATGCTGGTCTTTAGCATGAAAAAAAAACCTTAAATATTTTAATGTTTATTTTTGAGAGAGAGAGAGAGAGAGAGAGAGAGAGAGCAGGGGAGGGGCAGAGAGAGAGGGAGACACAGAACATGAAGCAGGCTCCAGGCTCTGAGCTGTCAGCACAGAGCCCGACGCCAGGCTCGAACCCATGAACTGTGGGATCATGACCTGAGCCGAAGTCAGACCCTCAACTGGCTGAGCCACCCAGGCATCCCTGAGCTCCTGTAATCTTAAGCAGGGGGTCAGCAAACCACAGTCCCTGGGGCCGAGTCCAGCAGGAGAACGTTGGGGAGCTTTCTGTTACATTTGGGGGTCCAGGGGTGCTTTTCCCCAGCCCCCTGCAAGCATGGCAGGCATGATTAGGCAGCTGTTTCCAAAAGGCACATGTTATGTCTTGTGTCAGGGGCTGGCGCACTTTCCGCAAAGGACCAGGGAGTCGATACTTTGGCTCTAACAGCTCAACCGTCCAGTGGTGGTGGAAAAGCAGTCTTGGATGATGTGTAAGTGAATGTGTGTGTTTGTTTCCAATAAAACTTTATTTACAAAAATAAGGGGTGGACTGGATTAGACCCTGTCCTAAGCCAACTCTCCTTAGAGGAGAAAGTATGGGCCGTTAAAGCCCCTCCCAAAATATCTTCTAGAGGTCTGGACGCTTCCGTTCTTGTCCTCTTACCATGAGCTCGCCTACTGGAGGATGAGGCCAGAAAATAGAGATGAGCCAGCCCACCTAAAGCCCTTTAGACCAAACAGCCTACCGCTGACCCACTGAACGACCACGTGTGTGTAAAAAGACCCAGGCAAGACCGCCAGGAGAGCTGTCCAGCTGGGCTCAGTCCAATGTGCTAACCTTACAGAGCAAGGAGCAAACTACATGATGGTTGTTCGCAGCCACTGTGTTTCGTAGCGGCTTGTTACGCAGCAGTGGATGACTGATACACGTCGTTAGGCCTAGAGTTCACAGAGCCGGGATGTATGTTTTGACAGCTCTGCCGGGAGACCCTGCAAAGTCACATGGCCAAGGGTGTGCACGTGCGTAGGCCCATCGTCGGGAGACTCCAACAGTCTACTTGTCCCTTTCCAGTTGCAACCCCTGTGATGTGTTTCTTGTGAGCCAGAAAGACCCTACTTATATGCAAGCGTGTTTATGTATGTATATATGTATATATTTAAATACAAACATGAACTTGCTCAGCTCGCTAACCCGCACCTTGCTTTCTTCACATCACACATCGTGTAAATCTTTCTCCGCGAGGACATCTTTCCACAGTTTCATCTGCTGGATGACCTTTAACTTGGCATACAGCTTTGTAATCCTTGTTCCCTGCAACACAGATGCATCCCGTCTTGCCAAGAGTGATCTCATTGACCCTAGGAGCAAGCAAATGACACAACAGGAATGCAGACTCCCAGAGGGTTCTGTATTTCTGGGGCAGAAGCCTACCCTGGTCTCAAAATCTGGCTGTTATGATTATATTTGCTACCGCTTTTTAAAAAATCGTGATGGGGCTCCTGGGTGGCTCAGGCGGTTGAGTGGCTGACTTTGGCTCAGGTCACGATCTCACAGTTTGTGAGTTCAAGCCCCGCATCAGGCTCTGTGCTGACAGCACGGACCCGGCTTGGGATTCTCTCTCTGCCCACCCCCTCAAAAATAAAGCAGCCATTTAGGAAAATAAATAAATAAATAATTGTGATAAAATACACTTAACATTTACCATATTAACCATTTAATTTTTTTTTTATTGAAGCACAGTTAACATACACTATATGTTAGTTTCAGGTGTACAAAATAGTGATTTGAAAATTATATACATTATGAATCGCTCACCCCCGTAAATGTGGTCGCCATTGTAACGTTTCCAAGTGCACAGCTCAGTGGCATCAGGCGTGCTCACACTGTCGTGCAGCCGCCCCCACCATCCATCTCCAGAACTTTCCATCTCCCCAGACTGAGACCGTGTCCCCATGAAGCACGGACTAACCCCCCCCCCCACCTGGCTCCCACCATCCACTCTCTGACTCGGTGGACGGGACTCCTCTAGGGACCCCCTGTGAGTGGGGTCACGCGGGACGTGTCCTTCTGTGTCTGGCTTCTGTCACCGCACACACTGTCCTCCGGGTCCATCCACGTGGTGGCAGGTGGGAGGACGTCCTTCCTTCCTGAGACTGGATCCTACTTCAGCATGTGGATGGACACACCGTGTTCACTCGTCCATCAGTGGACGCTCCGGGTGTTTCTACCTTTTGGCTATTGTGAATCACGCTGCTGTGAACATGGGTGTACAAGTGTCTGTTTGAGTCCCTGTTTTCAATATTTTTGAGTATATACCTGGGAACGAAACTACTGGATCATACAGTAACTCTATGTTTAATTTTTTGAGGACCTCTAAAACTGTTTTCCATAGAAGCAGCTGCATTTTACATTCCCACCACCCCAGACCTGGTTTCATTTATTCTCGTCTTTCTTCTTTTATTTATTTATTTATTTATTTATTTATTTTTAAAATTTTTAATGTTTATTTATTTTTGACACAGAGAGAGAGAGAGAGAGACAGAACATGAGCAGGGGAGGGGCAGAGAGAAAGGGGGACACAGAATCCGAAGCAGGCTCCAGGCTCCGAGCTGTCAGCACAGAGCCCGACGCGGGGCTCGAACCCACAAACCGCGAGATCATGACCTGAGCCGAAGTCGGACGCTCAACCGACTGAGCCACCCAGGCGCCCCTATTCTTTCTTCTTTTCATATGAGGGGTGACGTACGTACAAAACAGACAGAAGTGCACTCGCTACTCTCAAGTGACTCTAGCTTGATGAATCCCACCCCCCCCCCTTCCATCTCCAAGTCACCAGCACCCGGACCACAAGCTGGAACACAGCCAGCCCCTTCTTAGTCAACACCGCAACCCCTAGAGACAACCTGTACCTGACTTCCAACACCGTTCGTTCATTTTCCTGGTTTTGACCTTCGCATAAACGGAGTTAAGAAGTCCGTCCCTTTCGGGGATGGGAGGCGGATGAAACAGGGGCAGTGCACCCTTCCGATGAACGGGGAGAAGCGCAGAGAATTGTTGAATCGCTACGTTGCACACCTGAACCTCGTGTAACACTGTGTGGAAGCTACACTGGAACTAAAAGTTAAAACTTGACGATGAACAAAACACCAGCCAAACAAATGAACTAACTGCTCAAAAAAGAAGAAGAAAAAAGGTAAGTCCCTCTCGTGCTGTTTCACTGCCTTTACCTGGCCACCGCGTCGGTGGCCCGCCCACGCTGGCGTGTGTCACTTCTTGCCTCTTCGGCGCCGTGTGGCATCCCTTTCCCTGCGTACCACCACACTTTCTCCACCCACTCTCTTCTGGAAGGACATCTACATCATTTCCAAGGGGCGCCTGGGTGGCTCAGTCGGTTGAGCGTCCCACTCTTGATTTTGGCTCAGGTCACGATCCCAGGGTCTTAGGATGGAACCCCACGTCTGCTTAAGATTCTTTCTTTCCCTCCGCCCCTCTCCCCCACTCACTCTCTCTCTCTCTCTCTCTTTCTCAAATAAATGAGATGAAAAAAACTTTCAAAAAATCATTTGCAGTGATTGACTATTGTAAATAAAGTCCTTGTGAACATTTCAGTGCACGTCTTTTCTTATCATTATTATTATTTTATTATTATTATTTTAGAGACAGGGGGTGCAAGTGAGTGATGGGGAGAGAGAGAGAGAGAGAGAATCCCAGGATGGGCAGAGAGAGAGAGAGAGAGAGAGAGAAGTGGGGCTCACCTGAAGTCGAGCTTGAGTTCACAAACCGTGAGATCGTGACGTGACCGAAGTCAGATGTTCACCTCCTGAGCCACCCAGGCGCCCCAGCGCAAAAGGTGTTCCGGTGGCTCCCCGTTCTTATCAACACTAGACGTTGTCAGCCTCTTTAGGTTTGCTTCCTCGGGGGAGGGGAACGTCCACCATCATTTAAAAGACATCTGGGTCATAGGTATCTACCCGCTGAGATGTCATCTGATGAGAATAGCCTTCTATCTCTGTTTGGGTCTTCCTCCCCCAAACCCCATAACCCCACACCAACTAGAAGAAAAATGGGGCACCTGGGCGGCTCAGTCGGTTAAGTGTCAGACTCTTGATTTCTGCTCAGGTCATGATCTCACGGTTCCTGGGTTCAAGCTCTGAGTCCGCGCAGAGCCTGCTTGGGGTTCCCTCTCTCCCTCTCTCTCTCTCTCTGCCCCTCCCCTGCTCACTCTCTCTCTCAGTCTCTCAAAAACAGGTAAACTTAAAAAAAAAAGAAAGAAAGAGAGACAGCAAACATCAGAAAAACAAACAAATTGAGGGACCAAATGCCTGACTAGTCCTCCTGAAAACTTCCGAGGTACCAAAACCTTCACAGCCCAGAGGACACTGGGGCAGAAAAAGATGTTAGGGAAAAACTAAGGAAATTCAAATAAAAATTGGGCTTTAGTTAGTAATAATGTGTTGATATGGGTTCCTTGGCTGCTACAAGTACATCTAACTAATGTAACATGTGAAAATGGGGGTGGGGTGGGGGGGGGACAGGATGCCAGGGCATAGGAATATCCTGTACCAACTTTGCAACTTTTTTGTCAATCTTTACTCTTCTAAAATTAAGCATGTATTTAACAAAGGTAATAATGTATGTCTTTGATTTGAACATGTCCCAGTCTCTTTCCGTGTTCACAATTTTGAGATCTGGGTGCATCTTACAATCAATGACAGGAGTTGCCCACCAGCCCCCTGAGAAGGTGTGGGTCGTCTGCCGGTGGTTTACTCTAGAGCTCAAGACTAAAATCGTGGGTGGAAGTCTGAAGGCTCCGGGAGAATTTAGAACCATAGGACAGGATGAGTCAGGTCACTTGGGGACCGGATTTGCCCCTGCTGCTGCCCTGACCTTTTCTGTTGGACATGACCTCGGTGTCGAGACTCCAGCAGCCAGAATCTGCACCTCGTGCGTGCGGACTGTCCAGGACTGTGGCAGGCCGGAAGTGCTGCGGAACTCACAGCCCCCCTTCCACCGATGACATCCCCTTCGCCCCCCCGGGACGCTAATCCCAAGGGACGTGTTTGCGCACCCCACAGTCTCTGTGGTGGTGGGGCTCCCACTGTGGCAGCTGGTGTCAGAGGCACCGGCTCTTCCTGTCTCCCCCCCCCCCCCACTCTTCTCTGCACTTCTGAAATCATCGACCTGCCTCGACTCCAGGGAACTCAACCCAGCACAGAGACCAGGCCAGCGGCCAGAAGAGGTGACTCTGGAAAGGGCTAGCTGCACAAGGTGGGTGAAAGAGGCCATCACGTGTGGGGGTGCCACCTCCCCAGCTCTGGGTGCCAGGTGGATGGGCACACACACTTATCATTTCATCCCCGAGGCTTGGGTCAACCCTGCCTGGCTGCCTCACTCCAGGTCACCTCTGAGGGTGTACCAGTGGCCAGGATAGAGTCCCCGCCCTTGCAGGACTCTGGGGGAACCAATGGGCCAGAGTAATGTTGGAGCAGGGTCTCTGCCCCTCGGCGCTGCTGATGTTGGGCCTGGGTCGTTCTCTGTAGGGGTGACCTGGACACTGTGGGGGGCTGAGCAGCGTCACTCCCAGTCGTGACAACCACAGATGTCCCCAGACCTGGCCCAGTGTCCCCTGGGGGCGGGATCCCTCCGGGGGCAGAACGGTGGTGTTGAGGCGGCTGGCGCGGGCCTGCGTTTGAAGCTGCCCCCCTCTCCCTGTCCTTTTACTTGAGTGGTCTCTGAGACGTCGTTCCCGTATCATAAATTACATCTTAGCAACTTATCGTTTGCCGTCCTTTCTGGAACGTAAGCTCTATGAGGACAGGGATTTCCATCCGCTGTCCCGTCGTGGCTGCTCTGTTCCCAGCGCCTGGAAGAGGCGCCACCACGTGGTAGATGCTTAAGAAACACTCGGTGAATAAAGTAGACGAGCAAAGAGACGAGTAGATGAATGAAGGGTTACGGGCAAGGAGGGGAAGTGGGGGGAAGTTTTCCCTTCCGGCTGCGTGGGAGTGGAAGGTAAGTCCTAGATGGAATGACGAACCATCCCTGTTTGCCCAGAACAGAGGGGTCCCCCGGGTTTCCGGAGCCAAGACCGGGCAAACGGGATAGTGGGTCACCCTACAAACCACCGTCACAGTACCGAGAGCAGTGCTGATGGCAAATCGTGTGCCAGGCACTGTTCTAGCATTTTCTATGGTAACTGACTCAACCCTCTCGAACACCCCGAGGCACGGACTGCTGGCATCATCAGCTGCTCAAATGAGGAGACCCGCAGAGGTTGAGAGACTCACCCAAAGTCACCCCGCAGGGAAGGGGGGGGCGGGATTGGAATTCTGTGGGCGTAAGGCAGGTATAAAGCATAGTCTGGGACCCCACCTTGGCTGCGGAGCCCAGGAACGTTCTGGAGGAAGCGAGCAGAGAACAAGACTGATGGCAGAGGCAGGAGTCTTAGGAAGATTCCAAGCCAGGGAACTGCACTTGCTGATGGCCCTGGGCCAAGGTCACACTCCTTCAGGGCTTGCCTTGACATCTCTCAGCCAGTGGGGGGTGGGCAGGGGAGGGGTGGACGGAAGCAGCTGTGAGTAGGCACTCCCTGGTTGGCTGCTGGACAGGGTGTGAGAGGTCCCTGGGGGTCTCTGGGCAGAAAGGAGAGGATGGAGGGAGTGGGAGGCAGAAAGGGAGGGAGGGTGTTTCCTGAGACGTGCCCTCTGGGATGGAGGCTGAAAATAGCCTGAGGGCCCTGGAGCCCAGGGTGACTGGCCCTCCTTGGGAGGACAAGGGGTGCATCTGGGCTTTGGGCTTCTCAGGCTGGGGACCCTAACCCTTATCTCCAGGGCTGGCAGGTGTCCTCAGCTCACGAAGCTGGAGTCCAGGCTGGCTGCGTGATCCATGGGAGGTTTGTCCCTGTCTGAGCCCAACTTTCCTGTTGCCTGGGTGACCCTCTGGCCTCCTCACTCCTCTTATTCGTTCTTCTTTTGCCCCCCCCCACCCCCCACCCCAATCTTCCAGTGTGCTAACATAGCAACCAGGAGAATCTGTTTTTAAAAAGCTTTTTATTGGGGCGCCTGGGTGGCTCAGTCGGTTGAGCGTCTGACTTCGGCTCAGGTCATGATCTCACGGTTCGTATGTTCGAGCCCCGCATCGGGCTCTGTGCTAACAGCTCAGAGCCTGGAGCCTGCTTCGGATTCTGTGTCTCCCCCTCTCTCTCGGCCCCTCCCCCGCTGGTGCTCAGTCTCTCTCTCTCAATAAAAAAAAAAAAAAAAATTAAAAAATAAAAAAGTTTATTGATAGACATATAAAAAGCGCATGATGGCTACTTTTTCACAGGTGAATGTCCCTGTGTAACTCCTCTGGCCACCCCCCCCCCCGCCCCGCCCAGGGCTAACCACTGTCCAGACTTCTAATGCCCTCGGTGAGTTGGCCTTGGTCTAGAGCTCCCAACAGCTTGTCTTTCAGACCCTGCCTCTCTCCCTCCACATCGCCCCTGAGAAGCCCCTACGGGGGTGTGGGCACTGCCGTGCCGCGCTCCTGCCAGAGCTCCATCTTTCCACCTGTGTGACACTGGGCAGGTCACTGCACCTCCCTGACGTCAGGCGCCTCACCTGGGAAGAGCAGACACCATCACCCGCCCTCCTGGGGGGCTGTGACACTTAAGGGACGTAGCGAAAAGGCAGAGGCGGTTGGCTCCTTTGCCAGCACATGCCAGGTGCTCAGTTATCACAAGTGTCTGTGTTAGTGAGGGCTCTCCAGCCAAGCAGAGAATGTCTGTGTGTGTATATTTACGCACACATATAGGGAAATATAGGTGTGTAGATGTACTCTGTACATATACAATATGCAATGCACATATGCACGTTTTTACAATACATGTATATACACATGCATCTAAACATGTACAGCAGGTGCATAATACAATATATACACACACGCATATATAGGTATACACAGCTAACATACACGTGCATATAGTATGCTCGTGTGTATGCATATATAATACACATACGCGCACACACACGCACCTGTCAACAGACTTACTTACACATATACTACATGTATATACGTACACACATAAATGCATAGGTGTGCATATGCTCAGTGTATGTACACGTTATAGATCCATACGAACTTTTAGGGAACTGGGCGATGGGACTCGGAGGTGGGGCTGGCAAGTCAGAAATCTCCAGGGCGGGCCCCCCAGGCTGGAACCTCAGGGAGGGCTGATGTTGCAACTGGAGTCTGAAGACTACTGCAGACAGACGTCCCTCCTTGTGGGGAAGCTTACTTATTTCCTCTTAAAGACCTTCACCTGATTGGACGGGGCCCACCCACGCCATGGCGGGTAACCACGTCCTTTACCTAAAGTCCACCGATTTGAAAAGTAGCTCCTGGCCGCATGTGGAGTAATGTAGTGGACGCAGGAGATTAGGCACGCTCTTGGGTGATCCTCTCGGAAAGCGCAGCTCCCTGCGGGCAGGGCATTTCCCCCTGGTCACTAACGAGTGCCCAGTCCCCGCGCCCAGCGGGTACTCAACAAGCTGCATTCGGGTACTCCGAGCGGCGGGCGGCGGCGGCGGCGGCGGCGGCGGCCTGGAGGCCGACCCTCCTACTTAACCAGGAATTACGGCTCTACTGCCGGCGCGGGGGGCGGGCCCCATTCCTCCAGGGGCGGGGCTCGAACCTGTCATCCCACACGCGCGGGGTCTCCCCGGGTCCCCGCGTCGGGCTGGCGTGGGTAGCCGAGGGCAGCCGAGGACGTGCGTGCGTGCGTGCGTGCGGGCGAGCCCACGGGGCGGGGCTGCGGGGGGGCCGCGCGCGGCGCGGCGGGCGGGGCAGCGGGCGCGCGCCGCCTCCTCGCGCCGGGCCCCCCCCGCGCGCGCGCGGCGAATGGTTCGGCCCGGCCCCCGGCTCATTGTGCTCGCTTCACGCCGGCCCAAGATGGCGGCGGCGCTGGAGGCCCCGGGCCTGTGACCACAAAGAGGAGCCGGGGGCCGGACGGGGAGCGCGGCGGCGGCGGCGGCGGCGGCGGCGGCCGAGGCCCAGGCCGGGCCCCCCCCCCTCCCCTCAGCCTCCCGCCCTCCCGCCCTCCTCCGCCCGCCGCCCCGCCCCCGCCGGCGGCGCCGCGCCCCTCCCCCAACCGCCCGACTAGCATGGTGCGGCGGCCGCGCGCGCCGACATGGGGGAGAAGCTGGAGCTGAGGCTCAAGTCGCCCGTAGGGGCCGAGCCCGCCGTCTACCCGTGGCCGCTGCCGGTCTACGTGAGTACTGCCCCCGCGTCCCCCAGCCCCCCGGCCCCGGGTCCCCGCGGCGCGCCGCGCCCGCCCGCCGACGGTGCCGCCGGGGTCCCGCGGACCCCCCTGCGGGTCCGTGGCCGTTTGCGGGGCCGGGCGGCGGGGCGCGGGGCTGCCGTTGCCGGTGCCCGCGGCGGGGTGGGGGTGGGGGGTCCGGGCCGGCGGGCGAGCCGGCCGTGCCGCGGTGTGTGCGCTGACACCGGGGTTTCCTTCTGTTTGGGGTAGTTTATTTTTTGCGCTGTCAGTGTGCCCGGCTGTTCCGTTTGGGGGATGCCCTGTCTTCCCTCCGCGCCGGGTTTTCTAGCCCCCCTGCTCTCGAGTGGGTGGGCTGGCCGGACCCTTGCAAACGGGACGTCCCGGCTCCCCGGTCCCGGGTGGGTGGGCCGGCCGGACCTGGGGCACGAGACACGCTGTCCCCCGGTGCCGAGTGACCCTTGGAAGATGACAGGCCGAGCGGAAATTTACCAAGGCGGCCGCGGGGCGCCGGGGCGCGGGGTGGGCGGCGTGGCGCGGTGTCCGCGGCCCCGGGGCGGCTCGGGCCGGGCAGTGTGCCGTTGGGCGGGGGGGGCGCGGCGGGCCCCCCGGGCGGGCGGCGTGGGGGCGCCCTTTGGCGCGAACGCCTCGCGGGGAGACAGGGCCTCCGGGGGACCCGGCGGGGAAGCCCGCGCGCCCCGCCCCTCACGCGCGCTCCGTGTGTGTCAGTTTTTGGAAACGTCGCGGCCAGGGGCGGGGTCGGAGCGCTGGGACCGCCCGGGAGCGGGTGTTGGCTCCCGGCCCCGGGTGCTCCGCGGTCGTAGGGTTTCGCGGTTGCCAGCCCGCCGCGCGCGCTCCGGAGCTTTCTATTTTTGCTTATCCTGCGGCCGGAGGCGGGGTCGAGCCCGGGCTCCGGCTTTTCCGGCTGGCAGCGCCCGTCTGGGGGTGTGTGTGTGTGTGTGTGTGTGTCCGTCCGTCCGTCCGGGCCGGCGGCCCGAGCAGTGGGGCAGGGCGGGGAGACGTCCAAGGTGACGACGCGCGAGCGGGGAGAACCTTCAAAACTCCAACCGTCGCACGGGCCTCCGCCTCTCTCGGCCCTTGTGACAGCGCTCGGCATGCACCAGTTGGCTGGCCAGCGCGTTCTTTGAAACGGAACTGGTTTTTACCCGCGGTGGCTCCCACGTACTACGGCCGCTCTCTTTAGCACAGCGCAGCTCTGGGGGTTTTGACGGATCTCTCGCCCCTCGGCCTTCCCTTCTGCTGCTCCTTCGCTGCCAACTCGCCCCTTTCCTCCTGGCCGCCACTAATCTCCTCTCTATCCCTGCAGTTTTGCCTTTTCCAGGAAGTTAGATAAGTGGATTCTGGCCGCTTTCTCTCAGCCGAGCATTTCTGAGACTTAATCCACGTTGCTGTGGGTATCCGAAGTCACGCCTTTTTATTGCCATGTCCTGTTCCGTGTTTTCCTTTCCCCCTTGGCAGGCGGGTGCCGGGACGCGGGGGATGTTTCCTGGTGGCGGAGGTGGTTACGAATAAAGCTGCTATGAACGTGTGGGGGCAGGTTTCTACCTGAAGTTGAGTTTTCCCCTTGGAAAGTGTTGGGGAGTGTGGGGGGGCACTCTGCTGTGTTTGACACTTGCACATCTTACAGACGGGTGTTCTTGAGTATTGGCAGAGTGAGGAAATTCACTGCGGGCCACTCTCCAGGCATTTGATACTATGGTGAAAGCTCATCCGGAGACAGTCACGATGTCCCCACTGCTGTCTTTTATTTGGAGCGGAGCAAGGCCACAGCGATTCGTACCTGCTGTAAATAGGCCCTTCTGTGTTGGGCCTGGCAGGACCTGGCTTCCCAGTGGCGGGTGGTTCTGAACTGCAGAGCCTCTTTCCCTCACTGGCCTCGACCTCGTTTGGCAGGGGACAGGGTTGTGCTGCCCGCCTGGCCCGGCGCTCTGCCTGACGTGAGCAGGCCCGTTCCTGGCATCGTTGTGCCACTGCCGGGCCAGCGGGCAGGACGGCCCTGTGAAATCCTCAGCGAGCTGCGGTGGCCGCAGCAGCTCGCTTGTCACCGCTTTGTAGTGATGCCTGCGGCCTTTCCGCACCCCTACTGAGGGATTGTGCTTTCTCGTGGGAAGGGGGAGGCGGTACCTTTGGAAGGGTTCGTACTCTGTGACGGCTCGATGACGAATGTTAGGAAAATGGACCGGTTGGTGAGTTAACTCTCCAGAAGGTCACGTTACTCGTCAGACCGCATGTGTGAGATGACAGGGCTATTTGTTCACTGATTTACCCGTCCTGCAAGCACCTGCTGGGGACGCAGAGGGCACTGGGCAGTGTTCTGCTCCAGAAACCTACAAACGCGGGGAGGTAGGTGACTCATACGCACAGAAGGGCACTGACGGTCCGACTTAGTCCTAGAGGGCAGGGCTGCTGGTTTCACCCTGGGGGGAGGTGTGGGTGGCTTCCCGGAGGCGGTGGCCGGGCATCTGGAGGAGGAAGTGTCAACAGCCACAGCCACCCACACTGGGAATGTCCAGCCTCAGAAAGGGTTTTTTGGGGAAATTGACAAGGGGGAGGGGGCAGGCTGAGTTTTGTAATCCTTCCCTGACTCAGAGTTCTGGGATACCTGCCTGCTGCTCACGGTGGCCCTGCTTTTGGTGGGAAAACCAGGTCTCCACCGGAGGGGAGTTTGTGGTATTTTTGGTTGCCTGGTGGCAGGGTGTGGAGTGGCCCTTCCCCTCCTTGACTTATTAAGCCTGTGGGCGGGGGAGCGGCCCCAGCGTGACTGTCCCCGCCTTCAGCTTCCTCCCCGGAGCCCACGACTTCTCTGACGAATGCCCTCCAGCAGTCATGCCCTTTCAGCGGGGCTGTGAGTAGTAGCTGAAGTGGGCGGGCCGAGTGAGCCATCCTTCCCTGTGACTCAGAAAATATTTTCTGACACTGACCTCGCTGGTGTGAGCCTTTTGCCTAATCCACACTCAGGTGGAAGGCAGATTAACCCTTAGATAACTTCGTGTGGGTGGAGTAGCCTCTTTAAAGGGGGGGAGGGATAATCGGAAAGGGCTGAATTTCCTATGTGGTCCCTGAGGTCCAAATGCCTGCTGGTGCTCTGTTCCCGATGGGTGGGAGCCAGAGGGAGCTGGGAACTTCAGGGGTTCTCCAGGGAGGCGGTGGCAGAGCTTCAGGGGACCTGCCTGCCCACTCTACCCTCCCTCTGGGAGCTCTGTCCTTTTTGTCCTTAAACTTTCATTTTTTAATTTTTAATTTAATTTAATTTAATTTAATTTAATAATGTTTATTTTTGAGACAGAGCATGAACACGGGAGGAGCAGAGAGGGAGACACAGGATCCGAAGCGGGCTCCAGGCTCTGAGCTGTCCGCACAGAGCCCAACACGGGGCTCGAGCCCTCAAACTGTGAGATCATGACCTGAGCCACAGTCGGACACTCAACCGACCAAGCCACCCAGGCGCCTCTGTTCTTAAGCTTTTAATTTCGAGATAATCGCGGATTCACTGGAAGCCATAAGAAATAACAGAGACATTCCCTGTTCTTAAACCCAGCTTCCCCCAGTGGTGGCATCTTACAACCAGTGAGGAGAACGATCGTATTGTCGAGATTGGTACAATCCAGATACGAAGCGTTTTGGGGTCCTCTTTTCTTTAGGAGTTTTTTCTTTTTTTTAGTGAGTGAGTGGGGGAGAGAGGCAGAGGGAGAGAGAGAATCTTAAACAGGCTCAGTGCAGTACAGAGCCCGGTATGTGGGGCTCGATTCCACGACCCTGGGATCTCGACCTGAGCTGCAACCGAGAGTCAGGTGCTCAACTGACTGAGCCACCCAGGCGCCCCAGGGTCCTCTTTTGAATGCCGGGACCTGCGGGGTGCCGACGGTCTGCAGCTGGGAGTAAGCGGGTCCTGGGCCCCATGCGTCTCTCCTGGGAAACTTCCTCCTCTGCCTGACGCCCCTGCAATTGTGTCTTCGTCTCCCCAGCTGTGGGAATAACGTTCCTGCTTCCTTTTTCTCAGGGTTGTACTTCCAGAAGCCTCTCCCTTGCCTTCTCTGTCCCCTCGAGCTGTCCCTACCAATTCCACAGCGTGTCTCCTGCCAGTGCCGGCCCATGGCATTGATTCTGTTTGCCGAGGCCCTGCCGCATTTTGGGGGTGCCGGGGTGCGTCTGCCACTCCGCAGCCCCCATGTGGCTCTGGTGCGCCCCTCAGTTCCCTGCACGCCCCTTGCTGTTCCTCTGCCCCGTGCTCTTCTCCCGGACCGGATTCTCTCTTCTCCCCTACCTGCATCCCCTGGGCACCTCGCAGGCCCTCTCCCCTGCGTTGGACCAGCCCCTGTTCTGGTGCACAGCACCTGGGGTGCTGCTAGCGGGAGTCGGGAGGTCAGGGGCTTTGGCCTGTATCGTGCAGTCTCCCTAAGCCTCAGTTTCCTCATTTCTGGAGAGGCTTCAGCCTGAATTCCCTTCAGTTAGTCACGGGGGTGCGTGGGCTAGTGCGCAGAGAGCATTAAATTCACTCCAGGTGCAAGCGGGGGTGAGCGTTCGTGGATGTTCACTCTGATAATACTTCTATCATTTAAAAACCCGAAGCTTCTTTTTAGGAGTTGGGGAACAGGGCTTCCGGGGCTTTGTGGCGGGGCTGGGGCGGTGGGGGGCTGTGACCTGCGGGACCACAGGAGCTCCGGAGGGCTCAGGCTGCTCTGGATGGCTGTTTTGCGGGGACGTGTTTAAAGTGGCTCACGGGGTTCTGTTTCCCTGGTCTGCCCGTGGCTCACTGTGGGTGGATCTGCTCTCCCGTGAAGGGGCGGGCACAGGAGGCCAGGCGGGATGGGGAGGGACCAGGATGACAGTTGGGGGTGGGGGGGTGGGGTTCAGGGGCAGTGCTGGGTCTTGTGGTTTTTGTTCATCAGTAACAGCCTTATTGCAATATAATGCACACACTGTACCATCTATCCATCTAAAGTACGATTCCACGGATTTTAGTCCATTCACGGGGTGGTACAGTTACCACCTCTAATTCCAGAGCATTACATCACCCCAAAAGGAAACCTTCGCCCACAACAGCCACCCCCCGAGCACCCCCACCCCCACCCCACCCCACCCAGCTCCTGACACCCATGAACCCCCTTCCTGTTCATGGATGAGCCTGTTCTGGACGTTTCACAAAGGTGGACTCACACCCCGCGTGGCCTCTCGTTTCTGGTTCCCTCCCTTAGCGTTGTGTGTTCAGGGTCCGTCCGCGGGGCGGCGGGTGTGGGCTCCTCGCTCCTGCTCGCGGCCGAGGGACGTTCCCCTACGTGGATGGTCCAGGTCGTGGGATCTTGGGCACCAGGTGGCCAGCGGCTGCTGCTGGGATGGCATAGCTCTAGACTCCCCTGCCTTGTGGGGGCTCCTTCCTCCGGACCCCCTGGTCATTGGGGTCCGCAGAGCACGGCGTGCGGGGCTGTATGGGACCGAGTTTGCGCAGGGGTAAGCTGTGATGGGCCCGGCCCGGCCCTCTGGCCTGCTTGCTCGGTAGGGTGGGCGTCCCTGATGCCGTGCTTGGCTCCTGGGACCGCTCGAGCTCTCCTCACGCCCTCCGGGTTTTTCACCCTTCTCTCCTCCAGCTGGACTCAGGCCTCGTGGCACCCCTGTGGCTCTTCTTCCCACGGAGACTCGAGGGGCTCAAATGTTCACTCGTCCACCGGAGCCGCTCTTCATGATGGTTTGCTAAGGGCCACGCAGCAGGCCTGGCACACTGCTGGGAGGGTGTCCGGTGGGACTCCCTTGCCCCCCGGAGCTGGGGCTGCCGGGGTGGTGGGCAGGGTGCTTTTGGATGCGGCCCTGGCCTCTGAGCACCCTCGTCCGTCGCAAGGCCTGTACAGGTCAGCGCTGGCGCCGGGAAGGGGGTGCGGTGGAGGTGGTGGCGGGGGCCGCGCCCTCCCTCCCCGTGAGTCTCAGAGCAGAGGCCTTCCCTGAGAGCGCCTGGCCCAGCACCCTCCTCCCTGGAGGGAGGTTACCTGAGCAGCATCAGCTGCCCCCATTCTGGCCCCTTTTGCAGCGTGACATTACTTCGGGGGCCACGTTAAGTTTAGTCCTTAAAACTAGCGAAGCTCCAAAGCCGTGACGAGCAGCCTTGACGTTTCGCGCAGCTCCTGGAGGTGCGTTGGCCGCTCTCGGCGGGTGCCGTGCTTCCCTGCGGGGTAGTGGCTTGTCCCCTCACTCGGCTCCAGATCTGGCACTCCCCACGCGGGTGCCCCCGTGTGGCCATAGTCACCGTGTGGGTCTTTCAGAACAGACGTTTCTCTCCCCGCGCCGCCTCCCGCCACGGACGTACGGCAGGCCCAGAGCCCCAGCGGTCTCCGTTGCCGCGTAGACGCCAGGGCTGTGAGCCGCGGGGCTGCCTTCCCTGCGCAGCGCTCTGTGTGGGCATGTGGTGTCTGAAGACCCAGCCAGTTGAGGGCAGAGAAGAAGGACCGGCCTGACTAGAAGGGGGGCTGTCCAGCACAGGCGCCAGTTCACAGACCAGGGAGCCGCGCAGACATGCCCCCGCCAGGTCCTGTCCTTCCTGACTGCAGGCCTTCCAGCAGGAGGGCTCCGTGCTTGGTTCAGTGCGGACGGCTGACCACGTTGGAACAGGGGTGCCCTCGCCGGCCTGATTGGCTGTCTTTGCCCAGGCCCGAGGCAGCCTGCCCTGGTCCCCTGCCCCACTGTGCACTTTGGCCTGACGATAAGCGTGAGCCAGAGACCCGCCCCTTGCTCCCCTCCTGGAGCCTCACCAGTAGCTGTCCCCCGCCTCCGGGGGGTGGGTGACGGGGCTCCCAGGGTCTTGTGCCGCTCTGACGTCCTGACCCTCTCCTGGCTGATCTCCAGGGTTGGCTAATCCTCTCCTACCCCAGCCGTGTCCCGTTGTCTTTGCTCTTGTCTCTAGATGTGGACTCTCGTTTTGAGTTCCTCTTGTTCTGAGCTGGTAAAAGTGCTTTTGTGATTCTTGACTTGGTCATCGGGAGGACAAACCGCAAGTTAATTGCTTTTGCTCTTGTCCGGTGATCTTAAGCAGGAGCTCAGACTGAAGTGGTGCTCTTTGTTTTAAAGTATCAAGGGGGCACCTGGGGGGCTCAGTCGGTTGAGCCTCCGACTTCAGCCGGGGTCGTGAGCTCGTGGTTCGCGAGTTCGAGCCCCGCGTCGGGCTCTGTGCCGACAGCTCGAGCCTGGAGCCTGCTTCGGATTCTGTGTCTCCCTCTCTCTCTGCCCCTCCCCCACTCACGCTCTGTCTTTCAAAGATGAATAAATGTTAAAAATTTTTTTAAAAAATAAATAAAAAATATTAAAAAAATAAAGTGGTCAGGAATGAGCATTCATTTTGTCACAGGGCCTTCTCTGCTCAAGTGGCTGGACTTGTCAGAGGGAAGCTTCTGGATAAAATTTAAGGTGACTATTAAAATAGCAAATTGTCCACACTGAGTTTTAAGATGTTTAAACAGATTCAGACTTTGATATGTTCCTTAACGTGAGTGTTATGTTACATATTTTTCTTATTTTTGAGTTGAGGAATATAGAATTTTAGCTGGGGAAAGGTACTGTGAAGTTCATGGAATGATTAACATGTTCGAAAGATTTCAAGTATGCTATATTTCTTTTAAAGATTAAAAAAAAACTTTTTAATGTTTACATTTATTTTTGAGAGAGAGAGAGAGAGAGAGACACACACACACACACACACACACACACACACACACACAGAGTGTGAACGGGGGAGGGGCAGAGAGAGGAGACCCAGAATCCGAAGCAGGCTCCAGGCTCCGAGCTGTCGGCACAGAGCCCGACGCGGGGCTCGAACTCGTGAACCGTGAGAGCATGAGCTGGGCCGAAGTCTTACACAACCGACAGAGCCGCCCAAGCGCCCCCAAGATTTTCTCTCTGAGTGACCTCTGCACTCACCGTGGGTCTGGAACTCACAGCCTCAGGATCAGGAGCCGCGTGCTTTTCCTGGGCCTGCCGGAGCCCCAGGTGTGCCATGAGGGTCTTGGTGCCGCTCCTGCCAAGTCCAAAGGTGGCCTGCGGTGTCTCCCTCAGGCGGATGGGGGGGCCTCCCGGGGAGGGCGGGCTGAGGGCAGGGCCCAGCTGCACTGCAGCGGGAGCTTCTGGGTCCGACCTCCCTGTGCAACTTTGTCCGTTTTCCTTGGAAGGGGTTTTAAACTTGAAAGCGCGTTGCACAAACAGAACAGGATTCCTTTGCGCCTCACTCAGCTCCCATGACACCGGGATCAGAGCGGGGCCGGCGCTGAGGACACCAGTGACTTCACCTCCCGTGTCCCTGTGTGCTCAGGCCCAGCCCAGGGTCCCCTTTGTGTTCAGTTGTCGTGTGTCCTCAGCTCGAACCTGCCGCGGCTCCTCACGTCCGAGGAAAGGCCGGCACCCGTCCCGACCTGCACGCCTTGTGTGCCCTGCAGAGAACGGCCCGTCCTTGCAGAGGGGCTCCCGTGTGGGGTCGGAAGTGGTTGTGTGTTCTCGGCGGGTGTCCCACCGGCACGTTGCTGCCACTTTCCCCCTCCCCCTGCGAGGGGCGCTTCGAGACTGTCGGGGACCCTGGTCCTCGAGTCGGCCCATGGGCTTTCTGGCCCGAGGGGGCCTGGCCTGCAGCACTGGTGTGGTGGGGCTTTCGCGCCCTCCCGCCCCCCCTCCCCCCCCCTCCCCTGCCCTTCAGCTGCTCCTGCATCCGCTTTGGGTCCTGCCCGCGTCCTGCTTCTGCACTTTGAGCCTCCGTGTGGCTCCTGGGTGTGTACGCCGTCTCCGGGCCACAGTCCAGTCTGTCCGGTCTGTGAGCCAGTACCCTGTCACTCGTGTTCCAGAACTGGCCACCGGGAGCGCCCCCGGGCTTTGTCCTGGGCCCTTGGCACGCCTGTGCCCCTTTTTGGGACACGTCTTGGCTGCCTGCTGTGCCAGATGTTCGGGCTCACCTGTGTGTTCTCTGCGCCGGCCCTGGAATCAGCCCTCCCTCCAAGGAGCCCGGTTCTTTTCAGGGCCCTGTGGAGCGGGGCACCGGTGCTGAGGCGCGGTGCTGTGAACCCGGATCTTAAACCCACGCAGCCCTCTTCATCGCTACGGGGCCGGGGCTGTCTCCACATGGGTCCTCGGGGGTGGAGGGGACCGCCCTCCCGGCTGTGGCGGTCTTTCTGCGGGGCGTGGGCGGGTGGCTCGGGGTGCTCCGCACCTGGGTTCGGAGCTGGGCTGCCCCGCCCGCCCCAGGGTCCCTGGTCCCGCTGCAGAAGCTCATTCCGTCAGTAACTGCCGTCCGCGGCCACGTCCGGCTCTGTGTGCTGCTGCCGGGCGGAACTCCGCGTTCCCGGCCGGCGCTCTTGGTTGGACTTCCGCGTTCCCACCTGTGTCCTTCTCCCTGCCTTCGGTCGGAGGCCTGCTCCTCCTTGGCCGCTCCTTGTCTCCTCTCTTCCCCCCGAGTCACCCTGTGAACACTGGCTGTTTCCTGTGTGTGCCCTGGGGGTCTTTGTCTTAGTTTGCTTGGACTGTAGTAATAGAGCCCTGCGGCGGGAGGGGGGTGTGGGGGGCCTCTCACGGCCAAGATGACGGCTGGCGGCGTTGGTGCCTGGGGAAGGCCCACTTCTGGCCGGCAGCCCCACCGTCTCGCCGTGTCGTCACATGACACAGAGCACTCCAGTCCCTTCGTCCTCTTAACAAGGGCACTAATCCCATGGGGGGTGGGGGCGGGTCCCATCCACCGTCCCTCCCACCGTCCCTCCCACCGTCCCTCATGACCTCACCTGACCCTCCCCACCTCCCAAAGTCCCTGTCTCCTGACCATTCTGCTGGGGTCGGGGCCCTAGCATGGGGATTTGGGGACACAGACGTTCTGCTCCTTACAGTCTCTCTGTCTTTCCACCTGGCCCCTCCAGCGGCCCTGAGAGTGCTTCCGCGTTGGTGTCTTTGTTTGCAGTTGTCGTCTTTTTTTTTTTTTATTTTTTATAACATTTATTTACTTTTGAGAGAGAGGGAAAGAGAGAGAGCGTGCGCGCACGCATAGGGGAGGGCAGAGAGAGAAAGGGACAGAGGACTGAAACTGGGCTCTGTGCTGACAGCGGAAAGCCTGACGCGGGACGCGAACTCACCGACCGTGAGACCGTGACCTGAGCAGAAGTCAGACGCTTAACCGACTGAGCCACCCAGGCGCCCCTAATTTGGCTTCTTCTCCTTTGAAGTCTGCTGGCTGGCTCCCCTGCCTGCGATGGCCCTGGCTTGGCCCGGCGCTCTGTTCTTCTGAGGCCTGTGTCCCCCGTGCAGACCTCAGCTGTGGGCTGTCCTCTCCTCGGGTATGGTTGGTGGGGCTGCCTTCCGCCGCCTTCCTGGAGTCTGCAGCGAGGGCACCTGTTGTTGCCACCCTGCTGTCCCCTTGCCGGGGGCGTGCGGACACGTGGGGCTGATGGTGGACCCGGCTGCTAGGATTCTCTGCTGCCGCTGCTGCGTGAATTCACGCGTTTCCACTTGACAGCCTTCCCCTTCTTGGTGCTCGGGCCCCGCACGTGCCGCGTCGTGCTGGCCCGCCGTCCTCGCCACCGCTCGCAACCCCGGCCCCCAGGTGCGCAGGCGTATAGGCGGATGGATGAGGCCGAGCGCCCCAGCCGGGCCCCCCGGGCCCTGTGCTCTCTGCCCCGCTGGCCTCCTCCCGGACCGAGTTTTCGGGACGCCTGTTGATTTCGCCGTGTCCTTTCTCGCCCTCCGGCAGACATCTGCCGGCCAAGCTGGGCCATGTCCCGTCACCCACCTTCATTCTTGTTCTCCACTCTGGGAACTCTGTCCCCACGCCGCCTTCCTGTCCACAGCAATTCCCACGTCACGGCGTGCGTGAGTGTAGCCTTCTGTGTCCTTAGGGCTGTGGTTCGCAGAGTGGGTCCCCCAGCCGGCAGCCTCGGCGTCATCTGGGAACTTGTCAGAGACGCAGACCCCAGACCCCTGACTCTGAAACGTTGTGGGTGGGCCTCATCTGTACTTGACGAGCCCTTCCGGGGGCTTCTGGTACCTCCCAGGACCTCTCGGGGTCTGCCCTCCTACTGTGATCCCTGATGGGAGCGGACGGTGCTCCTTGGGCGACATTCTTGTCAGAAATGGGAATCGGGAGAGTGGGGTTGGCGGGTGGGTTCGTCGCAGTAGTACGTCCGCAGAGCGTCCACCGCGGGCTCCCCGTGTCATCTTGTCCCCCTCTTGGTCTTCCCTTGCCTCCGCGCCCTGAGCACAGAGCCCCCGCCAGCCGTGCGGACGCGCAGAGTGACCGAGTCGAGGCGGTGAGGGGGGAGGGCATCAGACACCCCTGTGCAGACTCCTTGCGGTGAGACTCGAGGGGTGCTTGTTCTTAGCTTTGTCCTCAGGGCGTAAGAGGAGGCTGGGCTGGGGCCGAGCACGACAGCGGGGGATCCCCACACCCGCGCTCTGTCCGCGGTGTGTGCTGGGTGGTGCCGAGGACAGTAGGGTCAGGGCGTCTGGAGGAATGAAGCCGGGGCCTCACGTCAGCACCCGACTGGGGAGCTGGGTGATGGCGCCATCTCAGGTGTGGTGACTGCTCTCCGTGTGGTGTGCACTCGAAGACACGAGTGCGTGTACTTAGCATGGACGTTTGCGTGCGCTCCCCAGAGCGGGGGACCCGGTGAAGCTGAGTGCCCGTTGCCAGCTTTCCTGGGTAGCAGCGTTCGCCAAACAGGTGTTACGTGAAGAAACGTCTCTGGTTGCTTCATTTGGGCGCCCTGATGCGCTTAGTGATGAGAGAGCGGGTCAGTCCCTGCCGCAGCAAGCTGACGTTCCTGCCGTGGGCTGGCGCCAGGCTGGGGGTCCCTACAGGGAGACGGGGCCTGGGGCACAGACCTGGGATTCTGGGGCTCCTGGGATGGAGGAGGAGGATGGGGGAGGGCTGTCCCTGGGTAACAAGACGAGGGCCTCTCCTAAATCCAGGCTTCGTCGGGGCTGTTCTCAGTCCCCCCTTCCCGGTCGGCGTCTGGCGTCTTCCCTGAAGGCCCGAGGAGTAGGAGGAGGCCACGTCCAAGAAGTTGGATTTTCTGAATCATTTATGGCGATCGGCGCTTCTTAAATTACACAGCTCACAGCTGCCAGTGGAGGCTGGCCAGTCCCTGAAAGGGTCATTCTGTGATCTTTGGAGGCATAGTTGTCAACTTTTTTCCTTCCTTTTTTCTGCTTAAAAAAATTTTTTTTTAATGTTTATTTGTTATCGAGACACAGAGAGAGACAGAGCACAAGCAGGGGAGGGGCAGAGAGAGAGGGAGACGCAGAATCCGAAGCAGCTCCAGGCTCTGAGCTGTCAGCACAGAGCCCGACGTGGGGCTCGGACCCACGAACCGTGAGATCTTGACCTGAGCCCAAGTTGGACGCTCGACTGACTGGGCCCCCCAGGCGCTCCTTTTTTTTCTGCTGGATTTCCTCTTCTCACAAGCAAGACGAGCCCACATTCCAGGCTCCTCCCCACGTGTGCAGGATTTGGTGTGAGACAAGTCAGCTGGCAGGCTGTGGCGGGTTCCTGTGAGGACGGAGGCCGGGGTGCGATGTGAGCCCAGCACCCGCACGTGCCCGCCGCGGCTGCTCGGGCTGCTCTGTGCCCGCGTCCGCCTGGCGCCCAGGGGCTTCGCAAGGGTGTGCAGCTCGTTTCGTGACTTTGCGGTGAGGACTTGAATCAGGCCCTGTGGTGAGGGGCATTTCTAGGGTTTTTCCCCTAGGCAGTGTGCTCCCAGGAAGGTTTGTTAGCTTTAACGCCAAGTCTGTATCGGTTAGCTATGGCTGCGTAACAGGTTAACCCAGATTTAGCAGCTGGAAGCAACACAGTTTATTAGGTCATGATTTCTGTGGGTCAGGAGTCCGGGAGCAACTTAGCTGCGTGGCTCTAGCTCAGCGTCTCCCACGAGACACCGTGGTGTGGTCAACACAGACCCACCAGGGCCGCCTCGTCTGAACGCTGGACCAGGTGGGAGGAGCTCTTCATGCCGACGCCCTCCGTTGGCGGGAGGGCTCAGCTCCTCTCCACATGGGCCTCTCTGTGGGGCTGCTTGTGACCTAGCAGCTAGCTGGCTTTCCTAGAGTGTGATCCGAGAGAGAATTGGTGGAAAGTTCTAGACTAACTGCCCTCACAGACCTTGCGACACAGTATGGCGTTTTCTCCGCTTTTCAGGGTCAGTCCGTGCAGGAGTCCGGTGAGCTCTTGCCAAGACTGTGTGTCTGGGTTTCGTTAAACGTTACTGAGCGGCAACAGGGCAGAATCGTCGTGTGAGAATCTTACGAACTCCGCGTTTTCCTACTGAGGTCGGGGGCGGGGGGTGCTTTTAATGGTGGGGAGCATTTCTTCTGTGGATGTTTTTGCTGTTAACAGCTCTTTCGAGGTATAATTCACATACCGTACAACTGACCCATGTAGAATGTCACATTCACAGACTCGTGCAACCACCGCTACTGTGAATTCCAGAACTTTCCATTCCTCCAAGAGAAGCTCCATCCCCATCAGCCATCACCCTCCCAACCCTCCCAGGCCCCTGCGCGCAGGTGTTTGGACGTGTGCTGTTGTTTTGGGCGTCCGTATGCTTGGGGGTGGAGTCGCTGGGTCCCGTGGATGTTCTGTTTAAACATCACAGGAGCTGCCGGGCCGCTTTCCAGAGTGGCTGCTGCACGTGACATTCCGACCAGCCAGGTGTGAAGGTTGCTACTCCTCCTCCCCAACACTCAGGCCCGTCACTCCCGTTCTAGCTGTCCTCGTGGTTTTGATTCGGGTCCCATCCTGGCTCAGGTGGCAGAGCATCTTTTCGTGGCCTCGTTAGCCTCGTTGTCTGGCCACTGTCTGGCCACTGGAGCATCTTCTCTGTAACCGTGTCAGTGTCAATATGTTTTCGTGGCTTCATTTGTCATTTTGTTTTGAGCTCTCCCGAGTTGTCTGTACACACAGGCACGCGTCGGGGGTACTGTGGGTTTGGTCCCGGGCCCCCAGAGTAAAGCGAGCGCCTCCATAAAACGACTCACGCAGATTGGTTTCCTGTGCGCGTACAAGTTAGGTTTAGGCCACACCGTGGCCCACCGAGTGTGCAGCGGGATGACGTCTGAAGAAAAGGCAGCGTGCGTACCTTAAGGGACAAACGATTTGCAAAAACGCTCACCATCGCCTGAGCTTTCGGTGAGACTGACCGCTGATCTCCGCGGCAAATACCACAGTGATGAAGCTGGGAGGATTGCGAGAGTGGCCAAGACGTGCCACGGACTCCGCGTGAGCAAGTTGGAGAAAGGGTGCCGAGGGGCGCACGCTCATCAGGGGGTCCGTGCCGCCTTCGGTTTGTGAGAACGCCGTGCCTGCACAGGGCGGCAAAGCGAGGTGTGCCCGTGAGAGATAAGGTCCTTCTCCAGATGGATGGTTTGCAAAGTTTTTCTCTCTTCTGTGGTTTGTCTTTCCACTTCCTTGATGTCCTTAAGTGTAATCGTTTCATTTTGATGAAGCGTACCCGACCTGTTTTTCCTTCCCCGGAGGTTTACGAGGTCATTGTAGGGGTGGGTGTGTCGCCGCCCGGCAGGGACTCTGATTGGCCCTCCCACTCATCACCGAAGCCTGTGCCCCCATCTGCAGGATGGACTCGTACTTGGGAGCAATGCCGGCCATGGGTGGAGAGGGCTTGGTGCCATCTGAGCTCATTGGAGGTGTCACCTACTCCCCTGCATTGCCATTTACTCTCCCGAGCTCTGTGGACGCCTCCCGCTGCTGTGGCCATCAGACCTTACGCCTCTCTAGCGTCCGGATGGGGGGGTGTGGACCTAGAGGGCCCAGGGCTGAGCGGAGGGCGGGCTCAGCCATGGGCCCGGGCGCTGCGCGGTTGGAGCGAGCGGTCGGAGCAGCAGGAATCACGGCCTCCCCCTTGTTCGCGATGCTGTGTCACCAAACAGCAGGGAAATGCCCGCGAGGAGTTTGTGGGGGCCCCGAGGGTAGCGGGGTAGATTCCGCCGGGCTCAGCTAAGAGGAGCTCTGCGTCCGTCGAGCCGGGAGGTGTGGAGTCGAGGCTGAGACAGCAGACGAGCTGCCGGGATTCCTTGTGTCACCGGCTCCTCCTCCTGCACGGCCTCCTGGGGAATCGGGCCAGTGGGCTGCGTTCCCGCCCGCTGGGGCCCACAGAGGCTGGCGCAGGCGGGCGTGGGGCTCCTGTGTCCGAGGCCTGGGCTTTCTGCCGGCTCCACGTGCCCTCCCCAGAACACGGGGGCAAGTCGCGCTGGGCCTGGGGCCGGTGGTCCCCGCGGCCTGCAGGGCGGCTCTCCTTGCTGCCGGTTCCCGTTGTTCCCGTGAGACCGGTGTGACCTCACGCGCCCAGCAGACCTGCCCCCCAGCTGTCTTCTGACGCTTACCGCGAGGTGTCCGGGCCACGAGTTCCCGTTAGCGGTCCCCACCCCGGGTTTCTGACTCAGCAGGTGGCAGTCATGCTGGTGGTCAGGCTCCCCTCAGTGGGGACCCCTGGCCTGCGTGGGGTCTCCCGTGCCGGACCGCCTGTGACCCATCTTGCACAATTAATATTTGTCACCTGATCCTTCGTCCGTGGGAGGATACATTGAGAACGCTGCGAGTTGGTTCTTTTACCTTAAAGAAAAACTAAGGCTTAGCGCAAAAGGCCACACGGTGTGTGATTCCATTCACGTGAAATGTCCAGAAACAGGCACATCCTGCGAGACAGAAAGTGGGTCAGTGGTTGCAGGGGGATGGGCCGTGGCAGATAGTGGGGACGGGGTAGCTGTTTGGGGTGAGAAGAGTTCTGGAATAGTGCTTTGGTCGCACAGTTCTGGAAGTACCAGAGCCACTGGGCTGTGTGCGTGGAGCGGGCGAGCCCCCTTCTGGGAGGAGCTGTCCCCAGAGAGCCGTGGCCACGAAACTGAGGTTAGGGCCCAAGGTCCTTGGGGTTGTTTTGACCATCACTGACTGCGGGACGGGACCGGAGGCTCCGCACTAGGACCCGCCCCCTGCCCACCCCCCTCACCCCCCTCACCCCCAGGGTCTGTTGGAAAGCCTGGCCTGAGAGGTGCGGTCACTGCCGTGGAGCAGCTGTTCGCGGCTCTGAACCTGACCTCTCGGCACCGCGCACGCCTTCTCTGTGCCGCAGCAGGTGCGGTGCTCGTATCAGAGAAGCAGGGGGCCAGAGAAAGGCCACTCGCCGCATCCGGTCCTGCTTTCTTCAAGGTCTGGGGTCAGGGCTGTCCGGACCCCGGTGAGAGGCCTGGAGCGAGCCCTTGGCCTCCTCTGTGAGGAAGGAGCAACAGTGAGCACCCCCCCCCCCCCGCCCCGCCCCGTGTGACAGGCATTGTGGGAACCTGGCGTGATCAACTGTGGGGTTGGGAGGTGTCTGCATTCTGGCGGGAGGACCGCCACATGAGCTTTCCCCGTGGTTGTGGTACTCGTGTTTCCCCATTTTGCAGATGGGGAAACAGAGGCCTGGAGATGTTCAGTAGCTCAAAGCCAGGCCCGCGGCTTCTAGGCTGTAGGAACACATGGGGGCTGTGGGTGAAGAGTCAGCAGAGGTGGGGGTGCGAGGTGGGGAGAGAAGGGTCGGGGCATCGACGTCACCCCGGGTCCCTCCTCCCTGCCCGCCTGGGAGGGAGTGCCACAGGTCCAGCTCGGGCCAGGGGCGGGAACTGGCTGGTAGGCCCTGCCTGGTCCCCACACCCTGTACCACCGGAGGGTGTAAAACCTGTCCCTTTGTCTTTCAGGACAAACACCACGATGCTGCTCACGAAATCATCGAGACCATCCGGTGAGTGTGCCACCTGCTGGGGTGGGTGAAGTCTCAGGGTGGGCCCCCCTCCCCCCTCCCCTCTCCCCCCCTCCCCCCTCCTCTCCCCCCCCCCTCCCCCCCCCCCCCCCCCCCCCCGTGCAGGCCACCCCACCTGTGCTCTCTGGGCATATGGTCTGGTCTGCGGGTTGACCCCACTTTGCCCTGCGTGGCTCCTCCTGGGAGCACCTCCGGAAGACTTGAGAGGCAGTGACCACTTGGTCAGAGGAGTCCGGGTTGTCCACGTGTGGCCCGGAACAGGTCTCAGTGCTTCTCTGAGACTTGGTGCCTTCCTGTGGAAGGGGAGGGAAATGCTGAGCCGGCAGGGCCCTCGGGGGCTCTCCCCGCCTCCCCTCACCCCCTCGTTTCCCTCTCCTCCCTCTTGGATTGGGTGCTGACTCAGCTTTCCTGCGGCTGCTTTTCCCCTCGGTACCTGGGACAGCCTTTTGCTGGCCTGTCCTGTGTGCGAGTGGAGAAAAGCCCCCCGGGCCCTCCTGGGCCAGTAGGTTGGCGACCTAGACAGGACCCGGGGGAGGCTGCCAGCCGTTCTGTTTCTCGTGGGCCTTTTCTCCCGTGCTGGCCTGGGGTCTGGAAGGACGTCCTGAATGCTGTCGTGGCTGGACCGCTTCTTGTCTACATGTTCCACGGTCAGAAACCCCGTTCTTCTCTGAGCTCCTGCGGCAGGGCCGTTGGTGTTTGTGCGTGGCTTTGACCTCTCTCGCTGTGTTGTCCCTCAAAGGCCTTAAGCATACAGCCACCCCCCAGGCCACAGCCGTGAAGTCTACATGAACCTGCCGAGGCTGCTGGCAGGACTGGGCTGGTGAGAAAGCCAGGACGTGAGGTCTGGCTGTGATGGGAGTGCTTTCCCTGCCGCCTGGCGGGGCCACCGAACCCCTGGCGCTCCGGCTGCCTGAGCCCGTTTGGTTTGCTCCTGAGGCCAAGCCGAGTCTCCTTGCAAGAGTGTTTGCAATTTTAAGTGAAATAATCTGTGCAGATCTTGTAGGGTGGGCCTGAAACCAGTCAGTAGCGTTAACTGGTTGGCTTAGTTTGATTTATGTTATTAAAAAATTTTTTTTTTTTTTTTTTTTTAAATTTTTTTTCAACGTTTTTTATTTATTTTTGGGACAGAGAGAGACAGAGCATGAACGGGGGAGGGGCAGAGAGAGAGGGAGACACAGAATCGGAAACAGGCTCCAGGCTCCGAGCCATCAGCCCAGAGCCTGACGCGGGGCTCGAACTCACGGACCGCGAGATCGTGACCTGGCTGAAGTCGGACGCTTAACCGACTGCGCCACCCAGGCGCCCCTAAAAAATTTTTTTTTAATGTTTATTTATTTTTGAGACAGAGAGAGACAGAGCATGAGCGGAGGAGGGGCAGAGAGAGAGGGAGACACAGAATCCGAAGCGGGCTCCAGGCTCCGAGCTGTCAGCACGGAGCCCGACGTGGGGCTCGAACTCACGAGCCGTGAGATCACGACCTGAGCCGAAGTCGGACGCTCGACCGACTGAGCCCCCCAGGCGCCCCTGATTTATGTTATTTTTTAAAAAGTCTGCTGGTTAGGAAGTGGGAGTGTGGTGCTTAACACAGCGGCTGTGAGTCAGGTGGGCTGGAAGCCGTTTCTCGTGTGTAGGGCTGGTCACTTGTCCCTGGTGCTGGGGCTCAGCATCGGCTCTGCGGCCTTGGAGCCAGCCCTCTGTCCGCAGTCCCCTGTGGCCTCGTCCCCTCCCGAGGCCATTCTGCGGGAGCCTCGCATCGGGCTCTCAAAACGGCTTCACCTTCTTCCCTGCTGTCCCTGCAGATCCGTTCTGTCCGTTGGCAAGATGGTCTGTTACTTCAGTGTTCTTTCTCTTATGTTACTTGGTGCGGTGGGGAATGTCCAGCAGATACGGAGGTAGACAGAGGGCATGCTGAACCCAGGTTCCCGTCACCCAGCCTGACAGCGACCAGCTCATCGCCACCTAAGTGTCATCTGTACCTGCACACACTTCTAGTCCTTCCCGTAGTTGCATGTTTTAAAAGCGCAGTTGCGGGGCGCCTGGGGGGCTCGGTCGGTCGGGGTTCCCGCTTCCGCCGAGGTCACGATCTCGTGGTTCTTGAGTTCGAGCTCCATGTCGGGCTCACCGCTGTGAGCACGGAGCCCGCTTCTGATCCTCTGTTCCCCTGTCTCTCTGTCCCTCCCCCACTCGTATTCGCTCAAAAATAAACGTTGAAAGAAAGATTAGGAGAATTATAAAAATTTGGAATATAGTGGGCGTACGAGAGCCACACACAAGTAAGGTACACGTTCTGACGGGCGTGGACGTGTCCACGCATGCCCAAGGCAGCCTCGGGAGCGGGCATCTCCGTCGCCTGTGCGGGCTCCCTCGTGTCCTCTGACCTGCGTCCCCCCACCGCTGTCCCCAGGCAGCCCTGAGCTGCGTTCTGCCTCTGCAGGTTACTTTGCGTGTCCTAGAATTTTACGTACATGGACTTGGTCAGTAGTGCTGTTGTTTTCTCCTGACTCCTTTCAGCACACGATTTTCAGGTGGTCGTGTTTCCTCTTTGTTTCTGAGGAGTTTTCCCTCGGAGGATAGACCGCAGTTTGTTGACGACTGCGTTCGGGTCCTGTTGGACTCTGGTGATTATGAACAAAGCTATTGTGAACATCCACATGGGGGTCTCGTGTGGACGTGTCTTTGGTTCTTTTGGGCAAATACCCGGGAGTGGGGTTACCGGGTTTTATGACAACTTTCTCGAAGAGGAACTGCCGAGGTGTTTTCCAAAGGGATCCGCCTGCTTTGCACCCACACCACCAGCTCAGGAACCTCTGTGTAGCCCCCAGTGCACAGCATGTGGTGTTGCTGTGGGTTGGTTTTGCAGTTTCTGATTTGAGCTGTGTAGTGGTACTTTATTGTGTGTGTGTGTGTGTGTGTGTGTGTGTGTGTGTGTGTGTTTCAGTGTTTGTTTATTTAGACAGAGCTCAAGCAGGAGAGGGGCAGAGAGAGAGAGGGAGAGAGAGAATCCCAAGCAGGCTCCACACTGTCAGCACAGAGCCTGACATGGGGCTTGAACCCACGTACCGTGAGATCATGACCTGAGCTGAAACCAAGAGTTGGATGCTTAACCAACTGAGCCACTCAGGTGCCCCTCATTGTGGTTTCAATTTCCATTTTCCTAATAACTAATAATGTTCGTCTTTTGCCCATTTTTAAGAACTGATTTTTTTCTCACTATTGAATTTTGAGCATTCTTTTTAAAAAACATATATATTTTTTTAACATGTATTCACCTTGAGATAGAGACAGAGTGTGAGATAGAGACAGAGAATCCAAAGTAGGCTCCAGGCTCTGAGCAGTCAGCACAGAGCCCGACGCAGGGCTCGAACTCAGGACTGCGAGATCATGACCTGAGCTTAAGTTGGACACTTAACCGACTGACTGAGCCACCCAGGCTCCCCAATAGCTTAATTTTTAATAAAAGTTCGACTTGTTCACATTTTTCTTTCATAAGTTGTGTTTTTTGCCTCTTAAGAAATATTTGCCTAAATATTTGCCCTTGAGCTCACAAGGGCTTTCTTGTATGTTTTCTAGAAGTTTTACAGTTTAGCTTTTCTTTTTAAATCTTTTCATCCATCTTGAGGGAATTTTTACATGTGGTACAGTGTATGAGTTGAAAGTTTATTATTTTGCATGTGGATGTCCACTGGTTCCAGCACCATTGTTAATGACACTGTCCTTTCTCTATGAAATACCCTTGTCGCCTTTGCAAAAGTCAGTTGACAGTGTAGGAGTTGGTTTATTTATAGACTTGGTTCTGTTTCACTGACCCCCATGTGTGTCCTTTGGCCAAAGAAGACCTTGGTTACTTAGCTGTATAGTAAGTGTTGGAAGTGGGTAGAGTAATTTCTCTCTTTGTCTTCTTTTAAAACATTGTTTTGGTTATTCTACCTCCTTTGCATTTCCATGTACATTTTATCTTAAAGTTTGTTTTCATTTATTTGAGAGAGTAAGTGGGAGAGGGGTTAGAGAGAGAGGGAGAGACAGAATCCCAAGCAGAATCAGCACGGAGCCCGACGTGGGGCTCGAACTCACGAACCGTGAAATCATGACCTGAGCCAAAGTCAAGAGTTGGACACGTAACCGACTGAGCCACCCAGGTGCCCCACATTTCCATATAAATTTTAGAATCAGCTTGTTGGTTTTTGCATAGTTTTGTTAGGAATTGCATTGAATCGATAGGTCGTTTGGAAAGATTTGCTGTTGCATTTTCCAGTATTGGGTCTTTCAATCCATGAACATGGTATATCTTTCTACTTACTTAGGTCTTTTCGTGTTTCTCTAACAGCCCTCTGTTATTTTAGTGTGGGGTCGTGGACACCTTTTGTTAGATTTGTTCTCAGGCAGTTAAGCTTTGGGCACCACTGTAAATGGGATTCTGTGTTAAATTTTATTTTCCAGTTACCTGCTGCTCATAAGAAAGAACACAATTGATTTTCATACATTAACCATGATCTTTTGCTAAATTTATTGATTCTGGTACTTGATTGGTAGATTTATTAGGATTTGCTGTAAGAAATAATTATATCATCTCTGAGTAGGGACAGTTTTACTTCTTCCTTTCAGTCTTCACGATTTTATCTCTTTTCCCTGGTCTTACTGAGGTGACTAGGCCCTTCAGCCTTTCCTCATGGAGATGACGTAAGCTGTAGGTTTTTCACAGATGCGCTGTATGAATTTGAGGCAATTCCTTACTATTCCTGATGTTGTTTTTACTAGGTGCGCCCACAGCATTGTAGTTATGTTGAAAGAAACAGTCTGTCACTTTTAGGAGGAATGCTGACGTATTTGTGAGGGACACACTGGTAACATTTGTGGCCTGCTTCTGAATAATGTGGAACAGGTGTGGAAAACGGTTGTGACAAAAAGCGTCCATTCCTGGTAAGAGCCTCAGTGCCGCGAGAGGCACCCGGCCTCTGATTCTGCCTTACTGTAGAGTGACGTTAGGCTTGACCACCCGGTTGAGGTGGCGTCCACCAGGCTTCTCTGGGGTGTAGTTACCGTTTCCCCCTTTCTAATTAATACATACCTCGGGTGAGGTCCTGGGGAACTATGCAGAGATCACGGTTCCCCTTGGACTTCCGCACCACAGGTGGACCTCACCTGCCGCCACTGCCGACTGCTGTGTTCTAGGCCTCATCCTCTCCTCGGCTGTTAATCAGAACTCCGTTTTCATGTTTCATCCCATGAGCTGTGATGCACTCCTGCTGTTACAACCTTGTTTCACATTGTTCCTGTGCTGGCCACCGAGGGCTCTCCGGTTCGTCCCGTGTCCCTTTGGCATGCCCCCTGCCTTCCTGAGCACATCCTTGTTTTCTAGAACCACAGATGCTCTGGAGTCACCTGAAATCTCCCGTGTTCCAAACCTTCGAATCAGCAACATCTCTGAGGAGCTCTGGTTTCTTTCTCTTTTTTTTTTTTAATTGTTTTTTTAACCTTTATTCATTTTTGAGAGACAGAGCATGAGCAGGGAAGGGGCAGAGAGGACACAGAATCCGAAGCAGGCTCCAGGCTCTGAGCCATCAGCACAGAGCCCAGTGAGGGACTTGAACTCACGAACCGCGAGATCATGACCTGAGCCGAAGTCAGACGCTCAACCGACTGAGCCACCCAGGCGCCCCTGGTTTCTTTTATGACAGAATAGTTTGTGCTGCCTTTTTTCTTTTTAATGTTTTTTTAAAAATTTTTTTAATGTTTATTTTTTGAGAGAGAGATAGAGTGTGAGCAGGGGAGGAGCAGAGAGAGAGAGAGAGACACAGAATCCGAAGCAGGCTCCAGGCTCCGAGCTGTCGGCACAGAGCCCGACGCGGGGCTTGAACCCACAAACCGTGAGATCATGACCTGAGCCGGTTGGACGCTTAACCGACTGAGCCCCCCAGGTGCCTCTTTTTATGTTTATTTTTGAGAGAGAGAGAGACAGAGAGACAGACAGAGCTTGAGCAGGGGAGGGGCAGAGAGAGGGAGACACAGAATTTGAAGAAGGCTCCAGGCTCTGAGCTGTCGGGAGGCCCATGCCAGGCCTGAAACCCCAAACCATGAGATCATGACCAGAGCCAGAGTTGGACACCTAACTGACTGAGCCACCCAGACACCCCAGTGCTGTTTTTTGAGATTGAGTTGTTTGCGTTGTCCTTGCTGAGTTGTGAGAATTCTTGACATATTCTGGCTGTGAGTGCCTCGTGAGATACTTCATTACACATAGTGTAGCTGCTTGTGGTTTTAGTGGCATCTTGACTGGTGGAAGTTTTCAGCGTATCAGATTTTTTTTTAAGGTTTATTTATTTATTTTAGAGAGAGAGAGAGGGAGAGAGTGCACGCAAGCAGGGTAGGAGCAGGGAGAGAGAGGGAGGGAGAGAGAATCCCAAGCAGGCTCCATGCTGTCAGCGCAGAGCCTGACGCAGGGCTTGAACCCGTGATCTGTGAGACCATGACCTGAGCTGAAGTCAAGGGTTGGACGCTTAACTGACTGAGCCCCCTAGGCGCCCTGTGTGTCAATTTTACAACCAGGTCGTCTGCTTCTCCAAAAGTTGCTGGGCTTGCACTGGGCACTACTCTGGAGTTGGCGGTTCAGTTTTGGGGGAAGGGCCATTTTAACAACGTGGAGTCTTCTGTGAGCAGAGTTTCCCTTTTCTCGTCTTTACGTTTGCTCAGCAGTGTCTTACAGTTGTCAGTGTGGAGGTCTTACAAATCTTTCATTAAAGTTATTCCTGGGGGAGGGGGGCGTCTGGGTGGCTCAGTCGGTTAAGCGGCTGACTCTTGATTTCAGCTCAGGTCATGATCTCAGGGTTGTGAGTTCGAGCCCCACATCGGGCTCTGTGCTGGCAGGTTGGAGCCTCCGTGGGATTCTCTCTCTCCCTGTCTCTCTACCCCTCCTGAGCACACACTCTCCCTCTCTGCCCCTCCCCTGCTCGTGAGTTCAGTCTCTTTCTCTCTCAAAATAAATAAGTAAACATTAAAAAACAATCATCCCTAGGTATTTAGCTTTTACTGGTATTTTAAACGGCATTAAAAAATTTCATTTCAAAATTCTTTGTTGCTGACATATGCAAATAGACTTCATTTTTGCCCATTGACCCCATGTCTTCTGACCTTGCTCAATCCACCTGAGTTCTAGAAGTTCCTATGTAAATTCCTTAGGTTAGTCTGTGTGTTAAATTGTGTGCCTGTGAATAGAGATGTTTTGTTGTTGCGTTTCTAGTCTTTGTGCTGTTTTTTTTTTCCTGCCCTGTGCTGCTGGCCGGAGTCTGTACTGAGTACTGGAGGGAAGTGTCTTTCACCTGTCCCTGCCCTTCTGGGGTCCTCAGTGTCGCACCGCCCGTCTGGTGGCCGCTGCAGGGTGCACACCTTCCTGTACCCTCGGGTCTCCTGACATCAACCACGTGGGCCGCCGAACGGACTGCGCCACGGAGAGGTTGCTCCCTGGGTCTGAGAGAGCACGGGGTAGTTGATGCTTGGAGGCGGGCGTGCCCCGCTGGCCCTGGGGACTGTGAGCCTGAGGGGGTCTTGTGGGGAGGGACAGAGGGGGGAGAGAGAGGGAGAGAGAGAGAATGGATGGATCCCTCCCAAGCGGGCTCCATGCTGACTGTGGAGCCCGATTCGGGGCTGGAGCCCACGACCCTGGGATGGTGACCTGAGCTGAGATCAGGAGTCAGGTGCTCAGTTGACTGACACGGCTTGCTAACCTGTCGGCTAATATTTGTAGAGGATTTTTGTGTCTGCCTTCATGAGGGAAATTGGCCCGTCGATTTCCTTTTTCTACCCGGAGTTTGCTTTACGAGGCTTTGTCTCCCTCTGGTTTGGGCACCGGGGTAAGGCCAGCCTCATTGGTGTCACTTGTTCTTAGGCGTGTCAGGTCTTGGTTATTTGTGTGTTTCAAGGAATTTGTTCATTTCACGTCAGTTTGAAATCATAACGTCGGTGTTTTGTAAGGTCTACAGCAGTGACTTCTCCCTTGACTTTCTGTCAGCGTTGCGTCATGATTCAAGAAGGGTCGTATCTTAGGGTTCGTTGGTGTATTTTTGTGCCCCTTTTAATCTGTAGGCTCCCCCTGTTTGTTGAAGAAACCCCCTTGTCTTGCGATCAGTTAACTCGTGAGATAATAGTTGCCTTTAGGGGCCTCTGGGTGGCTCAGTCTGACTCTGGATGTCCGCTCAGATCGTGATCTCATGGTTCATGAGTTCGAGCCCTGCTCTGTCGGCGTGGAGCCTGCTTGGGATTCTCTCTGTCCCTCTCTCTCTCTGTTCCTGCCCCTACCCCGCTCATTCTCTCTCAAAATAAACAAACAAACTTAAGAGAAAAATAGTTGCCTTTAACCCTCAGTCCACCCGCTGCCTTTCAAGCTCTGACCTGAGCAGGCCCGCTTCCAGGCTCCGTCGCGAGTGAGCCCAGTTACCACCCCCCCCCCCCCCCCGTAGGCGACACCGACTGGAGCCACGGAAGCGTGTGTGTCACAACCTCGTCCTTAACGTTACGCGATTTGTTCTGAAGTGATGCCTCCCTTTCCTTTTGTGCATTTTGAGTTCGGTAATGAGAATTTGTTCTTGTTTTTGTCTTCAGTATTCGGGAGTAAACCGTGTTTAAGACCGTTGAGAGTGGAAAAAAGACAATGGTAACACTCTTCACCGCTGTGTCTACACTTGTGTTTCAGGTGGGTCTGCGAAGAGATCCCGGACCTCAAGCTCGCTATGGAGAACTACGTTTTAATTGACTACGACACCAAAAGGTGAGCCGAGCTCTGCCGAGCGGTCCGCCCGCCTGCGCGGGGCGCAGACTGGCTCTTCTCTGGTCTGAGACTCCCTGTCAGGGTTGGCTGGCGCCTCCGTGAGGTTTTGTTGGCGGGAAACGTTGATCAGACACCGGAGGACGCGATTGGGAGGGGCGCGTTGCGGGCGCTGCCCCTGCCGTGAGCGGGGCCGGCCCCGGCTGGCGGGCGCTGCCTTCTCTGCGGCCACCGCCGGCGGCGCCTCAGCACGGGCCTCCCCGGCCTCGGGTGCCGGCCCGGCTCCAGGCAGGGTCTCTGGGGTTCACCCTCTGGCAGCTTCTGGCAGTTTCCCCGCGGGCACATCCGGATGGGGAGAGTCCTGTGGGTGGGGAAGGGCGGGGCCGGCTCTGGAATGCCTGCCTGGAGTTGTTTGTTTCTCTTCTTCTCCACTCCTGCCGCTTCAGCTCTGGGCAGGCTGGAAAGAGGACTGGGTCACCTGCGGGCACGATAGCTGGGCCCCGAGGAGCCCCGAAGCCCCTCGCGGGGCCCGGCACCCCACTGTCGTTGACCTGGCCTCACTCTTCCAGCCTGAGCCAGCCCTGGCCCCGTACCCCGTTCCCTGATCAGCTCAGCATTTGAGAAGCAAGGAAGGGGCTGTGCTCACCCTCCGTCGTCCCGAGCGCTCAGGCCCTGGGCTCTGGCAGCAGGGGCCCGGCCGAGGACTGGGGTGCGCCCCTCCCGATCCCAGGGCGAGGGTGCGGACGGGCGCTGACCCTTGAACAGTAGGCATTTGGCCAGCGAAGCACACTGTCAGAAAAGGGCTGATTGCTCTGTGCCCGGCCAGTGTTTTTAAGGATGGTTTTCCTTCAAGGTGGTTTTCCCTTCCGTGTCCAAGTGGCTTAGGAAAGATTGCGAGTGGACACTGGGGGGCCGGTCTGGGGCGCGGCCGAGGATGAGGGGCAGGCGGTCGGTGAAGACGCAGGGAGGCCTGGGGCAGGAAGCCCGGGGTGTACACGGTGCGGCCATCGCTTCCGATGCCCTGGGTGTGGAGGCTCCTCTCCCAGGCTCCTGGTGTCCTGCTCGGGGCGGGAAGCCTCCTTGCTCTGTGTGCGTTTTGTGGGTGTTGTAGGAAGAGCCGCTGACTCCCCCTCCGGTTTGGGGCAGATGCTTGGAGCACGTCCCCCCCCCGCACCGCTGACACCAAGCGGGTCTCGTCCTCTGTGGGGCGTCCCGGGCCCTGTCGCAGGCTGAGCAGCGTCCCTGGCCCCACCCTGTCGATGCCGGGAGCATCTGCAGGTGTCACACAGTGTCCCCTGGAGGCAGAGTCAGCCCTGGGTGGGGGGTGGGGGCGGCTCCTGGGTTAGAGGATTTCACTGAAAGTCATACTTGAAGTAAAAATGGTGGGGTTTGGGAGAGTCTAGTCTCAACGACAGACTCCCAGCCCTGTTGTCCTCAGGCATCTAACACGTGCTACCTATGTCTTGGAAAGTGCTGGAAGCTTTCTGCAGAGGCCGGTGTTGGGCGGTGCCCAGGAGAGTCAGGGGGCCCTTGCTGCCGCCGGGTGGTCCCCAAACCCATCAAGTCAGGGCTGAGGCGGGGGCTGTTTCCGGCCAGGGAAGGAAGACCGTGTGGGGCCGGTGCACAGCCCGGCGGGGCAGTGGGTCCTGCTGGCAGGTCAGATGGGACTGCTGTCCGGCCCCGGGGGGCAGCGACGGCCGGCCCGGGTCCTGCCCACAGCGCGACGTGAAGTCTGTGCTGGGCTCCTCACCTCCTCACCTAACGCCTGCTGGGCGCGCCGTTGACCTTGGGTTTGACCCGGGAGCCTCGGCCTCCGCAGGCCGCCCCAAGCACGCGGCACGTGGCCCAAGACTGTCTCAGCCCCAGACTGTTGGCTCAGCCTCGTCGCCCACGCGCGGTTCTCCTGGGGGCCCGAGTCCTCCGCCTGCCCACCGGGGGGCGGGCTGGCTCTGCCTGGCCATGGGCTGTCCCTCCCGAGAGGCCGGCTGGGCCCCCACGGCTCGTTCCGAGCTCCTCCGTGACCGGAGCCTTTCCCTTGCCTTCCAGCTTCGAGAGCATGCAGAGGCTCTGTGATAAGTACAACCGCGCCATCGACAGCATCCACCAGCTGGTAGGTGGCCTCTGTCCTCCCCCCACGCTCGGCTCCTTGCCTGGGGCCTGTGCTGGGCTGCCCGACCCGGCTGCCCTCACGCTCCCCGGGTGGTTTTAACCACACGCCTCCCAGAGTCTGCAGGCCACCTGGAGCGTGGGCTTCCTTGAGAGGCGTCTGCAGGGGCGCACGAATGTGGCTTGGGTCTGGGGAGCTGCTGTCGGGGGTGGGGTGCGTCCTCGGGCCCTGCGTGCCCAGCGGTGGTCCCCAGGCTCGGGCGCACGCGTACCTTCCCGCTGGCGCCCCGTCTCCGCAGACTGTGACAGGCGGACACGCTGAGGAGCTTCCCGGGGCTTCTCCTGCCCCTCAGCCAGCAGTGTTGTGAGCATCTCCCCGCCCTCCTAGGACATTCTGACTGGGGAGAGGCCTGAGGCTCTGTCCTCGCTTTGCTCACCCACCATGCTGGGGCCTTAGGAGGCCTCACCTGGCAAAGAACAGAGACAGCCGGGCCGGGCCAGGCTGCGGAGGCGGTTCCAAAGAGCGCGTCACTCCTGTTTCCAAGGATGTTCTGCTGTCCGGACAGCGTGGGCTCTTGGTCTGGGTGGGGGCTCTCCGGCAGGAGCCTTGCTGTGGGGGAGGCTGTGGTGGGGTGACAGCCCACTGTGGTGGGGTGTGTGGCCTCTGCCTGCTGACCCCCCTGTGGCACCGGGGCCTGGGACAGGGCAGTCATCCCCGTTAGTAGCAGTGATGGGGGAGGGGGATGCTGAGTCAGTCGAGTATGGTCAGGCCTCGGGCCTCCTGTGCAAAGGGACTGGGGCTCATAGAGGCTTTTCTGGGGTCAGCTGTGTGGCACCCCCACCCCTCTGCCTCAGTTTTGTCCTGGGCAGGAGGCGGGGCCTGAGGTTTGGGCCGGGCCATGCGGCCTCCGGTCCCCCGCACAGTGGTGGCCTGGCTCCCGGCCGCCCTGTGTCTCTAGGTGGGTAGGTCCTCGGGGGTGCTCTGTGCCCAGTCATGGCTGCAGGTGGCTGAAGGGCAGCTGCTGTGCGTCGGCAGGGGGTGGGCTGTGAGGGGTCAGAGGACCCACTGCCCCTCCGGGCCCAGTCCCTGTCCCCGAGGCAGAGGTCCCGGCCATGGGGCCCTAACAAGGGCCCACAAGGCGCTAGCCCTTTTCGCGGCTCCCGGCCCACTTCTCTGCCCAGCCAGGCTCTCGGGTAAGGGCAGAGCTCTGAGGCCAGGGCTGCGGGGCCCACACAGCTAGCGGCCTCTGTCGTCTCCTGAGGGGTGTGGCGCCCAGGACGACACATGCGTGTGAGCCTTTAGCCGGCTCGGGCGGAGTCCGCGGTGCTGGGAGGACGGTCACTCGTGACGTGCTCCCTTTGACGCCCTAGTGGAAGGGGACCACTCAGCCCATGAAACTGAACACCCGGCCGTCCAACGGGCTCCTGCGGCACATCCTGCAGCAGGTGTATAACCACTCGGTGACGGACCCCGAGAAGCTCAACAACTACGAGCCCTTCTCCCCGGAGGTGTACGGGGAGACCTCCTTTGACCTGGTCGCGCAGATGATCGACGAGATCAAGATGACCGAGGACGACCTGTTTGTGGACCTGGGCAGCGGTGAGTGCGGGCAGCCCGTGCGGGCAGCACGCCGCCTCCCTGGCCCCCGGAGGCGGAGCGGGTGGCTCGGTCACCACCCCCTGCTGCCCGCAGCCCCTCGCGGCAAGCCCCCGTGGCCTCTTGAGACCTGGACGGCTGGGCCTGCGTGCGTGCGGCCCACTCGTCGGGACGCACGGTCCGGAGAGCCTGTCTCTGGTGCGCGGGGCCCTGCGTCAGAGCCCGCCACCGCCACGCCGTGGCGCCGATGGGGGTGGGCTCGGGTGGCCGGAGCCTTCGGGGTGCTCCCGCGTCTCGTGGAGCCGTGTCTCGCGGATCGCTTAGGTCTCAGGAGAACAGCGTCCTGACGCGGGGGCCGTGCGGTGGCGTGTGTGTGTGAGGCAGTGTGAGCGAGACGGCCGTCCCGTCCGCGGGTGGGGGCTCAGCTCAGGGTCCGTGTCCCTAGAATGTCCTCAGTGACTTGGGAGAGCCTGTGGCCTCTGCCTGCTGACCCCCATGGGCAGCACCAGGGGTAGGTCGCGCCTCTGACCCAGGGGCCGCGCGTCTGTGACAGCGCCTCTCCCTTCCCCCTGTCTCCCTCTCTCTCCCCCTCCCTCCCTCTTGCTCCCTCCCCCTCCCTCTCTGTCTCCCTCCCTCTCCCTCCCTTCCTCCCTCTCTCTCCCCCCTCCCTCCCTCCCTCCCTCCCTCCCTCCCTGTTCGTCTCTCTCTCTTCCTCTCTTTCTTTCCCTCTCTTTCTCTCCCTCCTTCTCCTCCCTCTTTTTCCCTCCCTCTTTCTCTTCCTCCCTCCTTCTCTCTCCCTCTCCCCTGCCCCCTCCTCCTCTCTGTCTCTCTGTCTCTCTGTCTCTGTGTTTGTCTCTGAAGGAGTGGGCCAGGTCGTGCTCCAGGTGGCCGCGGCCACCAACTGCAAACATCACTACGGCGTGGAGAAAGCCGACATCCCAGCCAAGTACGCGGAGGTGAGTGACCCTGGAGTAGGGTGCAGGGTCTGGCTCCTGTTGGCCATGACCTGCGGGGCACAGAGAGAGGACAGAACAAGGCGGGTCTCCGTGTGCTCCCCACAGGGCGGCCCGTGCCCTCCAGAGGCGGCTGCCCGGGGAGGGGCCAGTGGGGTTGGGGCAGCGCCTCTGTCTTCGGAAACCCCTTTAGGGTGTGTGGTCCGGACCCGTGGACCCTGCAGGCCCCGGGCTGTCCCGGGGCTGCTTGTCAAAGGGGTCGTGTTGAGGCCTGGTCCACGGGCGGCCCCCCGCTCGTCTCGCGGGGGTAGGAAGGGGCCACGGGGAGCCGCTGACGGCTGTGTGGTCGTTCCCTTGCAGACCATGGACCGAGAGTTCAGGAAGTGGATGAAATGGTATGGAAAAAAGCATGCAGAATACACAGTGAGTGCCATCGCTCCATGCCCCTGCGGCTACCGACCCAGCTCCATTTGTGTGCCTCTTCCTCCCCCTTGACCCGCCGTTCTTCTCCCATCCCGGGACGGGACGCCCTCCCTGCCTGTCCCGGCCCTGCGTGGGGCGCGCGTGTCGTCACCGGAGTGCCGCCTCCCTCTCCGGTCTCTTCCACCCTCTCTGGGCTGCCCGGGGGCTGCGGCCCCTGCGCCTGCCGTCCGAGAACGGGGGCGGCTCTCCTCTCCCCCGGCCGCTGAACGGAGTTCGTCGTGCGTGTGTCTCCAGGCCCCTGCGGGCTCTCGGGGAGCCCTCCTTGGGTGTTGGGCACGTGTCCGTGCCGGCAGCGGTGCGAGGCTGGGCCGTGGGGTGTGGGTGGGACGGCCTCTTCCCTCGCCCGCTGGCCCGCTCTGGGGCACCTTCTCCTTGCCTTCGTGGCGGTACGTGACCCTGCCCGTGAGTCCCTCCTGGCAAGGCTCGGCTTTGGGGCCGCACGCGCCCCCGGCTCTCCCGGCTGCCGCCCCTCGGCCTCCGTTGCTCGGCCCCGCCTGTCGATGCCCAGGCTCCTTGGCCAGGGTTCGAGGCCCCTGGCCTCCGTCTGCCTCCGCCCGGGCACCTGCATCACACCTCGAAATGTGTGTCTGGGCCCGTGACTCCGTCCATCACTCTCTCTCTTGCCGTGGACACACCGCTGCCCTGTAGTCTCCCCGCACCGGGCTGCCGCGGGGATGGCCCAGATGGAGTGTGTCTAAACCGCATCTTTGACTCCTCCTCTCATCCCAGGTCATCGCCTGCACGTACCCAGAGGTCGAGGCCCCGATCGCTGAGGTCCACTTGGCTCTGCGGTGGGGGCCCCGTTGCCCCTCCGTTCGTGTTCACTTCTTTCCCTCTCCGTAGTCACCGGCCCCAAGCGGGCCGTCGTGGGGCGTGGGCTTTGAGCTGCTCGTGTTAGGGAGTGAGGATTGGTCACGAGATGACAGGCTGGGGCGTGGTGGGGGCTGGAGGCGGGGAGGCTCCCTCTCCCTTAGCACCGCCTGACAGCTGCCGCTTTCCCGCTCGTGCCTCTGCTGCAGCGTGGGAAAGGCACTCCCCAAACCAAGGTCACCCGCCCCTGCTCCTCGGTACCTTCTGGGCGTTCTGGGGAGTTCCGTGTTCCGTGCTTGACGTGTAGAGCTGTGAGGTGTGAGGTCGGCTCCCGGATCCTTTCCGGGCACGCGGGCCCCGTCCTTGCAGTCTGCCCTCGCCCCGGTGCTCTGCCCGTGAGGCGTGTCGCACGCCAGTTGCGTGTTTCTGGCCGTCCGTCCTGTCCCGCTGTCCGCCTCCCTCACCAGCCCGTGCCGTCCGCGTTCCCGTGGCTCTGGACTGCGTCTGCGCCCCCGCAGCGCCCGGCCGTCCCGTGACGTGACGCTTGTCTTTGCCTTGTCCAGATAAACCCGGGAGTCCGTCTGTGGGCGCCCGTCACAGAGCACGCCGGCTCGGGGCCGGGGGGAGCGTGTGCATGTGCACGTTGGGTCGGGAGGAACCAACATCTTGACGGTATTTCCTGCCCTCACACGGGGACTCTCCGTCCGTCTGCTGACTTCTTCGTTGAGGTCGTTCACCAGGGTCTTGTACTGAGCCTCGTGCGGGCGTCCTACACGTTCCGTTAAGGTTATGCCTGAGTCTGTCTGTCTCGGTGCTTACGTGAAGGTCTTTTTAGCCTCCGGTTCCACTTGTTCGTTGCCCGTTGATAGGAAGGCAGCTGACCTTTGTGTGTGGTTTGTTCGCGGGCAGCAATACCCTTCCTCCGTGACTGTTGCCGTAACGGCTGGTTAGTTCCAGGATTGTTTGTTGGTTTGTTCTCTGGATTCTTTTGACCCTGTCGTCTGTGAACACAGGCGGTTTTACGCCTTCCTTCTCAACCTGCGTCCCGTAGGTCTGTCTTGCTGGGCACGCCAGCGTGGCGGCAGACGTGTTCAGGACGCTGTCACGAAGAGAGAGCGGCCCCCTTGCCCTGGTCCTGATGGTATCGGGAAAGCTTCGGGTTGCTCACTGTGGAGACGATGTGCGTTTGCAGGTGTCCCGTGGGCGCCCTTTATCAAGCTGACGTGGTTCTCCTCTGCCTTATTTTGTCGAGAGGCTTCGTCATGGAGGCCCTCTGTGCGTCTGGCGTGAGCCTGTGCTCTTTCTTTGGCCCGTTGACGTGGTGAGCGGAGCCAGCCCTCCCGCCAGGGTGGATCCCACTCGGTCGTGGCGCGCGGTCGTTTCCACACGCTGTGTCGGGTTTCCGGGGCGCTCCCGTGTCCTTGAGAGATATCGACCCATTTTCCTTCCTGTGGAACATCTTTGGTTCTGGTGTCAGGGTGAGGCCGGCCTCGTAGTGGGGAGGTGCCCTTCTGCTCCTTTTGGGCCAGGACTTGCCCATCCTGTCTCCTGGTGGGATTTCTTCCGGAGTTTTCTCCCCTCCGTGAAAGGTGAGCAGTCCAGCCTTCCTCCTGTGCCCCTGTGTCTGAGGTCCCCTGGTGTTTGCTATCCGGGCTGAGCGCGCGGTGGGTCCAGTGGGTCTGTTTCCAGGGAACTTCTTCCCGCACGGTCCCCGTATCTGCTGTTAACGCTGGCTGTGTTCCCAAATGGCTTATCGTTTTCCTAAAGCTGTGACTTCCTAAATTGTTTTATTTCATTTTTGTGTCTTAAAATTTTAGCTTGGAACGCGAACAGGGGAGAGGGACAGAGGGAGAGAGCATCTTAAGGAGGCTCTGCGCTCAGCCTGACCCGGGGCTCCGTCCCACGACCCTGGGATCGTGACCTGAGCCAAAACCGAGAGTCGGACGCTCATTGACCGAGCTACCGGGTGCCCTAGCTTTTCAAGTTTTCAAACGCTTCCTGTTTCTGGTGACGGGGTCAGGCAGCTGCAGCCCACAGCGTGAAGGTTCCGAGATTTCCCAGAAACGGCTGGCGTTGACCCGTGCGCGGCCTCCGGCACTCTGTCCGGAGCCTGGTTTTAGCCTCTGGCGTGTTCCTCACGGCTGGAGTAAGAGACAGGGGTGAGGCTGGGGGCGCTGCGCACCCCGGGCGGGCCTCCGCTCCCCCCACCTCCCCTCTCCGCTTCCTCCCGTCCCCATCCAGAGTCGGAGGCGCGTCAGGGCCTCGTGGCGCAGCGGTTGGCACACAGGAGGGGCTCTCGTTCCTCCCGCACTCGTCAGCCCTGTCGGGGCCCCAGCGAAGGGGCTGGGAATGGAATTTGGCTGGAAGGACGCTGGGGCACGGCCTCGGAGTGGTGCGTGGACGAGCGGCTGGCCGTGCCCCTGGCGTTCTGTTGCCGGCCTCCACGCGGCCCGGCTCCAGCAGGGTGTGGTGGATTCGTGCCGACCGTGAGCGCCCAGACCTGGCGGGAACTTGTGTCCTGGGTCTGGCGAGGCCAGCCTGCCGGCTTTCTGTGGCTTTGACCAGGCGTCCTGGTTGGCGGACGGAGCCCCGCTCCCGTTACTTACGGACTGAACAGGAAACAAAGCCAGTGGGAGTCTAAAAATAGCCCGGTGTGCTTCTCCGGGCCAAGGCTCCCTGGGCGGCCGCCTCGGTCCCCCTCCCGCCACCACAGAGGCGCCGCCCAGCCAGGGTTCACCCTGCCAGCCTCGGCACCCCCAGCCCCACCCCCACCCCCGTCCTGCAGCCCAGCAGCTGCCAGGCGCCGGGCCCCCCTGACCCCCCATGCAGCCCTCCTGTCAGAGCCGCTCCCCCCCCCCCCCCCTTCTGCTTGGCTTCTGTCTGCGCGTCTGTCTGACCTCAGGGCACCCCCTCCGTCCCTTCCGCCTGGGAGGTGCTCTGTCCAGCCCCCGGGGCCCCCATCACACAGTTCATGGTGAGACCCGCCTGCTGCTGGCACCTGGCGGTGGGCCTGGCACACAGCAGGTGTCATGCGTTGAGAGTCCGGTACCTGGGGTGCCCGTGGCCTCGTGGAAGTGCCACGTGGGGAAGGTGCCAGAGTCTTTATGGACCGGCCTGTGCCCTCGTGGGCAGGTGCCTCTCTAGGAAGTGTGCGGGGCCTCCCTCTGGGTGCCGGCCGCCCCTCCGGGCCTGTCCGCGTCAGGACGGCCCAGTGCTGCCGGCGGGCAATGCCGTGTGGCCCTCGGGGTGGCTGGGCGCCGTGGTGCCTGCAGCTTCCTCCTTGGCCGGGCCAGCCGGAGCCCCGCGCTGGGCTCACCTCCCCTCTGGTCTTGGTCTGGGTCGAGCTGCTGGCGACCCGGTGCTGCTGAGAGAGAGGATCTGGCCGTCCTGTCGAGCTGCGCTGTGTCCGTCTGTGGGTTGGGCTGCCCACAGTAGGTGGGCTGCAGGTTAGCGAACGTCGAATGACGGAGCATGCAGGGCCACCTGACCTTGGGTGGGGGCAAGCTGGGTCTCTCCGTTCTTGGAAGCAGGCTCTCGTCCCCTCACCGGAGACGTGTTCCTCCAGGAGGAACCAGCAGCCTGGGGTGGGCTGCGGATCAGTGGTTTCTGGGAAGGGCGGGGAAAGGTGGTCATGGGGACTGAAACCCTCTGCACCTGTGCGTGCCGGGGCCCTCTCACGCGTCTTCCCGTTTCTCTATAGAAGGAGGTCTCGGGGTCCCCCGGGCAGGGGCGCACGGGAAGGCCACGCACGTCCTTCTGAGCTCTGTTAACTCCGGAGCGCTGGGCCCAGCGGCACGGCCGGCTCAGCTGGTCACTGTGCCCGTCACTGCCCTTGGATGATCGCAGCCCGCCTGTGCCCGGAGCAGGCCTGCAGGGGCTGGGTGGGCAGAGCCTGGACACCGGCTGTTTCCTTGCTTGGAATGTGAGGCCGAAGCTCCACAGTGCTGCTGTGGACGGTGAGCCAGCCTCCGAGGTCAGGGACCTGGCCACGGCAAGAGACACCTGCGGCACCCCTGTCCGTTCCCAGAACCCCACCCTACGGGCAGGGATGTGCCAGGAGGGCCCTCGAGGGTGGGGGTCTTACGGGAGGACCCCCAGGGCTCAGTAGATGGTGGTCCCCAAGCCCCAAGGCTGTGGTTTATACAGAGAAAGGATAGGAAGCAAGATGACCTCCGGGCAAAGGCATGTGGGGCAGGGGTGGGGACACCAGGCCAAGCTCCCAGAATCCTCTCCCGGCGTGTCCCTCAGGATGTGCTTAATTCCCCCAAACCGACACGTGAGGTGTGGTCTCCAGGGGGCGTAGAGACCCAGCGTCCAGGTTCTCACCGGGGGTCGGTCAGCAGGCCCGTCTGCCGGGCTCGGGCGGAGACCCCAGACCCCAGGAGGGGAGCGGGTCCTCGGCGCAAACCTCGTGTCTGCACGGACAGCTCCGGGACACGAGCCCTGCCGGCGAGGGTGGTGGGAGCCCCGGAGTCCGGGTCCAGACGCCCCTGAGGGCCGGCCTCGTGAGCCGGCCTTGGGGGACGGAGGTGTCAGGCCCGGGTGGGCTCTGTCTTGCACAGGACAGTAAGCACTTCGGACTTGAGCCACTCCTCAGGCCCTCAGGGCTGTCCTTGGGAGTGCAGATCCTGAAAGTTCCACAGGTGGGAAGGGGGTTCAGAGACAGGACGACTGGGGTGTGGGCAGCCCCCCAAGGTGCCAGAGCGCGTTAGGGTGGCCGCCCCTTCTTCCCATCCCCCACGCCGTGCGCTGTCACAGCACATCCACCACATGCTGCCCTAGGCGGTCTCCTCGCGTGTGCACCGGAAGACGGGCCTGGGGCCCTGGCTCACGGCCTCATTGCCCTGGGGCAGCAGCACGCAGGACCTTTTCTGCTCGGGTCTCTCTTCCGTCCCTTTGTGAGAGCCTGTGGGGCCGGTGCCCCGTTGGGCTGCTGTCTTCACGAGAAGGGTGGGGGTTCCGGGTCACCTCACCGCATGTGTGGGGGTGCAGGTGAGGGCGGTCACCCCCAACCCTCGGCTTCCATGAGCCCCGCCCTGTCCGTGGATGGGCCTGTTCTGGATGTTTCACCCACGTGGACTCACACCCCGCGTGGCCTCTCGTGTCTGGTTCCCTCCCTGAGCGTCGCGTGTTCGGGGTCCGTCTGCGGGGCGGCGGGGGTGGGCGCCTGGCTCCTGCTCGCGTCTGGGGACCTTCCTGTGTGTGGGGGACACGCTGGTGGACATTTTGGGTTGTTTCCACGGTTTGGCTCTTCTGAATCACTCACGCTGCCGAGATCACGCGTGCCCAGGATCGTGTGTAGATGTGTGTTTTCCATTCTCCGGTGGACACAGAGGAGCGGCGATGACTGTCTTTTCAAAGAGTGATGCAGTTAGGCTTCTTGGCTTGTGGAACGCCACGGCTGTGGCCGCGTGGGTCGTCACGAACCGGGTGCTCCCGGGCAGACTTGGGCCCGGAGTCGCCATGTCCTTCTGCCGCGAGTGAGCGGCAGGGAGAGCTGGAGGGAAGGTGCCTCGGGGCCCTTGCAGGCGGACAAGCCGGCGCAAGCCTGGGGTCAGATGGACGCCCCGGGGGGTGTTTGTGTGTTACAGAGAGCAAGCCGTGCGGACGCTGTCACCTGGCGGAGACCTGTGCCCCGGGGCGCTTCCTGAGTGCCTCGCCAGCGGGTGGGAACAGAAGCGGCCGTGCCTCGCGGTCCCGCGGCGTGTCCTCTGGTGTAGCTGGAGCCTCCGGCCCACCGTCTTGTTGTCCTGTGTGTGCCCCGTCCCTGCTCCGGGCCGCTGTGCAGTGACCGACCGTGGGTGGTCCCGTAGCCCCAGGAGCCGCCGTCCCCTCCCCCGTCTCACGTCCTCCCCACTTTAGCGACCGCGCTCATCTCATCCTCTCTCCGAGGGAAGGGCGGGCGGGGCGCGACGCCCAGGGAGGCCCCACCAGCCTCGCTCCTGTTCTCTTCCTTCCAGCTGGAAAGAGGCGACTTCCTCTCGGAGGAGTGGAGAGAGCGGATTGCCAACACAAGGTAGGGTCCGGCCGGGCGGGCGCCCCGGGGGAGGGTCCGTGGCCAGGGGGCGCGAGCTGTCTTTCTCTCCCGGCCCCTCACCTACAGCAGAGGGGGGCGGGCGGGGGTGGGGAGGTGGCCGGGCCCCGGCTCCCACTGCCCATCCCCCGCCCTCCGGCCAGCCATGGGGCTGGCTGTCCGCACCCCTGACCCCTGAGGGCGGCCGGCTGGGACGCTGCAGCGTTGCCCACGGGCCTGCCCTGGGCCCGACACGGGTCTGCGGCCCCTTCTCTGGTCTCCGGCGTGTGGGTGTCCTGGGACACAAGTCAGCCTTGCCAGCAGCAGCCACTGTCTGGGGGACCTGGCAGCGTGGCCTCTCTGCCTTTCCTGCAGGCTTACCGCCTGCCGCCCTGTGTTCCCCAGCGTCTGAGCCTGGGGGCCAGGTAGAAGGCGGGGGGTGGGGGGGGGCGGCTCTTTGCAGAGTGTGTCCCTTTGTGGCGCTCCTGTGACAAGTCCCCCAACTGTGCTGGGTCCGCTCTGGTCTCCCTGCCAGCCCAGTCTTCCCTCTTTTCCTGAGCCCCTTGTGCCGACCCCATGAGCATCCCCATCGGTAGGGATGTGAGGGCTCTCCAGCGGAGAGGAAGCCCCATCCTCACCGAGAGCTGGCTAGCAGCATCCAGGCCCAGGGGTCCCGTCTCTGGTTGCGCTGGCGATGTGAGAGCTCATGGCGAGCACGCCACCCCTGGGCCTGTGGGAGAGCAGGACGGGCCTTGGGCCCGCAGAGCATCCCCTGACGTGCCCCAGGCGCTCTGCTTCTGGGCCCCCTCCCCAGCAGCCCCCTTATCGTTAGGGCGTCTGCCCCTGCTTTGCCTGGCCTCAGTGAGCTTCTGGTGGCTTCTGAGACATGAGAGGGTGGCTGCCTTCAGAGCACCCTTCTTCGGTCAGGGCTTATCGCACCCAGCTCTCTCGTCGGGGCTCGGTCTCTCAGCCCCCAGGGACGCCTTTGCCCCGGCCTAAAGTCCCACCCGCCCTCTTTCCATGCGGCGCTGTGGGGGGAGCACCCTGGGCGCTTCTGCATCTTTAATGCCCGTTGGGTGTGCTGTTTGTTCTCGCCCTGCTCAGGCTCCCCAGGACCATTCTGCTACTGGGTGCAGTGACGTTTCCAGGCTTTTTTTTTTTTTTTTTTTTTTTTTTTTAATATTTATTTTTCGGGAGAGTGTAAGCAGGGGAGGGGCAGAGAGAGGGGGACAGAGCTGTCAGCACAGAGCCCGACGTGGGGCTTGTGAACCGTGAGATCATGACCTGAGCCAAAGTCAGACGCTAAACCGACTGAGCCACACAGGTGCCCCAGGTTTCCAGGCTTTTTAATTTTAAACTATCAAGACTTAAATCGAGCAGCGAGGGGACGGCCATCGGCCCTCTCTCTGTCTTCCGTCACGTTCCGGTGAGGAAGTAAACTCCCTGTCCGCAGTTCTGGCGGCTGTGCCCAGTTCTCGCTGTGGCGTAGTTTTTACCTGGAGGCCCTTAGGTAGGGAGACAGGAGCCACACGACCACGCACAGAGCCGAGTTACTCGTGGGCTCAGATGAGCCAGCGGCATGCTGCTCGTAGAGCGCGGCCGTCAGAGTTCCTCTCGTGGGCGAGAGCCGGGCCTGGGCAGGTGTGGGGCGGCGTGTCCGGGCCAGGCACGCGGGAGAACGGAGAAGGGACGAGCCACACCCTCCCTGGGGACGACTTCGCTTCTGGTCCCACGGGTCCTCTCCTGCTGCCTCTGTGTCCTCACGCCTCTGTCCCCAGGGGACATCTCTGCGGTCCTGTTTCGGCCCCAGGGGCCTCCTCCTGGCGAGCAGGTGTCCACCTTTCCTCCAGGGAAGCGGGCAGCCTGGTTGTCGAGCCAGCAGCAAGCCGGGCTCAGCGTCCTGGCCCGCGGGCCCCGGTCGCACCCCCCCTGCCCCCGGGCTGGGGCGCTGGTGGAGGAGGCCATGGCACGGTGTGCCCCGGAGTGCTGTGCGCGTGCGCGGATGGAGCCTTCGTTGTACTCAACTGGAATATTATTTTGCAGTGTTATATTTGTGAATAACTTTGCCTTTGGTCCTGAGGTGGATCACCAGCTGAAGGAGCGGTTTGCGAACATGAAGGAAGGTGAGGCGCTCCCCGTAACCCTGCCCTGCGTCGCCCCACGCCCGGTCTGTCTGTGGATCTGGCACCGGTTGTGGGCCTTGGAGCCCTTATCCGTGCCAGTCAGCCTCGGGAGCGGGGTTCCGCTGATCGGACCCGGGTGGGCGGCCACACTGACGAGCGGGCCCCAGGCCGTGCGGTTACGTTCCCGTTTCGCGTAGACACCGAGTGACTTCTCTGTACAAGGATGTCCCCGCTTCTGCTGCAGGATTGCTCGGTCCGTGCCTGAAACTTAGATTTGACTGGCGTCCCCATTTTATCTGCTGGCCCTAACCTGGGGTGGTGAGGGCACTGGGGCCGTCCAGACTGGCCCCTTTGCTCTTCCTGGGTTTTCCTTGTGTCTGGGCCCATCGCCGCCCGGCTGCCTCCGCCTTCCGTTCCCGGGGTGGGGAGGAGGGACGGCCCCTTCGCTGTGTGTGAGGCTCCGACTCGCAGCCACAGCTGCTCGGCACGGCTGTGGGGGAGGCCGCACTCTTGTTCTCAAGCCGGACGTGTGCCTAGGGTCGTGTTTCCCTCGTGCCCGTGAAGGCTTCTAGGTTTGCAGCTGTGTTGGTGCTTTGGTGGCGTGTGAGGCCCTCCACTGTGTCTGGCCTGAGCCGCCTGGGGAAGAGTGTGTGTTTTCTGAATCTCGGCAAGCTGAGAGTCAAGGCCGCGTGCCGAGGTGCAGCCTCTTGGCAGCCTCACGGCCGCTTCACGGCCTGGCACAGCCAGCCGCTCCCTCCGGGGGAGCACCTGGGAACGGCCGTCCTGAGTGGCGGCCCGAGGAGCCTGTGCCGTGGGGCCGCGCGCCCCGCCCGCACGCCCTCTGTGGCTACGGGACGAGGGAAGGAGGCTCCCTCCGGCTCTTGGCTTCTGGCCCCGGGAGTGAGGTCGGGGCCCGCTCGGGCCGCAGGTGGCCCAGGTTAGGTGTCTCTTCTCCCTCCGCCGTGCCAGGGGTTTCCTGGTGTGCTTGGAATGTCAGACGGACGAGAACATCCGGTGTAGAATCTTCTCAATAGGTGGGAGTCAGCTGGTTTGTTTGGACACCAGTTCGGCCTTCGTAAGTGCCAGTGGGCCACACAGCATGTTGTGCTCGGACTCGGAGCGTGGGAGAGAGGACCCAGCGAGCTCCCGTAGGGAGGTAGAAACGCCAGCACGCTTGTGGGCTGTAGGTGGCCCTGGGCACCCCGTGGGCCACGGCGGGTCCTCCTGTCTGTCTCCGTGGACGGGGGCCATGTCGCCTGGCCGTTTGCTCTCCTCGGTGTGCGGCCTCCTGCCTGTTTCTCGTCCGTCCTCAGTGACCCAAGAGTCGAGGTCGTACCTGTTTCTCCCCGTGGAGAAAGTCAGGTCAGTTGGGCCGAGCCCTGTGACGCGCTGAGTCCCGCGTCCTTGGCCGTCGTGCACGGTGTTTCGGGAGAGAGGAGCCCACCGCTCGTGGGTCCAGTCTGCAGCCAAGCGCTCAGACCCTAGCTCGGGACTCCCCTCCCCACAAGCGCCCAGGGTGCACGGCGGCCGGGCTCCGGGTGGGGGCCAGGGGCTGCTGCTGTCCTCGTTAGAGCTCTGACCTCAGGCGCTCGTCCTTCTCCGGGTCCTCCGGGCATGAGCGCGACTGGCCTGTGGGTGCCCGGTGGGGTGTGCCCTGGTGGGGGAAGTGGGCCGTGAGCTGTGGCTGTACCGTGAGGTTGTGTATGCCGTCCTCACGCTGTCGGCCCACCTGGGGCCTGGACCGGGAAGCCCCAGGAAGTGCCCTCCTCTTTAGCCGGTCACTACAGTTCCTAAAGCTACAAGAACTTTCTAGACTCCTAGATGGCCTGCATGTGACCTCAGCGCTCCCAGCCAGGGGGCCTGTGTGTGGCACCTTCCCTGCCCCTCCCACCTGGGTCCTGTCCCTAGCTGTAAGAAGGCCCCGGGTGCCCTCTTCGTCCCTGTTGTTAGAGAGGAATGGGATTGGGTCCCCTGTGTCTCGTGATAGAAGGTTTTGAGCCCGTGAGAGGGTCGCCCTGCGTAGACACGGGCTGTCTTCAGCACCGACGGCCGCGGGTCGTGCACACGTGTGTCTCTTGGTCATTTTGGAAGAGTGAGCGGTGGCTGTCCCAGGATAGGGAGCGAGCCGTGCACCTGCCCCAGGATGGACCGGGGAGCCCCTCCGCCTGCTGCCCGCCCGAGAGCTTGCCTTCCCGCCGCCCTGCCCTGGCCAGGTGCCTCGCGGGCTTTGGCGCCAGCACGTCTCCTCCCTGCTCGTCGGGGACGCCTGCCGGGCACTCGGGCTCGCCGTCCCGCGCAGCGTTGCTCTCCGGGTCTCTGCATCGTGCTTTCCCATGGGAGGGCTGCCTGCCGAGCCCTGCGGTCCCAGCCGCCGGCCGTGACCTCCTCTCGGGCCCTCGCAGCACCGGCTGTTGCCGAGTGGGCAGCACGGGGTGCCGGGCTCCTAGCGGGAGCGCCCGTGGACCCGGCGTTTATCCTGCTTGGCACCACGCTCTCAGAGGCGCCCTGGGTTCCCAGCGTCCCACGGGGCTCTGTTCAGCCCCTGGCTGCGAGACCTCTGATGCGACCCCGCGCGCTCTGTGAGCTCTGGCTCGTGCTCTGGCACGACACGTCCGCCCCCTGACTTCGTCCCTGGCCCGGCGCTGGGCCCGTCACCCCCCGCCCCCAGGGGGCCGGTTCTCAGGACCGGGTGGGGCAGCGGGTGCTCCCCGCGCCGGGGGTCATGGCGGGCTGGCATGTTTGTGCCCGTGTCCGTCTGTGTCTGTGTGCCTGTGTCGAACTGCATTCAAAGGGAATTTTCCAATTGATTGATTCGTTGATAGGAGGGAGGGTGCACAAGCAGGGGAGGGGCAGAGAGAGAATCCCCAGCAGGCTCTGTGCTGTCAGCGCGGAGCTTGACGAGGGGCTCAGTCCCACGAACCGTGAGATCGTAACCTTAGCCAAAAATCAAGAGTCGGACGCTCAGCCCACCGACCACCCAGGTGCCCCGGGACTTTTCCAATTTGAACGTGACCTTATTGTTTTCCTCGACTTCTCCGACTGGCTCTTTTTTCCCTCATACGGAGAAGCGTGGCTTCTGGGAGCACGTGTGTTTGTTCACGGTGTTTATCACGCACGCGCCGCGGACTCCCTCCTGAGCCCATGGGTTCCTCTGTGAGTCCTCTCTCCTTAGAACTCCGCACACTGGGGATGATGCGGCCTGTGTGGCTGCCCCGCCGACGCGGCCCGGTGCTGCTTTTGGGGCTTTAGGGCTTTGCCTTGGCTGTCGATTGCGGGACGCGTCCCACAAGCACGCAGACCGTGGGGGGGGGGGGGGGGGGGGGCGTGCCAAGTCACCGTCCTCACTCCCGCCCGGTCTGTCCTCACAGATGGGTGAGCCCCCAGCTGGGACCTTCGGGTCCGAGGTCAGCACCGTGGGGCCTCGGACCGTTGTCACAGGAGAGCAACTGGCGGGACAGAGTTAAGCTGGGAGGCGGCACCTGGTCCTGCTCTTCCTCGTAGGAGGCGGACGGGACTCTGTCCTGCTGCTGTGCACACGGTCGCTGTCCCCACTGCTCCTGCGGCTTCCCCTCGCTCCCCTGACGTCTGTCTCCCTCTCATTTGTGTGCGTGCAGGCGCTTCCCCAGAACGGCAGTAACTAGGTTTGTGTTTCAGGTGGCAGAATTGTGTCCTCGAAGCCCTTTGCGCCTCTGAACTTCAGAATAAACAGCAGAAACTTGAGCGGTAAGTTCTCCGTTGCTGAAGTATTAAGATCTGTGATTTCCGGCATCTGGCTGTGTCAGCATCGGGTCTGTCCCCCCCCCCCCCCCCCCCCCGGCAGACTGCCCCCTGGGGGCATTCCTCCCCACCCCCCCCCCCCCCCCATGCCGGGACTGCCCTGGTTGTCATGACCACAGACCTGCCCTGTGTCCCCTGGGGGCAGAGTGGCCCCGGGTGGGTGTCGAAGGCGGGACAGCTCAGGAGAACTCAGGGAGGGGTCTGTCACAGAGGTGGCTGTCCTGCATAGCATGGGCTGCACCTCAGGCCCCTGGGCCAAGCCACATGGGCCCCGGGGCTCATGACCTCTTGTGTGCTGCTGGGGGCTCCTGCAGCCACGTTGCTTTTCAGTCGCCCTCTAAGTGCTCTCCGACCCCACGGGGGCTTGTCGCCATCCTCCTTGGACAAGCCCCTCGGGGGAGCGGGACTGATGCGAGCACCTCACCTGGCCTCCCACCTGTCTTTTGTGAGGAGGGAGAGAGTCCCCACAAAACCGCGCAGAGCCTCCCCCCCCCACACACACCCCGCTCAGCCCTTGGGCGCAGGAGGGGCCCTAACCGCAGCCCGTTGTGCGCAGACATCGGCACCATCATGCGCGTCGTGGAGCTCTCGCCCCTGAAGGGCTCTGTGTCCTGGACGGGGAAGCCAGTCTCCTACTACCTGCACACCATCGACCGCACCATAGTGAGTGCCCCACGCGTGCGGGGTGGGGGGGCCCGGCGCTCTCCACGGCCCCAGCCCTTGTGTGGGGCGGGCCTTGTCCCGGGTGGCTCGTGACAGGGTCGGGCCCCACACGCTGGGAGCCCGGAGTCGGGTCGGCCCCTACAGACGTCGGCCTGGGGGCCTCTGTGCCACCCTCCCGAGAGCGCCCGCTGGCTGTGCATCCGGGACGTTGCTTTCGTCCTGAAAGGGTTGGGGCTGACTTCTAACAAGAGTTTTCCTTTCCTTTTTGTATTTTTAGCTTGAAAACTATTTTTCTAGTCTGAAAAACCCAAAACTCAGGGTAAGTCTGTGTTCTTCCCTCGCCTGAACAGCGTGTGTGTGCTGCCTGTTGGGGTGTGCGGGTTGCAAGTGGCCAGACACGCACAGGTGCTGGTCTGTGTGACGGGGTCTGGGTCACGGCCCTGCCCGTGCACACCCGCCTCGTCCTTAACGGCCGCGGCTGGGCCACGGTTCTTATGCGCGTTTCGGCAGCGGGTTGAGCGGGTCTCTGAAGTGGGCTTTGGTGACGTGGGCGTTTGTGCTGAAGGGCGGCGAGCGGCCCTCGTGCTGTCCCGGCCTGAGTCGCCATCCGAGGGCAGAGCGGCCGCCCCCGCAGCGGGGCGCCAGCCTGGGTCCTGACTGCGCCGGCCGCCTGGTTCCTGCATTCCTCCCAGTGCTCACGCCCTTCCCGCTGCGGCCTCGTGGCCGCTGTCCGTTTGTTCCGTACGTCTCTCCGAGAGCTTTTCTTTCTTTCTGGGGACTCAGACAAGTCCGTGTGCAAGAGAGGCCTGTCAGACGGCCAGCTCCTGCCACCCGGAGCCCTGTGTCCTTCCCACCGTAGCCGGGCACCTGTGCCCACAGCCCTGCAGCTGCCGGCCCGCCCGGGTGTTGCCGGGAGCCCAGGCCGGCGGCAGCGTCTGCCCTCGGGCACAGGCCTCTCTCGGTGTGGCGGTGTGGCAAAGCTCGCCGCCCACGGGAGGGAAAGGACGGTCGGGCGGCTCGTCTGCCTAGAGGTTGGCGGGGGGAGGGGGCGCTGCACTCTCGGGCTCCGCTGTGCCTCGGTTTCCCCGCCTGTGCTGGTGGCGCACCGCGAGCCGTGCAGGAGGGGCCCGGCCGAGCCCGCGCATCCGCAAACGCCCACCGCTTGCTTTCCAGGAGGAGCAAGAGGCGGCTCGGCGCCGGCAGCAGCGAGAGAACAAGAGCAACACGGCCACTCCCACCAAGGTGCCCGAGAGCAAGGCTGCCGTGGCCGCGGACACCCCCGTGGTGAGCGCTCGCCGCGCGCCCTGCGCCCGGGGGCCCCTGCGCCGTGGCGGGCGGCTCCCGTGACTTACCGGGAACGCGCGTCCCCGACGAGGGCATCGCGTCCCCTTGACGTCCCGCCGCCCGCTGTCTGCTAGGATTCCGGTGCCGAGGAAGAGAAGGCTGGGACAACCGCCATCAAAAAGCCGTCCCCCTCCAAAGCCCGGAAGAAGAAGCTGAACAAGAAGGGGCGGAAAATGGCCGGCAGGAAGCGCGGGCGCCCCAAGAAGATGAGCGCTGCCAACCCCGAGCGCAAGCCCCGGAAGAGCCAAACTGCACTGGACCTCCTGCACGCCCCGGCCTCGTCACAGACGGCGGCGCCCTCGCCACAGGGTGAGTCGGCCGCGAGCGGGCCCACAGCCCCCCTCACCTCTCCACCTCGGGGCTCAGGCCGCGGTGACGGCTAGTGCGCCGAGTGGCTCGGTGCCACAGGCGCACTGGGGCGTCCCCCGGGCCTGTCTACGCCCGGGCGCCCCGCCCCGGAGCGTGTCCCGTTCCGGGCCTTGCCAGCATCCTGCCGACCCAGGCTCTGGTGAAGAGCTGGGATTTCTTCGGTCGCGAGGGGACGCGTCTCTGCTTCCGGAACTGCCGGGATGTCGTGTCTGCCATCGTCCTTGGCCGAGCGCGTTCGGTCGCGTCTTTACAAAGACCCGGCAGTTCCGTGGAACGGACTGGCCGGGCCCCGGGAGCGTCAGTCTGCCGCTGACGCGTGAACCTGCTTCTCCCCGCAGATGCGTACAGGTCACCTCATAGCCCCTTCTATCAGCTACCTCCCTGCGTGCAGCGGCACGCCCCCGACCGGCCGCTGCTGGCAGCCACCCCGCCCGCACTGCAGAAGCTGCTAGGTGAGCCGCGGCCTGGCCCGCGGGCCCCCACGCTGGGCGCCCCGGCCTCAGGCTCAGTGCCGCCAGGTGGCGCCTGGGCCTTGGGTCAGCCGGCCCCCTGGTCACCTGAGGTCGGGGCTCCTCCCCAGGGCATGTGGGGCCATTTCCGGGGGGTGGGGGGGCGGGGGGGGGCGTCTGTGGCTGTCTGGACTGCGGTGCTTCTGGTCTCGAGGGGGCGGGGCCCAGGATGCTGCGCAGTGCTCCCCAGAGAACAGTCCGGGCCGTATCTACGGCAGTGGGTGGGGGAGGCCCCATCTACGCACGTGCTCACGATGCTAGGCCGGGTGCACCTGTTGCTCGTCTAAACATCAGGCAAAGGAAACCCCTTCCGTGCTTCGGGCGTCGCCGGTTCCCTCGGTTCAACATCAGTAGCCCGTGTTTACCAAAAAACCGGCAGATTCAATAACACGGTCTTGCGGGGAGGTCCACACCGGGGAGCGGTGGCAGGAGCCGCGAGGGGCTCCAGAGGGCACCGAGGGCCCTGGCCTGATGGCAGGAGGTGACCTGCAGCAGCCTCTGGGGACAGCGGCCACGCCCTCCCACACCGGTTTCTGAAGGGCCCCATGGGGTCACGTCTGCAGTGAAGTCATCTCGCTTCCTCCTAGAATCCTTCAAGATTCAGTACCTGCAGTTCTTGGCCTACACCAAGACCGCCCAGTACAAGGCCAGCCTTCAGCAGCTGCTGGACCAGGAGAAGGTGAGCCCTGCCCTGGGCACCCTCACGGAGCGGTTCTGCCCCCTGGGTCCCGAACGCTGCCGGGCTGTCCTGGGCCTGGAGGCATAACCCGGCAGGGGCTCCCATGCCCGTAGGAGCAGTGACGGTCTCCACAGGCCCAGTCACCTGCCCCTGCAGGGTCTGGAGAGGCTGCGGGACGTTGCTCCTCACCGAGCAGCGATGCTCTCAACCACTGAGATGGGCCAAGGGTCGTCGGCCTTCTGGGCCGGGGCGTGTCCCGCCGTGGGAAGGGGCGTGGGGGGACGGGGCCTCCCGTCACCGTGCTGCGCCCCTGCAGGAGAAGAACGCCCGGCTGCTGGGGGCCGCACAGCAGCTGTTCGGCCACTGCCAGGCCCAGAAAGAGGAGATCAAGAGGCTCTTCCAGCAGAAACTGGATGAGGTAGGAGTGCCGAGACCGCATCACCACCCTGGGCGGGCAGCGTGCGGGCCAGGGCACGGCCCAGGGAGTGGAGATCTGGAAGGATCTTCTCCTTCCTGGGGTTTTGACCTTTCACCTGTTCTGACGGCGGGTTCCGGAACGTGGGAGGGCTCGCGCCCCTTTCCCGGGCGGCCGCCCCCCGGGCCCCTCCTTACCGGCCCCACCCCTTGCCCGCCATGGCGCACCCCCGCACGAAAGCCCACCCTTGCTATCGTGTGTCCACAGCTGGGGGTGAAGGCGCTGACCTACAACGACCTGATTCAGGCGCAGAAGGAGATCTCGGCCCATAACCAGCAGCTGAGGGAGCAGACAGAGCAGCTGCAGGAGGACAACAGGGAGCTGAGGAGCCAGAGCCTGCAGCTGGTGGGCGGGGGGCGGCCTTCTGGGGCACACGGGGTGGGGAGAGGGGCGGGGGAGGGGGCACATGGGGCGGGGGGGGGGCCTGGAAACGGTCATTCTGTGTGCACCCTGGACAGGCAGGATGACAGGGTGCTCGTGGGGCCCGACGTCCTTCCCGAGGACGGGTTTCCCAGGCCCCCCCTCACCCGACTCCAGTCCGGCTCATTCTGGGAACGCTGAGGTCCCTTCCTGGGCTCTCAAAGGACGCGGGAGCCAGCGGGGCCCAGGGCCCTGCCAAAGGCCCTGACGCTTTCACCAGACGTGGCTTTGTAGGTGGCCCAGGCTTTCGCGTTTCTGCCACCCATGCTGGGCTCCCGAATGCGCCCCTAGGGCTAGGGCGCGGGCGCGGGCCTCTCGGGACCTCGCTCCCACGGGGCCCAGGGCACGTTGCTGGATGGGCAGGAGCGCCACTTCTCACGGGGCCTCCCCGTTCGGTCCTGAGGACCCTCATCTTGTCCCCCTTGGGTGTTCCCACAGGGGACCCCGGTCTCCCCCTTGGGCTGCCTTCTCAGCCTCGCCTTCCCTCAGCGGGGGGTCCCTTCCCTGGGCCTGCAGGCCCTCAGGGACACCTGTCCGGTGTCTGCCCTGTGCCGGGTGGACCTGCGCCCACCCCGCCCTCCCCGCGGGCTCACGACTGCGGCCTCCCCGTCCCCGCAGCTCAAGGCTCGGTGTGAGGAGTTGAAACTGGACTGGTCCACGCTGTCGCTGGAGAACCTGCTGAAGGAGAAGCAGGCCCTGAGGAGCCAGATCTCCGAGAAGCAGAGGCACTGCCTGGAGCTGCAGGTGGGGGCCCCTCTGGGCTTTGATGCATCAAGAACGCGGGAAGTGCCCCCCGCCAGCCCCCCGAAACCACCCTGCTCCCGAGGACAGGATACGGGTTGTGTTGCTGCAGTGATGGCGGCCCTGATGCCCCATCTTGGCCCCCGGGGAGGGTGGGGGGGCGCCGGGCTTGGCGTCCGAGGGGCCCCACTTGCTCCCGGGGCGGCTCGGGTTCCATTAGAAACCTGGGATTCCCTCGGCGCCCCTACCCACCTGGGGGTGGGTGCCGAAGCGGCCCCCGGGGAGGGCAGTGCTCGCGCACCCCGCCACAGAGCTTGCACTGCTCGCTGAGGACGGTGACGTGTGCGTCCAGGTCAGCGGGGACACAGGGCGAGAAGGAAGGGGGAGCAGGGGGGTCCTCGTGCCCTCACGTTCCTCGGCTGCTGGCTGACCGGGTGACCCCACGACCAGTTGTGCTCTCGGAAGGGTTGTGGCCCAGGCGTCCTGTCCTGCTGAGCCAGCAGCACGTGGCACAGGGAATAGGCCTGCCGACCCTGTCGGCCGGGCCGGGTCCTGTTTCCACAGACACACCAGCAGGAGGAGCTGCTGGGCCCTGACCCTTCCGCGTAGTAAAGAGCGAGGTGCTTTCGTTACGGGAAAAGAACAAAACAGAGAGGCCTCAGAGGGGGCGTCTCGTGTCCCCAGTGACCGAGAGGGAGCGCGGCAGGAGGGCTCCCCGCGGACGGAGCGCCCGTAGCCTCCTTCACAGCCGGGGCCGCCCCGTCCCGTCCCCTTTCCCACGAGTGCGCATCGGCAGAGCTGCTCTGGACGCCCCGGAGCCTCTCGACCCGTGCGGGGTGGCCGGCGGCGCTGGCTTCTCCGTCACCCACAAAGCCGGCCCGCGTCCTTCCCGCCTTCCCGGGCCCGTCCTTCGGGTGCCTTGCTGGGCGCGGCCCGGCCGGCCGGTCCCCAGGCCGGCGGCGGCGGGCCTGACCCCCCTCCCCTTGCAGATCAGCATCGTGGAGCTGGAGAAGAGCCAGCGGCAGCAAGAGCTTCTGCAGCTCAAGTCCTGCGTGCCGCCCGACGACGCCCTGTCGGCGCACCTGCGCGGGAAAGGCGCCCTGGGCCGGGAGCCGGAGGCGGACCCTGGCCGGCTGCACCTCGACCTGGACTGCTCTAGGTTCTCCCTGCCGCACTTCAGCAGCGCCAGCCCGGAACTCTCCATGAACGGCCACGCGGCCAGCTACGAGCTCTGCGGTGCGCTGAGCCGGCCCCCGTCCAAGCAGAACACCCCCCAGTACCTGGCCTCCCCGCTGGACCAGGAGGTCGTGCCCTGCACCCCCAGCCACGGCAGCCGGCCGAGGCTCGAGAAGGTGTCCGGCCTGGCCTTGCCGGACTACACCAGGCTGTCCCCGGCCAAGCTGGTGCTGAGGCGGCACCTCAGCCAGGACCACGCGGCCGGCGGCAAGACGGCGGCCGGGGAGCTGCACCCGCGGTGAGTCTGCGTGTGGCACGCGCCAGCCCTGCTCTGGTGCCCTGGGGCCACCTTGGGGTTCTTAGGGCGAGACCCCAGCGGTTCAGAAGAGATTCGGGGCGTTTGCTGGGCCCGGGATGCCAGCTCTGGGTGCAACACCCCGGCTCTGGCGGCTCCCCGGAGAACGAGCCAGAGATGCGTCTTCTTCCAGAGCCGAGCACGCCAAGGAGAACGGCCTTCCGTACCAGAGCCCGGGCATCGCCAACGGCATCAAGCTGAGCCCTCAGGACCCCCGGCCCTCGTCCCCCGTGGCCTTACAGATGACAGGGGAGAGGGGCGGCGAGAAGGTGAGGGCGGGGCGTGGGCTGTGCGGGGTGCTCGGCAGGCATCCTGAGCCAGGTGAGGGCCACGCCAGGCTTCGGGGGGGCCGGGGGTGAGCCTGGAAACGGTGCTGAGCCCCTGTGGGAGGCTGTTGCCCGCAGGCTGGAGGAGGAGGGCGGTGGTTTCGTTCGTGAGCGGAAGGCGGCAGGTGTGAGGGGCAGCGTGTGGGTCACGGCGTGGGGACCTGAGGTTGGGGGGAGGCGGGACCCCGAATTTCGGGAGGAGCCGTGGGGGGGTTTTACTGGGACACGGGGCCTTCTCCTGTGGCGGGAGGTCCCCGTGTCCTTCGGGTGGTGCTCGTGGCCCGGCATTAGCGGTCAGCGGGAGCAAGGAGGGTGTGGCCGTGTGTCTGCAGGGTTTGAAGGAGCGTGCCTATGCCAGCAGCGGGGAGGCCATCACCAGCCTGCCTGTCAGCATCCCGCTCAGCACCGTGCAGCCCAGCAAGCTGCCCGTCAGCATCCCTCTGGCCAGCGTGGTGCTGCCCAGCCGTGCCGAGAAAGTGGTGAGTGGACGCCGGGCGGGGAAGGTGCCGGCGACCTGCTCTCGCAGGCCCGGGCCCTCGGGCTGCAGGGGTGTGGTGTGTAGGCAGAGGGGGGGGGGTCTCGTTTCATTTTTTCCCACAAGGCCTGGTAGTTCCCTTTTGTGAGCTTGTGCGCTGGTACGTTCGGAGCGGACCGCCCTGCTCCGGGACGTTGGAACGCCCAGATTCCGGGGCTCCTCACGGCGACGTTTTCCCGTGTTTGTTTCAGGTCTGTTTTTGTAAAAGGGGGCGCGCGCGGGTGGAGAGGGACTAAAAGTCTGGATTCGGTACAGGCGTGCAGCCCGTCTCCCCTCCTGGTGGCTCACTTTTGGCCGTCCCGCCTCACGTGTGTGCCCCCGCGAATGGCAGAAACGGCAGTGTCTCGTGTGATGCGGGCCTTTCTTTGTGTTTATTGAGATACGAGTCACGGACGGCCCACCTGCGTAGAGCATACTTTAGTGGTTTTAATACGTTCGGTTATGTAGCCATACCCGTTCACAGGTTCATTCACACAGGTGGACTCCCACCCCGTGTGGCCTCTCGTGTCGGGTTCCCTCCCTGAGCGTCGCGTGTTCGGGGTCTGTCCGCGGGGTGGCGGGGGCGGGCGCCTCGCTCCTGCTGGTGGCCGAGGGACGTGTGCGTGTGTGGAGGGCCACGCTGCGCTTCTCTGTTTGTCCGAGGGTGGACGTTTGTTTCCACCTTTGGCCATTGTGGATCACGCTGCCGTGAACGTGCACGCACAGGTTTGGTATGGGTGGCGTCTTCGCCCCGTTCCATACGGGAGTGGAATCACTGGTTGCGTCATAGCTGCAGCCCGTCCCGTCTCTCCTTGATCCCTCCGTCCCTAGCCTGACGTTGGCCGTTAGCCACAGCTATCCTTTCAAACCCAAGTCGCCTTGTCAGAACCTTCTGGTGACTGCCCACGGTGCTCAGACCCAAGCAGGTCCCTTTCCTCCTATGTGCCGGCTCTCACCTACCTGCCGTTCTCCCTGCCTCCGGCCCTTTGCACCTCCCGTGGCTTACATCTGGGACGCTCTTCTTGACCTTCACCTGCCAGCCCAGGCTCAGCTGACAGTACATCCTTTTTCTCCACAGAGAAGCACCCCCAGCCCCGTGCCGCAGACCCGAGAGTCCTTGTCCACACTTGAAAAGCAGATGGGCACTAATGCACACAGCGCCGGAAGCAAAAGTCTCGCCCCAGCCCCTGCAGGTCGGTGGGCTCCTCCTGCTCCTGGGTCCCTGCCCCTGGCCCTTCCCCCGTGGCCCAGCTGGCCCACCTCCTCCCGGCCGCGGGGTCTGAGGTGTTGCATCGGGGCTGTCGTCACGCAACACGACCAGCTCTAGGCGGTTGGGGGCTTCTCGTGTGGGCTTCGGCAGGGCTCGCGACCCTCGGGCCTCGGCATCCCGACGTGAACGTGCTCACTCTGGCTGTATTTCAGCCCGGGAGGTGGGCCTCAGCCGGTAGGTGATGTCCTCGTCAAGCTGCTGTGGGCGTTTCTAGCCCGGTGCCGGTTCTCCTTCAGGGAGCGCCAGTGGTTGAGGCCGCACGCGCCGGCAGAGGCCCCACGGACTTTCTGTAGCAGCCAGGTGGCACTCCGCGGTCCGTTGGGTCTCTGCCCCCCCGTGCGGCTCTGTGGCTGGAGAGCGCGTGGCCCGGGATGCGTGTGCAGGACGATAGTGTTTACGCAGCAGGCGCCCGGACCGCTGGACCCACGGGCTGGTCTTGAGTTAGCCGGCCCCCGTGCCGACACGCGGCCTGTAGGAGGGGAGGCCCTGCCTCCAGTCCCTGGCACAGCAGCCCCCCTGGCGCCGGGGCCGGGCCTCGGTCTGCACAAAAGACGTTCACGTGCTCAGGGCTTCCCCCACGCTTGGTGAGGCTCCCGGGGCGGGCCGCGAAAGGGCTCCCTGGGGGTGCCCAGCACGCATCCGGAGCTGCGGGCCCCCAGTCCAGAAGTGCCGGGAGCCCGGGGGCGCCCGGGGCTGGGCGGGCATCTCTCGCACCGCCGAGCTTGGTTCGCGGGCGCCTGTGTCCGGGTGCTCGAAGGAACCACGTGTAGGGCAGGTTCGTGGGAGCTGAGCTCCCTCACCAGCTGCACCCACGCGGGTCCCCTCGGCCACTCTGCGCTGGGCTCCCCTGAGAAACTGTCTTTTCCGGCAGGCTTCTACGCGGGCTCGGTGGCCGTCAGCCCAGCCCCCCTCGCTTCCGGAGCAGATCCCGGCACCTTTGACGAGGTCCCCAGCGCAGGCGGTCTGTTTGCCAGCGTGGGGTCCTGTGGCTCCACCCCGCAGCACCCGCCCCTGCTGCCGCAGCCCCGCAGCGCTGGCGCAGCCTCGCCCGCCCACCCGCTCTGTGCCAGCCCCCGCCTGGGCGGCGCCGCCCAGGGCCCGCTCCCTGACGCCAACAAAGGGGACCTTCCTCCCGAGGCCGGCTTCTCGGACCCCGAGGGCGAAGCCAAGCGGAGGATCGTCTTCACCGTCTCGGCCGGCGGGGGCAGCACCAAGCAGTCGCCTCCCAGCAAGCCCAGCCCTCTGCCCACGGGCGGCCGTGGGGACGGCAGCCAGGGCCACGGGCAGGACAGCCGCAAGCGGGGCAGAAGGAAGCGGGCGGCGGCAGGGACCCCCGGCCTGAGCTCAGGCGTGTCGCCCAAGCGCCGGGCCCTGCCGTCCGTGGCCGGCCTCTTCACGCAGTCTTCAGGGTCCCCCCTGAACCTGAACTCCATGGTAAGGCTGGGAACGGGCGGGGGCGGGAGGGCGTGTTCTGTGCCCAGCCCGGCCGGGGCGGCAGGGCTCCCGGAGCACAGCCAGGCCTCGGCCCCCTCGCCCCGGCACTCCCCCGGAGGGTCCGGTCTGAGATCCGGAGCGGGTCTGGGTGAGAGGGTCCCAAGCACAGCCCTGGGTGTCGGTGCTCTGGGAGCCTGTTGACGGGGTCGTGCTGTGTCTGTGCCGGTCCCTCAGGTTAGCAACATTAACCAGCCTTTGGAAATCACGGCCATTTCGTCCCCTGAGAGCCTGAAGAGCTCCCCTGTCCCCTACCAGGACAGCGACCAGCCGCCCGTCCTCAAGAAGGAGAAGCCCCTGAGCCAGACCAACGGGGCCCACTACTCCCCACTGACCTCGGATGAGGAGCAGGGCTCCGAGGACGAGCCGGGCAGCACCAGGTGAGGGGGGCCAGGCAGGGCAGCTTTCGCGGGAGGAGAGGCCCTCGTGATCCGGCGGGGCCCCTCCCAGGGCAGGGCCCGGGTGAAGGACAGGTGGCGTCCGGCTGTCATTAGTTGGGGGGCACGGGGGGCACGACCCGTCGGCTGCTGTCCGCGGTCCCCCAGAGCGGCCGTCCTCGGGCGGACAGTGTCTCTGGGGTGTTGGCCTCCGCTCGGTGAGTTGTTGTCTGTGAAGGGCCCGGGCCGCCTTCCCACCCGAGATTCAAGGTCCAGGGCAGGGCCGGCCATCCGGGTTTGGAGGCCCTGGCGTGGGGGCCGCTGTGTTGTTTCTCGTCCGGGGCGCAGGCGGCCACGGCAGGAAAGCGCTCGAGGAGGCCGAGCTCTGCGCTGCTGGTGAACGCTTCACCCGCGGCGTGATGGGTCGCGAAGGGCTTCTCTTCGGTGGTGCGTGGAGTTCTTATTGGTGCGGATTCCCGCAGCACGTCTCTGTCTGGAGCGCGATCTGGGGGTCGGGGGCGTGTTCAGAGGGGTGCAGACGTCGCTAGTGCCAATTGTGGGAGGTTGTTGTCACCCCGAAAAGAAGCCCCCTCATCCGTCACCCCCCGCCCCTGCCCCAGCCCTGGCTCCCACCGTCTACTCTTTGTCTCTGTGGATGGGACTCCTCCGGGGACCCCCTGTGATGGGGTCACGCGGGACGTGTCCTTCTGTGTCCGGCTCCTGTCACCGCGCACAGTGGCCTCCGGGTCCCTCCACGTGGCGGCAGGCGGCGGGACGTCCTTCCTCCCTGGGGCCGGGTCACATTCCGGCGTGTGGGTGGACCACATCGTGGTCATCCTTCGTCTGCTAAGGGACCCTGGGGTGGGTGTTGCCGCTCTTCAGTTAATGAGGATTATGCTGCTGTGAAGTTTCACACACGTGTTTTTGTTTGAAAATGTTTTCCAAAAAAAATAGCGTTTCCCGTTTACCCAGAAGTAGAATTGCTGGGTCACGCGGTGACTCTGTTTAGCTTTTTGCGGAACCTCCAGACTGTTTTCCGCAGTGGCTGCCTCGTCCCCCGGCCACGGGTGAGGGTGCCAGTTTCTCCGTGTCACTTGTTAGTTTCTGGTTTTGTCATCTCCCTACCTATTTACGATTTTTTTAATATTTATTTTGAGAGGGAGAGAGAGGGAGAGAGAGGGAGAGCACAAGTGGGCGGAGGGGAAGAGAGTGGGAGACACAGAACCCGAAGCAGGCTCCAGGCTCCAAGCTGTCGGCACAGAGCCCGATGCGGGGCTCGAACTCACGGACCGCGAGATCATGATTAAGCGGAAGTCGGATGCTTAACCAGCTGAGCCACCCAGGTGCCCCAACGGTTTTTTTTTTTAACGTAGCAGCCATTCTTACGGGCACAGCGTTTCGTCGTTGTGGGTTCCTTCTCTTTCAATCACCAGTGACGGTGAGCATCGTCTCGTGCGCTGCTTGGCCATTTGTGCGTCTTTGGAGAAACGTGCGTCCAGGTGCTGCTTGTGTGTGGCGTCGTTGGGTGGGTTTTTGTTCGACTGTCAGAGTTCTTCACGTGTTCTAGACACCATCCTTTATCAGGGGTCTGATCCTTGAACGTTTTCTTCCTTTCTCTGGGTTTTCTTTTCAGTTTCTTGCTGATGTCCTTCGAAGGGCAGAGTTAGATTTTGGTCCAGTCCCATTCCTCTTTGCCTGCTTTTCCTGCCTGTGCTTTCGGTGTCTTGTCTAGGGTGATTCATTCTGTTCCTCTTCCGCGTACCTAAGTTATGTTTCTAGGAATTTTGCACTCGAGTGCTTTTGTTTTGTGTTGGGAATGTCCAACCTCGTAGTTTCCAAATCCTTTTGGAACTTTTCCTGTGTTTCTGGAGGTCATAGCATTCTTGGCACGTGCTCTGGAGATACTGACACGTAGAACATACGGATTTGGTGCCCCTGTGAGCACGTGCTACCGGCCACAGGGGACACGCCGTAGATGAGGCAGCGCCTGTAGCCACAGCCGGCGCCAAGATTTGACAAAGCTTGGGAGGCAAGTTAACACCCAGGTGGCCCCAGCAGGGACTTGTGGGTGTCTCTCTGTGTCGGGAGATGGCGCCCCTGTGCCTGAGCCTCGGCCCTATCGCCTGCCACTGGCGGCGTCCTGCACGGCACACGAGAGGCCTGGGAGCCACAGTTGCCTGTAAAGGGGTCTGAGGGCAGGCGGGCTGCGTGCCACCTGCCTCCCCGCCTCCCCGCCTCCCCAGGCAGCAGCGTGCGCACACAGCCCTCTGCCGTGCAAATGGATTTCAAACATCTGCCGCCTGTGTTTTTCTCGATAGAATTGAGAGAAAAATTGCGACAATCTCCTTAGAAAGCAGATCTCCTCCGAAAACCTTGGAAAACGGTGAGTGACTTTCCTCCCCGTCCTGTCCTGTATCTCCCCCGGGCTGAAGGTGACTCAGCCCCAGGCGTGGCCTGGACGCTCGGCTTCTAGAATGGTCTCTGGGCAATGTTGAGTGCCACCTGCGTGGACAGCGGGACCTGGAAAGCCGTCCCCACGGCTGTTGGTTCCGGTGCTGCCGGGCGGCAGTCCCGTCCCCTCCTGTTTGGCCCAGGCCGGAGTCTGACTCTCTCTGCTTACACGCCTGCCTCGTCCCCTCTCGCACAGGCTCTGGTGCCCGGCTCCCCTCCCGCCCCACCCTCGGCCTGCTCGGCACCACCCGGCCCCTCCCCCCCCCCCCAACAGGCCTAGTTATGGACCACAGCACGCTTCCCTTGGGTGGGAGGGGTGTCTCTGAGCCCCCGGCCCCTCAGAGGCCCAGCACCTCGTCTCCTGCCCCGCTCGGCCCTCGGAGGTGCCTGCGCCTCACGGGCTGCACGTCTCCTCGGCAGGTGGTGGCCTGGCCGGGAGGAAGCCGCCCCCTGCCGGCGAGCCCGCCAACAGCAGCAAGTGGAAGTCTACCTTTTCGCCCATCTCCGACCTCGGCCTGGCCAAGTGCGCCGACAGCCCGCTGCAGGCCGGCTCTGCCCTGAGCCACAACTCCCTGTTTGCTTTCCGGCCGCCCCTGGAGGAGCCCGGCTCGGCCGACGCCAAGCTGGCCGCCCACCCCAGGAAAAGCTTCCCTGGTGCCCTGTCGGGGGCAGGCGGGCTGAGCCCAAGCAGCAACCCTCCCAACGGCTTCGCCTTCAGCGGGGGCCTGGCCGCCGACCTCAGTTTACACAGCTTCAGTGATGGTGCTTCTCTCTCCCACAAGGTCCCCGAGGCGGCAGGCCTGGGCGCCCCCCTGAGCTTTCCCGCCCCCCGGGGCAAGGACAGCGCTGCAGAGCCTGGGCCCTTTGTGAACAAGAGGCAGCTGGACGGCGCGGGCGGCCCCAAGAGCAGGGAGGCAGGCGAGCCGGGCCCCCCGGCGTGCGGGCCCCCGGACAAGGCCTCGCTGGCGCACGGCAAGCCGGGCAAGGGCCGGGACCGTGAGCCCGACCTGAAGAACGGCCACAACCTCTTCATTGCGGCCGCCAACGTGCCCCCCGGCGGCCTCCTCAGTGGCCCGGGCCTCGCCACGGCGGCGTCCTCGGTGGTCAGCGCGGCCCCCTCCGCCCAGGCGCACCGCCCCTTCCTGGGCACATTTGCCCCCGGCCCGCAGTTCGCCCTGGGCCCCATGTCGCTGCAGGCCAACCTGGGCTCGTCTGTGCTGCAGTCCCTGTTTGGCTCCGTGCCGGCCGCCGGCCTGGTGCACGTCTCGTCCGCCGCAACCAGACTGACCAACTCGCACGCCATGGGCAGCTTTCCCTCCGGGGTGGCAGGCGGCGCAGTTGGAGGTAGGCGGACGCGCGTCTCTCTCGTGTGACTCTCGGGTCCTGTGGGCCGCATGCCGTCGCCGACGCCCTCCTGGACCGCCGGGTTAATGACAACTGCTTTCCAGGTTCCCTTGCAGGGCCCCCTAAGGGGCGAGAGGCTGTGCCCGTGTGTCCCCTCGGGTCCACTTTGCACCCGTCACCTCGTTCCTTTTCGTGAGCTGCAGACGCGCCTGTGGCGTGGGCAGAGCGCCCACGCGTGAGTCGGCCTGTGTCAGGTCCTCGGGCCGTGACGGCGTCCCTTGTACCTTCGGGAGAGCTGGCGCCACGACTAGGGCTTTGTCTCATCCCCGTGGAGGCCACCTGTCGAACCTGACACGGCCCATGGGTCCGGGCGGCCGCGGGGGGCCGGCGCTGGGCGAGAGCCGGCGGCCGCGGCGCCTGCCGCGTGGTGGCACCGTGTAGGGGTGGAGAGGAGCCGCGTGGCTGGGCTGGGCCGGGCCCACCGCGGGGTCCCAGCCAGCTCTGTGGTGGGCGCAGGCGGGCAGGACCCTGTCCTGCGGCTGGGAGCCCCGGGCAGGTGCGCCCGCAGGTGAGTCACACCGGCCGCCCGCGCCCCCCCCTCCCTTCCCCCCCCCCCCCCCCCCCCGCTGCTTGCTGCTTTGCCCCCCCTCCCCCCGCGTCGCACGCAGAGCTGCGGCCGCTGTCTGCTTCCCGATGTCTCGCTCTCTTCGCCCGACTGGAGAGTGCCCCCCTGTTGAAGCTGAGTTTTTCTCTCCTGTTTGCAGGTGTCTTTAACCACGCGGTGCCTTCCGCCTCCGCTCATCCGTTTGGAGCCAGTTTCGGCAGCGGGGCTGCGTGTCGCAGCGCCACGCTGAGCTTAACCCCGCTGCAGGCGGTGGCCGGCGCCCCGCCCCCGCCCCTACCGGGGCAGCCTGCCCTCCCCGCGCCCCCTCCCCCTAACGCCGCCTTGCCTCCCGCCCCCGCGCTGCTCCCTGCTAACTCTGAGCCCACGCTTCTGCAGAACCTCGCGTCCCTCCCGGCTAACCAGGCTTTCTTACCCGCCTCCTCTGCCGCCTCTCTGCAGCCTGCTAACGCCTCTCTGTCCATCAAGCTCGCCTCCCTCCCGCACAAGGCCCCCCGCCCCTCCTTCACGGTGCACCACCAGCCCCTGCCCGGGCTGGCCCTGGCCCAGGCCGCGCCCGTGATCCCACAGGCCAGCTCCACGGGGCCGTCCGCCGTGTGGGTTTCCCTTGGCATGCCGCCTCCGTATGCCGCGCGCCTTGCGGGGGTTAAGCCAAGATAAAGACCTTGCTTAGCTAGCGGTTCGTATTCTGTAAGGTAAGGCTAGAGCCCAACCAGGGGGCCCGTATGAGACCCTGAACTGTCTGTCCTTCCTTCCACAGAGAGTGGACGGGCCCGCAGGGCTCCGAGGAGGGGCCCAGGGGACCCAGGCTGTTCTGCCTCGGGTGGAGACGGTCGGTTCTGAGAGGTGCAAGGGAAAGCCAGGGAAACCGGGGCTGGCCGTGTGTACCAGCCTCCAGGACGGCTGAGCAGCCGCCACGGAGCTCGAGGGAGTGGCCGGCTCTCGCTGCCCGGCCCAGACCTTTAGGGCAAGCCCCACGGGCCCCCGGCCACAGGGGCAGCTCGGAGCTCAGCCTCGACGTCTGTCTGCTCTTGGGCCTCCCGCAGCCTGTCTCCCCGGCGCGCTTTGTAGGTCTTAAGGAAAAGGCAGTGTGTAGACGGCCATCCAAACTTGGCGTTCGAGCCTCGGGCTCCTGAGCTGGAGCCCCCTGCCTGCAGGCCCTGGGAGCCAGTGGGTATGGGGCTGCGTGGCACCGGCCACAGAGGAAGGGGCTGCCTAGGTCGTGGGCAGCGCTTTGTGCTGGCGGCTGCAGCACACAGCCCCTCCTGCTCGGAGGAACGCGGCCCCTGCCTTGGGGCGGTCAGTGGAGGTTCAGCGGAGGGCAGTGTAGGAAGGGCCCGTGCTTGGAAACGGGTGAGGAAGGTCTCCGTGAGGCCTGTTCGGGGAGGGTTTGCGTCCGCTCCTCTGCCGGCTGTGTGCCCGCGTTAGGAAGCCAGGCCCTGGTGCAGCTGGCGTGGCCACTTCTGGTGCTGCTTGGCGTCCCTGGGGGTGAGGGGCCTTCCAGGCGAGGACTTGAGAAAAGGAAGCCGGGCGCTGACAGGGTGCTGGGGCCGGGCCGTCCTCAACCGTCTGCCGCGTGTTTAAGTGGAAACAGACGGGAGGGGCGGGGGCCGCTGGAGTCTGATGCCCTCCCAGTCAGAGTGCAGGTCGGTAGACAGCCCGGCCTGAGGTTGTGCCTCAGTCCTGTTGGAAAAGTCCAGAAGGTAGAGCAGCTTTCGCGTGTGGTGGCCTCACGCTGTCAGAGCAGGCGTTTTGTGCGGCCGAGACTGGCTTCGAAGAGGTCAGAGGTGTACGCGTGGAAGCGTCCGGGCAGCAGGCTCCGGTCCTGGCCCACAGTGGACCGCTGCTGCTGTCGCACGCGGTCCCCCCGCCCACCCCCCCGGGGCGGGACTGTGAGCAGTGCCGGGCAGGTGGCGGTCCGGCCTGGAGGGCCTCGGCTCCAAGGCTCCTGGGGAGGAGGGCCAGGGGGTGTGGACCGGGGGGCGGGGGGCGGGGCTGGGGAGGGGGCGGTCCCTGCCGGCAGAGGTGGGGCCTGCAGCGACCACAGCCTGTCTGTCTGACCTTGCGCCGCCATTTGTCTGTAGGAGGTGTGGCTCCCTGGCCTGGGGGAATGTGCGGGTCCCCCCCTCCCGAGCGGAACGCTAATGCTGCCTTTCCTCCCGCGCTGGTCTCCGCAGGTAACTAGGATTCTACCTCAACCGTGAGACCTATGCACGCACGGGCTGGGCCGGCGGTGCGGCAGCGGCCACGGGACGGCGGGACGGACCGAGGACCGGGGACGGGGCTCTACTGTGAATCAGCGCTGCGCACACCTGCGGGAGATGCTGGGGCCTGGCTGCAGCTCGTACTGTTGATAGTTTTAGATAAAGTATTTATCGTTTTTTAAAAAGTATAGACATTCTGACTTCTTTTACTCCACCGGAGTCGTAAAGGCGACCTATTGAGAAATGTAAATACTATATATGAGAGGATCTATATAAAGACGTCCGCCCGAAGGACCGGCCCGCCCGCGGACACGCTGACCGCCGGTCCCGGTGCTATCTCGACGCGGGCCTCGCTGCCGCCTCGTCCTCTTGGTGCTGACTGGAGGTTGACCAACGCCAAACCCAGGCCGTGAGGCGCCTGCCCTGTTTGTCCCCGCCGCTCTTCCTATACCAAAGGCACGGCCGTCTCCGGGCGGGGGGTGGCTCGCTCTGTTGTGACATTCCTCCGAAGAAGCCCCCTCCCCATCACTGTGAACGGCTCCCGCCAGACCGTCGGCCCCCCCCCCCCCCCCCCCCCCCCCCCCCCGGCCCCGGGATCAGCGCCTTTGGCATAGGAACGGCCGCTGGGCGTGGGAGGGCCAGGCCCTCCCCGCTCCTGCACGGAGCCCGTTGTGAGTGGTGCTCGCGAGGAAGGGCTGGTACCCGACTCCCCGCTGGCGCGGCAAGTGCGTTTACGTTTGTGCGTCTCTGCTCATCTCGGGCTCACGCCGCCGTCCACCAAAGCGCGTAGTAAGCTCACGGCACGTTGGCCGGTGACGTGGGGCAGGTTAGTCACGGGTGCCTGGTGTGTGTGTACAGAAGAGAGTCACGCTGATGAGTGACAGTATTTTATAGAGATGTGATGAAAATTTATAAATTTCATAGACTTGACTTCATTTATTTTTAGATTGTATAACGCACAGTAAACTAAAAAAGAAAAAAGTGAGGGGGGAAACCTTTCTATTTATTCAAGTGCACACAGTGGCAGGGGCCCAGGGCCGGCCCTCAGCCCCGGACTCTGCGTCACCGCGGCTCCTGGGGCAGAGGGGACAGGCCCCGCGTCCTGCCCGTGTCTCTCTGGCCAGTTGGCATTGCTGCTCCCGGTCTCAGCCGGCCCCTACCCCAGAGCAGCCTTGATGGTGCTTGGGAATGAATGCACTGGGGGGGGGGGGGGGGGGGGGGGTGGCAGGCGACCAGGGAAGAGTCAGGAGAGTCATTTTAGATGTTTCCAGAGGTGGCCAGCAGGGTCCAGCATAGCAGTCTGTGACTGGTCCCGGGTCCCCCAGCTGGCCAGTGCTGTGTCTCTCCACAGTCTTCAGAAGGGTGCCCCCCCCCCCCCCGAAGCCTTCCATCCCCTGAAAGGGCCAATGTCAGCCAAGGTCCTGGGAGGGGACCTGAACCCCAAGACGGGGGAGGGGTCAGAGCCCTGTCCTCAGGTGCTTGCACCCACCAAGGAACACAGGCAGCTTGCCTCTTTCTGAAGGTGGGCTGTGTGTAGGGTCTAACCTGTTGCTCAAGTAAAGGCCTTGAGCTCCTGCCGCGTCCGGTCTGGCCAGCAAGGCTGCCTCCCTCCAAGTGTGGATGTCAGGAGTCCTCTGCCTACCTGGGAGCGTCAGTGTGGTGGGCCGAGGCCAGGCCCCACTTCCTCCTCACCCCCAGGGGCAGGGCTGGAGCCAGCCTTTCTGGCAGGCGGGGCTGGAGGATGGGTTTCTGCCTGCCGCCACCTCAAGATGGTGGACCAGTCTATGCAGGGCAGGTCTGGCCACTGGCTCAGCTTTGGAAGTTGGCCGGACCCTCCCTGCGAGAGCCCTGCTTCCCTGCTTGCCCTGGGGGTGACGTCGCTGGTCCAGACCAACAGTTGAGGCAGAAGATGGTGCTCGTGATGGGTTCTTGAAATTGGCTCATCCTCCTGTTAACTGGTGGTCATGGCTCCCTCCCTCTGGGCCGGTGCTCCCGGGCGTGTGAAGGTGCTGTGCCTCGCCCCTGTGAACCCCAAGCCCTGGCCTCCTGGACAAGGCGGTGTCTGCTCGGCCTCTCTGAGAGGGTGCCCTCCCACCCCCTGTGTCAGGAACCCAGGGCTCCCTAAAAACTACAGGGTGGGCAGCGGAGAGGTCACGGCACAAGTCCCTGGTCTAGAACAGGGCAACCCTGTACACAAACACTGCATCGCTTCGGGGGGGTCCCCAGCGACGTGCCATACGCACCCTCCCGATAGAAACGGCGCACACGCACGAGCGTCGGTGTGCAATCTCAGCGGCCCCGCTGTCCCTGGCGGGTTAGGCTAGGGAGTCTCCTTCCTGAGCCCCTCGGCCCTCCTGACCGCGGGATCAGTCCCCAGTCCGTCCCCCCCCCCCCCCCCCCGCCAACAGCAAGGCCGGCTGTGGGAGGGAAGGCAGCGCGGCGGTGGTGCGCAAGGCCCCGGTGCCACCGCTGACTGCGGGCACCTTCAGGGAAGTCCGGTGGGCCGCAGGGTGGCTCTGCTCAGGAAAACTCAACAAGGAAAACGGCCCCCCGGGCAGTCGCCGTTTCTCACAGCTACAGACTGACGCGTGTGAGCCTCGCGCGCCCCTCTTGATCCACACCGCTCGCTCCACAGCAGGACACGGTTCCTTTCCGGCCCCTGTCCTCCTCCCCATGGTCCAGCCACACTGGCTCGTTTTTCGTGTGTCCACCTTAATTTGTAACTCAGATGGGGCTTCGCTTTGTGTTTCTGGTAGACTGTGTTCCAGTTGGGGGTGGGTGCTGGCATGGCCTGTCCCTCCCCGGGCTGCTGCCTCGACCCTCCTCCTGTCCTAAGAGAACCCCAATGCACTCTGCATCTCCACCTCTAGGCGCTGTAATAAAATACTTTTCATTTGAACCTGGTCTGCCGGAACCATTTCTTTCTGCTTACGACAGGGTGAGGGAGAGGCATGAGGGCCAGGGGCCACACTCCCCACTCCCCAAGTGGGAGGACTGGGGCTCACAGAAAAAGCCCCCCAAGGCAGCCGTGAGACCGTGACTGTGAGCACCCATCTCAGGGAGGGCCCGCCCCACCTGTGCCTACACCTGAATAGGTCAGCGCAACCCAGCACACTTCCCTTTTGAAGTAAAACCAACTAATTTAGGACTTTTACGTTGGCAAGATGCTTCCTGAGGTCCTGCCTGGACTCAAGGGAGGCCTGGGAACTGGAAGTGGGGTGCAGTCAGGATCATCTTAGGGTTCCTCACCCAGCCTCCCCGTCTCTCCGTGGTCTGGTTCTAGGTCTCTCTGATCCAGGCAGGCCAGCCCTTCCTCCCGGGGAACTTCAACCTCTGGCCTGGAGAGCACTGCTGTTCCACTTAGGCCCTGCTTCCTTCTGGAGCCGGCTCAACCACCCGGCCCGCCAGCCCTCCACGTGTCCACTGCAGCACCGTCCCATGTGGAAAAGAGGTACCTTTATTTGAACAGAACAAGCACGCTGGCCTGAGTCAATGCTTGCAGCTCCCCGCCCGGAGGCGCCCAGCCAGGGCTTGCCCGTCGGTAGGAGTAGAATTCACAGTGGCTCCAGGAGGCCCGGCCCCCACGCCCTTCACAGCATCATCTAGCTTCGTACATTCAGCCTGCACAGGGAAGCAGGGCTGCACCAGCCTTGGGCGCTTCAGGCCCCAGATGGATACACCCAAGGGCTGGGCACAGCTTCTGGGAGGGGACACTCATCCCCCGGTAGCAGCATGTGGCACCAGCAGGTGCCAGACCAGTCTGGGGGAGGGGGGGAGTCAGGGGGTGGGCCTGAGGCACCGGGGTGGGGGTGGGGGTGGGGTCACTGGGTTGTCTCTCCAACCTGCCCCCGCCCACCTCCACCAGTCTTGGGTTTCTGAAGTCTGCTGCAGCAAATCCAGGCTTGGCCAGGAACCCCAGGGCCTGGTGAGGACGGGGAGGGCTCTTCCAGCCCCAGTAGAAAAGCTGAAAAGCCCCACCCCACACTCAGGCCTTCAAGCCACCCAGCTGGAACCTGGCCTCCTCGGAGATGCCAAACTGCTCCAGGGGGTCCTGTGCGGGTGAACAGGTGGTGTCAGCTCAGGCCCCAGAGGCCCCACTCCATCCCACCCCCGCCCCCAGCCCTCTGTGCACCTTGCCGGTCATTTTCTGGATCTCATTTCTGTAGAATATAAGGCTTCTCCGCATGAACTCGTAGCTGGGGGAGAAAGCGACGTGTGCTCACAGAGTCCTGCTCTGCCCCCGGCCCAGACCGCCCCCCCCCCCCCCCACCGGGCCCACACCCCACCTGGCTCGACGCAGAGCCCCCATCCACTCCTGACACTGTTCCTCACTGCGGCACTCGAAGTGATACTTCCTCTCCGGATCCTCGATGAAGCCTGCAGGGGGAGGCAGTCCCCATCTCATTCCCCGGCTCAACCCCCCCCACCTCCCCCTCCCCCTCCGGCCTCAGCTTCCCACGACCTCTGTCCAGAACTGTCCCTTCCTCCAGTCCAAGCCCAGGCTCAGGACTTCTCACCAGCTGTGCCCTGAATGGAATTCTGTCCCTAAAACGGTACGTTCAAGTCTAGAACCTAAACACGTGACCCTATTTGAATACACAACAGTTACCAACGTAATGACTTACTATGAGATTAGCCTACAATAACACTGGCACCAAGTCTGATAGAATTTGTGTCCTTGTCAAAAATGAAAATCTGGACACAAACAAGGAGAGTAAACCACGTGAGAATGAACACAGGCTGGGGGGACAGGATTCTACAGAGAAGCGCGGGCAAGGAGCACCCTGGATCGCTGGCGACCCCCAGAAGTCAGGAAAGCATGGCAAAACGTCTTCTTAACAAGGAACCACCCCTGCACACACCCTGATCTCAGACTCCCGCCCTCCAGATCTGGGGGAGCACACGTTCCTGCCGTTTAAGCCCTTCAAGTGTGGCATGGGAAACTTGTAGAAACTCCGTCTTTCCTCCCTGCCAACCCGACCCCCTCAGGACCCAGGAGGATGCTCCGCAGCGCCCAGAGGACGGCACCCGAGGGGTGCAGGGCTCCCCAGCGAGAGACAAAGTCCTAGTGGATCTGGGGCGGGCACCGCGGGGCGCTAGAATGCGGCGCCCGCCCAGCGGGAAGGCCCAGCTCGACCTTGGGCAGCCCGGGGCAGTGGACTTGATCTCGGCAGAGGCAGGCGGGGCAGGGCGGGGCTGGGGTCGCTGCCGGCCTCGTCCGCCACGCCCGACACTCACTGATGGAGAAGCCGCTGGGCTCTTCCTGGGTGACTCTGCAGTGCTCCAGCAGTAGGGCTCCGACGGGCTGCGGGAAGAGGAGGAGCAGGCGAGGGTGGGGGCGCGCCTCCGGAGGGACCCCGGCCCCCGTGCGCTCCAGGGCGCCCCCCGGGCGGCCTACCTCGGCCTCGTCCGTCCGAAAGTAGAAAAGGAAGTTGACCACCAGCTTCACCAGTCGCCGCTTCAGCACTGCGAGCACAGGGCAGGCTCGCGCGGGCTCGGTGGCCGCCCACCCCCGTCCGCCCGCCCGCCCGCCCGCGTCCCCCTGCGCCCGCCTCGGTGACCCGGCCCGCTCACCGCTGCCTTTCTTGGGGCCCCGCATGCCGAGCTCGGCCGCCAGCTCGGCCGGCTGCCGGGAGAGCGCCTGCAGCTCCTTCTCGTTGTAGCGCATGGCGCCGCCCGGACCCAAAACACGGAGCACGAGCCGCGCCCTCCGGGCCGCCGGCCGCCCTCGCGCCAAAAAAGTCCCACAGCGCCGTCCTCCCGGAAGTACTACCGCAGCCATTGCGCTTGCGCGCTGCCGAACCACCCATCCCGTCGACCTCGGGCGCGCGGCGCGCAGGAGACAGTAAGCAAAACAGACGATCGTCACATATAACTGCGCAATAAGCTGGACCCGGGGTGGGAACAGAGTAAGGTACCCTCACGACCAGTGGTGCCCTTTGCCGAAGCGGACAGAAGCAGGCGGAGCGGAACGAGTCGCAACCCGACCTCCCGCGAGACCTGAGCCCGCGCGAATTAGAGCCACCGAGAAGTCGTCAAGAGGCTGGTGCGCACGCGCACTTAGAATCCCGGCCCATACTCTCAGTCCCGCCCCCTTTTCTCGCGCCTCCCGAGCCTCCGGCCCACCTCTCCGGGCAGGGCGGGCATGCGCACTCGGGAGGCCCTGCCCGCTTCGTCCCCGGAAGTATTTCCCTAGGATGAGATGCGCTTGCGCGTAACGTAGTCGTAGTGGCGGCGGGCGCGGAGTGAGGAACGGAGCACGGTGAGGGCGGGGGGTGGGGGGTGGGGGGGCCCCGAGGCCCTGGCTTCCCTGGACGGGAGCGTACGCGGGCGGCGGGGGGTGCGAGCGAGGGCCGGGCGGCTTCGGGGTTCCCGACGGCCGCGCGCCAGGACAGCCAAACGACTCCCGCGTCCTCGGAAGTCTCTCCGTAGGCCCGTGGGATCGGGTCGGGTGGCGGCTCACATGGTGCTCTCCGCGCCCCTAGGACCCCTGCGAGCACTGATTTGCGGCTCTTCGCCGTGGTTGTGCGGTCCTGAGTCTCTCGGGTCCGGGAAGCTTCCATGCCCGCCCCTGTTGTGTGGGGGATATAACGGCCGCCCCGGGCCCGCCGAGTAGGGAGCGCGGTCCTGGGGGCGGGGCGATCGGCGCCGCCCCCAGGCGGCCAGAGCCCGTTAACTGGCCCTGGTCAGACTCGCGTGTCCGGGGCTGCTTTTCCTGGCCGAGAGGAGCTGGCGCTGATCATCCGCTTGCTAGCTTCCCGCTCCCTCGTTGGGCCCCGGAGGCCGCCTCCCTCTCCGTAAAGCGAGCCCTTGCTTTTGTAAGGAGCGGGTCTCTCTGGCCGTGTGGGTTTGGGGCCTGACCTGCTGACTTCTCTCATGATTGGTGGGTCTTGTTTCTGCCTCCCGCCCACCCACTGCAGCTTCCCCTTCCGCTCTCTGAATGTGTTTTCTGCAGGAGTTTTAGCGACATCGTTAGACCTGTTTCCTAAGGCTGAAAGTATTCTCTGCTGCGAAGGCAATTATCGGGGTCACTTGTGTGCTTTTCTTCCATTGTTCTCCCTCCCCCCCCCCCAAAAAAAACCCCTAATTTCTGCATTTTTCCTGTTAGCCTGGTTTTCTTGACCTGTTAAGTTTTTTCCTCGAAGCTCCCAACATCTCAACACCTATTGATTGGCTTCTGTTTTCAGTCGGATTATCTGTTTGTTTTCCTTTGTTGTGTCGGGATGCATCTCCAGATAGCTTTCAAAGGAATTGATTTTGAGTCCTTGGTTATTTCCTTACTCTCGCGGTTGGAAATTGGAGTGTAAAAGTCTAGGTCGAAAATTCATCTTGAGACTGAGAAAGTGTTGCTTATCTCTGCTCTGATTCTCCTTTGGTGTCTGACCTTTTGTTTCTGTTTTTTTCCTTTGATAGAAACTGGAGGTTTTTCTTGGTGGTGTAGAGTTTCACGATTGTTTTCATTGATGGGTTTTTGTGTGTTTGTTTCTATCTGAACTGTCAGATTCCCTCAGCCCAGGGATATTGTTTCTCTCTCTGGTAAGGCTCTCGCATATCTTTGGTAAGGCTTCCCATGCTTCTTTCTATTATTGCTCTGAAATCTGACCTATTTTCCCCTTTTTTATTCCCTTTTGTAAAAGGCTTGCTTAATTTGTACTTCCAAGCTCTCGTGTTCTGTGTTTTGTTTGGATCATTCCATGTTTCTGAAGTTTCCTTCTGGTTTTAATTCGCCTTGCTAACTTTTGGCGGGTTGCACTGCTTTCGTGGTGTAGTGCCTTGTCCGGTAATCAAGGAGGACGCTGCCATCATCTGGGGAGGTTTCTGTCAGGTTTCTTTCTTCCTCTTCTTCCTTGCTTCATTTCCTTTTCTCCTTTTCCTTTTCCTTTCCTTCCTTTCTTGATACATGGGGTTTTTCATATCTGGTTATGTTTGAATTGCCAGCTTCACTTAGCGAGTCTCACTGCCCGGCCAGCCTGGGAAGGCGCTGGTGTTTTCTTTGGGGCGTGCGAGACCCCAGCGGCCAGAGTCCCAGGAGCTGGTCTCTGGTGCTCTTGCCGGGGGCCTCCAGCTGGCCCTGCTGGGCAAGGCGTGGGGGAAGGGCAGGCTGCCTGCTGTTTGGTGGGCAGGTTTTGATGGGATTCCCTCTTTTCGGCCTGGCCCTCCCTCCTCTCCTGGGCTCTCCCCCACAGTGCCAGCCCAAGTGCAGTGTCCCTTCGTTCCAGTCCTTCTGACGATAAAACTCCGGTCTGTGCGAGCAGTCTGTCGAGGCCCCTGGGCACGAGGTCTCTTGGGGATGGAGGCGGGGACAGGGATGATGTATGCAGTGCGCTGCTAGGAGCCAGCAGTTTGGGTCTCTAGTGGTCACTGGTTTCCCTCTGACGTGGCGACCAGTTCAGTATCTGAGTCGGGTTTCCCTGAGCTGACACCCGCGGGGCACACTCCCCAGCCGGCCTCTAACATTCGAGGGGCTTATCTGGCCATTCAGAAGGAACCGGGCTCATCACCAAACTTGTGGGAACCCTTGGCTTTGTTAAAACGTTGCCTTCCGAGTCACTTGGGCAGCTCTTTGCTCCCACTCGGTCCGTGGAGTGTTCCGGAAGTGTCACCCATGTAACACATGACGGGAAACAAGGCATCAGCACAGACTGTGTCCTGGGCCTTGAGCTTGTGTCGTCCTCTCCTCTGCAGACGGGGGGACGCCGCTTCCTCCTGAGTCCGGCCCTGACTCCGGAGAGTTGCCTTTGTTTTCTGTTTCTGGCAGCAGCCATCCTGATGGGCGGGAGGCAGTGCGTCCGTGTGGTTTTAATTTGCGGTTCCCTGGGGACAGTGATGTTGAGCACGTTTTCATCTACTGTCAGCTGCTGCTCACTTGATCAGCACACGCTCCCCCACAGGCACGCCATTTCATTGTTTGGATGAACGCTCTCCCGTAACGTCCTTGAGAAGGTGGGAGGCTCCCCACGGAGGCCCGTAAGTCACTCAAGACCTGTGGGAGAGACCTCCCCAGCCCCCGGCCGTGCTGTGGGCAGCAGCGAGGGCCAGTCGTGTCCCTCTGTGCTCCCCCCTTCCCCCTGACCCCAGGAGTTTCTCACCACTTCCCCCAGAAACGCTGGAGTCTCCCAAGGCACAGCGGGTGCTTCATGGCAGATGCCGGCACAGCTCAGCCCCTGGCAGGGCCTCCCCCGCGGAGCCTGTGACCGGGTCTGGCAGCCAGGACCACGGGGATCCCCCCTGGGAGGGTTGGGGTGCAGCTTTCCCTGGGCTCGCCGCAAACGGCACAGGTGGCGAGGCAGCGGGGGTTCCGTGGGCCGATGCACTTGCCTCCCTGGCAGGGGGTGCTCTTGGCGTGGTACCCTCTTCTCAGGACCGAGTGCCGTTTGATGGAGTGATTGGGATAGTTGGCGGTGCTTGGCCTCCGCACTTGGCCTGACAACGTTTCAAAGTGGGAAGCTCCAGGCGTCCTTCTGTAATACAGGGTCTGACCCTGTGGCCGGTATAACTGCCCTGAGTCGGCAGCCATCCGGAACGTCCCGTTGCTGGTTCTGGGGTGTGAGGTCTTCATGTGCTCATCGAGAGGATAAGAACCGGGCCAGGGAGAGGTCGAGGTTCCTCTAGAGTTACAGGGTGACTCCAAGGTCCACAGCACAGCTGGTCTGTACCCCCTGTGTTCCTTGCGTGTGGCCACTATAGCAAATCACCACGAAGTTAGTGGTTTAAGGGCTACAGATTTATTACTGTGCAGTTCTGGAAATCAGAAGTATAAAGTGGAGGGCCGTGCTCCTTCTAGGGGCCGCAGGGAGCCCCGTCTCCCCCTTTTTCCGGCTTCCAGAGGCACAGCGTCCTCGGCCTGTGGCCCCTCCTCATCCTCGCGGCCAGCAGCACAGGGTTTGCCTGGCTCTCAGCCTCCGACCCTCTGCCTCCCTCGTGAGGACACTGGGCCCCTGGGGAACCCAGGGTCACCCCCACTTTGGGACCTTGAATCGATCCCGCCTGCAAGGTCCTTTTTGCCATATGTGGTTCCACGTTTACTGTTTTAGGGATTAGAATGGGGGCGTCTTTGTGCAGTCATGTTCACTGCTGGGCCTGTCCCTGTGAGCTCACTTCTGCAGAGACAAGATAGTGTGGGTTTAAGCCAGCGGGGCTGATACTGACCAGTCAAGAGGGAGAGTGTTCAGAGACGAGAGAGAGGTGCCTGGGGGTTGGGTTTGAGCCGAGTCTGGAAGAACGTGGGAGGCACTGTGGCAGGGAGCGGAACAGGGTATCGAGGGCTCAGGGGAGCCCTCCTGGGCCACAGTCCGGTCTTGAATGTCTCTTGTGCGTTAGGAAGAACAGGTAGATTCTCTTCCTCCTCTTCAGCAGGTTTTCGGCTGAGCTACAGGACTCCGGAGAAGTGAGCAGACACAGAGACTTCGGGCCAAGGTCCGGGAAGGCTTCTTGAAGCAGGTGGCTTGGCCGTTTCTTCCTCGTTGCCCTTTTGGGTCTCTGAGCCTTTACACCTTTCGGGCTGCGGGGGCTTCCTGTCCAGGCCTCCCCCAGGGCCAGGCATGTTTATCCTGTTCCTGGTTTGTGCGTGCCTGGGCCATTCTGGGCCCTCAGCCTACCTGAAGATTGGGGGGGGGGTGGGAGGCCATGAGGCTTGTCCCCATCAGGAGTTGGCGGGGTGGGAGACTATGGGGTGGGGGGCAGGGAGAGGGATGGGAGACTGCAGAGGGTGGGGGGAGGGGGTCTCTCCTGCCCTGTCCCCTGCTGTGCCCTGCACTGTCACAGCCTCTCCCTTGTCCCTGCAGGTTTCTCCGGGGTCTGGTAAAGCCCCAAGGCCATCACCATGGACTTCCAGCATCGCCCTGGGGGTAAGACGGGGAGTGGAGGCGTGGCCTCCTCCTCAGAGAGCAACCGAGACCGCAGGGAGCGCCTCCGGCAGCTGGCCCTGGAGACCATTGACATCAACAAGGTGGGTTGAACCGAGGGCAGGAAGCCCCCTCCGTCCCGTGTTCCCTCGCTCTGCCTTCTGTCAGTGGAGCCACATTCACCACGCCCGCACCTGGTGCCCTTCGCCCCGCTGCCCAGCTCTCCGGGCCTCGGGTCCCGGTCTGTAATCAAGAGAACTTGACCTAGAGCAGCTCCAGCTGCCCACCCCGGAGACCGCCTGCTGTTCGGGGGGGGAGGGGGGTTCTCGCGTGAGTGTTTTGTGTGACTGACTGACCAGAGGCGTGGGGAATTGCCAGTGGCGAGGACCAAGACAGTGTCGTGTGGATCGACGTTCTGGCCACGAGCAGCGAAGGGCAACGTTTTATTTGGCGGTTCAGAGCTGTCGGTAGACCGGGGTTTGCCCGTCGGCACTGCGGACACTTAGGGCCAGAGCATCCTGGGTGCTGTTGGCAGCCCAGCAGCATCCCGGCCCCCGCCCACTCAGTGCCAGGATCACCCCAACTGTGACGAACTCCAGTGTCCCCAGACGTCCCCCAGTGCGCCCTGGGTCCACGCATGGTGCCCCTTAGACTTCAGACTCCTCTGAGACGAGAGCTCTCACCCTGTGCCAGGCCTCACCTGTGAGGTCAGCTGTGTTCCCGTCCCCGTTTTCCCAAGGAGACGAGGGAGAACCGTCACGGGCAACAACGACACGGTCACGGGACAGCGAGTTAGGATTTGAACCCCCGTGGGTCTGTGCCACCGCCCCTATTCGTGGAAGGCTGCGTGGCTGGCCTGGGAACCCCGCGTGCAGAGACCAGGGTCTCCACGGGCCTTTGTTGAGGCGTTTGCTTTTGTTCTGGTGTCTGGCTTGTGCCGCAGAGCTTGGCAAAGCCGGCGAGGTTAGCGACGGGCCCCTGGCCTGGCCTGGCCTGGCCTGGCCTGGCCTGGGAGGCGGGCGCTCAGCCATGCCGTCCTGGCTCTGCTTCCTTCCGGTCCTGGAACCGCCACCGGGGCCGGGTGGAGAACCAGTATCGTGGGCCCCCAGCCCTGCCGAGCGGCCTGTGTCCACGGGATCCGGGGGGGCGGGGGGGGGGGGTGGGGCGGGTGCTGCGGTGCTGCCTCAGGAGGGCCCCGTGGAGCCTGGGCCACGGGCTCCTCCTGGCCCCCTGTCCTCGAACGCCTGCCCGAGGGAAAGCAGCCGCCTCTGCTGCTTGGACGAAGACCGGGCTCTGGCTCTTCACGGCGCGTGCGGGGCCACGGTCGCCGCTGACGGATGTTTCTCTCCGCAGGACCCTTACTTCATGAAGAACCACCTGGGCTCCTACGAGTGCAAGCTGTGCCTGACCCTGCACAACAACGAGGTGTGTTCTCGGCTCTGGGGTGGATTCTGCTGCTGCGCGTCGGGGTCCCCCGCCGCCTGGCCCGGCAACGCTGCCCCCTTTGTAATTCCGGGACATCGTTCAGGGCCCGCCCGAGGGTGGAGGGGCTCGGGCCTGCTACCTCAGCAGACTGCGCTCTCGGGCACGTCCTTTAGGGGAGACCCTGCGTGCTCCGGGCGCAGGCCAAGCACCCCGTCCCCGGTCTGCGTTCCCCCCCCCCCCCCGGTCCCCCCGCTGCGCCGTAACCCCCGCTGCTACCGTTACTGCGGGAGCGTGCCGTCGGCCCTGGGCCAGGCCCGTGCCCGGGAGTTCTAGATCCGGTTTTTGGGATCTCGTCGGTGTGGCTCCAAGTGGGCTCTTTGACCGGGAGGGCGTAGTCCGCCACGAGCGCACGGTGCGCAGATCCGCCCTGGAGCGAGTAGATCCGGCTTTCCCCTTTCCCGTTGTTGAGCGTTCGGGTTGTTTGCGGCCACAAGTGGTGCCGAGTTGCACGGTCTGTCCCCCTCGGCGGTGCTGACAGAGGAGTCGGGTCGTTCTCGGGGGTGCTGAGCCGCGTCCCCCACCCGCTCGATGCCAGGACCGCCCCGGTCACGACCACCACACACTTCCCCAGACGCCACCAGTGCTCCCCTGGCGATCGAGAAACGGCGAGTCCGCCCCGCTCCGTGTGGAGAGGTCCCTTGGGCTGTCGTCAGGTCGGACCCGGCGGTCACGGGGCACGTCACTTGGGGGGTACCAGCCTCCACCGTGCAGCCAGGCCCACTGATCACCCCCCACGGCGCTGGGCGGCGAGCCTTCCCGAGTCCCACGCGCCGTGCCAGCGGGCGCTCGCAGACGCCTTCTCCGGCTCGGGGTTGCTCCGCTTCGTGCGAACGTGCCGGAGCTTGTCTGTCCGGCAGCCACCCAGCGCCCGCCTGGAGGCAGGGCCTGTGGACAGAGGCCGGCTCCTCTCTGCCCTCCCCGCCCTCGCTCACCTGGTCTCGAACCACCCGTGTGCTTTTCCCTCTGCAGGGGAGTTACCTGGCGCACACCCAGGGGAAGAAGCATCAGACCAACTTGTGAGTAGCTGCGCCCCCTTCCGGCGCCCGGGGTCCAGCCCCTCCAGGAGCTGCGTCACGGGGTCTCCCGGGCCTTGGGGCCGAGCAGAGGGTGGGCGCGAGGAGGGGCGGGAGGTGCTCTTTCCCCAGCGGTCAAGCTGATCGTACTGCAGCCTGGGGTTTCTGTAACGCGGGGAGAGAGGTGAGGGTCACAGAAGACCGCCTAGTGAGGGGCAGCACAAAATGTGATGGGGACAGAGGTGCCCCGAGCCTGTCCCAGCCCCACTGCGTGCGAACCCTGGGACCCCCAGCCAGCACCCCCACCCCCGTGCCCCTGGCCTCTCAAACTCCCAAGGTCGCTGTGAGGGTTGGACAGCTCCCAGCACCTGGGCCTGTGGCCTTGGCGGCCCGTGTGGGGAGCCACAGTGCCGTCTCTGTCCCGCCTGCAGGGCCCGGCGAGCCGCCAAGGAGGCCAAAGAGGCCCCCGCCCAGCCGGCGCCAGAGAAGGTCAAGGTGGAGGTGAAGAAGTTTGTGAAGATCGGCCGCCCGGGCTACAAAGGTAATTCTGTCTGGGGGCGGTCTGGCCCGCAGCCCTGTCCTTGAGCCACACAGAAGCTGCTGTTCTCTGGCCCTTTGCTGCGGAGACCCCCACTTGTCCGTGCCTCTCCTGTTTCCCATTGGAAGGACCAGGCTGGGACCGGCGGCCCCCCTTTCCTGTGAACGTTCCCAAACAGCCGTAACAGAGTGTCACGGCTTCTCGGGCCCTGTGTCCCCGTGTCTTAGGAGCACGTGGTTCTTTACTGTGCTGTTGGGGGACATGAGTGACCATGGGGGGGGGGGGCCCTTTCCTTGACCTTGGGACAGGGTGTTGGTGCTTCAGCCTGACGGAGGAGAGGATGAAGGTCTGTGTAAGAAACCACTTACTTAGTGGAACTGACGGCAGAGAGGAGGGTTCTTGGATCACCTGCCAGAAAGTAGGTTAAGTGGCTCCATTGGAATATAGTGGACTGTGTTTCCGGGAGTTAGAAAGAAAGAGCTAGCAGGCAGCTGTTCTAACTAAAGGTAGTGATGTCTGTGCGTGACTGGCACTCCAAGCCTGACACAGCAGCACAAAGGTCCTGGGGCAGGTCTGCTTGATAAGCTAGGGCTGGGATGACAGGATCTGAGGGGGGTGGGGGGGCAGGTGGAGGCCACCAAAGGCCTTTGGGCCATGGTAGGCCACCTGGTCTCTGTCCTGAGTGTCATGGGGAGACGCTGGAGGGCTTGGGGGGGAGCGCGGCATGTTCCAGAGCTGTATGGAGAGCGGTCTGCAAGTGAGAACAGGGCCACTGGAGGCCTGGCTGCAGGGCTCTAACGTGAAGGGCGTCCTCCCAGAAGCAGGGGCACAGACCCCGCTTGCTGTGTGTGCACAGTGTGCGCCCTCTTCAGATTCCGTTGAGTGTCGTCCCAGGCCTCGAGGTGAGGGCCACGGGGCCCGCGTCCTGCCCACGCACACCCCTGACTCTGTGACCTCAGGCAGGGACCCCACGGTCCTGGGCGGGTAGCCCTGGTTCACCAGCCAGACGACGGGCCCCAGCGTCCTGCCCTCCCGTTCGCGGGTGGTGTTCGTCCACACCCGTGGTCCCCTAGCCTCCGGGAGCACGAGCTGGCCTGGACCTGATAACCTTCGTGTGTTGCAGTGACCAAGCAGAGGGACACAGAGATGGGCCAGCAGAGTCTCCTCTTCCAGGTAGGGGCAGCCGGAGCCCGACTGGGGGCGGGAGGGGGTCCCTTGAACGGCGGCGCTGCCACCTGCCCTCCCCCACCCCCCAGATCGACTACCCCGAGATCGCCGAGGGCGTCATGCCCCGCCACCGCTTTATGTCCGCCTACGAGCAGAGGATCGAGCCTCCGGACCGGCGCTGGCAGTACCTCCTGATGGCCGCCGAGCCCTACGAAACCATCGCCTTCAAGGTAGCACCCACGGGGTCCCCCAGCAGCCGTCCCCCAGTGGGTCGTGGCCTCTGGAAGACTGGGGAGCTGTGTGAAGCGACAGCCGGGGGCTGGGCGTCCAGAGGTGGGTCCCCACCGAAGGGCAGAGAGCCTGACGTGGCCCTAGTGGGAAGACACCCTTGTGGCCAGGCTGTTTGGGGACCCGTAACCCCGTCCCGGGCAAAGAGCACAGCCTTTCCCCGGGGCCCCAGGGCTGCTAGGTAGCCGGGCTGGGACATCAGCCGCCGCCACCCCAGATCCGTCGTGGTCCTCAAGGCCCCACTCCACCCCCCTCCCCACACAGGTGCCAAGCAGGGAGATCGACAAGGCCGAGGGCAAGTTCTGGACTCACTGGAATCGGGAAACAAAGCAGGTGAGTGAGTCGGTCTGGGTCCAGGCGCTCGTGGGGCCTTGGGCATCTGCCCCGGCCGGCCTGTCCCCTCTGGACCGCCGCTCAGCCCCCTCCGTCTTCTCCAGTTTTTCCTCCAGTTCCACTTCAAGATGGAGAAGCCTCCAGCCCCGCCAAGCCTCCCCGCTGGGCCCCCCGGGGTGAAGCGCCCCCCGCCCCCCCTGATGAACGGTCTGCCCCCCCGGCCACCGCTGCCAGAGTCTCTGCCCCCGCCACCGCCAGGAGGCCTGCCCCTTCCGCCCATGCCGCCCAGCGGGCCTGCACCCTCCGGGCCTCCGGGCCCTCCCCAGCTGCCCCCACCAGCTCCTGGGGTCCACCCTCCAACATCTGGGGTCCACCCCCCGGCACCAGGAGTCCACCCCCCGGCTCCCGGGGTCCACCCCCCGACACCAGTGGTGCACCCCCCAGCATCTGGGGTTCACCCCCCTGCTCCGGGCGTCCACCCTCCAGCCCCAGGGGTCCACCCCCCTGCCCCGGGTGTCCACCCTCCCCCCTCTGCCGGGGTCCACCCCCAGGCCCCAGGGGTCCACCCTCCAGCTCCTGCAGTTCACCCCCAAGCTCCAGGGGTGCACCCCGCAGCTCCCGCGGTTCACCCCCAGGCCCCTGGCGTCCACCCCCCAGCTCCTGGGGTCCACCCCCCAGCCCCAGGGATCCACCCCCAGCCTCCTGGGGTTCACCCCCCACCTCCTGGGGTCCACCCATCTGCTCCTGGGGTCCATCCCCCAGCTCCTGGGGTTCACCCCCAGCCTCCTGGAGTTCACCCCTCAAATCCCGGGGTGCACCCCCCAACTCCCATGCCTCCGATGCTGAGGCCCCCGCTGCCCTCCGAGGGCCCTGGGAACATTCCACCCCCTCCCCCAGCCAACTAAAAAGCTGCCCCTTCTCCAGGCCAGTTCGCTGTCTTGTCCTGTTTCTCTCCGAGCTATGTGCTTTTGTGCAGGGTTGTGCCATGTCCCCGACGGTCATTAAACGGTCTCCCCTGATGCCCGAAGTGACCTGCTGTGTGGGGGAACCGGGGGGGGGGGGGGGGTGAGGCTCTGTGGGTCAGTAGGTGTGGTAGTTTCACTCGCTGCTGGCGAACACCCACGTGCACCCCCACCATATATGTGGGGAGCTTGGGATTGGGGCCTCAGTGTCCCTGTGTCCTCCCAGGATGCCGGTGGGTGAAGGACAGACCCAGGCAGTCAGCAGCGGGTCTGGGCTCTCTTCTGCGGCCGCTCACCCTCCTTGGGGTCTCCAGCCAAATGGCTGTGCTTCTGCAGCTCCAGGGTGCCAAGAGGCAGTGTGAACGAGCACTTGGGGAGCCCCAGCTTCACTGGGAGACCACCCTCCGGCCAAGCCCATGCACCCAGCGGTCTGAACACCAAGATATCTGGTCCCCATCAGAGCCGGGTGCCGGAGTCCTCCAGGGCGCCTGCCCCCCTGCCCCCATCCCAGAGCTGTTGATAGTCTGCGCTTTCGCTCCCTGGTCTGGTTCCCACTCCCTCCTGCAGAGGGGAAAACCTCATCAAGGACAGTCGTTGGACCAATTGGGCACGGGCGGCACTCTGTATCACGGGTAGGAAGATAGGCGGTCAGGCTGGAACAGAAGAGGCTTTGAGAGGCTCCTTTGCCTGCCCGGGCCCATGGTGGGGCACCAGACACTGGCCCCCAAGGTCACACCCCAGAAGGAGATAGGGGCTTTGCTCCTGCACAAACATCCCGGTCTCCTCCATATAAGCCAGAGCAACACGGCCCCTCGCAGCAGCTAGGATGCCTGGTCTGCTCTCTCCGCCGGCCCTCGTGCTGTCGGTGATGGGGGCTCTGCTGATGGCCGGGGACCCTGGGGAAGAGGTCTCCGGCACCCCGGCCCTGCCCGGAGGGCCAGCCACAGGCACCGGGGGTCTCATCTTCCACCCGGATTGGGACTGGCAGCCCCCGGGCGGTCCCCAAGACCCCCTGTGCCTGGTGACGCTGGACAGGGGTGGTAACGGGAGCGGCTCCCCGCTTCGGGTGGTGGGGGCGCCGAGAGGCTACGAGCACGCTTTCCTCGAGGCCGTGCGGCGGGCCCGCTGGGGTCCCCACGGCCTGGCCACCTTCGGAGTTTGCGCCCCCAGGGACAGGCAGGCCGCCCTGTTCTCTCTGCGGCAGCTGCAGGCGTGGCTGGGGGAGCCCGGGGGGCGGCGGCTGGTGGTGCTGCACCTGGAGGAAGGTATGTAGGGAGGGGGCCACGGCCTGGGGGGGGCCACGCTGCCACCACTCTTTCCAGACCGGGTCCTGCCAGAGCCCAACTCTAGACCCATCTTGGCCTCCTGGGAAGGCTGAGGCCGAGGGCCCAGGAAGTGGGGGCCCTTCGTGTCCGGGGGCTGCAAACCCCCCGATGCTTTGCTTCCAAGCCCACCCCTCCTGCAGCCCTCCTGGGAGGTGTTCACCGCCCCCCCACCCCATGAAGGAGCAGAAGGGGGTCGGGGCAGAGCCATGCTGCACCCACACCCCCCCTCCAAGAGTAGTGTGTGGCCTGTTCCCAGGAGCTGCTGGAGGAAATGGTTTCCCAGGGGACCCTATGGGCTCCCCCCACTAAGGAGAGCCCCAGACAGACCCCAGGGGTGCTCCAGGCTCCTCGTATGGGGGCAAGGCCCTGCACCCGATGTCTGGGTGTCAAGCCTCTCCCGGTAGGGGTGGGGGCTCTCCCCGCAGAACTGCAAGACGGGCTTCGGGGAGGGGCTGGGGCCTCGGTGACTCAGGTGTTGCCCCTTCCCTATTTGTCCCTCCTGGCCACAGTGACATGGGAGCCGACACCCTCACTGAAGTTCCAGGAGCCCCCGCCTGGAGGGGCCGGTCCCCTAGAGCTGGCGATGCTGGTGCTGTACCCTGGCCCTGGCCCCGAGGTCACGGTCACAGGAGCTGGGCTGCCAGGCACCCAGGTACCAGGGTATTGAAGGGGGTTAGTTCTGGGGCCTCCAGGAGCCCTCACCCAGCAGAGGACGGGGAATGGGGTTTTTTAACTGTGCTGAACAGAAAGGTTCCAAGTCTGCTAGTTGGAACCTTGAAGGGGGGTGTCAAGGGCAATGGGCAGAGCAGGGCTGGTGTCCTCGCCCCCCCCACCTGGCTAGGCTGAGCCCCCGTCTCCACAGAACCTCTGTCAGTCCCGGGACACCCGCTACCTGGTGCTGGCGGTGGACCACCCAGAAGGGGCCTGGCGCAGCCCCGGGCTCACCCTGACCCTGCAACCCCGCAGAGACGGTAGGCTCTCCAAGAGAGGGACTGGGCAAGGGCGGGCGGCCCGCGGGCCTCGGCCCCCCGCTCAGCCAGGCCCCCGGGGCCCCCCGCCACGCAGGTGCGCCCCTGAGCACCGCCCAGCTGCAGGAGCTGCTGTTCGGCCCCGACCCCCGCTGCTTCACACGCATGACCCCGGCGCTGCTCCTGCTGCCGGGGCCCGCGCCTGCACCGCTGCCCGCGCGTGGCCTGCTGGACCAAGTGCCTCTCCCGCCGCCCAGGTGTGCGCAGGCCCACGTTGGGGGTGTCGGGAGGGGAACCCTGCGCCTGCCCCCTACCGCCCAACTCCGCCTTCCAGGCCCTCCCAGGAGCAGGCGCCTGAGGAGCCACGGTCCAGCGCCGACCCCTTCCTGGAGACGCTCACGCGCCTGGTGCGCGCGCTGCGGGGGCCCCCGGCCCAGGCCTCGCCGCCGCGCCTGGCCCTGGACCCCGGCGCGCTGGCCGGCTTCCCGCAGGGCCTGGTCAACCTGTCGGACCCTGCGGCGCAGGAGCGCCTGCTCAACGGCGGCGACGAGCCGCTGCTGCTGCTTCTGCTGCCACCCGCCACGCCCGCCGCCGCCGCCGCCGCCGGGGACCCCGCGCCGCCACGCGGCCCGGCGTCCGCGCCCTGGGCCGCCGGCCTAGCGCGTCGCGTGGCCGCCGAGCTGCAGGCCGCGGCCGCCGAGCTGCGCGGGCTCCCGGGGCTGCCGCCGGCCGCCACGCCGCTGCTGGCGCGCCTGCTCGCGCTGTGCCCCGGCGATTCGGGGGACTCGGGGGACCCGGGGGCCCCCGGCGGCCCCGGCGGCCCGCTGCGCGCGCTGCTGCTGCTCAAGGCGCTGCAGGGTCTGCGCGCGGAGTGGCGCGGGCGCGAGCAGGGCGGACCGGCGCGGGCACAGCGCAGCGCGGGGGCCGGGGCGGCCGACGGGCCGTGCGCGCTGCGCGAGCTGAGCGTGGACCTGCGCGCCGAGCGCTCCGTGCTCATCCCGGAGACGTACCAGGCCAACAACTGCCAGGGCGCGTGCGGCTGGCCGCAGTCCGACCGCAACCCGCGCTACGGCAACCACGTGGTGCTGCTGCTCAAGATGCAGGCCCGCGGCGCCGCCCTGGCGCGCCCGCCCTGCTGCGTGCCCACGGCCTACGCGGGCAAGCTCCTCATCAGCCTGTCGGAGGAGCGCATCAGCGCGCACCACGTGCCCAACATGGTGGCCACCGAGTGCGGCTGCCGGTGAGCCCCGCACCGTGCCCCCCGAGTGGCGTCCCCGCCCATATTTATTCGGACCCCCATCATCGCCCCAATAAAGACCGGCAAGCACAGGCTGACGTGTACGTGTGTGCGCGCGCGCGGTGGGGACCGCCGGGGGGGGGGGGGGGGCCTCCTCCCGGCCAGCTCGCCCCTGGCAGGAGGGGCGGGGCGGGGTCGGGTCGCTGCCTGGCCGGCGCCCTCCCCCCCCTACCCTCATCTCCCCTTAGAGCTGCCATCTCCGCCATTCAGGCCGAGGCAGGTTCCGGCGTCGAGGCTCAAAGGAGCAGGCGGCCCCGGGGGCTGCAGCACTCAATTTATTTCACTGAACCGCGGGGGCCACCGAGCGGGGGTCCCGGGACTGTGTGTCACACAGTACCGAGTCCTGGCTCAGTCCCGCCCCTTGCCAGCCCGCTGCTTCTGGCGGCCCGGAGGCCGGTCCTCGTCCGGCCGCCGCGGGGAGCCCCAGGCCTGCCTCTTCCTGCGCCCGGGGTCTCCGGAGTCCTGCGTCCAAGGCCGACGGCCCCCTTCGCCTGCCTCCCAGCGCCGCGGTAGGGCCCCTCGGGGCTCCCTGGCGGCCCGTGGCTTCTCCTGCTTCCGAGCCCTCTCCTCCCTCCGCGGCCTCTCCTTCGGCGGCCTCTGCTCCTTCGGCGGCCTCTCCCTCCGAGGCCTCTCCTCCTTCCGAGGCGTCTCCTTGGGCGCGCGCTCTTCCCCAGCAGCCTTGTCTGCAGCCTCCCGGCTCCCAGGAACCTCGGCCTTCTCCTCCGCCTCCACCTGGGGCGCGGGCGGTCCCGATGGGGGGACCCAGGCCTCGGGCTTCGGCTGCCACGCCGGCGGTGTGAGACGGCGGGGTCAGCGCACGCCTCCCCTGCCGGCCCAGGCCCCTCCCCCCACCGCCCGCGGTCACTTAAAGGAGGCGCTTACCGGGGGCGGGGGCCGGGGCGACGCTGGCTCCGGTGCCGACCTGGGCGGTACCCACGGCTCGGGGACAGGTGCAGGGGTGCCTGCCTCCCCCGCCACAGCATCTTGAAGGGGAGGGGTGTCAGCCCAGGCCAAGGCGCACACCGCGCCCTCCACCCGCGTCCTCCCCGCTGGAGCCCTCCCCCCTCCCCTCTCCGAGCCTTCCGAAGGGAAGGCTCCAGGGTCTCACTGCTGCGGCGCCCCCTTCCCTCCCAGTCTCCCTCATTCCAGGTGCAAAAGGGCGGCAAGAGCTGCCCGGAGCGCACACACTAGCAAGGGGGCTCACAGGGCCAGCCCTGGGCGGGGTTAGGGGCAGGGCCCGAGGTGGGCGAGGACCTGTTCACCGAGGGGGGAGGAGCGCCAAAATCCGACGTGGGGAGAGGAAGGGCCCAGGGTCAGGTCGCCGGTGGGGGTGGGGGTGGGGGTGGGGGAGGAGGCCCCGCCCTGGGGGCGCCCAAGGTCAGTCGCTGAGCAGTGTGCCTGCACAAGGCGGGGCAGTGGGGGGACGAGCACTCCTCTGAGGTCCACACCGTGGCGGGGGCGGGGGGAGGGGGAAGGGGACGAGCCCGGGGAGGCGGGGGCGGGTATTCAAGACCCCACCCCGGAGGGCGCAGGCTCACCGCGGCACAGCTGGAAGGCCGAACCCAGCATCGCCAGGAGTGAGGCGAGCACCAGGCACTTGTTGAGTGACAGGTCTCCCCAGGGCAGCTCCTCGCTCAGGGCCGGGGCCGGGGCCGGGGGCGGCGGTGGCCGCTGCGGGGGAGGGGCGGCCTGCGCCTTCTTGCGGGCGGGGCTCCGGGGAGCTGCGGGAACAAGTGCTGGGCTGGGCACAGCCCCACGGGGCAGACCTGGGCCCTGATCTCAGCTCCTCCCTGCCTGGCCTCGCGGCCCTGCATGCCTCGGAGCTTCCCTGGGATGGGGAGAATAATCTAGAAGGTAATTAACCCAGGCTGAGGTTGTGTTAAGCTTTAGCAGAGGGTCCCAAGCCCTTTTGGTGACCGCTGGTGACACCCGGGACAGAACCCAGCCAGCAGCCCCACTGCGCCCCGTTCCCTTCCCCCTACATCCAAAGCCCCAGCAGCCCAGGATCTGACGCCCTGCTGGGCCGCACCCACGCCCCCACCTCACCCCTGCCTTCTGCAAGCCTACTTGCTCCAGCTTTCAGCCTCTCTTTCCCAGCTCCTAGGGCCACTTTGGTCACAGGCTCTTTTTCGGTCTTCTTGGGCCTGGCATCCACATTGCCTGTGGGGCTGCCCTCTGCTGCCGGCTCTTGAGAATCCTATGAGGAGTCACCAGTCGCCTGGGGTGTTTCCTTTGTCTCTTTCTCCTAAGGGAGCCCACACCCTTCCCACGGAGTATAGAAAGCCACCCCCTTGGCCAGCGTATCCCTGGCTGCAGGGGCATCGTAGGTTGAAACCCCGGGGCCCCGGCTGCTCACATGGGACCAGCTGCTAGAGTCGGCCAGCCTCGGTGTTGCTGTAATAGGAAAAGAGAGAGAGTCAAGGTCGTGAGACCCCCGGGCCCATCCCACCCTCTGCTAGGCTCTGCAGGGCTAAGGGTGGGTGATGGCTCCCATTTTACAGATTAGAAAGGAAACAGGCCCACAGGCAGCCCTGCCCACAGGCACACAGCACTTTGCGGGCAAGCGGGGATTTGACTCCTGACCCTCGGGGCCCAGCGCTTATGTTTCTGGGGCTCTTTGTAGATCCCCAAGGCACTAACGGACAGAGGTCGGAAACGGGGAGCATAGTTTAAACCAGTCCAACGTGGGAGTCTAGGTCCCGGTCTCTGGAGGTCAACCTCCGGCTCAATGGGAAGACAGGGGCTTGGGTTCCATCCTGCCAGTGCCTCTGTGGGTACCTCGAGCTCTGTCCTCCAGGGGCTGGTCAGGGCAGGGGTCAGCCAGCGTGGAGAGGTCCTGGCCTGCTTGGCAGCTGCCCAGGCCTCCATCCAGCTCCTGCAAGGCCCTGGTTGTCATGGAGACGTCTGAGAAGCCTGGGATCCGGAGTTGGGCGGGAGGAGGGCTGCAGAAAAGGCGTCTCGCCTGAGAGGCGTCTTGCACTTGCTGAGGCCCTGCTGTGGGCCTGACCTGGGGGGCGCCCCGTGTACACGAATCGACTGGCCCCCGCCTCTCACCTCAGCCATTACTGGCCCCTCTGCCCGGAACCCCCTTCACCTGGCAAGTTCACACTCAGCCTGGCGTGGCGGGACAGCCTTGCCCTCATGCCCCCCGCCCCCTGCCTTGGGACCCCTCCCCATAGCCCACCCTCCCTGAGCACAAGGAGGCTGCTGGGGCCCAGAGAGGGCTGGGACCCCCCCCCCCAAGGTCACACAGAGAGGAGACAGAGCCCAGACCAGAACCCTTGGCCCCAGGGTGGACTCATGTTCTCTGAGAGCAGGGACTATTTTTATCCGGCGCCGGAAGCCAGCGCGACAGGCCAACGTGGTGCCAGCCCCTCCCAGGCTGTTGTCCACATGGGGTCTCCGGACCATCCTGGTCTGCCATTGCTGCACCCCCCCCCCACCCCTAAATCTAGAAGCTCACGCTGCAGCGGTCAGGACCAGCCTCACTCTGGCCACTACAGGCAGGGAGGGGCAGGGGCCCCCCGGGAGCTTCCTGACCCCAATGCTGGGGCCTCCTCCCACTGCCTCTGCTCCCATAGGGCAGATGAGGAAACTGAGTCTCTGGAGACAGCCGTCAGCCGGAGGTCGGAGGGAGCTTATGGTCGAACCCAGTCCTGCCGATTTCCCAAAGCCTTTGGGGTCTCCAGTGCCCCTGGCTGCCAGCACCATTGTGTCACATCTCCGGCCAGAAAAGTGACCCTTCCCTGGGGCTGGAGCAGGGCATTGGGGGAGGGGCCCCGACAGGCCAGGCCGCAGGTATGCGCCCTCAGGTATGTAGGGGGGCCGCCACGAGAGCTGGGGACTCCCGCGGACCTCCGAGATGGCCTCCCCCAGACCCAGGGGACCCCCCACCTCTGCCCAGGCCTCCCCCTGCCCTACTTACTGTGCACAGCCGCCACAGTGAGCCCGCTGGACAGATGGAGCACGGGGAGGGTGGCCCCCAGACAGACAGCAACAGGTGCCTGGAGGCCGCGGCCTGGACCAATGAGCTCAGCAGGCTGCAGCGAGAGGGGGGGAGGCCCGGGCACGAGGTTGCTGCTGGGGTGGCCCCCACGCTCAGAGCAGGACTGGGCATTGGCCCAAGGGTGACCCCACCCCCGCTGCAGCACAGAGCCTCTGCTGGGCTGGCCACGGTGGCCTGGGAAAGCTGCTTGCCGTCCCCGAGCCCAGGAAGGGAGGTCCCGGAGGCGGGAGCACCCAGGGAGGGTCCCTCGAATTCCATCAGCAGGCATGTGGAGCACCGATTACGTGCGGGGCTCAGCTGCACCCCTGCTCCTGGGGCCCGGTGGGGCCTGTGGGGCCAGGGGCCTGAGGGCAAGACGCCAGCTGGGACGCCTGTTTCCGCACCTGGAATCCATATGAAATCCGCGCTCACAACCATGGGCGCGGTGGCTCTACCACCACCAACTCCAGAACATTCTGTCTCCCCAACAGCAACCCCCTCCCCGTTAACCGTCACCGCCCCTCCCCCGGCCCCCACGAGGCCCCTCCCCGTCCGCGGATGAGCCCGTTCCGGACGTTTCACACGCGGACTCACACGTCGCATGGCCGCTCGTGTCGGGTTCCCTCGCTGAGCGCCGCGTGTTCGGGTCCGTCCGCCGGGCGGCGGGGGCGGACACGCGGCGTGTATCCGCTCGCTGGCATCCGACAGGGTGAGATGAGGGAGAGGAGAAGACGTGGTGGGTGGTCAAGCCCCGGGTCAGATCCCGTCTTTAGAAAAGGTCGAGATCATGTTCATCGTGGATTTTTATACGTTGATTTTTTTATTGTGGTTATTAAATACACACAACCTGAAATTCACCATCGTAACCGTCTCTAAGCGCACAGCTCAGCGGCGTCAGGCGCTCACGCTGTCCTGCACCCGCCCCCACCACCCGTCTCCAGAGCTTTCCATCTCCCCAGACTGAGACGCTGCCCCCAGGAAGCACGGACTCCCCGCCCCCTGCCCCACCCCTGGCTCCCAGCGTCTGCTCTCTGTCTCTGTGGACGGGACTCCTCTGGGGACCCCCTGTGAGTGGGGTCACGCGGGACGTGTCCTTCTGTGTCCGGCTCCTGTCACTGCGCACAGTGGCCTCCGGGTCCCTCCACGCGGTGGCAGGTGGGAGGACGTTCTTCCTTCCTGAGGCTGGGTCATACTCGGGGGTGTAAGTGGACCCAGTGCGTTTGTCCTTCATCCACCGAAGGACAGCAGTCATGCTGCTATGAACACGGGGGTCCAAATACCTGTTGGAGTCCCTGCTTTGAAGTCTTTTTTTCTTAATACCGGATTTATGAGATGCCCTTTACATGCCAGACTCATCACCTGTAAAAAAAAAAAAAAAAAAAAAAAAAAAGTTTTTAATATTAAAATGTGTGAAGAGGGGCACCTGGGTGGCTCAGCCCCGACTGCAGCTCAGGTCATGATCTCACGGTTCGTGAGCTCGAGTCCCACATCAGGCTCCGTGCCGACAGCTCAGAGCCTGGAGGCTGCTTCGGATTCTGTGTCTCCCTCTCTCTCTGCCCCTCCCCTGTTCAGGCTCTGTCTCTCTATGTCTCTCAATAATAAATAAACGTTAAAAAAAAAAATTGAAAGATTACATAACAATGAATTCCATTTCGTATGACAGAATTAAGGGGACAAGCCCCGTGAGCTCATGTAGAATCTTAAAATACCACTTTACCTGGACAGGACCAAAACATACATTGGAAGTTACCAGAGTGGCATGCCAAGTGACCAAAAAAAAAAAAAAAAAAAAAAATGTCCCCACCTTCCACAGGAGCTGTCTGGATAAACAGAACCCCCTGAGTAACTAACGTGAACTGTCAAAGTAAAAAAGTCATAAGCTTATTTTGAAAGCCTCCAAAACCTTTTTTTTTTTTTAATTTTTTTTTTAACGTTTATTTATTTTTGAGACAGAGAGAGACAGAGCATGAACAGGGGAGGGGCAGAGAGAGAGGGAGACACAGAATCTGAAACAGGCTCCAGGCTCTGAGCCGTCAGCCCAGAGCCCGACGCGGGGCTCGAACTCACGGACCGTGAGATCGTGACCTGAGCCGAGGTCGGCCGCTTAACCGACTGAGCCACCCAGGCGCCCCGAGCCATATATTTTAAAATGTGTGACAAGACACGATTTCTGTAACTGTAGGTCTGTGGTTCTCAGCCAGGGTGACTCTGCCCCATGCTGAGCCATGGGGGGGGGGGGGGGGACGCTGCTCTGCCCCCAGAGTGACCCGCCCCGACGTCAGCGGCACCGGGAGGAGACCCTGTTGAATTTAAACTGTCAAAACACAGTGGACTATATCCCGCCATCAGGACAGAACCTAGTGAGTCCGTTCCACCCCAGACACACGTTGGTTGTCATAGTAATTACCCAGTGCAAACAGGTCTCCCGGGAGGCAGCATGGGAGCGGGAGCATCAGGACTTGGGACGGGGGTCTCTGGGCTCAGAGAGCCCCCGCGTGGAATCCCAATCAATTTTCACGCAGCCGGGCTCCCATGGTTGCTGTAAAAGTCATACGCTTGTGGGAAATGTGCCCGCACTCAGTCAGGAGGGCCCTCGCCCTACGGGACCCGTTCCCGCATTTTTCCCCCACGGCTCACATGAGGCCCCTTGAGGAAGGTTGATCTTTGGGACACGCCTCTGACTCCGGTACTGGGTTCACTGTACCCCCCCCCCCAAAACACATGCTCAGGTCCTAACACCCAGAACCTCAGGACGTGGCCTTACTTGGGAATTGGGGTCCGCTGCAGATTGAAGGCGTGTGTCCCCCCCCCCCCCCCCCCCCGCCAATTTGTATGTTGAAACCTAATCTCCAGCGTGACGGTATTTGGAGGTGGGGCCTTTGTGGTGATTGGGTCGTGAGGCTGGCGCCCCCGTGGATGGGATCAATGCCCTCATGAAGGAGACCCCAGAGAACCCTCCCCATCCCTTCCCCACACGACGACACAGGGAGGAGACAGCCGTCCACGAACCAGGAATGGGACCCCCCCACCAGACACCAAATCTACCGACGCCTGGACCTTGGACTCCCAGCCTCCGAAACCGAGAAATAAATCTCTGTTGTTTACAACCCCCCCAGTCTGTGACATTCTCAGGATGGGGCTCTTGTAAGGAGAAGGGACTTTGGAAACAGACACGCGCGAAGGAGATGATGTAGATACACGCGGGGGGTGGGGGGGCAGACACGGAGGGACGCGGCCACCGGTGGAATGTCCGAGCCACCAGGAGCTGCAGGAAGGGCCCTCCCCCTTCCCTCCCCACCTCTAGGGCAGAGAGGGGGAGGGCGCCCTGCGGATGCCTGGGTTCCAGACTCTGCCCCCAGAAGTTGTTTTTAGTCCCTCATTTTGCGGTTATTAGTTACGGCAGCTGCAAGAAACACATACATCCCCAAACTTCCTTCTCCCCACGTGACCGTGCAGAGAAGCAGGGGTCCCCTGCTCTGGGGGGCTCTGGGCTCTCTTCTCCATATTCGAAGGCTCATCCTGAGACCCGGACCCAGGGGTTTGCAGCTGGAAAGCGAGAGCCCCTTCGGGACCCTAAGGGAGGTGGATTGGAGCAGTGGGTCACCAGCAGCATAAACCCTGAGCGAGTAAGTTCCCCCCAGGAGCCACCGTGAAAGCTGACAAATGTGCCCACCCGCATAGCTGAGGCCAGCGGCCCCCCGCACCCCCAAAACAGAGCGCATTCTTCCTATTACACGACAAAGCCCGAACATTTAGAAAACGTAGACGAGCTCGGCGAGGACAGTGTTTAGCAAGCCCAGCGTACTCCCGTCCCAACGCAGACACTGTCAACATCTGAAGATTCTTTCCTCGCTGTTTCCGTGACCCTCCATGGTGACATCACTTACGTGTTCACTTTTTAAAAACCAGCATCATCCGTGAGGATCTGAACATCTTGTTTAATAAACTACGCTTTCTTTTCTCTCAAGAGCATGTTATGGTTTGGGGCGCCTGGGGGGCTCAGTCGGTTAAGCGTCTGACTTCGGCTCAGGTCATGATCTCACGGTTCGCGGGTTCGAGCCCCGCGTCGGGCTCTGTGCTGACAGCTCGGAGCCTGGAGCCTGTTTCGGATTCTGTGTCTCCCTCGCTCTGCCCCTCCCCTAGCTCACGCGCGCTCTCTCTCAAAAATAAATACACATTAAAAAAATTAAAAAGAATATATATATATAAAGAAATGTCTGTAAGAAACATGCCTGTGTGTATTTCGTTTCCTCAGTGAACATCCTCTGCTCCTGCATTTATTTCTTTTTAAGTAATCTCTAGGTCCAACGTGGGGCTCGAACTCAACACCCCGAGATCAAGAGTCACGCCCACCCGCTGCTCTTGTATTTAGCAACAGAAATTCTACAGAAACAAAGATAAAGCGTGGTAAAAACAGAGGTGCGGGCCACACGGGGAGGGACAAAGAGCGGTGCCACCGTTACGTTCGGGTGGCAGCCTGTGGATCATTTTCTTTCTAAAATGAAACCTTTGTAAAAACACTTGGGCACCGCAGAGTAAAATAAGGAAGAGAGCATCGGAAAATATCAACGAGACAAAGAAATAGTTGGCCCGTGTGAGATACTCCGCACCCGTTTCTTGGTCGACGCCCCCTCTGGTTCTTTGAACCCGCGTGTTTACCGGCCTGTCACCATGTCACCAGCACGGTTTGGTGTCCTGTGCTTTATCGCACGGCCGCAGACGCCTGTGTGGATTCGTGGCCAGGTTGCAGCCGTCTGAAGCCTTCCTTGGGCCTGACGCACAGCTGGGCTGTGTGACACGTGTTCAGAATGGCTGGTGACTGCTTAGCTCCCGTTTCCCTGCTCAAGGGGCCAAGACCCTTCTGCTGTCTCGTTCCTGGGAGTGAGGTTGGGAGAAAGGGCCAGGTGGACCTGATGAAGGGAGACCCAAGCTTTTTCTATGTTTACTTTTTATTTTACTTTTAAGGTTTCTTTATTTTGAGGGAGGCAGAGGGAGACAGAGAGACAGGGAGAGAGAGAAGGAGTGGGGCAGGGGCAGAGAGAGAGGGAGAGAGAGAATCCCAAGCAGGCTGTGCACTGTCAGTGAAGCCGTGGGGCTGGAACCCTTGAACCGTGAGATCATGACCTGAGCTGAAATCAAGAGTCAGACACTCGACCGAGTGGAGCCACCCAGGCGCCCCCCTGAATTTTTATTGCAAAGTCGGTTGCGGATATTGAAATGCTGCAGCATGAGCTGGAGATCCGTGCGTTTGGATGGAATTTACATGGCCACACGCCCCACGTCACTGACCCACGTACTGAACCTTGACATCATTCTAAGTGGGAGTCCCTCGGGGCCAATGTGACAAATCACCACCAACTGAGGGCTTAAAACCACACACATCGATTCTCTGACAGCTCTGGGGTCAGAAGTTCTAACGCCCAGGCCTGGGCAGGGCTGGTCCCCCCCCCCCCCCGCCCCGGGGCCCCAGGGCCACCCCCGCCTCGGGGGCCTTGACTTGTTCCCCTTTTACCAGGTGAGGTGACACATTCACACATTCCAGAACTAGGATGCGGATGTTGAGGGGGAGGTTGTGAATCAGCCAACTATACTCTACACATCCTTTTTAAAAATCAGAGTGAGACCCTCAGATTCCCTGGTGCCCCCAGATATCGGACCTCGCCACACTGATCTCACCGGGACATGAAGCCTGGGCTCACCGTCGGGCACCACATCCTCTGCTGTCCTTACCAGCAGCTCAGCTCTCACCACCTCCACGAGGCCCTCCCTGATATGCCTCTTTCCTACCCTACAGTCTGGGGGTCCCTCGCCTCTCACAGGCTCCCACAGTCTGATTTCCGTCTTGGTCCCCAGCAAGCCCAGCCCGGGGTGGGGGGCTGCCTTGAGCACCTGTGCTGATCCTGAGCTCTCCTCCACCGTGCTCTTCCTACAGAGGAGTTTCCTCCCTCACAGACAACATTTGCAGGTGCTCCCAGAGTAGACAGAAAGGAAAACGTGACATTTGCGAGACACGGGGCGGTGTCTCGGGACATCTGTGGCTGTCACAACTGAAGGGGTTCCCGGCATCGAGTGGTGGGGACCAGGGGTATGCTCAACCCCCTCCCCCCCCCCCCAGTGCCTGGGACACCCCCAGGCGTGACCGGCCCTACTGCGCATAGTGGGAATCAATTTCTGCCTCAGCCCCTGAATACCGCGGGCGGTGACCAAGATCTGACAGCAAGCAAGCCTTTTGGTGCCACATGAGATCTGGGAGGATGTTCTGACCCGGCCTCAGCGTTTGCAATCTTGGCGGAGGCGGGGGCCTGGGTCCCCTCCCCCACCACCATCAGTGAGGCTGAGGAACATGTTCCTTATCCCAGGCGCCCCTGCCTCCCTGACAGCATGCAGAGGGAGCTGTCCCCCAGACCCAGACCCGAGAGGGTGAGTGACACTGCTCCCATATCCCCGCCACAGCGCTGGGAGGCCTTAGGATGCCCTGCCCCCTGCGGCTACTCTCCCTGGCTCTCCCTGGCCTGTCCTACCCCACCCCACACGTACCCCCTTTTCTCTCCAAGCTCTGCTCTTTTGCAAGGTGCTGCAACTTGTTTTCTAAGAGCCCCCGCCCCAGCTTTCCACCCACAACGATTCCGAATTAGAAGAGTGCTTTGGCCAGCAAGGGCACAAAACCTGTCGATGAAGAAGGGAGCCTCCCCACCTGGGTGTTGGGTCTCTCCTCTCGAGGCTCCTGCTGGTTCCCTGTGGGGTGAAGAGGGATGAATCTTATTCCCCAGACTCTGCCCCGGCACAAGACAGTCACCCATGGGGCTGAGGCTCAACTGTGACCTCTGTCACTTTTTGGCCTCAGGCATGGGGAGTAAACACCATGTGACCCAGTGACCAGTGGCAGGTCTGGATTCCGGACTCTTGGCCCAGAATCACTCGTCAGTGCAAAACACTGGAGAGCCATCGAGAGACCAAAAAAAAAAAAAAAAAAAAGAAAGGAAGAAAAAAGATTTTAAAGCTCAGGGGCTCTTCTGGCGTCAAGAAAACAGGACCTTCGTTAGAACAAAGATACTAACCCTACAAATAGTGAGAATATTGAAGCAGCACCCCAGGGTGGGTGGGAGGGAGCCCTCACAACCAAAGCATGCGTCTCTGCATAACAATGGAAAACGATTAGAAAGTTCACTATCGGCAATCCACCTGCTTTTAATTTTCCCTGGGAGCTGCAACTCTAAACGAAGTCATGGATTAAATATTCTTTCCCAGGAAAATTCTTTGGTTGGCCCCCTACATGCAATTCTTACAGTTTAGAGGGAGTCTTGATAATGTATGGAGGGAAGCTGTAAATTGGACGTTGTTTTCCTTGGGAGTTACTGTATAACAAACAGTGCGATGGGCATGGAAGGGAATTCGGAGACACACAGGGGTTCAGCGCACGTGCTCTGGAGAGTGAGCTCCTGCTGGTTTGGCAATCATTCAAGGTCCCTTTGGGGAAAAGTCTGTGGCTCTAACCCAAATGGACATAGCAGAATGAAATTAAAACGAGAGGCAGGAATTGTGAAGACAAAAAACAAACAGAAGCTGCTTCAATGCTAGGTAACGCTTCGTTCGGAGCCTCTATGTAAATGTGCCGGAAACCCAAAACCATGAAACAAAGCAGGACCTGCAAAAATCAGCATTTTCCCTGATAAGTCCCAGAGTTAGCTCGCAGAGAGTGCGCTCCTGCATTTAAGCGCGGGGAGTGGCACTTCTGCCCGCGGCGGGTCTGGTGCGCGCGTCAAACGATGAGTTTCCCCGCGGGGACGCCCCGCATCGGAGCTCCCGAGGGTAAGCCTCCTTCGGAGTCCGCCAAATGCGTCTCTAACCCTGAAGCTTCGCTTTCTAATTGCAGCCGTCTTAAAACGTGAAACACGAAGGCAGATAACCCTCGTTAGGCCCGATCCTTTCGGGGTGATTCCTGCAGGTAATCCTGCCCGGGGGGAGTGGCTCTGGGACCCCTCCCGCAAATACCGGGGGCCTCTGTCGTCGCCCCGTGCCGGCCGGGGGAGGGGGCCCCGCTGAGGGAAGGGACGAGGAACGGGGAACCAGGGCGGAGACGCAGCCTCCCGCCTCCCGAAGTCGCACTGAGCGAGGTGCCCCGCCCCCAGGCCCAGCTGACGCGGGCGGGGGGGACGCGCAATGCGTTCTCGGGGCCACGGCGCCCCGCCCCCCGAGAGCCCGCAGGGCGTCCTCAGGAGCGGGGGGCAGGGCCCAAGGCGGCCCCGCCCCAACCCCGGCCTCCCGCCAATCAGACGCCGAGAGGGGCGGGCACGCCTGCGTTTCCGGGGGCCCCCGTGGCCCCGCCCCCTCGCGCGGCCGCGCTCCAGACGGCGAGGGGGCGTGGCCTGGACACAGCGCCTATAAAGGCGGGCGGCGGCGGCGGCGCCATTTTGCGAACGGCGAGCATCGGCGGCGGCGCGGAGAAGCGCAGCGGAGGTTTTCTGGTTTCGGACCCCAGCGGCCGGATGGTGAAATCCTCCCTGCAGCGGATCCTCAACAGCCACTGCTTCGCCAGAGAGAAGGAGGGGGATAAACCCAGCGCCACCGTCCACGCCAGCCGCACCATGCCGCTCCTCAGCCTGCACAGCCGCGGCGGCCGCAGCAGCGAGAGGTGAGCGCCCCGCCCCCGCCCGAAGCTTCCAGAAGCGCGGCCGCGGAAGTCCGGGGAGCCCGAGGTCCGCCCCTTTGTCGAGGCCATAATCGCGGCGGGGGCGGGGCGGGTGCCCACTGTCCTCCCCCCCCCACCCTACTCCCGGCGGCCCCTAGGGGTCCCCGGGGCCCGGCGGCGATCGGATTTGGGGGGCGCGAGAGTCCCTCGGACGCGGGGCGCTGTGCGCTGATCTGGGGGGCGGGCGCGGTGTTAGGGGTCGGGGGGGGGGCGGGTCGGGGGCGGGCTGGCCCGAGGCCGAGTCAGGCCCGCGCGAGTGCGTGCTGTGCGGGCGCGGCTGGCTGTCTTTGACCGCGGGACCGCCCCCCCCCCATTCCCCGCCGCGCGGCTGCCCTCGAGACACCCCCACCCCCGGGACCCCGCCACGTAGACGGCCGCGGTTCGGGGGACCCCGGATGGGAGCCGCGCAAGATGGAGGCGACTACGGAGCCTGTTTACGCCGCGCAGCAAATGGCTGCTGGCGCTCGGGCTGCGCCGATTGTGAAAATCTCCCTCGGGGCTGAGGGCCGCGGCGGCGAGATGACGCAACCCTGGGGCCGGTGGGGGGGGGGGGGGCGCCCCGCTGGCCGCGCGCCCGCCCGGCCGACCGGGGTGCCGCCCGGACCCCACGAGCCCGGCGGGGCCGGCCGACGACGAAGGGAGAAGGGGAAGTGGAGCGGGTTGGGGAAGAAACGGGAAGTGGCGGCGGAGGCCGAGTCCGGGTCTGAGGCCCTGGGGGGGCGGGGGGGGGGGTGGAGGACGGGAGCCGGGCGGCGGCGGGGTCGCTGTGCCGGCGCCGCCCTGACAGCGGAAGTGGCGCCGGTGTAAACACGGCCCGGCTCACCGGCGCCGTCGGCTGCAGTTCCAGGGCCTCCGTCACCGCTCCTAACTGCTGTAGTAACCTGGGTCCGGGGCCTCGGTGGTGCTCCTGATGTCCCTCACCCACCCCTGAAGATCCCAGGTGGGCGAGGGAATAGTCAGAGGGATCACAATCTTTCAGCTAATTTATTTTACTCCGTGAGTATGCTCGCGCCGCCCGGGGGGGGGGGGGGGGGGGGCGCACCTGCTTCCCCGCGCGGAGCCTCCTGGGAGCCAAGGTCCCCGAGCCACTTCCCCCTTCCCCCAACCGCGTCCAGATGTCCGCGCGCCCCGGGGGTGGGGGGGGGGGGCAGGTCGCTGGGGGGCCTTCCCCGGGTTGGCTGCTGCGCGGATACAAGGTGCGGACTTGGGGCGCCCCGGCAGGATAATCGGCTGAATGTAACAGAGGAACTAACGTCTAACAACAAGACGAGGGTCCTGAACGTCCAGACCAGGCTCACGGGCTCCAAGCACGTCGACTGGAGAGCGGTGCTGAGTGGCGGCTGCCTGTACATCGAGATCCCAGGCGGGGCCCTGCCCGAGGGGAGCAAAGACAGGTAGGGGCCCCGGGCTGCCTGGGGCTGTCCCCCCCCCCCCCCCCCGTGGGGGGGGGGAGGGGCGGGGGCGTGGCCAGCGGGCCTGGGCCCCCTCGGGGGCGAGGAGGCGCTCACACCCGCCCTTCAGCTTCGCAGTTCTTCTGGAGTTCGCGGAGGAGCAGCTCCACGCCGACCACGTTTTCATTTGCTTCCACAAGAACCGCGATGACAGAGGTGGGGGCCGTCCCGGGGGTGACCGGGTCTGCAGAGGTGATGGGAGAGGGTGTCGTCGCCCCCAAGCACCGGAGCCTCCGGGCCTCCGGTGATGGGCGCGCGGCCCCAGGGCGGCGGTGTCTCTGACGGTGTCTCCCCTGCAGCTGCCTTGCTCCGGACCTTCAGCTTTTTGGGCTTTGAGATTGTGAGACCGGGGCATCCCCTTGTCCCCAAGAGACCCGACGCTTGCTTCATGGCCTACACGTTTGAGAGAGAGTCTTCGGGGGAGGAGGAGTAGTGGCAGCACCGCCCGCCACCCCGGCGCTCTGCGGCGGGAGCCCTCGGAGCCTCTGCTGCGGTCCCTTTGCGTGTTTTGCTTTGCGTGGCCGGCGTGACCGACTGCTTCGCCGAGGGCGCAGGCGGCAGGGTGCTCGCCTCTGCTGGGTGTGTCCGCATGTTGTGATTGTGCAAATAAATGCTCACTCCAAATTAGCAGTATATTTCCTGAAGTTTAATATTGTGTTTGTGATACTGAAGTATTTGCTTTAATTCTAAATAAAAGTTTATATTTTACTTTTTTATTGCTGGTTTAAGATGATTCCAATTGTCCCTGTACTTGGAGAAGGAGTTTATTTGAAGGCTTTTGGAAATCTTCGGTCTCTGATCTTGAGAAGATAGGTGTTACTGCTCTTCCAGTGCTCGAAAACCTGAATAAAAGTGATGACACCTGCAAGACCCGTGTTGGCTCAGTGGTGTTCAGCCGGCCACTGTCCCCACCGCCCGCGACTTGAGGCGGCGGGCGTAGTGTGTCCTGAGCTGAGTGACCCTCGTTCCGGGGGTTGGGGGGGAGAAGCCAAGGCTGAGGCCTCGCCTTCCGGGCTGTGGCCGGGTTCCTGTGGGCTGGGAGGCCCTTCCCAGGCCTTGCTTGGGCCATCTCTGAACCCCACGCTTTCTCGGTCCTTCCCAGCAGCCCCACCCTTGAACCTTAGCTAGTGCCCTTTGCTGGGGTGCTGCCTGGCCCTGAAGTTTCCCCTCTGCCTGAGGCTGGGCTGCTTCTGGTGGCTTGGGGCGTGGCCAGGGCTCCCAGGTCCGCCCCCAGGGGACTGTCCAGGCTAAGGTGTTGGGGAGTGTCTGGGACGTGGCCCCACCTTAGCACCGGTGCGGACCCCGAGTGCACCTGCACCCCTTGGAGAGGGCCCTGCGTGCTGTGCTGTGCTGTGCTGGGGTGGGACTGCGGCCTGCTGGGTCCTGGCAGGTGGGGGTGGGGGGCAAAGGTGGGGAAGCCGGAGGGGCCAGCAGTAGGCGGGCTAGGGGGAGGGGCCCTGAGGCATTAGATCGGCGGGACCGCAGTGCCACCTGCTGGCTGCGTCTGGGAGCATGGCCCAGGGATTCACATCCAGGCCTTGGCTGGGAGACAGGCTGGAAAAGGGGAGCAGGAAAGGTACTCGGAGGGATTGGAGTGTCTCTGGGGCTGGAGAGGGATGTTCAGCTACCTGAGGGTGCAGCCGGTCTTCAGAGGCGTGAAGGGACAAAGCTGGACAACACTCCAGTGCGGGGAGTGCGAGTGTGGACAAGGGGCTCGAGCTGAGGTGCTGAATGAAGGATGAGTAGGAGTCAAGCACAGGCCTTGAGGGGAGAATGATCCAGGGGAGGAAACAATTTGGGCAAGGTCTGGTGGCCAGAAAGCTCCGAGGATAGGCAATGTGGCAGGAGGGGTTGGCCAAAGAGAGCTTGTGGAATGTTGGAAGGAGCCCCACTGTATTCTGAGGGTATTAGGGAGCCATGGGAGATGTTTGAGCAGGAGAAGACCCTGGTCATACCTGGGGATTAGCTGTGATGGGGGAAGGGAAGTGAGGGGCATGACTGGAGTCCCCAGGCAAGGGCAGTGGCACCCCTCGGGGCTTCTGTGTTCATTTTTCAGAGATACTCTGTTCTTTTCCTTAGGTTCCCTGATGAGTCTTCTTGCCAGTTGATTGCATCATCCTATGCTATTAATTAAACACCTACTGTTGGGGGCGCCTGGGGGGCTCAGTCGGTTAAGCGTCCGACTTTGGCTCAGGTCACGATCTCGCGGTCCATGAGTTCGAGCCCCGCGTCGGACTCTGTGCTGACCGCTCAGAGCCTGGAGCCTGTTTCAGATTCTGTGTCTCCCTCTCTCTGACCCTCCCCCGTTCATGCTCGCTCTCTGTCTCAAAAATAAATAAACGTTAAAAAAAATTAAAAAAAACCCACCTACTGTGTGTTAAGCCTGGCTTTCTGCCCTCAAGGCGCTCCCAGCCTGATGGGTGAAGTTCTTAGGTGACAGATAAGGACATAAATACTTCCCAGTGGCGACAGGTGCTCTGGGAGGAGGTGGGAGCAGAGTGAGGGGCGAAGGTGGGCCCAGGAGGGGCAACTTTGTTTGGAGCAGGTGAGATTTGGACGGTCTGGCAGAGGGAACAGCCCATGGAAAGGCTTGGTGGCTGGACAAAATTTAATTTCACGGAGCACCAGGGAGGGGGCCACGGCGGGTGCAGAGACTGGCGGGGTGGCATTGGGGCAGGTGAGTTCAGACTCCTCTGGGGTGGGCTCTGCCGGGTGGGCTGGTGTCTCAGGTTCTGGGGAGCTTTCCCTCCCCCCGGAGACCCCAAGCCATTCTTTTTTTTTTTTTAAGCCATTCTTGACAAGGACGTTCACACTCAGGATCACTGGCCGTCCTCAGCACAAGGGGGTGCTCCAGGGCCAGAGATGCCTCTGCTACCGGCATCGGAGGGACCGTGGCCACCTTCTCATGAAGACAGTGACCATCAGACTCCAGCACTAGAAGGGCATCCTCCTCGCCTCTGCCGGGAGGTGGGCGGAGGGGTCCCACCCTCTCACGGAGACGGTTGATAGGGAGTGTTCACAGCTGGGGGAGGGCTGGGCCGTCGAGCATCAGGAAGCTTCGGGAGGCGCTGGCCATTAGCCCCCTGCCTTCCTGGGGACGACTTGGGCCTAAGTCCCCAGCACGGCAGGGGGCAGGCTCCCCAGAAGAGGCGTCCACATTCCCTCACTGTCGGCTGGCCTTCTGGCCCAGGTCCCCTGTGTGCCTGCCCCCCCCCCCCCCAACAGACAGGCACGCGGCCCTTGGAGGCGTCAGTCCCACAGCAGTGCCAGGGCGTGGCTCAGCGAGGCCTCGGTGGCCTCGGCCAGGTACTCACAGCACAGCCAGTCCTCCAGGCCGGGCAGTTCCCCACCCGAGGCCCGCTCGGCCAGGTGCAGGACCAGCAGCGCGCGGCGCACCTGCAGCCAGGGCCCCAGCAGCGCCCCCTGGCGGTGCAGCTCGGGCCCGGGCCCCCAGAGCAGCGCCCGCAGCGCGCCGCGCGTCTGGGCCGCCGAGGGCCGGGAGCGGGCCAGCCGGGCCGCCAGAGTCTCCAGGCCGTCGGCCAAGGGCGTGGCTGAGGGCGCGGCGAGGCCGAGGAGCGTGGGGAGCAGGCGGCCCAGCTGCGGCGCGTGGGCGCCCGGGGCTCCCGGCGGCTGTGGGTGGACGCGGCCGAAGTCGGCCAGCAGCAGGCGCGGGGGCCCGGCGGCCGCACAGCCCCGGGGCGCCGCCAGCAGCAGGTTCTCCGGCCGCAGCTCCGCCAGGGCCGCGCCGCGCGCCTCCAGCTGCTCCAGGGCCGCGCTCAGCTGCAGCAGGAGCAGGGCCGCCGCCCAGGCCAACTCCGCCGGCCGCCGCCGCGTGCCCACCTCTGCCAGCCACTGGGTCAGCGTGCGCTCCGGCACCTCGGCCGCCAGCACCACGGGGCCCGTCCAGGGCACCCCGGGCAGTGCGCCCTCGGGCACCAGGCCGCACAGCCCCTGGAGGTTGAAGTGTGGGGGCAGTGAGGCCTGCAGCTCCAGGCCCCACGGGCGAGGCTCCTCCGCTCCCGACTTGGACACCTGCGGGGGCAAAGGCGGGCCGTCAGGGCCTGACCGCCGAGACCCCGGACGAGCGCCTCCACCTGCCCGCCCCGCCCCCGCTGCGGTTTCCGGTGGCGGAGGTGGGTTGCCTCGCCTCCGGAGGAAGCAGGTTCAATGTGAATTGGGATGTTCGTGGCCCACGTGATTTTAGGGAGAGCTACGCTAAGGAGGGTGGTGTTTAGGGGTCAGACTGTGCGGCCTGCCAAAGGCGCGGGTTCTTATCGCTCCGGGCAGGGGCAGGGGCAGGGGCAGGGGCGGCGAAGGCGCCAGGGCTGGGCCTGCAGTAGAAACGCAACTGCGGCCACGGTATAATTAAAACTTTCCAGAAGCCTCATTTTTAAAAAGCGATAAGAGACGTGAACGTAATGTTCACAGTAGTTTTTATTTGACCGGATATATCCAAGATGTTACCACAGGCCGGTCATCAACATCGAATCTATGAACGAGGGGTTTTACATGACAGTAATTTTTAGATACTAAGCCTTGGAGATCTGGTGTATGGTTGGCCCTCAGAGCACATCCCGGGCCGGACCAGCCCCGTTTCAAGTGCTCATAAGTCCTACGTGGCCGGTGGCTGCAGGACCGGCCAGCACACGGCTCTTTCTAGCAGGTCAGGAGAGCGTCAGCTCTGGGAATGAGATTCGAATCGCCAGGGGAGGGTTTTTGTGTTTGTTTGTGGATCCAGGATCCAACCGTCAACTGAACACACAGCCAGCGAGAACCTTCTCCCCACGACGCTCCAGTCTGTAAAAATTACGGGCCTGCACTAGCACGTTTTGTCAAATGGGTGAGGTTCCCTGGTGGTGTGGTTTAACAGGAATCTTGTTGGTTTTTTTTTTTTCCTGAGTGGCGCATAAAAGACAGAAGAGCCCTTAGGACAAATGTGGTGATACTCGCATCACCCGGGAGTCCGGGACTCCCCGCAAACGCTCAAGGCACAAAGGAAACGCCCCATACGTTTGGGCAGCTCCTGACGAGGATTATTCAGTGCGGTGAACGCAGCGGCTTTCTAGCGGCAGGGTTCGTCCGAGACTGGTTACAATGCAGATTCCTAGGCTCCTGAGGGGCATGGGGGGGGGGGCGGCAGACAAGACCCCCAGCCATTTGCATGTCAGTGGCCCCACGCTTGAGAAACGTGGCGCTGAGGGCTGTGTTAGGCCATGCTCGCTGCAAACTAGGCAGCTGAGCCCCCGCCGTGCGTGTCCTGGGTTGTGCCTAAGATGGAAAACTGGAAACTTCGGAGGAGGTGGGGTGGGGGCAGGGCTCACCTTGGCCGCCAGGAGGTGCCACGACTCGTCGCCCACCCGCACCATGCGGTAGTAGAGGGCGTCCCCGCTCTCCACGTAGGGCGAGCTGTCCAGGAGGCGGAAGCTGTGGCCGGGGTGGCAGGGGCCCGGGTGGCCCCCCAGGAGCCGGGCCTCGAGCCGGGAGTGCACCGTGCGGAGACCCTCCAGCTGCCGGGCCTCCAGGACGGCGCGCGTGTCCTCAGGGCAATTCAGGTCGTGCCAGGAGAGGCCCAGTGAAGTGTCGAGGGAGCTGAAGGGCGGCTCTGCAAGGGGACAGGCTGGCCGAGCTTGGCCGTCATCCGCCTGGCGCTCGTCCACACTGTGGGACCCCAGAAAGGGCCTCCGGGGCTGCCTTTCCGGAGCGGGGCTGCGGCTGGGGGCCCTGTGGCTGGGCAGAGACTGGGTCCTGGACAGGGTCTTCTTGGGCAGGGGTGGGGGCAGGGGCTGCGGGTCAGCCGAGGGGGGCCCAGATTTCCGGGGGGGCCGGCAGGCCTTGGAGGGCAGCAGGTGGGCGCGGACCTCACCTGGGGGGAGGGAGGGGGAGCGGGGAGGGGGTGAGGCCTCGCAGAGTCTGGGGCCTCGCGAACCTGGCTCCACCCCTCAGCCTCGACTGCCTCAACAACATCCAGCTGCCCGGTGCCCCGTGGGGGTACGAACACCACCCCCCGTTTACAAAGGAGGAAACCGAGGCCCAGAGGAGTGAGTGACAGACCAGTGGTCGAGAAGTGTCCAGCCCACGGCAGGTGGTCCCCTTTGCTGCATGGCTCTGGCCAGATGACCCCCCCGTCCCCCCCCAACCCCGTGAATTCCAGCTTCCTCATTTTTACAAGCTGATGATCCCGGCCTTTTCTTAACAAAGTTTTATGAAAGATGTGGAAACAACCACTCTAAGTGAGCTCAGCCGCCATCGGGCAGGGGGCTCCCTCGAGGGTGACGAGAGACTCAGCCCTTCAGCTCAGCCACCCGCCCCTGCCAGCCCGTGTCCCCCAGCCAGGGCCCCAGGGTGGCTCACCGAGGTTGCCGTAGGTAGGCTGAGTCGGCCAGGTGGGGGCGTCAGGTGCGGGGGTCTCTGTGAGCGTCGGGGGGCTGCTCATGCTGAAGGTCAGAGTTGGGGGCGTGCGTGGGCGGGAGGAGGACTCCAGGGGGCGTGCGCGGGCGGGCCCATGCGGGAGCCAGGAGGGCTCCATGGCGTTGGTGGGGGTGCAGGGACCCAGGCAAGAGGGGCGGTCTGGGTCTTCTTGCCTGGCCTTGACCCGCTGTGTGGCTCTCTCTGGGAGGGTTTGTTGCCCTCTCTGGACTCCTGTCCTCATGGGGCAGGCAGGAATGTCACCCATCAACTTTTCAGGGCAGGGGGAAGGACCCTGTGCCTCTGTGACATGGACAGAATAGAATGTCCAGCTTCGAATGCGGGCCATTGGTGGGGGGGGGGGGTGGGACAGTAGCCAGGGACCCGCTCGGGCTTCCGTCCCAGAGCTCAGCTCCTCTAGCCCCCTCGAGCCAGGCAGTGGGCAGTGGCTCCCCCCCCCGCCCCAGATTCCTGGTCACCCCAACCTCTGCAAGGTACAGCATCTGCCCCCTCCCTGCCGAGCACCCCTCCAGGAGCCCCTACCTGCAGAACTGGAGTGACCAGGGGCAGGGGGTGGGCCTTGGGGACAGACTCCGGGCAGCTGCCACCCCGGCCTGCCAGGACAGTGTGCCTGCGGCCGCTGTGGTCCGGAAGTGCCGTGCAACTGTCAGACCACAGGCCGGTGTGGGGGCCTCTGTGCCACTTCCCCAGCCTGGCTCCCCGCCCGCCCTCCCAGGACACCTCCCTCAAAGGTGGGGAGGGCATTCCAGGCAGAGGGCGCCGCCTGGGCCAGGAAGGGGGGGCCCCAGGGCTGCGAGCAGCGGGGGGTGACATGGGCAAGGTCCAAGGGGTCACCCCAGGGGGCCGGCGGCCAGACAAGTTAGGCTCCCCGTCTTCGGGAGGGCAGAGAGCCCCGGCAGCGCTGGGGCAGCGGGAAACACCACCGCCACCGGGGTGGCTCTGTCCTCTCTCTCTGCTTTCACCGTCCCTCGTGCAGGGCGTCTGAGAAGCCCCCAGCGCACCAGCCCCCCACCCGTCCCAGCTCCACGGAACCCGGCTCTGCTCTGACCCGCTGTGTGACGTTGGGCAAATCGCCACCCCTCTCTGTTCCGGGGAATAAAGGAGAGCAGTTCCCTTGTGCTGCCTCACGACAGTCACACCAGCTGGACTCTTCTTTCAAAAACGAAGGGGCGTCTGGGTGGCCCAGGAGGTGAAGCGTCCGACTTCGGCTCAGGTCGTGATCTCGCGGTTCATGGGTTCGAGCCCCACGTCGGGCTCTGTGCTGACCGCTCGGAGCCTGGCGCCTGATTCCGATTCCGGGTCTCCCCCTCTCTCTGCCCCTCCCCCACTGGTGCTCTGTCTCTCTCTGCCTCAAATGTAAGCAAATATTTTTAAAAACTTTTGAAAACCGGAATCATCTCACTCCCCACCGGAAGCAGATGAAGCCGCTCCGTGAACCCCTTCCTCGCGGGTCCCCTGCCACACCCAGCAGCGATTTGGGTGGGCTTCGGAACCGGCGGCGGGAGGCGGGGTGCGGGCTCCAGGAACCTCGGGGCCGGATCCCACAAATGCTGGGCTGTCCCAGCTGGGGCCAGCGGGGCTGAGCAGGCGGCCTCCTCACTGCCCAAACCCCGATCACGGGTTCTCGTCCTTCCCTTCACGAGACCCTGGGGGCCAGCGGCCAGGTCACGGCTCTGAGCCACGACGACAGGGGGGAGGGGGGCCGTGTCACACTCTCCCCTCAGGCGCAGAATGTAAGGCGAGGCCAAAACAACCCCGCGCAGCGATCTGGAGAAATAACATTTTACCGTCGTATTTACGAAGCCTCGTTGGCTCTGGCCACGGGCTGGCGGTCTGTTTTCGTGAATGAAGTTTTATTAAGAACCGGGGCCGGGCGGGGTCAGGCCAGGGCAGATCCCGTTTTTATCTAAAAGATGACTGTTTCGGTCACCGTGCATACGGGACATGAACTAATTTTGTTTATGGAATGTTGGTCCTGATGACTGTTCTGGGCGCCCCTTAGATGCGGTGCCCGAGGTGAGCGGTTCACCCACCCCGCCCTGGTCCCAGCCCTGCTGTGACAGCCACGTGGCCAGGCCGGGGGTGGCGTGGGGGAGGGGCGAGCAGATGGCCAGGCTGGGACAGGGGTGAGATCTCCAGGGGCTTCTCCACCAGGACGGGGCACGGTGACAAGCAGGTGACGCATGGGGATCCCCTGCCTGCCTCAAGCCGGGCTGTGCTCGCAGTGCCCCCCCCGACCCTCCGCGGGAAGGGGGAGCACAGGGCCTACTGCCGGCACCCCCCTGAGCCCCACTGGGCAGGCCTCCCCCGAGGCTCGGGAACGGGGACCGCTTGCCTCGGCTCACCACGAAAACTGGCCATCCGCCTGTGAGTCGTCCCGTGCCCGCCCCCGCCGGCCGCTCGGCCTCCGTGTCGGGCCCTCTGGGGACTGTCCTCTTCCGTCTGACAAGCAGTCACCGAGTCCTGCGGGAGCCAAAGCCAGGCTCTGCGCGTCTGGCGTGGCCCGGCATGGCCGTGGGATGCTAAGTGCTCACGATTTCACATGACACTGGCCTTCCCGAGAAAAACGCTCTGGTTTTTGCAGCGGGCAGGGTCACGGCCCCCAGGATGTCCAGGTCCAGATGTCCGGAGCCTCTGAACCTGCTATGTGTCGTGGCGGGGAAACTGAGGCTGCAGGTGCGTCTGAGGCTCTGCTTGTTAGGCGAGGGGGTCATGACCCTGGGTTCCTGGGGGCCCAGCGTCCACACAGGTCCTCACAAGAGGGAGGCAGAGAGACGGGGCGGACCCCGTGCTGCTGGCTGTGAGGGTGGAGGAGGGGCCGACGGCCAAGGATGCGGTGCCTCCAGAAGCCGGAAAAGGGGGGAGACGGGGCCCCGGGGGAAGCCGGCCCTGCTGACTCATTTTACAGGTTTGAGCTCCAGGACTAATGAATCTCAGTTGTTTTAAGCCACTGAGTTTCGTTACGAGGGGTCACAGCTCCGGGACTCCCCCGAGAGGGTGCTGGCCGGAGGAAACTGCCCTCCTTCCTAGCTCCATCTGGGAGGGGAAATCGAGACAGGGATGTTCAGCGTCCCTGCCCCGGGCCCACGTGTGCTACCTGGACCTGTGTCCTGTGTTTTGGGGGACCCCATGGACACCCTCTGAGGGGCCCCCCCTCGGTTTCCAGCCACCAACAGGCCGGGTCCTCTTTAGCCGGGCCTAGGCTGCCCCAGGAAGGAGGACCCCTCAGCCACGCCCCTGGAATAAGACGGGATTCAGGAAATCCTGGGTCTTGAACCCGGTTCAAGGGGAAGGGAGGCTCTGAGGGAGGGTCCCATGGCCCAGCACCCTCGCCTCCCGGCTCCTTTTCAATCAGGCACGGGGCGGGGCGGGGGGGGGGGCGCATCCCACAGCCCTGACATGTCCCCAGCTTCAAATGGGGAACTGAGACCCGGAGTGACACCGAGTGGCATTTGAGAACTGCCCCTGGCCACCTCGCCCAGGTCAGAGTCTGCTGACCACTCTGACTCGGCCTACCTCTTTCCAGAAAGAGCGCAGGCTCTCGGGAGCTGAGTTTCCAGCTCAGACGGGCTCTGGGCCCGAGTTTCCCTCACTCTGCAGTGCGGATAAAGCTGCCTGCTCTCGGACGTGCCTGGCTGGCTCCGTCGGAAGGGCCCGTGGCTCTTGATTTCGGGGTCGTGGGTTCAAGCCCCACCTTGAACATAACATAATTAAATAAGTCTTTAAAAAAAAAAAAGCTGCCTGCTTTCTCTCAGAGGCCTCAGAAGCAGGGAAACTGATGGGACCCCTTAGGAGAGGACAGACACCCCCCCCCCCCCCGCCCCGGCCTGGTGGAAGCTGCCAGCTGTGAGGGCACAGCAGGAGTGCCCCACCTCCCCTTAGCTGGGGGCTCTGGGCAGATGCCCTCCATCCTCTGGCCCTCCCTGTGCCTCTCTGTAAAGCGAGGTCATGACAGGACCCGGCTCCCAGGGTGTCACCTGCATGGCAGGAGCTGGGGAACAGCACGCGGGACAGATCGGGCACTCCCGAAGTGCTACTGTAACGTCATCTCAGCAGGCCGCTGTCACTCCACAAACACCTGTTCCCCATGGGGACCCCAGAAGCCACTGCTTCCTGCCCTCACTCCTCCCATGAGAATTAAAAACAAACAGGGGGCGCCTGGGTGGCTCAGTCGGTTAAGCGGCCGACTTCAGCTCAGGTCACGATCTCGCGGTCCGTGAGTTCGAGCCCCGCGTCGGGCTCTGGGCTGATGGCTCAGAGCCTGGAGCCTGCTTCCGATTCTGTGTCTCCCTCTCTCTCTGCTCCTCCCCCGTTCATGCTCTGTCTCTCTCTGTCTCAAAAATAAATAAAAAGCGTTAAAAAAAAATTAAAAAAAATAAAAACAAACAAACAAAAACAAAAAAACTGAGTCTGTTATTAAATCAGCTTCATTTTATTAGATTCCAACCAAATACAGCAGGAGGGGGCTGCGGGGCTAGGGGGCTGGGGGGCTGGGGGTCTTGGTTCCTGTTAGGATGGGGGGCTGGGGGGGGTCTCGGTTCATGTTGGGATGGGGGTTGGGCAGAGGGGGTGGGAGATCCCACTTTGCTGACTTTCCGTCAAGTCCTAACGCTGCTGTGAGAACACACCCCTCCCATCTTTGACGATGGTAAAGGCACTTGGATGTCATTTTGAGGGGCCCTTGGGGTTGTTATGGCAACCAAGGTTAGGAGGATGTGAAGGGGGAAAACTAGTCAGTTCTGCCCAACTCGGGTGGGGTTTGGGGTCGCAGGGCACCCCCTTTGGCCGTCACCATGTCCGCCACGAGTGAGGTTGAGGCGGGGTCAGCGGCCCGTCACCCGGCCCCGCTGGCCCGTTTGCGGCCGTGGGAGAAGGACCAGGGCGTCCCGACGCTTGCAGCCACACATCCCGGGGAGAACGGCCCGTACCCCCCTCCGAGGTCCGTGCGAATCCTTTGCCCCAAACCCCCAGTGTGCACCCAGCTTTGTCTCTGGCTCCTCTCGGAAAGATCTTGAAGGATCCAGGATCCCAGTCAACCGCGAAGCCCATCCATGGGCCTGGCCTCTGTATATGCGGTGGTGGATCTGACCTCAGACCCATTTTACAGATGAGGACACTGTAGTCCTCAGTGGTTCTCAGTCACCAGATAAAATTACCCACGTGGGCAGGAAGAGGGCTGGTTTCGAGCCTTCCTGTAAGGTCCTTGAGAATACTGTCCCCACCTCCTGGCGGGCGGCCAAGCTCCTGACTAGTCGAGGGGTCCCGCAACATTTCCCGCGCCCCTTCCCCCGATGATGGCCTGTCATCTGGCCCAGGTGGAGGGCGGGGGCGATAATCAGCCTGGGAGAGGCAGGGTCACGGATGGACCCAGTGTGGTGTCTGAATATTTCTGCAAAACCTCAGTTCCTGTTGCTTACCCCCAGTGATGGGGAACTCGCTATCTGAAGAGTAAAGGGGCAGTGACCTTGGGCAAGCTCTTCCTCAGCCTGAGCTATAGTCTGCCCTCGCCTCCCTTGATCTTAGCGCGAGTTCTGCCCCAAAGGGGCAGACACCGAGGGACCTCTGCTCCCAACAGCCGGGTCCAGACCCTCCCTGCAGCCTGCACCCCGTCCTGGCCTCGTTCTCCATGGCTGCCCCTGTAGCGCACCTAACGGGGACCCCAAGAACCTCCCACACTCTCTGGCCTCGCTCCCCGCACGCGCGGTGGGTCACAGGGCTGGGCACGGGAGGGCCACCCTCGGGGCTCATCTGAGGCTGGCTCAGGGGTAGTGTGGACTCAGGGAGGAGGCTCACTCCAGAGGCCATGCTCCCGAGCCAGGGGCCAGGGCAGCTGTGCCTCCCGTGTGGCATGGACACAGGAAGCAGGTGGCAGCCGTTAGGGGTGCCGGAGGGCGCTAGGGAAACGGCTTCTAGTGGGCAGCCCGCCCTGCTGGGCCAGGGGTCCTGGTGGGAGGGAGTCTGGGGGCAGAGACGGGGGCGGGGAGGGGGGCTAGCAGGCCGCGTGCTGGGCCCCTGGGGGGAGCATTTACACGCTCAGCCAGACTTTCCTCCAGCCCCGAGATGCCCGGTGGGTCAGGAGCTGGGTGTGAGCTGAGCGTGTCCTGGCTGGGAGCCGACCGTGTTCCCAGCGTAGGCCGGGCACGTCCCAAGTGTGAGCTGTGTGTCTCGGGTGGGCCGTGTGTCAGCTGCGAGTGTCCTGAGTGCGAGTGGGGTGTGTCCCAGGTGTGAGCGGTGGTCTCCCGAGAGCTGTGCAGGCCCGCCGGGAGCTCAGCGGCCGGGCGCACCTGTTCGGGGTCAGCCGGGTAGGAGGTGTGAGCGCTCCGCCTCGTGTGGGTTGTGTCCTTGGTGTGAACGCGTGCGTGCCGCTGGATGTGAGGTGCGGTGTGGGGCATCCGGGTGTGGCCCGTACGGGCTTTCGCGGGCCTCCCCCGGGGGCCGGGTTGCTCTCCGCGCGTTGGACCATCTCCCCCCTCCCCGCCCCCCCCCCCCCCCGTGTGAACTACTTGCTCTGGGGAGGAGGCTGGGGGGCGGGGGGGTGGCTGGCGGCTCCGGCGGCTCCGAACTCCCACCCCGCCCAGCTCGGGACCCCGGCGGGGGCAGGAAGACGGGGTGAAACCTTTAGAAAATGCTTTGCGAAACAATGCAAAAATGCGTCCTGATGAAAAAAGTCCTGTGGTCGGGTCTCTACAAAAAAAGGGGAAGTTCCGCCAGGAGGCGGCCGCGGGGAGGGAGCCCCCCCCCCCCCCCCTCCCCGCTCCGGGAAATGCATAGGTGGTCGTCAGCCGGGCCCGCGTGGGGGCGCCCGGACCCTCTCAGATCATCTTCATGGTGAACTTGCGCGCCCCCCCCTGGCCCGCGGCGGCGGCCGGCCCGTCCACCTTGCGGAAGGAGTACTCCACCGAGAAGTTGTTCTTATGCTGCCCGCGGCCGCGGCTCCACACGAACAGCAGCAGGAAGCAGAAGAGGACGACGCCCAGGAAGGTGATGCAGCCCATGGCGGTGGACACCAGGATGGTGGTGAGGTCCAGCGGGAAGCGCGCGGCCGCCTGCGTGTCGTTGCGGGCCTCGCCCGGGGTCCGGTTGGCGGCGGGCTCGGGCTGCACGGTCAGCGTGGCGAAGTAGGTGTCGTTGCCGCCCGCGTTGCTGGCCACGCACGTGTACGTGCCGCTGTCCTGCGGGCGCGCGCCGCGGATCTCCAGCGTGCCCCCCGGCAGCACGCGCGCGCGCCCGGCGCTGGCGGCGGTCACGGCGCGGTGGCGCGGCGTCACCCAGGCCACGGCGGGCGCGGGCTCGCCCTCGGCGCGGCACTGGAAGCGCACGTCGTCGCCCGCGGCGGCCGTGACGCGCTGCAGCCGCCGCTCGCGGATCTTGGGCTTGCGGCACACGAAGTACTCGAAGAGCACGGAGTCGGGCAGGTTGCGCAGCGCGTCGCCGCGCACCTCGGCGGGGGTGGCGCAGGCCGGGAGCCGCCCGTCGAAGTTGAGGGTCTTCCGGCGCTGCACGATCCAGAGCAGGCGACAGTCGCAGGCCAGCGGGTTCCCGTCCACGCGCAGCGTCTCCAGCGTGTTGACCGAGTGGAAGGTGCTCTCCTCCAGCGTGGACAGCAGGTTGTTGGAGAGGTTGAGCAGGCGGATCTGCCGCAGCCCCAGGAAGGCCTGCGGCTCCACCACGGCCAGCAGGGCGCCGGCCAGGTGCAGCTCGCGCAGGCGGACCAGGTCGCGGAAGGAGCCGCGCGGCACCGTGCTGATGGGGTTGTGGGACAGGTTGAGGCAGGTGAGGTGGGCCTGGTGGCGGAGCGCGGCCGCCGGCACGGCGGTGATGTTGGTGTGCGTGACGGACAGCGAGGTCAGGTTGAGGCCCTGCAGGCTGCCGGCGGCCACCTCCTCCAGCAGCGGCCAGTTGTCGATCTCCAGGTGCAGCAGGCCGGGCAGCCTGCGGAAGTTCTGGTCCTCCAGGGCGGCGATGGCCAGGTGGCGCAGCCGCAGGGCGCCCAGGCCCCGCAGGTGGCCCAGGGACTCGCCCGACAGCGCCGTGAGGTTGCAGCGCTCCAGGGTCAGCTCCTCGAGCGCCAGCAGCCCCGCGAAGGCCCGGCGCGAGATGAACACCAGGTGGTTGTCGCCCACCTCCAGCCGGCGGAGGCTGCGCAGGTCCTGGAAGGTGTAGTCCAGGAGGATGACCAGCTTGTTCTCGCTCAGGTCCAGCAGCGTGAGGTTGTCCAGGCGCGTGAAGACGCCGGGCGGGAGGAGCTTGAGCAGGTTGCCCCGGAGGCGCAGGACGCGCAGGCGCGGCAGGTTGGCGAAGGCGCCCGGCTCCACGTGCGCGATCACGTTCTCGCTCAGGTCCAGCTCCTCCAGCAGCGGCAGCGCGGCCAGGTCGCCCGGGTTCAGGCAGCGGATGCGGTTGCGGCTGAGCTCCAGCAGGCGCGTCTCGGCCGGGATGCCGTCGGGCACGGCGGTCAGCCGGCGCCGGGGACAGGCCACCGCGCGCGTCTGCGCCGTGCACTCGCAGCGGGCGGGGCAGCCGCCGGCCGGGGGCGGCGCCGCGGGCAGGAGCAGGAGCTGCAGGCTCAGGACGCACAGCCAGCAGGTCATGGTGCGGAGCCTGGGCCTAGGGCCGCGCCACCATCCTCGTGGGCACCTGGGGGTTGCGGGGGGGGGGGGGGGGGAGCAGCGTTAGCACGCGTGCGCAAGACGCGGTTCTCCGCCGTGGGGCCCGCAGTCCCGCTCCTGGGCGCGCCCCCACAAAACCTGTGCCCGCGGTACCCACCACAGCCAACAGGTGCAAACCACCCAAATGCCCATCAACAGATGAACAGAAACGTGCTCCGTCCACACGGAACGTCACTCGGTCCCCAGCAGGAGCGAGGCGCCCGCCCCCGCCGCCCCGCGGACGGACCCCGAACACACGGCGCTCAGGGAGGGAACCGGGCACGAGACGCCACGCGAGGTGTGAGTCCGCGGGTGTGAAACGTCCAGAACAGGCTCATCCACGGACGGGAAGGGGGCTCCTGGGGGCCGGGGGCTGGGGAGGGGGTGAGGGGTGACAGCGCACGGGGACGAGACTTCTTTTGGGGGTTATGGAATGTTCTGGATTTAGACAGTGCTGATGGTTGCACAGCTCTGTGAATATACTAAAAGCCGCTGAAATGTATACTTTAAATTTTCTTAATGTTTGTTTATTTTTGAGAGAGAAAGGGAGTGTAAGCGGGGGAAGGGCAGAGAGAGAGAGAGGGAGACACAGAATCTGAAGCAGGCTCCAGGCTCCGAGCTGTCAGCACAGAGCCCGCCCGATGTGGGGCTTGAACTCACCAACCACGAATTCCTGACCTGAGCGGAAGTCAGACGCTTAACGGACTGAGCCACCCAGGCGCCCCTGAAATGTATACTTTAAAAGGGCAAGTTTGTGTTATGTGAATTTTATCATAATAAAAAATAAATTGCAAGAGGAAACATTTATTGAACTGGAGAACTTCACAAATCTAGGTTAAATTTTGGGGTACAGCCCCCAGAACACTTACTGACTGCCTACTGTATACCAGTCTCCAAACACACTGATGAACAAGGCAGGTGTAGACCCCGACCTCCTGGGGTTCACATCCACCCTGTGGGGATACAGGTGGTCTAAATATCCCCCCCTGCACCCCCCCCCGGAGGCCTTACCAGGCCAGCCCCCCACCCGTCTTGCCCTTCCTCAGTTCCCTGTGTCTACACCGGTCCAACCAGCACATGAAATTACAGGTTAACACCCTGTTCGTTGTCTGCTCCCTGTGGATTGTAACCTCTCCAAGGCACTTGTCTTCATCACTTCCGGTTTCTGAGAGCCTAGACCCGGCACCTGCTTGATGACCTTCGGGGCTCAGTCAACACAAGCAGCAAGACCAGAGAATGTGCCCCGGGTGCTCTGAAAGGAAGAGTCGGTGATCCCGGGGGAAGGAGGTGCAGCTGGAAAGGTGACACGTGAGCTGAGACCCAGATGTGGGTGGACCCTAACGCAGACACAAAGGACGGTCAGGGAGGTGCCTGTGGTGTCCGGGGAAGGGAGGGCCGGGCTGGCGGAGCAGCCAGTGCAAAGGCCCTGAGGCAGAAGGAGTGAGTGAAGGGGTTGGGGGAGGGAAGCCAGATGGTGTGGGGTGTGCAGGGCCCCGGGCCTGCCCATCTCGCCTGCTGGCCCCGCCACCCCTTACCCCTCCCCGCACTCTTCTGGGCTGCAGCCCAGATCCCGGGGGTCAAGGTGGGGTGTGGGTGGGGAGGCTCCAGCCAGATGGCAGGGATGGGGGCTGCCCCGTCAGCCGGTCCGCTATTTTCGGCATCTTAGCAGCTGCAGCCCCCCAAGGCTCCCCCGGACCCCCCCCCCTCGTCCCAGGAGAGGCTGCCTGTTTCCGTGCTGTCCCCAGAGGCCCGGCTCGGCAGGGGCTCAGGCAACAGATCCTCGTCGGCTCAACATCTGTGAGGCCAGCGCCTGCCTTCCTGGGCCCTTTGGGGAAGTAACACACGGAGTCCCCGAGTAACTGCCACCGAACGCTGGGGGAGAGTCACGTAACGGGGGGAGAGTCTGCACTCTGCAGGTGCCATCCAGTGAAGATGAGGTCACCCTGGGGCAAGGCGGCCCTCGTCCAGCCACCGGCGATTTGACGAAGAGCGGAGATTCGGACGCAGACGCGCGGGCAAGACGGCTCCGTGTCGGCGGGTTGGAGGGTGCACCCGCGAGCCACGGGACACCGCACGTCACCGGTCACCCCCAAGAGCTGGAAGAGGCAAGGGAGGATCCTCCCTCAGAGCCCTGAGCGGGGGCCCAGCCCGGGGGGAGGTCCCTTGAGTTTGCGCTTCTGGCCTCCGGAACACAGAGAGAACACACTCCTGTCGTTTTCAGCCGCCGCGATTGTGGTGTTTTGCGAAGGGGGCCTCGGGGCACTGGCGCAAGACTTCAAGAGGGGCCGTGGATCCCTGACAAAGACCGCGCGGGAGCAGACGCCGTGGCCACGCAGGTTTGCTGCCTGTCGCGTGAAAGCGCGGACTGGGGCTAACCTACGTGTCCATCAGCGGGGGAGGAAGTAAGCTGTGACCCCCGGTTGTGGCGGGGCTCTGGGAGACACGGACGGACCCGCAGAGAAAGACAGCCGGGGTGCAGTTAGACGGGGCTTAGAGACAAACCGGTTTGCCAAGCAATTACAGACAGCATAGCCCTGTTCATGGCAAAATACGGGAACACAGAACACCAAACGGAACTCTCGACTCGGGCGGACGCGTGAATCCGTGGGCAGGTGCCCCCCCAAAACGCCCGGGGACTCACACACCGCACGGGACAGCACCGTGAGCGGTGGGAAGGGGGTTGCTCGCTCTCAGCTCACACCGCGAGGAAAGCAAGCATCATCCGGTGTCCGGGATGTCACGGGTCCCCGCTCCCTGCCCTCGGCTGGCGGACGTGGGGAGGCTGTGGGAGGGAGCGAGAGCTGGCTGCTTGTGCCCTCCCCCTGCAGCTGTCCTTAATTCTGACCTGGGCATTGCAGGGACACGGTCTTTCCCCAAGGCAAACTTCCTTCTGAGGCTGTTTTTCTAGGTCATTCCCCCCATGTTGTTGCCCTGAACAGCACACGGAGAGGCCGTGTCCCAGGAGGGGACAAGAGAGCCAGAACGGACGGTGCCCTGTTCAGCTGCCCGACTCACAATTCTGGCAACTTCCTACCTTAAGCTAGTCCCTGAGTGTGAGGTTACTCCTAGGTCCCTGTCCCAGCCTGTGCTGTTCCCTGTGGTCAAGGGGTAACTGTCCTCTCCCCGGAGAACTGGGGACAGGGCCTCTGACTGTAAGGACTTGGGGCCTCTCTGGCTTTGCCTCAACGAGGAAATGGGCGGTATGGCTCAGCCCCCAAACAGATTCCTTGTGCGGGCAGAACTGCCTGCTTTGTTCTTTCTGCAGCAGAGAATTTCAGCCCCCTCGAGTATAATTCAGTCCTCCCTGAGGCCCCCAAGGCCCTGCACGACTTGCCCCCGTCCCCTCTCTGCCCTCCCCTCCTCCCTCTCTCCCCCTTGCTCACTCTGCTCCAGCCACACGGGCCTTCGTGCTGTCCCTCCAACGCGCCAGACAGGTCCTGCCCCAGGACCTTTGCACACGATGTTCCCTCTGCCTGGAACACCTTCCCTGCATGGCTCTCTCCCTGACTTTATTTGGGTCTCACCCCTAATGTCACTCCCCTGGTGACTCTCTGTACTGCAGTCCCCATCCTCATCTATTTTTTTTGAGGACGCTCTACACCCAAAGTGGGGCTCAAACTCAAGAGTTGCACGCTCCACTGACGGAGCCAGCCAGGTGTCCCCATCCTAGTCTCTCTAAATGCTATTAAACCCTTGTTTATTGCTGGTCTCCCGTCAGCCGGACTGTGAACCTCCCCCTCCTCCTCCTCAGGGCAAACGCCTCTGCTCTGTGCCAGCCCTGGGGTCAGGGCTCTACCTGGATGGTCCCACAACAATCACATGGTGGGGGGGGGGGGGGACACGCTGCTGTCACCTTAACTTTACAGACAGGAACACTGAGGCTCAAAGCAACCTAAGTCACCTGCTCTGGTCCACACAGCACATCAGAGGTGGCAGGGGACGGTCTCGGGCGAAGCCGGCTACGATTTGCAACACGGCTCTGCTTCTCCTGGTCCTAGTTTTTAAGAATTTTTTAATTGAGTATAGTTGGCATACAACGTTACCTTAGCTTCGGGGATGTCCTTAAGAATGACTTCTGTTGTCACCTCTGGAGACACCATCACGCTGTTTCCCCTCATTCACTGCCTCTGTCCACCAGTCAGTCAACAAACACCTACCATGTGGGGAACATTTTCCAGGTCCGGGGGACACGGAGCACGGAAGACCGAGAGCTCGCTTTCTTGGAGCCGAACGATATCAAAGGAGGTAAATGCACGCGCCCTCTCCCGCCTCCCGGGGCCGCCGGCGGAGAAACGTATATCCAGGGAAGGGACGGCGTGGCGAGGGGGCTGCGAAGATCTAATCTACCGAGAGAGGAATGTTCCATCAGAGACCGAGCAGATGGCTCAGGGGGGGCGGTCGGGTGGAGGACACATCAGGGGCAAACGCCGCGAGCGGGGGCCGCGCGGTCCAGGCAAGGTGCTGAGGCCAGAGAGGAGGGCGGACTGTTGAAAAATTTTAAGTTGTTTTTAAGTTGGAAAGAATTCTCAAAAATTAGCCGGCACAGGATATGGGTAAGGACGAAATCTGGAAGGCATCAGGCGACGAGAGGTTGGCCCGGCTTATGGTACAGCAGGTGCTGTCCGTCCCCGCCCCTTGTGACCTGTGATGAGCAGTGCACCCTCTCTGTGCCTTGCCTGTCACAGGAGCGGGGCCGCCCAGGCTGGGACCCAGCTCGTCACCCGAAACCTCCTCTCAGGCACGGCCTCGTCGTCTCCACGGGGGCGGGGGCGCGGGGGGCCGGAGCTTCTGACGCCTCCCCCGGAGGTCCTGGGTACCCCCTGTGTCTGTCGCTCTCGGATGATCGAGGGGCTGGGCATCCCGGGAAGGAAGGGCCCCTCTGCAGACCGGTTTCCTCTCCCGGGGCCTCAGGGTGGCATCAGGAGGCCGGGACCCTGGGTTCCCTCTCCGGTAGAGGTCTGGATTCGGGTCCTGCCTCTGCGGGGTCGTTAGAGACCGGGGCCCGTTCCCTGCGGGAGGCGAAGGGGTCAGCAGAACAGATGCTGCAGGAAGGGCGGGCCAGGGCACAGGCGGGGCGGTGGGACCGCTTCACCATTCTCTGCCCCCCGGGGCCGCGGCCCTGGGGGAGGTGACGCCCACCTGCGCCCAGACCCTGCGTCCCCGCCCTGCCCAGCACCTGGCACCCACCTGAGGCCCCTCCTCCCGGCTGCCCAGACTAACTGCCACTGTTAGCTGATGACCCTGGTTTTGTGTCTCGGGCAGCACGTCTCCCCTGAGCTCCAGTCCTGGGGACCCGGCCGCATGCCCGACCTCTCCTCGGGGTGGGGGGGGTGCAGCACCCAGGCAACGGGGAGCTGTCCCTGCTCCACCCCCCCCGCCCCGCCTCCCGCACAAGCTGGGATCGTGGCAACCCCCCACCCCCGGCCAATCCGTCAGCAGGTGCCGTGAGCCCCACCTCCGAGCACATCCCAGCTCCCCCTCGCTCTGGATCTCCTGTCACTGCTGGGCCACCGCCAACCCACTGCAGGCCAGCTCACACCTGAGCTCTCAACAGACGTCCTCTGCGGCCTCAGGGTTCCCATCTGCACAATGACACCGGGGGATGTGGGAGGGTTGGATGACAGCCGTCACCACTGAGGGGTGACGTCATTCTCCGGGGGGCCGTCCCAGGCACTGCGGGGTGTTCAGCAGCGTCCCCGGCCCCCACCCGCTCGACGCCAGGGGCATCGCCAGTCATGACAACCACAGATGTCCCCAGACGGGGAGGCAGGACCACCCCAGGTGACAGCCCCATCTACGGATGCGCGGCACACGGCAGGCGCGCACTTGACGCCCCAGGAGGAAGTGAGCTGATTATCAGCCTGTGTTACAGACGGGAGAGCAGAGGCCCAGAGAGGGGAAGCCACCTGGCCAGGGCCACGGAGCAGGTGACAAGCAGATCCGAGACTCGAGCCCACGCCCCGTTCTCCACGGCTCTCCCAGGGTCAGGGGACCCCCGTCCTCCACAGAACCACGACCTCTGTCAGCTCCGCAGACCCAGGGGCCTGCCCTGAGCCAGCCGGGCAGGACGGTGGGGCCCCTGGGACCGCAGCCCCTCCTCCCACACCACACAAAGCTTTGGGGTCGGCAAGCCTGGGCGCCGGCATGAGGGCCGAAGGGCATTTCCTCCCTGCTGTGGCCAGGTGACGGTGCTGCGCCCGGGAGCCCCTCCAGGGCCTCTGCCACCCCGTTTTCCAGCCGGGCGAGCACTCAGGGGGCTGGTCGCCCGAACCTCCCCGCCCTTCTTCCCACCTGCATGCAAATCCCTCGGGGGCCGAGCCATCCCGGCCCCCGCATCCAGTGGGCAGGTGACTTGTGTTGCAAGGACAGAGTGTCACTGCCATGACCAGGCCCTCTGCAGGGCGGCTGCGGTCACCGCGGACGGGGGTCCGGGGGGTGGAGACACCCCACTACCCGGTCACCCTGTGTGCCCATTTCTCCTCCTGAAACCTACCGTGTGGCAGGTCCCGACCGGGGCTGGGCCTTTGTGGCCGCATGTGTCCCGTTTCAAGTTTTTAACTCAGCGTCTTTAGTTCCCTCACGGCGTCGTGCAACCATCACCTCTCTCCAATTCCAGAACATTCCATCTCCCCAAAAGGAATCCCCGTCCTCATCAGCCATCACCTCCACCCCCCTCCCCAGCCCCCACGTTTCACACACGTGGACTCACACCCCGTGTGGCCTCTCGTGTCCAGTTCCCTCCCGGGGTGTCGTGTTGGGGGGGCAAGCAGACAGGAATCGTGAAAATGGTTACCGGCAGCAGGATGGTTTGGGAAAAGTGGGGGGGGTCTGTTACGGTCTGATGCTTGGTCCCACAAGGCCTGGGGAGGCCTCGCCGAGTTGACCTGAACGGGAGGGCTGGCGGAAAGGCCACTCCTACGATGCCTATATCCTGCTCCCTGGAACCCCTGAATGTCACCCTAGGTGGCCACCAGGATCCTGTTTGCCAGTGACCTTAAGGATACCGTTGAGCTGACCTCAAGATGGGGACACTGTCCCAGACGACTGGGGGGGCCCAGCATCCCCACGAGGTCCCCACGAGAGCGAGGCAGAGAGCCGGGCGGACCCCGTGCCGCCGGCCGTGAGGAAGGAGGGGCCGTGGGCCCAGGATGCGCGCCTCTGGAAGCCGGAAAAGGGGGGAGACGGGGCTCCCTGGGGCCCCGGGGGCAACCGGCCCTGCCCACGCCTGGGTCTTAGGACTTCTGAGCCCAGAGCTGTCAGAGAACCAGTGTGTGTGGTTTTAAGCCCTAGGTTGGTGGCGGTTTGTGACAGTGGCCCGGGAGAGGCGTGTGGTCTTGAAGAGGTGGGCGGAGGTCCCCGCGGAGCTGTGGGCCTCCTTCCAGGGGCTGGGGAGAGCAAGCGGCCGAGCTCCCCACGGGGTGCCTCAGCACCAGCTCACGGGTGGGGGGGCCCACGGGGAGGGGCCCTGACATCTGTCCATCATGGCGGGACCTGGGCAATTGCAGAGCCCTCCCTCCACACACCGCCCCCCCCAAACTGTCCGGGGACTAATTTGCCATCAAGCTCTGAGGCCAAGGAGGAGGAGAGTGTGGCTGGGGTACCCTCGCCCCTCCCCTGGGACAGAGGCGGCCTGGCCAGGCCCCCAGAACCTTCCACCCACCTCCTCTGTTCTGAGTGAGCCTGCTCCCCGTCCAGGCCACAGGAGACACATCCTCCCACCCCTGCCAGGCCAGGGGATGCTGAGGACTGCCTAGGGCAAGGCCGGGCAAGCAAGGCCGGGCAAGGTCCCCCTGGAGGCCACAGCTGAACCCACGGGGCAGCCTGGGGGGGGGCGGTGGAGACGGTGGAAGCTGGCAGCTGGACCCCCCCCACCCCCCCCAACAATGGGGGCAGGAGGGAGCACGGGGAGTCTGCTTTGGCAGGGTCTAGAAACGTCCCCCACTTAAGCTTCTAGACAGACTCGGAAGGTGGGGGCCCAGCCGCAGCAGCACCCGGCCCTCTGAGGCCCTGCTTTTGGGGACACACGGCCGACCCCCCCTCCGCCGTTTGGTGCACTGTGTGTCCTAGATCCACACCCTCCTGGGGCTTTCATCCATGACAATTCATTAAGCTCTAATTAGTCTCCCGTCTGCCGACAGTCCCTTAACCCCTTGGGGGGCTGGGGGCCTCCCGACCCACTTTCCTTGCAGCCTGTGCACGAGCACTGTCAACTGCCCTCTACAGGTGAGGCTTCTAGATCGGAACTACTTTTCGAAATGCTCACCATAGACCGTGGCCGCTCACCCGCCCGCCCAGCCGCGAGGGCGGCAGTGATGAAGCCCATTCGGAGAAAAGGAGACTGAGGGTCAGAGTGATCCCCGGCGCATCTAGCCTCACTGAGCTTAAGGGTCAACGTCTGGAGGTGCCAGCTCCTTTCCGTTAAGTGCGAGAGCCCCGCTGGAGGGCAGAGGACGCTCTTCTGAGGCCCGGGACTGACACGGGAAGATGATGACGGCTCACTCAGGCCCACCTGGGACGAGCTTTGCCTGCAGAGTTCCCCGAGAGGCTGTCTACCTGGTGACGAGGTGGTGACTCAGGGGTGCCCAGGAATGACAGCACTGTGGGAAGAGCAGTCGGGCTGCTGGCTCACATCTGCCTTCCGTGCCCACTCAGCGAGGCACCTTCAGATCCCGGGCTCCGTCTGGGGGCGGCTAGGAGCCGCCCCCATTGTACAGAAGAGCACACTGAGGCTGAGCAGACACCAGGCAGAGCTGTGGGGACCCAGCAGCCACCGGGCCCGGCGCGCACCCGTCTGTTAGGTCAGCCTCAGAGCTGGAGCTCAGAGAGGGGCCATCCTATGCCGGAAGTCACCAGACGGGACGGGGAACGGAAGGAAAGCCCGGGTGCGGGAGGCTGGCTCCGGCCCTTCCGAACCCCCGTCCCGGGGCTGGGCTGTCACCCCGTGCCGTCCAGGTGGAGTGCAGGGCGTCTCTGGGGTCTCCCAGTTCCCAACCTGCCCCAGATGGCAGCTGCTTTGGCTCAGAGGTGCCCGTAGCGCGCCTCGGCCGATACTCCTGACACAGACAAGCCCCTCCTTGCTCACCGCCTCATCCGCACTGAGACCCTGTGTCCTCTGCCTTCTGTCCCTCAAATGCCACGCTCTTGGCAGCCTTCACACCCCGTCCAGGGAGGCCTCCTGGGTTGCTCCGGGTCTCACAGCCCTGCCGGTCCAGAGGTCCCCTCACCCACCAAGTCCCAGATGGTCCCTCAGCCTGATGTCACGTCACACCAGACACCCCCTTCCTACCCCCTGCCGGAAGCAAGAGGTTCTCAACCACCTCTGTGCACACATGGATCCACCAGGGGGTTGCTTGTTCCTAATGCAGCGTCGGGGCCCGAACCTCAGAACTGGGGGGCTGAGGTGCCTGGGTCTTTCGCGCCCAGAGCACGCTTTGAGGAAACCAGTTATTAAAGCGGTTTGCAAGTAAGGACCGGGTCTTTTCTTGGGCCCAGACCGAGGCACAGGGCACCGTCCCCCCTCGCCCCAACTTGTTGAATGGGGCTCACCGGCCAGGCCCCACGGGCCCAGGGGGCACCCAGGCCCAAACTCAGGGGACAGAAAGAAGCTTTCCGCCCCATCCTTGGTGTTGTCTGGACACAGGCCCACAGCGCAGAGGGCTCAGCCCTGCGCCCCGAATGCCTCCCCACCGGGCTGAGCTGTCCCCAGCCCAAGAGAGGGAGCCTGTCTGGTGTGGACCCCAAACGCCCCCTTCTCTGTCCTGGCATCTCAGCACCTCCAGGCTGGCCCAGACCCCGCTGCAGGGGTGAAGCCCCTATCCCCGCCGTCTTCCAACAGCACCCCCCACCCCAGGACCCTGCCAGTGCTCCCTTCTTCCCCCATGGAAGGGAGCGCATCCTTCCTGGTGTCCTCGCCGCCCCAGAGAGACGCCCACCCGGCTCCGCGCTCCTCAGCGCCCCAGGGGAGGGGCGAGGGGACCCCAGCGTGGGGAGTGGCCCCCAAAGTTTCCAGGGGGAGCGCCGGGGGTCTGGCGGGGAGCGATGCGCCCAGGAGGGGCGGCGCGGGGCGAGTGCCCAGGGCGAGGACGGGCGCGCGCGGGGGTGGGGGGGGCTGCGGGGCGCGGGCGGAGCGGGGTCGCCGGCCCGCGCGGCCACTCACCTGGGCGGCTCCGCCGCGGACACGGCGCGGGCTGCGGCGCGAGGGCCGCCCGGAGCCGACACGAGCCGCCGCCGCCGCCGCCTCCCGGGCCGCCGTGCGCGCCCCCGCCGCGCGCGCCCGCCGCTCTCCCCGGCTGGCGGGGCGGGGGCGCGCGGGGCTGCGCCGGGCCGTGCGCGCCGCCCGCTCGCGGGGTGCACGGCGCCGGGGCCGCAGGTGTGCGGGGTGCGCGGGGCCACGTGCGCGCAGGTGCCAGGACGCGCGCCGGGGCGCAGGGCGGGGACGCGAGCAGGCCTGGGGGCGCGTGCGGTCAGTGTGCGCGCTGCCCGCGTTGGCGCCAGTCCGAGGACCCCTGGAGCCGTGGCCTTGGTGGGCCTGCTGAGGCGGTGGCGCAGGAAACGCAGGGGCGCCCCGGCTGGGCCGCTCGGGGACCTGCCCGCTCCTCGAGGCCTCCTCCTCCGTCCGGGCCTCCGCCACCTGGCACGTGTACACCTGCCCCAGCCTCTTCCGCTCCAGCCGGCCCCCCACATGGGCCCCAGAGGCAACCGAACCACTGTGCTCCAGAACCGACCGTGGCTCCTTATTGCCCTCAGGAACGTGTCTAAACTGAGGGTGTGTTTCTGGATCCGCGGCACCCCCTTTCTTCCCACCCTCCCCTTCCTGCTCCTCCTCAAGCACCCGTGCTGCTGCCTGCCTCGGGGCCTCTGCATTTGCCGTTCCCTCTGCCTGCAATGCCGTCCCTTCATCCTTCCTTTGGCTAGTCTGCAGTCACCTGTGTGTGAGTACGAGGGCTCTCCCACCGACACCCCCGGCCTGGCGGAGGCAGCGTGCTCGGAGCCTTTCACTTTCACTACCGCGAACAGTTTGGGGACCAGTGGGTGCCCCTACGCTTGGGAGCCTCAGGGTAGGAGGGGGGCCTCCCTGTCTGATGAGAGGGGTCTTTTCAGAACACACTCCAGAACCAGGGAGCGTCAGGGTGAAAACTCCCAGGCTGGGGTCCCGTGGCTCCCCCTTGCAAGCGGGACAGGGCGGAAGTAGGACAAGGAGTGGGGTGTTTTAGCCTCCGGGACCGGCCTGGCCCATTCGGAGGGCTCGCTCACTGGGAGGTGGACATCTCTGCAGATCGGGGGCCCCGGGGGCAGAGGACGGGGTTGGGGGCGTCCTCTTCCCCATCTGGCTAATAACGCCAGTGCCCAGCTCATTTCAGTTGTAGGCCCTTTGCTACTTGCTGCGCTCGCTGTCCCAAGGTGGACCCTTCTACCATCCCCATTTCCCAGATGAGCAAAGTGAGGCTCAGAGACGGCACCCCCAGCCCTCCCTGCCCTCTGCATCCACCCAGCTGCTTCGATGGCAGCTTGGTGTCAGCTCAGCCACCTGTGACTCAAGCAGGCTCCGTTCCCAGACTGTCGCGTTGGCTGGAGGCCCAGAAACCGCATCTCAGGAGGCTGCAGGCCAGGCCCCGCCCCCCCCTCACAGGACGGGGGGTGGGGGGATGGCTCCCTTCCTGGCCACAGAGAGGTCCGGAAGGGGGATGTGGGCGGCCGTCCCTCATGGTTCCCCACCCCCATGACCAGCCTAGAACACTGCACAGAGGAGTCATCACCGCGTATGTGCTGTGTGACCTCGGGGTGGTCACTTCCCTTCTCTGAGTTCTGTGTCTCCCTTTGATGCCTGCTTCTCCTGATACCTGCTTCTCGGGGCTCTTGGCGGAAGGCATTACTGAGCACCTATCGTATACCAGGCAAAGTGCTGGAGGGAGGAGACACTCAGAGAAACGAGGGGGCTCGCCAAGGCTGGCGGGGGAAGCGGAGTCACGAAATAGTCATGAAGCGGGGTGGAAATATCAGTAGAGACACCCAGTGTCCAACCCGGGTGGGGGACAGGGACGCTTCCCCGAGGAAGGGCACAGGAGATGAGTCCAGCAGGCTGAGAGGTGACCTGGAGTGGGGGCCAGGCTTCCAATCTAGATCCTGCCACCACTTCCTGGCGATGGGGCTGTGGGAGACTCCCCTCCAGCCTCAGTTTCCACACCTGTGACGCGGGAGTCAGAACAGTCCCCATCTTCTAGACCCGCACAGACGCCACTCCCAATGACAGAGGGCACACCAGGGTGCTGGCTGCTTTGCCCGGTGTGTGGGCACTGCTCTCAAGCCTGGCTGAAGGGCAGGGGCAGGCCTCGTCCACACGCAGCTCAGGACCTTTGCACAGCTGCTCCTCTGCCTGTGCACCGCCCTTCCCCTGACTTCCCCTCCTGCTTCCCTGCCCCTGACTCACGGCTCCACTCCACCGGTTCCCTCCTCCTCGGCACTCTCCCCAGCTAAGATTCTCTGCAATTTCCCGACTTAATCCTGTTTCCCTGTGCCCTTCCTTCTTTCTTGCTGTGGCTCCAGTGTGCACACAGCAGGCATCCAGCCGATCCTGGTTGAATGACTTGAGTGACCCAGTGATGTTGAGGGAACCCCAGAGGTGGGGATTCTGAGCAGGGAAGCGGCACCCTGGTTTTCCTCTAAGTACCGCTCCCCAAAGCCGCTGCCTGTCTTCCCCTTTCTGTCCTTGGCCAGCATCTCCCCACTTCCTGTCCCAAGGGAGTGCCTGCCGAGGGCAGGGACCACGCCTGTCTCGCAGGCTGCCATGTCCCAGAGGACCTAGTAGGTGCTCAGCAAACAGCTAGAACGTGCACGTTGGAGTGCGCTGCTCCGATGCGTCCAGCCGTATGACGGAGGGGGGTTCAGCCACCCTGGTGGCCTCTCTGGGCCCAGCATCCCCAGCAAGATGCCACCATAGGGGTGTGGGGGCTGTGGAAAGGGGGTCAAGCGTCCCAGGTGGCGGGGGTGGAAGTACCTGGTTGCCAAGGTTACGACCACTTGTGTGTGTGTGTGTGTGTGTGTGTGTGTGTGCGCGCGCGCGCTGGGGATGTTGCCATGGTGATGGACCACCCAGGAGGAGAGCACAGCTCCACATGGGGAAGCTATGAGAGGGGCTGGGGGGCAGGGAGGTGGCCACCTGCCCGGGGGGTGTGCCCCTCTGGGTGGGGGTGTGCCTGGGCCACGGGCTTTTCCCCTCTTGTGCCCTCACGCCTGGAAAAGCCAGCAGGAGCCCTTAGGTGGCAGTAATTATTTCTAAAATCAGAAGCCCGCCTCCTCTTGCCCTCTCTCTCCAGTATGAAGTGCAGGATTGGCAGTCACGGCCAGTGGACGGAGGCTGTGGGGACAGGTGGCCTGGGAGCCGCAGGTGTGGCCCCAGACAAGTGGCTTCCTCTCCGTAAGTGAGAGTGGAATCATCAAACGTGCAGTGATCGAAGCCTTGGGCTCCAGTTCCAGATCCCTGGGGTCTTGCTGGGTCCCTGCCGTGTGACCTTGAGCTAACCTCTCTGGGCCCCAGTAGCCTCATCTGCAACATGGGGATAATAGCAGCGAATCCTGGGGGCTGAGCATCCAGCTCTCGGTTTCGCGCGCGGTTTGTGGATTCGAGCCCCGCATCGGGCTCTGCGCGGACGGTGCGGAGCCTGCTTGGGATTCTCTCGCTCTCTCCCCCCTCTCTGTCCACTCCCTCTCTCAAAATAAGTGAATACACTCAAAGAAAAAAAAAGTAGTAACAGCGAATCCCTCTCGACTGTCAGAGGTTGTTGGTTATTAGTTACTGAGTCAATACTTCCTCGCACTGTGTGTGGTGCCCATGGGATACGGGGTCCCCAAACACAGGTCCCGCCATCGGGCTGGGGAGACCAGGGGGCCCCAAATCCAGGCTACCAGGCAAATGTCATGGGAGGGCTGGGCCCCAAAGGACAAGTTCCGTGGGCCCAAGGGCGGCAGAGGCCAGCGGGGAGTCCAGAGTCTAGCCCTGCTGCTCTGTGGCCTTCATGCCTCGGCATCGATTTTGTTCGGCCAAGTGGCCTGCGGGGGGGCCTAGAACTGGTCCCTCGGGCGGGCATGCGCCCTGGAGAGCAGCATCTGGGACACAAGGAAGCACGAGCCCCCCCCAACCCCCACAGCTGCCCTGGGACATGCCCCCCGCCCCCCTCGGGCCTCCCTGTGGGGGCCCCTTAGATAAGCCCCCACGGAGCTTGCCAAACCCCTGCTCTTTCTTGGTTGAAGTGACCAAACCAGCTTTAGTGCAGGGACCCCAAAACGCTCTACCCACGGACCCTAGTAAAGTCTTGTGTGGGTCCTGCTCCCGGCCAGGCTCTCCCAGGCCCCGTACCGCCCACGGGTCCTGTGAGGAATAAACGTCTCTGTTTCGATTCCTTGGTGGTCTTTTGTGGAACCAGGCTCCCCATCCAGAACCCTGGGGGTCTCCTTGACGCTGTTTTAACAGAGTCACAATAAGGGACAGTGAGCCCGAAACCCAGGAGCAGTGGGGCAACAAAAGGGGGGATGTGGAGGGGCACTCGGGGGTGCCCGGAAGAGTGGGAGACTCTTGATCTCGGGGCTGTGAGTTCGAGCCCCATGCTGGGTGTGGAGATCACTTAAATACATAAAATCTTAAAAAAAACAGCAGCCAGGGGCACCTGGGGGGCTCAGTCGGTTAAGCATCTGACTTCAGCTCGGGTGACGATCTCGCGGTTCGTGGGTTCGAGCCCCGTGTCGGGCTCTGTGCTGACGGCTCAGAGCCTGGAGCCTGTTTCAGATTCTGTGTCTCCTTCTCTGTCTGCCCCTCCCCGGCTCATGCTCACGCTCTCTCTGTCAAAAATAAATACATTTAAAAAAAAATTTTTTTTTTAAACAACTTTAGGAAAAAAAAAAAATGAAAACGCTTCTCCGCGTCGGTGACGCAGCTTGGCCCCAACATAAGCCGGAGGGCGGGAAGTCTGGCGGGAAAATGGGTCTCAACCACACCACAGGTTCACCTCTTCCGTAAGAGACCAGAAATGGATGGAGACCCCCTATGCCCCGGCCTTCACGGCCCTCTGGAGCCATCTGACAAATGCAAGGCACACGTGGCTGGATGGGGTCCTCTGGCTCGTGGCTCCAGGGAGGGATTTCTGTCTGTAGCTCCCCTCGGGGAACGACCCAGGAGCCACGGAGATGCCCCCTCGCCTCGGGCCCGGCGCCTGCCAACCCGTCCGTCCTCCGTCACCGCAGCCAAGTCAGAAGGAGCTTCCCTGCCCGCTACGATGCCCTGGGCGCTGGGTCGTCAGCTGACAGATTTACGGGGGGATCTGTGAGCTGACTCAGACGGGTGATCTCAGCTGGGAGGACCGCGTGGTCCTCCTCACTTTCTGCTGTAACACCGAGCAAAACCCCGGCGACCGGGACTGGCCCTCAGGGACCACATGGCACTGTGGTGTCACCAAGCCAGCGAACTGTGACACGAACAGGGACATCCTGCCCTCTTCCGATCGTGCAGGAGGGCTGTGGGAATCCACAATGTGGACCCAGACACCGGGCAGGGCGGTCAGTCCTGGGGTCCGGTTCGTAGGCCAGTCGGCCCCAGAAACCGTAGGAAGCTCCAACACGTGGCTGTGGGGCCCAGACAGCAGCTAATCACCATGGGGTGCGGCCTTCTCGGTCTTCAGCAGGCCGGCCAGGCTTCGACTGCCGCCCTCACAGCTGGCGACCCACCTCGGGGCCACCTGAACCCACCCCAAATAAGACGACAAGGCGAGGGAGCCCATTTCTCCCGTGGTGGTCTGGGCCACTGGGGCCACGAGTGCCCCAGGCAGCCACCTCCTCCAGCGCCGTGTCCCCTGCGTAAACAGGGAGGACACTGGAAGAGGGAGCCCGTGGGTCCAAAGGGAGCCGGGGTCCCACCTCTTACCGGTCACGGCCGTGGCTGATTGACCGGCCCCGAGCTCCCTGGAGGCCCCCCAGGAGGCCGTCACCGTCCTGGGGGAGGAACCACAGGTGGCCACAAAAGTGGCAGGTAAGCCTGTTCGGTTTCCTGTCCACGCGAGAGCCACTTCTCCCCTGATTCCCACTGGGGGCCCCTAGCTTCTGAAGCTGCCCCGTTGTCAGGGTGGAGGGAGGGCCCAAATCAAAGTATTTACTCAGCCCCCATCTCGTTTGCGGGGAAGTCACCCCGCGGCTTGCAGACGGCGGGTCCTGCCAGAACGTCCACACCCGCTCTTGGGAGGAGGCTTCCGTCTACCCTGGGCGCTACTCTTGGCCTCTTCCTGGCTCGGGAGGTCCCATCTTGTGCTATTTCCCGCAGGCATGGGGTTGGGTTAATCCCCATGTGTGGGACAAGGGGACCCCAGGAGGAGCTGTGTTTGTAAATCCAATAGAAAGTGCTTTAAAGGACAAGAGTAATGATCCCTGCAGGTGCCAGCACCCCATTAAACCTGAAGCAGGTGAGGCCTCTAGCCCTCAACAGACACGATCTTAAATCACGGCCTCCTGGTGCTGTGCTCCCTTTGGGCCCCCTGCCCCGTGTCAACCCCATTGTGCCTCATCCCTGCACTGTCTTCTGTTTTCATGTCGATTTATTTATCTTTGAGAGAGAGAGAGAGAGAGAGAGAGAGAGAGAGAGAGCACGCACAAGCAGGGGAAGGGCAGAGAGAGGGGGAGACACAGAACCCGAGGCAGGCTCCAGGCTCCGAGCTGTCGTCACAGAGCCCGACGCGGGGCTCGAACTCACGGACCGTGAGATCATGAGCTGAGCCGAAGTCGGACGCCCAACCGACTGAGCCCCCCAGGCGCCTCATCCCTGCACTGTCTCACCCCCGACCCCGGAAGGCACCGCTTGGCTCACGGTCCCACGTCTCCAAGCCGCTTTCTTCTGCGCGCTTATGTCTGGAATCTCAGAACGCTTGCCTTTGAAGGGAGCGACATCCACCCACCAGTGTGACTCAGCATTACGCCCGCAGTCCTGCCCTGGGCTTTAGGGACAGTCCCCACCTGTCTGGCGACGCTCCTGCCAGACGGCTCAGGAAGCTTGCTTGCGATGTGTGGGTGACGCGCTCCCCTGTAGCCCCTTCCAGGAAGGACCGGCGTTCTGTCGCCGCAAGGGTGTGGAGTGGCCCCAACAGAGGCCCACGCGAGGACACTCGGGACACGTCCGAACCCCGGGAAGCCGGGCCCTTTCCGTAAGCACAAGGAAGCCATACCGTGCAGGGGCGAGACGTTTCTAGGATGGAGGGTTTTGCGGAATCCAGATTCACAGCCAAACCCCTGCACCAGGTTTTAAAAGGCCCGGACACCGACCCGCTTGCACGGAAGGGAAAGCAACAGCTCAGAGCCTGCTCGCAACAGCCCCCACGCTGGGGACGCCTAACCTTGAAAAGTGCTTCCCCTTACTTGTGGCCGAAAGGCAAGGGGTGACTCTGGGGGCACCTACTCAAGACCGGGGGCCGCCCCGCGACCCACAGCCTTTCTTTCGAAACAGACACCCGGACACCCAAGGGCAGTGGCCGCCGCTGTGCTCTCCGAGGGAGAAGCCATCAAGGCAGCGTCGGGTCAGATCCTTGGGGCTCAGACTCCAGCAGGTACAGGGAGTCCCAGAGACCAAGGGACAGTGATGGTAGCCAGAGGATACTTCCCTGAAGGTCAGGCCCCAGGGCTGGACTCTCAGGAAGTAAGTCAAAGCGTGCTAGATCCTTGGGCCCCCCGCTGCCCTCCTGCCGCTGGGGGTGACAGGCGCCCGGCCCCGGCACAGCAGCCCAGACCTGAGAGGCCAACTCTAGGCGGCCAGGACGGCAGCTGGCTCACCGCTGGCGGCAGTTCCGTGTAAGAGGCCCCCCTCTGCCAGGTTCTGGAGGCAGGGGCCCTACGCCCAGCACCACAGCGCAGGCTTACTCCCCCGAGCAGAGCCCCGAGAGTAGGGGGCCCCAAAAGTTAACAGGTGCCAGACTGTGAGCAGACCCTCCTTGACCACGCGCCCACGCGGCCAGCTGCAAGGAGGGGGCCTCTCAACTGCCAAGGACGCCCCCCACACCGCCCCCCAGAGGCCCACATCTCCAGCAAGTGGCCCATGCGTCCGGGCCGCGGATAAGGTCCGAGGAAGGACCCCAGGTCCTAAACCGCCACCAGCCTCCGCCTCCTCCCGGGGGGCTCCTTGGACTCCTCATGGCCCACCCTCCTCCCGGACCCCTAGCGACCGCACACCCCATTCTGATGTCGGACCCCGGGGCCTCAAGTTACTAACACACTTATTTCCTCTCGCCTCAGCCAGGTAAATCCGCAGCAACCCCGAAACAGAGTGAGCCACCCCTTGTCCTGCTCCCCGCTGTCCCTCCGGGTCTCCTAAAACCTGGAGAGAGGGGACCTCCGGGGCCTTCAGGCAGGTCAGCATCCCAATCCCACACGCGGTCGCGAGGGAAGACGGGCCATCACCCATTCTTTTAAAAGATTTTAGGGGCTCCTGGGTGGTTCAATCGGTTAAGCGTCCGACTTCAGCTCAGGTCATGATCTCACAGTCCATGAGTTCGAGCCCCATATTGGGCTCTGTGCTGACAGCTCGGAGCCTGGAGCTGCTTCGGATTCTGTGTCTTCCTCTCTCTCTGCCCCTCCCCTGCTCATGCTCTGTCTCTCTCTGTCTCAAAAATAAATAAAAAAATAAAATAAAATAAAAGATTTTAAGGTTTCCTTGGCGGGCAGCGTTAAAATAGGCAGCTAGTCGGGTTGTAAGAGGACGCGTGCAGGCCAGCAGAGGGGGGGTCGGGGCCCACTCTCGGGAGGTCGGAGGCCGGTCCCCGCAGCACCCGGCAAATGAGAGCCGCAGGCAGCGGGATCAAACCCCCGCCCACGACAAAGAAGGCAGGAGACCCTGACCGAGGAAGGCAGAAGAGGCGCAACCCCCCCTCCCCAAATCCCCTTCCCCCAGTAATAACATCCCGCGTCCTTGCAGACCCTCACACGGCGTGGGGGGTAGCGCGCTCGCTGTAATGCACTCCCTCGGGCTTGGCTCAAACACGGGTGTGCCCGTCCGTCCTTGAACGTTTCTTGTGAGGAGACCGAGAGCCTCCAGCGACACCTTTTGGTCAGGTTGGGTTGAGGCCTCGAGGCCCGGGGTCTCCCCCGTCTCCCTGGCAACAGCAGGGAGGCGGTGGGTGGTGGTGGGGGGGACCTGTTCCTGCGGAGGGAGGGAGGGAGGGAGGGACGTGGGGGCAGCAGGAGGCGGGGAGGGGGGCGGACCCGGGGGGGGGGGGCTGTCCTTGCTCACACCCTGAGCTCAAGCCAGCAGCCCGTGGATGCAGGAACCGGCCCCCTGTACCTGCAGACTTGCCTGACAAAAGCCTCTTACGTCCGCGTCCTCCACTGGGCCCTTCCCCGTTTCCCTGGCCAGGAGGCCTGTGGTGACAGTCGGGGCACCCTGGGGGCTCTGGGATCTGCAGCAGAGGGTCCCAAGCTACTCGGCAGCATCGGGTCCTTTTGTCGGTGCTCGGAGGCCGCAGTGAGGTCTTCCGCTGGCTGCTGGCGGCAGGAACAGGCCTGCAGCGTAGGAATGAGGACTGGCTCCCTCCGGGCCCCTGGCCAGGGGGTGGGGCAGGTGGTGATTCCCTTTCTCTGTGCCCACCCCACGTAGGTCACCCATCTAGCTTTGGGCCTCAGGGACGGGCAGTGGGCCTCGGTGGCTTTAGAGCACAGGAAAGGTAGGGGAGAGGGTGCCGGGGGCAGCCTGCCATCCGAGCTGGCATCCCTGCCGTCTGGGCCTCAGTTTCCTCATCTGTAAGCGGGGTGATGAAAGGGCTTGGTGGGGGGGGTGTGCGGGGGGCGCTAAGTGGACCAGAAGGTGTATCCTGTCACCAGAGCTACCCGGGGGACAAAGGCAGCTGGGGTGGGGAGGGGCGGGGCTGACCGTGGGCAACATGAAGATCCGGTCCGCCTTCGGAAGGCTCTAGAATCTGCCGTGGGGGGGGTGTCCGGGGGTTCTCTGGCCGGTCTGGGCTCAAGCCGGGTTCTGCCCCTCTCTCCCTGTCTGCTGGGGCCGCTGGCACCGTCTCCCAGAACGGGTCCTCTGCAGACAACACCCGAGGCCTCTCAGCCAGCACCCGGAAGCCGTGGGCCGCGGTGACCGTGTGCACGTAGAGCGGGGCTAGCTCCTGGTCTGGCGGCCGCAGCCCGCGCCCCGTGTGCCGAGGCCGGTGTGGGCCTGGGAGCTCAAAGGGTGGGATCTGGGCAGGGGTGAGCGGGAAGCCTCTGGAAGGCATGGTCGCCGGCCGGTGGGGCGGCGGACCGGGGATATATACCGCGGCCAGGGGGGCGGGAGGATGGGATCCGGTGTCACCCGCTAGGCCACTGTGCCCTCATTTCGTCGCCCTCCCTGCTCTGCCTCCCTGTCTCCCTGTCTCTCTCTGCATCTCCCCGTTTCTGGCCTTCTCCTTCTCTGGCTCTTCCTAGAATATTACAGTTTCAACAGACCGTTAAATATTAAATCTCTCCTCGTGAAATATTAAAATGTTAAGGAGTGGCTAACGCCGCCCTCCGAGCACCCTCTTCAATTCCAGATCTTCCTTCCAGATCTTTCCCTATACATTTGAAAGCAGAGAAACAAGGTCTTTTTAACCATCATTATCTGACGCGAATGGGACCAGACCACCCGTATCTGTGCGCCCAACTTTGTCTCACTGTGTCAATTGTCTGGGCCTGTCACTGCATAATAAACACGCCCAGGCTCAGTGGCACGAAACTACTCTTCCTCATCCTTCAGTGGGTCGGCTGCGAGACGCGCCCACAGCTGTCACTGGGCTGGCTCAGGGGGGCCACCTGGGCCAGGAGTTCTGAGACCGTCACAAGTCCGAGGGCCCTGGTGCCTGCCGGCTGTTGGCTGGGAGGCCTCAGGGCTCCCACGAGGGCTTCTCAGCCTTCGGTCAGTGGCCCAGCTTTCTTACGTCTTCACGGCGGTGGCCTCGCTCCAGTGGGAGGAAGGCGGAAGCTGCAAGGCCCCTCTGCGAAGGAGACTCTGAATTCCCACCTCGTTCCCACCGCATCCTTATCACCAAAGCTAGGCCCCGGGTTTGGAGGGGTGGGCAAAAAGACTCCCCTCTCGCGGGGAGAGCTGCAGAGCGTTTGTGGCTGCATTTCACCTACCCCGCCCCCATGCAGAGAGCTACCTCTTTGCAAAAAGTTGCTTTACAGTTGGTCGGAAGAACCGGAGTGTAATTTTTGATTTTTTCAACGCTTATTATTTTTGACAGAGAGAGAGAGAGAGAGAGAGAGAGAGAGCAGGGGAGGGGCAGACAGAGAGGGAGACACAGAATCTGGAGCAGGCTCCAGGCTCCGAGCTGTCGGCACAGAGCCCGATGCGAGGTTCGAACCCATGAACTGTGAGGTCGTGATCTCATGACCGTGCTTAACCCACTGAGCCACCGAGGGGCCCCAGGAACCTGAGTTTATAATGCAGATCCCCCGGTGATGGGAAGCTAGGTTATTTCTAGTCTTTTACAAAGGAGGTCAAACGGACTCTCGAGGGAAGATATGGTTAAATGGAACAAACCCACTTCATCCCCCTTTCTGGGGAGCTCTGCCTGAGCCCCCAGGGTTGAGGTCTCCCTCTTTGGGGGGTCCCAGGGCATTCTGTTCTCATCTTCAGACTTGAATGCAAAGCTGTCGCTCTTAACCAACCCCCCCGTACAGCGGTGGCCCGGTGCCTGGCCACAGGGTCGATATACCCGGCCTGTTTTTGAACTTAATAGAGAAAGAAGGGGGCCTAGGAGAGGTTGGGACACTTACTCTAAGTCACACAGCAAGTTGCAGATTTGAGCTCTGGATTTGTGGCTGCAGAGGGCAGCTTTTGCCCTCACCAGCTTGCTGAGGGGGAGGGGAGGGCAGGCAGAGGCCTGGAGCACAGGGGTGTGCGATGGTGGGGTGGGGGTGGGGGGACCAGGGCCAAGCTTTAGTTGATCTGTGGGAGAAGCTAGGGGCTGGGAAGCCAGGCATCCCTGTCTTGGTCCCCTGGCTGCCCCTGGGGCTTTAATGAGGTCTAACTGGCCTCCAAGACCTCGTTGCACCCCGTCCCTGCCCTACCTCATGGCCAAGGGCTCTGGACTCAGTGGTGACCCCGAGGTCTCGGTCTCAGGCTGTGCCTTGGCCTCAGACTGGGTGGCCTAGGTGCGTGAAGGAGCAGACGTTCCAGGGCCTGGGGTCTCGGTCCCTCTATCCTGTGGCCTCTCTGACCGTGTGTGGGGCCCCCAACTGTCAAATGGGCACCGGGGCGTTGCTCCCCAGCAGCGAGGCCTGGTGGCCCGGATGCCGGCACGTGGGGTGTGCCGATTCTAGGTCACAGCCTTCCCCGGGGGCTGCCGCCAGCAGCTAACCCAGCGCCCCCCCCCAATGCCCAGCTGCTGAGGATTTGGCTCCAGGATGAGGCCTCTGATAAGGCAGCTGGTGGAGGCAGGGCCGGGCCAGGCGGCAGTGGAAGCGGGCAGGAGGGATGAGGAGACTGCACAGGGTTGGCCAGGTGGCTGATAACTAATCCCCAGTGGCCGCGGGGAACACAGAGCCCAGATTCCCGAGATAAGCAGGAAGCCAGCTGGTTTTGGTTTCTTTGGTGGCAGTGCCGGCCAGGTAGCACGTGCGCCTGTCCGGCCCCGTTCGGAGCCCTGGTCCCGTCTGCCGCCAGCATCCTGCACGGGCCCTGCTGGTAGTGAGGGGGTCGCGGGTCCATAATTCCTACTCCCAACTCCTCTCCCCCTCCCCCCTCAGCCCCCCTGGTGACAAGTCAGGGAGGAAGCCTGTTCCCGGCAGGGACCATCCTGTGGGGGCAGGGTCCTAACAAGTACCAGGAGTTTAGAAAACAAGGATCAGAGAAGACGTCCCACTTTCTGAGGACGGGACATGGTGGGGGCGGGGGGGGGGGAACTCCCGGGGGCGATCTGGAGCCAGCCAGCAAGGGTGGGGTTCCGGAAGGGCCCACGGTGTGCTTTAGGGCCCGGCCAAGACGACGTGGCTGCTTTGTTCTTGAGCGGCCGTGGCTGTCGGCAGCAGCATGACCGGCATGGCCCAGAAGGCCCTGGTTTTCGGGGACCACGCTGGCTGGCATGAGGCGGCACTGGAGCGACACAGCAGAGGCAGGGACGGGCCGCCGGGGCCTTCCCGCGGAGGTGTGTGCCCGTCCACCCTCCTGGGACCACAGGCGGGCCTGGGGGCGCTGCACCTGCTATAGAGCTGCAGGGGGCTCCTGCCTCCCACGTCCCCGTCCCTCGGCTTGCACAGCGTGTGCCCGGTCCTCTCTGAACCCGCCAGTGCCAGCACGACCGCGGTCAGCGCCTGACAACCAGGGGGGCCGAACTGAATCCCCGGGAGCCGGTTTGGCCAGAAAGCCAAGGCTAGAAGCAAGATGCTGGGGCTCCCGGACACTTGAGGTTTGCAATTTTATTAAGAAAACAAAAACAAAACCTATACAAGAAGGAAACCCCATTCCCGCGGTGGCGCGTGATGCGGGAGGGGCAGCTCCGAGTCCTCGGGAGGCTGTGTCCCGGGCCCTCCGAGCCCGCTAGGCGTCCTGCTGCTGGATGAAGGGGTTGGGGATGGCTTCCATGCCGTCCTGCGGGCAGATGAGCACCACAGACGTGCCTCTGCACACCACCAGGCCCAGCTGCCGGGTGTCCTCTGTGAGCTTGTACTGGTCGTCGGGGTCTGCAGAGCGAGAAGGAGGGCGGGCGTGAGGCGGCCCGGAGGCGGCATCCCGGCCTGATGGGAAGGCCGCATGCCAGGTGGCGGGGGTGGGGGTGGCGGCTCTGAGGACCCAAATCCAAGGGAACCTGGTGGCCTGGGTGCAGGCCAGGTGCCTCACCCTCACTCCTCAAGCCCAGACACACAGCCCTTGTGCCTGGGTGAACCACGGACCACGAGGGCCAGGAAGAGGTCTGGCAACAGTGTCTGTACCTGCCCTCCTCCTACAAGGACAACACAGCCTGGGGGACGCTGGCTCACGAAGCTCATTGGGGGCCCTGGCATCTGAGTCAGCAGAGGTCCAGGGACCACGCTGCGATGAGCAGCTGGAATAAAAATCGGTCTGGGACTCCTGGCTCCTGCAAAATCTCGGAAGCCGCGTGGGGGCACCGTCCGCCCCATGTCAGCGGGCAGTTAACGGTGGGATGAGAGGGACCCCGTGCAATAGACAGCAACCGAACCTTTATTGCTTTTGCACAATGTCAGGGGAGGGCCCAGTGGCCCAGTGCATCAGAGACCAGGGGGTAACCACTGTTCTGGGGCTGAGACAAGAGGGCACGGACTCCTGCCACGGGTGAGTTCGGCCCCGTGAGGAGCAGGCTCCGTGTGGAATAACAGCGTGCAGCCGGGTGCCTGGCCTGCTTCCGAGTGCAGGGTTTTCCCAGTGGACCCATGCGGTGGGGCTGTCCTTTCACAAAGGAAGAAAATCATCCTGCCTCCGGGATTCCAGCTTGGGCGGACCCGGCAGGAGGACAGAAAACGAGGGCAAAGCGACAGACCTGGTGGCGGCCATTCTGCCGAGACCAAGCTTCCGCACAAAGGCCCCTTGGCGTCCCTGCTAATTTTTCACCAGGGTAACAGCGACAGTGCCCGGGGGGGGCAGGACCCTGCCTCCCTCCTAGGTCTGGGTATCCCCTTAAGGTTTCAGGCAGGCTGAGCTGGAGAACTAGCCAGCCGATGGGCAGGTGCTGGCCTGATGGAGGGTCGGGGACTTTGGCGACAGGGACCGGGGCAGAGAATCAGGGGAACAGGACCCCCTGTTAGCAGCAGAGTCCACTTGAGGACACAGGAGACAGGGGAGACCAGCTGCCTGGTTCACAAGGACCGTGTCCTTCATTCAGGGGCAGGCTGGTGGGTTTGGAGCAGTGAAAAATTCAGGCCTGGCGAGGAGCTTCCGAGGCCCGTGGCTGTGCTCACCTCTCATGTATTCGACGGTACCATCAAGTACGAGATTGAGGAGTGGGTCGAACCCTTTCAGGATGCCGCTGGCTTGTAGGAATCACCGAGAAGAGAAACGGAAAAGCGTAAAACAAACAGTCGTTCCAGGGACAGGGGCACACGGCGCCTGGGAGGCAGTACACGGAGATGGGGGCTCACCCCCAGGAAGGGGCTGATGTGGGAGCAGCCTCTCCGGGGCGGGAGGGATCAGGGACCAAGGGGAAAGTGAGGGGGCTCCAGAAGGGGAGCAGTGAGGATGACTCTCACCCCCCCCCCCCCACCCCGCTCCATAGCGTTGTTGGCAAATGTCTTCAGCAAAGGGCCGGCCGGCGCACATCTGCACATCTCAACCACGAGGGCTACATGGTCCCCAAGGCAACAACTCCGCTCTGCCCTCCTGGGGCGAAAGCAGCCAGACCACAAGTAGACGTTCAGGTGTGGCTGTGCCACAGCGAAACCTCACAATACAGAAATGTGAATTTCAGGTAATTCACGAGCCATACAAAAGCAAGCGATGGCGAGCCTCGGATACAGTAGGACTCTTCAGCCACAGGAAGGAGCTGTGCGACGTGCCCTGAAAGCCCCCTGCCCCTCCTGCCTCACTCCTCCCATTTTCAGGCCTCCCTGTCCCAGGCACGGCTGGCAGAAGCACGTGTCCCCCCGCGTCACTACAGCACGCAGCTGTAGTGTCCACACAGAGAACGGGCTTGGGCATGACCAGCAGCCAGCCCCATGTGGCATAGGGCGGGGGTCTGCAAACTGCGGCCCGCGGACCAAATCCAGCCTGCTGCGTTCCGCGCGGACCTTCGCTGGCACCCAGCCGCATTCGCTTGGCCACGTACTGTCTATGGCTGCTTTCACGCTGCAGAAGCAGCGCTGAGCAGTTGTGACCGGGGTCCTCTGGCTCGCAAAGCTTAAAGTACTTCCTGTCTGGCCTTTTACAGAAAATATCTGCCAGCCTCAGACTTCCTGGGCTTGAGCCCCTGGCTCTGTGCTTCCTCTCTCCCTGCCTGTCTCTGCCCTGCAAAACAGATTACGAGAATCCCCCCCGATGGGGTCGTGAACAGCATGGATGGCAATAACATACGGGCATGTGGCACGGAGCCCGGAGCAGGGGACCGGCACCCGTGGGTCTACCCTCCTTCATGCGGCGCGAGTGGGGTTCTAAAATGGAGCTAATGGGGCGCCTGGGTGGCGCAGTCGGTTAAGTCTCCGACTTCAGCCAGGTCACGATCTCACGGTCCGTGAGTTCGAGCCCCGCATCGGGCTCTGGGCTGATGGTTTGGAGCCTGGAGCCTGTTTCCGATTCTGTGTCTCCCTCTCTCTCTGCCCCTCCCCCGTTCATGCTCTGTCTCTCTCTGTCCCAAAAATAAATAAAAAATGTTGAAAAAAAAAAAATTTTTAAATGGAGCTAATACCCCCTCCCTGGTGACCACTGTGGGCAGCCCCTCCCCTCAAGTGTGTGTGTGGGGGTGCTGTGAGTGCCGGTGGGGTGCCTACTCCTAATGCGATTAGGTTATTTTGACGATAAGGAAGAAGGATTCTGTAGATGTGACGAGAGTCCCCAAGTCGGCGGACCTCTGGTTCACCTAAAGAGACATCACGCTGGGTTGGCCTGACCTGATGAGCTGCGAAGGGAACAGGAATTTTCTGCAAGAAAAAAACTGGAAGCGTGGGACAGGTTTCCCTGCTGGCCTGGAAGGAGCAAACTGCCCCGCTGTGGACAGAGTCCTGGGTGAGCCAAGTGTCCTGGACACCTGCAGCAGAACACGGGGACTCCAGTCCTGCAGCCATGAGGAACTGAGTTCTACCAGCAACCAGCAGGCTTGGAGGAAGGCCCTGGGCCTGAGGTAAGAGGCTCTAAGCCCCCCTCGACCGCAGCCTGTGAGAGGCCTTGGGCCCAGGGCACCCAGACTCCGGACGCACACCACGAGGTGATAAATTCGTGTTGTCCAAGCTGCTGAACTGGTGGCGGTTTGCTATGGAGGGCGGAAAACCAGGACAGACACCCCAAAAAACAAGAGCTGCATCTCGTTCGTAAGTCCGAGAGCCAGCATGGCGCGGACGGGGCGGACGTCTATTTGGGTTCAAATTCTCTCTGCTGCCGGCTACGCACACTTGCATGCGCTGTGTTTTATTATTTAAAAAAAAAAATTTTTTTTTTTAACATTTATTTATTTTGGAGACAGGGAGAGACAGCATGAACGGGGGAGGGTCAGAGAGAGAGGGAGACACAGAATCTGAAACAGGCTCCAGGCTCCGAGCTGTCAGCACAGAGCCCGACGCGGGGCTTGAACTCACAGACCGTGAGATCGTGACCTGAGCCGAAGTCGGCCGCTTGACCGACTGAGCCACCCAGGCGCCCCATCATGCGCTGTGTTCTAACCCTGCTGACGCCACCCGATCATCCGTGAGAAGGGATCCGGCTCGCTGTCTCATGAGATAAACTGAAGACCAAGAGGCAGCTGAGTAAGTGAAATGTTGGTTCAAGTGCTCACTGGTGTCAGGAACGATGCAAAGCACCCCCGTGACCCTTTACTCCTTCCCCGCTGCCGCCCGCCGAGGAGGCGGAGAAACAGCTTTGGGTGACAAATGAAGAAGCCGGGGCTTGGAGCCACGCCGTCTGGCTCTAGAACCCAGAGGCTAGGCCGGGCAGCCACCATACCCAGGCCACACTGCCTACGCGCACGAGCGACACTGGGCCTCGCTCCTGCCCTCTCCGTACCAGGTTCCAGATGCAGAGGTCATCGGCGTGTTCACATGCATAAAGCTGGGGGCTGTGACAGGTGATACCAGAGGCTTACACCCAAGGGGCATGGCCTGGGGAGGAGACTCAGGGAAGGCTTCCCGGAGCAAGAACCTTGAGCTGAGAGCGGGAAAAGGACTCTGAGGTTAACCTGGCGTTAAACAGACCGCAAACGGAGTCACCTGTGCCAAGTGGACACCACCACACGGAGACAGTTTCGGCAGTAACTTCAACCAGTCAGTCTGGAATTTCCCCGCCAGCACCAAGTGCGGCCATCTTCCCGGTGGACCCCCAGCCATCCCCCAAAGGAAGGTGACCTCCCCTGAAACAATCCACTCTTTGTCTGCTCCTGCACCCTCCCGCCTACAAAAAACCTTCTGTTTGCTACAGCCTCTCCGCTCCCTTCCGTCTGCTAGATGGGTCGCTGCCTGACTCACGGATTCTTGAAGAAAGCCAACAGATCGTTAAAACTCCCTCAGTTGAGGTCTTGTGCTTTAACACGGGTAACAAGCTGGCCTGGGAGGAGCACTCCAGGCAAAGGAAGCGTATACCTCACGTCCCTGTGGTAGTTGAGGGCTCCACGTGCCACGGAGAGGTACGAAAGGCTGTCCTTTACCCTAAGCCAGCGCGGGGCCTGGAAGAACTGAGCAGCAAACACGGAGATTCAACCTGTTTCTAACGGGTCTCCGTGGCCCACTCTTAGAGATCGGCTGTAGGGGCAGTGGTCTCCACCGGGGAGATGTCTGGCTTGCTTGTCAAAACGAAGGGATGCTCCCGGCACCTGGTGGCATCTAGGGGTGCTGCTCAACACCCCACGGTGCCCAGGGCAGCCCTCACAACCGAAAACCATGTGGCCCCAATGTCACCGGTGCGGCACCTGAGGAACCTGGTGTAGGGGGATCGGCGAGGGGCTGCGACCGCTGCCCGGGACGGGCTCGGAGAGAGAGCACCGCACAGGAGGCAAGCCGGGAATCCCAGTCCCGGCTGCAACTCTGCGCCTCTAGGTGGTCGGGACCCGTTCCCGTGCCTCAGTTTCCCCACGTTAGAAGGCTGGTTCGAGTTATCCGAGCAAAGTGCTCAAAGCGGTGCCCAGGCATCAGCCACCATTCTCGCCTCGGCCGTCACTCACCCTAAACCGTTTAGGGCGTGGGGGCGGCGGGCTCTCACCTTCGCGGCCTCCCTGAAACTTCACCCGGATCGTCTTGTCGATGTACTTAGATAAGTCCAAGATGCTCTCTTTTTTCTTCTTCTCTTTGTCCTGCAGGGGAAGCAGAGCGCGTGAGGCGCAGAGCGCCGACGGGTCCCACGCCGCCCGCCCAGCCGGCCCTGCCGCGCGCTCACCGCCATCTTGCCGCACCGCGCCGCTCGGCGCAGGCGCTGCCGCCGCGCCCTTTGACCCTGCCCTCGCGCGCAGGCGCGGAGCACACAGGGCGCAGGCGCGCCCAGGAGCGACGGGGCGTTGCTGGGAAACATCTGCCGACGCCTGCGGACCGGCCGACATGGCGGCGGCGGCGGCGGCGGCGGCGGCGGCGGCGCTGGCGCGGCTCGCGGCGGCCTTCCTGCTCCTCGCGGCCCAGGTGAGGCTGCGTCGGCCCCGCCGGCCCCGCCGGCTGCGGCACCCGGGCCCCCTGCCCCGGCCCCGCGCAAGCCCCGACTGGTCTGGCCTGGGGGCCCGCCTCGGGTTTGCGCGCCTCCAGCGCGGGTGGCCCGCGGGCCCGGAGCTCGGCCGTGACCTTGCGGGCCTGTCCCCGGCCAGCCTCTCTTTCCTGCCTTGGAGCCTTCCCCAGCTGCAGCGTCACTCAGCTGTGCCGGGGCCTGAAGTTTGGGAATTCCCTTACCTCCTCAGGCCCTGCTCTGTCTCGAGGTCTCCACCCGCCGCCGGGGGCGCCGCTGCCTGGCCCCGTGGCCTTGGGCAGGGGGCTGCCCCTCCCCGAGCCTCAGTTTCCCCTTGCGCGCGTTGTTAGCGCCCACCCCCGTGGTTGCGGTGAGCCGTCCAACGCGGCACCCAGTGCCTGACTGTGTCCGGGAGCGGCAAGGGGCCCATCCTGGGAGTGGGGTCGAATCGCCGCCCTGCATTTTGTCCCGTGACCTTGGGCAAGGGAGGTCCCCTCTTTGGCCGTCTGTTGCTCTTCTGCAAAAGGAAGAGAGGAGCACAGCGAGGATTGAGCGAGATGATGCATGGGGTGATTTACGTGCGGCGTGCATCTTCTTGGGAACTTAAGTGAAGGGTCTCCCCGGGGAGTGGGGGACCTGCCATGAGCCGGCTGATGTACATTATCATAAGCGCCTTTTTTATTTTCAAGTGCTCTCTTCCCTGGGTTATGCAGTTCAGGGAATGGTGTCCCTACAGCCCTGCACCCACAGCCATTAACCTTGATGTATCCCAGCCCACCACCTCCACCGTATCTCCTGGTGGCCAGTGTTCTCTCTGTGGTCACTTTCGTCTCCCGCATTCTCCAATCCATCCTGGACACAGCAGGAGTGACCTCTTTGAAAGTGTGTCAGGTCTCGTGGCATCCAGATGAGAGCCTTCCCACGGCTTTCAGTGCATTTGGGAGGCCTCTGTGGTTTGGCTGCTTGGGAAGAAACTTCCTCTCCTTTTCTATTTGCGGAGGGCACTCAGTTCTCTGGTCTTCCCCGTTTCCCTGGGATGCCCCTGGTCATCCTTGTGGTCTCAGCTTGCTTGTTCTTCCCTCCTCCCCAGAGACGCTCTCTGGGACGCCCCCTCCCCAGCCCCCAGCACTCCTCCTGATGCTGCTCGCTCATTTTCTTGTCTGAGCAAGCTGAGGGCAGGGACTTTGAGCTCTCCAGACATTTTGAAGGAGAACAAAGTGAGAAGTGGACAAAGGGCAATGGGAGCACCATGGAGAGAGGGACCTGGTTTGCTTGGGGAGGCTTTTCAGAAGCAGAGGCACCTAAAGGGTGTTCTGAAGGGTGGATAAGAGTTTGCCAGGTCTCTCTCTCTCTCTCTCTCTCCATCTCTCTTTGCCTCTCTCTCTCTCTCTCTCACACACACACACACACACACACACACATACGCACACACCAAAAAAAAAAAAAAAAAGTCCACGCTCCTGGATAGGAAGAACAAATATTGTTAAAATGTCGCTAACTACCGAAAGCAATCTACATATTCAATGCATTACCTATCAGAATAACACCAGCATTCTTCATGGAGCTAGAACAAACAATCCTACAATTTGTACGGAACCAGAAGAGACCCCGAATAGCCAACGCAATCCTAAAAAAGAAAACTAAGGCTGGAGGCATCACAATCCCAGACTTCAAGCTGTATTACAAAGCTGTAGTCATCAAGACAGTATGGTACTGGGACAAAAACAGACACTTAGATCAATGGAACAGAATAGAGAACCCAGAAATGGACCCACAGACGTATGGCCAACTAACCTTTGACAAAGCAGGAAAGAATATCCAGTGGAATAAAGACAGTCTCTTCAGCAAGTGGTGCTGGGAAAACTGGACGGCGACAGGCAGAAAAATGAACCTGGACCGCTTTCTTAAACGAGACACAAAAATAAACTCAAAATGGATGGCAGACCTAAACGTAAGACAGGAAGCCATCAAAATCTGAGGAGAAAGCAGGCAAAAATCTCTTTGATCTTGGCCGCAGCAACTTCTTACTCAACACTGGAGACCCTTGTCTCCAGAGGCAAGGGAAACAAAAGCAAAAATGAACTACTGGGACCTCATCCAAATAAAAAGCTTCTGCATAGCGAAGGAAACGATCAGGAAAACTGAAAGGCAGCTGACAGAATGGGAAAAGATATTTGCAAATGACATATCAGATAAAGGGTTAGTATCCAAAATCTATAAAGAACTTATCAAACTCAACACCCAAAAAACAAATAATCCATGGGCAAAAGACCAGTCTTTTCTGAACAGACACTTCTGAGCAGACACTTCTCCAAAGAAGACAACCAGATGGCCAACTGACACATGAAAAAATGCTCCACATCACTCATCATCAGGGAAATACAAATCAAAACCACAAGGAGATACCACCTCACCCCTGTCAGAATGGCTAACATTAACAACTCAGGCAACACAGATGTTGGCGAGGATGCAGACGAAGAGGATCTCTTTTGCATCGTTGGTGGGAAACAGCCGCTCTGGAAGACAGTCTGGAGCTTCCTCAAGAAACGAAAAATAGAACTACCCTACAACCCAGCAATTGCACTACTAGGCATTTATCCACGGGATACAGGTGTGCTGTTTCGAAGGGACACTTGCACCCCTGTGTTTATAGCAGCCCTATCAACAATAGCCAAAGTATGGAAAGAGCCCAAATGTTCATTGACGGATGAATGGATAAAGAAGATGTGGTATATATATACAATGGAGTATTACTCAGCAGTCAAGAAGAATGAAAGCTTGCCATTTGCAACAATGTGGATAGAACTAGAGTGTATTATGCTAAGTGAAATTAGCGAGAGAAAGACAAATATGTGACTTCACTCGTGGAAGGGAAGCAAAAATAATATAAATACAGGGAGGGGGACAAAATAGAAGACTTTTTTTTTTTAATGTTTATTTTTGAGAGAGACAGAGACAGAGTAGAAGCGGGGTGGGGCAGAGAGAGAGACACAGGATCTGAAGCAGGCTCCAGGCTCTGAGCTGTCTGCACAGAGCCTGACGTGGGGTTCGAACTCAAGAACCGTGAGATCATGACCTGGGCCCAAGTCAGACACTTAACCAACTGAGCCACTCAAGCGCCCCAAGAGACTCTTAAAGATAGAGAACAAACTGAGGGCTGCTGGAGGGGTTGCGGGTGGGGGGATGCGCTAAGTGGGCGAGGGGCATTAAGGAGGACACTTGTTGGGATGAGCGCTCAGTGTTATATGTAAGGGATGAATCACTGAATTCTACTGAAATCATTGCACTATATGCTAACTAACTTGGATGCAAATTAAAAATAAATATATTATTTAAAAAAAACGGGGAAAATAAAAGCCAAAGCAAATGTGACAAAATATTAAAGTAAGTTGAGGGGCGTCTGGGTGGCTCAGTTGGTTAAGCGTCTAGCTTGGGCTCAGGTCATGATCTCACAGTTCGTGAGTTCGAGCCCCATGACGGTCTCTGTGCTGACAGAGCCTGGAGCCTGTTTCGGATTCTGTGCCTCTGTCTCTCTCTGCCCCTCCCCTGCTCACACTCTGTTTCTCTTTCAAAAATAAACAATAAATACAGTGAGTTGAGCTGAGTACGTATTTCATACTGTCTCATAATATAGTTATTTTATAATAAAAATAAAATTGTAGTAAGTAAATAATACGAAATTAAATCAGTAAATAACTTCACATTAAAAAAGAAAAAAAGTTTGCCAGGTCTCAAGGCAGAGGGAGGGTGTTGCCGGTGATGGGAGGAGCTTGAACAGGGGTGGAGGTGTGAGAGCTGATGTTTTATTTTGAGAAGGTGAAGAGGCCACTTTGGTGTGTAGGATGATATCATGCTCACGCCCTGAGAGCCCTGAGAAAGACGACACCCCCAAGGAGGCCCTTCGGATGCGCTTGAAGGAGGCTTGGGGGGAGGGCAGGGGGAGGGGCAGCGGTGGGCGTGGCTGGCGGCCGAGGGTAAAGGGCAGGCTTTCGCCGCGGCCTCCTGGGCGGACGGAGGAGGGCAGTGCTCCCGGTGCTGGGGGCGTTCGGGCTCTCTCCGGGGCGGGACCTCGACCTGCGCGCCAGCCGCGGAGAGCTTTGTGCGTGCCCTTCGCGGAACACGGCCCGGTCGGGTCTGTTGGCCGTGAGACGGGGCAGACGGCCTTGTGGCGTGCGGGTGTGGCTCTCTCTAGAAGTTTGGGTCCTGCTGCCTGGGAAGAAGACTAGCTTTCCACCGGGTAGGAGGCTGCTTGCCGACAGCCCTGAATTCATTTGCTACCATTTTGTGACCCTGGCTGGGGGACTCCCCAGATAGACACATCTCCCCCAGTGGCTACCGGAAGTGTACTGTCAAGGCCAGTAACAGACCCGGAGCAAAGTTGGTTCCCTCCCGGCCCCGGTACTCCCTTCCCCCTCCGCCACCTGTCTCCCCTCCTCTACTGGCCCCCACCTCCCCACCTGTCCCCTCTGCTCCTCCTGCACCTGTCTTCCTCTCCTCTATCAGCCCAGGCCCTCCTCCACCTGTCCCCTCTTCTCCACCTGTCTTCACTCCTCCTCCACCTGTCCCCTCTGCCCCTCCTCCACCTGTCCCCTCTTCTCCACCTGTCCCCTCTTTTCCATCTGTCCCCTCTGCCCCTCCTCCACCTGTCACCACCCCTCCTCTGCCTCAGCATCTCCAAGCTTCCTGGGTTCTTATTTCTCCCCCCTCTCCTCCTAAGACCTACCAAGCCTTAGAGGGGAGGCTGCTTCTGGCCTGGACGCATTCACTCTTCTCAGACCCCCTGATGGGAATGCATTCGCGGTCCCCCTGAGTCACGGTCTCCCTCGCCATTCCTGAACCTACTTGGTGGCTGTGACACGTCGGAAGGCGGCCTGTCCGGAAGGCGGCCTGTCTGTTATCCCAGACCGGGACTGGCCAAGCACCACTTGTGGCATATGGGGTCCTTTTGAGGAACATCTTCTGGTTCCTTTAACTCCGTGGGGGAGGAGACTGTACGCGGGCATCTGACGGAAGCGCAGGTTGATTTAGCAGGAGGCTGCTTGTGCCAAGCGTGGGGACGGAGGTCTGTGCTCTGCAGTGACCTTTCTGGAAGCTTCTGCTCGTTCCCCCTTTACACACGTGACATTTTTCTCCAACAACCTGGGTCCCACCACAGATCAGGGGTCAGCAAAGGTGTCCCGCAAAGGCCCAGATGGTGAATATTTCTGGCTTTGTGGGCCACGTGGTCTGTGTAGCCACTGCCCGGCTCTGCCGTGGTCACTGAGAGCAGCCGGAGGCCCTGCGCACAGGAGCGGGTGGCCGCGCTCCGATGAAACGTATTCAGGAGCACGGAAGGTGGGGCGCAGGAGGCCGGTGGGTTGGGGATCGGATGTGCTCCATAGTGGCCCACGGTGAGGAGGTGCGGGGGTCCTGAACGCGGGGTGGCCCATTGGAAAGAGCAGACGGCCAGGCACAGTACGCGGGGCCTCAGCCAGGCTGAGGGATGCCCTTGGGGCACAGTCTGGTGGGAAGAATCTGGAAGAGGGGGACATTAGGAGTTAGGAAGTTCTGTCTCTGGTGGAGGGACTGAGGTGAGCGGAGGTTGGCCAGGGCAGGTCGGGGAAGGACACAGCCTTAGCGAGATGCCAGGGGACCTCCGGTCAGCCTCGGGCAGCCCCTGGCCCTGTTGCCACGAGCCCGGGTTCTTAGAGCTGGGTGCTGTGTTAAGCACGGCTTCACAGAGCACACCCAGCAGTCCGCGTGGCCTTGGGTCCCTGGCTCAAGGCGGCAGACGGAAACGTCAGAGTGGAGATGCCAGCTGGAAGAGAGGTGGCCGGGTGCCTCGGAGAAGCGCAGGGTGGACACCCAGTGCCTCCTGTTGGCCTCCAGGTTGCGGGTTTGGGAGGCCCGGGGGTCGGTCCACGCTCCCGCCGCCACAAGTGACCAGGGCCCGGGTGAGAAGCTCCCGGGACAGCCGGGGCCTTGCTGTGTTCCCACCGAGGCTCTGGCCGGATGAAAGCCCGTCAGGGCCCCAGGCCTGGTGTTGGGAGCCGTGAGCCATCAGGACCCTCGGCCCCGACGGCGAGGTGTGTGTCTGGCGGTGCCAGCTGGGTCCCGCCAGTGCACGTGTGTCTCCTTGGCAGATTCTTGGGGTACCAAGGAGTGAGTTTTCCATCTCGGCCTTGAGGTGTTTGCAGCCCACGGGGAGCACGAGCTAGAGACACGGGGGCCCCAAGAGCCCTAGGTGCGCACAGCAGGATTCGGGGGGTCAGGCGGGCGCAGGGCCCCCTGGGCACCTCGCACAGGGTGTCTCTCCTGAGACCCCCTCCCCTCTCAGCAGACCCTGGGGAGCTACTCAGACTTGGGGCAAGCCTACCGGCCAGCAGAGCAGCCAAGACCTGGGCGTCACATGCCGCGTGGCCCGCTGGTGACAAAGCCCTCCTGAGGGACAGAGGTCATGCTCTGGGACCCTGCCCCAGGCCAGTGTAGGGGAGGAGGCGGGAGAGGTCTTGCGAATCAAGTCCACCTGACAGCCAGGCAGCGGCTCCAGGGAGGGATGGAGACAGGGAGCGGGGACACCTTTGTGTGATAGAATTGTCACATAGATTAAGCTGGCGTTCAGCAGAAAAGAGGGCTGTCGGCCTCTTCTGTCCCAGGCCCCCAGCCACCCCACTGCCCTCGAGGGCCGTCTAGTGCTCCGAGGACGCAGATCTGCCCCTGTGCCTTGCTTTGAGTTCAGACGAAGCTTGCTGGATCCTCCTGACCCTCTGGGGGTGGCCCTTCCCCTCCCTCCTCCTCCCTCCTTCTGGGGAGCCGGGGCTAGGTGTGTGGGGAGGCAGGCTCTGGCAGGGACAACTGTGGGTGCCCTGATGATGACGTCAGCACGACCCTCCTCTGTGGCGAAGTCTGGCAGTTCCCAGCCACGCCCCAGGGCAAGGGGTTCAGTCCTGACCTGGGATCCCACTGGCTCCCAGGATCCCACTGACCGGATCCCACTGGCCGGTCACATCACTGGGTCTGACGCCCCCCCCCGGAAAGTTGGCACCAGGGGCCTGGACCCAGCTGGCCTCGCTGGTCAGTGGCCAGATTTTCCAGGAGCCTGGTTTCCGGGGTCAGGGGCAATCCCCAAACCTGCTGGGGTGCAGAAAAGCTCCTCCAGGCCTCCTGCCTGGCCCTGTGCTCCCGGCCTCTGCCTGGAGCCCCTGGACAGACCCGCTGGCTCCCCATGTCCCCCTCGTGATGGAGCCGTGGGGGTTTCATTCTCCCCGTCCCATCGATCCTTGGAGGGCCCCGTGACGTGGTGGTGTCCCAGCCGTGAGAGCCACGGCCACGGCCAGCACCCAGGTCTCCCTCGAGAAGGTTGTCCCTGCCTTGTTTCTCTGCCATAAGATGATGGATGGCGGTGTCCCATCTGTCCTGTCCAGGGAAGAAACCAGCCCAAACCCTGAGCCGGGGGGTGGGGGTTGTCCTCCTTGTCAAGCCCCGGTGCTGAGCTCTCTGACTTACCGCCCTGTCACCCCAGGTGGCCTGTGAGTACGGCATGGTGCACGTGGTCTCCGAGTCAGGGGGCCCCAGAGGCAAGGACTACTGCATTCTCTACAACCCACAGTGGGCCCACCTGCCCCACGACCTGAGCAAAGCGGTGAGTACCCACTGGGGCGTCCCCTCTGGGGCCCTGCAGGCCCGGAGTGCTCTGGGGTGCCCCCTCCTGACTTGGGGTCCGGTCTGTGTTGCTGGCTGCCACCCTCCGCTCCCCAGCCTGCTGTCTGAGGGGACTGCTACAAGTCTCACCCTGCAGGGAACCAGCTGGAGGACAGAGGAAGGGCCTCAGCTGGGAAACCAACGTGGGGGGCCTGGTCACACTTGAGGGGCTGCTGGGGTCTCAGACGACCGTAGAGGGGCCCCATCACCTCTCCGGGGCTTGGTTTCCTTTGGTCAGAAACAAAAGGACGTTTGGGTGGTGTTGAGGCACAGCCCCTGCCGGGGGCGTTGGCCACCCCCCACGTGCTGGATGGGCTCGTGGGTGATTCTCACTGCCGAGGCCACGGCTCCCGCCTGCCCGGCCCGTGTTCCGTTTGCAGTGGGTGCTGGGAAGGTTTCTGGGGGCTTTTCTCTGAGCGCACGCCACCCCCTGCCCCTCCCGTTGGCCTCGCGCTCAGGTGTGTGGACGTGTGTGTGCGTGCGGCCCCCCGCTGACTTTTCTAGATCAGGTGGTGTCAACGCCCCCTTCCCCAGTCCCTCCTGCAGCTGCGGGACTGGACGGCCTCTGTGCTCTGCTCTCCGCCTGACCTCCCGGCCAAAGGCTTCAGCAACCAGATCCCGCTGGTGGCACGGGGAAACTGCACCTTCTACGAGAAAGTGCGGCTGGCCCAGGGCGGCGGGGCGCGCGGGCTGCTCATCGTCAGCAGGGAGACGCTGGTAGGGCCCCGGGGCCTCGAGACCGGGGTTTGGTTTGCTGACCGTGGCTGCGGACGCGTGTCTCTTGGAGGGGGACCTGTCCCTGAGCAGTCGCGGGGGCTCTGGGGAGACCGGATCCCATCTCGCTCTACAAGGCCTCGGGGCAGAGCTTGGGGGGTACCCTCTGAGGAGCAGCTGGCATGGGCCCACATCCCACGCGCCTGCCTCTCCCCTAGGCAGGCTCCCCCCCGCCGCCCCCCCCCCCCCCCCCCAGGGCAGAGTGACACCTGAGCAACCTGACCCCAAGGCTTGAACACGGAAGGAGAGCTTTTCCTCCTCCGGTGGGGAGGGGCAGACACCCCCCCCCCCACACACACACACCCACCCCGGCCCAAGCTGCCTCCGGGAGGGCTAGCTCTTCAGGCCGCCTCGCCCTTGGGAAGCCAAGGGCCCCCCTCCCGCCACACCCTCCTCTCGGCCCCCAGGTCCCTCCAGGAGGCAACAAGACACAGTACGAGGAGATCGGCATTCCCGTGGCCCTGCTCAGCTACAAAGACATGCTGGACATTTTCCAGGTAGGGTTTCCCACGTCCTCCGGTCTGCGGCTGTTGCCAGGCCGCGAGTGTCTGGCGGGCAGGGGTGGGCAGGGACCCACGAGTGAGGCCGCCCCCCCGGGGCTGGTGGTGCCGCTGACCCGTGGGAACGGAGACGCTGGCCCCAGCGCTCAGAGCGCCCAGGCTCCGGGGCCTCTTTGCCGAGCGGCAGCCGGACACTGGCTTCCGGGCCGGACCGGCCGGCCCCGCCCACACGCCGGAGACCCCCGAGCTTGGCTCTCCCTGCCCACACACGGCCCCGTCTGACCAGAGGCCTGTGTGCACCCACCATCGGGGGAGTTGTTGGTTCCAGAACAGGCGAGCTTCCAGACACAATTAAAATGGAGATGTTCAATCTTTGTGGAAGCTTCTAGCAATTTGCAGGACATGTCTTGATCCTGATGACAGCCTCACAGCTCCCCCAAGGGAACCATTGTCGGCCTCCCACACGCTTCCCGGGGCGACGTCCCCCCTCCTGCACGCGCACACGCATCTAGGTTTAGGATTTGTGTCCCCGCACGCGTGTGGGCCCCTTCACCGGACGTCGTGTGACACTTGTTCTGGCAGTTGACTTCTCTGGGGTGGGAGTGGCAGGCGAAGGCTCTCCCCGGGCCCTGGCTCCACGCGTGGGCTGGTCTGGGCTCTCTGGGTGGCCGAGGGGACGGGACGGCAGCCCCCGCCTTGAGCTCTGGTGCCTTCCCCGAGGCAGAGTTTTGGCCGATCGGTGAGGGCAGCGCTGTATGCCCCCAACGAGCCCATGCTGGACTACAACATGGTCATCATCTTCGTCATGGCCGTCGGCACCGTCGCCCTCGGGGGCTACTGGGCCGGGAGTCGGGACGTGAGGAAGTGAGTGTCCCAGGGAGACCTCTCCCTGGCCGCCCAGGGAAGCCCGTGACGTGGTCAGTGCCGGGTTCGGGTCCGCGGGTGGTCCCAGCACTGGCCGAGGGCATCGCGCCGCTTTCCGTCGAAAGCGGCCGTCACAGCTTGGCTCCTGGGGCTGGGGCCCACCTTGCGGCCCCTCGCTGCGTGGTCTCGCGAGGTCCCTGGGGTGGGGTCCGGCTTTCTCGTCGAAGGGACAGCAGGGATGTGTGATGGGCGTGGAGAGGGCGCCCCTCAGCCCCGTGGACCCCCGCGTCCTGCCGCCCCCGCCTGTCCCTCCCTGTTCCTGTGCCGGCCGGCAGGGTGCCCCTGACCCACCTGTGCCTCCCAAGAAGGTACATGAAACACAAGCGGGATGACGGGCCCGAGAAGCAGGAGGACGAGGCCGTGGACGTGACGCCCGTCATGATCTGTGTCTTCGTGGTCATGTGCTGCTCCATGCTGGTGTTGCTGTACTACTTCTACGACCAGCTCGGTGCGCCCCCGGCTCACCAGAGGGACGCTGAGGCCCGTACCCCCACTCCCTGGTCGTGGGTCCCCCGTCCACCCGCTTGCGGGGTTCCACCTGAGAAGTCGGAGGTGGGGTGAACGCGGGCCGCCATCGCCAGCCCGAAGGAGGGGACCTCTGCTCGGGGAAGTGTCCCTCTCATCACCAGGTGCCGGCCACCCAGCTAGGGTGCACCAATGCTTGGAGCCCTTTCTCGGGCGGGGGGCAGGGTGGGAGACCCAGGTGGCCCCCGGCCCTCAATGCTCACCCCACCCCGCCCCGCCCCGCAGTCTATGTGATCATAGGGATCTTCTGCCTGTCCTCCTCCACGGGCCTCTACAGCTGCCTGTCTCCACTGGTCCAGAGGCTGCCGTTCGGCAGATGTAGGTAAGCCCCCTGCGGGAGGCCCCTGCCCGGCCCTGCACCCCCAGCGCTGCTCGCTGAGGTCCCACCTTGCCACCTCTCCTCGGCCTGTCCCTGGCGGTCTCCCGTCTCCTGGCCCCTGGAGCTCCAAGCTCTGCTTCAACGGCGCCGAGGACCCCCTCCCTGTCCCGTGGCCCCTAGCCAGCCTGGCGTGGCGTGGGCCGGCCACGCGTGCTCACTCAGTGCGGGCTGGGGCTCGCGGCCTCAGGAGTAGGGCAGAGCAGAGAGGTGGGTGGTGGTTCCCCAGCCTCTCTCTCCCTACATCCCATTCTGGGTCAGGCCCAGTGTCGACACCGGGGCGGAAGTGGGGCAATGTGGATGCACGTGGGTCCAGGGCAGGGGCGGCAGGGCAGGGCCGTGTGGCCGAAGGCGCTGCTGGTCCAGGCCCCTGGGGCTCTCGGCTGCCAGGGGCCAGTGGCCGAGCGCTGGAAGGTTTGAAGGAGGGCAGGGCCGGCTCGGCGCTGGCTTGGGTCTGCCCGCCCCCACGTGCCAACCCCTGCTCTGTCTGCCCTGGACCTGGGGGGCCTCCCTTCTAGAAGTCAATTAAGAGGTCAGGGCAGAGTTCAACAGGGAACGGAGGCGGGGGCAGCAGGAGGCCCCGTAAGGATGAGGGGCCCAGGGTTTGGGGCAGGGGTGGAAGTGACCCTCTGGGTGCTGGGTGGAGGTAAGGAACAAGCTGGCCCTGACAGCTGCGCCACACCCCCCCCCCCCGCCCCCAGGGTCCCCGACAACAGCCTGCCCTACTTTCACAAGCGGCCTCGGGTCAGCATGCTGCTCCTGGCGCTGCTCTGCTTGGCCGTCAGCGTGGTGTGGGGTGTCTTCCGGAACGAGGACCAGTGAGTGCCCCCCACCGCGGGCTGTCCTCAGATGCTCTCTGTGCTCGTCTCCCCGCGACCGTGAGCCGGGCTGTGTGGCGGCCAGGTGCCGCCCGCGTCCGGTGTCACTGGGTTTGTCGGCTGCCACGTGAACTGTGATTGGAATGTGGATATGGTTCCCGCAAAGCCTCCTGGCCCCGGGCGCCCTGAGCGAGCGCGTGTCCTCCGGGTGCCCGCTGGTGCAGGGAGGCCCTGGCCGCCGGCCCCCGACACCACCTGGCGCTCCCTCCGAGCCTTTTCTGGGGCGGTTAACCGCTCTTGGCCGCGCTGCCGTTTGGAGCCACGACAGATTTAATTGGGCAGAAGGAAAACGTGAAAATATTTTGAGTCCTTTGTACACAAAGGGAACACGAGCTCTCACGGTTAGATTCGAGCCACAAGACTCGCTCTGTTCTTTAAAATTAGAACAGGCCCAGTTCCCTCTGCGTCTGGGCGCCCACTGGCCGCCCGCAAGCCTCCTCTTTGTTCTTTGCGGCTGCCCCGGCCGGGAGATGTTTTCATCCCGGTCTTCTGATGAGTAACCTGGGCCACGGCCTCCTTGCCGCCCCAGCGCGGGCGAGCCTGTGGACCGGGCGGGGTGGCTTGTGTGTGTGTGGGGGGAGCTCCCTGCAGCTGCTGGGGTGACAGTCTTACCCCCCCCCGCCCCCCGCCGCCACCTTGCAGTCCCTGAGCCCCCATTTCTGGGACCAAGAGATTTGGTGTAGAACCTGGCTGGTGAGCATTTGGCTTTGCTAAATCACATAAAAAATAGTTTTGAAGCAAACCTGAGTCCAATAGAGTCCAATAGTTGCACAGTGTCCCCACCCCATCCCCCTGCCCCGTCCCGTGATGTGGGGGTGAACGCCACCACCCAAGAGAGACAGCCCCGGAGCACGTGCACCCGTTCCTGCCTCACTCCCCCCGCCTCTCCCCCGGCCTTGGTCCCGTGCCTGTGTCTTCACAGCATGGGGTCAGGCTGGGAACGGACAGCTTGCACAAGCTGGGAGCCAAGGTGGCCAAGGAGGGAGCGACCCGCCGGGTCATAGCTCTTGGTGGAGCCCCTGCCCCAGTGGGTGACCACCACTCTGCTCCCCAGGTGGGCCTGGATCCTTCAGGACGCACTGGGCGTCGCCTTCTGCCTCTACATGTTGAAAACCATCCGCCTCCCCACTTTCAAGGTGAGGGTCCCGAGGAGGTGGGGCCACCGGATGGGAGGGGGCTGTGTCCTCAGGGCGGCTGCAGGCCGGCCCGCCCCCGTGTCCGCCCAGGGTGTCCCGGGTCCCCTGTGGACAGCATGTTCTTCGTGCCTCTGTCCGTCCCGCCACCTCTCTGGTGTCAGGGCTTAAGGATCAGCCGCAGGATCGCCTCCCAGTGTGGCGGCCACGCCAGTGACAGCTTGGCGCTGAGGACGCCCGGGTGGGGCCGCAAGGCGGCCGCAGGGCGGGGCCCTTCCCGAGGCCGCCACCGTGGCGGTGCCGGGTCAACTTCCTGCTGGTGAGCCGGCACACACAGGCAAACGGGGGCGGCAGCGCCAGTGCGGGCCCCGTGGGCAGGACCGAGAAGTGCACGGGAAGACGTGAAGAAGGGGCGTCACCGCCCCAAAGCCACAGTGCCGGTCACAGAATGCATGTCGCTGGAGCCACCTGCCTTCCAGCTTTTCCATCACTCAGAACCGTGGCCTGATTCACGTGCTGCCCTGGTCTCCCGTGGCTCCAGGGGATGGGACTGGATTTGCTCAGATTTGCCCCTAGCTGCTTTGTCCCGTGGGCACGGCTGAGCCTTGTGGGGGGAGGTGGGGGTGGGGACGCGGCCTGGGGGTGTGCGCCAGGGACCCTCTGAGCGCAGCCCCTCAGGACGTCCTCTCCCCAGGCCTGCACGCTGCTGCTGCTGGTGCTCTTTGTCTACGACGTCTTCTTTGTGTTCATCACGCCCTTTCTGACCAAGGTGGGCGCCCCTGCCCTGCCCTGCCGCTGCACCCCCTGCCCCCGTGCCCCTTCTCTGACACCCCCCCGCCCTTTGTTAGAGTGGGAACAGCATCATGGTGGAGGTGGCAACCGGGCCCTCGGACTCGGCCACCCACGAGAAGGTACGTAGGGGGCCCCCGGCCGGGGCGCTGCCCGGAGAAGAGTGCTGGGCAGGCGCGGCCCCCCGGACACGCCGCTTCCTGCTCCCCCCAGCTCCCCATGGTCCTGAAGGTGCCCCGACTGAACGCTTCGCCGCTGGCCCTGTGTGACCGGCCCTTCTCCCTCCTGGGCTTCGGGGACATCCTGGTGCCAGGTACTGGGGTGCGAGGTGGGCGGCCTTGGGAGTGTCCAGTGGGTGGAGCCCGAGCAGAGCAGGCGGGGTTTGCCCCCTGGGTGGCGGGCTGGCCGCCGGGCCCGTCTGAAAGCAGGGACGGCCGTCACACGGGATGCCGCCGGGCCCACGCGCCTTCTCCCCGCAGGGCTGCTCGTGGCCTACTGCCACAGGTTCGACATCCAGGTGCAGTCGTCCAGGGTCTACTTTGTAGCCTGCACCGTGGGTAAGCGCCCTCCTTGTATCTGTCTGTCCTTCGTTCTGTCCTTGTCCCCCACTTGTTTCTTTGGTTACCAAAGCCATTGCTACAGAATCGACCTGTCCTGTGGAGCCCGATTGCTTTGAGAGTTTTCCAGACCGGCCGGACTGCTCACCTCTGGTCAGCCCTTCTGGAGGAGCAGCGAGCCTGCCCGATGGCGCATGTCCCTGTGCATGCGTGTCCCCCGCCATGGGGGAGGGGCTGCCTGATGACTCCCTCCCCCGTGTCGTGGGCCGCGTGCACAGGCCCCGGCAGCCCACCCAGCAGAGGCGAGGCCCTGTAAATGCCCTTGGTAGCACCAGGACGACCGGGGCTGACCTTCCGGGCGTACTTTGGGGTCGTCTGGGTCTTCCCACCCCGGTTCCTACGGCTGCAGGCACGCCCCCTCGTCCCCTTTGCCGGCCCTAAACCTTCCCTTGGGCTTTACACACCACACTCATCCTTCAGGTACTGTTGCAAGGGCTTTGTGTGTGTGAGCCGCTTGGCCGGTTGTGTGTGTGGTTCCTTGTCGAGCCTGCGGACCTTGCGGGCGGCGGGCGCCTTTCTCCTCCGCAGCCGCAGCCCGCTCCCGTGGACCGCCGGTAAGTGACGCACAGCTCTCCCCGGAGGTGAGGACTGCCGAGCGAGCCGCGATCTCGGAGGAGGTTACTGTAGCCTAACTCCTCGAGGAGACGGTTGCGGATTTACCGCTGCGGGATTAGCGCAAAGAGCGCCTGCATGCCGGCCCTCGGGTTCAGCAGCGTGTGCGTGCGTGACTGTGTGTGCAAGTACGTGTGTGTGCGTGCACAGACGCGCGCCCTTCTATGCTGGCGCTCACGTATGGAACCGACGTGCGGGATTTATTCAGACCTTCGCCCCTCGGGGCTCCGTCGGGTATCTCATGAGAATGGAAACAGCCTTTCGCACAATCACAGCTTGTTATGAACGTTTGCTTTTGTAACTTTGTGCGGACGTTACTCTTCTCCAGAACTCTCTTCCTAGCTAAAGGCTGAGCAGACAGGTGCTCAGGCAGTTAACGGGCCTTTCTCTCGCTGCCCCTGTGGCTCCAGACCTGGGGCGCAGCCGTGGAGCGTTGCTCATTCCCCCCTTCTCGCTGGCGCCCGGTGGGACCGGACAGGGGTGTGTGTGCCGGAAGACGCAGGCGCGTCCGTGCGCAGGCAGGCAGCCCCCTGCCTGCCCCGGGTGCCCCATGTGCTACCGTGTGGCGGGCGCCCCGCCTCTCCGGTCCCCGTTCCGGCACCCCGGCCACAGGCGGGTGCTGGGCCGCGGGGCCACCCGTGGGGGTAACACGCCGCCCGTCTCTCCCTGCAGCCTACGGGATCGGCCTCCTGGTGACGTTCATGGCGCTGGCCCTCATGCAGCGCGGCCAGCCCGCCCTCCTCTACCTGGTGCCCTGCACGCTGATGATAAGCTGCGCCCTGGCGCTCTGGCGCAGGGAGCTGGGCATGTTCTGGACGGGCAGCGGCTTTGCGGTGAATACCCGTTTGCTATGACTGTCTGCGAGAAATAATAACCCAATAAGCCCTAACTAGAGTTAAAGTTGAGTAAAACCTCCTAGTTTCACGACTAAACCCCGCGGCCTCTGTCCCCGTTCCCAGAAGGTTCTGTTTGGCGTCCTGTCCGTGTGGCTCTGAAGGGTCCGAGCCGTCCCAGCAGAGGGGACACGCTTGTGCCGTCCCACTGGGCGTGGCTTGAGGATGGTGCTAACAGCCTTTACTAAAGGTGCCAGTCCCGAGGGACCGTAACACCCCAAATGATGGGATACTGGCTTCCGGCTGCTTCAGCCCTTGGGAACACAGTGCCGAGCTGGGGGGGCCACCGAGGTCCTCTGCCAGGGTGGGGGCTGTCCGCCCAGGACGGGGAAAGGGCAGGGGGCCCGGGGGCGAGCTGTGCAAGCCCAGGTGGAGGAACCAAGCTCAGCCTGTGGCGCCACCGCCCCCCTCGTGGAGTGGATCACGGCCAGTGGCTCGCTGTTCCTGGTTTTTGAGACAGAAGAGGAGAGGGACGGAGGCCAGCCTTGGTGCAGCGCAGCAGAGTCGATGGGACGAGGGCACGTGTTTCGGTGGCGCAGGGACAGAGTTGACGCCCTGTGGGTATGGAAAGGCTGCGGCTGCCTCCGCCACCCGCTGCCCTGTCAGTAGCACACAGAGGTGGGCGGCACCGGGACCAGCCTTGTCAGTTACAGGAGCTCCTGAGTGTGACATGTGTCCCTCTGGAGCGCTGCTGGTTGAGCGTGGTGTTACCGTGCCAGGTTTTTTGGAAGTTGAAACTCGCACCCTCTCCGTCCTGGCCTAGAGGCGCCGAACGGAGCAGGGCCCCAGGTTAACCTGATAGATGAACCAGATAATGTAACCTATGATAGGGCCTTGGGCCCTCCCGCGGGCCCTCGGGGAAACGCTCCCGGCTTCATCGCCCACCGTCCTCAGAGGCTCTCAGTCCCGAGGAGTGCTGGCTTTGCCACAGGGCAAAGTTCTGGAAGGTTCAGGAGGCAGGGGGAAAAGGCTCAGCGTTTCTGCATCGGGTCACCGGCCTGTGGTCCCGCCTTCTGGCTCGTGCTACTTGGCCCCAAGGGAAGGTGGCTCCTGGGTCTGGGGCTGGACCCTCGGGGGACGGTGACTCATCTGCCCTCCCCTGTCCACTGTCCCCGGGCTTTCCTGTCCTCGTTCCACGCCTGACTGTGGCCTCTTCTGTTACAGAAGGACCTACCTCAGTCTCCTTGGGCGGCGTCTTCAGCCGACGGCCCCCAGCCCCAGATGGACTCAGACACTGGCCTCTCCCAGCCGCCTCCAGGCGAAGGACTGGCCAAGTGCTCCCTGCCCACGAAGCAGCCCCCGGCATCGTCTGCGCCCGAGGAGACCGGGGCCAGAGCACCCCCCCAGGAGCCCACGAGCCCAGCCAGCCGCACCCCTGAACCCACAGGCCCGGTAGGCACCTCGGCCTAGATGATGGCGCAGACTCTCGGGCCCTCGCTGCTGCCCCTCTGCGCCGAGAGACCCCGAGACTGGACGTGCTCGGCCCTCCCCCCCCCCAACTTGGTGCTCTGGTCTGGCCGATGTCCCCGCTGTTACTCCTCCTTGAGCAGAGCCCAGCTGCACCCTGGACCCTCTCCAGCTCCTGCTCCCAGCTCGAGTGGCTGCCGTGAGCCCCCAGACCGACGAGGTCACCCATGTGGAGCGCCCAGCTCCACGGTCTTGCCTGTCAACTCGGTGGTTCCTCGGAAAGGGCAGGAAGTGCCGCCTCCGACCGCCCACGGCTGCAGATCCGCCCACATCTGGTGCTTACCTTGCCGCCACTTCCCTCAGGTTCTCTCCTGTGCCGCGCCTGTGCGTCCCCAGGGACGCCGGCCAGCAGAGCCCAGTCCGGCCCCTGGGCCCTGGATGTCTGGACTCAGGATGCGGGCCCGGCTGGCCGGGTCGGACCTGCCTCTGTGTCGGCAGGGACTGAAAGCGGCGCCCGGCGTGATGGGCCACCCCTCTCGGGCCCGCCTGGCTCTCCCAGCAGCCAGGGCCGCCCATGCCTGCGCTCCAGCTTCTCCGCCTCTTAATAAACGGCCATGACTCGTTGAGCTCCGTAGTGTCACCTCTTGGGTGTGAGTCTCTCGGACCCCCCTTGTTGGGGCGGGTGGGTGCCAGGCCGCACCCTCCACGGCGGCTGTGTCTTCTGTGTGGGCTCCGTTTGGTCTTTCAGCTTAGAGGGACTGGGGAGGGGGGCACCGTCCTCTCGGCATCTGCACATTCTCAACCCCACCCCGGACCGGCCTCTAGCGACACCACCGGCCGGGCGAGCATACTTTTTATTTAAACCGCCCAGGAGTTTCTGCAACGTGGAGAGTATTCTGGAATCGGCATTTTGTCTTCTACCTCACCGACAGGGTTCTCCGAACGTCAGGACAGAAATGCCGCGGTGCGGCGGCCCCCGTGCCAGGGCCATGCCTGTCTACGCAGCTTACAGACTCAAGTTCAGAAAGACATAGACCCTCCAGCCGCACGGTCCCAGCTGTCCCCGACGTGTCTGCTGATCAGTTGTAGACAGCAGGCAGGGGGTCAACCATGATCCATTCCAGAAAATACCAGCACCAGACAGACTCACAGCCTTTGTCAGCCATGCTTCTCTAGAAGAAATGGTTATTCCAAAAAAAAAAAAAAAAAAAACCAGACGTTTTCCACCTGTTTCTGTGTGTCTCTTAAAAAAACAAGTGACCTGGGAGGGAGACCAGCTGGACCTGCCGGCCCCAGAGAGCCCCTGACTCGGAGGCCGGAGCTGGGGTGCAGCCCTGGGCGGCCGGGGTGCCAGGCCTGAGTGGCCCCCTTTGCACATCGGCCCACACCTTACTCTAAGCCATTTTGTATGTCGGTGTAGGAGCCGGGATCTCTCTCTGTCTTCTGTGTTTGACAAACATCAAGGAATTCAAGGCGGCTGTTAGTTCCTGAAGCTTCCATTTGCAGTTTTTGCCTTCTGTATTTTTGAAGGGGAACAGAGCATGAGTGGGGGAGGGACAGAGAGAGAGACAGAGACAGAACCCTAAGCACACTCCACTCCAGGCTCTGAGCTGTCGGCACTGAGCCCGCCGCGGGGCTGGAACCCAGGAGCCGCGAGATCATGACCAGAGTTGGGCGTTCGACCGACTGAGCTCCCCCCAGGCGCCCTGACACAGCTTTTGATAGTTGTTGCTTGGCTCTCATCTTTTCCACAGTGTGGCAGCTGGCGGAGCCCGGCCCGGCAGGATGGGAGTGGCCCGGTCCGCGAGGATGGCCACACCGCCCCGGGGAGCGCGTCCATACCGCCCACTGGAGCCGAGCGGGACTGCTGTCCTATTTCCTGGCACTGGAGAGTCGAAGGAAGCCCAGTCAGCGCTCAGTCCACCCCGTGTTCCGGGCCATCGCTTGTCCGTGGTGATGTAAGCAGCGTGGCGGGGATCCGCACCCCGCGGACTTCGTGAAGAGCCAGCCAGCGTGTTTGGGGTCTTCCAGGCCACCCACTCCCTGCCACAACTCAGCCCTGCTGCCATAACCCAAGCGTCACAGCACGTGGCGGGCAGGCGTGCCCGTGGCCAGGGCGCTGACGGACACAGAGACGTGCCTTCCGAGTGGTGTTCAGAGGTCACGTGATAGCCTCCTTTCGGTATTTTTCAACTAGTCAACACAGTGAAGCCCTTTCTTTGCCGGCATCTTCCAAGGGCGGCGGGCCCACCCCCGGCTGTGCCGCCCACGGTGTGAGCGGTGCCTCTGCTCTGCTGCGGAGAGAGAAGGCGAGGCTCCCGAGGCCGGTCCACTTGGCTGCACGGGGCTGGCGGAGACGCAGCAGAGACGTGCCGCTCCTCCGAGATGGTCCCGACACCGGGTGCTCAGTGGTCTCGGCCAGGCCGCGGGGGCCGGGGGCCCAGCGTCCTTTGTGAGGGCAGGGAGGGCCCCACGCGCAGAGCTGCGGGTGGGCGCGGGGGGACAGTGCTCCTGCCCTGTGGCGGGGCTCGGCTCGGTGCTGGAGTGCGGGCTCTGTAGTTGGCTCGGGGCCGTGAGGACAGCGGTGTTCTTCCACTAAGGCCCCAGAGCTTATTTGCTTTCCACGACTCATTCATTCCATCAGCCTTCATTGAGCGCCTGCCGTGTGCCAGGCCCCCGACTCCACTGGGGATTCACGTGCGAGGCTCAGACCCCACTCTGCCCCGGGTGGCTGACCCTGGAGAGGAGGGACAGGACACGAGTCCACACCTGTCTTTGTCTTTGGGAAGGGAACTTGGAGGAGACAGGTGAGGCCTGTAGCGGGGAGATCAGCATGGCTGCTGGGAGGGCAGGAGAGGGGCAGGGGTCTCTTGGCCCCATGGGGAAGGCATGGCCGGTGTCACCAGAAGGTGAGGGGGCAAGAGTCCTAGAAAGGGCACAGTGGCACCTGTCCTGGTGGGGGGAGGGGAGGGAGACCCCTCCCCCCACAGCTGTCGTCGCTCAAGGACAGGTGCAGCGGTGGGAAGAGCCCAGGTCTGCAGTCTTGGCTTACATGCTGGAGGAGTGACCTCGGTCATGCCCCTGTGCTCCCTCTGGGGCTGTAGCTGTTGCTTCTGCCAGTGGTGTGACGGCTGCTTCTCCAGGGCCTCCCTGCATGTGCTCAGGAAAGGGGACCATGCTGCAGGCAGCCGGGACCCGGAGGATTGCTCTCCCTCTAGCACCATGCTTGGCTCCCCATGGCTTATGGCGTTTCCCACAAAAGTAAGTCACCGCTTAGGACACGAAAGACGATGCCACCCAGGTAGTAAAACAGCTGGTCCCTGGAGGCAATTCAGAAAATATCCCCCGAGCGTCCTGAGCAGAGATGAAGATGCGTTCCCCCAGGGCCAGTGAGGGAGAAGTAAGCAGGTGGGGAGGCCAGGGTCCCAGCGTGGCTGTGGCAAGCGTGTCAAAACTGAGGCCAGGCCCCTGCCCCGGCCTGGCCACGACAAACGCCGCCCTCCCCCCCGCCCCCCCAGTCCTGACCAGCCCTTTCCCGACTGCCCACGGCTTCAGAATCGAGGGGCCTAAGAAAGTGCCTCAGCCTGGGGAACCTGGGCCAGAATCTGAATAAAGTGCGGATGTTCGCTAACTAACAATGTGTCACTATCGGTTCGTTAATTGTGATGGCGTGTCACTCACGGAGAAAACGGGGTGCAGAGTAATTGGCGCTCTCCGCAACTCTTCCGTAAATCTGGAACTTCTGAAATCAAGTTGGCTTTTTAAACTATGGTAGTTACTCACACACCCCGTCCCCGAGACCCCCCCCCCCCGCCCCCCACCCCCACCCGGGCCCGGTCCTGGAGGGCCTCACCCTCCACCTGCGCCCGAGGGGGAGGAGGGAGGCCGCGCCCCCGGCCCCGCCCCCACTCCCTGGTGCTGGCGGCTCGCTGGGCTCCGCTGGCCGGCGGTGGTGGCGGCGGCTCTGGCGCGGCCTCAGCCCCTGCGCGGCTCCGCGGCTCGGTGAGTCCGGGTCCCCGGAAGGGCTGGGACGGCCCCTCTGCGCGGTGGCTCCCGGGGCGGCACTGCGCGGCAGGTGGGGGCAGAGCCGCTGCGGAGCCGGCCGGACAGGTGGCGGGGAGGGGAGGCCCGGGGGTCGCAGCGACGAGGCCAGTTGCACTGCGTGTCCTGGCAGCCAAGGGCGCCGTTTCCCGCCCTCCGTTCACGCTAAGCTGGAGCCCGGGGGGAGGGGAGTGCGGGAGGGACCCGGGACAGAGGCAGTGAGGGCTGTGGGGCGCCCGGCCCTCCGGTCAGCATCTGAGTTCCCTGGAAGTGACAAACGACAAGGGTACCGGGGCCACGTTAGGAAGGGTGCGGTCTGAAGGGGTGAGGGTTCTGTTTGTGGCAGGAGGGGTCTCACGGGTTCAGTTCTGTCTGTGTGGCAGGAAAGCCACCCTGGCACCAAGGGCAGGCTGTCACTGGAGTTCTGCGGTCCGGTCAGAAGTACCCGCTTTGCCCCTGAAATGGCTGAGGGTGGCCGGGCCACAGGGGCCACATCTCAGGGTTCGCAGGCTCCCTGGACCCCACGGGGGAAGGTGTGGGCTTTGGGGGACTGTGTGTTCACATTAAACACAAGCCTCGTTGCCACGTGCAGGGACAGCCTCTGGGAACCCTGCGGGTGAGTGGACTCGGGTTCTGCGCGTGGCCGTGGACCCAGAGCCCATGCCACCTGCCCGCAGGCCTGACCGGGGTGCTGTGTGAGATTGCGCGTCTGTGTCACTGCCACCTCGTGTGTGAGGTTGTGTAGTCGCGTGTGGCTGTATGGCAACAGTGTGCGCTCTTGTGTGGCCGTGTGAGGATGTAGAGTCACGCGTGACCGTGTGTAGTTGTGTCCCGGAGTGTTTGTGGGGTGGCTGTGCGTGGCTGTGTCACTCAGTGTGCGACCACGCACGTGAGCCTGTGTGTGTCTGTGTTGTGTTTGTGATTGCACTGGGAGATGCTGTCTGATTTTGTACGCGGTTGTGTGAGGCACCACGTGTGTGAACTCCTTACTAGCCTCCCGGCCTGGAGAACGGGGATGGCGGCCACTGCGGCTCGCGTGGATCGGAGAGCCAGGCCACGGCGGTCCCCAGGAGACGCGGCGGCACGCGGCCCTCGCACACAAGACGTCAGACGTAGACACTGATCTGACCGCGGTGTGTGGACTGAGGCCAGTGAAGCCCGCGGCCCATCCCGGCTTTGAGCCCCGTCCTTGACGTGCATGTGGCCCCAAGTTCACTCCGTGTGCAGGGCGGGGTTTGGAGGGTCCGCAGACAGTGTGGTGAGCGGCCTTCCGCTAAGGCTGGGAACTCCTATTCGGAACAGCCTGCTCTGAGTGCGGCCTGAAGACAGAGCATCCTCCTCCCGTGATCACTGCGATCACTGCTGTGGGGGGAGAGTCTGATGCCCTGGGAGGGACTGGGAGGAACCCGGGAGGGACCGGGCAGAGGCGGGCGCTCCTCTGACCGCGGCCGGGTGAGCCCTGCCCGTCCTGGAGGGGAACAGAGGCAGAGGAAGCAGATGCCTGTGTCTGGGCCTCGTCATCCATGCGCTATAGGCAAGGTGCGTGTGGGGGCCGCCGTGTGCTTCTGGGACGCGTGACTCTTACCGAGGGGTGTGGCTGGCGCATGGGGAGCCGAGAACCCCATCTTGGAGGCTCACCTGCTGTACCTGGACAGCAGGGTCCTGGGGTGGCAGGGGCCCATTTCGCGATAGAGAAGCCACCAGCGAAGTGGGGGACATCGCTGGGATCAAAAGAACTGTGTGTGTGAGGAAGAGGAGGAGGGGAGGCAGAGAGACAGAGGCAGAGAGAGGGAGTCTCTCCAAGCCTCAGTTTCTTCATCTATAAACTGGTGGCAGGCGTGACCTTTCTGCTCGTGGCTGCTCCTCTCCTTGTCCACGTGAGTAGAGACGGGACACAGCTGTCCCCAGCTATGTATTTTAACATTCATGGCTCTAAAATTAACGCAAAGGATAATACATTCTGGGCTGCTGGCTCATACCTGGATAAGGCTTTGTTTTTCCTACTCTACCTCTATTAATTAAAATCAATGATTTGGGGGGGGGGGGGCACCTGGTGGCTCAGTTCGGTTGAGCGTTGGACTTCGGCTCAGGTCATGATCGCACAGTTTGTGAGTTTGAGCCCCAAGTCAGGCTCTCTGCTGACAGCATGGAGCCTGCTTAGGATTCTGATTCTCTCTCCCTCTCTCTCTGCCCCTGCCCCACTTGCACTCCCTCTCTCTTGCGCCCAGGTGGCTCAGTCAGTTAAGTGGCCGACTCTTGATTTCAGCTCAGGTCATGATCTCACAGTTCATGAGTTCTAGCCCTGTGTTGGGTTCATTGCTGATGTCGGGGAGCCTATTTGGGATTCCCTCTCCCCCTCTCTCTGCCCCTTCCCTGCTCATCCTCTATCTTTCAAAATAAATAAACATTAAAAAAAATTTTTTTAACAGGATAAAATTTAAAAACATTAAAAAAAATAGAATCAATGATTTTGGAACAATCTTACTTGCAAAGACGGCATATGGCAGGTCCCCGCACACCCTGCACCAGCTTCCCCTCATGTAAGCACAGAGCAGAGATGCAGACCAGAAAACTCAGGTGGGCACAGCACTTGCAGCCGACCTCGGTCAGGTTTCCCAGTTTTCCCACGAATGTACTTTTTCTGTTTTGGGCTCCAGTCTGAGAGCCCCCATGGCATTTAGGACCTGCATTCATCTTACTTTTTAAATTTTCATTTTACTAATTTATTTTGAGAGTGTGTGCACACGAGCAGGGGAGGGACAGAGAGGGAGGGAGAGAGAGGATCCCAAGCAGGCTCCACACTGTCAACCCAGAGCCCAACTCAAACCCACACACTGTGAGATCATGACCCGAGCTAAAATCCAGAGTTGGATGCCCAGCCAACGAGCCACCCAGGCGCCCCAGACCTGTGTTAATTTTAAATTATACAAGTTGTAGGTGGCTGGAGGTTTGTTTCTTCAATCTTTGAATCTTTATCTCTTTTCCCGGGTATCACCCATGTTTATCAGCAACCCCGCCCGGCGCCCCGAGGGGTCCCCAACTCCCTGTTCCTCTGTGCATGTCACTAAAGCTAAGGGAACACATGATATCATCACTGCAAACAGTTTTCTCACAAACACCTCTTCCCATGAAAACCTAACAAAAAGTCCACAGACAGAAAGGGAAAAAAGAGGCCGAGCTTATTAAATTTCCTGTAGGCTTGCTGAGTGATTTATTTCATGGAGTGGGGGCGGCGGGCGGGGGAGGTCTCCTGGCGAGCCCGCAGAGAGGCGGGAGAAACAGGAGAGGCTGGAGGGCGGGCAAGGGGGGCCTGTTCCAGCGGCAGGCCTTGGGCCGTGCAGCCGGGCGGGATGCAAGGGGGGCCAGCATCACATGGGATCAGGGGAAAGATGGACTTTCACAGGGGGCTGGGGTGGGGTGGGGGCAGAGGGGAGGGTCGAAGCAGAGGCGACGTCAGGGTTTTCCGGGCAGACGGTGACCTCCGGTGCTCTTCTGCCCTTGCAGACGCTGGATCAGCACCCCAACTGACGGGGTACAGGTGGCCACTGGGGGCGAGGGGAGATCCGCGGCGGGCAGCTGGCCGCTACAGAAAGGGTGAGGGGCCTGGAAGAGGTGGAGAGAAGGGGCCAGATGGGCCCCCGACAGTGAAGTGTGGTGCCTGGAAGGGAACAGAACACCGGGTGGGGTCTGGAGCCTGCGTATAAATGAGTGAGCGGATGATGCATAGCAAATTATTCGGGATGTTAGCAGATTAAAGCATTGATTAGAGGCACCTGGTAGGCTCAGTTGGGGGAGACTGTGCCTCTTGATCTTGGAGTCAGGAGTTCGAGCCCCATGTTGGGGGTAAGGTTTACTGACAACAAACGTTTATCAGTTTATCATGCCACGGTTTCCGTGGGGCGGGATCTGGGGATGACTGATGCAGGTGGTCTGGGCTCGGGGCCTCTCATGATGTCGCCGTCAGGGTGTTGGCCGGGGCCGGAAGAACCGCTTCCGGGCCTGCGTCTGTGCAGTGGTGCGTGAGCATCGTCGCGGCAAGCGGCCCCCGAGACGATGCCTCTCGTGGCAGCCCTTGAAGCCTTGGTCCATTGCTCTGGCACACTGTCCTGAGGAGTGACGTCCCAGCCGTTGACACCAAGCTGTGCCCCCTGGAGCCGTGAGGCCAGAGTGTGGGGTGAGACGGCGGTTCTCTCGGTCAGGATTGGGTTAAGAATGAAGAGAACGTCCACTTGCTCTTTCCCTGACTTCTGCTTCTCCCAAAGGGACCCACGGAAGTCCAGGCTCAGTGCCATCCTGCAGTCTACTCCCAAGGGTGCAGACTGCACAATCCAGGAGAAAACAGACACAGCAGGGGGGTGGAAGCATCTGCCATGAGGATGTAGATAAGCATGGCAGGCAGCAGGCACAGCAGATGCAAAGGCCCCGGGGCAGGATTGTGTCTTGCACGTTTGAGGAGCAGTGGGAAGGCTCCGTGGCTCTAGTGAGGGAGGAAGGAGGAACAGCTGAGGACACACGAGGGAGGATGGGTGGGACTGGGTCTCCCAGGCATTTTGCCCTGAGTGAAAGCCCCGGGGAGGATTGAGCAGAGGTGGGACATGGCCGGAGTCAGGTTTTAGCCGCTGCGGATGGAAGCCGCCGGCCCTGTGATGAGGCCTGGGTGGTTCTCTGTTTAACCAAGGCAGGTACGGCACAGGTGGGCCAATGCTAGGTATGTTCTGGGGGTGGGGCAGCCAGCACTTCCAGGCTGTGGAAACAGAGGTCATGCTGACCCTAGGAGATGTGGTCTCAGTTGATCACAGAAGGTGCTGCCTGAGGCAGGGAAGGCCGTGGGAAGCCACAGGGTTCAGTCTGGTGTGCGTCAGACCTGAGCAGCTTGCCAGTCGTTGGGCTGTGGTCACGAGTTTGGTGGCTTGAACCAGCTCACATTTAATACCTCTCGGTTTCTGTGGGTCCGGAATCTGGACGTGGCTGAGCTGGCCCCTGTGCTCAGGGTCACACGAGACCGTGTTCTCAACTGAAGGCCAGACTGGGGAAGGACCCACCTTCCAAACTCATTCAGGTCATGGGCGAGCACAGAGGGCCTGGCTTTGGCAGCCTGCCAGCTGGTGGCCGCCCTCTGTTCCTACAGGCCATCTGGGGGTCTCCTAGGTGGCCACATACTTCATCAAGCCAGCAAGGGGGTTGTTAGCTCCAGTCTGCCAATACAGGGTCTTACCTAACACAATATACTCAGGACAGGGATGGCCCATTGGCTCTGCTGCGTTCCAATGGGTAGAAGCAAGCCACACAAACTCAGGGGGCGAGACTGCCCAGGGGTGTGAATACCAGGAGGGGAGGGCCCACGGGGTCACCTTGGGTCACCAGCAGGAGGAGGCTCCAGCAGCCAGCTGGACCCGAGTCCAGAATTCAGAAGAGGAGTCTGGCCAGGAGCTTGTAGAATTCAGGGATGTTATTAAAACCACAAGACTGAGTGGTGTCACTGGAGGAGGGCATCTATCTGGAGGGAGACCGTGAAAATATTCACTAAATCTTCTTGAAATGGCCTACTTTTTTAAATTAAAATTTTTTTCCCTCTTTAAAAAGAAAATGTAGTCACTGCAACACAAGTAGAAAATAAGAAAGGGGCACCTGGGGGGGCTCAGTCAGCTGAGTGTCTGACTTCGACTCAGGTCACGATCTTGTGGGTTGGTGAGTTCGAACCCCACATCAGGCTTGCTGCTGTCAGTGCAGAGCCTGCTTTGGATCCTCTGTCCCCCTCTCTCTCTGCTCGTCCCCCACTAGCACACTCTCTCTCAAAGTAAACAAACACTGAAAAAAAAAAAAAAAAACCAAGAAAGAGGAGGTCACTGACAATAAATAAATACACGGGAAGAAAACCAGTATTGTTAGGTAGTTACTGCCCTTCGGGGCCCAGACGAAGCAAGGCAGGCAGGACGCTCACCTCGGGCACAGAATTTGAAGGGACAAAAAAACAGTCAGTGTTCATGAGAAATGACGCTGCAGTGCGATCAGGAAAACACCAATGAACTCAGAGAAATTCCCGATGAGCAAAACATCGAAGTTTCAAACCAAGACAGCACCCGGCAGGGCTGGGAGTGGGGCGGAGAGAGAGACGGTCGGGGACGTGCAAAGTCCTGTCTGTGTGTGCCACATCGGTATTTGGTTGCTCGTTTTCTTGCTGTTAATGTTTATATGTTTAAAATGCTGTGTAAAAATACTTATCTTGAACTGAGGTCTGTGGGGGCACCCTTGCACTTTGCTCCTGAGGCCAGCCCCTCGATCCCTTCACCCTAGGCACTGGGCTGGGTACTCTCCCTGAAGGCTGTGCACCCACAGTTCACGCCCTTTTTGAAAACAGTCACTGACAAGAGTTAAGAGTGGCATTAGGAACATGTTGGCTCCAAGCTGAAGCTGTCCCCGGCATCGTCGGGGGGCTGGAAACAAGTCGTTCCCGCCCTGGTGTCGTGCTCAGCACCCCCTTGGGAACCCCTGAAGTGCTCCAGACCCTTCCCGGTAGATGAAGACAGAGGGGGGGCAGGTGCCCAGATGTCCTGATCTCCAGGTTATGACTGAAACAGTTCCAGGTGACCTGAGACACTTGGTCACCCCAGATGGGGGTGACTTCCTCGGTGTCACCCCATCCCTGCCGAGTTGGGATGAGAGGCTGGCATTTCGCCTCCCGCCTGGGCCCGGGAACGTCGGGACAGGGGGTGTGTACTCGAGCTGGATGCTGGGCCAGGCACAGGCTCAGCTTGGAGACGCTGGTGTTCACAGCTCACAATCTGGGTCTCTGTTCTAGGGACCCTGCCTCTTCCTTCCCTCTATCTCCGTGCACACTTCAGATCTTGGAACCGGCGTCAGTCCTTCTTGAAGCTTCTACTGGTCATTCCCATAACTGGGGACAGCAAGTCTGTGCCTACTCATTTCTCTTCTTTTGCAACTGCACTCATTCTTTAGATTTGTCTGGGGTGTTCTCATGTATCTCTCAAGCGCAGGTGGTAACTTATCCTCCTACGTTTCTTTCAAAACAAATAATAAACTATGCCTCATCCTGTCCAGGGCTTTCTCTTAGCTCAAGGTCACCGCGTGAGCCAGCAATCGCCTTCTTGGGTTCTCTCTTATTTCTCTTAATCGGCTATCTTCCCTCTCTGCACTCAGCTTTCGTTGTCCATTCTCTCCCAGCCCAATCTTTACAAAAAAAAACAAAAATAAAACAAACTCTAGAAGATATTTTGTAGTCTGAGATTAAGGGCATGAAGGATCTTCTGGAACCTCCCATCCCTTTACCTTTCCCTAAGTAAACTGCCCATTTGTCTGAGACAGGTTGTCTCCATTGTATCTGAGTGAAAAGGGAAAGGGAAAGATAATCGACATAGGCAGATTCGCTTTGGGGCTGACATTATTTTTAAGTCCTAAATGAACTTCGCGTGTGGGTCCGAGCTCTACTTCAATTTAGAAATACGGTGCTTTCATGAAAAGATGCTCAACGTCGCTCCTCATCAGGGAAATACAAATCAAAACCACACTCAGATATCACCTCACGCCAGTCAGAGTGGCCAAAATGAACAAATCAGGAGACTATAGATGCTGGAGAGGATGTGGAGAAACGGGAACCCTCTTGCACTGTTGGTGGGAATGCAAACTGGTGCAGCCGCTCTGGAAAGCAGTGTGGAGGTTCCTCAGAAAATTAAAAATAGACCTACCCTATGACCCAGCAGTAGCACTGCTAGGAATTTACCCAAGGGATACAGGAGTGCTGATGCATAGGGGCACTTGTACCCCAATGTTTATAGCAGCACTCTCAACAATAGCCAAATTATGGAAAGAGCCTAAATGTCAATCAACTGATGAATGGATAAATTGTGGTTTATATACACAATGGAGAACTACGTGGCAATGAGAAAGAATGAAATAGGGCCCTTTGTAGCAATGTGGATGGAACTGGAGAGTGTGATGCTAAGTGAAATAAGCCATACAGAGAAAAACAGATACCATATGTTTTCACTCTTATGTGGATCCTGAGAAACTTAACAGAAACCCATGGGGGAGGGGAAGGAAAAAAAAAAAAGAGGTTAGAGTGGGAGAGAGCCAAAGCATAAGAGACTCTTAAAAACTGAGAACAAACTGAGGGTTGATGGGGGGTGGGAGGGAGGGCAGGGTGGGTGATGGGTATTGAGGAGGGCACCTTTCGGGATGAGCACTGGGTGTTGTATGGAAACCAATTTGACAATAAACTTCATATATTGAAAAAAAAGAAATACGGGTGCTTTGAGAAAGTTGAGTTTTAAATCGACTTGACTTTATGACTGGAAACTGGTAATTAGCCCATGATCAATCCAGCCTTCAGCTTTTGTCTCTCAATGTTACGTCATTAAGTGGAACATACAGCGATGCAAAGAGGTTGCTCCTTAGAGGTCTTTAGCCAACTTTTTGCAAAGCTAATATAGGCATACTGATAGCTCACTTGTTGGTAAAATCGTTAGCTTTTCACTGAAGCAACAAATGCCTTGTCTGTGCCAACGATTTGCACAGGCTTTACCAGGACATGAGAGCAAGGCAGAAGGTGCAGGTCTGTCCTCGAGGAGTTGACAGGGGTCTAGAAGATTCTCTAACCTGCATGTGTCCATGGAGTACTTCATAATCACTTCCCAGCCAGGGAGCCCTGTTGCCTCCATGGCTTTACTCCTTCTACTCCACACCAGCGTTTACTGCACCAGCGCCGAACCCCCCTTCTGGAATCCACACTCACAAGGACAGGCACGAACTTCTGCTCCATCCATCCTTTCCGATTTCTGTTAGCGATTTTTTTTATTGCAATAGAGTACACCCAGCCTAAAACTCACCATCGTAACCATCTCTGAGCGCACAGCTCAGCGGCGTCAGGCACACTCACACTGTGGTGCAGCCACCCCCATCATCCGTGTCCAGAACTTTCCATCTCCCCACACTGAGACTCTGTCCCCATGAAACATGGACTCCCTGCCCCCTGCCCCACCCCTGGCTCCCACATCTACTCTCTGTCTCTGTGGATGGGACTCCTCTAGGGACCTCCTGTGAGTGGGGTCACGCAGGATTTGTCCGTGTCTGGCTTCTGTCCTTCTGTCCTGTGGCGCACAGTGTCCTCGGGGTCCCTCCACGTTACAGCAGGTGTCAGGATTCCTTTGGGAGAATACACATGGAATGGCTAGGGGCAAGGGCTGGTGAGGAGAGTCAGGTGAGGACCAAGACTTTGAACTTGGTGCTGAGGATGGTAAAGAGCTACCGAAGGGCCAGGGAGTAGCGCCATTGTATGTGTGCAGACCAGGGCCTCTCTCCCTTGGCACTGTGGACATGTGGGGCATCCTGGGCTGTGAGAAGTTGAGCAGCATCTCCGACTTCCACCCCCTCAATGCCAAGAGTGCCCCTAGTCATGACAGCCGCAAACATCCCCAAACATCTGCCCACTGTCCCCTGAAGGCAAAATCACCCTGGGTGAGATCCCCCGGTCTAGGTAGCTATCTCTAGTTGTATAAAAAATGGGTAGGTTGACGCAGGCCTGGAGTTAGCAAGAACACCACTAGCCCAGGGAAGGGGTGAAGGTATGGGAGCAGGAATGGGTTGGGGGGGGACCCCTGGAGAGGAGGAAGGAGGTGGAGTGGCCAGATTTGGAGGTGACCAGCGAGGAAGGGAAGGAAGATGGAGAAGTGACAGAGGAAGACTGGGGGGGAGGGGGCTGGTCTAGAGCATCAGCAGATGGGAGAGGTAGTCCCCAGGACTCTGGAGAGGGAAGAGTGAGCAGGTTGGCTGGGGTAATACACTTCCCACTTGGGACAAGCTGAGCTGTGTGCAGAAGTGTCCCCTGTCCATTCCCCTCTGAAGCTCCAGAGAGACATGAACTGGAAACTTCTATGTGGGGCTTGCTGGCAGATAAATGATCACTGGTGCTGTGGACTCTCCTAGGGGCAGCACCAGAGAAGGGAGCTGTGGAGGACGGGGTGGGAGAAGGCTGACAGTGACGAGAAAGGCCTCTGCAGCTTACAACTAGTTGACGTGTTTTGTTTTGTGGCTGCTTACATGGTCCCATGTTACCAGCAGAGGAGCCAGCTGGTAAGGACACGAAGACCTAGCGGAAGGCCCCTCTATCACTCCTGCTGCCTCTAGGAAGCCCCTAATCAGACTGGAAGAGGAGTTTAGGAGGGAGCTTCCTGACCACAGGCCCGCTGGGGCTACATGTCCACAAGTCTACAAAGGCCTTGGGGGAATAGGCACCCCAACACATGGGGAGGTGACAACATCTGGGACCCTGAACTCCGATGACCCTGACATTGTGTTGACTGTAGTGTGTGTCTGTCTGACCAGAGCTGAAGAGGTGGGTGAAGAGAATCTTCCTTAGTGCCCGTGTAGTAGAAGTTACTGCTCCCTGCTTTCGTGTGTCGATGAGCCATAAGCTTGGTCTTGTAAGAGAGACAACCCCATCCTGAACCAGTTCAAGCAAAGATTGGCTCCTTTGCCTGGGCAATCCAGAAGAAGCCCTGGCCTCTGGCAGAGCTGGGTCACTCGGTCTTGTCCCTTGAAGCGTGCCCCTGGGTGTGCCCCCCCCCCCCCACATCTCTTCCTTCAGGGTGTTGATCTCATCCTCCTTCCTGTTGACAGTCAAGGTGGCCCCAAGCCTACCTATGGCAGTTTAGGAGCCCCACTGGGAAGAATGCTTCCCCCCTATTATTGTTAGTTGAACTGTATGAAATGGATCATATCCTGTTGTTTTTGGTCTAAAAAAAGGGCAATTTCATACAGTTGAAACTCAGGGAAGAAACTCAGTTGGCTTGCTTCAGTCATGCATGACCCCATGGACCAATCACGATGGAGTGAAGAGGTGGGTATTGTGACTGGCAGGCCCGGGTTCAGTGTGGACCTGGCACCAAAGGGGGTGGGCATGAGAGTGTGACTGGTAGGTCTGGTGGCCAGGTGTGTGGGGCTCACACCTGGGGTAAGTCTTCCCCAAAGAAAGTGATCCGGGAAGACAAAAACGATATTGCCACCCCACGTTATAAGAAACGAGAACTAAAGGGACAAGGCCGATCATTGGCCATAATTAGGCCTGAAGAGGTTTACCTTTCTGGGGGTCACAGACTACTGGGGTTGAAGCTGGAACATGGACTTTGGTCTTCTGATGACGAGCATCCCTTCCACCTGACTGTGGAGCACCATGGGGGAAAGGCAGTTCCCATTTTCAAGGTATTTTTCCTATGAAGATGCCTAATGTCCTGAATCAACACTCAACCCTCTCTCCCGGGTCAGCACTGCCCACAGACAGCTCGTATTAGATTCCTGTTGCTGCTGTAGCAATGTGGGCCTCCCGGAGCTACGTCCAGGTGTGGGCAGGGCTGGTTCCTCCCGGGGGTCCCAAGGAGACCCGTCTCTCCCCTTTTCCGCATCCGTGGCCCGTGGCCGCTCCTCCACACTCACAGCCAGCAGCATGAGGTCTGCCCCTCTCTCCGCCTCCCTCTTATGAGGACCTCGTGAGGACACTGCACCTCTGAAGAACCCAGGGTCACCCCTGCCTTAGGGGCCTCGATTTGGCCCCCCTGGCAAAGTGCCTTCAACGTGCGAGGCGAGCATGCCCAAGGTCCCGGGGACGAGGACACGGACGCCTTTGGAGCTATTCTTCCACCTACCACAGGGTCTAAGCAAAATGCCACTTCTGTGGAAGTGCCCGGGGACACCGTCAGGTTGTTTGGACCAAACAGTCCCTGCCTTTCTAAGCCTTGCTTGGTTCAAAGGCAGATTTTGTAGCCTGATTTTTATCTGCCCTCCACCAAGCCTGCCAACTGCCGGATGAGGTTTCTCGGCCCTTGGAGGAGGCCGCGTGGGGGTCGTGCCGGGGCGCGAATGCACTGGTGCAGGTCCAGCCCGGGGATCAGCAGGACTCAGAGGCGCAGCCAGCAGGCGGCCGGCTCCTCCTGAGTTGCCTTGTTTGTTCACAGAATCTGGCTCCTGGCTCTCCACATTCTGGATGTTTCTGCATCAACTGTGTCCTGCTGCTCCCCATGGTTATTGGCTTCCTCCTCACCTCCTCCAGCTGTCCGCCTCCTGTTCCAGTTTGTGGCCTATGTGCCTCCTTGCTTGCTCTCTCTCCTGATCCCTCCCCTCCCTTCTTCTTTCTTTTCCTTTCTTCCTCCTCCCTCCTTCCCTTCCTCCCTTTCAGTAATACACACAAGACACCTTAACCATGTCTAAGTACACAGCTCACTGACATTAAGCACATTCACATCGTTGTGAATGTTGTCTGCCACCCCACCATCCGTCTCCAGAACTTTCCATCTCCCCAAACTGAGGCTATGTCCCCATGAAGCACTGACTCCTCACCCCCCTGCCCTAGCCCTGGCTCCCACCATCTACTCTCTGTCTCTGTGAACAGGACTCCTCTAGGGACCTCCTCTATGAGTGGGGTCGTGCAGGATGTGTCCTTCTGTGTCTGGCTTCGGTCCCTGCACACAGCGTCCTCAGGGTCCATCCACATGGTGGCAGGTGGCAGGATGCCTTCCTTCCTGAGGCTGAACAAGAATATTCCAGCGTGTGGGTGGACACATTGTGTTTGTCTTTGACCCACCGATGGACACTTGGGGTGTTTCCACCTCTTGGCCATTGTGGATGATGCTGCTGTGAACACAGATATATTAGAGCTTCACGACCCTGCTTTCAGGTTCTTCGGGTGTATACCTGGGAATGGCATTGCTGGGTCCTGTGGTCATTCTATGTGATGATTTTATGCAATTCACATGGTAATTGTATTTCATTGTTTGAGGAGCCACCAAGCTGTTTTCCACAGCGGCCGCCCCATTTTCCATTCCCACCAGCCATGCACAAGTCTTCTGACTTCACATCCTCGCCAACTCTTGTTATTGTCTGTTTTTGGATGATGGCCACCCTAATGGGTGTGATATCTCTCTTTAGCTCTTCCTTCGTGAAGAGTGAACTACCAACTATAAGGTCAGAGGTTGAGACTGCCTGCACATCTGACACCACATGCGAGTTCAGAGGGGTTCTGGGGTGAATTCTGTCCCCTCAGATTTTGTATGTTGAAGTCCTAACCACCAACACTTCAGAAGGATAATTATTGGAAAATAAGGTCTTCACAGAGGTGACCAAATTAAAATGGGGTCATTAGGGTGGGTCCTAGTGCTCTATGACTGATGTCCTCATAAGAAGGGACCTTGGGACACAGACGTGCACACAGGGAGAAGGTCCTATGAAGACGGAGGCAGAGATGAGGGGATGCTTCTACAGGCCAAGGGTCACGACTGCTGTGACCAGCAGAATCTAGGAGCCTGGGGCAGGTTCCCCCTCACAGCCTCAGAAGGAACCAGCACTACCTACACCTTGATTTTGGCCCTCTGGCCTCCAGGGGTGGGAGAGAATACATCTCTGCTGTTTGAGCTGCTCGGTTTGTGTTGCTCTGTTATGGCAGCCCCAGGAGACTCATGCAGGGAGGTCCCCTGCACCACTCTTAGGTGTAACAACTCCCTAGAAAGACTCAGAACTCACTAAAAGCTGGTACAGTCACAGTTACGGCTTACAGGGATTAACATTACAGAGTAAAAGGAGCCAAAGAGAGAGGCCAGTGGGGAAGAGGGCAGCTGTCTCAGTCTGCTCGGGCAGCTCTAGCTGGACACCACCAACCAGGTGGCTGATGAACAACACACATTTCTCATGGCTCCGGAGGCTGGAAATCCAAGTTCAAGGCACTGGCAGGTTCCATATCTGGTGAGAGCCTGTTTCCTGGTTCACAGATGGCCATATTCTCACTGTGTCCTCACATGGAGCAGGGGCCAGGGAGCTCTCTGGGGCCTCCCTTATAGGGGCACTTACCCCATTCATGGGGGCTGTACCCTCATGACTTAATCCCTCCCAGAGGCCCCACCTCCCCGTACCGTCATCTTGGGGAGTAGGGTTTCAGCATACGGATTTGGGGGGACAGAGACACTAGTCTGCAGCACCAGGACAAAGACAAAGCATGACGCTTCCATGGTCCTCTCCCTGCGCAGCCAGGGTGTGTTGTTCTTGGGGCACGTGCGACAACACGCATGGACTATAACCAATCTGAGCAGCACCCCCTAACTTCCATTTTCTGTGTCCAGAGTTTTTCCCGAAACTGATTCATTGATGGATTTGCTGGCTGATTCACTGATTGCCCACATGGTTTGTCTCAGCCTCCAAGAAAAAGCTCCCAGACGCTGAGGATAAAGTCTGGGCTTTCTTTTTGAGCAATCTTAAATTTGGCCTACACATCCTCTCATCGGGCGATCTTTACCCCCTTGAATTCCCATTCCATTCTCTTCTTGCCAGATTTGCCTTCTCAGACGTGTCTTCAGGAAATATTAAGAAAAAAGACAGCAGGCACACTTGCCCCATGAGTACTTCCTGGGTCATTGGCACAGAGAAGGAGCTTTGCTCAGGACAATACAACCCAAAATGTGGCCTGGTCTGCCAAGGACACCAGGGTTCTGGCAGCTGACCTCAGTGCAGTGGATGCTGTGTATGGGCTGTCTGGCTTGATGGAACACTGCCGGTGACCGCTGTAAGGACAGCTTTGGGTGCATCGGGTATTTTGACGCCAAGCACATTCAGTTCTAAGTATTTTAATTAGCTATAATTTCTTCCTGGGATCATTAATTCTGTAGAAGTTAATTTTAGACTTTTCAACCATGATTTTGTTATTTCCAGTTATCTAATTTAATTGCACTGCCACGAGGGGCACCTGGGTGGCTTAGTTGGTTAGGTGACCGACTTCGGCTCAGGTCATGATCTTGCAGTTTGTGAGTTCGAGCCCTACGTCGGGCTCTATGCTGACAGCTCAGAGCCCGGAGCCTGCTTCGGATTCTATGTCTCCCCCTCTCTCTACCCCTCCCCTGCTCACGCTCTGTGTCTGTCTCTCAATAATAAATAAACCATTTAAAAAAAACTTTAATTGCACTGCCACAAGACATGTGCATCGAGTGTAGAGTTTTTGGGTTTTGTGGAGATTTGCTTTGTGGTTAAGTACATGATTAATTTTTGTAAATATTTCGTGTGTGCCTGAAAAAGTAAATTTATTCTCAATACAGAGAACCCTGAAAAAGTAAATTTATTCTCAGTATAGGGAATATAGGTCCTTTAAGTAAACTTGTCTAGTGTTAAATTTTGGTGTTACGTACATAAGAGTTTACAATTTTTCTCTCTTCCATTTTGTGCCTTTTGTGGTTTACAAGAGACCACCTAAAACATCTAGCTGACTTTTAAAAAAACCTAACCTCACCAATTCTTTTACATTTAAGTACATTTGTATGTTTTCTTTTTCTCTTTCTCTGCCTTCTTCCCTTTCTCCTGCATTCACATCTTTTTTCACTCTACTATTTGGAAGCTATCCATTTCAGTTCTGTTATCAAAATTGCTCTTAAAATTTTTCCATGCATGTTTCACTTGACAAGGTCTGAAATTAATCACTAATCTCTTTTTTTCTCTGAACCTTAGAGTCTTTCAACTGCACTCATGCTTCCATCTTGTAGCTGGTTCAGCCTTGGTATCTGTGCACCTCAGGTTGGTCAGTATTATCATTTTATAGACACAGTGCTTTTCCGATGCTTCCCCATGTTAACCAGTATCTGGGTTCATGGTGCTTCTGCATTTCACCTCTTTGTTCCAAATCCAACTTTAGTTTTCCTCATTCCATCCTTCAGTAGCGTTTTTCAGTGCTGGTGTGTTAGTGCTGAGCTTCACAGTCTTCCTGCAATTGTCTGCATTTGAGTCTCCTTTTTTTTTTTTTTAAGTTTATTTTTTTTAAATTTTTTTAACGTTTATTTATTTTTGAGACAGAGAGAGACAGAGCATGAACGGGGGAGGGTCAGAGAGAGGGAGACACAGAATCTGAAACAGGCTCCAGGCTCTGAGCTGTCAGCACAGAGCCCGACACGGGACTCAAACCCACGGACCGCGAGATCATGACCTGAGCCGAAGTCGGACGCTTAACCGACCGAGCCACCCAGGCGCCTCTTGAGTCTCCTTCTCAACCATGTGGGTTTAGGTATATGATTGTTGATGGACACCTATTTCCACCTAGCACTTTGAACATGTTATTCTCTCACCTCGGTTTCTTTTCTGTTGAGAAATCTGCTGCTCTTAAACAGCATTCCTTTGTAGGTGGCGTATCTCTACTTTCTAGTTACTCCTAGAACCTTCTCTTTGTTTTTATTCTGTGGATTTACTCTGAGCATCTGTTTCATCTGTCATGCTTGGCATTGTGCCTTTCAAGTCTGAGGATTCAGATCTTCCAGCAGTTCTGGAAAGTTCCCAGCTCATTTCTCTTCTAAGATGGCCTCTCCCATTTGTCTAATCTCTCCTTCTCAAACACCAGTGAAATATGCACCCTGCTTATCCCCATGCACACCTCAGATCACCCCTCCTCATATCTGCGGTAGGCAGAATTCTAAAAGGTTCCTAAGATTTCTGTCCCCCAGCACGAATGCCCTGTATAACCCCTTCCCCCCGAGTGTGAACCCGCTGAATACAATGTCATGGCCACTGCCTTAAGTCACATTCGATGAACAAGGTGTCAGGATGTGGCTCCCATCGTCGCCTTACATTCTGTAAGACTCCACCGTAGCAGGGTGCGTGGGTGGCTCAGTCAGTTAAGTGTCCAATTCTTGGTTTCGGCTCAGGTCATGATCTGACAGTTCATGAGTTTGAGACCCACATCAGGCTCTGTGCTGACAGCACGGAGACTGCTTCGAATCCTCCCTATCTGTCTCTCTCTGCCCCTCCCCTGCTTGCTTTTTTTCTCTCTCTCTCAAAATAAATAAATAAACTTAAGAAAAAAAAAAAAAAGACCCCATCCTAGAACGCTGCAGTGAATTTCTCTCTCTGGCCTTGACAACGTGGCTACTGTGTTGTCAGGGGCCTGTGAGCTAACAGCAGCCCCAGGCCAACAGCCAGCAGGCCCCACAACTGCCAGGAAACAAATTCTGGCATATCGGGAGCTCAGAAGTGGATTCTTCCCCAGCTGAGCCTCCGGATGAGAATGCGGCCCAGCTAACAACACCTGACTCACAGCCTCTCGAGACCCAGAGCAGAGGACCCAGCTGAAAGCTGCCGGGATCCCAGCCACAGAAACCGCAAGAGAATAACTACGCGTTGTTCTAAGCTGCTATGTTGGCGGAAATGTGCTGAGCAGCCACAACAACTGACACACCGTCTCTGCATCGGCCCTTCCTTTCCCACTCAGCTACGGGGCTTTACGCACTTTGTCCTGTGTGGAAATCTGTTCCTTCCGTGGGCACTTACTGAATTCATGCTCGCTTATCCCTCAGAACTCAGATAACACACCCCTCCCCCAGGGAAGCCCTTCCTGACGCCACCCCCCCCCCCCCCCCGGTCCCATCTAGATCAAAGCTCCTTTTCACACGGACTCAAAGCCCCATGGACACATCTTCATTTTCAAGCCTTAATTGTAGCTGTAATTTTAATTTATTTTGGGCTCTGCCACTCTGATTTAAGCTCTCTGAGCTCAGAGAATCCCATCTGCCTCATTTCGGGGCTGGGGACTCGGCACAGAGCACCCAGGCCTGGCCCGTCACAAATATCAGACAGACAGAAAGCCGAATGAATAGTGCTTCTATATTCGATGCTAAAAAGCATCGGGCCCCTTCTGTGTCCTAATGACAGTGATGACAAGACAATTCGGAGAACACAGGAATCCTTAGAAAACCCACAGGCTTGGGGGGGTAGCAGGGGCAGCTGGGGCTGAATGAATATAGTGTGTGCGTTTGGTTGGGGGGGACGGTGCACGTCAATGAGCTCATACACTAAACTTGGGTTTCCAGCCCTAATCACAGAGGTGAATCTTGGTGTCTTTGTCCCTAAAACATTTCATCAAGTGATTCTTAGAGATCCCCTGGCTCCTCAGAAGGCAATTCGGCTCAAGTGTGAGAATAAAGGGGTAAGTGTTACACAGCCTCACTCCCCGCCACCCCCGCACATCTCCCCTTTCTCCTCAGCTCCAGATGGCGGCGGGGAGGCATGGAGTGGCCATTCCCGGCAGGGACACACTCCCTTGAGGATGGAGTATTCTGGCTGGGCCCCAGCATAGGGTTCCCGCCTTAACAATAAACATACAGCACAGTCAGATAGATCTGAATTTCAAGCGAACGACAAATACTTTTTTTTTTTTTTTTTTTTTTTAGCGTAAGTAGGTCCCAAATGTTGTACAAGGCGCGTTAGGGGCTGTGTCAATCGGGGTTCTCCAGAGAAACACAGCCAACGTGAAGCAGAGCCAGAAGGATTTTAAGGAATTGGCTCACGTGGCCTCACGTGGAGGCTGGCGAGCCCGCGATCCGCAGGGCGGACTGGAGACCCAGGGCACAGCTGATGCTGCAGCTCGAGTCCCCAAGGCCGCCGGGAGGCGGCATTCCTAGTCTCCGAAGGCCTTCAACTGATTGCATGCGGCCCACCCGCAAGAGGGAGGGTCACCTGCTCTACTCAACATCTACTCCCTGCAAAGGTAGTTACGTCCAACCATGACCTCCACGGCAACTTCTAGCATAATGTCTGACCCGTCCACCGGGCGCCACAACCCAGCCAAGAGGACACGTAAAATTAGCCAGGCCAGCGACACACTCGTGCTGCGAAAGCAGGATCTGCTCATCTGAAATCCAAGCGCATCTGGGCGCCCGGTGTTTTCCCTGACACCCAGGCCTGCGGTTGGTGCCCACGGACCCCGAGAGGGTGCAGGCACGAGGAGGACCAAAGGCCCCCGGAGGGAAAGGCCGACCTACCGCCCGCACTCGGCCTACCTGGCAGGAGGAAGCAGGAGGCCGGCGCGGCCAGGCTGCAGCTACTCTCCTCGCCCCTTCCCGGGAGGAGGCTGAAGCTCCTCGTCACGGAGACAGCCTCGCAAGAAAGCCTCGCGCGGCCTCAGCGGGGTTTCTCGCGAGACTACGATCGCGGCCGCGCCGAGGGGGACTTCCGCTGGGTCTCTTGCGAGACCGCGATCGACGGGTGGCCTCGCGTGACCTCGGTTGGGTCTCTCGCGGGACTACGACCAAGCGGTGGCTTCGCAGGGCCTGCCTCGTCTCGGGTCTCTCGCGAGACCGGGATGAAGGGGCGGGCTGGACGCGTGACCATAGGAGCGCATGGCTGCCTCTGGCTCTCTCGGAGCTGAGGCCTTAACGAGGATAAGTACCCCGCGTACTGTCAGCCGAGGGCGCGTCGAGGCCTGTCCCTCCGCCAGGGATGCTGGCGGCTGCGGACGCTCTCGTAGACCCCAGGGCCACGAAGGACGGCGCGGGCGCCCGAGCTGGCGCTCGGCTAGGCTCCAGTTGGTTCTCTCTGCGTCCGCGTGTTCTGTGCCGCTAGGCGGAGCGGTGGCCCGGAGACTTACCCGTTCTAGTCCCAGAGCCTGGAATGTGTCGCCTCACGTGGCAGAGGGGTCCTTGTCAAGGCCCCTGAGGCGGGGGTGACTCGGAGGGGGGGGGGGGCCCAGGGGCCCGGCGTCCTCACGAGGTCCTCACGAGAGGGAGGCAGAGAGCCGGGCGGACCCCGTGCTGCTGGCCGTGAGGATGAGGAGGGCCCCGCGGGCCCAGGATGCGGGGCCTCTGGAAGCTGGAAAAGTGGGGAGACGGGTCTCCCTGGGGCTCCGGGGGGAACCGGCCCTGCCCAGGCCTGGATGTTAGGACTTCTGAGGCCAGAACTGCTTAGTAATAAATCTGGGTTCCTCGGCGACACTAGGTTTGCGGTGATTTGTTATACGGCGACCAGGAAGTCACGCGTCCGTCTTGGCAGTGGACCCCGGGGACCCGGGGGAGCCCGCATGCACAGGCCCAGCCAGCAATCAACGCTGTGGCGCCTTTTATGACTTTAAGACAGGCACCTAGGGCACTGTTGGAGGCTGCCACATCTGCACAAGTAAAACCGTTGCTTAGGGGAAGAGACGCATCCTCCAGCCCTGTCCCTGTTTTTTCGCCCTTTCTTGCTGGCATCCAGGTCGCCTTCCCAGTGTGTAGGAGCCATGGAGCCCACCGCTGGTGACTTACAGCTTGTGCCTGGGACAGCCAAGGAAGTCCCAGCTCCCTACACCTCGTGCTGCCGCATGGCCCTCTGCGTTGTTGTGGCCACCAGCATCATCATGGTCACCCTGGGAGTCCTCATGGGTAAGTGGCTGTGGGCTCGCGTGGGTTCACACACTGGGCAACTTGCACAAAGATGTTTAGAAGTGGCTCAGTCGTATCCACATTATGATCCCAGAACCAAAGGGTTGAGCCTGCAAGTGTGGAATGGAAGGCAGGCCAGGAGCCTGAGGGCCTGGGGTGGCCGTCTGGGGTGGGTGGTGCGTGGGAGGGGGCCAGGCACTGCATAATCACGTTTCCCACCGACCAGGTTTTCCAAGGAAGTTTTCGCTGTGGGGTGAAAATGGAAACAGCGAAATGAACTCTTTTAAATTTTAAGAAATTTAAAAAGTACCGAAAAGTATACAGTGTAAGGAATGAACAGTGGTTTATGTTCCTACAATCCAAAGTGGGCCCCATTTCCTATTTTCTTTCAGTAGATGGTCATATTATTTAGAGTTAACCATGCAAAATTATGGTCTCTGTACAATGTGGGGCTGCAGTTATGAAACATAAACAGAGGAAGCTCTTTTTATATTTCAGTAGAATGATCTAGAGATGCCTACATTTGGAAAAGTAGAGAGAGGTGCCGAATAGCAAGAAAGAACGTGTTTGCCTATGTGCATAAATTGTTTTCCGGTTGTGTCCTTCTCCTGATCTCAGCTCAAGTCGTGACCTCAGGGTCCTGAGTTCAAGCCCCACGTGGGGCTCCATGCTGGGCAGAAGCCTACTTAACCCCAACAGACAAACAGAATTATTTAGAATTATGTAACATTTAAAAGTCAGTTCCTTTTCCCCACCAGCGATGTTTCGTGGGCAGCTCACGGGTACTGCACTGGACAGTGTGGATCTAGGACATTCTGTCATCACAGGAATTTCCGCTGGGCAGCACTGCTCTGGAACAGGCTTATTCTGAGATGATAAGCTTCCTACAGTTTTATTTGGAGATGTGAAGGTCACCTTTTCGTGAAAAAACGTAACGACACAAAGGGGCAGTTTGAGGGAAAATGTTGCCACGTGGCAAAACTGTAAGCTGGCAATGCTGTGTGGGTTTCCTTGATTCTTATATGTAGTACAGATGTGTTTATTATGCACTTTATGCATATATTTGGAACATCTGGAATAGATCTAGTGTGGAATATAGCCTGGTGTGTCTGACAGAGGCCCCCTAGTGGTTGTGGGAGTCAAATGCAGGAAAATTTGTGCCACGTGAGTGTGCACGGATGTGTAGGCGTGTGTGAGTGCGGCGTGTACATGTGTGTGGTTGTATAGGTGTGAGCACATCAGTGTCCTCACACTGGGGAGAGGCAGGGGGTGGGGTTTCACACCTGCATTCCAGAAGCACATACATTTTGGGGAACAACATAAATACAATCCCCATCAGGACCTCTGAAACTAAGGAAGGCTTTAAGAAGTTTTAGAATGTTTTCTTTTCTTTTTTTTTTTTTATTTTTTAACGTTTATTCATTTTTGAGACAGAGAGAGACAGAGCATGAATGGGGGAAGGTCAGAGAGAGGGAGATACAGAATCTGAAACAGGCTCCAGGTTCTGAGCTGTCAGCACAGAGCCCGACGCGGGGCTCAAACTCACGGACCGCGAGATCATGACCTGAGCCGAAGTCGGACGCCCAACCGACCGAGCCACCCAGGTGCCCCTAGAATGTTTTCTTTAATTAAAATTCAAATGTGTCCCCTTCCCAGACAGCTCAAAGTGTTAGCTGGTAATGTTAGCCTTCAGGGAAGCTGGGGGTCGGGCCCCTGGGACCTCTGTACTATTTCTGCAGCTTCCTATGTGTCTGTCATTATTTCCGAGGGAAAACAGAAAGGCTTAGCTGGCGTACAGAGTGTAGGCAACGTGGCCCACGCTGAAGAACGCTCATTTCTCTTTATTTTTAGTTTCTCGAATGAGAAAAACAGTTGTTTTAGGAATTGGCTTACAGTATATATATCCTGTGGTATTCATAAATATCGAAATATCTTTCTAGGTGAACATTCACTCACAATAAATAGAGTTGGTACCCAGCTGTCACGGTTTATGTGGCTGCTACCTTCGTGTTTTTATATTGCAGTTATGATCATTTTTCACTGGTGTGTTATTTTGATCCATTCGTGGCAGAAACCCACGTTTTCACGTTTTAGGTGGTTGCTGTTGTGTCCTTTTAAAACTTTGTGATGATTGTTACTCTTTGCTATTGTGTACTTTTTTTTTATATTTAAGATTTTATTTTTAAGTCACCTACACCCGTGGGGCTCGAACTCAGAGCCCCGAGATCAGGAGTTGTGTGCTGTACCCACTGAGCCAGCCAGGCGCCCCTGCCACGTACTTTTTAAAATCGAAGTAGGGGCGCCTGGTGGCTCAGTAGATGAAGCATCTGACTTCGGCTCAGGTCATGATCTCGCAGTTCACGAATTTGAGCCCCGCGTCGGGCTCTGTGCTGACAGCTTGGAGCCTGGAGCCTGCTTTGGATTCCCTCTCTCTGCCCCTCCCTCACTCACGCTCTCACTGTCTCTCTCTCAAAAATAAATAAACATTGGGGCGCCTGGGTGGCGCAGTCGGTTAAGCGTCCGACTTCAGCCAGGTCACGATCTCGCGGTCCGTGAGTTCGAGCCCCGCGTCAGGCTCTGGGCTGATGGCCCGAAGCCTGGAGCCTGTTTCCGATTCTGTGTCTCCCTCTCTCTCTGCCCCTCCCCCGTTCATGCTGTGTCTCTCTCTGTCCCAAAAATAAATAAAAAAAAAAAAAAAAAAAAAAAAAAAACAACGTTGAAAAAAAAAATAAACATTAAAAATTTTTTTAAATGGATAATTAAATAAAAGCAAAGTGGATTTTAGGGGCTACTGGTGGGTATACAGCGTAGTGGCGGGACAGCCTTGTGGGTTGGGCTGTGCTCACCGTGAGCGTGGCTGCCATCGGCCACCCCGACGTCACTGGCTGGACTCCTGGCACCGTGCCACCCTGTCCTCTGCACCCCTCTGCCCTCCCCCGCCCGCCCCTCTGGTACCCATTGGTTTGTTCTCTGTATTGATGGGTCCGATTCTCTGTTATTAAGTGCTTTTGACGCCGTGTTTCCAACACTCGCAAAACCCTGTTTTTTCAGAGGGTGGCATCCTGGGGCTGTGGGCTGAGGGTCCTGGTGCCTCCCGGCTGTGGTCACCCCCCTGTGGCATTTGTTGGGAATTGCTCCTCCTGAGGCCATTTCTTGGTGAGGCCAGCTTCAGGCCCTGAGCCAGGTACACCTGGTGAGCCAGGGGTGAGCAGGAGCTAACCGTGTCCTCAGGGACCTGGGGACGGCCGGTGCCTTCAGACGGCTGCCCGTAGAGTCCGTCACCAAACCGAGACCTGTGTGAGAGACGAAGGGGGGCACTGTTGGCGACCACTCAGGGCCTACCCCCCCCCACCCCCCCGCGCCCTGGCAGTCGGCCCTCCACCTGTTTGTCAGGGTGATGGCCCCTGGGTGGCTGGGGGCCTTTGAGGCTGACTTAACTGCACCCAGACCCCGAACTTGGGCTCTCTCACGGGGCCCTGGTCTTGTCCGCAGCCTCCCTCTCTACACAGGGTGTCGACGTGGAGCACACGGCGGAGCTGCAAGGGGTCCGCTACGCCCACAGCTTGCAGCACGAGGCCTCGGACTACTACCGCACCCTGACGCCCGCTCTGGAATGGCTGGTGAGGGCGGCCGGGGTGGCGAGCCGAGCACGGTGGGGGAGAAGCCCAGGCAGGCTCTGAGGCAGGAAAGAGGGCGTGCGGGGCGGAGAGGTTGAGGCCACTGTGGCCAGCGCTGGTGGCCCCTGGAATACGGGGCAGCGCGGTATCAGTGGGGACTGACCCCTGCTGGCTCGTAGGCACTTTTAAAAGGTTAAAAGTTGTATTCCAGGGGCGCCTGGGTGGCTCAGTCGGTTAGGCGTCCGACTTCAGCTCAGGTCACGATCTCACAGTTCACGGGTTCGAGCCCCACGTCGGGCTCTGTGCTGACGGCTCGGAGCCTGGAGCCCGCTTCGGACTCTGTGTCTCCCTCTCTCTCTGCCCCTCCCCCACTCATGCTCTGCCCCTCTCTCTCTCTCTCTCTCTCAAAAATAAAAATAAACCTTAAAAAAAAAAATAAGTTGTATTCCAGTGGAGAGACCAGAGCCTCACACACAACTGGTGGCAACCTGAAAGAGGGCAGCCACTGTGGAAACAGGCAGGCAGTTGGTCAGAAGGGTAAACGTAATTTCTATGTGATCTAGTGATTCTGTTCATAGGTGTCCACCCAAGAGAGATGAAAGTTCATGTCCTCACACAAAACCTGCACACCCAGTGCTCACGGCGGCATGACTCACAAGAGCCAAAAAGTGGAAACACCCAAATGCCCATCGATGGGTAAATGGATAAACACAAGGACGCCCGCGCGCACACGGGCACGTGACTCGGCCGGGAGCAGGAGCAGGGCACCCACATCTGCCGCCCTGAGGACGGACCCTGAACACACGACGCTCAGGGAGGGACCCAGACACGAGAGGCCACACGGGGTGTGAGTCCGCGTGTGTGAAATGTCCAGAACAGGCTCATCCACAGATGGGAAGGGGGCTCATGGGGGCTGGGGAGAGGTGGGGCGTGGGTGCTAGGGGAGATGGGGTTGCTTTGGGACTGATGGAATATTCAAAAATTGGTTGTGGTGATGGCTGCACAACTCTGCGAATGCACTAAAACCCATCCAGTTGTCCACTTTTAAAGGGTAAGTTTAGGTAGGTGAATTATATCTCAATTAAAGAAAATGTTTTAAATTTCATCGTAAGAGAGCAGAAGGGTCACTAGGGAAGAATTCACGTTTTGAGACGAGCAATCTGCCTGTGGCCTGGAGGCTGTGTGATAAGACATGGGAAAGCAGGGGGGCAGTTACAAGGCACCACCATCCAGACCAGGGATCAACACACTTTTCCTCTAACCGGGACAGGCAAGATCTTTGGCTTTTTGGGGCCCAGACACTCTCTGGCCCAGCTACTCACCTTGGCCTGAGGCAGCTCAAGAGGTGCCACAGGGGACAGGTGAATTAATGGATGTGGCTGTGTGCCGATAAAGCTTTATTTATGGACACCGAAATAAACATTTCGTATAATCTTCACGTACCATGAATATTTTTCTTTTGACTTTCTCCAACCATTTAAAACTGTAAAAACTATTTTTAGTTTGTGTACTGTATAAAAACAGGTAACGACTTGAATTTGGCCCATGGGTGTCAGCTTGCTGATTTAAGCCACATGCCCTAAAGCTCTGTCCAGGAGTATAACACGAAGCTTCGTGCATAATTTAAAATTACCTAGCCACTGTGTTAAGGAAAAGGAAACAGGTAGGCTTCATTTTAATATGTTTTACTTAACCCACGGTATCCAGAATATTATCATTTGATGTCATCAGCGTAAAGTGGGTATTAATGAGACTTTTCACCTCTTTTTGTGTTGAGTCTTCAAAACCCGGGTGTGTTTTACACTCACATCTCCATGCGGTTGCTAAATTGTCACCAGGAATACTTAATCCATAAGTGTGTAGATTCCATAAATGTACATGCGTAAGTTGCCCCAAGTATTCTTAAGGGTTTTCTGGTAACTGTGCAGAGTATCTGGTTTTAAATCTAAGTGTGAATTAACTAAAATGTAAACACCCGTCCCCCTGTGGCACCAGCCGTGCCATGTGTCAAATGCTCCGTCATCACGTGTGACCCGTGGCTGCCACGTCGGGCAGGGCAGGTAAAGAACATTTCCCAGATTTGTGTGCTGTTCTGTGGGCCAGTGCAGGTCTGAATGTGGGTGAGGGGGACATAGGCTCGGAGAGTGGACAGAAGAGAAGCAGGTCAGAGGGAGTTGTAGGCGGGAGACCTGTGTATCCTGTGCTTTGGCGTGGTGAGCGTCCGGTTTAGCAGCCAAGCCAGGACACTGACTGGGAACAGGGATGCTGTTAGTGACTCCACTGAGAGCAGGTAAACGGAGACATCTGGTAGCCCTAGGCATAGGTCACATAATGTGCCGGGGGGGACTCTCCGGACCCCCAACCTTGGTGCTGCTGGGGACAGCATCTGGAGTGACACCCATCCCGGTGCCCAGGATGAGGGCCCTTCAGTGCTAAACCGGAGACTGTGGATAGTGGTCACTCGAACAGCACACGAAGGACAAGCAAGTTCCTAATGGCGTCTGGTTGCACAAAGCAGAGTTTATTTTAATGTAAAAATTCATGTAAAATGTAACTAACCATTTTTAAAGTAAACACTTCAGGGGTGTTTAGTATATTCACAAAATTGTGCAGCCGTCACCTCTGTCTAGTTCCGGAATGTTCCACCAACCCCAAAAGCAACCCCATCCCCATTAGCTGTCACTCCCCAGCCTCCTGCACCCATGAAGCCCTTTCTTGTCTGTGGATGTGCCTGTTCTGGACGTTTCACACACGGGAACCACACTCTCGTGTCTGGTTCCCGCTCTGAGCGTTGTGTGTTCAGGGTCTGTCCCATAGGCAGCTCGTGTCCGCGCCTCGCTCCCGTCCGTGTGGATGGGCCACATTCTATCCATCCATCTGCTGATGGGGCAGTACTTTCATCCAAATAACTTCCAAGTTTCCCTGTCCCGCACACGGCTCTGTGACTGCCGGGTGTACTGAGTGTAAGAGGAGGCGCGTTTCCGTGCCCTCTCCAACTCCGCGGGTCCCTGCGGGACAGCCGCCCAGCCCGTGGCCTTAGCGCGTGCTGCTGTGGTTTCTGTTGCAGTTTGTAAGCAGCTTTCGGGAGACCGAGTTGGAGGCCAGCTGTGTGGGCTGCACCGTGCTAAGTTACAGGTGGGTCAGGGCCTCCTTTCAGGCGAAGGAACCCCGGTGGACACCCAAGAGGTTCCAGAAGATTCCAGCAGGAGCCCTCCCTCCCCAAAGGCCTCTCTCCTCCCTGCAGGGATGGGAATTCCAGCGTCTTCGTGCATTTCCGGCTGCACTTCCTGCTGCAAGCCTCGCAGTCACTGAGTCTGGGCCTAGAGGAGGAGCTGTTGCGGCAGGGACTCCGAGCGAGGCTGCAGGGGCACGGTATCCCCCTGGCTGCCCACGGCACCATTGTGTCTGCCCAGCTCACAGGCAAGTAGGCTATAGACCCTGAAAGACACCAGGGGGAGGCTGTGGGGGAGGTGGCAGCCGAACGTTGCGTTAAACTTTAGGTTTCCAACAGCTGCTGCCTCCCTTGAAAAGAAAACGCAGGCACATCGCTTTACCCTCACTAGTAGAGACCAGGTGACAGCAACCTGCAAATGGCTGGAGTGTAAATATTTTCATCCTTGTAGCCCTTTGGGTCTCGGTCGAGGTCACTCAACTCTGCTATTGTCACATGAGAGTTAAAGACAGTACATAAATGGGCAGTGTTGTGTATCGATAAAACTTTAATGCATAATCAAATGGTAGGCCGCATTTGGCCTGCAGCCACTGTTTGCCAATCCTGGTATAGAAATAAGAGTAAATGCTGTGCTCTAAGATCTGATGGTGCAGATTCCGTATCATGAACCAAAACTTCACATAAAATCTGATGATGCAGTTCATCGTGATTTGAGAACCAGACATGAGTTCGTTCAGTCTGTCTTCAGGTTAAAGACTGCTTGCCTTGACCTTGTCCTACTGGACATTTATGCCCTTTGCCCACCAATGCTGACATGCTGGTTGAGTCTTAGTAACCTCGGTGTCCGTGTGAATTGAACTCTCCTTGGTCTTGTTCCTGCACAGTCCACTATGGTGGCCACTAGGCCTGTGTGGCCCTTGAGTGCTTGTCATGCAGCCAGTGAGACCAAGCAACAGAATGATTCGTTGGGTTTCATCTTAATTGATTTAAGTTAGAATTGAAGTGGCTCCTATGATAGACCGTGCAGCTGCCTTGCAATCCGATGTTTTCAAAAAACTACAGAACTCACTGGATGAGCTTACATGTCTTGTCCATTTCACTTCAGGAAGCCAGAAAGCGCCATGGACAGAAAGAGATTTAAAATCAGGTATGTCTTCCCCTCTCCCACGGAGCTCCCTGCCCTCTGCAGTTTCCAGAGAGTCACCTGGAGACGTTCCCCAAGACTTCAGACACAGAGGGCTCCCTCCAGTGCAGTGAAGGCTAGTTCTGCACACCAGCCTCCTCTGGGGGCCAGGAGGCACGGACTTACAGTCCTGTGTGGGCAAGAGATGGAAAGTTGAGACGCTGAAGTACACGTGGCCAAATACGAGTAAGAGAAAACATTACTGGTGGGTTTTTTTGGAAAAGTGGTAGGGATCTGCTGTTAAAAGACAAAACACAAACAGTTTGGAAAAAAAGAAAAAAGAACGAGTACCACATGGAGTCCTCAAGTAGGGGCGATCCTGGCCCCAAGGGATGCTGGGTGGTATCCAGGGACATCTGGTAGTAAGGAGCGAGGCTCCTGGCCTGGAAGGGGTGGGGCCAGGAGTGCTGTTCAGCCCCCACAGTGCCCGGGATGCCCTCGCAGAGAACAGTTGGGCCCCACGTGTGTGCCGAACACTTAAAATGGTTAACATAGTAAACTTCACGTTATGTATGTTTTACTACAACTTGAAAATTTCGATTTCTTTTTTTAAATACTTTTGTTAGTGTTTTATTTATTTTTGAGAGAGAAAAAGACAAAGTGTGAGCAGGGAGGGGCAAAGAAAGAGAGAGACACAGAATCAGAAGCAGGCTCCAGGCTGAGCTGTCAGTACAGAGCCCGACCTGGGGCTTAAACCCACGAACCATGAGATCATGACCTGAGCCAAAGTCTAATGCTTAACCGACTGAGCCACCCAGGTGCCCCGAAAAGTTCAGTTTCACCCGTGTCTTACTTAAAAATACATGGGCGCTCAAAAATGTGGAAGCACACATGGTGTGCCTATACGTCTGTTACATTGTCCTGGCCTGTGTGCTGACTGACATTCTCGTGTTGTGTCTCCATACTGGTTCTGAGAAAATTACTTCAGAAACATTTAGGGCCAAGGAAGCAAAAAAGAGATGTTTTCCATGCCCTGAAGGCTCTGAGTAGCGAGCGGAATCTTGCTGCAGCCGGGAGATACAGAGTGGGGTCAGAAACCTGGTTCTTCTCTGCCCACAGGTCACTGCCCAGGGAACACCTTTTCCTGCCGCAACGGCCAGTGTGTGACCAAAGTGAACCCGGAGTGTGACGACAGAGTGGACTGCTCCGACGGATCTGATGAGGCCCACTGTGGTCAGTCCCCTGTCTGGCTGGTATCTGGGCCATGTCCCCTCTCCGGGGTCAGCTGCTGGCTCTGCTGTCTGGCCCGCTGCACACATTATACACGCCACCTGGGCTTGGCATCGCTGGAGCTGGGCAGAGGAAGGGAGGGGGCGCCTGTGAGATGGGTCCCTGCCGAAGCGTGATAAGCCTCGAGTGCCAGGAACTGACGCTCTGTCCTATATGCAGTGGGTTTCGAGCAAGGGAATCTCACGGTGGAAGTGCCATAAGAGGAGCCAACGTTTTCTAGCGATGTTAGCCCATGCGATAGGGTAAGAGCAGCAGTTGAAGTGTGGAAAGGAAGAGGGAAAACCATCATAATTCACAGTGGATGTGATCGACTATATAAATGAATCAATAAATTGACTAGCCCGGGATTAGAAAATGAGAAGGTTTGACACGGAGGGGAGAGTACGAGAAACACAAACACATACAAAAGCTATTCCTTTGCTTTATGCAACTAACAACGGGTTAGAAGATAAAATGCAAAAAATCCCGCATGTGATCAGTAGCAACAAAAAATGAGCATGTCAAGCCTGTAGAGTTCTATAAAATTATAAAACCTCACTGGACATAAAAGTGGACCAAATAAGCTGAAACATGGCATCCCATGAAAAGATGGATGTATAAGAACTTTGAAACTTGCAAAGTCTACGGTGGAGGAAACGTTGGTAGCGTGTGGCACCTGGACCTGGATGATCTGTGGAGGCCAATTGAAATTGGCGGCTGTGACCCCCCCACCTCGGGGTCCGTGACTCACCAAAAGTGACTCGCAGAACTCAGGTGTCCTCCTATGCAAGGTTACAGCTTCTCCCAGTGAAAAGGTCATGAAAGGAAGAGGTGCACCAGGCACAGAGTGGGCGAGACCGGTGGTGGGCAGGCTCCCCACTGCCCAGTGCGGTCACGGGACAGTGCTGGACTGAAAGTCGCAGCAGCAGCACGTGAACACATACAAAGTGTTTCCAGCCAGGGAAACTCGCTGAGACTTGGTGTCCCGGGTCACACAGGCAGGTAGCACCGGCACAGCTCACTTTAGGTGTGAGAGTCCCAGGGCTGCCAAAGCAAGGTGGCCTGGACAACAGGGACGGTCCCTGTCACAATCTGGAGGCTGGAAGCCGAGGTCAAGGTAGCAGGAGGTTTGGTTTCTTCTGAGCTGGTGATGGAGAATCTGTTTCATGGTTCTCTCCTGGCTTCTGGGGCTTGGTGGATGTCTAGCATTTCTTGGCTTATGGAAGTGTCACCAGATCTCTGCCATCACGTCCACATGGCATTCTCCCTGTGTGCGTGCCTTTGTCCGAATTTCCCCTTTTTAAGAAGACACCAGTCATTGGATTCAGGGCCCTCGCTAATGACTTCATCTTAATTTGATCATCTCTGAAGACCCTATTTCCAAATAAATCACACTCACAAGTACTGGGGGTTAAAACTTCATCTTTTCGGGGGACACAGCTCAGCCCAAAAAACTGAGTTTCCAGCCCCTCAAGAGGTCAAGGTGATACCACGTGGCCCAAAGTCACCATGAACTTTCTGGGTGACCCAAGTCCCCAGGCAGGTCAAGGTCAAGCTGCTCTCAAACAACAGTCCAAGAGCTTAGAGGTTTCCTCCCAGGCGGTGGCCAAGGGCAACAGTACTTTCTCTGAGATGTGCAGTGTTTGGACAGCTCTTCTCAGTTCACTGTTTGCTGCATGACAACATGAGCTGAAGTGGAGACCCAGAGGGAGGGGCCTGTGTGGGGAAGAAAAGGAAGAAAGTGCCCTCTGGGCAGCTAGAGACATGAGGAAGCAAGGGGTCGACCCTTTGCTTTATGAGTCGGCACACCCGCGAATCAAGTCGAAAGTGTGGAGTTCCCACCTGGATCTCGCCCTTGGCCATGAGCTCCATGACAGGTGTAATGTGGAGAAGTGAAGGTTGCTTGAAGGCCACCTGTGCCTGAGGCAGAGAAGGGGTACCGGCAGAGACATTCTCTGCCACTGCCTGGTGCATGCAGCCTTGGGTGTTTGACCTGTTGGGCAGCTGGAGGTGGGGCACACGAGGGCTGGGGGGCCCCAAAGGAGTCAGCAAAGCCAAGTGCAAGGGACCTAGAGCACGTCTTTGCACGAGAGGGTGGCAGGGATGAGCGATTCTGCACAGACGTGGTGGGAGCATAGTCACGGCCCTGCCCTCTGAGGGCCCTGGTTGGTGACCTCTGTCTTGCAGACTGTGGTCTACAGCCCGGCTGGAAGACAGCCGGCCGGATCGTGGGTGGCGTGGAAGCGTCCCCGGGAGAGTTCCCGTGGCAAGTCAGCCTTCGAGAAAACAAGGAACACTTCTGTGGGGCTGCTGTCGTCGGGGCCAGGTGGCTGGTGTCCGCGGCCCACTGCTTCAACGGGTGAGCCCTGCACCCTTGGTCCTGCCTTCTGTCCCACTCCCGGAGCACCGCCTTTCCTGGGGTCCTTGGAGCCCCGTGGAGCTCTCTTGTCCCTCCCCTCCCTCCTTTTTCTTTTCTGTTGTTGAATCTGAATGTGTTCTTATTGTTTAAGTTGTGGTAAAATATACACTACATAAATTTACCACCTTAACCATCACAATTCAGTAGCATTGCTGTTCACACTGCTGTGCAGCTGCCCCCACCACTCATCTCCAGAACTTTCCATGTCCCCAAGCTGAGACTCTGTCCCCATGAAGCACAGACTCCCTGTCCCTGCCCCTCCCCTGGCTCCCACCATCTGCTCTCTGTCTCTGTGGACGGGACTCCTCTGGGGACCCCCTGTGAGTGGGGTCACGCAGGACGTGTCCTTTTGTGTCTGGCTTCTGTCACTGCGCATGGTATCCTCTGGGTCCGTCCGCATGGTGGCAGGTGGCAGGACGTCCTTCCTTCCTGAGGCTGGATGATACCCCAACGTGTGGATGGACCACATTGTGTTTGTCCTTCATCCATGGAGGGACACTCGAGTGCTTTCATCAGCTCTTGGTGGTTGTGAACTGGGACCTGTTTCCAGTGCCTCTGAGTATAGACACGCGAGTGGGATTGCTGAGTCACCTGGTAATTCTGTGTTTAAACTTTTTGAGGAACCACCGTATGGTTATCCCCGGGGGCCGCACCATTTTCCATCCCCTCCGGCCACGCAGAAGGCTCTGGTGTCTCCACGTGCTCCCCAGCACTTGTCGTCATCTGCCGTTTTGATCTGAGCCACCGCGGCGGCTGTCCCGTGCTGCCTGACTGTGCTTGTGGCCCACTTGTATGTCTTCTTTAGAGACGTGTTTGAACTCTTTGCCTGTTGTTGAACCAGCTCGTTGCTTGTTGTTGAGGATGGTCAGAATCGTTAACAAACCAGAGTGGCCAGGCAGAATGGAGCTGGTCAAAAGTGGGAGAAGGTTCCAGAAGCCTCTGTGCCAGTCATTGCCGTTTGGTTGCTGCAGTCTTTGGAGACCTGAGGGAGAGGGCAGGGCAGTCTGGACAGATGGTTCAGTACTTTACAGCCCTTGGCTTGCTGCCGGGCCCCGCGTGCAGCCTGCTGTCTGCCTCAGCTGCCAGCCTGGGGACGGATGCCAGAACCAGTCACAGCTCAGGACAGTAGGTGGCAATTTTTCCATTCAGTTTTGTTCTCCCATATTTTATTACAGCAGTAGTTAAGCAGATAGAAAAGACGAAAAAACGGCACGACAGACATTTGTGTGCCCTTACCTGATTTTAGCACGCGTTGGCATTTTCCCGTATTAGCCATCGCTCCTGCTGTGTCTTTACCTACACACACGCGCCTCTGCGTCTTTTCCTGCCAAACCATTTGATATTCTCCCCTCTGACCGTGATGTGTCCCCCTGACTCTGTTGCACGTGTCTGTACAAACAAGGAACACTGTCACCCGCACCCACAGTATCGTGACCCACCGCCACACGCTGGCATCCGGCGCCCTGTCCACATCCGATCTCCCCACTTGTCCCAAGGGTCCGTTAGAGCTGCCTTTGTGTTTTCTTTCTTATTCTGGTAACATGGTAAAACTTCCTTCTGGTAAAACTTATTTAAGGCAATAAGAGTTTTGATCTTGAACTTAGCAGAATGATTCCGCAAAGGTACGGAGAGAGGGTGGGTGAGGGGAGGGAGGGCTTTGGGAGACAGAACCCGGCCTTGTCCCCTGCTTCTGCTGGGAAGCGTGGTGTTCCGTCCGTTGACCCTGTACGGGGCCCGCGAGGAACATCCACTACAAGGCCAGGAGTAGGGTGAGGAGAACGGGGCACTTTTGGTGGCCGGGGGGGGGGGGGGGGGGGGGCGGGGAGGGGGGCAAAGTGTCAGCTGTTGCCCAGAACAGGCATTATGACAAGTAATACTTTCATGTCATGTTGCAAAAAATAAAAATTAACGCAAAAAACAAAATCCACAATGAACAGAATGTCCAGTTGGGAAATTCAGAGCAGATCTGACCGGCCGGAGCTCTGGGAAGCCTGGGCGGTGAGTGGGGCTGGGGCAGCCAGATCCTGTGTTTATGTAAAATGTCCGCCCTTTGTCGTGGGTTCGGCATTCATTTGGACGTTCTGCGGTATGGCGCGAAGACACGGTTTATCCCAAGGCCTGTGGGCTTTGGCCCCCACCCCAACACTGCACCCAGATCTGTCTTTGTTTCAAATGCTGAAAATTGGCGTGGAATGGGTTCGTGTGCATCCATTTCCATTTTCGACAAAGTCGCGTCATGACTGAGTTTCGGGGCGCACCCTAATCACGCCCGCTCCCAGGGCGGGTGCCTCCCTCGCCGCCCCCGCTGCCCGTCTGTGCCGGGTGGGCCCTGGAGCTGTGGCTTCTGTGCCCCGCAGGTTCCAAGACCCGGCGGAGTGGGTGGCCTACGCGGGCACGACCCACCTCAGTGGCGCAGAGGCCAGCACGGTGCGGGTGCGCGTGGCCCGCATCATCCCGCACCCCCTGTACAACCCGGACACGGCCGACTTCGACGTGGCGGTGCTGGAGCTGGACGGCCCGCTGGCCTTCGGCAGGCACGTCCAGCCCGTGTGCCTGCCTGCCGCCACGCACGTCTTCCCGCCGCGGAGGAAGTGCCTCATCTCCGGCTGGGGCTACCTCAAGGAGGACTTCCGTAAGTCGCTCCGCCCCTGCCTCCTCCCGCGGCCGGGGGTCCTGGCGCTCCGTGCCTGCGGTGCCCGCCGCCCCAGAGGGTACTCTGGGCAGTTCTGTGCCATTTGCGAATGTGCCCTGCTGTTTCAGCTCAGGCCAGAAACCGGCGTCCTTCCCGTGGCGTATTCACTGCCACGTTTTGTGCGTTTTTGTGCTCTTTGTGGGTGGTTGCTAAAATGGCCCCTGGGGCAGAGTGGCGGCTGGCGTCTCTAGGTGCAGACAGGCCGGGGTGTCTAGTAAGCTGCTTCCCGCGGTGGGTTCCAGAGCGTGAACTCAGGGAAGTGCGCGTGCTCAGAGGCACACACACCGTAAGTTACGGACCTTGAGAGCAGAGGCTCCTGGGAACCTGCCCTCTGCCCCCCACAAGCCACGCTACAGAAGCGATAAGTCAGGGTTTGTGGCGACTTTACAGAACAGAACTGTCTCGGAGGAGGGGTGAGAATCCACTGTAATCTGACAGAAGGTGCTGGAAGGAAACCCACAGGATGCTTCAGGGAAAAGGATTTGGGGTGGGGATGGCTTCAGGGAAGGACCGTGAAAGTGACGCCTCAGCTCTGACCCAGTGGATGAGATAAAGTACTCGGACAGGGGGTTGTCCTGCAGCGAGAAGTCCCATCATTGCGGGAAGTCCTATTGGATGACACTAGTCTAGAACATTCTAGAGCAAACTGTCCAGGCTGGCTCGGTGGCTGTGCATGGAAGTGGGGGTGCCCTAGGGCCCCCCAAGTTGAGGGGCAGCTTTGCCCTGTCGAAAGGGTCTGGGCGTCCACCGCAGCTGACTTCAGGTGCAGGGCCCATGGCCTGTGATTTGGGGTTTTCTCAGGTCTGTGCCTGCCTGATACGAAAGAAAAGAAAAATGTCGTATGATTTTTACACCTTCTGAAAAGGAAAGGTATTTTCCACACGGACCTAATTAGGAGGGAATATAAAGATAATTAAGCCCAGGCCACCAACATTTCGTTTCAGCCTCCCTCGTTCACCGACCACAGGTCCAAGGGTGGGGCAGGGAGCAGAGCAGTGAGCCTCGCCACGAGGGGCTCCCAGGCCAGACCGGCACTATCCAAGAGCGCTTCCCTTGGGGAGTGGGGGCTGTGCTTTGTGTTTGTGTCACCCGCTATAGGAGCCAGCAGCCCCCTGCAAGCTGGCCGTGGCCGTGTGCCTGGGAAACCGAGTTTTTACATTTTATTGCGTCGTACGCATTTAGATCTACATTTAAATAGCCACATGTAGCCAGTGGCTGCCAGACTGGACAGCACAGCCCTGGAAGGAAGTAGGTGGCGAGGAGTGCATTGGAGACTAAGGTTGGGTGGAGATGGGGGCTGCAAGCTTTAATAGGGTGGTCGGGAGGGGCTTCTTGAGAATGGGGGTGAGGGGGGAAGGCAGGCAGATTGTGGAGGGACAGACAGCGCTCTAGGCAGCTGGGACAGCATGCACAAAGGCTCTGGGGTCGGTGGTCCAGACTTGGACTTTTAATTTGAGCCGGGATGGGGGGAGGGCATCACCCTGCAGGATGTGGGGAGAGGGCAACATAATCTGTAGCAAAGAAGGCACTGGCTGCAGGCCGAGGAGAGATTTCAGCAGAGTAGGACAAGAATGATGGCAGAAGCAGGTACGGGGAGGCTCAGGGCAGAGCAGGTTTTAGGAGGGAGGTGAGGAAGGAGCCCAGTCTTGGGTGTTCACTTGGATGCCTCTTCGCCGCCTGGGCCACGGAGGTTGCTGGTGGGCATTTGTGGAGTGCGTGCTCTGCCGGTTTCCGAGCTGGCTGCTGCCGCGGATCCCCTTCCCGCCGGGGAAGCCGAGGGCCGGAGCAGAGACGGCCTGCAGCCTCCAGCCTCGGGGTGGCTGCCCGGGGCCCCGAAGCGCTCATCCTGCTGGCGTCTCTCTGTCCTGGGCAGTGGTCAAGCCGGAAACGCTGCAGAAAGCCACGGTGGAGCTGCTGGACCGGGGCCTGTGTGCCAGCCTGTATGGCCACTCGCTCACCGACAGGATGCTGTGTGCCGGCTACCTGGACGGGAAGGTGGATTCCTGCCAGGTGAGCCCCACGGCCCCTGGGGCCTGGGGACAAGTCCCGAGGCCCCAGGCCCCGCCCCACCTGCCCGAGGCCCCCAGGTTTCCGCCCTGGAAGAGGGGGTGCCCACAGTTTCCAGTCTGCCACCAAGACTTCCCTGCCTGACTTCTAGCACGGCTCCGGATCTCCTTTTTCCTTTATGCCTTTGGTCTCATTTCTCAAGCCCACTGGCCGGGGGGAGGGGGGGAGACTGCTGCCCGCACTCGGCGCCACAGCAAAACCGGGGCCTGTGGAAAAGGTGGGGAAATGGTGGCAGAGGGCGTGTGCTGGGGAACGTGAGAGTCCAGGCGAGCTGGGAGCGAGAAGGGAAAGGGTGAGCGGACAGGATGTGTGAGGGCAGACCAGGCCCTTCGCCGCCAGTGAGACACAGGGGCAGCCACACTGGCCGCCTTGGCAAGTGGCAACATCGTCAGAGATCCCGTGGACGAGGAGAGGAGGGGATGTTTATTTGGGCTGGGTTTTGCACTGCCAGAGGCTGAACCGAGCGAGGTCTTGGAGACCCCACAGCCCAGCTGTCCAGCTGTCCTGCTGTGTGTTTACGAAGAGCAGACGGAGGCTCGCCAGCCACCTCGGCTCCAGGAGCCCGTGGGGAGGGGGGACTCCTCTGACTCTGCGGCTCTGGGATCTGGACTGGCTGCGGCCAGGGCCCCCGACCCTCCCAAAGGCGTGCCTCTGTCTCCCAGGGCGACTCGGGAGGCCCCCTAGTCTGCGAGGAGCCCTCTGGCAGGTTCTTCCTGGCCGGCATCGTGAGCTGGGGAATAGGTTGTGCGGAAGCCGGACGCCCCGGCGTCTATGCCCGAGTGACCAGGCTGCGTGACTGGATCCTGGAGGCCATCACCACGGCAGGCCGGCCTCTGGCCCCCACGGCGGCTCCCGCCTCCACCACCGCCAGCACTGCCCGGCCCACCAGTCCTGAGAGCCCCGCCAGGCCCACTCTGGGCCTCAGCGCCGCGCCTCCCGACTCAGTCACCGCCTCTAAGCCACAAGGTACTCTCTAGGGGCGCAGGCGCAGGTAGGGTAGGCGTGCGCCCCTGCGGGACTGGGCGGATGGGTGCTGGCTCCCGGCAGCTCTCTGCGGGAAGGAGATGTGTGCCGTCTGGGCCCTTCTCTCTTGTTCCCCACAGAGTGCGGGGCCAGGCCCGCCATGGAGAAGCCCACTCGGATCGTGGGCGGGCTGGGAGCCGTGTCGGGGGAAGTGCCCTGGCAGGTCAGCCTGAAGGAAGGTTCCCGGCACTTCTGTGGCGCCACCGTGGTGGGGGACCGCTGGCTGCTGTCGGCCGCCCACTGCTTCAACCAGTAAGACCCACCCCAGCCCCCGGGTCTGCGCAGCCACCCCTGTGCCCCTCTGTCACGCGGTGCCCTGCCCCCTCCTCTCCTGAACACGAATCCTGCCACACGGAGGCAGCCCTTCCCCGGGCTCAAGAACTGGTTCTGTCCAGCTGCAAACCGGAGAGGGAACAGGCGGGAGAAGTGAGGGTTCTGGGGGGGGGGGAGGGCATCTCAAGGGCCCCACCTGGGCTGCAGCTCCTGGGGGGAGGATTCTGCTGGGCTGGTCTCTGGGGGACAAGTGGGGGCATCTTCGCCTCCGCCCCACGGTTAGTCTGTCAGTCACAGGGCACCAGGGGCCCCTTGTGTTCTAGCCAGAGGAGATGAGCCCCCAGGGGCTCCCTGCCTTGTCCACAGGCCCCCGGCCTGGGACCACTTTTGGGCAACAGCCACGTGGCCCCTCCGTCCTCCCGGCGCCCCTCCCCAGAGCCCGGGCCCCACAGCTGTGCCTGGCGTCCTGGGGGCAGCGGGGTGTCTGAGCGGCCCCTTGTCGGCAGCACGAAGGTGGAGCTGGTGCGGGCCCACCTGGGCACCGCGTCCCTCACGGGCGTCGGCGGAAACCCAGTGAAGATGGGGCTCAAGCGGGCAGTGCTGCACCCCCAGTACAACCCCGGCATCCTGGACTTCGATGTGGCCGTGCTGGAGCTGGCCGGGCCCCTGGGTTTCAACAAGTACATCCAGCCTGTCTGCCTGCCCCTGGCTATCCAGAAGTTCCCTGTGGGCCGGAAGTGCATGATCTCCGGCTGGGGTAACACACAGGAGGGAAACGGTGAGCTCCCCACCAGGCTCTCCGGTCCCACACCTGCAAACCCCTCTCCCCTCCGCTCCCCCCAGGGTCGCGGGCTCTGGCGCACGGGCAGTGTGGCTGCTTCGTAAAGGTTTATCGGCGCCCAGCCCATCCGCTGGTTTACAGACGGTCTCTGGGGGCTTTCCTGCTACAAGGGCAGAGCTCAGTCGTTCCAACAGAGACTGGCCCGTAAAGCCATGATTATGTGCTCTGTGGCCCTTGGTAGAAAAGCTCGGAGACCCTTGTGCTGTACCCTTCAGGGACCCCCAAGAGTTAGTGCTGCTTTTGTCCTCCCTGCAGGTCACCCAAGGCACTAGGGAATCCGCCTGGGGATGTTGGTGAGAGTCTAGGGTGCTGAGTAGGAGCACGGGGTCCGCCCCCTTATCACTACACGACCGCACGGACCCCTGCGGCCCCGAGGGGCTGTGGTTCTTTATCCATAGGGCAGGGACTCCCCTCCCCGGGTGGGTGTTGCCACAGCGTAGCCGACGTGGAAGAGGGATCGCTCTGTGAGTGAGCTTGTGTGGGGCCTCCTCTCCTTGGCAGCCACCAAGCCTGACATTCTACAGAGAGCGTCTGTGGGCATCATAGACCAGAAGGCGTGCAGCGCACTCTACAACTCCTCCCTCACGGACAGGATGCTCTGCGCTGGCTTCCTGGAGGGCAAAGTGGACTCCTGCCAGGTGAGCATCCAGGGGGCCGCCTGACATGTTCACAGACGGAAGGGAAACAGTTTCCAGCGCGTCACAGTGAGCAGGGGAACCCTCAAGAGAACCCGAATGCCTGTAAATGTGTGGTTTAGAGAAATTGTCATTTCCAAGCAGAAGACGAGGTGGGTGTGCAAAAAAATACAGACACTAACTTGAAAATGTGCAGCATGTATTCACGGGAGAAAAAGCTAATCACAAGTTATGGCACATGTGACTGCTCTGTGTCGCAGGGTAGCCAGTGAGCACCTGAGGTGTGTGTGATCCAGCTTAGGGGAAACCTGGCTCCAGAACCATGCCGTGAAGGCCAAAGAAATACACAAGTGGGGAAATGTATAGTCTTGGAAACATTGATGTGGGGCGCCTGGGTGGCTCAGTTGGTTAAGCATCTGATTCGGTTTTGGCTTAGGTCATGATCTCACAGTTTGTAAGATCAAGCCCCATGTCAGACTTTGCACTGACAGCACAGAGCCTGATTGGGATTCCGCCCCCCCCACACCCCGCTCTCTCCCTCTCCCCCTCCCTCTCTCTCCCCCTCCCTCTCTCTCCCCCTCCCTCTCTCTCCCCCTCCCTCTCTCTCCCCCTCTCCTCCTCTTCCTACCACGTCTGTCTTTCTCAAAAAACATTTTTAAAAATCTTGAAGAAATATCTATGCAAAACCCTTAATAAAATATTAGACTAAATCTAATAATGTGTTAAAAGGAAAATAAATCACAACCGTAGTGAGTTTATCTCATAAAATCTAGTCTGACACAGGAGAACCCAGTAACGCCACTCATCACATTAGTGGACAAAAAGGGAAAAAGGACATCTTCTCCAAAACCACAGAAAAAGGCATCCGATACTTTTTAACAACATTCGTAATTACGATTTTAAGAAATTCCAATCCTATGAAAGACAACAGAAACCTACAGCCGACATCATGTTGATGGTGAAACAAAGCCTTCCATTCACACGCCAGGCTGCCTGCCGTCACCAAGGACATCTGGATTAATGCGGGAAGTCAAGAAAAAAGAAAAGCATAGGGATTTGTGAAGTAGACAAAAATGTAATCTGCAGTAACGTGACTGTCTACCAAAAAAATAAAATAAAATAAAAACACAGAGAGCCAAGTAAGAAACTACAAAGATTCAAAAGAGTCCAGCAAGTCTGGCTTGATACAAGGTCATACAAAGTCAAGAACGTTTCTTTTCCCAGCAAAAATCAGCTTCCTAGAAAAAGGGATCCCACTGACGGAACAAAATCTGTGTGGTGTCTAGAAGTAAACTCCAGATGTTCAAGGTTTTCGTGGAGAATGTTACTAAACTCTGAAGAAAATAAAAAGGTCTGAATGAATGGAAAAACATACCATATTCATGGATGGTAAGACAATATTATGAAGATCTGTTTGTCTCCATTTTTTCCTATAAATCACTGCAATTCCAGGCAAAATTCCAATAGCATTTCACCATATGACTTGGCAGGCTGGTTTTAAATTCACGCAGGAGAGCAAAGTAATGGTACCTGACCAGGCAGGATAATCCTGGTAAAGAAGAATCGGGAATGTGTGTACCGCCGGGAACAACAAAATCGAAAGTGGTGATGGCTCCTACTTCTGTGTCAACAACCAGCCCGAAGCTTAGTGACTTGGAACGAGACTCATCGATGGGGCTCCTGAACCTGCACTTTGGTAAGAGCTCAGCAGGGACGGATTCCGCCTGCTCGTCCCAGCAGAGAGGGCCAGGGCCCCAAAGGGTGGACTTCAGTAGTAACACTCAGAGGTATTGCTCACGTCCGCCGGGTTGAAAATATCGGCTGCGACATAAATGTACACTCACAGGCCGCAGTTGAGGGAGATGTGGCAAATAACTTGCAGTGGGAACCTCTAGGGCAGCTTCTGGGAAGTGCACTTGTGGGTTCAAATCCTGGCTCCTCTTCCCACAAGCTCCGTGACTCCAGGCACCTTACTCAACCTCTCTGGGTCTCAGATTCTTGTCTGTAAAACGGGGTCATAGTAATACCTGTCTGCTAGGGCTGCTGTGACTTGAATGAATGAAGCAAGTTGTAAAATATTACACGTAACATTTATGTACATTTTAAAGACAGCACTACATATTTTCTAAAATTACTAATAAATGTAAAAGCATAGTGGGACCCACCAAGCTCCTAATATGTTCACTTTTGGGAAAATGGGGCCCCGGGACCAGGGGCAGGGCTGTGTCAGTCCCTGCTGCTGTGTAACAAAACTCCCCAAAGCTTGGTTGTGTGAAACAGCCATTTCTTCCAATCATAGATTTTGTGGGTTGGAAATTCCGGTGGGGCCCAGTGGGGCTAGCTTGTGTGCTCCACATGGCGTCTGCGGCCTGCAGTGGGACGGCTCAAAGGCTGATGTCCCAGGAGATTCTGAAGGGGTTTCAACTTGCACATCCAATACCGGTTGTTGGCTGGGGTCTCAGCTACACCCTACACGTGGCCTCTCCACGTGGACTCCGCCTGGGCTCCTTTCCACCTCGAAACGTGCTGGCTGGCTCCCAAGAGCAGGTAATTCAAGGCAGCAAGATGGAAGTCACCTGGCATCACTGTCCCCAAAGTCTAGGGGCGAAGGCAGCCACAGAGCTGTGCCCAGGGTCATGTGGAGAGGCAGACCCCCACCACCCAATGGGAGGAGTGCCAAGATCTCCTCGTTCAAAGAGCACATGTGGGATGAGGGAGACAGTCTCCTGCCACCTTTGGGAAAAGCAGTCTGCTGTGTGGCCTAAGCTCTATTGTAACATTCTGACTTTTTAAAGAAAAGCAAGGGGTGCCTGGCTGGCTCTGTCGGTTAAGTGTCCGACTTAAGCTCACGTCATGATCTCACGGTTCGTGGGTTCGGGCTCTGTGTCAGGCTCTGTGCTGACAGCTCAGAGCCTGGAGCCTGCTTCGGATTCTGTGTCTCCTCTCTCTGACCCTCCCCCGTTTGTGCTGTGTCTCTCTCTCTCTGTCTCAAAAATAAACACGAAAAAAATTTAAAACAAAAAACAAAATGGGGGCGCCTGGGTGGCTCAGTCCGTTGAGCCTCTGACTCTTGATTTCAGCTCGGGTCATGATCTCACAGTCCGGGACTTGGAGCCCCGTGTCCAGCCGGCTCTGTGCAGACTACATGGAAACTGCTGGGGATCCTGTCTCTCCCTGTGCCCCTTTCCCGCTCTCTCTCCCTCTCGCAAAAATAAATTAAAAAAAAAAAAAGTTTGGGTTTTTTTTTTTTTTCTTTTTAAAGGAAGAGCAGTATGTTACTGGTGTAATTTTTTTTGAAACGTATAGAAAAAAGGCCGGCGGCTAATGAGCAGAGATTGGGTTTTCTGCGTTTTTTGTTTTGTTTTGTTTTTGTTTTTGTTTTTGTTTTACATCTCAAGAACAAAAGCAGGAAAAATTGAAGTTCAGAGAGAAGTGACTTGGTCAAGGTCATGCAAAGTCTGAAGCCAGGTCTCCGGAGCCCCCGTGCCGTGTCTCCTGCCCCACTGATGGGTCTCAGCCACCCATGGGAAGGCTGGAGGGCCAGGCAGTGCCCCCTGCAGACAAGGCGCCGCAGGGTCACAGCCAGCTCTTTACTTTTTTCCTTTAACTTCCTCCCCTCTCCACCCCCCCGCCAAGTCTCTGAGGAATAAGTGATCTGCATCTTCGCGTGTGCTGGGGGCGGACAGCGTGTGGTCTCACGCACGGTGTGAAATGATGGCCACAACAGATGTAGCTCACCTTCTCCTTCCTTCCCTTTCAGGGCGACTCCGGGGGACCCCTGGCCTGCGAGGAGGCCCCCGGTGTGTTTTACCTGGCGGGGATTGTGAGCTGGGGGGTCGGCTGCGCTCAGGCCCGGAGACCTGGCGTGTACACTCGAATCACCAGGCTGAAGGGCTGGATCCTGGACACCATGTCCTCCGGCCTCCTCCCCACCGCGAGGACCCCCGCCACCAGGCAGTCCTCTGGGACGGCAGCTGCCTTCACAGTCCCGGGAGTCCCGGCCAGCACAGCCACCCCCTCGGCCACCAGCAGGGCAACCAGCCAGCCCGCCAACATGACTGCAGCCACCGTAACCGCCACTGCTGGGGGACAGACACCCCTCCCAGACCCCCCGAGGACCACCGTGGGCTTCCAGCCACCAGGTACTGGGGCGAGTGGAGTGATGTGCGGGTGGCAGGGGTCCCGTGTGGGTCTGCCCACGCTGTTAATGTCACAGGGGCCACAGTGCGCGGAGGGTGGGGGCAGGCTTCACCAACAGACGCTTCTTCTCACCCAGGCTGGAGGTCAGAAGTCTGTGTAGACAGTGTGCTCTCCCTTGTCTGTGTCCTCATGGGATCGTCCCTCTGTGCGTGTCTGTGTCCTCATGTCGTCACCTGTAAGGACACCTGTCACACTGGATCAGCACCCCCCCCCCCCCCAGTCCTGAGAGCCAGGGACACGGGCACTGGTTGGCCAGATGTATGTTGTCTAGTGGCAAATGCCTTAGCCCCAAGCCCCTGTCTGCTCCTGTGTTATTTATTATTTATTTACTTATTTATTTTTCATTTTTTTAAGTCTGTTTATTCACTTAGAGAGAGAGAGCCCAAGTAGGGGAGGGGCAGAGAGAGAGGAAGAGAGAATCCCAAGCAGGCTTTGCACTGTCAGTGCAAAACTTGATGTCGGCCTTGAACCCACAAACCACAAGACCATGACCCTGGCTGAAGCCAGATGCTTAACCTACTGAGCCACCCAGGTGCCCCTATTTTTTATTAAAAAAAATTTTTACTGTTTATTTTTGAGACAGAGAGCGGGGCAGAGAGAGAGGGAGACACAGAATCCGAAACAGGCTCCAGGCTCTGAGCTGTCAGCACAGAGCCTGACACGGGGCTTGAACTCATGAACCATGAAATCATGACCTGAGCCAAAGCTGGCCGCTCAACCAACTGAGCCACCCGGGCACTCCTTTATTTTTTTAATGCTTATTTATTATTTATTTTGAGAGAGCGTGCAAGGGTGGGGGAGGGGCAAAAGGAGAGGGACAGAGAGAGAATCCCAAGCAGGCTGTGCGCTGTGCCCAACATGAGCCCAGCGTGGGGCTCGATCCCACAACCCTGAGACCACGAGTTGAGCTGAAACCAAGAGGCGGACGCTCAATTGACGGCCACCCAGGCGCCGCTGTCTGCTCCTGTTACAAAACGCAGACTTTTCTGAGGCACCAGGGCATGTGGGGAAGTGCCCGGCGGGAGGGTCATCACGGACATCCAGGCACCGGTCGTCCATGCTTGAAACCCTCCTCCGGGCCGCCCCGGGCCGAGCCTGCCGTGCGATGCCATGCGGCGCGGCAGGGAACCAGACGTTGGCGACGCACACACACGGTCCCTGGCAGGCAGGAGGGAAAAGGGGACTGTGCAGGCCCCAGCTGACCCCACAGGCCCCGCTCAGGGGCCCCTGGCTAAATTAGCTCAGCCCATCTTGGCAGAACGGGCCCAGAGAGATACTGACGGAGAACGTGCCTTTGACATCCTTCGTGCGTGACTAAAGCGTTTTTTATGAAACAGTGATCAGAAGATACGAACGCGTATTGGCAGGTCCGGAGTAAAACGCCATCAAGAGCGGCCAGCTTCCTACTGGCTGCAGCGTCGTGGGGAACCAAGGGCAGGACAAGGCCTGGCTTCTGTGGGGCGCGGGGTGTGCTGGGGGGACCCCTGTCTTAGCAACCATCCCACTCCTGCCCTGCCAACCCCCCCCCCCCCACCGTGTCAGTTTCAAGGGACCCAGTGGTAGGTGGCAAAACTCAGAGAGGAAGTGCTGCCACAGAGGAGGGGCCCTACCAATTAGGGTGCAGGCGGGGTGGGGGGATGGGGGAGGGCCCTGGGCACGCCGCCCCCGCCTGCCCCCAGCAGACATGAACGTTGTGCTCGTGTCCAGATGCTGAGGGACGGCAGCCTGGCTTCATTCAGGCGGGAGCAGGTCGGCAGGGAGGGACCGAGCACGCTTCTGGGGGTCCCAGGGGTTCAGCGCGTGGGGCTGCGGGCCTCTGCTGGCTGCATCCGCTTTCCTTCCTCCTGGGGAGTTTCCCAGAATTCCCGGCTGTTCCAAGTCCCCATCTCCAGCATCCTCACCGACTCCCCTAGAGAGACTGCGACCCAGGGGGGTTTCCCTGCTTCCCTCCTGCGTCAGGGTCCCTCCCTGGGCCCCCTGGATCCCCACTGTCCTGTTCAGGGGTGTGTGCGTCTGGTCTAACCCCAGGACACAGGAGCTGGGGGAAAGCGCTCATGGTCACTGTCTTTAAGGATGTGCCGCCTTCTCTTCCCTATTCTCTTCCCTTTCCCTTGCACACGTGTGGACGTGTGCACACGTGGCCCGATGAGCCTGGGTCGCTCAGGCACAGACCTGTGCCCACAAAGCCAGGTTTAGGGGCTCGCTGCAGCGAGGCAGCCCGCACACCTTCAGAACCATCGCACGGCTCCCAGACCAAGGAAGGGTCTGGGGGCACAGAGGGGGTGGAGGGCATCGAAAAGAAGCAGTCTCTGTTGGCTGCGGGCCCAGTCGGCCACATGCCAGGGGTCCGGGCAAGGGTCGTCTAGACCCTTTCAGGGGGACCCAGGTCCTGTTTCCCTGGCAACACAAAGTTAAGACGGATGCGGAGCATCCAGTCCGGAACCCGCTGAGAAGTTATGCGCCTGGACTGCAAAGGAGACCAAGGTCCCAGGCCAAAGGGGGTCTTCTGTTCACGTGGCTCTGGTTCCTGACGGCAGTTTCTGCTGGTCTGGGTGCGGGGAAGCTTCCAGCAGGGACACTCAGGGACACTTCACAGCTGCCGCTGCTTGTTCTTGGCAGAAACACTTCTCTGCAGCCGGCTTGATCTGGGTCTGGCCTCCCGCCCTGGCGATTTTTACTGTTCTAATAGTTACAGCCAAGTTCTTAACTTGGCCTCCAGCGGAGGTGAGGAAGCCCCCTGGAATGGCACACATTCTCGCGTTGTTCAGCGTGGGGGGGCACTTCCAGGAGAGGAGCTGTTTCCATCAGATTCCCCAGGCCTCCTGGTCTTGGGCAAGATCCCCATGGTGTTGGCGTGTTGGGGGTGGGGCTGAGAGGGAACCGGGCAGGTGGCCCCCCATCCCTCCGTTCTCCCCTTCCAGCTGAGGTTGGGACAGGAGGCTGAAGGGCAGGAAAGGCGGGCTGGGGAAGGAGGACTGTTCCGGAGGCGGGAAATTCCTTGTGGGAATGACGGGGGGGTCCCTGAGTGCCCCTATGGGTGGTAAGGGTTCCTGCAGCACCCCTTACAACCACCAGTTTGTTCTGTCTGCAGTAGTGTTCTGAGAGGGCATCTTGTGCTGGGGGAGGGGGAGTGATACATGTCACAGCCTGGAGGAAGTGTCGAGGGAAGGATACTGAGTCACACAGGACCCCAGTAAGGGGAGATGCCCAGAGAGGGCATCCAGGGCAGTGCAGGAGCTGTTGGGACAGGGAAGGGGCCTATTGGGCAGCAGCCTAGGGTGTGCAAAGGCCCCGGGGCACCAAGGAACTTGGCTACTAGGGCAGTGGGAGACGCCTGGTGAGGAGAGGGAGGTGAGCAGAGTTGCTGGGCTGGCCCTCAGCCACGAAGGAGGCAAACCTAAAATGCATTTCAAATACTATTTGAGAAGAGCTCAGAGAAGCCTCATTTGCAGCCCTAACCACCAGGCCCAGTGTTCCTGACCGCGGAGGTTTCCCGAGGCAGGTCCCCCAACCTAGTGTGGGCTCCTCCTACCCTGCGCGCGCGCAGGCGGGGATGCGCTCGCCCGCCGATCTGTCACCCGACTCCCCCGCAGACTGTGGCCTGGCACCGGTGGCGGCGATGACCAGGATCGTGGGCGGCAGTGCCGCGGCCCGCGGGGAGTGGCCGTGGCAGGTGAGCCTGTGGCTGCGGCGCCGGGAGCACCGCTGCGGGGCCGTCCTGGTGGCCGAGAGGTGGCTGCTGTCGGCGGCGCACTGCTTCGATGTGTGAGTCGGCCGCCCCAACGCCCCTGGCCTGTGCGCTTCACTGGAGCGCCTTGTCTGAAAACTCACCGTGTCGCCTGTCCACGCTTTGGCCCCACATGCCCTCCCCAGCCACTGGCACCCACCGCCCCAGACCGGCCCCTACTCTATACAGCCCCTCCCCTGGCCGTGTGGCACCGCGGTCCCGTCCAGCCCCGCAGCCCCCCCACCCCCCACCCCGAACCCTGGCCATGGCCTCTCCCGGCACCAGGGGGCCAGGTCTGCGGCGGCGGGGGGGGGGGGGGGGGGGGGGAAGGGGGGGCGGGGCGGAAGGCTCTGGGGAACGATGGAACACTCCCTCCCACCTTGGCCCGCCCCTCTGGCACTTGGCACCAGACCCAAAGGCCACCCAGTGGTGAGTCCCCTTCCCGGTAGGGCGCTCATACGGCGGACCAGGCTAGGGGCCCTGTCCTCCAGGGAAACGCGCAGCGCGCCTCCCAGGGCCAGAGCCCTAATACTTGACGGGAACGGATACGCTTGTGGTGTCACCTCCGTGTGCGGTAGCACTCACTCCAGGCACGGGACCCCCGCACCCTCCCCGCCGTCCTAGGGGGAAGCGACAACAGCCCCATTTCCAGATTGGGGGGGGGGGGGGGGGCGCGCGCCCGGGGCGCGGGGATTCGGGCCGACGCCTGTCCCCGCGCGCCCCGCAGCTACGGGGACCCCAAGCAGTGGGCGGCCTTCCTGGGCACGCCGTTCCTGAGTGGCGCCGAGGGGCAGCTGGAGCGGGTGGCGCGCATCTACAAACACCCCTTCTACAACCTCTACACGCTCGACTACGACGTGGCGCTGCTCGAGCTGGCGGGGCCCGTGCGCCGCGGCCGCCTGGTGCGGCCCATCTGCCTGCCCGAGCCCACGCCGCGGCCCCCCGACGGCGCGCGCTGCGTCATCACCGGCTGGGGCTCGGTGCGCGAGGGAGGTAGGCTCGGCTGCCCCCCCTCCCCCCGCCGCGGCGAGAGGGCCCTCGGCCCACGGCTCCCGTTCCCCCCGCAGGCTCGATGGCGCGGCAGCTGCAGAAGGCGGCCGTGCGCCTCCTCAGCGAGCAGACGTGCCGCCGCTTCTACCCGGTGCAGATCAGCAGTCGCATGCTGTGCGCCGGCTTCCCGCAGGGCGGCGTGGACAGCTGTTCGGTGAGCGCACTCTGCAGCGGAAGCGGGCGCTTCTCGGGACCCAGGTCCCACACGCAGAGGGCAAGGGGGGCGTGGCGGGGCGAAGTCGTCACCGCTGCAAGACCCTCCGGCGCCGCCCTCTCAAGTCCACCAAGCAGGGCACCTTTTCTGACCCTGGAGGAATTTTCACTCGACCACCGTTTATTGGGCATCCATTATGAGCCGGTTTCGGCGCCTCGGCATGCCCCGCCCCCCTCCCCGCGCCGGCACCGGCGGGATGGGGACGTGGGCTGGGCAGTGACTGCCGCGTGAGGCCCCCATTCAGCCCGGGGGAAATACCGAGTGTCCATGAATGTCTGCATGAACTGAACGGGTCATCCTAACCTAGAACCCCTTTCCCAGAAAAGAAGCTCACGAGGAAGAGGACCCGGGCCCAAGGGATGCTATGGGGGAGGTAGTGGCCTGCTCTTAAGGCCTTTCCTTTCCTCCCCTCAGGGCGACGCCGGGGGACCCCTGGCCTGCAGGGAGCCCTCTGGCCGGTGGGTGCTAACTGGGGTCACCAGCTGGGGGTACGGCTGCGGGCGGCCCCACTTCCCAGGGGTCTATACTCGGGTGGCTGCCGTCAGAGGCTGGATCGGGCAGAACATCCAGGAGTGACCACCAGCACGTGGCTGCACACGCCCGGGACGCGAGGTGACGGCGGCAGGAACCGACTGGCCCCTCTGCCCGAGGAGGAGAGTCTAGGGGGCAGGCGGGCGGGGGGCTAGGGGGCTGCGGGTAACCGGGTGCACGTTTGCTGCTTATTTGGATCCAATAAACAGCCCCTTGTCCCTAGCCTGCTGGCTCAGCACCTCCGTATCACAGCAGGGACCGTTCGGCTGCTGCTCACCGGGGGCCCAGATATGGGAGGTGCGGGGAAGGGGCAGCAAGGCCTCGCCGGGGCAGGACTACCCTCTGTCTTTGGCGCCGGAGCTGGGGGCGGGGGGTCTGGCCAAGTCTCCTCTCCAAACTGCCTTTCGCGTGAGCAACCGGCTCCTCGCCGGTCATGGTCATTGGAAAGCAGGGGCACAGAGGGTAAAGAGGCGCAGGCCGGTCAGGGGACCCGGGAACACGCCGGGCCACCTCCCGCAGAGACCCCCTCCAGGGAACACCGATCGGGTGCTCTCCGCACCTCCCTTGTTGGCCCCCACCTTCAGGTGGCCACAGCCAGGTGGGGCCTGACTATGCTCCCAGGTCCCAGGGCGGATTCTCAGCCCCAGGTGCACGGTGAGCCTGGACCCCGCAGGGGCCGCGCCGCCTGCAATCTGGGAAGTCCCAGGGCCCCCCACGACCCGAGGGAGCGACGACCCCAGTGTGGCGGCACCGGTCTCGTCCTCAGGAACCACGGGCAGGCAGGATGCACAGGCGGGCCCCCGCTTCACAAAGGGCCTTTATGGAAACGGAAAAGGGGACTGGGGTGGGGGCCTGCCGGGAGCCCGCGGGGCCGGACGCGGCGCGGGGGGGCGGGTCACATGTTGGCTCGCTCCCGCTGTAGCCGCGAGTTGTAGGCGCGGGACACGGTGTTCCAGGCGTCCATGTAGCGGTCCATGCACATGGCGATACACTTCTGCGGGCGGGAAGGGGGCGCGGCTCGGCTCAGCAGCGGCCGGACCGGCGCCCCACCCCCAGGCAGCGGGCCGCGCACGCGCACTCGTCCCACCGCGACGCCCGTTGATCCGCGCACGCGTACTTGCCTCCACGCGGCCCCACGCGCCTCACCTGCTCCGAATTGTCCAGGGAGCCCCCCGGCTTCCCGATGCACTTCCGGAAGCACTTGTCCGTCATCCTCTGTGGGGACAACGCGAACTCAGCCGCGACACCCGCGCCCGGTGGGCCCCACTGCCCTCGGCGCCCGCCCCGGCCCGACCCCGGACCTGCAGCAGCTCCTGCGCGTTAGCCACGGCGATCTGCACCTTCACCTGCTCCATGATGAGCCCCGGGTCCAGTTTGCCGCCGCCGGAGCTCCCGAAGTCCGAGCCGAAGCCACCCTCCATGGCTCCGCAAAGTCAACCGAACCGAGACCGCGTGCGCCGACCCGTACCCGCGCCGGAAGTCGCCCCCCCCCCCCAGGGCACCACGGGAAATGGAGTCCGGGCTTGTCGGACTATGACCCCCACAAAGCTGTGCTTCCACCTTTGCGCATGCGCGGATAGGAGTCACCTTCTGCGCCGGCAGCTTTTGGTTTCGAGGCCCCGGGCCTGCAGAAAACGTCCCCGGCTCGTCCTGCGGCTCCCGCGGCGCATGTGCACAGAGCGTCGGGCGTGTCGCGTGACCGAAGGCGCAGCCCGACCGCTGAAGCTCGGGCACCCCGACGCGGGTCGCTGCCAGGGAGTGTCCCGCGGTCTCGTATGCCCCCCTCCGTCCCCAGTCGGGGGCAGCCGCGTCAGAGTAGACTCGGGGGCAGAACTTAAAATCAAAACGTTTATTGGAGTGTCGTACAAAAAGTTTCCGGTCATAAAATGCATATTACAAATCATTGGAGAAAGAAAAAGACCACACGTTTGGCATGCAAGTCCTTAGAAGCCGTCCGCCCAGCCGGCCCCACGGCAGGTTGTGCTGATGATCCGTCGGGGCGCGGGCCACGGGGCGAGACCCCGGCGGGGGTGCCGCTGGCCCGGGCGCCCGGTTAGCGAGTGGGGCTCGGACAAAGGAATCGTTCCCGCATCGTTTAAAGCGGCTTAAAGCTAAGAATGTTTGACAACTGCAGGCTGTTTCCCAGGCCCGCGCTGACATCTGAACGTTGGATTCCGTTCTGGATTTCCAAATACTCCCTTACCAACGGCCACCATCCTCCCGTAGTCACCAAGGGTCCCTAGTTTACCTTCCCCCCACCAGACAAGGACACCACGGCGCCCGGGCCCTTTCACCCCTCCACTCGGGACCTCCGCCAGGCCACCACGGGTTGGGGGGCGGGGAGGGGGAAGGCCAGGCCACCACGGGTTGGGGGGAAAGGCTGGAAGCGGGCCTGGAAAGGACAAATGTCACCTGCCAGGAGCAAGCCCTACCCGTGCACCTGGAGGCCCTGCCCGGAACCGAAAAGGATGCCATGAGGCATCTGGGCCCATGGGAACGATGGGGCCCACTCCCTGCCCACAGTCGCCTCTCCCCTCCCCCCCCCCCATACCTCGCAAGATGTGGCTGAGACCAGTGCAGACTTTGGAGACCCCCACCACGACCCGCCCGATGCCTCTGCGTCTGAGCTCCAGACCCTCACTGCGCACGCAGTTCCTGTGATGCGGATGTGGGGGCACCACCTTAAGGCCTCGGGGGCCCGGAAGCACTCCTGGGGAAGGTCACGCGTGGGGCGGAGGCTGGTGCATCATCGTGGCAGGCGAGCCCTCCCCGGCCCCCCCCCCCCCCCCAGGACCCACCAGAAACGGGGGAGGGGTAGCGGTGAGACATTTCCCTTCACGAGAAAAAACAAGTTCACATCCCGGGGACTCTGGTGGCCACGCAAAGTACCTGACCTAAAGCCGACCCTAGATGCAGCAGACTGTTCACTAGCCTACAAGCCTCTAACACTCCGGCCACAGGCAGTTTCCAAGGAAAGGGAGACCGGTGGGGACCGCAGGGACCAGGGACCGCATGCTGGGGCTCCCTGCCTGGGGCGAGTGGGAGGGGCCAGCTTGGTAAACGTGCTACCTTTTGGGGGCAGCGTGCCTCCATGGCTCAGTATTTCGTCTTTAAGACTTTGAGCTGCGCTTTCTGAAGGAATTTGTCGTCTGCGGCCTCAGCGTCCACCGAGCTGGCCACCGCCCCCCCCCCCCCCCGCAACTCCACCCCCTCGGGGGACTGTCCCAGTGACCCTAGCTCGAGCCCTGAAGTGGGATCCGGCAATCTGAGCACTGACCAATGTAAAAAAATAAATATCCGTTAAAAAAATAACTTCTGTGTATCTATGTGGGAGGGGGTATGAACGGTCAGCGAGTGCAGAGGGGGGGCCGGGCGAGGTGACCGGGAGCCGCCCTGCAGGAATCGGCCGGCACCGGCACGGCCGTCAGAGAAGGAACTCGCCCACAGAAGCCGGGACAGCGGGACACGCGAGCACACAGGAGCCGGTGGGGACCCGCACTCAGCCCCGTGCACAAGGCACAGAGTTGGAGAAGGGGGCGGGGGCTCCCCCCGAGGCGGCTCTCCTCTCAGAGGCCCGGGAAGCAGCTGTCACACGTGGACACTCGCCGGTGAGGCTATCCCGCCTGTGCCCTTGCCATTCACCTGGTGACAAGTCTCCAAACGGAGCTGTCCCTGTCCCCTAGGTTTCCGGGTCTCCTGCCCCGCTGGTCCCGCAAGCCGAGGAACTCAAGCACAGAAAGCTCCAGAACCCCAGGGCCCGACAGCCAGGAAGGGAGGGGGGCTCACCGCAGAGCCCCCGGCACGTGCATAGACACCCGGCCTGCAGCCGCACACACGCTCCAGCGGAGTCAGAGCAGAGCCTCGTCCACACCACCCGCTCCCAACGCTCTGGTCTCCGTCCAGCCGCCAAAATTCCACGGGGGGGGGGGGGGGGGGGGTGCTGGCCCCCCGCCAGGTCACAGCCTGGGCTCCGGATTTGGTTTTTAAAGAGCTCAACCAACAACGAAACTCCCGGGCATTTTTGCTCTCCGCCCACTTAAGGCCCACGGGTTGGTCCCGAGAGGAGAGGCCAGCCCCGCTCTGTCCGAGGGAGAGACAGAGGCAGGGAGAGAGTCGGGCCCCTGCACCCCCGCCAGGCCCTCCAGCCTCCAAACCCCGCCCCCGGCAGCTATCAGGTTCCTCGGCCTCCTCGAACTCAGCCAAATGGTGAAATGCGGCACCAAAAAAAAAAAACCAGGTCCAGACAGTGGCGATGAAGGGAGGGTCCGAGGAAGCCCACCGACAGCAGAGATGGCAGAGACCCGCCCCCACGTCCTGGCAGTTTGCTTAAAAATTCTCTAGAAACGTATCAAGGACTAAAGACGGCCAATGATATAAAAATAGTTTTCGGTGGCTCTGGGTAAAGACGCGATGAGGCGAGTTCCGTTCACATGACGCGGCAGCCTCGCGAGGTGGTCCTTGGGTCCCCCTGGAAAGAAAGGCCAGCAGCGTAAGAGGCTGGAGTGTGCCCGCCTGGCTAGGCAGGTAGCCGGTGGCCCCCCACCCCTGCCAGACAGGGGCTGGACCGGGGCCCGCGCCAGCCCAGAGCACTAGCTCCCAGCGAGAAGACAGGGCCAGCAGCTTCAGCCTCAACTGTCCCCGTTCCAGAACCTTCCACGTCTCCCTTCTGAGCTACACAACACAGCCGAAATGTGAGACCCCAGTCTTAGGACTTAGAGCTGCTGCGGCAAGGCCCCAGGGCCCTCCAGGAGCCCTTCCCCCCAAGCCATCATCTAGGCCCCGCTGTCCCAGGCTGCCGGAGCAGTGGCACAGAGCCCATTCGCTGAGGACCCGCGGGGTTACACCGGTGCCGCCTGGCGGCGCTCGGGGGCCAACACCGCACTCCTGGGGGGCCCCGGGGCCGGAACCCTGAGGCCCTCACGATGGGCAAGAGCCAGCAGGCTGGGATGTCGGCCCCCACCCCCAGCCCCACCATGGCACATCTCTGGCCACAGGCTGTGGGGCCCTCCAGGGGGTGAGGCCCGGACCGTGCCAAGAACCTTAGCGCAGACGCAGCAGCCTGCGGGGCAGCACGGCCCCCTTGGGGACTTCTACCTGTTGATGGAAGAGATCCTCCTCGCCGAACTCGGCTCCCTCCTCTTCTCCCTCCTCCCCGTTCTCCGTCTCCCGCACCACTGAGGACTGCTTCACGGTTCTCATGGCCACCTCCTGGGCGAGAGAACAGCCGTGGACACTTGACCCCTCGGGCGCCCAGGGCCCGGCCCACAGGTCGGCCGTCAGGCGAGAGTGCTCCGGCCAGGCCTCGGCGCGCCGCAGGACAGCACCCCAAACCCAGGATCGCCCTGCTGGCCCTGTGGCCGAAGCTCCACCCCAGGGCTCCCACAGCGGCCTGCGGTGCGGTCAGGGAGCCTCCAGGAGGAACCCCGAGGCCAGGACAGAAGACGGCCCCCACGGGCCCAGGGCACCCACCTCCCCGTCCGCGTTGACCAGGACGGTCCGGAAGCTGTCGCCTGTGCTCCAGCTGTTCTGGCTCCTCCACACAAGTGTCGAGGGGGGACTGTGGGCCACTCCTGCACCAGCTGCCCACACCTGGGGGACACAGGGGGCCTCCCCATCAATGTTGGCTCTGGTCCCAGTACTCTGTGCCAGCCGTCGGTTCCCTATCACCGCCCCCTGGGTCTGCCGAGGGATGTCCGTTGCCACGACACTGAGGTTCACGGTGGCCGACGGCTCTCATCTCAGCGAACGATGGCCGTGCTGGGATCAGAAGCCCGTCGGCTCCAGGGGTCCACACCCGTCACTGTTAACATCTCGGCCAATGCCCGCCCGCCAGCCCAGACAACCCGGATCCTTCTCTGCCACGGGACCCTGACGTGTCACCAAGGTGCTACAGGGCTCCAGGGAGGGTCCGCTGGCACAGCAGTGGCACACAGGTGACCCGTGACAAGCAACAGCCGTTCTCAGGGCAAAGTCACTCAACCACCGCCCCCCACCCCACCCCACCCCCTTTCCTGCCCCATCCCGGCCCCCGGTCACATTGGTCACCTGGCTAGCTGCCACTGCCACCCCCTGCCCCCCTCCGCAACCCCCCTGCCGGCCCACCTGCCCTTCCGCAGCCACCTACCGTGACGGTCTGGCCGGCGCGCAGCACGTACTTGGGCGTAAACTTGTAGGCAATCTCCTCCCCCTCCAGGACCTGCCTCTTGATCCTCCAGTTACCCAGAGACTGGTCCTGGCAAAGGGGACACGCGGCCTGACGTGACGCACGGCTCGGGGGGGGGGGGGGGGGGAACCCCACGGGGCCCCGCCCCCAGGGACGCGGGCCTCTCACCTTGTCCGAGCTGTTCCTCAGCTGCACAAACCTGCCCTCCAGGTCGACCTCCTCGATGCCCACGCCGCCCGTGGCCGACGCCTGCTGCGCCAGGTGGAAGCCGCTGCTGCCGCCGCCGCCGCCGCCGCCGCCGCCGCCGGAGCCGATGCCGCTCGAGCCCGGCGACTCCTCCGCCTCCAGCCGCTTCCGCTTGCCGCGGCCCGTGCGCCCGGCCGCCGCCACGCTGCTGCCGCTGCTGCTCGACGTGGCCCGCGACACAGTGATCCGCGACGACGGGCTGGGGGTCAGCTTCAGCCTGGGGGACGGAGGGCCGACTAGGGCTCCCAAGGGACCAGACCCGCTCGGCCTCCCCGTCCTCCTCGCCCCTGCCCCGAGAGCCCCCACCCCCTGCGGCTCCGCCTCTCCCCTCCCCCCCGGAGCCCCGCCCCCCGGCCCCAACAGCCTGCCTCGCCCCGCCCCCTCGCCCCCCCACCTCTCCTCCTCGCCCTCCAGGAGCTTGCGGTAGGCGCTGATCTCCATGTCCAGGGCCAGCTTGACATCGAGCAGCTCCTGGTACTCGGCCAGCTGCTGCTGCATCACGTCGCGCATCTCTGTCATCTCCTGTTCCTTGGCATCCAGCATCTTGCGGAACTTGTCCCGCTCCCCGGCCATGGTCTCCTCCAGCTCGCGAATCCGGTCCTCCGCGGCACTGGCCTGGGGAGGAGTCGGGGCGGCCAGGTCAGGGCGGCCTCTGCAGGTCACGGGGAGAAGCCCTCCCGGCTGCGCGCCTCTCTTCCCGTCCTCCCGCACACGCGGCCAGGCTCCTGGGGCGGGCCGGGCACAGACACCCAGCCCCAGGAGCTCCGGTGGCCGGCGGGCCCGACAGCCCCCTCGGCCAGGCCAGGCCGGAAGGAGCGCTGCCTGCATCACCAGCGCCCGTGACTCGCCACTGCATCTACACCCGAAGCCAGAAGCGGGGGTCCCGCAGCAGCGGCGGGGGTCGACGGGGGGGGGGGGGAGGTAGACAGGCCCCGGGAGTCACCTGCTTCTGGAGGCCGGACAGCTGGTAGCTGAGGGACTCGACCCGCATGCGCGCTTCCTTCAGCTCCTCCCGCGCGGCGCTGGCGGCCTTATCGTTCTGGTCAGAGCTCAGCTTGGCGCTGTCCAGCTGAAGGGACACGGACCGGCAGGTGAGCGGCTGGCGGCTGGCGGCTGGCGGCGGGCGCGGCCCCCCCCCCCCCCCCCCCCCGGCCCCCACCGCCGCCGCCGCCGCCGCCGCGGGCACCTTGGCCTGGTAGGTCTGCTCCAGCTCCAGCTTGTACAGCCGCACTTGCTCGTCGTGCTGGCCGCGCAGCTCCTCCAGCGCCTGGGCCATCTTGAAGTCGTACTCCTGCTGCCGGCTGCTGTCCACCTCCACCAGGCGGCGCTCGTGCCGCCGCCGCGTCTCCCGCACCTCCTGCCGCACAGCGAGCGTCACCGCTGCGGCGGGCCCGCGGCCCGGGCACCCCTGGCCTCCCGGTCAGCGGCGTCCCCCGCCCGAGAGCCAAGGCCGAGCGAGGGCTCAAAACTGCACAGCGGACCACCGGGGGGGGGGGGGGGGGGGGGCGGATCTCCCGGTTGCTTGCTCACACTGCGCAGAGGAGACCCAGCCCAAGTGTCCTCCAGCTGACTAGCAGGTAAATAACGCGTGTCCACCACCCCCGCCGCCCCACGGACGGACCCCTGAACACACGACGCTCGGAGAGGGAACCAGACACGAGAGGCCACGGGTGTGAAACGTCCAGAACAGGCTCGTCCGCGGACAGGAAGGGGGCTCGCGGGGGGGCTGGGGACCTGGGAGGGAGGGGGGTGACTGCTGATAGGGATGGGGCTTCCTTTTTGGGCTGATGGAATGTTCTGGAGTTAAATACAAAACCCGGTAAATTGTATACTTTAAAAGTTTTAGGGTATGGGAATGCTCCTTTCCTTTTTTCTTTGAGAGAGAGCGCGCGCCCGTGCACGCGCACTCGTGCTGCCTGAGTGGGGGAGGGGCAGAGAGAGAGAGCCTCTCAAGCAGCTTCCAGGCTCCAGGCCCAGCAAGGAGCCGGACCCGGGGGCTCAATCAAGAGTCGGACACTAAACCACTGACGGAGCCACCCAGGCACCCTGGGAGCATTTCAGTAAAGCTGTTGTTAAAAGAATTCCTGACGGGTCGTCTCAGGTACCTGGGGTCTGAGATAGAGACCCGGACCTCGGGACAGCAGAGGACACACGGCAACGCCTGAGGAAGGCAGGGGCCCCAGAGCACAGCTGCCCCAGACACACGGTGGGGTCAAGGGCAGGCAGAAGGAGCTGTTCGCCAGCCTCCGGCTCCAGGAAAGGGGACAGCCTTTCCTCCCGGGAGCTCCCCCCAGCACAGAGAGCTGTCACTTATCACACTGTGCCATCGCTTGTAAGAACAATAGGAATGTTTCTCAAGGAAGCCAATCCTGTTTACAACGAACCCACGAACAGCACACCCACCGTCACGGCGCCCCTCACGGATGCCTGCCTCAGGACACCCCTCCAGGAGCCCTTCTGGGGTGCCCTTCCGGCTCCCCTGGCAGACCCGGGATCCTTCACTGGTGCCGAGGGGCCCCTCACAAGTTCAGGGTCCCTTACAGATCCCCTCGAAGGCTCCAGTGTTCTGGCGGATGCCTTCAGGGGTTCCCTCTCGGGCTGCTCCCCAAGTGCCCTGGCGGCCCTGGCTCTCACGGGGTGCGGCTGGAGTGGGAAACCACTCCTCGGGAGCATGGACATCCTTCCCTCGAGCAGCTCACCCAGGCAGTGAGGGCAGCAGCGAGGGCCCCAGGGTTCCACTCTGGGCTGTGACAGGACAATGGGCTTTGTGAGGACGAGCTGGGAGGGGCCACGGGGGGGGGGGGGGGGGGGGACACAGAAACCCCTGCTCTAACCGCCAGGAGAGCTCATTCACTCCCAGGCAGGCCCAGGTTTAAAGGGGGAGGGAGAGACCCAGGAAGCAAGGGAAGCAGATGGGCCCCCCCTTCCTTCCCTTCCATGGGGAGGGTCTGCTGTGGATTGAATGGTGGAGCCCCAAGTCCAAAAGAGGAGTCCACATCCTAATCCCTAGAACCTGGGAGCGTGACCTTACCTGGAAAGGGGGGCTTAGCAGATGCGATTAAGAGCCTCAAAATCAGACCATTCTGGATTATCTGGGTGGGCCCTAGACCCAGTGACAAGTGTCTGGGTGAGAGGCAGAGAGGCCGCGTGAAGAAAGGCACAGATGGAGAGGTGCCCGGGGTCCCCCAGGCTGAGAGAGGCAGAAGGACCCTCCCCGGGTCCCGCCCCGCCCCCCAGACTTGTGCCGGGCTGAGGCCCCTGTCCTCAGGCTGTCGCAGGGCCCTAGCGGGCCGGCCGGGCCGCACCTCCTCAAAGACGTTCTTCCGGAAGTCGAGTTCCTCCTGCAGGCTCTGGCAGCGGTTCTCCAGGTCCACGCGCATCAGCGTCTCCTTCTCCAGCTGCTTTTTGGCCACCGCGTGACCGTCCTCCGCCTGGGGGACACAGGACAGCAAGCCAACGTGACCATCTGCCGCACCACGCAGCTTCTCGGGGCACGGGGGATCCCCCCGAAACACACACACACACACACTCTGACGGGGCGTCGCCAGGTGGGAAAGCCGCTCACACCCGACAGGAAAGCCAGCGCCTGGGCCCGCAGCACACGCACATGCCCACTGGCACCGGGCCTCCCCCAGACCAGGGCCCCCCGGCAACCCGCCTTCGCCAGCTGGGCCCGCAGCTCCGCCACGTTGCTCTCAAGGCCCCGCTTGTCGCTGAGGGCGGCGGCCAGCTCCGCCTCGCTCCGGTGGAACAGGGACTCCAGATCCTTCAAACGGCCCTGGGCCACCGTGAGCTCGCCCTCCCTCTTCTTGGAGCTGAAAAGCAAGAGCGGGACTCAGCCAAGAGCACAGAGCAGGAGGGCAGCTGTGGTGCGGCTACAGGGAGCCCCCCCGGCAGCCCAGGGAGCCCCGGGACAAGGTCACCTGGGCCCAAGCAGGCCAGACCCACCCCGGCTCTCGGCACAAACCTGCCCTGAGCCAGGCCAGCAGGGCCCCACTGGCCCACACACACACACACACACACACGCTCCAAAAACCCCAAGGGAAGAGCTTTAATGTCATTTTTTGGTGATTTCTGGACACTGGACGGCTCATAGAGGGGAGAACAATTTATTAAAAAGTTAACATATACTGGGGCGCCTGGGTGGCTCAGTCGGTTAAGCATCCGAATCTTGATTTCTGCTCAGGTCCTAATCTCGCGATTTGTGGGTTCAAGCCGTGCGTTGGGCTCTGTGCTGACAGCTCGGAGCCTGCTTAGGATTCTCTCTCCCTTTCTCTCTCTCTGCATATGGTCTCTCTCTCAAAATAGATAAGCTTAAAGGGGCGCCTGGGTGGCTCAGTCAGTTAAGCGTCTGACTTCGGCTCAGGTCACGATCTCACGGTTCGTGGGTTCGAGCCCCACGTCGGGCTCTGTGCTCACAGCGCAGAGCCTGCTTGGGATTCTCTCTCTCTCTCTCTCTCTCTCTCTCTCTCTCTCTGCCCCTACCTGACCTGCACTTTCTCTCTCTCAAAATAAATAAATAAAAAAAAAAAAAAAAAAAAATAGATAAGCTTAAAAATAAAAATAAATTTTTTAAAAAGTTAATGTATAATTTAAATTTATTAAAGCTGTATATATTGGGGTGCCTGGGTGGCTCAGTCGGCAAGCATCCGACTTTGGCTCAGGTCATGATCTCACGGTTGGTGAGTTCGAACCCCGCGTCGGGCCCTGTGCTGACGGCTTGGAGCCTGGAGCCTGCTTCGGAGTCTGTCTCTCCCTCTCTCTGCCCCTCCCCCACTTGCAGTCTGCCTCTCTCTCTCAAAAATAAACATTATGAAATTACAATCCCAGCCACTGAAAAGTCCATCTCACTTGCAAACTTAAGTTATTCGAAGCAGGTTCACCTGGTATCCTAGGAGACCACTTTCCCGATATTGAAGACGACAAACAGATTCTTTTTTTTTTTTTTTTTTTTTTTTTTTTTCAACGTTTTTTTTTTTTTTTATTTATTTTTGGGACAGAGAGAGACAGAGCATGAACGGGGGAGGGGCAGAGAGAGAGGGAGACACAGATTCGGAAACAGGCTCCAGGCTCCGAGCCATCAGCCCAGAGCCCGACGCGGGGCTCGAACTCACAGACCGCGAGATCGTGACCTGGCTGAAGTCGGACGCTTAACCGACTGCGCCACCCAGGCGCCCCGACAAACAGATTCTTTAAGGCACAGCTATTACTAGCGTGGGCCCCTGGCCCTTGATTCTCAAAGGAATCCTCAACCTTGGAGTTGAACACATGCCCACCTCCCCACCAAGGAATCGAGGGAGCCATCCCCATCGAGCAGCACTGCTCACATGGGACACGGTGGGGGCTGGGAGGCATCCCCACCATTCCCCCCCAGGGAGAAGCACAGGGGACCCCGCATCAGCTCACGTGAGGTGGGGTGGCATAAAGACCAGAGACTTTGGCCGCCAGGCTGCCCGTGTCCCCAAGAGCAGCCCCACGAGCGTGGAGCTCTGCCTGGGCATCATATGGCCATTCTCCATGGGGGGGTCTCAGGGTCCCCACAGCCACACAGTCCTGGCTCTCCAGGGGCTGCAAACCCTGAGCCCCTAGAGCGGTTTTGCAGGAGTTTGGCGGGGAAACAAGTCACTCATCTCACAACCATTACCGACAGCCCGCTTTGTGGAGGACACCCTCCTGCCAGAGAGCCATCTGGGAACACCCTTGCTCCCACGGTGCAGAACTTTCTCGTGGGTAGAGACAAGAGGGAAACACGCTGCCTGCCAGACGTAAGTCTGCATCAGAAGGGCAGATGAAGCAGGGAGGGGAGACGCGGGGCGAGCAGAGCGAGGTGGGAATTGTACTTTTAAGTCCCGCCAGCCGTGCCGGGGGGAGGGGAGGGGGGCGGCCCGGGAAACAGACCTGCATGAGGGCAGCAGTGGGAGGAGCCAGATCTGTTATTTCCAGGAGAAGAGCGTTCAGGCAGAGGAAGCAGAAGTGCAAAGGCCCTGGGGTGAGGCGTGCCCGGCAAGTTTGAAATCGGCAACGAAGCCAGGGGGACTGGGACAGAGGCGTCAGGTAACACGGAAAACTTCTGAACAACTTTATCTAGTGCTCGGTACCCTGCACAACTACACAGAACGGTCCAGAAAGCGGGGGCACTGGGGCTTATGCTGGCTTTCGTCTCACTGGCCGCATCTCACCAGCTTCGAGGCGCTAAGGCAGATCGCTCACCTGCCTGACAGGAAGTCCTGGGAGGTTAAGTGGGAGAATGTGGCTCCTCCACACGCTGCCCACATTCCCGTCCTCACGGGGCTGTGGTGACAAGTGGTTCGGGAGGAGAAAGACACCAGAGCTAAATGGCCGCCCCGGTCTGCAAGGGCTCCTGCGCGGACGAGAGGAAGTGAGGCGACTGCGCGAAGCCCCGGAGGTCAGGGGCCAAAGAGGCGTCCACGGGCCCGCGAGCACAGGAAGGCTTCCTTCTGGAGTAGGGGCCTTACGGGCAAGTTCCGGCCCAGACACTTAGCAGCGTTCGCCATTCTTCTTGTCCTATCTGCCCCCACCCCCACCCCGCAGCTGTCACCCGCGGAGGCGGTCACAGAACAATGGGGCTGGCAGTGCACAGCCCCGGCACCACTGGTGAAGCAGCCCAGACGTGGGGACGTCCCAGCAGCCAGGACAGAGCCCCGGCACAGGGGCATCTCATGACTCGGGGGACGTCCGCGAGGGACGCCCCCCCCCCCCCATTGCCCTCAGGCGTCGCCAGTTCGTGGAGGTGCCTGCGGCCACACAGAAAAGACCCGTGGGACAGAAACGTGGCAGGCCCACCGAGGCGACTCTGGGCGAAGGCTGGGGCCACGTGTGCTGCTTCTCTTCAAACTATCTTGCATTTTCCACTTTCTTGACAGCGAGCATCTGTGACCGACAGTGGGGAAAAAAACCAAGACTTCTGGCCCAGACAAGGAGCGTCTGGAGAGTTCCGGACTCCGCACCGACACGAGAGAGAGAGAGAGAGAGAGGCTGGGGTCCGGGTGGTGCTGACTCTGGAATCCCCTCAGTCTTCTCCAAGATCACTTTTTAATGAAAAAAACCGACCAAACGGATGCCCTACACAGTCTACGTGGCCTTTTACAAAAGCAGGACTTGCCTTTGTTCCTTGGCCAAAGACCGGGTGACCGCGCAGCGTGGGCCCGTGTCTGGGCTCTCTGTTCTGCTCCAGCGGATCTAGTCCACCGAGGAACCACAGGTGCCCATCACTCAGCGACAGAAGCCAGGCTGAGGGGGCCACGCGCACAGTGTGGTTCCGAGTCTAGGACATTCTGGAAAAGGCAGAACCATGGAGGCAGTGAAGGGAGGAGGGAGGGAGAAAGGGAGGGAGGGACGGATAGAGCACGAGACTTTGAGGGCCAGTGGGACTACGATGGTATAGGGGCGGATACGTTCTCACGATGCGTGTCTGCAAACTCACGGGGGAACCCCCGCGAGAGTGAGCCCTAACGTCAGCTGTGGGCTTCAGTTAACGATAACGTATTGGTGTTGCCTCGTCCGTTACAACAGCCTAGCACGCTCATTAATGTAAAGTGAAAAAGGTGTTTATAACGGGGAAACCGGAGGTGGGATTTTGGAAACTCTGTACCATCCACTCATTTTCCTATAAATGTAAAACTGCCTTAAAAAAACCCCCAAAACTCTATTTAAAAAATAGGAAGGAAAAATTCCCGCAAATGCAACGGTGACTCGGGTGGCGGCTGGGGCTGTGGGCAGGGACACAGGCACCGGGCCTCGGTCCCGGTGACCACCAAGCCGAGGGACCCTGGATAAGCCCGGCCCCTGCCACAGTCTGCCCGTCCGGACTGGAGACCGTGACGGTCGGGCCCTGGCGGGTGTGAGGCTTACAGCGGGTCACATCTGACTGCCTGCTGTGGCGCACGGTGTCCCCGATCAAGTACTCCGTCCTGCTGCTGTCCACACCCGCACAACTTGGTTCTGCTCGTTTCCCGTGCGGCCCTTTCACTCAAAAGTGGCCAGAGTGTGTGCTTTTGAAGAGAAAAGCCCACAGCCTGAAGGCTGCCTACCCCCACGCGGCCCGTATGGTGGCTAAGGTGCTCCAGTGGGGGGACGGAAGCGGACCGCGGTTTCCCGGGGCAGGCACCCGACAGGTGCCGTGGAGGACGAGGGCCGCTGCGCACACGTGAGGTGGGCGGCAAGGTCCCTGGGGACCTGTGACACAACAGTGGTTCCCAAGTCCAGGGCGGAGAAGGGAGGCTGGGCTCCGGCCCGTCCTTTCCCCCTGGGAGCACAGGGGCCCCGTGCTGACAGCTCCCTACAGACTCCGCTTCAGGAGAGCTGCTCGGGTTTGAAATCTGCCTGGGCAAGGGGCGCCTGGGGGGCTCAGTCGGATGGGCGTCCGACTCTTGCCGTCGCTCAGATCATGATCTCACAGTCGGTGAGATCGAGCCCTGCATCGAGCTCTGTGCTGACAGTGCGGAGCCTGTCTGGGATTCTCTCTCTCCCCCTCTCTCTGCTCCTCCCACCCTCTCAAAATAAATAAACTTCTGAAAAGAAAAAAAAAAAAAAAAAAAGGAATCTCCCCTGGGCTGCGTGATGCTGGGAAGGGGCGTCTGGAGGCCGAGGCCACAGAGCTCGGTCCCGGGGACGCAGCCCAGAACGAGGGTGGCAAATGCCAGCCACACACCTACCTTTTGTTGGTCTCTTCCAGCTCGGCCTTCACCTTCCCCAGCTCGATCTGCAGCCGGGCCCGCTCTCGGGCCGTCTCGTCCAGCACCCTGCGGGCGTCGGCCAGCTCCGACTCGTACAGCGTCTTGAGGCCGCTCACCTGAGGGGGTTCGGCAAGGCCCAGGTCAAAGAGAAGCCTCTTCCCCACCGCGCAGGCTCCCCACCCCCCCCCGCCCCCCCCACCCCTCCCACCCCCCCCACCCCCGGGCCAGACGGAGCTCGTAGGGACAGCGGAGGCTTCCGCACCCAGTTCGGCCCCGCGAGCCCGGGGCCGCCCCAGCCGGTCCCACCCGCCCTTGTGGCCCGTCCCCTGCCCAGGTCACCCACCAGCTGGGCACACGGCTCACTTCTCGTGGCCTTCTTGCCCCCAGCCTCCCCCATGTCTACGTGCCCAGGACCACGCACATGTGTTCACGGATATCTGGAACCCAACAGGACAGTGAGGTATCCCCTCCACCCTCTAGGACGGCTGGAGTCAAAAAGACAAAGGACAACAAATGCTGGCAACACAGAGAAATGGGGCCCTCCATGCACGGCAGGGGGAATGGAAAGTCGGGCAGCCGCTGCAGAAGACCGCGGGGCGCCCCTCGGACGGGTTAGCAGACTCACCTGTAACCTGCCAATTCCACGGCTGAGTATCTGTCTGCCCGGAAGCAGTAACACACGCGTCTACACAAACCCGGGTGCGTGTTCACAGCAGCACGATTCACAATAGCCACAGAGCGGACACGGCCCACAGGGCCATCCGTGGACGAACACACACGGCATCCCACCCACTCACTCGGCCGCCAGCAGGAGCGAGGCGCCCACCCCCGCGGCCCCGCGGATGGACCTCGAACACACGACGCTCAGGGAGGGAACCGGACACGAGAGGCCACACGGGGTGTGAGTCCACGTGTGTGAAACGTCCAGAACGGGCTCCTCCACGGACAGGAGGGAGGCCCGTGGGGGCTAGGAGCTGGGGGCTGGGGGTGATGGGGTTCCCTCTGGGGAGATGGAATGTTCTGGAATTGGACGGAGGTGAAGGCTGCACCACTCTGAAAGTGCTAAAAGCACGGAGGTGTAGGGGCGCCTGGGTGGCGCAGTCGGTTAAGTGTCCGACTTCAGCCAGGTCACGATCTCGCGGTCCGTGAGTTCGAGCCCCGCGTCAGGCTCTGGGCTGATGGCTCGGAGCCTGGAGCCTGTTTCCGATTCTGTGTCTCCCTCTCTCTCTGCCCCTCCCCCGTTCATGCTCTGTCTCTCTCTGTCCCAAAAATAAATAAAAAACGTTGAAAAAAAAATTAAAAAAAAAAAAAAAAAAAAAGCACGGAGGTGTAGAGTGTGACGGGTGAGCCGTGGGAGACGGGAATTCCAGCTCAGTAAAGCGGCTGAAGACGGGGCCGCAGGACGACAAGCACAGCCATCGCTGTGGAGCTAGAAGGTGGCCGCGCGCGGGTGTATGTCCGGGGCGCGGCTGGGACCCCACCCGTCCACAGGAAAGGCCCCTGAGCAGAGGGGCCGTGGAACCTGCCATGTGCTAGTGTCATGACCGTCCCGGCTCACCAGAGGCCAAGGAGCCCCCAGGAGGTGCCGCTTTTCAGGAAAGATGGTTTGTTTGTCTTTTTTAAGTTTTTTTCAAGTTTTATTTAAGTAATCTCTACGCCCAACATGGGGCTGGAACGCGCAACCTGGAGACCAAGAGTTGTATGCTCCACCGACGGAGCCAGCCAGGCGCCCCAAGAGCTGGGGTTCTAACATCCAGTCTGAGACCCCACGCACCACCCCCACTGGCCCGGGCACCCTGTGCCTCAATCCGGCAGCTCCCAGGCCTACTTCCCAGACAGGGAGCGGCGAGCTGTGGTCTCCTGACCTGCCAGGGGCAGGGCCGGTCTGCCGGGCGCAACTCCAAGGTCAGGACACACGATAGGGGGAGTGGAGACAAAGCCAGCTTCTCCCTCCTGCACCCCCGGCAGCAAGGGCCCTCCCTCCCTCAAAGGTGGTCACCTCCGGCCACACCCGACGTCTCCAACTCTGGGAACCGGCTTCTGGAATAAACCTCAGTTCACAAAGTGACCGGCTGCTCTCTCCACAGGTAGATGGGCACCTGGGTTTACGTGTGTGTCTCTGCTCGTCTCCTGCCAGCTCACCTTCTAGAACTCTCCTGAGCCGGAGGGAGGGGCACCCGCAGGGCATACCCCTGCTGCCCCAGCCTGGGGCCCTTCCCCTCACACCCTCCCCTCACCAGGCAGGGGGTCCTGGGACGAACAGTGACCAACACAACGGTCACTAAGGCGACCTCAGTACGGAGCCTGGTCAGGGCACAGGGCAAGAGAAGCCAGCGACTATGACACCGTATTTAAGTTTTCGATATTTCATTCACAGCGAGATTTTTGTACTAGTTAAAAAAAAATTTTTTTTGGAATAAACTCTACCCCCAACGTGGGGCTCGAACTCACGACTCCAAGATCAGGAGACACGTGCTCCACCGAGTGAGCCAGCCAGGCGTCCTACACGTTTTAGTTTTTTAAAGAGTCCGTGAAAATATTACTTGTCGCACTGCCCCAGCCTGACCACGAGGAAACAGGAGGCAAACCCCACTAGACAGACGTCTTACGAATTCCTGCCCGGCACTCCTCACGGCGGCCCAGGGCATGCACACGAGGGAAGTCTCAGAAACCGTCTCGGTCCAGAGGGGCCCGAGGAGACAGGACGCCTGGATGCCATGTGGGGTCCCCAGGGGGTCCTGGGGCAGAGGGGTCAGGGGAAACTGAGGACCCACAAATAGAGTATGGGTGTTAGTCAACGAGGTCGACGTGACGTCAATACTGGTGACATCGCGGTGACAAACACTAACGCGAGGAATCAGCAGGGGAACGGGGCTGGGCTCTGTGGGAACCCCGCGCTAGCCTTGCCATTTTTCTGTACATCTAAAACTGGCCTAAAACACCAGGTTGAGTCAGTAAAAATATACCCTATCGCTTGCCTTCACGATTGAGATTTTTGGCACCCCCCTGGACTCTGTGCCCGAAGCGTCACGACCACCTCAAGTGTCCTGTTTAAAGTACCAAGTTCTGGGGCGCCCGGCTGGCTCCGTCAGTAGAGCACTCGGCTCTCGATCTCAGGGTGGTGAGTTCGAGCCCCACGGTTACAGAGATTACTTAAAAAAACAAAAAGAAATGGGGCGCCTGGGTGGCTCGGTCGGTTAAGCGTCCGACTTCGGCTCAGGTCATGATCTCACGGTCCGTGAGTTCAAGCCCCGCGTCGGGCTCTGTGCTGACCGCTCAGAGCCTGGAGCCTGTTTCAGATTCTGTGTCTCCCTCTCTCTCTGCCCCTCCCTTGTTCATGCTCTGTCTCTCTCGGTCTCAAAAATAAATAAACGTTTAAAAAAAAAAAATTAAAAAAAAAAACAAAACAAAAAGAAAAACAAAAGCACAACACCAAGCTCTTGCAGTGACTCAGGTCCCTGCGTGTGTCCGCGTGCGGCTGGTGTCCCTTTGGTCTCGACAAGGCACTTATCTACAGCCAGGTCTGCAAACTCGGGCCCACGCGCCAATTTCCACCACGCCGCCTGTCTTCGTCCAGCCTGCAAGCCCCGAATAGTTTTTGCATCTTTAAATGGCCGAGGGGGAAAAAAAAAAAAAAGAAAAGAAAGAGAGATTTTGCGACACAGGGAGGGAAATTCCAGGAATTCTGATTTGAGCGTGTACAAATGAGGCTTTATGGCACGCGGCCTGGCCCGCTCCTTCACATGGTGTCTGGGGCAGCTCTCCACTGCAGCCTCGGAGTCGAGCAGCCCCGACGGAGACTTCCAGCCCACAGAGCTAAAACGCGGACCCGGCTCCACAGCAGCGGGCAACCTGGAAACTTCTTTAGGGGACAAGCGCGCAGACTCCTTTTTCTCAGACCACTAACAGGTGCTCCCCGGGCAGGCCCTGCTTCCCTGCACCTGTGAGGCACTGCGGGCACAGCAACCGGAGACCGATGGCTGGGCCTATTGTTCCGTCTTTCATGGCATTCTGCAAGTGCCAGGAGTGAGCAAATGTGCTCGCATGTGTTGGGCAGAGAGGGGGTGTGGGGGGGGGGGGGGGCCGCACGTAACCCGAGGTGGCCTTTTCCTGTCCCTGTGTCTCTGGGGGACGACTTCCCGGCTGAGAACCACAGTCCCACAATCCCCTAATGCAGGCAGCCCCAAGTGCTACTCTCCCACCCAGCTCGCCCTGCCCAGCCCCTGCTCCCTGGGTCCACCTGAGGGAGTCCCGCCCCGCCCCCCGGAGGAACAGGACACCTGGGCAGGTAAGGGAAAAGAAACTGAAGGCTGGAGGAACCTAACACCCGACGGGGAGGCTCCTTGGAGAACTGCCCCTCCCTCCCGCCCGTACCCAGATCTCTCTCCAACAGAATCCGGCCTGCCCCAGCCTTTCCAGAAACCTTCTAGTGACCCGAGCACATGGCTATTGAGCAGTGCACTGCCCACCCCACGTGTGAGAGCGAGCCTGCAGGCAGGACTCAAAAGGGGTGAAGCTGTGGTTTTCCACTGTCTGGATTTTATGACAAGCGTGTGACACGCTCCGAACAGTTTAAAGGCATCTTCAAAGGGTTCCTCAAGCGGTTTCTCCTCTTGGCATTGGGGCGGGATCATCCTCTGGGGCAAGGCCATCCTGGGCACGGTGGGGGCTGAGCACACCCCTCTCCCCAGCCACCCGATGCCAGGAGCACCCCCAGCGTGATGACCACTAGCGTCCCCAGACATCATTCTGTGTCGGGCAGTCTCCATCCAGGTGCGAAGCTTCCGCGCAGGTAAAATAAACACTGCTTGGCCCATGGGCCTCCCACCCGAGCCACCTCTCCAGCCCCCTGTGCTTCTGCCCAACTCGGCGGTCAAGCCTGGGCCCCACTGTAGCCCGAGGCCATTTCCAGGTCACTCCCTCTGAAGGGCCCATGTGACCACCTTCCCCATCCCTCCGCAGGTCACCAGCTCCCTCCACTGCCCAGTTAAGAGGGGCGTTTATCCCCCATTTATCCTGGGAGCCCACCCCTCACCCCTGGAGCCTGTGCACAGCCCTCAAGGTCACGGTGGGGCAGGCCTATCGCCCGAAGCACCACTCCCCTTGTTCCCAGGAGCAAGCCTCACCCCTCAAAAGTAAGTAACGCCACTGCCCAGACAGACAGACAGACAGGGCCCGGATACAGCTCCCTGGCCCCACCTGTGTGCACTCCAGGGACAACACCCACTTCTGCTCCGCCCACCAGGCTCATGGCCCCCAAAGGTCTGTTCGCCATTTACTCTGTCTGTCGGTGGGACAACCGAGGCCAGGGGAAAGGCCAGAAGCCAGGTCCCGTGGCGTCCTGACCAACTGCAGGTGGGAGCTGGAGGTCCACATCCTGAGGACACAAGCACTGCTGAGGCAGGTGGCCACGCTTGGGACCCGACAATTCCAGCCCCGCGGCATAAATGACCTGCCCCCTGGTCACACAGACTAAAAGCAGTTTGGATCTGGGTTTGAATCCAGTTCCGAGCAACACACAACACCACCCCCCACCCCCCCGGCCAAGGACACTTCTTCCTCCCCGTCACCCAAGCCACTTTCTGAGCCACTAAGGCCACGATTACACAGGGGCAACGAAGCCACAGGGCACTTCCCCTGAGCGCCTGCCCTTTATTCCACGAAGCCAATACCAACTCCCAGGGCCCACCAGCTGCACAAAAGGTGGGTATTGATATTTCCACTTTACAGAAGAGGAACTGAGACCCAGAGAGGGTAAGTGACTTGCCCAGGGTCACACGAAGGGTAAGTAAGTGGCTCCCAGAAATGACCCCCTAGCTGCTGTCCTCCCCCAACTCTGTCACATGGTCCACTGTCAGGCTAGGGACGCCGTGGCTTCAGGACCTGGCTCTCCTAGCGGCCCTCAGGGGGGACCGCAAGGTGAGCACCCCCGTCACCCCAACCCATACTCAGAGGACCCCTACGTGGGTTTCAGGGGGCCAGCTAAACGAGAAAAGAGCCTGGGGCCAATGAGGGTTGGGGGATAGTTGGGTGGGAGCCGCAGTCCCCACCAAGAACCCACCCAGGACCCCCAGACATCTGGCTCTCACATCCCCTTAGGGGGAGGGTTTACCCAGCCCCTCAGTCTGTGAAACCCTGGGGCCCACCTGGAACCCAAAACTTCCTAGTGGGTCCCCAAGGCCAGCTGTCTCCCCATCCCCTCTCATCCACTCAGCAGTGGAGCCTACCAGGCTCCAGCCCATCAGCAAACAGGGCTCCCCAGGGCCCAACTGAGGACTTCTCAAATTTCCCATCCCCCCCAGGACGCCCTCCCACCCCAGGTGCGGGTAGGAGACGAAGCCTACAGCCTAACCACCTCCCCAGTCCCTGAACTCCCCAGAGCTCATCACAGGACTTCTGCAGAGTTCTACCGAGAAAAGACCACGTGACTCGCCCCAGGGACCCCACCCGCACCCATGAGACCCTCCACCCCTCCTCAGGGCCCCATCGGACAGCCTGAACTCCCAGTCTCCTCAGAGACCAGAGAACCCCACCAAATTTTCTCCCAGGACACCAGAACAGACTAACGCATCCCCACAACTCTCTTAGGGGCGTGGCTTACTCTGGCTCACACCCTCTCAGTCAGGGGATCCCCAGATCTTCTCCGATCACTCAGCGCTCGGGGCTGTCCCATATCCACCAGTCGTACAGAGGACCCCGAGATGCCCTAGGGGTCCCTCAGAGCACGGTCTGCCCCAGACTGCACTCCTCACTTAGGAGACACCCGAAACCCCCTGCGGGCGCTTCGGCGGACGGGGCCCGCCCCAGTATGCAACACCCGCTCACAGGTCCCCCCAAAATTCCCTGGGAGCCCTCGGTGGGCGGGGCCTGTCCCAGGATGCACGCCTTGCTCACGGGTCCCCCGAAAGACCTGAGGATCCCCCTCGGTGGGCGGGGGCCTGCTCCAGTGTGCACCCCTTGCTCACAGGTCCCCCGAAAAACCCGAGAATCCCCCTCGGTGTGCGGGGCCTGCCCCAGTGTGCACCCCTCGCTCACAGGTTCCCCGAGAAACCCCTGAGGACCCCTCGGTGGTCAGGGCCCACCTGGCCTCCAAACCTCACTCGCGGGGATCCCCGAAGCCCCCCAGGTACCCTCGGAGGCCGATGCCCACCCCAGCGTGCGACCCTAGGGGTCCCCCCGAAGCCCCGGGGAACCCCCCCCCGGTGGGCGGGGCCTGCCCAGTGTCACTCCCGCGCAGGGGAACCCCCCGGAACCCTCGGAGGCCGGGGCCCCCGCTCCGCGCCCACCTCGCGCGTGGTCACCTCCTCCCTCTCGGAGATCTTGAGCAGGAGCCGGTCGTTCTCGAGCTCGAGCGCGCGGACGCGGTCGATGTAGTGCGCCAGGCGGTCATTGAGCTCGCGCAGCTCCTCCTTCTCCTGCAGCCGCGACAAGCGCGTGGGCGACAGCGGCGTGGCGGGTCCGCCCGCGCGGCCGGGCAGCGGCGTGCCCATGGCGGCGGCGGCGGCGGCGGCAGCGGCGGCGGCGGCGGCGACGGCTCGGGGCCCGCGCGGCTCGGAACGGCGGCCGCGGCTCGGCGGGCTCATTCAATCCGCGCCGCCGACCAAGATGGCGCCCGGCGCCCGCCGCCGCGGAGTAGCCTGGGACTTGTAGTCCGTCGGGGCTTCGCGGGGCACGCCGGGAGCTGTAGTTTCCTGCGCGGGCTAGGCCGGCCCGCCTCCCGCTCGGGTTCCCGCTCTGTCCTTGGCTGTCCATAAACCATAATCCGTTAGCCAAGCCGCCAGCCCCGAAACTCCCAGCTCGACACCGAGAGACACCGGCTTTCCCGCCAATGCCCAGTTTCCACACTTGCATAGCCTACCTACTTCTTTGGAGTCCTATTAAAATGAAAGGTGAAGGAACCTGAAAAATATGCTCAGTGATGTCACTTACCTGTACAATTAAAATAAAATGAAATAATAAAATAAAATAACAGCTCACAGGGATGCCTGGCCTGCTCACTCGGTGGAGTCTGCGACTCTTGATCTCAGGGTCGTGAGTTCGAGTTCCACTTTGGGTGTGGAGATTACTTAAAAAAAAAAAAAATAGTACATTAACTTAAAAAAAGTAACTGAGCTCATAGATACAGAGAACAAGTTGGGGGTGGTTGCAGTGGAGAGGTGGGAGGTGAGCAAAGTAGGTGAACGTGGTCAAAAGGCACAAATTTCACGTTATAAGATGAATAAGTTCTGGGGATGTAACGTACAGCATGGTGACTGTAGTTAATAACACTCTATTGCATATTTGAAGTTGCTAAGTGTTCACCACAAGAAAAAAAATTGTAACTATGTACGTCGATGGTTGCTAACTAGACCCACTGAGGTCATTTCAACAATGCACACAAAGATCAAATCATTAGGTTGTACACCTGAAACTAATACAATGTAATATGTCGATTACATCTCAATATTACACACACGCACACACACCCCTCCGGGAAAGAAGCCAGGCACAAAAGGCCACACAGTCTATGATTCCACTTGTATAAAATGTCCCTAAGAGGGGCCTCTATAGAGCAGGGTCTTGGAGCCTGGACATTTGGCCGCATCCTGCTCTGTGGGGGTGGGACGTGGAGGAACATCTCCGGGCTCCCCACCGCTCCCCTTGAAGCCAGAAGCACCACTGCCTCACTCCAGTCACTAAGACCAAAATGTCTACACATTTCCACGTGTCACCTCCGAGGCAAAATCACCCCCAGTTAGGATCACTTCCTTCCCCGTACCCTGGACCTTGCCAGGTGCTCTTTCTGCCTGGAGAACCCCTCCTTCCCATTCGTCCCACCTTGGGGACTGTGGCTTAAACAGCTTCCTTCAGGGAGCCTGGCCAGTGGCACATTGAGAATGTGCCTTCCAGCCTTCTGAGGAGGCCAGGAGGTCTCCCCTGTGTGCTCACCTGTCTTGAACACCCAGGCAGGAGCAGGTCCCTAGCTACACTGTCACTCTACTGTCTTCTCAAACGTTACCTTGTGCTTTAAACCTGATATTGTCGTCTGCACCTGCTAACGGTGGGCCATCAAATACAAAAGACAGTTGGTAGAATGCGAGGGCATTTAAAGCAGAGGGAAAGTAGGTGATACTCCAGGCGGCAGGGCCAGAGGGGAAGGAAAGGACTGAAGTTTGAGGGTGGCATGGGGTCACCTTTCCAGCGCTCCACCCCCAGACTGAGCTGCCACCCCCTCCTCATCAAAGCAACTGGACCAGCGCCCAGAGCCACAGGTCAGCGACCTGACCCCCAGCGCCTGCAACTCAGGGCCCCGCAGGGTCCGGCGCACCGTGAACCGCTGTCACCCCTCCTGACGCGGGGATGTCCCATCCGCCTCCTGGTCTCTTCCAGGCCAGGGTGCCATTGCCCTGCTGGCTGTCGGGCTGGCCTGGCCTCAGCCTTCCCGTCTGTGAAACGGGGTCGGGTCCCTGCCACACGCCCTGACCTCTCAGCGCTGGGCGGGGCTCGGGGTCCGGAGCACCCCCCGACGCGGGACCACCGGGGGCTGGACTCCAAGTCCCAGAAAGCCCTGCGCTCCCCGTGGGTGGGGCCCGGGACGTCCCCCCCTCCCCGCGCGGTCGGAGAGGCTTCGGCAGTTTTCAAATTTTGGCGCTGGGCGGGCGGGGCGGCGACAGCTGCGGCCGCCCCCCGCCCCCTCCGCAGGCTGCGCTCCGGACCCCTGGCCCGCACGGGACACTAAGGCACGGGACCCCCTAGCAGGGGCGACGCGGAGGCGGGACTCGAACCCAGGAGCGCACGCAGAGAGCGCTCGGCTGTCTGCCTTGGAGGCAGGGGGTCCGGGTAGGGGTGGGAGGGGCCGAGCCCGGGACCGCCCAGCGCGCCCACCCCTCCCCCCGTCGTCCCCTCCGCGCCCGGGGCTTCGCTCTCCGTTTGGCGCCTGATTTTTCAAAACCTCGGTCCAACGGACGCCGCTGGCTGCGGGCCCGGCTCGCGAGCCTGGATCCTGGGTTCCGGGGCCTGGCGGGGAGTGCAGAGTCTGAAGCCCAGACCCCAGAGCCTGCAGGCTGACCCTGGAATACAGAGGCAGAATTCGGGAGGCTGGAGGGCTGCAGACGGGTGACCCCAGATGGAATCTGGGTGCAGGCTGCCGTTCCTCACAGGCGCGGAATGCGCTGGAGACTCACTGAACTTCTCCCCTGTGCCGGGCACGGGGGCTGCATCGGGGACCCAGACAAGGATCCCGGCTCTGGGGCAGCTGACCCGGGCGGAGCTGGAAGACGGGGCCTGCGGGGGAACACAGCAGGGTGAAGGGGCTTGGGAGCATGTGGATAGGGGGTTGCATTTATTTTTAAGTTTATTTATTTATTTTGAGAGAGCGGGGGAGGGTCAGAGAGACCCCCAAGCAGGCCCCTCCACGTCATGCGGAGCCTGATGTGGGGCTCGATCCCATGTGGGGCTCGATCCCAGGAACCTCAGATCATGACCTGAGCCGAAATCCAGAGCTGGAGGCTTAACCCACTGTGCCCCCCCAGGCACCCCAGGGGGGTTGCATTTTTAAGTAGGGGGGAGCGCTCCTTAAAGGCTGGGCCTCGTGCTAGCGAAGCTGACGTTTGAGCAAGGACTCAGAGAGAAGGAGGGGATCCACCCTGTCAACTGTGGGGAGAAAGCCTTCCACGGACAGGGACGCCCCAGCGCTGCTTCTGGGCATGGAGGGGTGTTCTCACCCAAACTAGTAGCCCGAGGACAGATTTGGGGATAAAGAGCCCCCCAGGTGCCCTGGGAAAAAGAGTACTTTAAAATCCAACTTCTTCAGGGTGCCTGGGGGGCTCAGTCAGTTAAGCATCCAACTTCAGCCCAGGGCAGGGTCTCGTGGCTTGTGGGTTTGAGCCCCGCGTGAGGCTCTGCGCTGACAGCACGGAGCCTGCTTGGGACTCTCTCTCTCTGCCCCTCCCCTGCTGCATCCTTGTGCTCTCCCTCTCTCTCAAAATACATTAAAAAAATAAAACTTAAAAATAAAATAAAATCAAGCTTTGTTGAAGCGTTAGTGCAGCCATCTTTTTGTTTGACTTTACACTTTTAAGCAAATATAGGATATGATGCTAGTGTATTAGTTATCTATCACCGTGTAACAAATAGCCCTAAATGTAGTGGCTTAAAGCAACTCCCATTTTTCTCTCAGTTTCCGTGGCTCAAGAATCTGGGTGGGGCTTAGCTGCACATCTGGCCAAGGCGTCACAAAAGTTCACTTCAAGTTCACTCACTTTTTTTTTTTTTAATGTTTATTTTTGAGATAGAGACAGCATGAGCTGGGGAGGGGCAGAGAGGGAGGGAGACACAGAATCCGAAGCAGGCTCCAGGCTCCGAGCTGTCGGCACAGAGCCCGACGCGGGGCTCCAACCCACGAGCCGTGAGATCACGACCTGAGCCGAAGTCAGACACTCAGCCGACTGAACCACCCAGGTGCCGCCTTCACACTGTTGATGGAAGGGTTCAAGTCCTTGCAGGCAGTTGGGCTGAGGGCCTCAGGTTCTTGCCAGCTGTGGTCCAAGGGCTGTCTCAGTTCCTCATCACATAACAGAGGATCTCATTTGGGTTTTGAAACCCTCGCCATTTGTTGTAACGGGGAATCAAAAACCAAAACAGCCCAAATATCCCTCAGGCAACGGACCCACACCTTCATGTAAATACACACCGTGGAATTTTATACAGCAGTAAATGTGAATGTGCCCCGGGGGCACCCATCCACAGAAAGATCTCCCCAACAGAAGATCGTGCAAAGAAAGCGAAATGCAGAAAAGTGCCAACGACATCCTGCCATTTTTATAAAATTCAAAATGTGGCCGCCCTAGCTTATATTTTGGAGGGCTGCTGCAAAGGTGATACATTGAAAGGAAAAGTGGAAACTTGCTTACTCAGAAGTCAGCTCATGGTTTTGTCTGGTGAGGAAGGGGGGTGATACCTGGGGTGGGTACACGGTGGGGGCTTCAGCATGGTGGTCCCCTTGTGTTTTGTACGCCTGGTGGTCGTGAAGTCTCTATTCCATAAGCTGGACATATGAGTTATAGATGCTTTTTGTGTGTTTGATATATTTCACGTTTCAAAAGTGGGGGAAAAAATGGAAATAGAACATCGTACCACAAAAGAGAGATGGTAACCGCTTAACCTCATGGAGATGTTACCTAAGCTATGGTGGTAATCATGTTGCAATCTAGGAATGTATCAACTCTACACATTGTGCATCTTACATTACACAATGTTATACTCAGTTATATCTCTGAGTTTTTTTAATTTTTTTAATGTTTATTTTTGAGACAGAGAGAGACAGAGCGCGCGCGGGGGAGGGGCAGAGAGAGAGGGAGACACAGAATCCCAAGCGGGCTCCAGGCTCCGAGCTGTCCGCACAGAGCCCGACGCCCCGAACTCACCAGCCATGAGATCGTGACCTGAGCCGAAGTCGGACGCTCAGCCGACTGAGCCACCCAGGTGCCCCAATCTCAAGTTTTTTTCTTTTAAAAAGAATATCCAAAAAAAGAAAAGATATAGAATGTGAGCCACGTATGTTCCTTTATTTTTTTTTAAGATTTTTTTCAAGTTTATTTATTTATTTTGAGAGAGACAGAGAGCAAACCGACGAGAGGCAGAGAGAGGGAGAGACAGAATCCCGAGCAGGCTCTGCACCGTCAGTGAGGAGCCTGACACGGGGCTTGAACTCACAAACCGTGAGACAGAGCCTGCATCAGGCTCCGAACTTTCAGTGTGGAACCTGCTTGGAATTCTCTCTCTCCCCCTCTCTCTCTGCCCCTCCTGCGAGTGTGCTCTCTCTCAAAATAAATAAACTTTACCAAAAAAAAAATTTTTTTTTAATTTTTTTTTTAACGTTTATTTATTTTTGAGACAGAGAGAGACAGAGCATGAACGGGGGAGGGGCAGAGAGAGAGGGAGACACAGAATCGGAAGCAGGCTCCAGGCTCTGAGCCGTCAGCCCCGAGCCTGACGCGGGGCTGGAACTCACGGACCGCGAGATCGTGACCTGAGCCGAAGTCGGACGCTTAACCGACTGAGCCACCCAGTCGCCCCCCAAAAAAAGTTTTTTTAATGAGACTTTAGGGACACCTGGGTGGCTCAGTCAGTTGAGCATCTGACTCTTGATTTAGGCTCAGGTCATGATCTCCCAGTTCATGGGTTCAAGCCCCCCAGACTGAGCCACCCCGGCGCCCCAACGCTAACCCTGTTTTAAGGGCTCAGCCACACGCAGCTGCTACCCACCAGCCAGCACAGGTTGAAGAGAATTCTGGGAAGGTCACCCAGGGGAGCGGCTGTAGTGGCCTGGGCGGGGGTCGCTGCTGCACTTGGACCTAGTCCGTCCCCCTTTGTGGGCTTCTCCCTACACCTCCTTTTCTAGACCTCACTCCAGCACCCAGATCTCAGGACTCACCTGTCTCCAACACTTGGGCCGACCTCCCTCTCTGGCCTGTCCTCCCAAAGGCACTCTGGGACCCAGTGTGTGTGCTGCCCGGACTCAGGTGGCCAAGGCGGCTGGTTTTTGAAGGTGTGTGTGGGGGGGGGTGGGGGGGTGGATTTGTGAGCTGAGATGCCACCTGGTCCAGGCGAGGACCTCATCACAGAGAACAAACCCCAGGGAGAGAGCGAGCCACGGCGGGCGGCCCGGACACAGGGCCCGCTGTCCCCACATTGCAGCCTCCGGGGCAGAACCACAAGGAATCCAAGAATTCTAAACGTGAAGCGGGCTTGCCAGGAAGTTCGGAAGGTTTGAGTTCTGGTCTATCCCTGTGTCACAAACCATCCCCAAATTTTATCCCGCCTCAGGATTCTGTGGGTCGGGAATGTGGCTCGGCTGGGTGGTTCTTCCGTCCCTGGTGGGGTGGGCTTGACAGGGGTCACGGGGCGGCGTCTGACTTGCAGGTGGGCCGGGGTGGGGGCTCCCAGATGCTTCTGTGCTTGGCCTGGTGCCTCAGCGAGCCCCTCTCCCCTCTGTGTGGTCCCGCGTGCCTGTGGCTGCAGCACAGTGGAACTTCTTACGTGGTGTCTCGGGGCTCCCTGGGGGCCAGACGGAAGCTCCAGGCCTCTTGAATTTTAGGACCAGGTGCAACCCAGATGTGAGGGAGGAGAGGGGAACCCGGATGGGCCAATGGGAGGGATGTCCAAGAATTGCAACCTTCTTTTTTTCCCTAACAACTTTATTGACATGTAATTCACATACCAAACAGTTCACCCCCTAAAGTGTGCATTTCAGTGGGTTTTCCTATGTCCACAGCATGGTGCGTCCCCCAACACAGTCAACTTTAGCACATTCCCTCTCCCCAAAAAGAAGCCCTGTCCCCACAGGTTGTCACTCCCCCTGCCCTCCCCCGCCCCCCACGAGAGCCCCCTTCCCGTCCGTGGATGGGCCCGTTCTGGACGTTTCACACACGTGGACTCACACCCTGTGTGGCCTCTCGGGTCTGGTTCCCTCCCTGGGCGTCGTGTGCTCGGGGTCCATCCGCGGGGCGGCGGGGGTGGGCGCCTCGCTCTTGCTAGCAGGTGAATGAATTCCATCGTGGGGATGAACTACATCTCTCTCACCCACCATCAGCTGATGGACGTTGGGGTTGATTCCACATTTGGGAAATTATAAACATCGCTGCCATTAACATTCCCGGATCAGGGTTTGGCTGGACTTGCCAGGTCAGATGGTAACTCTGCGTTCACCCTTTGGAGGAACCGCCAGACTCTTCCACAGCGGCTGCACCGTTTTACCCTCCCGCCAGCCGCGCGTGAGGGTTCCAACGTGTCCACCTCCTGCCGACATTTGTTAGAATCTGTGTCTTTATTGTAACCGTCCTGGTGGGCGTGAGGCAGGCAGCCTGCCCACGGTCCCAGGGCAAGCCTCTCTAATCCACCAGAGCATCTGTCCAGACAGGACGGACACGTTTGTGCCCCAGTTTGTCACTCGGTGTATGGACTTTGAACCCTTGGATGAGGGTTTTGTGACACCCCCCCCCCCTCCAAATTCTTGCTCTGGGTCCCATGGATGTTAGAGACAGGCGCGCTGGCCGTGAGCCAGACCCGAGGGAAGACATGGACACGAGGCCTGGTTTGGAGTCAGAGCTGAGGAGTTAGATGCCGCAGGGCAGGGAGGTGAGAGGGTGAGCCCCACCCGACCCCTCCTGCACCCCTGCGGCACCTCCCACCTCCCACCTGCACTCCTGCTGGCTGACCTGTCTGTACGTGTGCCCCCCTCCTGCCCGGGAGCCCCGAATCTTCACTGTGTGTTGGAGCGAACGTGTCCCCCCAAAATTCACGGCCACTTGGAACCAGCGATGGGACCTTGTTGGGAATAGGGTTGGTTAAATAATAACATAATTATTGGTTAAATTCAGGTGAGGTCATTGGGATTAAGGTCAGCCCTAAGGTCTCTGTGAAGACAGAGGTGCCCAGGGAGAAGGCCAGGTCCAGACCCAGGCAGAGGTGGGACCAAGGAGTCCCGGTTCTGCCGGAGGGGCCCGGAACAGACGCTCCTTCAGAACTTCCAGAAGGAACCAGCCCGGCCTTGACCTTGGACCTCCAGAACTGGGAGAGAATAAATCCCTGTCATTTTAAGCTGCCCAGCGTGGGGGGATTTGTCGTCTGGCCCCCGGAGACGGGAGACCGCTGTGCTGCCATTGGAAATCCAGCCCTTTTCCGAGTCCTCGGTGGCTCTGGGCCGTCTCGGGCCCCCAAGCTCGCGGCTGCCGCCTGCAGCGTGGGCAGCCTCTGGGGAACCGTGTCCTCCAGCCAAGCGGCATGAACTCTCCGGTCAACGATGGAAAGTCGATGGTGGTCCGAATCCTTTCGTACCCGTGAAACACATTTATTTCAGCATCCCGATTGCCTAGGAATGTGTGGTTCTGGAGTTGAGAGTGTTGTGACATCTCACCAGTCCCTTCATTAGTTAGCGGACTCATTCAGTCGTTCAACCAACACGTCTTTTTTTTTTTTTTTTTTTTTTTTTTTTTTTTCAACGTATTTTATTTATTTTTGGGACAGAGAGAGACAGAGCATGAACGGGGGAGGGGCAGAGAGAGAGGGAGACACAGAATCGGAAACAGGCTCCAGGCTCCAGGCTCCGAGCCATCAGCCCAGAGCCTGACGCGGGGCTCGAACTCACGGACCGCGAGATCGTGACCTGGCTGAAGTCGGACGCTTAACCGACTGCGCCACCCAGGCGCCCCATCAACACGTCTTTTTTGAGCACCTACTGTGTGCTGGGAACTCCCGCCCTGGGGCATCCATGCTCCCATAAGGGGCACGGGGCGGGCGGTAACTAGGAGGGGGAGGTAAGACACACAGACGGTGTGAAAGGCTAAGAAGAAACAAGGGGTGGGTACGAAATGTGCGAGGTGGCGGGGCAGGGGTGTGAAACATCTCAGGCTGCGGTGGGGGGGGCGGGGAGCCCTGCTGAGATGGGGGGTGCAGGGGGACAGTGGGGAGATGACACGGGGTAGGAGGGTGTTCCAGGGAGAGGAACCAGCAAAGGCCTGGGGGTAGGACCCTGCCCGGTGCATTCCAAGGACAGCAGCTCAGCAGCCCTGCTCAGCCTATCTCAGCCGTGATCTCAGGGTCGTGAGTTCAAGCCCCGCATTGGGGCGCTGAACGTGAAGCCTACTTAAAAAACAGAAAAGGGGAGCGGGAGGTTTTCTGGCGTGTGTGTTACTTTGGGAGGGTGAGCCGAGGGAGGGACCCTCTGAGCACTGCAGCGAGGCCAGTTGGGGGGGGGCGTGGGTGTCCAAGGAGGGAAGGGGTGGCCTTCCGTGGATTTCCAGGTAACCTCAGCAGGGGAGGCGTATGGAGACACATTTCCCACGTGCCAAGTGCGGTCTGGGCCATCATTTCTCGCCTGTCAACAGCCTGATTTTCCCATGAAAAGAGGGAGTTTGAGGGAGTTTAAGACCCCAACTCAAGGACACACGGTTTGTGAGGGGGGTGGAGGTGGGATCTGAACCAGGCGAGTGTGACCTCAGAGCAGAACCCCCCTCAGCCACCCCCCTGTAGGGTGTGCCAGCCACCTGCCCGCTCACCACCCCCCATCTCTTTCCCAAGTGTGCCTGGGCTCCTGGCCCCATGACCTTTGCTCCTGTCACCTCCCCCACCTGCTGGGTCACCCTTACCTCCTCCCAGCCTATCCTGTCTTACCAACATCTCAAACTGGAGATGATGACTCACATCTACCCGGAAGCTTCTCCTTAGGGACAGGAATCCCGTCTTGTTCATCTCTGCAAAAACACCCACATGATGTCAGAGGCCGGCCTTCTGCTTCGCACCTGCCAATGGCTTCCTGGCACAGCCGGAGCCACATCCAGACGCCCCAACCCGCAGCCCCCAGGACCCACCTTTCTAACCTCAACCCCCCACACCCCCTCACTATCTCTGCTCACTATCCTGCCACCTGGGCCTCCTCGGGGCTCCGTGGACATGCCAGCTGTGGCCCCACCTCAGGACCTTTGCACGAGCTGTGTCGGAGGCCCTCTCCCTTCATGCCTCCGAGCCTGGCTTCTTCACGTGACTCGGGTCTCCAATCAATGCCCGCAAGTCAGGAAGCAGCCCTATTCAGAGGCAGTTGCTACCCACAGAGCCCTCCTCTGAGTGTGGACCAGAATGGCCTCGTTCGGTGCACAGAACAATCCTGGACAAGGCTATTATTTCCATTTGCAGAGGGGGGAAACTGAGGCACGGGAGTGGAACAAGGGAATGATGTGCCCACGTTCACACGGCTGGTCGGGAAGGAAGCTGGGATTCAAACCCAGTCAAACACCCCACCCGTCCCCCCCCCCACGTGCTGGGCGGGGACTCTGTCCCCATTCTCCTCATCCCCACCCCTCACACCCCCTCCTGCTCAGCTGGGGCTGCCATAACCAAACACCACGGACTGGGGGACTTATGCCACAGCCACTGATACCTCACAATCCTGGAGGCTGGACGTCTGAGATCAAGGTGCCAGCAGGGGTGAGTCCGGGGGAGGCCTCCCCAGCCCGCAGCCTCCACCTTTCCACTGTGTTGAAAGTGCTCATCTCTCTTCCTCTCCTTATAAGGGCGCTAATCCACCCCAGGGGGGCCCCACCCCATGAGCTCACCTGACCTTAGTCACCTCCCAGAGGCCCCACTGGAGGTCAGGGCTTCTGCAGAAGAACACAAACATTTGGTCCCTAATACCTCCTGTAGTGACGTGGGGGGTGGGCAGGCTGTCCTCCCCGGTCCTGCTTCTCCACCTGGGGCATTCTCTGTGCTGGCAGGGAGCCCCATCCACCCACCCTGGGCAGGCAAAACCCCCATCCCACCTCCTTGGGCTCATCCTTCATCCATTGGGAACAACCCCTGTCTCCCAGGTTTGTGTGTGTGTGTGTGTGTTGGGGCGGGGGGGGTTAAGTTTATTTATTTATTTTTTGAGAGAGAGAGAGAGAACAAGCAGGGGAGGAGAAGAGAAAGTGGGAGAGAGAGAATCCCAAACAGGCTCTACACTGTCAGCACAGAACCCAACACAGGGCTCGAACTCACGAACCGTGAGGTCGTGACCTGAGCTGAAATTGAGAGTCAGAGGCCTAACCGACTGAGCCACCCAGCGCCCCCTGGGGTGTGGGGGGGGTTTTAAAGTCAGGGTCCCAAGAAGCAGGGCCCGGACTTGGGTGAGGCAGAAACCCGGTCCTGATGAAAAATCCAAAATGAAGCAATGTTTTTCAACAAAGTAAAACAAATGAAAAAAAAAAAAAAAACCTCAATGGGTGAGTCTTCAAAATTTTAAATCAAGGCAGGATCAGTCATACTGATTTTCCTTGGGGCTGGGGCTCCAGTCGCCTTGGTGTGGCGTTGTTATCTATCCTGTCCTGATGGGAGGCTTTTCTATTCTGTTCGTCATGAATTTGGGGCGCGTTCGCTTGAGTGTTAAAATATTTATCTCATCCTGGACCAGTGGTGATGGGTGCCCAAGCGTGTCACTATACGAAAACCCCACGAAACTGGACACTGAAAGGGTCCCCCCAACCCCCGTCTTCCCCAGGAAAACAGCCACTCACCCTTTGTCACTCACGGCGCTTGTCTCCTAGCAACGTGTCCGGCTTCCTGACCCCCGGTCCCCCAGTCCTGACCCCGGGGGTTGTGGACTATTTGGAGTCTCCTGGAATATCCTCAGGGAACTCTGAGCTCTGTGCCCTTGAACTAATAACACTGTCTTCCCGTCTTCCCGAGTCTCTATTCCTTCCTCTGTAAACCCGGCACAACCACAAAGTGCCACTTTGTGGGCAGTGACGGTGGTGTGACCCCTGAAAGAGACGGCTTACAAAATGCTCAGCACATAGTCAGCACCCAGTAAGGATGTATGGAAGCTAACTTCAATACGATGCAACGTTACTGAAAAGAAGCGGTTACGTTTCTCAAGTCTAGAGACAAAGGATCTCATTAAAAACAACTTTTTTAGGGGATGCCTGAGTGGCTCAGTCGGTTAAGCGTCTGACTTCGGCTCAGGTCACGATCTCGCACTCTGTGAGTTCGAGCCCCACGTCGGGCTCTGTGCTGACAGCTCAGAACCTGGAGCCTGCTTCTGATTCTGTGTCTCCCTCTCTCTCTGACCCTCCCCCCATTCATGCTCTGTCTCTGTCTCAAAAATAAACGTTAAAAAAAAAAAACTTTTTTCTTTCCAAACTTTTAAATTTATTTAGTTTAAAAAGATTTAAAAAAATAAAAAAAATTCTTGCGTGTTTATTTATTTATGAGAGGCAGAGCGTGAATGGGGGAGGGGCAGAGAGGGAGGGAGACACAGAATCCGAAGCAGGCTCCAGGCTCCGAGCCGGCGGCACAGAGCCCGACACACGGGGCTCGAACCCACAGACTGTGAGATCATGACCTGAGCCTGGGTGGCTGGTCGGTTAAGCATCCGACTCTTCATTTCTGCTCAGGTCATGATCTCTCGGTTCGTGAGTTCCAGCCCCACATCGGGCTCTACACTGACAGTGTGGATCCTGCTTAGGATTCTCTTTCTCTCTCCCTTTCTCTCTGCCCCTACCTCTCTCTCTCTCTCTCTCAAAATAAATAAATGGGGGGGGGGGGGAAGGCACTTTAAAAAATGTAAAACAAGAAAAAAAGGAAGGACATGCTGACAGCTGCTGCAACGTGGATGAGCCTTGAGGACATTGTGCTCAGTGAGAGAAGCCAGACACAGAAGGACACATACTGTCTGATTCCATTTGTATGAGGTGTCTAGAATATGCAAATCCACAGACAGAAAGAATGGTGGGTGCCAGGGGCTGGGTTCATGTTCATGTTGGGGGTGATGAAAGAGTCTTGGATTCTAGATAGTGGCGGTGCTGCTTACACAGCGCTGTGGATGTATTTAATGCCACTGAATGGTACGTTTACAAATGGTCAAAACGTAATTTACCATAATTTAAAAAAAAAATTTAAAAACAGGCACACCCGGGCAGTAGTTTGTCTATTTGGTTGTCTTGAACCATCGCATCTCTGAAGTTATATGCTGCACGCGTAAAATATTGTGTATAGAAACTGCTGCAACTGTCGTCCAGGCCCCATCCTCCTCACCCCTCCTCGTCTCACCCCTCCCCTCTGTCCCTTCCGGCGCTTCGGGAGCAGAGACCTCGTGCGGCCACCAGGTGGCGCCGCCACGCCTCTCAGCGCCCGGGACATTTCGCGCCTCCACGGTGGGCGGCGCGGAGGCGGTGCGATGCGTCAGCCGGACCGCGGGCCCGGGAGCCAGGGGAACCAAGCCGCGGGGCTGAGGCCAGACCCCAGGCTGGCGGGGGAGGGGACTCAGCTGTGAGTCACCCGGGAGCCCCCGATCGACCGTGGGAGGCAGTCCCACGCTGGCCTGCCCGCCAGGCTCGTGAACTGCCTTCCTGCGGAGACGGTGAGGCTGGTGGCAGTCCCTGCGTGCGGCCGTGCCCGTCGCACACGTGTGGCTCCAACGCGAACTGGCCGGTAGCTTGGGGGAGTGGTGGCCTCCCCGAGCCTCAGTTTCCCCCTTTGCCTAATGCAGCTTAAGTACGGACCGTGCTTCCCGGGTCTTTGAAAATTCAATGACCCATGATACGGGGAGCCTGGTACACAGTACACGCTCCGTAGATGCCGGCGCCCACTCCGGAAGGAGGAAATGGAAGTGGCGACTGCCACTGCAAGCGGACCCGAAAGGGCAGCGTCCTGCGCAGGCAAGCACCCTTCCGCCCTGGCTGTCTCCCCGGACCTCGGGGTCCATCGTCAGGTGCGCGGGTGCGGTCAGATGCTGAAGTGACGGGCGCCGGCAGGGGGCGCGGGCCGGCTGCGGCCGAGCCACCTGCGCCTCCCACTCCCACGCGCGCCCCACCCTGAAACTCGCGGGGGGTGAGGAGGGGGCGACCGGTCTCGCCCCTACAATGCCTCGGGCTTTGCAGCCCTTGCTTCAGGGGACCTCGAGGCGGCCTGCCGTTACCACCACCTGACATTTATTGAACGCTTACTGTGTACCCCTTACTTTCTTTAATGCTTCCTGCAACTCTGTGAGGCTGGTATGCATTCTCATAGGGCGGGTGGCGACACAGGCCGCCTTCGCAGCTCCCAACTTTGAGAGCCTCGAAGCGGCCTCCTGCGACCACCACCCTTCATTGAACACTTCCTGTGTACCCTTTATTTTCTTTGATTTAACGCTTCCTTCAATCCAATGAGGCCGGCGTTGCATGCCCATTAGACAGGTTGGGACACAGCCCCAGAGAAATCAAGTCACCCAGGGTCTGGGGTCCCCGCAGCCAATCCCTCCCCGACCCCCGACAATGCACACACCACCTGGGAGGGATCGGCCTGCAAACTGGGCCCCCTCCCCGTGCAGGCCTCCAGCAGAACTCGGGAAAGGCGCGGGCCGGGGACTCTCCCGGGACCAGGAGGGGATTCCAGGCGCCCCCCCCGCCACCGAAAGTCCGCGCCGCCGCCTTGCGCGCTGGAAATCCCGCGCGCGCCCCGAAACGCGGCGCCGCTGCCGGGAAATCAGGAGGAAAACTTCTGCTTTTTTTCTTTTCTGGCAGTCAACGCTCCCCGCCCCCCCTCCCCAGCGCCCTCCTCCCGGGTCTCGCGCCCACGTGGGCGCCTCCGCGCGGCGCTCCGCCCCTTCCCCGACGCCGGCCAACCGTAGCTCTTCTTTCTCTCGCCTTTGTTGGCTCGCCAATAGGAGGGGCGGACGCGCCGCCGAGGCCGCGCCTCTGGTGTAGAAGTCGATAAAAGGCGGCGCCCGCGGCGGCGAGCTCAGAGCGCTGAAGTCGGGGCCGCAATCTTCTTTTCTCCGGCCACGCGGATTATTCTCGCCGAGGACTTTGCCATTTTTTTTCCTGCCTTCTTTTGGGGACGATTTCGCTGCCTTCCGAAGGTCTTGAACGAGCGTTCGGGCTCCGTGGGAAGGTTTTGGGCTTTCCGGCCTCGGATTTTGCATTTTCTCCCTTGGGACTGTCGTGGGGCTGTTTTCCACTGTGGATTATAACTGCAACATGACGCTGGAAGAGCTCGTGGCATGCGACAACGCGGCGCAGAAGTAAGTAGCAGGCTGAGGTCAGCCGGGCCGGCCGGGGACCGGAGCGACCTGTGGCCGGCCGGGCGCTGACCCTCCTCTCTCTGACCCCAAGGATGCAGACCGTGAGCGCCGCGGTGGAGGAGCTGCTGGTGGCCGCGCAGCGCCAGGACCGCCTCACCGTGGGGGTGTACGAGTCAGCCAAGTTGATGAATGTGTGAGTCACACCCCGTCCCCGGACTGGGCGCGGGTGGGGACCCCCTCCGCTCTGCATGCTCTCTGCTGCACCCCTCTCCCGCACGTGGCTAGGATTTCCCCCAAGCATCCCCACTGTGGATTGAGGGTCTCTGTGCTTTCTTTGGGGGGCGGGGGGAGCCGAGGTTGCAGTATCCTGACGCTGCATCGTTTGCAAGCGCCCACCGGCGTATTCGCTGGTGCCTTACCCCCGTCCCCCACCCCCCCCCAGGCATCTAGAACCGTGTGTCCTCTCCCCACCCCTGCAGCTGCATGCAGACGCGATCTCTGGCGCGCCTTCGGTTTCTCTTCGCTTTTCCAAACTCCCCCGTGCACAGTGGCGTCTCCTCAGCCCCCGGCTGATCCGTCCCCTCCTTCTGGCCCCCTTAGGGACCCTGACAGCGTGGTCCTGTGCCTTCTGGCCATCGATGAGGAGGAGGAGGATGACATCGCCCTGCAGATACACTTCACGCTCATCCAGTCCTTTTGCTGCGACAACGACATCAATATCGTCCGGGTGTCAGGCATGCAGCGCCTGGCGCAGCTGCTGGGCGAGCCAGCGGAGACCCAGGGCACCACCGAGGCCCGAGACCTGCACTGCCTCCTGGTCACGGTGAGTTGGGCCTGGACCTGCCCCACCCTTCCCCGGGCACCTGCGCCTGTGTTTGTCAACAAAGTTGAGCTGGCGCATCTCGGACCAGCTCAGCACTCAGCCACGATAGGCATGTCCCGTGGGCAGCCTGGCGGGGGCCTCCTTACCCGGGGAGCTATTTTGAGCTGGCCTGTTTTCCCCAGAGGGGCCCTGAGAGAGGGAGGCTCCCTGCCCACTCCTGGGGCTCCCACTGAACCCCATTTTTTCCCCATTGTCACAGAATCCTCACACAGATGCCTGGAAAAGCCACGGCCTGGTCGAGGTAGCCAGTTACTGCGAAGAGAGCCGAGGAAACAACCAGTGGGTCCCCTACATCTCCCTCCAGGAGCGTTGAGACCCTTCCCAGCATCAGAAGCTGTCGAGTTGCTGCCAAAAAAAAAATAAAATAAATATTTGACCCCTCCCCCCCAGAACAACCCCCCAGAACAACCCATCCTGTGAGACCGCGGGGGCAGAATCAATGGAGAAGAGGGGAGTGCGTGGCCACCCCCAGGGCGGTGAGCCTGGGGCAGCGCCAGCTGTGGCCACCGTGACAGGAGAAGAGGGGCACCGGGCCAGCAGGAGAGGGGAACCGGAGCCCAGGCTTTGTGCCGGAGGAGCTGTGGCCTCGCCCGCGCTGGAGGGCTTGGACCGCACGCTCCGGGGTGGACTGAGACCGGCGCTGACGTCTGCGCGGGACTCGGGCGACCGAGGGTCTGCACCCTTGCCAGGACTGGACTTGGGGACTTGGGAGCTGGCGCTGACGTTGCTCTGTCCCCATGAAGTCCCCGGTTGCAAACGTAATAGACAATCTATTTTCTTACTTGCTCCACTGAGAGAGAAGGGAAGCTTACAGATACATATATTTTTACTTCTGTGATGACCTTGTAATAAATTTCTAAAGCTTCCGGGTTTCTTGTGTATTTGCCACTTCCGAGAGGGCTGGGGACCTCTGCCCCCCTCCGGGCACCCAAGCCCCCTCCCGCAGGCTCGCCGGGAAGTGTTGCTCAGCCCCTGTTAGCAGCTCCAGGCTCCTTTGCAAAAACAGTGCCCCTTCTCTCTGCAGCCGGCGCCAACCAAGCCCAACAAACCTTTGCCTCTTTTTTTTAATCCTCCCTCCTCCTGCCCCATAGCAATTAAAAGACCGGTTTATTACGAAACCTGGCCGCTGTGCCACTGCTGTTACTGGCCCTGCTGGAGCCAACCCCACGCTCAGGGCATACGTAGACGCACCCCTGGGGGGCTGGTCGCAGCCCCTGCCTGCCCCGACGCCGCCACCAACCCGAGGTCCAGAGAGGTCGAGGGGGCACCTGGACCACGGTGGGCTTAGCTGCCTTGGTCAGGGCTCAGCCTTGCAGGAAGAGCTCCTCGGGGTGACCCCCAGGGAGGGCCCTTCCCACCCCCCCCCTCCCTGACCCGTGCCCAGGCCTTTTCCGTCCCAGGATGGCCTTCTTCACTGAACTGAAGGGGAAGAAAAGTTTTTTTTCTTTCCCCAAACTAAGATCAACGAGCAAAAAATACCCAAGGAAGCAGCGCTCCCGAGGAAGCCGGGCTTGGCACAGTGCTGCGTTTTGCCTCTAAACCGAAACTGTAAGGCCTCGCCGGCCACCTCCTTGTTCTCCCGAAGCTGCAGGCGCGGTGACTCTCCCCATGCCGCGGGCTGGGAGCCGGCAGCCCGAGCCAGCCAGCCCTCCCCGCCCCGCCCCGCCCCACCTCAGTCTTCCCGCCGCAGGTCTGCGGGGTGGGCTCGCTGGCGCCTTGGCCACATCGTGCCCCGGCGGGCCCCGCCCCCGCCCGCAGGCCGCGACCTTTCCACGGAGCCCCACGTGGGTGCTGGAGGAAAACCCCGGCGGTCCCCCCAGGAGTCACGGGGCTGGGGGAGCCCCGCCAGGAGAAGGAAGGGAGGGCAAGATGGAGGGGAAGTCCCAGGGGGAGAGGAGAGGGAGGGGCGGGGATTCCTAGGGGGGAGGGGGGAAGAGCCGCAGATGGGAGACAAGATCCCGGAGGTGGCTGGGGGAGGAAAACCCGGAGATGGGACCCCTGTGGACTCCTGCTAGAGGTTAGGGGACGGGGGGGACGGGGCAGATGAGGGGAGCCCCAGGGGGGAAGGGCATCCCTGCTGGGGTCGGGAGGTGAGGCTGCAGGAAGGGGGACTCCGAGGGGGTGCGGGGGAGTCCCCGAGATAGAGTCCCCAGGGGAGGGAACCTGGGGAGGGGAGTAGAGGCTGAAGGACCCCCCCCCCCACCTCGGGGAGGGAGTCAGTGCGGAAGGGCGAGCAGGGACGAGGGTCAGCTCTTGGTGTCTTGCTGGTTCCTCTGGGGTAGAGGCTCCACCCCCTGAGCTCCACCTGAGGGGATGGGCCTCTCTGTCCTCATCTTGGTCCCCGCCATCCACCAGGACGACCTGTGACCTGTGACCCTCTCATCCCTAGGTCCCCTGTCCAGTAGGTCAAGACCCCAGGCTCCTGGGCTCCGAGGACACACAAGGCACGAGTGGGACCCCGGCTGTGTGACCCTCGCCTGGCACCTGTCTGTACCTCAGAACCCCGCACCCTCTGAAAATGGGCACAATAATGCTGCCTCCCTCATAGAGTGTTGAGAAGTTTCCATGAAATACATATTCCTTAGATCAGTGCTTCCCACGCAGCGTAAAAAGGATCGGCCATTGTCACTGCTCTTGCCACTGTCACACACTGTGCGTTTCCAGAATCATCTCCTCACTCCACCCTGTGAGTTAGCACAGCCACGACGAGGGGGAGCCTTCCGTGCAAGGTTTAAGAAGCCTCGTGCCCCAGACCCAGCAGGTTGAGGAATATTCTCAAGCGATATTGTAAATGGAAGGAAGGGGCTGGCTCGGCGGGCCTCTTGCTTCGTCTCGGGCTCCAAGGCCTCTTTCCCGGACCGGCGGGATTTCAACCTGGACGGAAGGCGCGACCTCCCAGAAGGTCAGAGCCCCAGCCTTCCCGCCAATCCCGGGACAGACGGGAGGGTCGCGGCTCCCGTGTCCTAGCAGTGGTTCTCCAGCTGCCGTCCCTGTTGTGTTAACAAGTGTCAGGTTCTCCCGACTGAACCCAAGGATGCACGAGAATGGGCTTCCGGGGCTGCCGTCTCCCCAGGCTCACGCCGTCTCCCCTGGGCATAAACGCCTTGGCCGCTGTCCTGTGGACGCGAGCCTGCAGGGGGGCGGGCAGGAGGGTGCGGCAGACGAATGGCTGGGGTGCAGGCTCACCTCAGGGGAACTGCGCTCCCCTCCGCCCGTGTCTACACCCGCGGGCCTGAGACACACACCACACAGGCGCACACCCAGCTCCCTACGCCTCACACACACTGTCACCCGCTCCCCCCGGGCACCCCTGGGCAGGGGGCTGGAACCCCAGCTTCTCCCCACCCCCTCGGGCAGGTGGCTCAGCTCCTCTGGGCTTCCTTTCCATGTCTGTGGACTAGACGCATAGCCCCCCCCCCCCCCCGAGCTAGGTCTGCGTGTGAACACACACCCGCCAAAATGGACGTGGGCACACAGTTACATGTGTGTTGACAGGTGTGTAAATACAGATGTGATCTCCGCCCCCAGGCCTCAACAGTCGGTAGGATTCTAGCTATTTCCTGAAGTCTCCGTGCCCCGGGGAAAGGGGGACGGCCTTGTGAGCATGTCATTGAAGCACATAACATGTCCCTGGACTTGGGGACCAGCAGGGGTCCAGGACAAGGACAGCCGAACGGGGCAGCCGTGTGGAGAACAGTGATATAATAACAGCTGCTGTTGCCCAAGGCGGCTTTTCTGCCCTGTTATCTCTGCTCGGCCTCGAAACAACTCTACAAGGTAACTACCATCATGCTCTGCTTTCTACAAAAGGGGGGGGGGGGGCACAAGGGCTCAGAGACGTGCAGCCACTTGCCCAAGGTCACACAGCTGGACAGGGGTGCATTCAGGGACCAAGCAAAGGCCTGTGTGATTCAGTTAGGATCTTATACCTATTTATATTGATATTTACATTTATATTTATATATAATTGAGATAGAAGTTACATACCATAAAACTTACCTCTTTACAGTCTTATTTAGTGGTTTTTAGCATACTCTACAGAGTTGTGCAATTATCACCACTACCTAGTTCCAGAACATTCCATGAACATTCCAGAACATTCCGGAACACCCTAAAAGAAGCCCTGTTAGCGGCCACTCCCCATCTGCTTGCCCAGCTCCTGGCACCCATGAATCCATGGCCGGCCTGTGTGGCTTTGCCTTGTTGGGGGCTCTTGACAGAAATGGGATGAGACACCAGACGGCTTCTCACCCTCACATGATGCTCGGAGGCTTGGACGCTCGTCCGTGTTGTGGTGTGCGTCACGACCAAAGTCTGAACCTGGCCGCTGTGTGCACGCCAGCACCGTTCCATGCGGACAAGGACACACGGGAGGGCACGCAGATTCTCACACACGGCTGACGTTGGCACGCGCCTCGCTCCCCGGGGCCGGACGCCGCTGTCTGAGCTCTGCCCTTTTGTTCTCCTGTCGGATGCCCCCTCCCTGGGGAAGCTCTCCAGACAGGAACCTTGAGAGCCCGTCTCCAGCTCCGTCTCCCACCCCCCCCCACCCCCCCACCCCCGCCAGGTTCCCAGCACCTGCCTGTTTGTAAGGACAGACTTAATCCTGCCACCATTTGCTTCTTGTCTGCCTCCTGTGTTAGCTCCTGCTGCAAGAGGGCTGGGGAAGGGTCTGTCTCCTCACCCCCAGGTTCCTCGTGGTCCCTCCCAGCCTGGGGCCCCCCTGGCATTTCATCAACGCTTGGGCACAAAGAGGTCCGAATCCCGAGCTGTGGACAGACATTGACCCGCGGATGATGACCTTCTTCTCCAGGACATGCTGTTTTGTCCCTAAGGGACACACGCAGGCCTGCCAGGTGCTAGGTCCTGACCAGCTACGGTGACACCACCCAGTGCAGGGAGGCTGCGACCCGGCCCCCGCGGAGGCGGCCGGCTGTGTGCCCTTAGGCAAGTTGCTTCACCTCCTTGGGCTCAGTTTCCTTATCTGTGCAATGGGGATACTAACAGGAGTGCCCATCTCTTGGGGCTGTTGTGAGCATCCAGTTAGTTAAAATATGTAAGGCATTTAGAACAGTGGGAAGCCTTCCAGAAGAGTTAGCTACTATTATGGGAGTCGGTGTGCGGCTGTTTACAGGATTCTTCCTCCCTGGAGTGAGCCCTGGGCTCCCGGAACCCCTGAACTGGGTCTCGTGATTATACCCAGACCCCTCCCTCCCCACCCCACCCGGGAGCTACGTGGCTCCGCCTGACCCTGACAGGTAACCCACCAGGGCACAAAGGAGCAGACGTGGCCGTGGCCAGAGGCCTGTCTGTTCTAACTTGTGGCCATGGGTGGCCGCCTGTATGCACACATGCACACCTGTGCCTGCACACATGAACAGCACGTACCCAGATACTCAGTCTTGCAAACAGGCATGGACACACACACACACACACACACACACACCACTGTTCTTAACTGCATGCTACGCCCACTGTATGCGTGTCCTGGGGCTGGTGTAACAGAGTGAGGCGGGGGTGGGGGGTGGGGGGGGTGCTTCAACAACAGAAATATGTTGGCGTCTGGTTCTGGAGGCCAGAAATGTGAGACGAAGGTGTCTTTCTGTGGCTCTGAGGGAGGATCTTTCCAGGCCTCTCTCTGCTGGCCTCAGGTGTTCCCGGGCTTGGGACGTGTTCCCCACGTTGTCTCCCATGGAAGTGCATCTCTGCGTCCAAATTACACCTTCTCCTAAGGACACCCGCCGATTCGGATTAGGGCCCGCCTTCATGACCTCATCTTTTATCATCTGCAAAAAGCCTATTTCCAAATAAGGTCCCAGGTACCAGGAAGCAGGACTCCAGCATCTTGTGAGCGGACACGAGTCACCCCATAACACCCACAAACAGCAATACCCGAACGTGTCCCCCCGGCCACACGTGCAGACACTTGAGAGCCCAGCCTCACGGTCAACAGACGTGTGCACGTGCATACACATGTCTCTCTCTAGCTCGCTCTCCTCTCTCCGTTTCCCGGCAGGGGTCCAATGAATACGTAGGGAATGAATAAGAACACCCACCCGGGGCCAGGGAGGGAGTAGGGCAGTTCTTTATTTATCCGCCAGACGCGTTCTCAGGCTGTTCCTGGGGCATCACTCCTGGTCCTTCCTGCCTCCCCCAGGGGGTTCAGGTATGGCCCTGCCCTAGGGAAAGGCCGTGGGTGTTGAGAAGGGGACTTGGGAAGCATCTCTGTGGGCTGGTTCTCCCACAGCAAGGTGCCGGGCAGCTGGTGGGCCCAGGTCACCTGTGGCCCCCTCCACGTGTAAGATGACTGGGGGGGGGGGCGGCGCGCGCACGGTTTTCGGGACATGACATTCTCTCCTCTAGGAAAGCAGTAGAAGGAAGCTAGGGCCTTCCCAGCTTCCCAAATACTTCTTCCCTCCTTCCTCCCGGGGGTCTGGGCAGGCCTGTCCCATTCCTGCCTCACCTTCTCCCTTCCCTCTGGAAGCATTTCCCAGCCCCACGCCCCCCGACCCCCACCCCCGGCGCCGCCCCGGGGTGCCCTGCCTGGCGCCTCAGCCGGCGGTTCTGCTCCCTCCTGACCCCGGTCCCCAGGCAGGGGGCGTGGCCTCGCTGCTAGATCTTTCAGGGTCGCGGGAGCGTCGGACTTGCGGCGGAGCGCACACGCGGGTGGGGAGGCGATCCCAGAGCGTGGCTTTCTCTGCTGGAAGGGGAAAGTCTGGGAATGACGGCCCTGGGGCTGCGCGGCGAGGGAGAGACCCGCCTGCCGCCAGCCCAGGGTGGGGACGGACGCGTCTGCCAGGGACCCACGGTGCCCGGCGAGCGCCTCCGGAGACCCCGAGCCGCCCGGCCTGCAGCACGGCCCGCAAGCCACCCCCTCCCCCAAGGACGCACGGCAGACACACTTACAGACACACAGAAGCTCCATCTGGAGAAGCCCCTCCCTGCCCCTTCCCTGCATTGTTCGTGCTGCTCGTTCCCACCCTACCCCCTCCTCCCGGGCGCCGGAGGTTCCCAGGCTCTGGGGCTGGGGCGGGGTGGGATGAGGGGCGTCTCCGGGCGGCGGAGGCCCGGCCGAAGACCGTCGTGCACGCGGGGCTGCTCCAGCCCCACGCGCGCGCATACACCAGTCGGAGCGTGAGCCTGCGATCACTTGCGCGCACGCGTGGGGCGACGATTGTGCCGCGGCGTACACAGCAGGCGCACCATAAATTCGTCTTGGGTGGCTGCTGGGGGAGTCAGGAGGAGAGGGCACACAGCTTTGGATTCGAGAGCCGCACAGCTTTGGATTCGGATCGGCTCTCGGCGGCTTACTAGCTACCCGCGCGGCGCCCAGAGAGCGTGACTCAGTTTCCCTGTCCACACGAGGGAAAGTCTAATCGCCCTCCCACGCGGCAGAGGGTGAAACCAGATAATGCGCGGAAGCGCTTCGCAAAACGCTCGGCCTGGAGAACCTGGACCGCGCCTTCCCTCCACCCCACCCTCTCGCCAGACGCTCTGAGGGTGGAGAGGGGCGCTGACCCCGGCCCCAGACGCCCCTCCCGACCGCTCAGGCAGGAGTCCCGGCTTCCTCGGTACTTAAAATTGGATAATTGGACACAGAGGCGGGTGTGCGAGAGCCAGAGAAATCCCCGAGTGGGCGAAGTGCAGGGGTCTGGGCCCCTAGTTTCCCCACGGCGGGGGCCCCGACCCTCTCCAGAGCCCCCTCGTGTGCGCCCTGGGCGCGCTGCCGGTGCGCACGGGAGCCCCCGCGCTTGCCGCCGACCCCCTCCCGCGCCCGGCGGTGCCAGCCTCCCGCTGGTGCCCGCCAGGCGCGGTGTCTGCGGCCGCCCGGGGTGGGGAGGGGGGGAGTCTGCGCCGGCGGCGGTCCCGGCGGCGTCTCCCTCCCCCAGCCCCTGGCGGCGGGCGGCCGGGCCGAGGGCGGGGCGTCTGCACAGACCCTCCTTTTGTGAGCGGCGCCTTCCCCGGGCGGCCTGGCGCGCAGGGCCCGGGCACCGCGCCAGCGCCCGGAATAGCCTCCCTGCCCCGCTGGCCGCCCCACGCCCCGCCGGAGCCGCCTGACCTGCCCGGCGGGGCGCGGGGGTGGGCAGGCCGGGCGGTGGCGGCGCGGGGACCCGGTGCGTGCTCCGCGGCACGGGCTGCGCTGCTGACGGTGCGCCCGGCCTACTGTGCGCACAGCCTACTGTGCGCGGGCCGCTGCCTCAACGCACAGCCTATACCGTGTGCATGCAAACGCGCACGTGCAGCCTTCCGCCGCACGCAAGACCTACTGCGTGCAAGACGCACTGCGCGCGCCGTCCCGCTCCCGTGTGAAAACCCCCCGTGTGTGCAGACCCCCGCCCGCCTACAAACACCCACAGCGAGCAGATATCCTCGTGTGTGCGCACACCCAGTGTGTGTGGCACCGGAGTGCGCCTGAACCCACTATACTCAGGCACAGACCTGCTCACGAGTGTCCCTTGGTGAAGAAGGCCCCCAGTTTTCAAACACCGTCATCTGTGCAGGCGTCCACGTGTGAGTAAAAACTCTAATGCATGCACACCGGCGTTCTGACGCACCCCGTGCGGTCATCAGGGTAGTGCAACGTTTTCCAAGTTCACGTGCTCACTCTGCAGACCCCCTGCACCAGCGGATTGCGGGTGGGAGCAGCATTCGGGCCCCCCACCTGAGAGCTGGGACTCCCTCCAATGGTCGTTAGTGTATGTATGCTTCAGTTTACCCCATCTGGAGAGACTTTGCTCTCAGTCTCTTCTGGCTCCGACCGTGTGGGAGGAAGTGGGTTGGACACCCTCCCCTGCATTGTGTGGCTGGGCGCAGAGGACTCAGTCATGCAGAGTTGGAGGCAGGGCCAACTGGGGACCTTCCTGGAAGCCCAGGGGGCAGGTGCAAGGGCAGGCGGGCTCCGTCCGTGGCAGGATGCCAGCGGGTGGCTTCCCTGAAACTGGGCACAGCAGCTGGGAGAGGTTTCCGGCCCGCCCGGCCCCACCCCGCCCCGGGCACTCTCGGCAGATGGGCAGGGCGGGCAGGCAATGCCAGGGAGGGGCCGGGCCCCAGACTGCACATGCCCGCACAGGAGCCACCGGTGGACCTGTGCACACACCCCTGTGTGCATGCATGTGGACCATGCGGGTGCTAATTCTGCCCCGCATGCAAACGTGTGGCTGTGCCTCCCTAGGCGCCTGCACTAGTGTCCCGCACGCAGAACATGAGTGGCCCTGTGGACCCATAGCTGCCGCCGGCTCCACAGGACAGAGATATTTGTCTGTTTTGCTCACTGCTCTGCCCTAGCACCTGACAGTTGGTTGGCGCTCTATAAATATTTGTGGAGTGAGCACATGAATAAAGGGACACATCATTTTGCAACTACGTACTGAGTGTCTACGTGCACTGGGCCTTGTACATCCAGGAACAACACAGAGATCCTGAGACCCGCATTCTAGACACATATTCTCAGGGATGAAAACAGGCTCACGCCTGCGCATACCTGTGGGTCCCAGACACACCGAGCAGGAAACGGGAGTCCACTTGGTCGTTCGCCCGCAGAAACCAGAGCCAGGGGCGCACGCCGCCCTCGTGGCTGTGCACGCATCGTTGCGCACGTGATCACCACTCCTCTCTCCCTACAGCCGTCCTGTGCCATCCATCCCGGCCACCCCGGTTCCTGACCTCCCTGCCTGAAGCCACTCGCTGTCCACACTTCGGTTCGGAGGGCCCCTCAGGCCACGGTGACCTCACACCCCACTCCCCAAACATCTCTTATCAGGTGGTCCCTCAGCCTGCAATCTCCACCATCTGAGCTTCTATCCTCAGGGCTTAGGCTGTTGTCTGCAGAAGGTTCCAGAAAACACGCAGCCAGAGTTGGCAGGATCAGGGCTGTAGTTGGGAGTAGTTTGGGAGACTTGCACAGCGGCTCCTGGATATTCCCGGGAACCATCCTTCCATTTTACCGCCGGGGAAACTGAGGTCCAGAGAGGGGAGGGCGCTCCTGCGGAGTTGGAGAGGAGAGGGGCAGACCGTGAGAAGCAGACGCTCGCTGGTCCTCCGTCCCACGGCCGCCTGCTGGGGTGGGGTCAGGAAGGTGGGGGACAGACAGTACTGGGAGGCGGAGGCCTGCGGGGGCGGGGCGGGCTGCTGTCTGCATCCCGGAGACTGACCGAGAGGCGGGAGACCTAGAAACACCCACACACAGCTGACGGAGACCCAGTCTGGGCCGCGCGGCCGCGAGCTGCCTCTTCCCAGCCTTCCGACAGGGCTCCCGGGCCGCTGCCCTGCCGGCGAGCGTGCGCGTCCATGTGTGCCTGGAGCGTGTGCACGTATGCGTAGGGGACATGCGTTTGCGCACGCGCATATATTTGCGTGTGTGTAGAGCTGTCCGTGTTCGTGTGTTCTGCGTGCATAACTGTGCGTATTCATGTAGGTGCGTGTCTGTGTGCATATTTTTGTGGGTGCCCACGTGCACAGACATGGGCTTGTGCATACGTACAGCCTGTGGTCTGTTGTCTCTTTACTGTATCTCAGGCATTTTTCTAAACACCTCGCATTTATTTTGTAAAGCTATGCTCACTGAGGTCTAATTCACAGATGGTAAAGTCATACTTTTTAGGTGCACGATCCCCTAAGTCCCGACGAACTCAAGACGTAGAGAAGGTCCATCATCCCGGAAGTCCCCTGCTGCCCCTGGTCAGCCCACTCCCCCCATTACCGGTCCCTGCAAGCGAGGATCGGCTCTATAGTTTGGCCTTTTCCAGGATATGAAAATAGGATCACCCAGTGTGCAGCCTTCGGAGTCTGTTCCTTAAACCCAGCAAACTGTGTTTGACAGGCGTCCTTGTTGCACGTGGAAGCAGTTTGTTCCTTTAGGAAGAAGGTGTAGGGGCTCCTGGGTGGCTCAGTCGGTTGGGCATCCGACTCTTGATTTTGGCTCAGGTCATGACCTCACGGTGTGTGAGTTCGAGCCCCGCATCAGGCGCTGTGCCGGACAGCTCGGAGCCTGCTTGGGATTCTCTCTCTCCCTCGCTCTCTCTCTCTGCTTCTCTCCTGCTTGCGTGCTCCCTCTCTCAAAATAAATATGGGGAAAAAAAACCCACTGTATTTTTAAAAAATGTAATTCACATACCACAAAATTCACCCCTTTGAAGTTTTTTAGTGTTTTCACAGACTTGTGCAGCCATCACCTCTACCTAATTCCAAAATATTTTTCTCACCCCGAAAGGAAATTCTGTCTCCATTAGCATCACCTCCACCCCAGCCCGTGACAGCCTCTGACACCCTTTCTGTCTGTGGATGAGCCTGTTCCGGTCGCTTCACATTCGTGGACGGACGCACACTGTGTGGCCTCCTGGGTCTGCGTCCCTCCCCCCCCCCCCCCCCCCCCCAGGCTTGTCAAGGTCTGTATTGCTGACTGTTCCAGTCAGGATGGGTTTTCCCGGGATGCGGAGCTGGGTAGTTTGCAGTTTCTGGTAATTAAGAGTAAAGCTGCCATGAACATTCACCTCGGGGTCGTGGTGTGGACCTAAGTTTCCATTTCTCTTGGAAAACACTGAGGGGAGGGATTCCTGGGCCCCATGAGGAGTACACACTTCATGTTCATTAATTCATTTATTCCTCATAATCTAGGAGCTAAGTACTATTATTAGATCCATTTTATATACAAGGAGACTAGACGCTCCCACAGATCTGTCTCTCTGTCTCACGCGCACACACACACACACACACACCCAGCAGGCAGGATGGCTGCTGCGTCCATCACCCAGCCCAGGCCCTGCAGGACCCAAGCAAATGCCCAAGGCGCCCCCTGCACGCACAGCGGCACGGCTGTCGGCTGTCGTGCCCCACACCCTGGGAACAGACGCTGGTGGGCCTGCAGACCCAGACGTGCTGCAGACACACTGCGATTTGTTCATCTTTCCAGCCAACCCGTCTCGTCCTGACGGTAATTAGCTCCCAGACTGGCGGGGAGACAGTGAACAGGCTCGGAGTCATCGCTGCGGCCCCACACCCACAGGCCAGGGAGCCCGGCGGCGAGCGTGTGAGCAGTGTGTGAGTGTGCGCGTGTGTATGTGTGTCCAGGCTGGGTGCCCCCGCTCCCCTCCTCCACCCCGCACATCCCGGACAGGCCCTGGAGGGTCAGGCCTGCGTTCCCACCCCCTCCGTAGAGCCGGCCAGGGCCGTGCACGCCTGCCCACGTGCCTTCCACGCGGGACCGCGCCCGGGGGTTTCGGAGCACGCACGCGCTCGCCCCCACCGCCCGCGCAGGCCTACACACCCCGGGCCTGCGAGGGCGCGCGCGGGCTTGGGGCAGCGGGCATGCGCGCCCGGGGACGCGTGGGGGTGGGGCGCCGCGCGGGAGCACGCCCCGCCCCGGCCCCGCCCCGCCCGGGCGCCGGCCGGAAGACCTGCGGCGGCGGCGGCGGCGCTGGCGTCACGGGTTTCCACGGGGGCCCCGCGCGGGGGCCGGGATTCCCTGGCGCAGTAACGCCCATGACGGCGGCGCCGGAGGCCGGACTGGGCTGGGATGACATCAGCCCCTGCGTCTCTGGAGCCGCCCGGGCGGGAGCGGGACCGGAGGAACGGAAGGCACCCGGGCCCGGCGGCCCCGCCTGGCCGAGGCCGCGCGCTGTGCGCCGCTGGCTCCCGTTTCACAGATGCGGACACTGAGGCAGCGGCTGCCCGTTGCTCGGCTGTCATTTCGGGGACCCGAGACCCGCCCCCCCCCCCCCCGCCCCACTCTTCCCCGATCCAGAGAGAGGGCAGGCCCGGCGCCTTCTGGGGCCCAGACCCCCTGCCCGCGTGTCTCCCTCGCTCTTTGGCAGCAGGAGGGCTCACGGAGGGCTTGGGGACGCCCTGGCGCCAGCCGCCAGGTCGGGCGCTCAAGCCACATCTGTCCGCACTGTGGGTCTGCCCCCAACTCCGGCCGCTGCGGTGGCCAGAGGCGCCCGGGCTGCCCGGCGGGGTGTGCCCTTCGGTGGCTGCCTTTGTGCTGAGGCCTCGGGGAAGGGACTAAAAATAGCCTGGGCGGAGATGCGGGCTATTTTTAGCCTGGGTGGCGGGCCCTCCCAGTTCCCCCGGTCAGCGGCCCTTGGGCCCGGGTGGGGGGGTGTCGGGATCCACTTTCCAGGGTCCCCACCCCTCCTGGGCGTGCCCGCCGTCCGGATCCCGGGGTGAGCGCACAGCCAGCCCCGGGGAGGGCAGCTGGGCAGATAGAGCCTGAGGGGGTTAGCAAGTCTTGGGCATGGGGAGGGGTTGCCCGAGGCCAGCTTTCTTCATCACCGCCCCCTCTCCCTGCCCGCCCCCCGCCCCCCCCCCCCCCCCCCCAGCTGCCCGAGCCTTTTGTTGGGCGGGGAGGTTGTTTTCTATTTTGGGAAGGTGTTGGAATAATTTCCCTGGCTATTTTTAGCTGGTTTGGGGATTCCTCCACCCAGGCTGGCCACCCGCCTCTCCTTCTTCTGGCCCTCCTCCCCCTCCTCCCTGCTGACCCAAGGCTTGCCTCGGTCGGTCGGTCGTAAAGGGCAGAGGAGGACACACAGCCCCCTGGAGACCGGCATCTCCCTGGGGCAGACCTGGAGGGGGGAGACCCCCATATTTCCTGGCTGGGGTGAGGGAGAGGGAGGTCTCAAGGGCGTTCCCCCACGCCAGGTGAGCCAGACATTCTGGCCTCCAGGAATCCATGACATCCCACAGATGAATTCCATCTCCGGGGCAAGGTGGGGCTCCCCAGTCTCTGACCTCTCACCTCCTTTCAGGGTGTGACCGGTCTACCCTGCTGAGAACCAGTCTTGACCGCCACACCCTTTGCACGCGGGGGCTCCCGTGTCCCCGAGAGGAAGGTCGGCTTGGTGAGGGTGGACTGAGGCACAGAGAGGCCACAGGAGTGGGCCACACCTTGGGCTCGTTCCCTGACGGTTTCAGTCCATCCACACTTTACAACTGAACAGCTGGGTAACCTTGGGGTATTGACTTTATCTCCCCTTGCCTCAGCTGCCACCTTCAGGAACCCGCGGTAATTATTGAAATGGAGTCATTGTAAACATGAGTGTGAATACACGAAAGTTCTTAGAGGAGGTCCTGGCAGGTGACAGAGCAGGTGGCTGCGGACTGAGATGGCTGGAGTCTGGCTGGAGATGAGAGGGAAGGTCGCGGTTCTAGCTGGCTCCACACACACCCTGTGACCACTGTCCAGTCATCTCCTGACCCCTCACAGTCCTTGAGGCTGGCAGGAGGGACCCCACACTACAGATTAAGAAACCAAGGCTCTGGAATGATCTCATGGCCAAGGGTCTCATGACTGGTGACACACGGGAGGCCAGTGTGGTCTCCTGGCTCTGACCCACACCGTATTCCATAGCTGCCTTTTGCATTCTTTCAGACGTTCTTTTGCTCATTCAGCAAATATTTGTTGGGCACTGAGTGAATTTCCTATGGCTGCTGTAATAAGTCACCACAAATGTAGTGGCTTAAAGAGAAGAGATTTGTTCTCTTACAGTTCCGGAGGTCAGAAGTCAGAAATCGGTCTCATTGGGCTCAAGGCTTCTGCAAGACTGTGTTCCTTCTGCAGGCTCCAGGGGAGAATCCACATCCCTACCTTGTCCAGTTTCTAGAAGCGCCCTCCCATCCCTTGGTTGGTGGTCCTGCCTCACATGCCCGTTCCTGTGCCTTCTAGCATCACCTTACTTCTCTCCTCCACTCTGACCCTCCTGCCTCCCTCATAATTTTTTAAGTGTTTATTTATTTTAGAGAGAGAGCACAAGCAGGGGACGGCCAGAGAGAGGGGGACAGAGGATCTGAAGAGGGTTCTGCGCTGGCAGCCGTGACCGGTGTGGGGCCTGGACCCATGAACCTCGAGATCATGACCTGAGCTGAAGTCAGATGCTCAACCGGCTGAGCCATCCAGGCGACCCCCCTGCCTCCCTCTTATCAGAAACCTTGTGATGCCATTGCCGTGCCTCCCTTCCCTGCCAGCGCCCCCCCCCCCCCCGCCCCGCCCCATCCAGGGTATTCTCCCCATCTCAAGATCTTTAATTTAGTCCCATCAGCAAAATTTGTAAGATACGCAGGTTCCAGATATTAGGATGTGGATATCTTTTTTATTTTTTTATTTTTATTTTTTTTAATTTTTTTTCAACGTTTTTTATTTATTTTTGGGACAGAGAGAGACAGAGCATGAACAGGGGAGGGTCAGAGAGAGAGGAAGACACAGAATCGGAAACAGGCTCCAGGCTCCGAGCCATCAACCCAGAACCTGACGCGGGGCTCGAACTCACGGACCGCGAGATCGTGACCTGGCTGAAGTCGGACGCTTAACCGACTGCGCCACCCAGGCGCCCCTGGATGTGGATATCTTTGTGGGGACCATTATTCAGCCTACCACAGGCAGCTCCTTTGGTCAGACCCTGCTTGGGACGGGACAGCAGGGAACACTGACAGGTGCCTGCCCTCCTGGAGCTCACAGTCTGGGGTCCGTGGCCCCACTGATCAGGTGGTCACAATGATGAACAAGTTCTTATAAATAGGGTTCCCAGATAGAATGCGAGATACCCAGTTACATTTGGGTTTTAGATAAACAATAAGTAACTTTTTAGTATAAATATGTCTCATGTAATAATACGTCTCATTTAATAGTTGAGTCATACTTGCACTGAAAAAAACAAGAAAGAAAGAGCTGTATAGGACTCCTGTGTGTGACTAGGCCACAAGCTGTAATTAATCATGGAAAGATTTAATCGGAAGTGACAAGCCGAAATGTGTGTTAAGATCACCCAGGCTCTGGAGTAGAGAGAAGGGCTCTGCACCCACGTGCCCACTTACAGCCGGGGGGCGGGGCTTCTTACTGCCTTTTATTGCCTCGGGGGTGGGCGGGCCCCGGGCTGGAGGCTCCGCCCCTCGGACTGCACTTGTGAACACTGCCCTCATCGCCGGCAAGTTCAGCCAATCGGAAGCCGCCTTGGAGGGCCGCGCCTCGTGCGCAGCCTCCAGAAGAGCCTGGAGGCGTGGGGTCAGGGGGCAGGTTCCGGGGAGACCCCCGGAGGGCGGCCACCTGCTTCTGCTCCGCCTGCTGCCTGCCGGGTCGGCAGTGGACGCGAGGCCCAGAGAAGGGGGTGCATCATGTTTTCCGGGGGCTTCGGGGGTTCGAGACGCTGGAAGGCGGCTCCGCTCGCTCGCTGGCTCCCGAGGCCCCTGGAACCCGTTCCTCCACCGGCGACCCCATCCTGGGACACCGCCCCCTCCTTCCTTCCCTCACACCCCTCATCCCGGGTCACCAGCACCGACCCTGGACACCGGACCCCCACCCTGGGACACCAGCCCTCCGGGACACCGACCCTTCCCCCCCCCCATCCCCACTCCCTGACACTGCCCCCCCGGGATACCGTCCTCTACCCCCGGACACTGGACCCCCACCCTGGCGTACTGGGTCCCCCTCCCCCCCCCCCACACCATCCCTCCCCACCACCCTTTCCTGCCCAGGCACCGTTCCCCCATGGTGGGACACCGAATCCCCACCCTGGGGCACGGGGTACTTTGGGGACACGATCCCTCAACCCCCGCCCACACCGTTGCCCCCTCGCCTGCCCCACCCCCAATACCAGCCCCCAGGACACCATCCCCCCCACCCTGGACACGTCCCCCCGGGATACCAGCTTCCCACCCCAGAACCAAGGTCCCCTGGGACACTGTCCCCCATCTCCCACACCATCTCCTGGACACTATCCCCAACTGTCCCCACCCCCAGGGTATTGTCCCCAGCTCCAACACCAGCACCCCCCCCCCCACTCCAGCTCTCACACACACGCACACACACACACACACACACACACACACACACACTGCCCCTGACACACACTGGACCACAGGCACCCCCTCCGCCTCCCCAGCCCCACCATGCAGGGAGCTGCCTTCCGGGACCCTATATGCCCCTTGCGTCGCCTTGGATCACCGCCCCCAGGACAGTGGACAACGCTGTCTTTACATGTATTTTTTATTTTTTCCGCCAGTTTATTTCTGTGAGCCCGTTGCGTGTCCCCCAGACAGGATGGTCTGACTGGGGAGATAAGGCCGTGAACAGATAGTAAACGTGGGGTCAGCAGTTAGCAGGAAATGCTTGCAGGAGTCAGAAGGGACAGTGGTCACTTATTTGCACCACAGGCCATTGAAAGTCGAGAGCGTCACAGCCAGTTTTACTTTTCCAACGCTTATCATGTCCTTCGTGCCTATTAACTATCTTCACGACCACCTCGGTGCCACTAATTGTCCTCTTTCTCCAGAGGAGGAAGCTGGGTGCAGAGGCGGAAGTTGCTGGAAGTCCCCCAGCTACCTCGGTGGTGGAACCTGTCCTGCCTGTTGCTTCTCCATTTCACCTTGTGGCTCCGTGCAGGTCCGGTGCTGAGGCGTCCCCTGGTTCCCGGCCTCCGGAAACGCTCCAGGGAAGACCGCAGGCTCCCCAGGCCTGGCCCACATCCACTGCCTTGGGCATCTGAGAAGCTGTCTTCCGAAAACAGAGCCTCCAGGAACCCACGGACAGTATGTTTCAAAGTGTGCTGGCCAGGAAAGCGACCAGACACGAAGGGCACTTCCTCCCTCCCTCCGCTCCAAAGGCGGCCAGGATGAGGTTGTTGGACAGACAGGACAGCAGCAGTGTGGGGAGGAGGGCGGCTTCTGCTGCTTTTTCCCAGTGGGGGCTGGGACTAAGGGCCCGGCTTGGGCTTTGTTTTGCCCGGAAGCCAGTATGCTCCCCCCATTCCCCGGGACGGGGGACGGTAGGCTCTGACCCCGTGCTCGAGCCCAGACTGTCCTGGTCTGAGAATCTCTCCTCTCCAGAGACAGGCCCGCATGGCTTCGAGGATGGGGACCCGAGCGTTTGCCAAACTCAGAACCTCTCTCGATCCTCCTGATGGGCAGGGAACAGGTTGGAGGCAGGTAAGCCACTTGGCAGTAGAAAGCGGGTTTTTTCCTGAACGTTCTCGTTTTCCTGGTCATAGAGGAGCGGAGCGAGGAGACATCACCGAGACCCCCCACGGAAACGGAAGGAACGGGAGGGGTGTGGTCCCTGCATGAGCTCCCAGGGCTAGTGAGGGGCAGAGCCGGGATGGAGCCCCTGGACACCTGGTGGCTGGCCCGGTCTGCACCTGACCCCGTTTGGACCCTGTTTGGCTTCCCTGTGGGCCGCCGGACTGGGTTCTGAGCGCAGGAAAGATTCCTCTCTCAACCTTGGGCTTGGAGTTCTTCCCAGAGTGATACATTTTGGCCAGAAAGAGTGCCACATTCTTGGGGCCGGCTCGCCAGCGAGGCCTCACGTCACTCTTTCCGCTGTCAACCCTGCGCCGGGTCCCGCAGACCGGCCACAGGCGTGCTGCGCAAAGGGCGGAGCCTGATGCGGTCGCCCGGGGGGAGCCCCCAACCCCCATCCCCGAGCCCTTGCTGCGGCCTGGAGGCCCCTCACGTGGGGTTCCCCCTCGTGTCGCTGGATCTCTCGGGGAGGGACGCTGCCCGCCCGCGGGGGCTTCCTGGGAACCTCTAGGGTCAGCCGGGAGGGGAGGGGACCGCAGGGCCCCAGGCTTCGGGAGGAGCGAAGGCGCAAGTCCCCACAGTCAGGGTTGAAGTCGGCGCATGGCTTTAGCACCACAGCTCATGAACGTCCGCCTGCCCTTTCCCCAGTGCGGCTACACGCTTTCCAGTGACCACGAGTGCTCCCTGGTGGTGCTCATTCTCCTCTGGCTTGTCGACCTGTTTCCAGGGGCCTCTCTGTAGTGGGGTCTGCCATGTGCAGAGAAGAATGAATTAAACACAGAGGGTCAAGGTCGACACGGCTGGTGGGTGTGGAGCTGTGCTGTCCACATCCCTTCAAGGAGAGACCAGTCGTCCCGGCTCCCAGTGGGGCGGGCACCTGCCACCCTTCTGTGCCAGCACCTTCAGGGATTGCTTGGGCTTCAGGGCCGCCCCGACCAAGGTCACAGCAACCTGCAGGCAGCCTGTGCCATGGCAGGTCACAATGGAGGGGGAAAAACCCGCATATGGGCCCAACGAGAGAGGTGGGCGGGGCTCCGGAGCTTTCCGGGCCCGCTTTCCGGGCAGCCCCCTCCTTGTCCCTCCCATACGTATTGATCCCCAAAGTCCTGTCCAGTAGGCCTCCTGAATGAGCCCGGCCGACCCTGGGTGGCGTGGCCTTCTGCAGAGCCAGGAACCGGAAGGCACGGAAAGGAAACAGTGTTAGGACCAGCCTTGCCAGTTCTCAGAGTTCTTGCAGCCCCTGCCGTTCTACCTTCCCATATTTTGATGCTTCTGTCACGGGGCGGAGAGTTTCATCTTGGTTGTGCCCGGTGCCTCTTTTCACCACAAAGAACCCCCTGCGGACGGACGGTCTCAAAATGCATTTCAAAGAAGAAGAAGAAACACCAAAACAGGGTGAAGAAACTGTAGGAGAAACAACACGATCGCTATTTGCAAAGCGCTGGTGGGTCTTCGAGTCTCGAGCCCAGGCCTCCCGCTCACACCTTCTCTTGGAGAAGAGCATAAAGGCCCAGAAGAGGCGCTGAGGTCAGTTTTGGGGATGGACGCAGATGGGGCGTCCCAGTTCCGTGTTCTCTGCCCTGCATCCACACCCCCACCCTGCACTGCTGGGTGCTTTGTGCTCGGAAGCTCAGAGGACGACCCCAAGCACACTGGACGGCCGCCCTGATGGGGCCGCTGTGTCTCCGGCATCTTGGAAACGCGATCCGAGTGAAAGATCCGCCTCTTGATTTCATAAATGAAATGCAGTCAGTTGCATTTGACAGGGACACGGGGTTTTTGTTTGTTGGTTTTTGGAAGTTTACGCCATCTCTCGAGCAGAGGTTTTGTGGCGTAGAACTCAAGGTCACCGAGCATCTCCCTGCATTTCTCGGGTGTGGGGAGGGTCACAGGTGCTCTTGTTCCTAACAAACCATCTTCCGAGTGGGGCATGGGGTGGGGGGAGGGGGAGGAAGGGGGAGAGAGGACGTGGCCTGCACGGACCCGGGTGGGGCTCGCTGGAATGTTCCACTGTTACCATCCTGAAATTTTTCACCTTGAGCAGGGGGGTCCCAGAAATCATGCAGCTGGTCCCCCGAGAGGCCTCGTGACTCAGAATTTTCCAGTTGCTTCCCTCATGGGTTGAAAAGGGTGGGGTCTCTGGAGATGGTTTGTGTAGTGACCGCAATGACCACCGTTCTGAATGTGGTTACCGCCTCTGTGGGCCACTCTGACTCAGTGGTCCTCCTGGCCCGGTGGCCCCTTCTGGCCGGCTGCCGTCCCTCCAGTCCCCAGAGCCGACCGGAAACGTTTTGGACTCCTTGGCATGACCCCTAAGACCCTCTGTTTTCTGTCCTCTGCTTCTCCAGCCTTGGGTGCCACCGGCCCTCTGCCCGCCGCCCCTGCATCCTGCCCCCGGACCCCGGCTCTGGCTGCTCCCCTGAGATGGCCCTCCCAGCTTCCCGAGCCACGGCTCTGGCCTCTCCTGCGTGTCTCCCCTGCAGCCTGGCACCCAAATGTCCCTCCTTTCTCGTCCGCAGACCCCAGTCACCGGATGTGGGGCCACCCTAACCCAGTGTCACCACCTGCAGATCCCCTATTTCCACATAAGTGTGCATTCACAGGTACTGGGGGTCAGGACTAGAATGCGGATTTTGGGGGGACCCAATTGAACCCAATGCACCAGCCCAGCTGGAGCCCCTGTCCAAAGCCTCTCCTGACCCTCCGCCCCCGCCCCCCACGCCGCCCAGGTGGAGCCAACACCCCTCCTTTGTGCGGCGATGACTGTTGACTTTGTGGGCCTCACTCTGTCTCTGGACCGGCAGCCGTTTGACAGGCCCGTAGTGAGTGAGTCAGTGAAGCGTGCTTGGTGGGATCACACGAGGTATCTCTACGGTCAAATGAAACCATCCGGAAATGTCTGCTGCACCTGGCTGACTGGTGTCTTCCCCAAATTCACGTCCACCTGGGACCTCACAAGGTGACCCTCTTTGGACAGAGGGTCTTTGCAGATGTAATTGGTCGGGATGCGGTTGAGTTGGGTGGGCCCTGCATCCAGGGGCTGGTGTCCCTACAAGAAGAGAAGGGACACAGAGACACAGAGGGGGCCTGGTGACGATGGGCGGAGATGGGAGACCACGCTCCCAGCCAAGGGACGTCGGGAGCCACTGAGGGGGCGGGAAGCGCATCGGAACACGAGCGCGAAAGTGCCTGTTGTTTGGAGCCACCCAGCTGGTGGTCCTTCGCCACAGTAGCCCCTGCACCCGCTCTGGGCACAGGGGCCCCCGGGTGAGGCGCCCGTGATGGTGGCAGCAGGTGCGGGAGCCCCCGCCCCGAGCATGTGCAGGTCAGGAAAGCCACCAGGCCTTCCCCGTGTGTGTGGGTCAGGACGCATGGCTCCATTCTTGAAGTGCCTTACTCTGCTCCGAGACCTGGGGGTGGATATCACGGTGTGCGGGAGGGGGGGAGGAGTTGGGGGGCTCCCACCTCGGGGTCTCCTGGCACCGCTGGTGTGGGGTCTGCCCTCCTAGTCAGGGCTCAGGTACGGCGTCTGACCCTCCTTCCTCCTTTCTGGAGGCATGATGCCCAGCGGGCCCCTGGACTGGGGAGACCAGGCCTGCCAGTTTCAGGCGCAGGATGCCGGCCTGTGCACTGCACCAGTGTGGTCCACGGTTACCGCTCAGGCTCACTCTTGGTGGCGGACATTCTACGGGGTTTGCTGAATGTATAATGCTGCGTCTCCATGGTGACTGCATCCTGCAGAACAGTGTCGGTGCCCTAAAAATCTCCCCGTGCTCATCTGTTCACTCTTCCCGCTCTCTCCCAGCCGCGATCTTTGTACTGTTTCCGTATCATGGCTCTTCCAGAATGTCACAGCGTGGGGCCTTCTCAGATTGGCCTCTTTCACATAGTTCCTGCCTTTGCTGGCCTCCCAAGGCGCCACGTGTGAGGCCCTTGTGGGGACACGGGGCCCCCGGGTCACCCCTATCTCTAGACGGTCAGCTCCATCTCTCTGCGGGATTCCTCTTCCTCCACGTAAGGTGACGTCGCCCCAGGTTCTGGAGATCAGGATGTGGACGTCTTTGGGGGTCATTCTCCCGCCCACGTAGGCCGTGCCCAGGCTCGCCTGTTCCAGAACGTTCTCTATCAGTGGACTCTACTGGCCATGCACGCTCTTGTCTATTTCGGGCTAAGAGGCAGCTAGGTTCCTGCACTTGGTAGTGGCTGACCCCTGATCCCTCGGAGCGGGACTCTGGGGCAGGAACGGATTCCAGTCTGTTCATCCATTCACCTGTTGCTGAATGCCTGGGATATTTTCAGTTTCTGACGACTGGGACACAAGCTGCTCCGAACATTCATCCCAGCACCTTCTGTGGACACACGTTTCGGTCTCTTGGGTGAAGGCGCGTGAGCAGAGCGCCAGGCGCTACAGCAGGTACGTGCTTAGCTGCACACGGGCCGTGCTGCATTCACGCTCACGGGCCGGCTCCACGACCTGGCCAACCGAGTCTTACATTGTAGCCATTCGGGGGGGTGTTCGGCAAGGTTGTGAGTTTTTCCCTTTTTGGGGTGAAGTTCACGACATGAAGTTTACCGTTTTAACATTCTAAGTACACTGACCTCAAGCACATGCACACTGTGGTGCAGCCGCCCCCACCACCCGTCTCCAGAACTTTCCATCTCCCCAGACTGAAACCCTGTTCCCATGAAGCACTGACTCCCCCGCCCTGGCTCCCACCATCTACTCTCTGTCTCTGTGGATGGGACTCCTCTAGGGACCTCCTGTGAGTGGGGGTCACGCAGGACGTGTCCTTCTGTGTCTAGCTCCTGTCACTGCACACAGTGACCTCCGGGTCCGTCCACGCGGTGGCAGGTGGCAGGACGTCCTTCCTTCCTGAGGCTGGGTCACATTCCGGCGTGTGGATGGACCACGTCGTGTTTATCCTTCATCTGGCGGCTGCTGTGAACACATGGGTGTTTGCACACCCAGAAGTGGGGCTGTCGCATAAGGTCCTAATTCTCCATTTGAGTTTTTGAATTGACCTCCAATCTTCCGCTTTTTGATACAAAGTGGGTAATTTCAGAGGCACAGCCCGGTGGCAGGGCACTTGACTGCAAAGTAGACCATGTTTATGTAGTGGAATCTGTAAATGTCTTACACCAAGTCCTCTGCTCGGGGGTCGGAATCTCTCATTTACAGATTTGTTACCAAAAATTGAACTCGCCACTGTCTGGTCTGAATTGGGACCGTGACTCACTTGGCCTGTCCCCTGGGCTCCCCGGTGGCCCCTGGTGCCTGGACACAGGGGACAACAGGCCCGGAGCACTCCAAGCCCTCAGCAGAGTGCCGCGCCCTCCTACAGGCCACGCTGGACAGAAACAATCTCGAACCGCGGGGCACAGGGCTAGCGGTCCTCGAACTTCGCTCCTCGAGGTTTTCTAACAACAGGCTGGAAAGCCTGTCGAAGCTGACAGCTGTTCTCTGGGGCCGCCTGAGGCCACACTCCACCTGGGGTACCCGCCCAGCAGCCAGGGGAGGGGACCAACCTGTCCTGCCCTGACCCCCACCCCCAGCAGGCAGGGGGCATGGACAGAAGGACCAGTGAGCCTTTGCACTGGGGATCAGTTCACTCTGTATGAACAATTCCACACAATATTAAAACACTGCAAAGTGGGTGTAGACACCTGGAAATTTTTTTAAAATCAGAAATAAAAGCCACTGAACATCCAAACGGAGATGGGGTAGAACCTGCTAGAACCACAGATGGCTTCTGTGGACCGGAACCGGTCTGTGCAATGTTTGGCAATGGTTAGGGCTTCTTTTCCAGAGACTCCGTGGCAGGCTGGCTTTTGTAAGTGTTCTTGAAGGACCAGCAACCCGTGGTGGCCTCCCCTGGGCCTGGAAGTTGTTCCTGGTCACTCGCCCTCGGGGTGGGCTGGTGGCCTTTTCCTGCCCCCAGAGCTCGGTGGGGCTGGGGCCCCACAGACACGGATGAGCTGCCTGGAGGTCCAGCGCCCGGACATGGAGGGGGTCAGCCAGGGTCACAGGAAGAAGGACCGCACATCCCTGGGGGCCAGAGGTCACCACCACCCAGTCACTTAATTCTTGGCCTGGGGGACCGCTGTGGGGAGGGGTGTGCCTTCTAGCTCCTTCCTGGAGCGGGGGAGGGGAGGGGAGGGAAGGCGCCCCAGCTGCCAGCCCTGGGGGACACCCAGGCAGGCTAAAGGGGAACCCTGTGTCTCCCGCCCCTGTTTATTTTGGGAGGGGGGGGCGTGCCCTTAATGCCCCCTCTTGATGTGGCTGAAATGCGGGCTGCCACCCGCCAGCTCCCGCAGAGCCCTGCACACGTGTTCATGCAGGACACTGGCCTGGGAAGCACAGGCGGTCGTATGCACATGCCCTCCAGGTTTACACTACAGACACGGAGATTTACTTGAGAAGGCAAAAGGAAGGGTTTTTCTCACTCAGAAAGACACCCGTGGTGGGGCTCCTGTGACGGCCACCTCCCTGAGCCGAGGCTGGGGCTCCTGGGGCAGGTGTGGCGATGGGGGCGGGGGGTACGGCCCATCCTCACCCTCTCTGGGTCTAGTTTACTCAGACCCCTCGGCCCCAGGGGGCTCTGACCTAGGTTCACTTCAGGGCTGGGGTGGGGCGGGGGGGGCGCTGTGGCTGCCAGACTCGGTTCAACCACTCGGCCCTCAGCCGGGCTCCTGGGTTTCACCTCGCCTCCCCTCCCGCTGGCCTCTCTGGGGGGCCGCTGGGGTGGGGCCCCACAGCCAGAGCATTAGACCAGGACAGTGGGGACGCAGGGGAAGGTTGGACTCCAGGGATTAAGGCTTCTTGCACAGAAGTGGACTGGACAGGCCTCGCCCTGCCAGCCGCCCCCACCCCCAGTCTCTGGGTAGATCCTGCTGCGCCCCGGCCTCCCCGGTGGGGAACGGGTTTTGTTCCCTCTTGCTTCTCTGTGGGGGACAGTGAGAGGCTGGCTCCCTGCCCAATGAAAGGTGGCCAAGGCTTCCCCATCCAACCGCAGGTCTGGAGAGGCTGGGCTCCCCAAAGCCCCTGGTGCTCCCGGACCGGCCGGAGAGAGCTGGGAGCCGGGGAGCGAGGCCGGGCCTACAGCCCGCACGCCGGGGGGAGTCGCCCGCCAGCCCGTGCACACATCCCCCGTCCCCCTGAGCGTAGCGTTGGTGGGATCTGGGCCTTGGCACTAGCAGGGGGCTGAGTGGGGGCAGGACATGGAGGTCGGCACGAGGCCCTGGGGTGAGGACTGTCCCGGTGCGGGGCGGGGGGTGGGGGTGTGGGGACGGGTGTGCCCTGTGCCCTCCCTGTACCTCCGGCTCCTTCAACTGCCCGGGTCGTACCAGAGTCCAAGGGACTAAAGACGAACCGATACAGGGAAGGGAAGGGCGAGGAGTCACACGGGTGAGGCCCAGCGGCTCCTTCTGGTCACCTAACACCTTTTGGCCCCCCAGGAAGGGCCTCCTCTGGCTGCATTTCTGTTTGCAAAATGGCCATAGCGATGCGCTAAAGTGGAAAAAAACACAACACGACACAACAACCGGGAAGAGCCAGGTGTGACCACGGCCCACGTCGACGTTTCGTGCTCAACACCAGACGGAACGCCGCCGGCCATTCCGCTGAGCGGGACAAGTTGCGGAGAATCCCTTTGTGGGATGGGTGGGGTCCCAGGAAAGGGCGGGGGGCCACGGTCTGGCTGTTGGGTGGTGCGTGCCGTATAGAGGCCGCACACATGCCACACAGCAGGGCGACACTTGGCCACGCGGGGTGCACGTCACAGACAAAGCCCCCTCCCCGGCCCCTAAATTCCCTGGGTGCATTTTACACAACCGTCAGCTGCAGGCTCAGCCCCCCAGCTCTGGGCTCAGCGCTGCGGAATAACAATCACTTAACTGAAAAGGAGACCAGTTTCCAAAGAGGTTTCCCATGACCCGCCCCCCACCACCCAATTTTCCTCTGCTTAGAAGAAAAAAAAGCACGGCAGCAGGGACCTGGCAAGTGTTTCACAAACGGCCCAGCGGGTGAGACTGGCCACCCGCCGGGGCGCCCCGGGCCAGCGGCCAGTCCTTCTTCCCTTCTCGGGGCGCGGCCGGGCTCTGGACCGCAGCCCCCCGGCAACCCAGAGTTTCCGAAAATTGTTACCACGTCACTCGGGATCTCTGTTACTCCTGATGGGAAGCGGCCGCGGCCCCAGCGTCATCTTCTGGCCGGGCCGGGAGAGGAGTTTACCCCATCCGTGGTGGCAGCGGCTCGCGTTCCTTCCGGAACCGGAGGTTTGGGGACATGAGAGGTGTTGCCGGAGTGCGCAGTGCAGACGCCCTAGCGGAGCGAGAGACACAGGCAGGGACACACGGAGGGACAACGCTACAGAATAATACAGGGCTTCTTGTCCTTAAAGGGGTTCTCGGACGCGGGGACTCCGACCAGCAGGGGGTCATTCCGGGCGTGCTGCTCGCAGTAGCTCATGAGTTCCGATGAGGCTTTGGACACCTGTGCGTGGGCACAAGGACCGGAGAGGAGAGGTCAGGCGGGCGGCCATGGCCACGTCCACTGTCAACATGGCGGGAACAACCCAGGAACACCCGCAGGTGAGCGGATACACACAGTGCCCACCGCGCACGCGCACGCAGATGACCATGTCCACCGCGCAGGCGCACAACACTCAGCCGCGAGCAGGAGCGAGAGGCCCCACGCCTGCCGCCCCGCGTTCGAACCCCGAACACACGACGCTCAGGGAGGGAACCAGACACGAGAAGCCACACGGGGCGTGAGTCCACGTGTCTGAAACGTCCAGAACAGGCTCATCCGGGGACAGGAAGGGGGCTGGTGGGGGGCCAGGCGCTGGGGGAGGGGTGACGGCTGATGAGGCCCGGGTTACTTTTTGGTGTGATGGAATGTTCTGGAACTAGACAAAGGTGGTGGTTGCACAACTCTGCGTGTGTGTGATCACTAATGGCAGGTTTTAAGTTATGTGTGTTCTACCACAATTTAAAAAAGATTAAAGAAGGGACTGGGTCCCTCGGCAGGAGCTGCCCAGATTTTGGACAGAAGGTCAGGGAGAGACAGAGCCCTCTTTAGGATTTAGTCCAAGGTCCACCCCTCCCCGCCCCCCCCCCCCCCCCCCCCCCATTCCAGGCGACTCTGGAAGAGCCTGTCCACATCGGAGGGGCCACCACACAGGCCCTTCCACATTGCATCTCTGGCAGCCCGAGCTGGCCGGGGCCCAGGGATCTGGGGGGCTGGTGGGGTCACAGCAGAGGGTGCCATCCCACTCTGCTCACCGGGGAAGGGCTGGGGGCTGGGTGCTGGGTGAAGGGGTCCTGGTCTCCTCTGTGCTGCAGGAACAGCCAGCATGGTTCGGCCCCCTGCCTTCCCACCTGCAAGCTGACAAAGGAGCAGCCGTGTGGGTGTGAGCGGGCGAGACTAGGCAGGGGTGAGGGAGGCTTTGAGAACTCCCCTCAGGTCTGCCGCCAGGGGTGGCGCCTCTGCACCCTGGACCCTGCACCCCACAAGCCAAGGCCGCCCGACCTTGTCCCCTGTGCTGCCAGGTCTCCAGGCCGGCCTCTGGGTTCACCGCGGGGACACTGCTACCCACATGCAGTGACAATTGCCACCGTCCCGAGCATGCTGGCCACTCCCAGGCCTGCCTCGGATGAGCCAAAGGAGCTTGGTTTCTAGAGTTGTATTTGGAAAGCAACTCTCGGAAACAACCAGAATAGCCTCCGGACCCTGGAAATAACTGATGTTGTGGCTCCAGCATGTGGCCCCCGCTGACACCCTGGCATCCACAGGAAGGCTCTGCCCTGAGCGACGGGGCCGCCCCCATGCCCGCCACGCTGCCACTTGCCAGGCGCTGGCTCCCCTGGCCTTTCAGGCGTACCGACGTTCAAGGTTCTGGCCACAGATCTGCGGGTGCAAAGCCTCAGGCGGGACAGGGGTAGGAGGGGATGGGGGGGCTTGGGGGGGAGGAGTGGCCCTGCCCAACATCAAACGGGCTGGTGAATCACGCTCTCCGTCAGGGCTGTGGCCGCACCGGCTCACCAGAGTGAAGCCGCTTTGACTGAGGCTTTCTCTTTTTCCAGCCCGAATGAATCCTTTGAATGCTCAGGGTTCTGGAACATTCAGACACTTCGGGGGAGCCCCCCCCCCCCCCCAACCTGGGGGGCTGGAGCAGCCCTGCCTTTCCACCTGGCACTGCTGTGCATGTCCTTCCACTGAGGGATGTCAGTCAGGTGTGAGTCTGCAGGAGCCCATCTGCCGCCAGAGACCAGGGAATGGCGGGTGCTCAGAAAATCAAAGTCTGAAGAGATCCGTGGGGTCGATGTTTGATTTTATATGTCCACTTGGCCAGGCCACGGTATCCAAGTACTTGGCCAAACACCAGTCTAGATGTCACTGGGAAGGTCATTTTAACCTGATATCAACATTTAAATTGGCTGACTCCGAGTACAGCATATGATCCTCTAAATGTGGGTGGGCCACATGCAATCAGTTGAAGGCCTTCAGAGACCGGGAATGCCGCCTCCTGGCCGCCTTGGGGACTCGAGCTGCAGCACCAGCTCTGCCCTGAGTCTCCAGTCTGCCCTGCGGCTTCGCCAGCCTCCACGGTTCTGTGAGCCAATTCCTGAATACCTCTCGTTCCCTCTATACACATCCTGTTGGCTCAGTTTCTCTGGACAGCCCTGACTGATCCAGGGGGCAGCTGAAGCAGGGCCGATGCAGACACGGGAACCACCCGGGTCTTCTACGGGGAAACTTCCGGTCACTCGCTAGCTGGGGCCTGGGGCACGAGACCATTATTGGAGGTGCCTCGACCTCCTTTGCCAAGACCTGGGTGTGACGAGCAGGTGACTTTGAAAAGAATCAGTCACCTTTTTCATGTAAGAGGCCACGACTGGATGGCTGGCCCCTGCCATGTTTATGGGAGAAATCCATGAGCCCTGGATGTCGTCCTGATGTCCCCTTGTGGACTTAAAATTCACCTGTGTTAAACACAATGTGTCCACCACGCACACGCACGTCCGCAGCCTCAAGCCGGAGCGAAGCGCCCGCCCCCGCCACCCCGTGGACGGACCCCGAACACACGACGCTCAGGGAGGGAACCAGACACGAGAGGCCACACGGGGTGTGAGTCCGTGTGTGTGAGACGTCCGGAACAGGGTCATCCACGGATGGGAAGAGGGCTCGTGGGGGCCGGGGGCTGGGGAAGGGGTGGAGGTAACAGCTGACGGGGACAGGATTTCCCTTTGGGCTGCTAGAATGTTCTGCAATGATGCTTGCACAACTCTGTGAATGTACTAAAAGCTACCAAACTGTCAGTGCCCTTTAAAAGAAACAGTTAGCTTCATGTTATGCAAATTATTAGCAGAAAGAACTGGTCTGTCTGAGAAGCTACTTTGTTTCGGGTCTCTGGTCCCTGAGGGGTTAAGTGTCTGTGCACAGGAACTACTTGTCCCTTTTCTTTTTTTAGTATAAAAAACAAACACGCTTATTTCAAAAAAAAAAAAAAAAAAAAAATTCAAACGAGGCATAAGTGAAGAACGTAGACGGCCAAGGGCCCTGGGCCCTGCCGACTCTGGACCACGTCTCTACCTTCTGTCTGTGTCTGTTGCACCAGGGAGCCAGACAGAGCCCATGGGCGAGTGCCTGCCTCATGCTGGCGGCCTAGGGCTCTCGGGGGCAGGGGGTGGGGTGGGGTGGGGAAGGGCCCTGAGGGCTGGGGGCGGGCTCAGCCCTGCCTCTGGTCCCACGGCACTGACAAAGCTCTGCGGCACATGGGATGCCCGCAACAGCCCATGACACAGGTTCTGTGTCAGCTGTGTCTTCCCATTGAGGAATCTGGGGCTCAGAGAGGTTAGTGAGTGGCCCAAGCTCACACAGCAAGGGGCACAGTTGGAATAAAGCCCCCCCTCCCCAACCGGGCCTCCTTGCAGGGCCTCCTCCCTTCTCGGCCCCTCTGCCCACCCGCCTGCCAGGCTCACCTTGATGCGCTCGATCCCGGCTTCGATGCGGAGCTGTTCCACCAGCTTCCGGGCCTGGGCTATGTTGTTAGTGGCTGACATTGTCTGCCATCAGCTCCGGGCCCCTGTCGTCCAGAGGGCTGCAGGGGAAGCAGACAGGATGTGAACTGGCTGCTGAGGCCCCACGGGGACAGAGAGGCAGGACACCCCTTCCGGAAGCCTCAGGGCCTCCTGGTGCCCCACCTGAGCCGTGGCGCCCGTGTGCCCAGGTCGGGGTGGGGGCGGTGGGAGGACTAGTGGAGCTGTCTCCCACAGTCCCCCTGGGCTGGTCGGGGGTAAGTGCTCCCTGGTTGAGACCACCCAGGGTCTCAGGATGGTTCACCAGACCACAGAGTCCACTCGTGGTTGGCTTGGAATGAGGGCCTCAAGGGACACTTTCTCTGATCCCTGCCTCACTCCAGGCCCCCCGGCACCACTGACACTGGGCAGGGTCACTCTCCGGGGGCGTTCTGGGGACGTTCCCAGCCCCACCCTTCGATGCCAGGACGTCCCAGTGGTGATGGCCACAGATGTGCCCAGACATGGCCTGAGTTCCCTGGGGGGCAGAGTCGTCTGGGTGAGACCTTGGCTCTGGACCAAGGTGGGTCACCTGGGCAGCATCTATGTGCCGTGGGTCCTGGGTCTGGCATCGCTTCCTTCATCCACGGGCTAATTTGCCCCACAAACCACCCCAGGGGGGCCCACCATGCACCAGTCACTGCCCTGAGAACCAAGCTAAGGGTGGTGGTACGCAGGGGGAGGCCGTGGCTGTCAGTGCCCAGTTCTGGCTTCCCACCCCAGATCTGGCTGTCCTTGGGACACAGCCACTCGAGTGACCTGGGCTCCCACAGAAGGCTTCCCGGGGCTCTCCGCAGGAGCGAGAAGTACTGGCTCCCGCTTCTGGCCCAGGAGAGGCTTCTGGGGGCAGCGGTGGGGTGGGGGGGGCGGTGCAGGGAGCCCACTGGTTTTGCAGGGTTTTCCAGAGCTTTCTGATGTGCTGGGGTGGTCGGGACAAATGACCACAGGCTGGGGTATGGGAAACAGCAGGAAATTGTTCTCCCACATTCTGGAGGCCAGATGTCAAAGATCCAGGTGGGGCAGGGCTGCGCTCCCCCTGGAGGGCCCAGGGAGGGTCCTTCCTACCTCTTCCAGTGGCTGGTGTGGCCAGCGGTCCCTGGCGTGGCCACATCACTCAATCTCTGCCTTGTCCTCACATGGCTTTCTTCTAAGGACACTAATCCAGTACGACTTCTCCTTAACTAATTGCATCTGCAAAGCCCCTATTTCCACTTAAGGCCCCATGCTGAGGATCTGGTGGAAATGAATTTGGGGGGGGGCTGTATTCACTCCCCCTGCAGTGTCTTTGAGTGTGGATGGTGTGCTCAGAGTAGCCCATTTAGCACAGGCAAATGATTCCAGATAAACCCTCTTCCCAAATCCCAAGTAGCCCTTCCACTAATTTTCCCAGGACCGCTGCTCCGTGGAGGGGGTGGTGGTGGGGTATTTGCTGCTTTTATTGAGCAGCTAACGCCCAGTGGTCTGCTTGCTCCCCGCCCCCCCCTTCCCCGCACCTTCAGGACTTGGGTGTTCAGGGCCCGTCAGAGTGGCTCCCCACCTGCTCGCCCACCGAGAAAACCAATCTTTATTGCGCCAATGATTCCCGCTTCGCTATTGTTTGGGGGAGGGGGTGATCTTTTTTCTTTCCGAAAACATTTGTATTAATTTATTTTTAATTCAGTTAAAAATTTTGAGGTGCCTGGAGAGTCACATGCAGTGGTAGGAAAGGGCGGAGACGTGCGGAGACCTGCGTACCCTGTGCACGGTTTCCCCTCTGGAAACAACCTTGCAAAACCCGCGGTCAGCATGACGCGCTTGCACGGAAGCCTCAGGGCGGTTCCGTCCCTGCCCCTCCCCGCCCCCCACTCTCCGCGACCTCCAATGACGTTTTCCTTCCCCAAGCTGCCACCGTTTCGGGACCGTTGCACGTGTGGAACCACAGGGCACATAACCTTTTGGGATTTTTCCCCACTGCGCTTAATCCTGTGGAGATGCGCCCAGCCTGTTGCGCGCGCCACGAGGTCACTGCTGAGCGGCGTTCCCCGCGTGGACCGGCCCCGGCTCGGCGGTGCACCTGCCGATTCCAGTTTCTGGCCATCACGTACGGCTGCCACAAGGGCGTGCAGATTTCTGTGCAAACACAAGTCTATATATTTCTCTGAGATAAACGCTGAGGGATGTAATTTGCATGTTCAATTTTTAAGGAGAGTGCCAAGCCGTTTTCCAGGGCGGCTGCACCATTTTACATCCACACCAGCAGTATATGGGTGGTGTTAATTTATTCTTACAATTCGGCTGTGCACATTTTTTCCTCTTCCTTACAGCAGGGAAAATTCTACTTTTCCCACAGCCTTCATTTAGTGAGCTCTAGTATCGTAGTTCTAACGAGCGATGCTGCCCCCAGGGGACACGGGGCCCTGTCTGGGGGCGTCTCTGGTCATCAGGACTGGGGGAATCCTGGCACCGAGGGGGTGTGGTCGAGGACCCCGCTCAGCTCCCACGGTGCCCGGGATGCCCCCCGAGAACGGCCCAGTGTCTGCAGCGTTCAGGCTGGGAAGTTCCCAGGAGGACCTGTCCGGGCGTCACGCCCAAGGTGGGGGGTCTGGGAAGACGCCCTGCCAGGGAGCAGAGGGCACCCTGTCCTCCATCAGGATGCAGCTTGCGCTGTCTGCCTGGTGGCCACTAGGGCCAGGTAGCCACAGAACAGCAAAGGCAGGCTTGGGATTTTCAAAGCATTTCCTACTTAGCAATAATGATTAAAAAAAAAAAAAAAAAAAAGGAGGGTTGACACAACACTTCCGGGAGATCTCCAGGCAGTTACGTTGCGTGACAAAAGCCAATCCCCAAAGGTTACATGGTGTGTGTTTATACACCATCTACACACTGTTTTTGAGAAGACAAAATTGTGGTCAGGATGGGGGACGGGTTCATGGTTGCCGAGGTTGGGGGTGGAGGCCTTGTCGGGAGGGGCTTTTCCTGGTGCTGGTCACACTTCCACAGAATGTTACCGTCGGGAAAAACAGAGTGAACGACACGTGGAATGCTTCTCTGATTTGTTATAACTGCACATGAATCTACGGTGACCTCCGTACAAGTCTCAATTAGAAAAAAAAAATCCTTCCACACTGCCTGGCTCCCCGTCCCTCCCGGCAGACATCCAGCCCCGCTTTGGGTCAGAAAAGGCCTGAGTGTGTCTGTTCTGGGAGCACAGAGCCCACGTGTGGGTTTCCAGAGGGCTCTGATTCAGCAGAGAGCTTCAAAGCAGCCACAAAACATCCAACTCAGGGAAAACTGCCCTTGGTTGGGCTTAAAAATATCTAAATTACTCAGCGCTAAATATAGATGCGAATGGAGAACAAACGGGCTGGCCCCATGGCCTGTTTTCCTTGGAAGGCCGGGGAATCCTGCTCAGCATCCACACTCAGAAGTGTCCGCCAGGACTCTAGGACCCCTGCACCGCGTGGCCACCCCCAACTGTGGCCTCCGAAGCGTGAAGCCCCCCAGTGGCTGGCTTTCTGTTCCAGGCACAATGTCCCGAGAGGCTGCCTCTGGGCTGGGTTATGACCCAGGCCCCAGAGAACGGCCGAGATGGCTGCGCCGGGGGTGTGCGTGCGTGTGCACGTACACGAACTTGTGTGCGGGAGTGTGTGTGAATGTTCGGGGCACTTGTGTGCATGTGTGTATACACACGCATGAGTGCATGTGCACGTCTGTGCATAGATGTGTGCGTGCGTGTGCGTGCACGAGCATGTACGTGTGGGCGTGGGCGTGTGTGTACTTAACGTGAGTATACGTGTGCATGTCTGTATGTCATAACGTGCATCGTGCGAGATGTGTTTATACGTGTGCGTGTCGGTGTGTATGTATACTGCATGCACATGCATGTGTGTGGGCGTACGAGTGTACGTGTGCATGTGAGTGTATGGGTGAGCACGTGTGTGTGTGTGTGTGTGCGTGAGCGTGCGGAGACGCCAGGAACAGACACCGGCTGTGTCACCACCAGCCCGTGCAGCAGACTCCAGCCTCCTCCTGGCTGGTGTCATAGTCCGTCACTGACTCACGGCCCAGCCGTGGCCCCGGGAGACCAGGCAGCTACGCTGAGTCAGCCCAGGGAACATTCCTCACCCGTCGCTGCTCCGCAGGAAGCACGTGATGGCACCAGGCGCCCGACCTGGCCGGACCTGCCTGGGCCAGCAGAGCCACAGGGGGCCTGGGGAGGAGCCGTGGCAGAGCCGTGGCAAGCTGGGGGCAGGTGGGTGGTGGGCAGCCGGTCACCGTGCTGACTCCCGTTCTGCCCCTGCTGAGGGTCCAGGGGAACAACCTGGGGTGAAGTTCACCTAAAACCAGAGCCTTAAGGGATGTCACCAGGCCCTGCCTGGGATCTGAGTCGAGGGCCAGGAAGCCATGCCAGATTTGGGGGGGGCTCCTGCAGAAGAATCACATGAGCAAATGTGTGAAAGGCAAGGACAACGGAGGCCCCCCCGCCCCGCCCTGGGGTATAACGTGAAGCAGAGGTAACTAGAAAGGGGGGGCAGTGACCCCCAGACAGATCTGACCTTCCAGTGCACATAAGGATTAGACAGCCCTGGGGACGGGCAGTATTTCTTCCATGGTGGGCGCAAATAAGGCAAAATGGGGAAACAGTTTAGGGTGGGGTCTCTGCCCCCTGGCACTTTGGACACTGGGCTGGGCTGTTCTCTCTGGGGTGTCCTGGGTGCTGTGTGGCCCGAGCAACATCTGTGGCCCCACTCCCTCAGTGCCAGGGCCCCCTCCCCCCTGTGTGACAACCACAGATGTCCCCAGACACTGCCCGGTGTCCCCTGAGGGCAGAGCTGCCCCTGGGTGAGAACCACTAGATTAGATCAGACCTTTATTCACATCCAAAGAGGTTCCATATAAACAACCATAGAATAAGAAAGAAAATAAACACAAACTAGTGAATATTTATTCTTGGGATGCCTGGGGGCTCAGTCAGTTTAGCATCCGACTCTTGGTTTCGGCTCAGGTCATGATCTCACGGTTTGTGAGTTCAAGCTCCGCGTTGGGCTCTGCGCTAACAGCGTGGAACCTGCTTTTGATTCTCTCTCTCCCTGCTCCCTAGGGGCGGAGAGAGAGGGAGAGAGAGAGTCCCAAGCAGGCTCTGCACTGTCAATACGGAGGCCCATGTGGGGCTTGAACTCCGACCGTGAGAACTTGACCTGAGCCGAAACCAAGAGTCAGACGCTAAAACGACTGAGCCACCCAGGCGTCCCCCCACCCCCACCCAGGGTCCAAATGTCCATCGATGGATGAATGGATAAAGATGTGGTCTATATATACAATGGGGTATTACTCGGCAGTCAAAAAGAATGAAATCTTGCCATTTGCAACTACGTGGATGGAACTGGAGGGGATTATGCGAAGTGAAATTAGTCAGAGAAAGACAAAAATCGTATGACTTCACTCATATGAGGGCTTTAAGAGACAAAACAGATGAACATAAGGGAAGGGAAACAAAAATAATATAAAAGCAGGGAGGGGGACAAACACTAAGAGACCCTTAAATACAGAGAACAAACAGAGTTGCCGGAGGGGAGTTGCGGGTGGGGGGATGGGCTAAATGGGCAAGGGGCATTAGGGAGGACACTCGCTGGGATGAGCACTGGGTGTTATCCGTAGGGGCTGACTCACTGGAATCTACTCCTGAAATCATTATTGCACTATATGCTAACTAACTTGGAAGTAAATTTAAATAAATAAGTAAACGGATAAACTTAAAAAAAAAAAATTTTTTTTTTAAAGAAGAAGTTTCTTCTCAATCATGGAGAAGTCACTTTTCAGCAATGGAAGCCATGGAATGAATGGAGAAGGATCAGCAGCTCTGATCTTATGTAAATATTCAGAACTTCAGGACAGACGTGAACTAGAAATCGAGACCGTGGACCCAGGAAAGGCCGAGGCCACAAGTGAGGTGATGGGCGACCCCTTTAACATGTGACTAACACTTGGGCCAGGGTCCCACGGAGACGTGGCACAGGGCTCACTCAGGCAATTCACGGCAGCAGGGGTGTAACTGGTAAAAACCAAAGCAAACAAAACACGGCCTGGGGAGCAGTGGATGCCACCTCGAGCTGCCCCTTTGTCTTCCCGTGACGCCAGAAGGCCGGAGAAAGGCCACCACCTGACGCGCTCATTCCAGACTCTCTGGTCTTGTGAACCCGTCTCAGCCTCAGAAACTGGACAGTGAGGACTACAAGGATGTCCCCTCAAATCTTCTGCCTGGGCATTTGTCCCAAGGGGCAAATTATCCAAAGGAGTTAAAAGGGGAACACTGACAGGTGTTTACAGCTGCGTTGTTTGTAACCGTGAAGGCTCAGAACAAAAGCACACGCCTCGCTCTGCAACGGGGGGGGGGGGGGGGGGGACAGCAAATTCAATGGGACATTTCGCAGGTGCAACACTATGCAATGTTCTAAACGGTCCGTAGAAACGCGGAGCACCGCGGAGGTGTGTGTGCAAAGAGGGACAATGGCAAAGTGCAAATGTTCGGTCATCTACCGTTGTGTTAAAATATATACGGATAAAGGCAGACAGGGAATCTCAAAGTGACAATTTTAAGTCAGCTCTAAGCCCAACATGGGGCTCGAACTCACGACCCTGAGATCAGGAGACACATGCTCCACCGACTGAGCCAGCCAGGTGCCTCTCAAAATGACAATTTTGTTAGGGACTTTTTTTTTTTTAAGTTTATTTATTTATTTGAGAGATGCCGAGACAGTGCAAGAGGGGAGGGGCAGAGAGAGAGGGAGACAGAGAATCCCAAGAAGGCTCCACACTGTCAGTGCAGAGCCCGACGTGGGGCTCGAACCCACAAAACTGCGAGATCGTGACCTGAGCCCAAATCAAGAGTCGGACGCTTAACCGACGGAGCCACCCAGGCGCCCCTGTTAGTGACTGTTTTTATAATTTCCTCCAATGAAATGTTCTTCCGTGAAGGTATAATTTGCACGCAGTGAGATTTGTCCTTTTGGGCCCAGAGTCGATGAGGTCGCACAAGCACGTCCTGTCGCGGAGCCGATACCGCCATTCAGATGCGGACCCCGTCACCCTGAGAACCTCCCGGAGCTTCTGTTTGTCGTCAGCCCCTGCACCCCCTGAGCTGCTCTGTTCCTGTCGTGTCGCCTCTTCCTGGAAGCCTACAGACAGACTCGTGCCGTCCAGCCTCTGGCTCGGTTCACTCGGCACAATGTCCTTGTGGTTCGTCGTGTGCCGAGGGCACCTTTTCAGTGCCGTGTGGTGTTCCGCCCTGGGGTCAGGGCAGGGATTGTTGGCCGTGCACCGACTGGGCGACACGGGTGTGTCCGGCGATTGTGAAAGACGCCATGCTGTATGTTCACACGCAGGATTTGCGGCGGTCCACGTGCCCGGTCCTCCTGGGTGAGCCCCAGGCGTGGGATTTCTGGCTCCCTGGCAGGTGTATGTTTAACCTTACAAGTTAAACATTTTCCAAACGGTTCCCAAAGTCACTGCATTCGTTTGTACTTTGAAATAATCATATAGACAGGTAGTTGCAAAAATAGTGCAGAGAGTCCCGTGTGCCCCCCCCCCCCCCACCGATGGTGACATCCCATGTGACCGTAGGACAACATCAGGCCGAGACCCCGATGCTGGCCGTTTGCTCAGATTTCGCCAGTCCTCCCATGACTCATCTGTGTGCAGAGTGGATTTCTGTCACCTCCCGTCCCTCCAGGAAGGTCTGGCCACCATCGCTGACCGGGCCGAACTGCTCATGGAGCTCCGTGCTGCCCTGGGCTCCACGGGGCAGATGAGGTCTGGCGTGAATGTTTGCTGGGTGGACTGGTGGGTAGATGCAGTGGGAGGGTCAGCAGAGAAGGCGGGGGCTCCAGTCGGCAAAGCTACGAGGTGGCTGAACCCTCTGTGTTTGTGAAATCCTAAACGGCTTGGGCAACACTGGGGAGGCCCCCCCCCCCCCCCCCGCCCCGCCCACTCCAGGGTCTCTTCACCTCCGCACCGAGGACACCCAGGCCAGGGTATTCCCTGTGATCAGTCCCTGGCCCAGCCACCCAAGGCCAGGAGCACCCGCATCGTGACAGCCACAGACATCCCCAGACACGGCCCTGTGTCCTCTGGGGGCAGAATCTAAGTCCTTTATGGAACTTCCTTATCAGAAGAAACTTCAGCTAAAAGAGGTTCATCTGGGCAAAACGCAAACAGTGTTTCTGGAACCGAGATGGTTCGGTTTGAACTGAAATGGCAGTGAACGAAAATAGAAGCTTGTTTCAAATGGGGGCTTAATTTTCTCAGCATCCGACGATCCTTTGTGACCACAAGAAGTTACACAGGGCGAGCGAGCTGCCCCTTGAACTCCACCAACCACACTCTTGAAGCCGGTGCTGGAGAGGAGAGAAGTAGAAAGGGGAGCCAAGGGGAAGGTGGCAGACCCAAATTCTGCACAGATCCCAAAGCTGTTTGGCCTTGGGGGAGTTACCTCCCCTCTCTGAGCTCCAGTGAACCCTGCAGTGCTTAGAGCGACACTCGCTTCCTGGGCTGGCCCAGCAAACATCCAGGTCCCCACGTTCCAGGGCCAAGGAATGGGGGCGTCCAGAGGCCGGCAGCCCCAGGAGGCCCTCTTTGGGGCACCGTGGCAACTGCTAACTATAAACACAGCTGCTGCAGAGATGAAGCCAGAGACAGGGTGCCCTGCACATCCTGTGCCCGGCGGAGGTGGGAGGGCCGGTTTGCTGGAGGCTATTGAGAAATCCCGCTCCCCACCGAGCTGCTGCTCCGAGGTGGCCACTCCCCTCAGCTGCCCAGGGGCCGGGTGGGGCAGGTGCCACAAAGCCCACAGGCTCGGGGGAGAGCTGGGCAGCGTGAAGTTGATCGTATTAAAAATAGAAGTGGATGGCAGCGGAGGGAGAGCCAGAAATGGAGAGTCCCGAAATGATCTATTTTCTGTTGTCCCACTAATGCTTGTACGTCCCTGTCCCTTCTAGGCCACACAGCAAAGGTGAGACTGGGTTCTTTTATGCTCTGCTGTGTGCCCCAAACCCATGATGCTGGTCATGCCCCGGCCATGTCTGAGCCATTCTGAGCATGATCAGAAGCACTCCGGCCCCTGTGGACCCTTAGCTGCAAAGCCCTCCTGCTGAGCCCCTGGAGCTTTTGGGTCTCGGGGAGAAGCGGAGCGATTTCCCGGCACCTTGTCCAAGGGCACAAAGGCAGCCACCCCTTCCTGAAGGTGCAAAACACAGTGCACGCCTGCAAGTGGGTTCCCATCTCGGCTCTGCCCTGAACTGGGTCTTAGCTTGCTCCATTAGGAAATAAGAGGGTGGTTCTAAAAGCTGAGAACGGATCCCGGTTTGTCATCTGGTGGTTCTAAGATCAAGACGATTCATGTCAATGGCCTCTACCTAAAGTCACTTGGACTTTGAATAAAAACCTCTATCTGCAGATTTTGGCTTGCACGACAGTGGGCGAACGGACACGGACAGACTCTCCCGTGAGGGCAGTCAGGAGAGCTGGACAGAACACAGAAGAAATCTGCTTGAAGGCACTGCAGGGTTATTAGGGCGGTGAAGAATTTATAGCCAGGGTCTAGGGGAGGACGGCAGCCCAGGAGCGGAAAATCTGCCAAGAGGCTGAGCAATGCTTCTATCAGCTTTGCAAGGCTGGCAATACAGAGATTGAGATCCAGGGCCCTCCACGTGGAGGGGGCTGGGTGAACTCCCCCTTGGTTCAAACTGGGGAACAAGGTGCTGCAGTCTGAGTATAAGAAAAACCCAGACGTGGTGGTTTGGGAACAACACGGGCAGATGTTGTGTATGTTTTTCTTGGACATTTGAAAGAACGGTATTTTCTAACTAGACTGTACTTTAGATGGGACTTAATTTTACTGTCACTTTTACTGTATGTGACATTGCCTTGAAGAACTTTTTCCCAAATAATCATGCAAAATTATGTGGTCCCAGCATTTATTACACACAGAAGGATACAAGTAAACAGGAAGCAGATGGGCTCTTATGGTGACTGCAGCTGAGTGCTGAATAAACTCAGTCCCTGATACTGGACTGAGGTGACCCCAGATTGCTAGCAGCCCTAAATGCTGGGCATGAGTAAACATAAATCCTCTCCAGTGGAAAACAACATCATCCTAGAATTCACACTATTTCCACAAACAAGTCTGAAACACAATGTCTAGCACACAACGAGAAATAACCAGGCATACAAGGAGGTAAGACTACATGAACAAAACCCAGCAGGAATAACAGGCAATATAAACAGACTCGCAGGGGTTCCTGACACTGTAGTTGAGAGACACTTTAAAATAACTGTGTTAGGGGCACCTGGGTGGCTCAATCAGTTACATGTCTGACTTCAGCTCAGGTCATGATCTCACGATTCATTAGTTCAAGCCCCGCATCAGGCTCTGCAATGGTGGTGCAGAGCCTGCTTAGGATTCTCTCTCTTTCCTTTTCTCTCTGCCTCTTCCCCACTTGTGCGAGAGAGTTCTCTCTCTCTCTCTCAAAATAAGTAAATCAACTTTAAAAATAACAGTTTTAATTACTTTCAAGAAGATAAATAGGTGAGACCGGAATTTCAGCCGCACTGGAAACTATAGAAAAAGGACTCAGTAAACATGTGGAAAATGCCAATATCTGAAACGTAATGACTCGATGTAAAGGAATAGTATCACTAAAGACAACGAAGGAGAGAGTTGGTTGGACTGGAGGATAGTTCAGGGGAAAACACCCAGGACGAAGCACAGAGACACAGAGGGGAGGGAAAGGCAGAAGAGAAGGTGAAAGATGGAGAGGATACAGTACAGCCTAACGCATGTGACCAGGACTCTGGAAGGAGGAGGGAGGACGGAGCACAAGCAATCTCCGAAGCGATAATGACAATCTCCCCAAACTGAGGACTGAACAAAATCCTACTTTTAGCCACAGATTCAGGAAGTCCTGGAACCTCAGGCAGCATAAACATCTTAGACGCTGACAGAGAAGTCACCAATGTGCCCATGAAAAGGTGCTCCCTGATTAGTCATCATGGAAACACGAGTGAAATCCAGGGAGCTGCTTCTTGAGCACTAACTGGCGGGGCACAGACAAAAAAGACCAGCGACTGTAAATATTAGGGAGGGCGTGGAAACGCTGCAAGTTTCACACATTTCTGATGCAAGAGTAAAGCGGTACAACCACACTGGAAGATGACTCAGCAGTTTCTGAAAAGGCTAAACACACACCTACCCTCTGCCCCAGCAATTCCGCTCCTAGGGACCGACCCGACATAAACGAAACCATAATTCTGTGGAAGGACCTGTACAAGATGTTCACACATCTTTATTTACGATAGCAAAAACTGGAAACAGCCCAAATGCCCACCAACAGGAGAGCAAACAGACTGTGCTAATCCAGGCTATGTGTTATGATGACACAATGACAAAAAACAGCCTGCAGAGGAGAGAGGCCACACGTGTGGATCCTGAAAATATTCTGTCGAGCAAAAGGAGTCAGACATCAGAAACGTTCTGTGTCTTGACGTGTTGGCGCACACGGGTGTGTGTGTCAAAACTCATCAAGTTGTGTATTTACGATGTGTTCATTTCACTGAATGTGAATCATGCCTTGAGAAAACCGGTTAATGACAAAGCAAACCAGCAAATGTAAGCTGCTGGAGGGAAAAGGACCAACGATTAGGTGGATTCAGTGAAGACTTCAGACCCGGTGAAAATTAACTTCAAGATTTAAGAGGAGACCCAGACACCTCCAGACGAACAGCAGTGGACTGCCTCTCCAGCAGACCTGCCTTGTTAAGGTAGGAATAAAGGGATATCAGAGAAACAGGACCCCCAATAAAAGGTAGGAGAGGCGTGAGTGAGCGGAAAACACTGAGGAAGGGACAGAACTTGACGACACCATCCGGGTTCTCATGGAAAAATCAACGGGAACTGGAAGCCCCCGGGAGAGCCCTGGAGCACACACGAATCAGAGCCACCAACCCCATGGTCCCCTCCAACCAGTTTTTCAGCAGCTGTTCTGTGTGTTGGCCTTACAAACTGTAGGGCGCTCTTTTTTACTATGCTATGTTGGTTGTTGCATTCCAGTGACAGCGGCCCCGGATGTTTGCTAGTGACATTTTTGGATTGTGTGACTTCACACATGGGACAAATGACGTCGGCACGCAAAGATCACATACGCACATGCATCAGGCCTAGGGCGGGAGCGAGACACCCAAGGACAAGCTCCAGAGCCCCCTGCATCCCTCCTTCTGACAGCTGGAGCCTGACCCTCCTCTACGCAGAAACTGGGGGTCACCCCACCCCGAATCAAGTGCAACGTCCAAGCTGCTCACTCACTGCCCTCAGGTAGGAAATCTTCCCCCAGCGTCCATCCTGCTGTTGTCGCCTGAAGGTGTCCCCCCAAATTCATGTTGAAATCCGAATCCCCAAGATGACAGTAGCAGGAGGTGGGGCCTTTGAGAGGTGACTAGGTCCTCTCCCCTAGGGTGGAGCCCTCCTGAATGGGATCAGTGTCCTTAGAAGGGGCAGAAGAGACCAGAGTTCTATTTTTCCACCATCTGCCCCTCTGGGTATGGGTGCTCCCCTGGTAATGCAGCTGGCCGTCCTGAGCGTCCCTGTATGGGTTCCCATGGTGTGTGGGGACCTGTGCAGTGTCCAGGGTATCCGTGCTCCTGTCTGCCTGCCTGTTCCTTGGCGGGGGGGGGGGGGGGGGGGGGGGGGGGGCATGTCTTTCTCCAAAATAGCCCCTGTCCTGCCCCCCTGAATCACCTTTCTAGGAGAAATCTCACCCTGTGACTTCTGTGCTTAAAACTATCCCCAAGCGAAATCTGAGAAACAGGACGTTTCACACACGTGGACTCACACCCCGTGTGGCCTCTCGTGTCTGGTTCCCTCCCTGAGCGTCGTGTGTTCAGGGCCCGTCCGCGGGGCGGCGGGTGTGGGTGCCTCACTTCTGCTCGCGGCCGAGGGATGTTCTGCCACGTGTGCAGAGTGTTTTAAGCAAACATTTTTTACAAGAAAAGGAAGAAAAAGGAAAGACCTTATCTTGCTGCTGTTGAAACGAAAACCTGTATCGCTTCCTTAATCGGAACTAAGGTGGGAGACGAAACTGATCAACGGCTTGCGGGACCTGGAGCACGAAACGTAAGATCCGTGTTTCTGGTGCGTGGGCAGGACCACGGAGCGCTAGTGTTATCCTATCCGTGGCGGTGTGCAGGGCCGGGAGCCACAGTCCTGGGCACGGCCCCTGGCGCCCGGGTCCCAGCGCTCTCATCCATAGAACGTGGAGCTGGAGAAGGGTCTGATTTGTTATATACGCAATTAGTAAAGATGGAGCAGCGGCTTCCTCCTGCGTAAGCCACGCCCACGGGAGGCGCCACGCCCACGGGAGGCGCCACGCCCACGGTTCCCGAGACCACGCGGCTGGTGGTCCGCCCACGCATTGAATATAATTCCAAAACCACGCTCATGGGGAGACGAGATCCAGGGGCAGTCTGGCTGCGTCCTGCCACACTGCCCTGTGCCCCTGCGTGCCTGACCCCTTGCACCCAGAGGCTTTGAGGTCAGGACTGGCATGGGCTTTGTACCCCCGTGGTCCCCGTGCGCTCACAGAGGGCTTAGGGAGTAGGGCCTACGGTGCTCCTGGGTCTGAGGGTTCAAACACGCACGGTGGTCCCAGGAGCCTCACGACCACTGAAGGACTGGCCCCTGTCTATGGTCTCGGCGGGTGCTGCAGACGTGGGAGGCCCTGCACAGTCACCAGGGTCCCGGAGGACCCTGAGTGACATTTAATGACGAAACGTCTTAGCTTTATGCTTCCCGCCTAGCAGTTTCTCGGCGAATCCGGGACTCTGAGTCCTGGGAATGTCTGCCCAAGGACGAGAGCAGACTTCCCTGCCAGCTTCTGACAGGGCCGCCCACGTGCTCTCGAGAAACCCCGCGCATTCCCTGGAAGGCGGGGTCACCTCCGCACCCCATGGAGGACCCTTGAGAGGGCTTCTCAGGATCGTATTTCTGTCTCCTCGGCCCTCCTGACGTGGGCTGGGTGAGCTGCGGCTTCCGTCTCGGTGAGTCAGACAGAGTAACGGGAGCTAGGGCTGCGGGTCAGGCCCAGACATAGCAGGCTCGGAGATGTCACCCAGACCCTGTGTCTGGCCAGGGCGCTTAGCATGACTGCGTCTGCACTGCCCACGGGGGAGGCAGGGCAAACAGGTACCCGAGACCCGCTGGGGGTCGGCGGGCTGCACCTCGGTGCGGTTGCGTGCATGGCCAAGGTGCAGACAGGGGCCCTGGGGCAGCCCAGCACCTGTGGGGATCCCGGAGGTTCCGCGCCAGTGGAAGAGTGGGTCTGCTGCCTGTCTCCCCGGCACACGCCCAGGGCTGGCGGCCCCTCAGGGGAGCTGACGCAGCCCCTCTGTTCAGCCTGGGGTATCAGCTCCACCCTCAAGGGTGTTTTCCAGCTGTACAGGAAACAACGACAGCCAGACAGAAATGCCCGCGCTCCCCGTGAATTCCACACATAGCTCTCATAGCTGGGGAGACTGCTGCTCCCGCCTGCTCGCCGGGCCTGCACAGCACGGCCGGGCCATCCCCTTACCAGAAGGGGAAGAACGAGATGCCAGTGGAGGCTTCTGAGGCTTGGCAGGCTGCGACGCACAGAAGGAAAAGAATGTGAAAAATGCGGCTGGCGGGGCACGGGCCAGGAGAGAAGGGCCTTCGAGGAGTGGCTCCAGGTTCTGGTGGCCTGAGGGTGGTGCTGCCGAGAGCTGCAGAGGACCCCCCCGCCCCCCACCGCCCCCAGCAGCCCCCGCCCCGTTGAAAAGGAGGCAGATCAGAGATGAGGTCTGGGTGGTGGGGCAGTGGTGTTTCTGCACCCAGTGGGGTCGGGCCCCCGAGAGCTCCTTCAGGTGGACACGACGGCACACAGAGTCTGTGGCCGGTGTGGGGAGGGGCAGCCACGGGTCTGGCGTGGGCAATTCCGGGTGCTGCATGTTCATGGATAGCCCTGGGGACTGGCGAGGGAGTCGCGGCCCCTCGGGGACAGCCACCTGCATTGCTTCTGCAAGGCACGAGTTCACCAGGCCCAGGTTTCCAGAGACAGGCTCTGGGCTAACTCCTGAGCTGGGAAAACAAGGCCAGGGCTGATGGCACTGGGAGACCAGGAAAGCGGGGTTCAGGACTTGGTCCTCCCGCTAACTCCCTGCTCAACCGTAGGTGTCCCCCATGCAGACTTGTCTTCTTGAAGCAGCAGGGGCCGCCTGGCCTGGGAGATGGTGGGTCAGCACGCCCTGGACCTCACACCGTGAGTGCTCCTCAAGACCTCCTGCCGTCCTGGGAGCACCGGGGCGGCCCCTCCTCAGAGCCAGGGGCCGTGTGCCTGCTGGAGAGATGAGATAGGTGTGGGGGCATCCCTCTTCGATGACTCGCAGTGACCACGTATAGTCCCTTGGCCTTGAGTGTGGGTGGGACCTGAGCATATGACACAATCTTCCTCCAGACAAAGGTCCTGCCATGTGGCAGGAGTGGCTTTAAGAAAGGGAGACTGCCCTTGGTGGGCCTGATTTAATCAGGGGAGCCCTTAAAAGGGAGGAGGGGGGCGCCTGGGTGGCTCAGTCGGTTAAGCGACCGACTTCGGCTCAGGTCACGATCTCAGTTTGTGGGTTCGAGCCCCACGTCAGGCTCTGTGCTGACAGCTGGGAGCCTGGAGCTGCTTCGGATTCTGTGTCTCCCTCTCTCTCTCTGCCCCTCCCGTACTCGCACGCCGTCTCTCTCTCAAGAATAAACGTTGAAAAAAAAAAAAAAGGCGGGACGAGGGAGAAACTGAGTCTTGAAAGGGATTTGGTGCTGAGAGATCCCCTGTTGCCGGCTCTGAAGATGAAAGGGCTGGGGCAAGGCCCGGGGGCGCTGCTAGGAGCTGACAGCCAGCAAGGGCAGGGGGATCCCAGTCCTGCAGTTACACGGAACTGGATTCTGAAACAATCTGAATGGGCACAGAGGGCCCCAAGCTGCAGATGAGGCCTTTCGACCTCGGCCTGGCGAGATCCCGAGCGGAGAAGCCAGCCACGCCGTGCCCGACTCCTGACCTCCAGACCTGTGAGCCACTAGGCTTGCGACAGGTTGGTATCCTGCGTGGCGAGCTGGCACACGGGCCAGGGTGAGGCCGCAGCAGGGTCTGCGAACTGCCGGCTGCCTTCTTCCCAGCACTCTCCGTGCCGTGGGGCCCGCAGCCTGGGGTGATTCCAGCGGGCGTGCGCTACTCATCGCTGAGTGTGGACGCTAGACTCAGTGCCGTTTTCCTTTTGAACCACCGGGAGATGCAGAGGTGCTCCCAGCAGCGCCCATTAGTGGCGGGACAAAACCGTCCCGGTGGCGGTGGTAAACTGGGCCGTGAGTGCATTTCACTTTCAGACGGCAAGGCCTCCAGACATCCAGCTTGGGCCCGGCCGCTCCTCCCCGGTCCCCTTCCCGGCCTGCGGCCCGTGGGACTGGCCGGGGGGGAGCCACAGCCCCCAGAAGGTGGCTTTGAAGTGTGTGTGGGGGGACCTGGGGGCTGCAGAGACGCCTCGTCTTCAGGGAGAACACAAACGGCCTTCGGTCTGCTTTACAGCTTCCAGAACCAGCAGCTTTACGGCCCACCGAGCTTCTGAATTCTTTTCTCCCAGGGCCTGACAGTGTGACCCCCACCCCTGCCGACCATTAAATGGGACGAAAAAACCCCAAACCCTCAAAACACTAATCTGCTGCCATATTCTACTGGGGGGTGGGGTGGGGTGGGGAGAACAATGCTGGGGGGTGGGAACAGACCTCCCACTGCCTGCTTTCTGCACACCCGCTGGTGTGTGAGGCCTTGGCCCTACACACCTCTACGGGGAGCCTTTGCACTGTAGCCCCTAGAACAGGGCTCTCACCCAGAGGTGACTGTGCCCGCGGGGGACACAGGATGGTGTCTGGGGATATCTGTGGCCCTCACAACTGGGGGTGTCCTGGCATGGATGGGTGGGGGCCAGGGATGCTGCTCTGTCCCCACAGCGCCCAGGACGTCCCCACAGAGAACGACCTGCCCAGAATGTCAGCAGCACGGGGACGCGGAGGGAGAGACCCCACTCTAGACTCCACAGAAACGTGCAGACAGCACGGACAGAGCACTCTGGACATCAGGGTGAGAAAGCCAAAGGGCAAAAAGTCGAGGCAAGTGCCTCGAGGTGTCCCCAGCAGCTGGGTTGGGGTCACCCCCTGGCCCCCAGAGGGCTCATGCCATAGCGGGGATCTATAAAGAGCCCTGGGTGCCGTGCTGGTGTTTGAACCTTGAGACTAGGCGGACGCAAGACCTCTTTGGCCTGGCCTCTGCCGCCCACCTCCGAAGCTCCAAGCACTGGGTCCCCCCCGCCCTCCGCTCCCCCCGCCTGCGGCTTCTCCAGGGTCACAGTCCCCCTGGCCTGGTGTGGGGCGGGCCGGCCACGTGAGGGCCTCCACTGAGCCTTTGTGCATCCATGACCTTTGGGTGCGGTGGGGGGCAGGAAAACTCTAGCTGGGATTCTGCCAGGTAGACATTTGTTAAGAGAAGCCGCACACCCGCTGGAAAACAGCGTCTCGTGACTCCCTGTCAGCCTGGTCTTTTTGTGCGCGGGCTAAATCGGTCCCCCAGGCAGCTATATTTAGAAAGCGCTGGACACTCAGGAATGAATGAGGTGCCCACAAGCTAGGGGAAAACAGCGCTGCCTTGGGCTGGGAGTGCAGAGCCCAAGAATGAGCCGGCCTGTGGGCGCGGGCAGTGACCAAGGGTGACGATGTGGCTGATGCGGGAGCAGAAGAGAAGGCTCCTCTGTCACCCGGAGGTCACCGGGAGGATGACGGCAGTCATGTGAGAGTGTGTGAGCTGGGAACGGCCGGGCCAGGATGCTGAGCACCCGGGGCTCACGGCACCCCTGCTCTTGGCTTCCGAGCCCTGAGGCAATGCTGTCACCCAGGCCCCGTGATGGGGTAGCATGGATGCCAAGGGGCCGGGGGGCAGGGAGGGGAGAGGGGAGAGGGGAGAGGGGAGAGGGGAGGACAACCCAGGCCTTCCCACCTTGGTTCAGGCAGGTCCTTCTCTTCCTGGGCCCGGACTAACTCCTATATCTCCTGCAAAGCCCTGGGACAGGTCACCCCCTGAGAAGCCCCTGCTTGGCCGTCTGTGCACAACCAGTCTGCACTGAAACACCTCCTCAGGGCATCCGCAGCTCCCTGAACACTCCTTGGCCCTTTATGCATTTCCTGTGTCCTCAGTCACCAATCATAAATTACCACCAATGTGGCAGCTTAGAACCACACACATATATTGTCTGACAGTTCTGGAGTCAGGATTCTAACTCAGGTCTCACTGGGGCTAACACCCGGGCGTGGGCAGGGCCGGCTCTCCCGGGGCCCCAGGGAGCCCCATGTCCCCCTTTTCTGGCTTCCAGAGGCGTCGCGTCCTAGGCCCGCGGCCCCTCATCCTCACGGCCAGCAGCGCGGGGTCTGCCCGTCTCTCTGCCTCTGGCCCTCTGCCTCTCTCTCAGGAGGACCTTGTGAGGACAGTGGGCCCCCCGGGGCACCTGGGGTCACCCCCACCTCGGGGGCATGGGCTTGCTCCCACCTGCAAGGTCCCCTCTGCAATGGAAGGTATCCTTATTCACAGGGACCAAGACGGGGATCTTGGGCACCTCAGCCGCTCTCCACTCTGCAGAAGGGGGACGGCCTGTCCAGGGCACACACCAAGGAGGACAAGCCTCAGAGCTGGGCTGTCGGGGCAGTTCTTTGCTCTGGGGCTCTGAGCTGCTGGCTGACACCACATCCTGGACCGGTCAGTGGTTCCCCAGGGACGTCCCGCCCCACCTCTGATGCTGTTGGAAAGTCCTGGATAAAAGCAGACCCAGAGGGGCTCTTCCTATGGGCTGGCTGTAACTAGGGACGTTTTTCATGTTAGAAACAAAGAACAACAGAATCCAACAGTCAATAATGGGACTGACTAGATAGCTTCAGAGACTTTCCTGCTGTGGGGGGTCCAGAGCCTCAAGTGGGGTCTTGCTGGGGCCACTGCTCCCCGTAGCACCAGGGTCATCTGTGGTCATCATGACTGGATGACTGAAGCGGGGGCGGGGGGGGGGGGGCTCCCGGCATCGAGGGGCAGGGGCCGGGGATGCCGCTCAGCCCCCATGGCGCCAGGGACGCCCCGCACAGAACGCCCTGGCCCGGTGTCCGCTGACGAGGAGACCTTGGTCTAGGGATATTCAATCCCGCAGCTTCCCCGTGAAATCTGTGTGCTGCTTCGGGCCCCAGTGGGTTCGGAGAAGAAGCCCAGCTGCCGGCACCTGCTCCTGGCGCACACCATAAATTCTCAGTGTCCAGGCAGGTCACGACTCCCGAGGGGCCCCAGATGCCCACGTGGTGCAGACAGAAGGGTTTGGGGTCAAATGCCAGGGTGCCTCTCTCTGTACTACGGCAAAACGTCAGGGTGTCTGCACGGAACCTCCGCTCGAGTGCCAACCCACGTGGGTCTGGAGGGAGGTGCGGCCCCCCCACCCCCCCCAAACACAGCAACGGTGCAGAGAAGCCAGAGGCACAGTCCGGGATGCAAGTTTCGGCCAGTGAGGGCAGAGGGGGGGGCTTCTTGAGGCCTTGGCCGAGGTTGGGGGGCTACACGTCCATCTGGGGGTGTGGAGCCACATCAGCCACATGGTGCTAAGTGTGTCCCCTACAAAACCCTCCAGGGAGGGAGAGCAGCCTTGGGCCCCAGTGACCAGCAGGGGAGGGACCTCAGTGCCTGGGTGCCCACGGGTGCCCACGGGTGCCCACGGGTGCCGGCTCTGGGTTTGTGGGAAACCTCTTCTGGGAGTGAGCTAATCTCCACTGCCAGTGGCCTCTGCCCCAAGATGAGGTTTCGATGACCCACGCGGAATTTCTAACAATGAGATCGAGTGTCTGGTTCTGCTCACGCTGACATCCCCTTTCTCAACCGTCCAAATTCCATTACGCCTTTTCTTGTTACTGCAGGAAGGCAGCCAAGCCCGGCGCTGCCCGGGGGGTGTGAGTCTCCTGTGACCCTCACCGCCTCGGTGCCCTGGCTCTCAGAGCCTCTGCAGGACCTCGGAGAGACGGCACACGGGAAGCGGGGTGCACACACAGAACGCGCGGGGGGGTATCTCGCGGAATCCGGACAGGACTTCCGCAGGGCAGCCCGCGCGTTCTCTGGTGGAGCCTCTCCGACTTCTGTCCCTGCATCTGAGATCCTCCTTGCTGGTGTGGCACGTAGCTGACAGGCAGCAGGGACCCCGTGCACAGCCCACAGCTGCCAGGACGCGAACTCTGCCGATGCCCCAAGGGGGCTCAGGGGCAGGGTCTCCCCCCCCCCCCCCCAAGCCCCTGGGGCAGGATGCAGCCTGGCTGGCACCTGGATGGTGGCCTGCGGGACCCTGAGCAGAGGACCCAGTTAGGCTGTGCACAGATTCCTGACCCACAGAGACTGTGAGACAATAGATGGGTGGAGTCTGGGGCCATCTGTCACACAGCATCACTGGCACAGCAGAGGAGCGTGACCAGAGACAGAAGCCCGGCCTGGAGGAGGGGGAGGGGGAGCAGCCTGATGTGGCCACCAGGACGCTCCCCCACTTTATCCTACAACGTCATGTCAACTGGCCCTTCCACTCCTGAATGAACCTACTGACTGTAAAAATAACTTAGAGGAAATAGAAAAAAATAACGCAAAATAACAACGTCTTGCTCCCGACCCCGAAATCCTTGACTGAAATGACTGCTCTCGGCAGATACAGCTGTGTGTCTGGTTTTGGGGAGCAAACCCCGGGCCACGCGTCTCAGGCGCCTGCTCCCCAGCACGGGCTCCGGAGGTGGAGCTACGCCAGCGAATACAGAGATTTGCTTATAAATTGATTTCAGGCTAAAGAACCACCTCCTACGGAACGTGCTCTGGTGCGTTTCAGAAGGAACTTGCCGGGACACCGGTGGACTTTCTGTGACCATTGGAGGTGCCCAGGGGTCCGGGACTCCCCGCTCCCCCTGGACGGCACACTGGCCACAGTCCTGCCTCCTCCCCTGCTCCACGTGCCTGGTGGGGGGGTCTCACTTGCACCCAGCTGGGTCCCACGCCGGCACCGGGAGGGACACGGTCTCCTTCACGCCTGCCACCCCGAGGCAGAGACCAGGCAGAGCCGGATCTCATTCTGTGACCGAGCGCTTAGGCCCTGCCGTTCCAAGAGTTTGGGAAGGGCCTGTCCCCGTCCCCTGGATGTATGCACGAGACGCTGGAACAGAAGGAAGACGACGACCTGACCGCGACACCCCCGCCCCCGGCCATGGCACGCTGGGCTCCTCCTCCTCTCTCGCCCGCCCCACTTCTTTCTAGCAGCTTCACAGCGAGGTCAGTTGGGAAACCACAGCACTCACCATTTGAAGTACGTGATTGTCAGGTTCAACGTGTGCACGTCTGACAAAACATATACATCGTGTGACACGCGTTTCAACCATTTAAAAAGTTTTATTGTATTATATTGTTAAAGTTCACTTATTTACGTAACGAGAAAGAGAAAGCAAATAAATGGGGGAGGGTGGGCAGAGAGAAAGAGAGAGAATCGGGGCTCAAACCCACGAATCGTGAGATCGTAACCTGAGCCCTGAGCCGAAGCTGAGAGTTGGATGCTTAACCCACTGAGCCACCCTTAACCATTTTTTAAAATTAAGTAGGCCCCATGACCAATGTGGGCCTTGAACTTACAATGCTGAGATCATGAATCGCATGCTCTATGACTGAGCCACCTAGGCGCCCCTCGTTTTAACCATTTTTAAGCATGCAGTTCAGTGGTATCTTCACATTATCGTGCAACCACCACACTCTATCTAGTTCCAGAACATCCCATCACCCTCAAAAGAAACCCCTTCCCCCTTAGCATTTACCCCTCCCCCTCCCCCAATCCCAGCCCCCACGAGCCCCCTTCCTCTATGGATGAACCTGTTCTGGACGTTTCACCCACGCGGACTCAAACCCCGTGTGGCCTCTCGTGTCTGGTTCCCTCCCTGAGCGTGGTGTGTTTGGGGTCTGTCCCCAGGGCGGCGGGTATGGGCGCTTCCCCCCCTGCTCGCAGCCGACGGACGTGTGCGTGTGCAGACTGACCATGTTTCGTTCACCTGTTCATGTGCCGATCAACCTCTGGGCTGTCTGCACCTCGTGGCTGCCGTGGACACGTGTTTACGAGCGTCTGCCCGGGCGCCTGGCTGCCCCTCAGCTTTCCTTGTCACCACCTCCCCAGCGGCCGCCCTGTCCTGCTTTCCCAGGGAGCGTGGCGATCGATGGCCCCGGGGCTCTGAGGGGCCGTCCAGCTGCACAAGTGGCCCCAGCCTGGGAGACCTGGGGTGACTCATTTTCCACGTCGGCTTGTCTGGGCCACGGGCCGTCCCGGTGTGTGTGGTCCAGCATTATTCTAGATGTTTCTGTAAGGCTGTTTCTGGATGAGACTGACATTGAAATAAATAGACTTTGTTAAGAGGACGATCGCGGATCCACGAGCTGACTCTACACCTTAAGGAACGAGAAGTGGCAAGAGACCCCGGGGCCGGCGGAGGAAGGAAATGACAAACACACAGCGGAGGTAAATGAAAAAATGAAACAGAGACTAAAAAACCGCAGGAGAGTCAACGAAACCAAAAGCCGGTTCTCTGAAGAGATGGACAAGAGCTGGCAACCAGCCCGCCGGATGGACCCGGAGTCGAGCAGAGAAGGCGCACGTCGTGGGAACGAGAGTGGCCAGAGGGCTGGGTGGCGGGGCTGGGGGGTGCGGGGCACCAAGGACCACGAACGCAGCACAGGCCCCGGCCGAGCCGGGTGGACAGGCTTCCTGGACGCACACACGCGCCCGCCCTGCGACGGCCAAAGCAGCCGCTCACACCTGCCAGAGACCTGCCCCAGGGCCGGAATCCTGCCTCTTCAGATCTACGGCCACGTTTAATCTCTGCAACATTCTTGGGAAGTTGGAGGATGTTGTTTCCGTGGCGGAGATGAAAGGAATCCGCCAAATGTGACAGAGCCGGTTAGGGGCGGACCTGGGGTGTGCACTCGGGTTTCCTGGCCCCGAGCCCGGAGCCCTGTCCACGGTGACCGAGGCCCAGTGTGTCACGTGCACATGAAGCACTGTGGCTTGCTTGTTCCTTTTGCTAAAAAACAACAGATTCCAAACCCATGAAGTAAGAATGAATGCGCTGTACCTTTTCCAGTTTTTCCAAAGACACCACTTTACTCGGTTTGAAGCGGGGGAGACAGAGGGAGAGGGAGCGGGTGCCGTAGTGGTCGCTTGGCCACCTCCAGCTTTTCTCGGGGAAATACGGCGCGGTCGCCGAAAACGTGGTGGGCGAACGGGAATCGGCCACGTCCTCCGGAGAAAGCGGGGTCTTCTGGAGAGTCCGCTTCACTCTTCATAGCCGATCCAGTCGGGAGAGAGAACTGTGTTTCTCTGCAGCTTGGACACTCCCCGTTCTGGAACACGACGGTCCGGTCCGTCGGACACACCAGTGTCAGGAAAACAAAACATTCAGGAACTGAGCCTTGAGATGTAAGCCTCAGTGTTTTTCCACGTCTGGTTTTCTACTTTGCCGGAAGCCCCGTGCCGGGATGAAAAAGGGGGAGGTGGAAAGTGCAGGCTCCGGGCAAACCAATGAACCTCGGGCGGAGGAGGTGACAGGTATACGGGCACAGGAAGCCGAGGGATCTGAGGCTGGCCGCCGAGGGCCAGGGGGTCAACAGGAAGGGGAGGAAGTCCCGAGACCAGACCGGGGTGGGCCCGGGCACTTTGAAGCTGTTGTTTTCCAGGGGACGGGACCCCTGCACCAGGCGGAACCCTGGACAGGGCTGAATCTCTCTGATACTGCGTGCACATGGTGTGACGGCCGCTGGGGGCCACCGGGTCCAGCTGGCAGGGTGGCCCTGAGACTGAGACCCTGAGTGCCAGCCTACACCCCGTGCCACACCAGCTGCCCGAGGGAGCACCAGGGCCACGAGGGAGAGGCGAGTGGGGACCCTGTCCCGTCCAGCTGCATCTCCGTGGACGTGGCCTCCTTTGTGCAGCCGAGGAAGCCCCAGGCTACGGAGGCCAGGGGGACACCTGCAGCTGCCGGGGACCGCCCCCACACTTTGAAAAGCCGGCAGCTAGACTCAAGTTTGGAGTTGGGGGAGTGGTGCTGGTCCTTGGGGCTGATTCTGCCGTGGGCCTGCCTCGCAGGGTCAACAGAAGCCGCTGCCCCTGGGCCGGCACAGGCTGTGTCCCTCTGGCTCCCAAGCTCTCCGGTGCCCCTCTTCCTCTGCAAACATTATTAGCTCTTTCCACAAACCAACAGGGTTTTTTTCCACTTACACAAAGGGTCGTGTCACTGCTGCCACTCCTGGGCCACATGGGCCTGTGTCAGCCGCTCTGTACCCCAGGGGGGCAGGCATCACAGTCCACAGCCGTAGGGGGTAGGGGGCGGGGCCGGACGGTAGGGGGCGGGGCCGGACGTTGGGTGGAAACCTCCTAGCCCACTGCCTGCGGGGGGAGGTCCGGCCAAGGCTCCGGGAGGCTCCAGGGTCTCAGGTGTAGGAAGGAGGCAAGTGGGGGGTTCTCTCTAAAGCAGGTCTCTCCCAGGGCACTGGGGACACCAGTGCGGGCAGTTCTCTGGGGGTGTCCTGAGCACCATCCCTGGCCCCCAGACACTCCACACCAGGAGCCCCGCTAGAGGTGAAACCACCAAAAATGTCCCCAGACATCCCCAATGTCCCCTGGGGGGCAGAATCTCCCCCCGGTGAGACCCCCTGGGTTAAGGGGCTCCACCGACCCTCAGGAGAACCCCCCGAGTGTTCCGTAAGCATCTGACTATTGCCGTCCTGGGAGGCTGCACACAGAGAAATACACACACTGGGCGGAGGGAGAGAGGGAGTGACTCACAGACACAGGGACCACCCTGGTTTGTACCTTCTGACCCCTGGGGGTTTACTCTGCTCTCTTGTGTGGGTAAGACTGGACTCAATATTTTTCCCTAAATAATTAATGCAGAGTTTCTCCCCCTTGGCACAGACATGGGAGCCCGGTCACTCTCTGAGGGCGTCCTGGGCACTGTGAGGGCTGAGCAGCATCCCCAGCCCCAGCCCCTCGATGCCAAGAGCCTCCAACTTTGTCATGACCACAGATGTCCCCAGTTATGGCCCATGACCCTTGGGGGCAGAACTAGCCTTAAGGGAGGGCTGGGTGAGAGCCACCAGAAAACACAGCACCGAGTGGGGAGACAGAGCAGGGTGGGGGGTGGGAGACTGCTGGTGAAGTCTCCCCGCTTCGGGCCCCCTCCCTGCTGCCTGGGCAACTCTGAGCATCCTGTGCTGAGGGCCGCCGGCTGGGATGCAGTCATGGCTCACAGTTTGCAGGTTCCTTGTTCTCAAATTTGCCCACTCACTAAACCCCAATCGATTCTCGGTGGGGGGGGTGCATTTCTCAGTCATCCTCAGACATGTGCAGAGCAGTGAAACATCTGTCACTGACCCACGTTCCCAGCTGCAGTGGGACGAGGCGCTCAGCTCCGGCTGTAACCAGAGGGCCTTCTCAATACCGAGGGCCGCGGCATTCGCACTTTGCGCTTTCGGTGGCCGCGTGAGTCTGTCCAGGTGCACGGCGGCCGTGCTGGCAGGTGCTCCCGGCCGCGACACGCCTCACGGAGAAAGTACACGTGTCAGACAAGCCTCGTTCGGCAGTTCCTGCGCCGTTGGCTGTGAGCGCGACGTTAACGAGTCAGCTGTGTATCGAAGTGTCTTTAAACGGAAGCCCGTGTGACACGAGGTTATGACTTGATCGGCTGACCGCGATGTGACCAGAGGCTCCAGGAACCTGACCCAGCGTGTCCCCAGGAGCCGCGCCTGCTGCCCACTAATTCTGTGTCTGTAGTGACCTCGCAGAACAGAACCACACAGCAGGAACCCACCATACGTATGCATATAAATATAGAAACATGAAGATATATAATTGCCCATCATTAGATGCCTGGGTTGTTTCTGTTTTTCTCCTCTTTGCCATGAAAATCTATTCACGTAAAACGAATATCCATTCACACGATGTCTGTGTATGCCTCTCTTTTTTTCCCCTAAAGATAAATTCCTAAGTGTAAATCCTGAGTTCAAAGGTACGGGGGGCTTAATGCAGCTACGCCTTCAAAAAGGCTGCAGAAAGGTCCCATCAGGGTGAGGGGGGCACTCATGCAATTAGCCATCACCCCACAACACGGCCAGTGAGCTACGGGTCTCGGATTCCGTCACCCTGTGTTTTCCCACACCCTCTTGTTCAAGTATAAAACGCTAACACACGTACAGATGAGCAAACAGATATCACTCATTACAGCTGTGTGCATTTAAATGTGACACGGGTGTCACCAACACCTGCCTCAAGACGACAACATTTTCAGGGCCTCCTCCCAGAGTGTGTCACTACCCTCTTTTCCATTATTAGGACATTTTTCATTATTATTAGCCTGATTCTCGCTCCTGAAGACAGAAAAGAGGGTAGATTCTGACTTCAGGGAGAGATGCTTAAGTGAGACGAACTGCCTAGAAGATTCTAGAAGGTTCTAGAAGACAGCCGGCCAGGATCTGCTCAGAAGCTTTGAGAGGTCAGTCTGTTTGGCCTGAGGGGCAGTGGGGGTGGGGGTGGAGTAAGTTCCAGCCATGGCTCCAGGCGTTTGTCTGGACACCTGCCGGCTGGCTCTGTGAACCTGGAGGCCTTGCCTGAAACATGGGGACCCCCGGCATCGCTCTGCGGTCTCTGTGAGGACGAAAAGGGCAAGTGCGGTGCTCAGGGCGCTTCCCCACAGCAACGGCGATAAGGATAATGTAACGCAGATCGTGTAGGACAGAAGCCACGTGGAAGCAAATCCAAATTATTGCCAGCAGGAGCGGTGGCTCCTGGGGTCGGGGCCGACTCGGGCTGCGGTTGAGGCGCCGCAGCATCCTCGGTCCCTCCCCCAGATCTCATCCTCACGGCATGCACGTCAGAGCCTCCACGGGGGAAGCGGCTGGACGGGGGCCACGTGGGGTTATGGGGGCACGGCATGGCTCCGGGGGGAAGCTTACTGTCCCTTCTTTCTCCTCCGCTCCCAAGAAAGGTGTGAGGACTGCTTCTGCAGAGCAAGCGGGGCCCCTGACGGTGCTGGAGACACCTGCTGCCTGCGGCTCGCCTGTTCAGGGCAAGGAAGAGTCCAGAAGGCTTGGCTAATTGACTCTGTGCTTTTTCATTAGTAAGGCCCTTCTTTATATGCAGGAGTGGGTGGAGACTTTCACATGCCAGTGTGTGTGTGTGTGTGTGTGTGTGTGTGTGTGCACGTGCGTGTGTGTTAGTGTGTATGCACATGTGTGCGTGCGCATGTGTGGAGGGGTCGCTGGGTCGGGGGGATCTCACCTGGGGGGTTCCTGCCCCCAGACACACTGGGCAGTGTCTGGGGATGGCTGTGTCTGTCACACCCGGGTAGTCCTGGCACCAAGCGGGTGGGGCCCGGCCTGGTGTCTGCAGTGCCAGGGACACAGGTCTAGATCACCTTGCAGGCATTGATGCAATCACACACAGAGACCCCCCCCCCCCGCCCCCCGGCTCCTGCTCTGCGGCTTTGCCTCTGGGTCCCCCTGCCCCACACCGGGGCTCTCCTAGAAGGACGACAAACAGACCGTCTACTCTTTTTCTTGGTTGGTCTCAGAAATGCCGAGAAAACCACCCAGCACAGGAAGCTGCCCAGGCAGTGAAACGAACGGGAACTGTGTCTTTCTGACTGTGACTGGCCCTTCTGGGGAGCCGCCGGGCAATCCCCTCCCTGGGCACCTCTCTTGGAAGTTTCTCTGTGCTCTGTTTCTTGGAACGAAACTGGGCTGGCAGCTACCACTCGTGCCCTCTGCCCGCTTGGGGCCTTGCAATAAAATCCAGCAGATTCAGACGGTTCGCATCCAAGCCTGACCGTGAAGCACCATAAAACCCCAGAGCAGCTGTCCCTGTGCCCTTGGCCTGTCCTCCGCCGGAAAGCAGGGTCCCAAGCTGTCACCACTTCAGGGAGACACATCCATGGCTCATTCTTTTTTTTTCTTTTTTTCTTTTTGAAACATGACTGATAAATAAACATCACTTATGTTCAGTTGAAAGTTATCCTTACTTTCGGTATCTATGACAGGGTCCCCCCACCCTGCACTGGTGACATCAGGCTGAGTCACTCCCTGGGGGCTGTCCCAGGTGCTATGGGGGCTGAGCAGCATCCCTGGCCCCCACCCTTTATGCCAAGAGCATGGAGTCGTGAGGGCCACAGATGTCCCCAGACACGGCCCACCGTGTCGCTCCCACCCCCTTTCCACTGAGAACCACACTCTAGGATTACTGAGTTAATCCCCCACTGTCTTCGTTTTAAGGAGGCATTTTTTTTTTAACATAACTGCCAACTTACTTTTTAAAAATTTGTTTGCATTGGCATAATAGGCATAGAGCACCTGTAAGTTTAAGGTACAAAGTGTTGACTTGATATCCTTTCCTCCTGCAACATCATCACCAAGGTGACTGTCAGTGGATTCCAGCATTTCAACTCCCCCCCCCCCCCCCCCGCCCCCACCACTTCCCTGGCCCAAGAAGGACCAGAGGCATTCATGCAGGTACAGAACAGAAACACGTCACAGGACAAGTAATGAGGCATCAGAGGTGGTGTGGGGGGCGGGGAGGGGTGATCCCCCAAAGAAACCATGGGACGGGTCGCAAAGTGGGGAGGGTGGTTCTGTGCGGGACAGTTCCGGGTTCATCTTGAGGGACAACAAGGTCTGCTGTGGCAATGGGGTGGACACCGTCGCCCAGATTCACGTTCTCCCGGATACTCACCACGTGGCCTCATCTGGAGAAAGGGTCTTTGCAGATGTGAGATGTCAAGGACCCTGGGGTGAGGTCATCCTGAATGGAAGGCGGGCCTCAAATCTGACAGCTGGTGTCCCCTCAGAGAGGGGAGGGGGGTTGGCTCTCAGACACACAGGCAGAGGCCATGGGACCACAGAGACAGGCACTGGGGGGATGTCTGGAGCCCCGAGAAGCTGGAGGAGGCAGGATGGACCCTTGGAAGGGAGCAAGGTTCTGTGAAAGCCCGGATTTGGGACTTGTGGCCTTCAGATTGTGAGAGTATAAATTTCTGTCCTAAGCCACCAAGTTTTGGGTCATCGGTTACAGCTGCCCCGGGGGGGGGGGGGCAGGGGAAGAATTGGCTGCAGGTGCATCTCTCTGTAGTTGTGACATGCCAGGACCTCAGGTGAGAAGGGTCCCCCTCTCCCTGTTGGACTGGCAGACTCAGGACACTTGGGGAAATGCAGAAAACGCCCATCTCCACCCCCCCTGCCCCAGCAGGTGCTCCTACCTCTGTGCGGTTTGCATGGGAGGAAGGGTCTATTGGTTCCTTCCATCCAGGGCGAAATCCAAGGGCAGTATAGACATCTGGGACTAGGAACCAGCCAGCACAAGGCTCCCACAAGCCTCGGAATCACCCGGGGGCTTCAAGATACACAGACACTGCATCCTGCCCCACAGAACGTGATGTAGTCGGTATGGATGTGTCCCGCATGACTCCCCAGGGCAGCCGAGGTCGGGGACCCCCGAGTGAGGCCAGTGCAGTGTCCCACAGGAAAGTGAGGCCTGGGAGTCTGACGTGTTCTGTGCTCCCGGATGGTGAGGGTGGGGAACACATGCAAAGGTTTAATGATAGTAAGAAACAGAAGTAATGAAATAAAAAACCAAATTCCTGCCCTAAGGGAACTTTCTGTGTGTCTGTGTGTGGGGATTTTAAAGATACACAAACAGGTGATTACAGTGTGTGAATAAAGTGCTAAGTTATAAATATACTTTTTTTTTCTGCAAAAGGCCAGAGAGTAAATAGTTTTGGTTTTGGGTGACACATGGTCTCTGTTGCAATGATTCAACTCAGTTGCCACCATAAACAACATGTAATGGGTGTGCTGTGCACCAATAAAACTTTATTTGCAATGACAGGCAGAGGGCCAGATTTGATTTCCTGGCTGTAGTTTGCAGAACCCTGACCCAGAGGGATGAACAGACCCTGAGGTGAAGGAACAGCAGCTCCTTATGGGTTTGCTATCTCTTCTAGAAATTCCATTCCTAGGTATCCACCCAGGAGAAATTTAAACATGTGTCCACACAAAAACGAATGCACGAATGTCCACAGCAGGATTATCCGTAATAGGCAAAACACAGAAACAACCTAGATGTCTACCAACAGTGAATGAATACACACACATACACACACACATACAGTGCAATGTCATTCGGCCGCGAGCAGGAGCGAGGCGCCCACACCCGCTGCCCTGTGGACGGACCCTGAACACACGATGCTCAGGGAGGGAACCAGACACGAGAGGCCACATGGGTGTGAGTCCACGTGTGTGAAACGTCCAGAACGGGCCCATCCATAGATGGGAAGGGGGCTCGTGGGTGCTGGGGGCTGGGGGGGGGGGAGGAGTGGAATATAGGGTTATTTCGGGGGTGATGAAACTATTCTGGAATCAAATAATGGTGTGATATAATTGCACAACCTTGTGAATGGGCCAAAAACACTGAACTGCATACTTTAAATGGGTGAATTTCATGGCACGTGCGTGATATCTCAATTATTTTTATTTTTTATTATTATTTTTTTTACACAAAAGGAGCTAAGTAGGGAGTAGGCCTCCTGGAGCGGACCGTGTCCGTGCACAGAGCTCAAGGGTGGAGCTGGAGACCCAGGGAGGCCCATGTGTAGGCAGTACTGAAGTTCAGGCCAGGATGCGGGTAGATGGGGGGCCTGGGGGTGAAGCCAGGCAAGTGTGGAAAATGGACTCTGCTGTGAGGAGAACTGGGCCTCTCACTGGGGCAGAAGGAAGTTTCCACGCAGGCAGTGATGTGTCCGGGGTGGAAAGGACGAGGGCGGGGCCTCATTTTGACTTTGGAGGTCCGTCTCCATGAAAAAACGCTAAACCTGCTTTATGACCTTGCTGGCGCGAAGATAAACGCGATCCTGTCTGGAGTGTTACATTCGCGGCTTTCTTCTGATTTAAAAGGAAACTGAAGTAACCTGTGGGCTTCAGGGATAGGCGGAGCTGCAGACCAGGTGGGACAAGGAACCTGAGTGGCTGAGGGTGTGGGGCAGGGATTGAGGATGTTCCGAGGTTCAGGGGGGCTCCCTCTGTACCCCAACCAAAGAGCAGGACCCGAGACTGGGTAAATGGGTCTCTCTCAAGCAGCCAGCAAGGCCGAGGCCCAGACACGTCACTGCAACCAGAGAAGCAAAGCCTGCCTGTAAGCACAGAGACGCCTTCTCCGGCGGAGGCCTCTGGGGCTTGGAGTCCGGCGTCTGAGTGAACCGTGGGGCCTCCGCAGCAACCAGCCCCACGGATAGCCTGACCTTGGCTTCCGGCCCTGGGTGCAGGGAGGGAATAAAGGTCTGTTGTTATAGCCCTTGGGGTGGGGTACTTTGTTCCAGCCACCCGAGGACACTCACAGACACCCCTGGGTGTTGGCGTGGTCTGATTCTGAGACAGGGGGGCCAGAATTTGGGCCACGGTGACCCCCAGCCACTTGCTTCCTGACGTCAAGGCTGAGGACTGAATAGAAACTACAGAGCAGGGTTGGCACGTTTCTCCTGTAAAGTGGCTGGCGGTCGAGTCACGTCACAGCCGCTCACTCGGCCCCTGCCGCAGGAAGGCAGCCGTGGGCGACGTGAAAATGAACGGGTGTGGCCGTGTGCCAATAAAACTTTATTTACAAAACTCGCTGCGCAGGCCACACTTTGCAACCCTGGTCTGGAGGTTCCACGACCCAGTTATGTGTTGGCTGTAATCATTGGGGTGCGTTTCCCTAAAATACAATTGGGATGCTGTTCAGATGTGCAGGCGTGAAGGAAGGGCGTTCTCAGCTTGCAAGGACTTGGGAAATGAGCATTTACAAAGCCTTTCTGGAAAATGTCCTTCACGATGCAATCCAGGCATCCGAAGACACATTTACACACACAGACACACACACATACTGTGTGTGCACACGTGCATACATAGACATATACTTACACACAATTACACACTACACATAATTATATATACACAAATACACACGTACACATAGTGCATGCATACGGGCATGCTAACGTGTACATACTTACACACACACAGACACAACTCATCAATGGGAGAACCCACGGTATGAAAGGCCTAGTGGAATCCAGGAAACCGAATGAAGTCTGTCTAAGTGGGGGGGTAATAATGGCTCATATTTGTCCTAATTCTTGAAGGAAAAGTACAGGAAGTGATGTACGATCTGTAGTTGTACTAGACCCCTGCTGACATCTGGGGTGTCCCGGGTGCTGGGGGAGCTGCACGGCCTCCCTGGCCATCGCCACCCCGTGTGACGGCGTCCCACACACCTGGGGGCAGATCACCCCCCGTTGGGAACAGGGCACCCGGAGCAGTGTCTGAGGGGGTCATGCAGAAACTGAGTGGGCCTCAGGTCGGGACAGATGCGTCCCTTCAGAGCCACATGTGGGCGGCCCACGTGTGCCTGGAGCTCACACAGTGGGTTTCCTGGCACCTGTCAGAACGCAGGGGCAGCAAAGGACCTGGACCCATGGAGAGAGACGGCCCCTGAGACAAGCCTCGGCGGCACATGGAATGTACTAGAAGGTTTTCTAGGAATAAATGACACCCTGACCCCAGTAGGAAAACGGCAGAAGCAGGGAACAAACAATTCGCGCACAAAAGAAACCCAAACACGTAGAGATGTTCAGCTTTAACAAACACCAGGGAAGTGGTTCACGGCTGATGCCTGTCTGGCCCTCAGACCGCTGAGGCTCTAAGACCACCGCACCAGCGTGGGCCTCCCTCGTGGGGGCCTCTCCTGCACCGGGAGCCGAGGGCCAGGTGGCCAGGCGTCGGAAGGAAACCTGGAGCGGGTCGGAGCCGGCTCGGACCTGCCCACGGACACTTGGTCAGAGCCCATTCCGTCCACAGCACAGGACAACCACCTTGATGGCCTGGGGTCCGCCAAGTAGAAGGGTGGGCCGGGGGCGTGCCGTCAACTTCCTGCTCCCAGGGCCCCCAGACTCCCTGGATCCGCGGGGGGCTTCCCTGGTCCCGGGGACATCCCGGCCAGAGCCCTCTTTCCTGCTCAGCCGCCGGGCGCGTGTGGGGTCCGGGGTGTGCGGGCCTCGGGCCCCGTATCTCACTGGCAGGGGCTGTCCCTCCGTGCAGGAGGAGCTCTGGGTGAGCCCCCCGGTGGGGGACCCTGACACAGGACCCCAGACCAGGGCCTCCTCAAGCAGCCACTTCTTCTCACATCCTGGAGGGCAGACTCCAGGTCAAGCCCTCTCTGGCTTCCTTCTCTGGCCCGGGGAGGTCGGGCTGTCCTGGGGCCGTTTGGGTCAAAGACTGCCCTTGCCCCCTGCGCTGTCTCTGCTCCTTTGTCCTACGTCAGCTGACACGACTTACGGGTGTGTTTCTGGACTCTGTCCGCGCTCTCGGAGAGCGCCCCCGCCTGCGCCTTCCGCCCTCCACCACCCTCACTCCCCCCGAGGCTCCAGGCAGGCCCCCCTCGCTCGTGCCCACGGCCCCCTGTCTTCTCTCCTCCGTGTGTCTGTGTCCAAACTGACCTCTTCTCACAAGAACGCCGGTCTCTGGGTTTGGGGCCTCCCTCATCTCCAGCCTTAAGTTACATCTGCAAAGACCCTATATTCAAGCAGTCACGATCTGAGGTTCCTGGCGGACGGGAGGTTTTCGAGGACACCATTCAACCCATTACATGCTCCGCGCCTGTCGTTTGTGGGGAGGGTGAGCGATGCCCCCGGACGATCCCTGGGGGCCCCCGTCTGTGCTCCAGGGTCAGACGGTGGATGTGGGGGAGCCCCTTACGGGTCCACCTGCTACAACTTTGCTGCCTGCTCCCTGGAAGCTTCTGGTAAGAGAAGGCCCTTCCGGTGGGTGCCCTGAGCTCACGGAACGGGTGGGAAGACGCCCCCCACGTGACCCTTGCTTCCTTCCTGCCCACCCTCCATGGGCGATGCAGCAGCAAAGTCCAGAGAGCGGGTGTCCCCCAGTGTCCCTGCCGCTCAGCACGGCCTCTTGAATACCTCCAGTGCTGGGGAGCTCAGTCCCTTCCTGAACAACCGCTCAAGCCCTCGCAACGCACTGGCGGGGACGGAGGCCAAGCCTTGACGCACGCTGCCGGCGGGGGTTCCGAAACAGCTTTACTGAGATAAAGCCCACACACCTTACACCTCACCTGTCTGAAGTGCACGGTCCAGTATTTCCATGACCCCACAAAGAAACCTCGTACCCTCAGCCGTCAGCCCCTCACCTCCCCTCCTCCCCCAGGCCCTGCGGACCCCTGATCCACTTTCTGGTCGTTTCTGCAGGCAGGGCTTTAAGCTGGCACCACTCCTGTCCGTCACACGGCCTGGCAACAAATACAGAAGCTACTCTTTCCGACACTATCCTGCGAGACTACAACGCAGCTGTGCGGAGCAAGGGGGACCCCCGCGGTCGGGGTGACGGTTCCCGGAAGGGCGCAGGTGCTCACAGGGGACGGGCCTCCTGGGTTTAATGGACATCTTTCCCATCACAGCTCTCAGCAGCTGGTTCCCACCGGGTTTCTGCACAGATGGCGGAGGCCAGGCTAATCGGAGGGAAACAACACTGGGAAGACACAGCCCCTCCCCTCCCCTCTGTGTGTCCTTGGAGAACCATCCACACGTGACACGGATGCCCCCCTCCCGGGGTTCTGTGTCTGGAGAAGCTGGAGAGCAGGGCACGGGAGTGGCAGACCACGGTGGCAGAGGCCAGCGCTGAAGGGGCCACGGCTTGAGCTCTGCAACCCAGGAGAGGGGACGTCTCCTTTGCACCCCTGAGCCTGGAGGCCAGCCAGCAGCCGTCGCCTGTGCTGGGTGGAGTCCGGGCAAAACCCACCGCCCTCTCCCGTCTCCTGTACCCGTACCCGCCCTGCCGCCCTGCCTGAAGCCAGCCAGCACGGGGCTGTGGACATTTCTCGGTGCACGCTGAGCTGCAGCGTGGGTGAGACTTTTTCTCCCAGAAAGCCCACTTTTTTGATTTAATTTAAAACTGTTAAATTCTGGTAAAATGCACGTAACACAAAATTCACCATCGTAACCACGTTGAGTGCACGGCTCAGTGGCACCGAGCACACTCCACGCCATCGTGCAGCCGCCCCCACCATCCGTCTCTAGAACTTTCCATCTCCGCAAACCCAGACCCTGTCCCCACGAAGCACGACTCCCCGCCCCCTGCCATCCACTCTGTCTCTGCGGACGGGACTCCTCTAGGGGGTCACGCGGGACGCGTCCTTCTGTGCCCGGCTCCTGTCACTGCGCAGCGTCCTCCGGTCTGTCCACACGGCGGCAGGCGGCAGGACGCCCTCACTTTCCGAGTCTGGACGAGACTCCGGCGTGTGGATGGACGCGCTGTGTTTACGCTTCGTCTGTCGACAGACGTGCTTTGCAGCTACCGTGAATCGCACCGCTGTGAACGCGGGTGTGCAGGCGTCCCCTCGAGGGCCTGCTTTCAGTTCTTCTGGGTGTAAACCTGCAAATGAGGTTGCTGGATCCCACCTGCTTGAGGAAGACCCGTGCTCCCCGCGGGCTGTCCTCCGCAGCCGCCCCGTCCCCCGTTCCCGCCCGCCGTGCACGACGCCTTCGGCTTCTCGGTGCCACACCTGCTCTGAGCCACATTCTAAGCCGAAGCGCGGGGTCCTCATCTGTCAGATGGGCTCATGGCTCCCCCAAAGGCCTGAGACCCCCCCGAAAGACGGCGTGTGTCGGGCTTTGCTTTGCTCCCGGGGGAAAGGTCGTCCCTGGGCGGTTGGGAGCCAGGGAAGAGGTCCTGGTTTTATTTTGTCGTGTGTGTGGGGGTGGGTGTGTGTCTGGGCCCTCCTTGAGGACGGATCTAGAAAGCCACCAGGGGATGAGCAAACCAGGACAGCCCCACGCACAGGCACGCACACTCAGGCACGCGGATGCGTGTTCCCAGAGCAGGGGCCGCGCCAGGCGGCCCCGGGTGGCGTGCAGGCATGTAGCCCAGGCCGGCCGGGCGGCCAACAGTAAAACCGACGTGCCTGGCCAGTTCCAGCTGTGCGCTCCGTGCAGCCTGCGTGTGGGGTGCTGGGAGTCTGCAGGGGCTGCGGGCCGCTCCTTCCTGCAGGGCAGCGGTGGCTCCCGGACCCGTGCAAGCCTGGCGGGGCGAGGCCGCCGGCTCGGGAGGGACACAGGCCAGAAGTGGCTGCTGCCAGTCGTCACGCACCTGGAAAACGGGAGCCTGGCGACGCGTCTGTTCCGAGCTCATACACTCCTGTCACCTGGGCCCCGGGGTGTGCAACACTCTGTGTCCTCGGGCACGCAGGCTGGGCCCTGGTCGGCGGGTGTGCTTTCCATGCTGTGTCACGAATCACCACATACGTGGTGGCTTCCAACACCACCCATTTAGTGTTTCAGTTCTGGTGGCCAGGAGGGGGGACACAGCCGGGCGGGGTCCCTGCCCCAAGGCCCCCTAGTGCCGGCCGGGGCTGCTTTCTCGCCAGAAACCCCACAGAGGACGGCCTGTCTCTGCTGCCTCCGCTGGCTGGCACAATCTGCCTCCCCGTGACTGCAGGAGTGGGGTCCCTGCCTTCTTGCTGGCTGTTGGCTGGGGTCATGCTCAGCACCCAGAGACCGCCCCGGGGCTCTGGCCATGGCCCCTCCAGGATGCCCTCATAACGTGGCAGCTTTCCCGGTCACGGCCAGCAAGGGAGACCGTGACTGAGAGGCTGCGAGTGACCTAAGAGTCTTACGTGACCGAACCTGCTTACGGCGACGTCTGTCTCCTTTACCACACTCCCCTGGGTGGAAGCGACCTTGCCCACATGGAGCGAGGGGAGACTGCACAGGCATGGTGCCCGAGGGGAGGGTGCTGGTCACGGAATAAGGTGTGCAGAGTGCCTGAGACCATCTCCCGGGGCCCTGAGGAGGGAGGTGCCCGAGGTGCTGGGCTCCGAGAGGGGAGACACCCGCCGGTGGTCCCTCAACTGGGAGGCAGCCTGGGCTGCTATGTGCATGATGGGTACATATGACTTACGTGTGGCGTGCGCACAGATTGCGTTTACGTACACGTAAGTCAGATATTATATACACTACGCGGTTATTTTATGAATAAACCTATGAAGCAAAGCAGACCTTTCCTACAGGAGGCGTCACGATGTCCGCGTGCAGAGAGGGGAGTTTCAGCGGTGAGGCTCCGAGATGTGCCAGAACGTGCTGGAGCCGGGCCGGGCCCTCGGAGAAGTGCCGTGGAGCCCGAGCACAGCGGGGAGCCCCCCACGCCCCTGCACGTGCCCCACACTTGACTTTATAAAGCTGTGTGTGGTTTTTTTCTATTTGAATCTCTTCCGGACTCTTACTTCAATTCTCTATGAAACGAGGCAGCATACGAACAATTTAACACGTGACCGCTCTGGGGCGCGTGCGACAAGCTACTGGTCTCGCGGGGCTGAGAGGGCTGGCATGTCCCCCCGGGGCTCGGCTCCTAGAGGGGACCCTCAGGCCCCATGACTGTGGAACCCGGAGGGCCGGGCAGAGAGGCGCCTGCTCACTGTCCCTACAGACACCTCGGCACTGCTGACGTCAGGCCGGCTCATTTTCTGGGGCGTCCTGGGCCCTGCCTGCTCGATGCCAGCAGCCCCCCCAGCATCATCCGGCCCCAATGTCATCGGCGTCAGGTGCAGAGACATCATGGTGCAGGGTTTCCAAGTCACAAGCCCGGGAAGGGGTGGAGTGGGGCTGGAACCCGTGCCTCCTGCTTCCCAGGTTGAGGGGTGTGGACCCCAGCCTGCGCCCTGTGCATGGAAAACAACCAGCCCTGGCCACGTGCCAGCGTCACTTGTGTGCTTGGGGCCAGGAAACGGCTGGAGGGACGGTTTAGGGGAAAACATCCTGAGAATGCAAACCACCAGCCCCCGCCCTGGCCCTCACCCGCCCACCACGGCCTACTCTGGAGGGACCCCTGATCCTGGGGTCCTGCTCCTGCCTGGACGGGTCTGGGTACAGAGGCCTGGGTGGTGGCCGCCCAGATGCATGTGACACGCTGTGTGGCTCGGGGTTGTTCTGAAACGTCAAAGAGTTAACGAGAGAAAAGGAGGCCCCTCCCAGCGGCACTGGCCACCATCCCCGGCCGCGGGTCACCCTGTCCTGCACAGCAGCTGACTGGGCGGTCCCCTGGAGTGCTGATCAGTGACTCACCAGGGACCCTACCAGGACCCAGCTCCCCACGCTGGTCATTGAGCTGGTTGAACCAGCTGACTGGCAGGAGGGGGACTGCGGGGCTCAGGGCCTCTGAGACCTGAGCACACAAGCTGGGAGAGCCTGGGAGCATTTAGGGTAACAAGGTGGGGAGACAGTTCTGCCTCTGGGCACCCCCTCAGGGACACTGGAGGAGGGGACACCCATGCGAGGAGCTTAGCAGAACAAAGCGGGGGGTCGGCAAAGATGCTTTCTAGGCGTGGAACAAGCGAACAACAGGGGTGCGAATCCCCGCCCTCGGGAACTGGATGAGTCCCTCGGTGCTACCGTGACAAAACACCTGTCCAGTGGCTTAAACCCACAGCATGCTGTTCTTTACTGTTCTGGAGGTCAGAAATCCAGAACAGGCCTCCTGGGGCTAACACCCAGGCGTGGGCAGGGGCAGTTCCCCCGGGGCCCCAGGGAGCCCTGTGTCCCCCTTTTCCGGCTGCCAGAGGCGCCGCATCCTGGGCCCGTGGCCCCTCCTCATCCTCACGGCCAACAGCACGGGGTCCGCCCGGCTCTCTGCCTCCCTCTCGTGAGGACCTCGTGAGGACGCCGGGCCCCCAGAGCGCCCAGGGTCGCCCCGCCTCAGGGGCCTTGACAAGGTCCCGTTTGCTGCGTGAGGGAACAGGTTCACAGGTCCTGGGGTCAGAACGGGACCGTCTTTGGGGACCATTATTCTGCTGGCCACACATACTGCTCCAAGAAGAATCTTTTAAAATGAAACCATCATCAAGATGTTACAGCACCTGGTGGGACCTGTGCCCAGGCTTTGGGAACTCCTCATCTCTTGGATCCCTCACCCTGCCCCAAGCCCACCCACCAGCCTGCTCACAGCTGCCAGGCTGCCTTTTTTTCCAACTCAGTTCAGCCACGGCCTCCTCCAGGAAGCCTTCCTGGCCTTGCTCTTCTTTGGGCAGGCTGCCTCGGCGTCACTCCCTCCTTGGCCACCCCGCTAGGCTGCCCTGGGGCTTTGCAAAGTTTGCAGCCCAGTGTCCGCCCCCAGCAGATGCTGAGTAAACGAGGAGCCACGAAACGAACGGGGTGACGGGCTGAATCCCCTCCCCACCCTCTGGTCCTGCATCCATGACCCCTCGGGCCCCTCGTCACATGGAGGGACAAGGCAGAACACACGCCTGAGCGTCTTGGGGCTCACCTGTCTTCTCGCCCCTTTGGCCCCTATCTGGCCACATGGAAGGCCCGGCATGGGCCGTGTGGACAGCCTCAGTGGCCCCCACAGCCGGTGCCGGCTTGGGCAATTCCGGCCTGACAAGTCGTTAATCTGTGATTTGACCCCAACCCCGACAGAGGTTTTCTTAAGGATATAAAGTCCTCGATAATGAGACAAGAGGAGAAACAACAAAAGGGGTCTCGGGCAGAGTGGACTGGGTGCCAGGTGTCAATGTCCTCACTTGCAAATCGCCCAGGACGGCTGGGGGGTGGTCTCTGAGCTCTCCAACCACAGGAGGCAAAAGCACCCGCTGCTGTTGGGTGGGGGCGGGGGCCTGCCCCACTCACCCCCGAGTTCCCCAAATGCAGTGGCAGAGGCACACTGGTGCTCAGACTCCCGGGCGGCACATGTGGCTTTGTGCCCCACCCTGTGGGGATGAGGCTTCTGACTCCGTATTGACGGGGACACCTGCCTTTGAGGGTGCAGACCCTGAGACATGCCCCTCCCACCCCCAAGTGCCTGGCCGGGTCCCACTCACTCCTCATCACTCATCAGATGCTGGGTCAGGGTGAAGCACGATTTGGTACAGGACGCGGCTCTGCCCGTGGCTGGCACGGCTGTGGGGGGTAAAATACTGAGCTTTTTACAAGGCGCCGTGTGGCCGTTAGGCAGCTTGTGCTGGGGAACGGTGGGTGTTTGGGAGGGAGTGGGACGGTGTCTGTGGGAGCAGTTTGTGGAGGGCCCTGTAGGTGGCCTGTGCCCTGCTGGGTGCCTGATGTTGGTTCTGTGACTCCCTCCTTAACACAGGACAGCAGCGTCCTCCCAGGAGACCTGTCCCCTGCCTCCTGTGGGGATTAGAACTTTGGTCTACGGGATCCCTAGTTTACCACCACAAGGTGAAAAGGCAAAATGAGAAATGCTTTGCCACAGGAACAAGAGACAAAATATTGAGGTCCTTAATATATAAAGTTCTCAGGCAAATCAATAAGACATCAACAAACCAACTTAATGAATGTGAGATCCTGAAACAGTGTGGATGATAGAAAAAGCTCACTGGTGGAATAATGTGTGAAATTTGCATCAGTTCTAGGCTTTGGTCAATAGTATTGCAGGAAGGTTGATTTCTGAGTTCTGATAAGTGTTTGGCGGTTACGGAAGATGTTAACCAAGAGAAAGCTGGATGAAGGGTATATGGGAATTCTCTGTACTGTCTCTGTACCTCTTTTGTTAGCTGCAAAGTCTCTCAAAATTTTAAAAATGTCCTGTTAACAACAGACGTAAGCAACCTACAAAAAGCGTCATAAGTGACCACAGATTAAAAATGTTCCACTCTCTAGTAATCCAAACATTGTAGATGACTCAGGAGATGTTCCTTTTAGCCTCTGATCCAAAGAGACCAACAAGCCATGGCACCCGGACGCAGTGAGGGGCCCTGGAGGGGGCACGTCTGGGAGAGTGATGGGGCAAGTGACAGAACTTGGACGCAGACCTTGGACTGGATGAGACGGTGTTGATGTGACATTTCCCGATTCTGCTGTTTCCCGATTTTCTGGTTATGTAAGACAATGTCCTCGTTCTCAGTAAATACCCAGCACAAGATGTGGGGGCTAGGGGATTGGTATCTCCAAGTTAATCTCAAACAGCTCAGAGAGATCAATATGCAAACACCTATAACCACGTATACACAGAACCGTATGGGTACAGAGGCCACGTAACTGTGTCTATGGCAAACATTGCTCTGTGTGCATACGTATGTATGCAACCTGTGAGTGTGCGACATAACACGTGCACACGCACGCACACCCACACGGCACGCACGCACAATACATGGGCGCAAGCTTACACGTGTGCGGACACGTGCACACGCATGAGCACGTGTGCTTGTGTGCACACACGTGTGTATGCACAGAGAGGAAGAGAGAGAACAGGCCAGTGGGGCAGGCAGAAGGGCTAGCACCCCAGCGGCACACGGACGGGGTGTGGGTTCCTCATACTGTTCTTGTAGCTTCTCGGTAAGGTTGAAACTACAGCAAAAACAAGTCAGTCTGGAAGGGACTCCAGCAGCCGTCTCCGGGTGAACTTCCCTAATTTAAAAAAATTTTTTCTTCTTTTATAAAGTTTCTTTATTTTTGAGAGAGAGAGACAGAGTGCTAGCAGGGGAGGGGCAGAGAGAGAGGGAGACACAGAATCCGAAACAGGCTCCAGGCTCGAGCTGTCAGCACAGAGCCTGACGTGGGGGCTCGAGCCTACAAGCCATGAGATCATGACCTGAGCCAAAGTCAGACACGTAACTGACTGAGCCACCCAGGCGCCCCTGAACTTTCCTAATTAAAAAAAAAATGGGAACAGATTCACACCACGGGATCATGACCTGAGCCGAAGTTGGACACTCAACTGACCGAGCCACCCAGGCACCCCTAGGTGTTCCTTTTATAAATAGGAAATAAGAGCTATTTCTAAAAGGCCTGACCTTTTGGCACCTTTACAGACTGCGAACCGGGGGCTGGCCAGCGTCCAGAGGGCTTGGGGACGGCACTGGACCTGGCCAGCGCTCAGCCCGAGCTCGGCCGGGCCCCTTATTGGTGCAAGTGCTGGGGCTGCTGGCATTTCCCACCTTCTAGAGCGACTTTCCTGGTCTCTGATGAGTCTCCCATTTGCTCAGCAGGCCTGTAAATTCAGAGCGAGGGCTGCACACGGGAGCCACCTGGGGTGACACAATGCCAGAGAGCTCGAGTCCCTGTGAGCCCAGAAGAGGCCGAGAGACAGGGAACAGCGGGAAGGGGATGGGCCAGCCCGGGGACACATCCCAGTCCCAACGGCCACCTGCCAGGAGGCCTTGGTCTCTGAGACTCAATTTCCTCAGATGCAAGAAGGAGACAGAAGTAACACGCTGCTCTGGGAACTCAGAATAAATACTGTGTTTGGATCCAACAGAACATGACCTCAACGTCATCTCGGCTTTGGCACCGAGGTCAACAATACTGACCCCCAAAACGATGTCACGAGAAGGGCACTTCAGTCTGGGTTCTTCCTCCCAGAAACCCATCACCGGGAAAACCCCACCAGGGAGACTTTCTACAAAATTCCTGGCCAGTCCTCCCCCAAACTGTCCACAAAGCAAGGAAAAGTCTGAGAACCTGTCACAACCAACAGGGGCCTGAGGAAACGTGACGGCCAAATGGGACAGGAAGTGGCAGTAACGGCAGGGCTGGTGACATCGGGATAAGCCGTGGAGGCCGATGCACCGATGTGGGTTTCTTGGCTGTGACAAGGCACCGTAGTCACGTCCGAGGCCGACGGGAGGGGAGGCTGCCCGGTGGTGGAGGGCGCTCTCTGAGCTGTCTTTGCCACCGGCCTGAAAATCTAAAACCATCCAAAAGGAAAAGGTTTACTTAGAAGATAAACCAGGGCTCGCAAAGTGCTTCCGGAGGGTTCCGCTCAGCTCCCCCAGCACTGTCCGCTTCCTGTGGGCGAACCAGGTCTGAAAGCCGGAGCGCGTTCGGTGAGCCGTTCTTGGCGGGCGAGCCACGGCTGTGCCACGTGCCCCCGGCTGCGGGACGCCCCCGAGGGGGAGGACACTGCCTGTCCGCACAGGGCTGTTCCCTCTTGGAGCTGACAGGTAGGTCATCTTTCGGGCAAAAATGCCTTGTGTCCCCAAGATGCCCCCCTGATGCTGTCAGGATCCTCTGTGGGTTGAATCGTGCTCCCTAAAAAGATACGTTCAAGTCCTAACCCCCCCACACCTGTGATGTGACCTCACATGGAAACAGGGTCATTGCAGGTGCAATCAAGTGAACAAGAGGCCGTTCTGAAGTAGGGTGGCCCTAATCCAAGATGATGGCGTCCTCACTAGGAGAGACGAATCTGGACACAGAGACAAACAGCAGAGGCCGCGGGAGCACGGGGACCGAGGTTAGAGTGATGCTGTCACTAGCCAAGGGCCAGACCCTCTGCTGGAGCCTCGGGAGGGAGCCCGGCCCAGCCCCGCCTCGATCTCAGACGGCTGGCCTGCGGAGCCAAGGGAGAATAGGTCCGTGCGGTTTTAGGCCGCCCCGTGGCTGGTGACTCTGCCACGGTGGCCCCAGGATGCTGACACGGCAGGTGCGAGCTTTGCCTCACGCGGTCCTTTCCGTCACGGTTGGGCGAGGCTTTCTGATTCCATCCTTGCTCCCGCGGCTGTCAGCTCTCCTCGCCAGGGGACCGTCCCCCCTGTGCCACGGGGAGGACACCGAGTCCAGAAGGTGGGACATTCCACAAGGCTCTCGGGCTCTAGACAAGTAACAGACAAGAACTGGGCCGAGGAGAGGAGTGTATGCAGCACGGGATCCTGCCGGGCCCTGGGCCGGGAGCAAGCAGCAGCAGCCAGCTCTGGGAGCACGCCCGCGGGCCAGTGGGGGTCCCGGTGCCGCGTCAGCGTGCCGCACTGCCCCTGTTCTCGCGCGGGAGATGTTTAGCCCGCAGATCACTTGCAAACGGAAGCGTGTGCAGAGAGGTAAGTGGATCGGTGGCAGGCAGGGTGACGGGGAAAGAGGGTGTGTCTATAGGTGGATATAGATTCACACACAGATGACAGACAGGTGACAGTTCGGGGCGGGGGGTGATGGATAGGACAGTCGAAGCCACACGCATCTGTGTGCACACACACGCACACACGCGGCCCCTCCCGAGATCGCCAAGAACACTCCTGAATCCCAGTTCTCCGAGACATTCCACCCAAGCCTCCTTCCCGAGTCCCCCTGGGCCATCCTGCGAGCCCCACTTCCCGTCACCCCGCTCGCCAGGTGCTGTCCTCCACTCATCCCCGTTCTCCAGAGGGGCTCCCACCTGGAGCCTCCAAACGTGGGGCCGGGGCGTTCTCTGGGGGCATCCCAGGCACCATGGGGGCTGAGCAGCCATCCTTAGCCCCAGCGTCAATGCCAGGACTCCCCATGTCCCCACCACAGATGTCCCCAGGTGTGGCCCAGTGTCCCCTGGGGGCTAGGTGACGGCCACTCCTCACCACACCGAGAGGGTCGCTGTCAGGATGAAACACATCATGGGAGGGGTGCCTCTGGGCTCTCTGCCCGGGCTCTGGGCTCCGAGGGAAGCGAGGTCATAGAGACTTGGAGTCGGGGACGGGCAGGCTGCTGACACAATCCGGCTGGCTGGTCTCAGGGGAGCTGTTTGCTGCATTTTCCTCCCTGAGAGCTCAGAGGTGCAGATCCCACCCCCCAGATAAGGACGGGGACTCTTGCTGCAGAGTCACGTGGGAGGGAAGCTGGTCACATCTCGCCCCTCCTCCCAGTGACCCCACCTTCCACAGCCTCGAACCTTACAGCTGACCCCAGGCCAGCAGCCACCCCCAACGGCCCCCTTGCCTCCTTCTGCAACTCTGCTCACTGAGTGAGGAAGAAACGTCCAGGCAACAGCCCCCATCTTTGAATACTGGCACGGGGCCAGGACGGGGTCCCCCCTCCGCCCGCCACCCCCAGCAGTGAAGGGGGCAGAGGCGGAGGGCAGGAGGCAGCTGGCGTGATCCTGAGGCGGGTGTCATCGGGGAAATGAAACGAGTAGACGTGTCGGGGACAGCCAGACACGTTTCTGTCACAGGGGAAGCTATTTGCAAACGTGAGCAGGGAAGGCAGCAAGAACGGGGAGGGGCTGTCCCGGAATCAGGAACTCAGTGCGAACGGTGGGCAGCTTTTCCAGCAGGAGGCGGACGGACAGGTGCCCGGATGGTGCGTACGTACATGGAAGATACAGAGGGGAGACACGAGACAGAGCAGCGACAAGCAGTCACAGACCCGGGCGCACGCGTGCCCGACCAGAGCACCTGGAGGCAGCGACACCCGAAGGCGATGAGCACGCGGGGAACGGGGCCCGTGCCCAGACAAGGGCGCCGAGGGTCTCCGTGAGATTTACTTCACTTCACGTGGCGGCCCCTCAAGCCACGTCCACAGCTGGAGAGCGAGACACCCGCGCCTCTCTGACATCCGCGTAAGGGTCCCCCAACACGTGCCCGCGATCGCGAGCTTACGGAAGCAGTGGGTCTCGCCGTCTGCTCACCAGCGTTTGGCAGAAGGAGAGACTCAGGCGCCTCTCACCAGAGCGCTCATGCCGGGACCAGACAAGGCCGGCCGCTACCGGTTCAGCTCAGGACTCCACTGGATGAGTGGACTCCAGGGCGGGCCGCCGCTCTCGACGACACTGGACGTGGTGGCACAGGAAGGCTTCTGGCACCTGTCAGGCACGTCTTCCGGCAGGTCCCGGCAGCCTCTGGCCTTCGTGTGGCCGCGTCCTCCATATCTTCCTCCTCTCACGGCGCAGCACCTGTATCCTTCGGACCCTACCCCGCTCCAACCCGTTTTCCCTTAAACGAGGCGTCCAGGGGCGCCTGGGTGGCTCAGTCAGTTAAGTGTCCGACTCAGTTTCAGCTCAGGTCATGATCTCACGGTGCATGAGTTTGGGCCCCGAATCAGGCCTTCTGCTGTCAGCATGCAGCCTGCGTGGGATTCTCTCTCTCCCTCTCAGTCTGCCCTGCCCTCGTGTGTGCTCTCTCTCTCGCTCTCTGGCTCTCTCTCTCTCTCTCTCAAGATATACAAACTTGTAAGCAAGAGATTGTCCACAGGGAGGATTTCCCCACCACGGGTCGGTGATTCTCAACTGGGGGCAATTCCTTCCTCCCCCCAGAGGACACTAAGTGATGTCTGGGGACGTCTGTGGTTGCCATGACTTGGGGGCTCCTGGCATTGAGGGGTGAGGGTCTGGGACGCTGCTCAGCCCTACCCCCAGCCCCCAGGATGCCCAGGAGAGAATGGCCTGGCTCCGTATCAGCAGTGCAGAGGTGGGGTGGGGGGGCACCCTGCCTTAAGCCTCAAGTAGCAACAGCCAGGACGTCTGGGCTGGGAGGCTCAGAGTGGAGCCAAGGCGTCTGCCCGGATAGGGAGGTCCGGCCACGCCCTGCTTCGGGGAACCAGGATTCGGGTCCTCACAAGCCTTTGCTTTCCTGCACGCCGATGCAAGAGACCACAGAGGTCAGGGACGGCCAGTCACCTGGTGAAAGGACGCTGGCAGGGCCTCATCCACGACACATCAGCAGTGCTCCGGCCCGCACGGGGTCTCGGGAACAGGCCCGCCCCTCCCCGCGAAGCTCACAGGCCTGGGGAGAAGCGTGTGATCCCGCAAACCAGAATCAGAAACCTCGTTTCGCCAGTGCGAGAAGTCACCAATGCATGAACCGGGGTCCTGATTTCGCTAGGGGAGGGTCAGGAGGCTCTTAAAAGGAGAAGGGTGTTTAGCGGGAGGGACGCATTGACCCGCGAGCCCACCCACATTCTCACTTTCTGGACTCGCATTGCTTAGTGGGGGTGGCGGATGGCTCTTTAGGCCTCCAGCTATGAAGCAGTCTCCCGCCTGCTGGGAAGTGACTGGAAATAGTGCAGGGTCATCGGCCTGAGGCTCTCCAGTTCTGCAGGGGCCAGAGAAAGGAGGGACAGGGCTCTGCCCTTCGCGTCCACAGCACCCTGTGCCTGGCCCAGGGCCCACCCCGCAGTCTGCTCAGACAAGACAGCACAGGATGGCCAGACTCTTCCGTTCAGCTTTCTGATGTCCTTGCTTTTAAGTTCTAGCTTTGAAAAAAAAAAAATTTAGAGGCGTCTGAGGGGCTCAGTCGGTTGAGCGTCCAACTTCAGCTCAGAGTCTGTGAGTTCGAGTCCCGTGTCAGGCTCTGTGCCGACAGCTCGGAGCCTGGGGCCTGCTTCGGGTTCTGTGTCTCCCTCTCTCTGCCCCTCGTCCGCTCACACACACTCTCTCTCTCAAAAGTAAACAAACATTAAATTTTATTTCTACTTTCGGAATCACTACGTATTCCCAAGCATGACTGCAGGAAAACGTATAGTGCAACTCTGCCCTAGCTTCCCCCAACAGCAGCGCCTTGCACACGGCTGACGTCATCACCGGACAAACGCTCCGTTTGTTACGACCAGGAAACTGACATTGATGTGATCCACAGAGCTTGTTCGGGCGACCCCGGTTTCACACACGCACAATTCGCGTGCACACAAGTGTGTGTCTTTCTGGGCACCGGGAGCAGGGGCGCAGGCTCGCGTACGGTCAGGACCCCCTCCCGCTGCCCAGGCAGCGCCCCTCCTCCTCACCCCCACTCTCCTCGCCACCCTGACCACCCGTCTGTGGTCCTCGGCCAGCAGCACCTTCAGGGGTCCCACCCACGAAGCCCACGGTTGGTCTGACACCCGCGTCGGCACGAAGGACGAAGTCCACGCAATCCCGTCTCCAGACGCAGAGGAAGACTTGACCAATCTCGACACTCCTCTGTCGTAGAAACACTCACCGAACACAACAGAGGGAACTTCCTCAACCTGATCGGGGTTGGGGGGCCTCCACGAAAGCCACACTCATGCCCACGCCCACGACGAGAGCCCGACGCTCAGCGTCACGCCGGACGTCCCGAGCGGGAGGCTAGGCAAGGAGGTGAAACAGAAGGCATCCAGACGGGAGAGGAAGCCGGAGAACCACGTGCACACAGCACCATCCGCACAGGCACGGCGCTGACAGGCTGCCCGGAGACCGAGCAGGTGTCTGCAGCCACCTGCCTTTTCCTGGGCTTGGCACGGGGGGTGGGAGGGGCCGGCGGGTGGCTGAGCTGAACGGCCACCCATCCCGATCAGCTAGAAGGGCGTCAGACTTACAAGCCACAGGGAGACAGTCCCAGGCGGGCTCTCTGCACAGCGACAGGGAGCGAACAGACCTCATAAAACACGTCGTGAGTTATTGTCTTTCGCTGGGCTTTTTGTTGTTGTTGTTTTTTAAGTCAGTAGCTGCCCCCAGGCCCAGCAGGGCGGTCAAAGGGCCTGTTCCTCCACCGGGAGCAGGGTGAGGACAGACGGCAGCTGGACGCCAGCCCTGTGGGAATGTTGTCCCGTCCGGGGCTGCTCTCCTCCACCCTGCTCTGACCTTCGCTCCAGACTGTCTGCTGACGTACCCGTCCTCGGGTTCGTGGGAACCCATCGTGGGAACCCCAACCTCAGGGTCGGCCTGGTTATAGCGCTCTGAGTCCTGCGTCCTGGGAGCCCGGCAGCCCCTGGGCCCTGTGCACACGGCTATACAGCGTTTGTCACTGAAAACGTCACCACACACACGCTGCAGGGCGGACGGACCCTGAAAATATGCTGGGTGTCCGTCCACCCGTCCCGTCTGTCTGCGCCCGTCCGTCCGCCCTTCCGTCCACCCACCCCTCCAGACACAGACGCCACAGAATCGGGAGAAGTTCAAGCAAAGCCCGGGGCTTACGAGCCACGGTTCGATACTATTCTTATCCTTTCTAAATGTCAATACCTACTTTACGTTTTCAAAACTGAACGCAATGATAAGCACATCGCTCCTTGGATTCCTGATGCTCTCGGTAACCTAGCAACCCTCGTCTCTCCGAGGACACGGGAACAGCCTGGTGCGGCATGCCCGACGCACACACAAGGGCTCTGCGCGCAGGCAGCTTGTGGGAACCGCTGATGCAGAAGTTGCAAAGAATGCACCCTCCTAGCCATTTCCTACCGATCTGTGAGGAACCCCCTACGTGCCCATGCTGCGTGCCAGCATGCCTCCCCGCCTCCACTCTGCCCTGCTTTCTTTCCTGGGGGCTGGAGGCATCATCGCCTACGCCCCAGGCTGTGAGCAATGGTCCCTGATCGGCAAAAGGCTCTTTTTACGGCTTGTTGGCTCAAAGCAGAAGCCAGTGAGACCGTGTGCTGTGCTCGCTCGGTGCCGTCTCTTCAGTCCCTCTGTCAGTTATTGGTTAGAACAAAATAAGTTTTAGTTTTTATAATCATTTTAGGCTCTACGGAAAAACCGTGAGGATTGGACATCTCCACACCTCGCTTCTCCTGTTACTGACTTCTGGCGTGAGTACATTTGTCCCGTGAGCGAGCCAACACTGACACGTTATTACTAACTGAATCAGATTTCCTTAATATTTCCCCAACGTCCTTTTCTCCCATAGGACCCCACACAGGACTCCACTCCGCATGTACGTGTGGTGACGGTTCGTTTTATGTGTCCACCAGGGTGGCCAGGGCGTGCCCGGTGCGTGGTGTGGGGGTGAGGGTGCCCTCTGAGCCCGTGGCCCGAGCATCGCGGGCTGCCCTCCCCCGTGAGGATGCGCTCTCCGCCTGGCTGTCCAGCTGGGACATCGGCCCTGCTCTGCATTTCGGACCTGAGCTCAGCCGAGGGCTCGCTCCGTCAGCCCTGCTGGGTCTCCAGCTGGCCGACTGCAGTTCCTGGACCTTCTCTGCCTCTCTGGCCACACGGGCCAGTTCCTTATAGAAATCCTCTTTATCTCTATATCGTATTGGTTCTGTTTCTCTGGAAAACCCAGAGAATACAGTCCCGCAGGGCTGAGACAGTTTCTCAGATTTTCCTTGTCTTTCACGGCCTGGACAGCTTTGAGGAGGACTGGCCAGGGATTTTGTGGGAAGTCGCTCAAGTAGGGTTTGTCTGATGCTTTTCTCACATTATTAGATTGGAGTGATCGACTCTGAGGAGGAAAACCAGAATAAAAGTGTCCTCTGGTACACGAAGAGTACAAACTTCTTGGACGTGACACCAAAAACACAGGCATCAAAAAATAAATTGGACTTCATTAAAATTAAAAGCGTGTGCATCAGAGGACGTTCTCAGTGCAGTGAGAGGCAACCCACAGAATGAAAGAAATTATCTGCAAATCATACAAGCATTAAGGATTAATATGCAGAATATATAAAGAACTCCAACTATTTTTTTCAAAGGTTTTACTTTTAAGTAATCTCTACACCCAATGTGCCCGAACTCACTACCCCAAGATCAAGAGTCACGTGCTCTACCGACTGAGCCACCCGGGCGCCCCAAGTGTCTGACTCTTGATCTCAGCTCAGGTCATGATCTCGTGGTTCGTGGGATCGAGCCCCCCATCAGGCTCTGTGCTGACAGCGTGGAGCATGCTTGGGACATGCTCCCCCTCTCTCTGCCCCTCACCCACTCGTGCATATGAGTGCTCTCTAAATAAATAAACAAACAAACATTAAAAAAAAAAAAAAAAGCAAAAACCTGACTGAAAATGAGCACCCTGATAGACATTTCTCCAAAGAAGACCTACAAATGGCCAGGAAGCACAGGGAAGGATGGTCAACATCACTGGTCATTAACCATTAGAGAATTAAGTCAAAGCCACAGTCAGATAGCACCTCACACCCCGTAGGATGGTTATGATAAAAACAAAAAAGCAGCAATAGAAATAGCCGGGTTGGTGACGATGTGGAGAAACCGGAACCTCGTGCTCGGCTGGTGGGAACAGAAAACGGTGCAGCCGCCGTGGAAAACACTGTGAAGCTTCCTCAAGAAGATAAATATAAAATTACCATAGGATCCAGAAATTCCACTTCTGGGTATAAGCCTAAAAGGTCGGAAAGCAGGGACTTGAACGTACACTTGCACACCCGTGGTTGCACACCAGCAGCATCGTCCACAATGGCCACAGCAGGGAAACCACCTGAGTGTCCACTGACAAATGAAGGGTGAACACAGTGTGGTCCGTCCACACGCCGGAATGTGACCCAGCCTCAGGAAGGAAGGACGTCCTGCCACCTGCCACCGCGTGGACGGACCCGGAGGTCACTGTGTGCAGTGACGGGAGCCAGACACAGAAGGACACGTCCCGCGTGACCCCACGCACAGGGGGTCCCCAGGGGAGTCCCGTCCGCCGAGTCAGAGAGTGGGTGCTGGGAGCCGGGGGGGGGGGTGTCCGTGCTTCATGGGGACAGAGTCTCGGTTCGGGGAGATGGAAAGTTCTGGAGACGGATGGTGGGGCTGGTTACACAACAGCGTGAGTGAGCCTGATGCTGAGCTGTGTGCTTGGCGGTGGCTGAGTTACAATAAGAAGAAGCTACATGTCCTGTTTAAAAGGCCAGGACTCGCTTAGGGTTTCCTCCTCGGAGAAAGGGAGACTTGGGCGGAAACCTAGCCGGCTGTGCAGAGGCACGGGGACACCCCTGGGTCTGCCTCCGTCTGGGCCTGCGGGGCTCCTCCGAGGCCTGGTAGCCATAGCCCTGTTCTCACCCTAAGTGGCTTAGAACCCAGAGCTAAGAAGTCAACATAAAATGTGGCCCCACACTTCTGGGGAACCCAGCAGAAGCCAAGCCTCTGGGAAGGAAGACGCTCTCAGCCCAGGCCGCCCAGGGCCAGCAGGTAAAGCTCAGGACGATGTGTGTGCCATGCACTGGGTATCGTGACACACCCACCCCTGCGCGGGGCTGCGTGTCTGGGAAAAGTCTGCGAGCAAGTCTCCGGGGTGACATGGCAGCAGTGAGGACAGTGGGAAGACCGGCCCGTCTTTAGCACAGACCCTCGCTGGGCCTTCTACTTAACTTTTCCGTGAATTCCCCCAATTTAACGCACACGACAGCTCTGGGCAGTAGGTGGGTCTTTCTCCACGGCACAAACACGCCCGGCATTCCTTTGCGTAAATGAGGAAACTGAGACGCAGGAGAGCCAGGAAACCAGCCCAAGGCTCGTGATAACAACGTGCGGCCAGCGGTCAGCGTGAGCCTGGACGGGCCGTCGTCCACCCCGCACGCACTCTCCTTGCGGGTCCAGTCACGTCCCCAGTGGACACCATCTCTCTCCTCTTTCGCGTCAGGTGCAGCTGCACAGCCAGTCAGCATCCCCGGGCCCTGAACCCTTCGCGGGTCCCCGGTAAGGAAGATCTTTTCTTCTCGGCTTTTTGATTGCGGGACTTCACTTTCCCCCCGATAGCGAGCAGCCTCCAGATGTGTAAACTGAGTTCTTACGAGGGCCACGTGAACTGGGGGCATCCTGACGCACGATGGGCTTTCACCCCGTGCGGGCTCCACGCTCTCTGACGAGCTCCCGGAGAAAGGAAGTCTGGAAGGGTTCATGAGAAAGAGAAGCAAGGCGGAGAATGCACGGCCCCACACCAAGTCAGTATCACTTCTGCCTTAACTTCCTTGAAGCTGAAGGGGAAGAAATTAGAAGCTGAACGAAAAGGTCACCTCCCTTCAAGCTGGAAAGACGTCTAGTTTCTAGAAGCGCCTCCAAAAATGGGAAGCCGGGTTTCCAGCGTAGTTTCCACTGGGTGCCGGTGAGGAAGGGGCTGCAGGGAGGGGGGTGGCCGCTGGCTGGGCGAGCAGCGGGGCGGAGCGTGCCTCCCGGGCTCGGTCCTGCTGCACAAACACCACGTGGGGCTCTGCTGGACGGCCGCCGGCCTGCCTGCTGTCCCGGGCTGACCCCGGGGAGCACTGCGCTTTCCCTCACTGACCTGGGGAATGTCTGTCCTCGTGAACGTTCACGCTGAGATCTGAGGTTTCGATTTCACCAAAACAAATACCATGCTGGTCCAGCCCTTCCGTGATTAATCCAAATAAACCAGTGGCTGGTTCCTGACAGCATCTCAAGGGTTTCCAGCGGACAAAAGCACGGCCCTGCCAGCCCCCAGAATGCAGAAGCGGGGAGCTGAGCGGATGGCCCCCGAGGCAACCGCCTCCCTGGGGTCCCCGAAGTTGGGGGAGGTTGCGGAAGTTGGGGGGGTTGTGGCATCTATCTAAGGCTGTGAAGTAATCATTTAAACTGGGTGAGGCCTACAGCACGTCACAGAAGGCAACATGCAAATCTCGGTATGAAGGGTCTGTCACCAATGGAGGGAGCTCCTGGGGGCTCCAAACCACAAGAAGCTCCCTGCCCGAAGGATCTGGGAGGCAAGGACCCCCAGGGTTGGGTGGAGGTAAGCCCTGGTGGGGTAGGAACTTTCTAGAATGCGGTTTTCCCCTGGGCACTGTGGACATTTGGTGCCAGTTCATTCCCTGTGGGGCGGAGTGGCATCCCTGGCCCCACATCCTCGATGCCAAGAGCACCCCCGGTTGTGACAACCACAGATGTCCCCAGACACGGCCCCGTGTCGCCTGGGTGAGACTGGAACTCCTGACGCCTGAGCAAACAACTGTCCTTTGTTTCATCCCAAGGAGCAAACACTGCATCTCCTGGAGGGGCCCCGGGCAGGTCGGAGGCGCCCGCCACGAAGTCAAGCTAACACTCCATTGAGCAGTAACACCGTACCCTATTTCTCTGTGTTCCCCTTGACAAAGGTCCATGTGAAGCCTCCAGAGGAAAACGCAGGCAAGAACCAGAGGGACAGAAGAACCAGAGGGACAGAAGAACCAGAGGGACAGGAGCTGAACACAGCACCTGCTCCCTGGGGTTCCAGGCCCCCCAAGGCCAGCACCCTCTGAGCCTTCGGGTTGGGCTCACCCCTTAAGGGGCGTTCCTGATGCATTTAGGACTGGATCCGATTTGCAGAAACTCAGGTGGCTGCCCCCAGGGGCAGCCCATCGTGTCCTGGGGGAGCTGAGAGGAGTCCCATCGGTAACACGTGTGTCACAGAATCAGCAATTGGGAGCTGGGTTAAAAATAGAACATGAGACAAGTTTCGTACACGGAGCGGGTCTGACTCCCACCCACAATTCTGGGACTGCAGGGCCAGGGTCGGCGCCCAGAGCCGACGGGCAGTGGGGAGCACAGGTCCCCTCTCCGGCCCGCTCCAGATGCCCTCGAGGTGAAAGCCTTGCAGGGTGTGAGAGCTATTCCGGCTCTTACTACTCTTAACAACATGGCCCTACACGCCAGCCATCTGCTTCCGTGTGCGGGTGAAGACAGAGCAGACCGTCCCAACACTGGGTGGAGGGCCAGCCGACGGCATTGGATTCATCGAGCGACCGTCCCCCCACCACGGCAGAGGGGTCTGCCTTACCTAATTTAAAAAGAAAATTTGTTAATGTTTATTTATTTTTGAAAGAGAGAGAGACAGACAGACAAGCGGGGGAGGGGCAGAGAGCGGGGGAGACCGAATCCGAAACAGGCTCCAGGTTCCCGGCTGTCAGCACACAGCCCGACGTGGGGCTCGAACTCACAAACTGTGAGATCGTGACCTGAGCCGAAGTCAGATGCTTCACCCACCGAGCCACCCAGGCACCCTTAATTTTAATCTTTTAAAGGACGTTAACTAGAGGAGTGCTCTCCCAGCAGCTAAGGGGGCAGTGGGTCAGGTCGCTGAGGCCCAGCTCTGTGGCTCCCAGGCTGCGGGATGCGGGCAAGCTGAATCTGGACGGACTCCCTGGCTCCTCACCTATGAACCGAGAAGCGCAGCAGCACGGGCCTCAAAGGGAGACGAGACAAAGCGCTCCTGGAACCGTAATTCCAGTGATGCGGAAACGTTCTGGTCCCGGGACCCGTCCGTGCTCTTAAAAGCAACTGTGGCTACACGTGTGACAGTGTGAGGCGAGGCGAGCGGGTCGTGCCACGGCTCTCACCAGCTGCAGATATGCGTGCGCACCTGCGCGCGGCCAGCTCCCCGGGGGCAGGGACGGGGGCGGTTTCCTGGCCCTGTCCCTACTGCTGGGCAGCAGAGACACCTGCCTGCAGCACGGCCTGGGCAGGAATCTGCCGGGGAAGAGAAGGGGCCGTGTGAGCCCCAGATGGCCCCAGCTCCCTCCAGGAGCTGCAGGGAGCACTGGGGAGACCTGCCTGCCGGGGAGGGAAGCCTGCCGGGCCCAGAGACAGGATGTGCCCTGGCTTCCCTCCACCTGCCCCCTGCCCCCTCCGCAAGCAGACGCTGCCTCCCCCCTGCACGGGGAGCAGCTGCTGGCAGAAAAGAAGTCTGCGCCGGCCCCCCTGAGCCAGCTCTGCAGCGGGTGGGCGGGCGGGCGCGGGGACACCCTGGGCTGGGCCTGGGGCAGCAGAGCAGGAGCCGCTACGCAATCCTAACAGCATGTGCTGCCTCCCCCGATGGTATTCTGGGAATCCAAATTAATCCCAGACGCCCGGCTGCGAGGCAGAAGCAGAAGCCGATCTCGGCCCGGGCAGCAGGCCACCCGTGTCCTCCTTTTTCTTAGATCAGAATTGCCTTTTATAGCCAGCTTGATGTCTAACAACCGGGAGGGGTCAAGGGCAAGACAAGGAAGCACCAGAAACGTAGGGCAGGCAGGGAGCGACCAAATCGAGACTGGGGCCCAGACCTTGGACACCGTGCAGCTGAGGGGTCGAGGGGTCGAGGGTCCAGGGAGCCTGCGAGGGTGACAGGGCGGGGCCTGGGGGGGCGTCCTGCCTCGCGATCCGCATTGGCTCTGGGAGGGTCGGCGAGCTGCACACCGCCCTCGATTCCGAAGACAGAGGTGCCGTGCACAGAGCTGAGGTGCGAAGGCACATCTGTGTTCTTCCCACTCTGCCTGGCTGGAGGCAGCACAGTGGGGACCCTCCGGACGGACGGAGGAGCCCAGGAAGCCAACAGTCCCGGGCTCGGAATCGCAAACCCAGGACCGTGTTTCCGGGGCCCCGGGCGGAGACAGAACAAAACCGGGCAGGGTTCAGGCTGGTGGGCGATGGCTGAATCTGGACGCCAGCTCTCTGGGGAGCGCGAGCGGGCGAGGCCGTCAGCAGCCTCGGTGTTTGGGAGGATGACGTAAGTTGGCTTGTATCGCTGTGCACAGAGTCGGCGGTTTTTCGAAGGGCCCTGGGGCTGGGAGGGGCTTCGGTTTGTCTGGCCTGATCCAGGTCACAGGTGGGGGGTGGGGACTGAACACGACAGGCAGGGGCCCCTCTGTTCTGAGCAGCTGCTAGTTTTGTGCCCCGTGCCTCTGAGCAGTGGTGCGGACACCTTCCCCCACGCCCCCCACACCACACGCGAGAGGAGCTGTGTCTCCCACGACCCACGTTCAGGGATGAAATGGGGCCTTTCGGGACGCTTTCCCCAAACAGGTATACGACGTTGGCGGGGAGAGCACTATCAGCTGTGGGTCCCGTCCCCCGAAACGGCAGGCCACGGGGTCCCAGGAGAGCAGCTGAGTTGTGGGGGTGAATGAGGTACAGCTGCTGAAATGTAACCCCCCCCCCCCCCCGCCCTTGTGCAGTCCGGATTCGTTTCCTGCAGCTACTGTAACAAATCACACTGATCTGCTGGCTTAAAACAGCAGAAGTGTATTTCTGCAGTTCTGGAGGCCAGAGTCCAAAACTGGTATCACTGGGCGGTATCATTGGAGGTCACAGTGCCAGGGGGAGGCAGGGGGGTGCACTTTCTCTGGAGGCTCTGGGGAGCGGGGTCCTACCTCCTCCAGCTCCTGGGGGCACCTGAGTGTCAAATCCCCTTCTGCCTTTTTTTTTTTTTTTTATTTTTTTTTTAACGTTTATTTATTATTGAGAGACAGAGAGAGACAGAGCACAAGCATGGGAGGGGCCGAGAGACAGGGAGACCCAGAATCGGAAGCAGGTTCCAGGCTCGAGCTGTCAGCACAGAGGCCAACACGGGGCTCGAACTCACGAGCCGTGAGATCATGACCTGAGCCGAAGTCGGACACTCAACCGACTGAGCCCCCCAGGGGCTCCCCTTCTGCCTTCTCATAAGGACACCGACGGTTGCATTGAAGGCACATCAGGAAAATCCCTCCATCTCAAAAGACTTAACTTAGTGACACCTGCAAAAGCGTGATCCTATCAGGCGTGACTTTCGCGGGTTCTGGGGATTCAGGACCTGCTGTGTCCTGGGGCCTTTCTTGCCCAAGCACAAAGTCTTTCCAGGGCACGCGTGTGTGCACAGAGGAAAGGCTCCCATGTCCAGCAGCCCGGAGCACCCGTGTGAGGCATGGGCTTTGGGAGCCGGGAAGGCAGTGGAGCTGAGGTTGTCCTTCTGGAAGGGAGGAGGGGAAGGCCCGTCTGGTGGATGAGAAAGCCCAGGACCAGACAGTGATGTGACACACTGTCGGTGTGCTGAAGGCCAACGTGTCGTCCGCGTTAAAGACACTCAAACGGTAGCGATGTTTTTTTAACGGAGTTGGGAAATGAAATCCGCCTGGAGTCAGTTCCCATGGGGGCTGGCCTGGCCCCGGGAACCCCGCCGGCAGCGCCCTCTTCCTGCCGCACTTAGGCTGCAGGCGAGAGGGCCTGGCGAGTGTGTAACCACCAAACACACGCAAGGGGCTTTCTGGGGAGCAGCCCCGGGGGACGGCAAAACGCAGAGCCGAGGCCCAACAGCTGCTCCTTCCTGGCCGGCAGCCAGAGAGCGCCCAGAAAGCTTGTGGGGTCCGACACGCCTCCTGGAGGGGCTCACGGCTCAGGTGGCATTTGAGGAAAAAGGTCAAGCAGAGGCTGGCGGCTGCCCCTCCATGACACACGGTTTGGGCAAACCGCATGGGAGTCAGAAGGAGCTGCAGGTGGCGAGTGGGCGGAGCTGAGGAGGGGAAGTGCCGGGGAGGAGAAAACCGAAACAGAGCAACATCTGATTCAGCAGAGGCCCTGCCCACACCGAGCTGCCCTCAGAGGCTCGGGGACTGGGGTGGCAGAGGCGGCCCGGCAGGCTTTCTGCACGCACACGCACACGCACACGCGCACACACCCCGGGGGCGGGGGTGGGGGGTAGCACACGAAGCTCCCCGAGGAACACAGCTCCCCCTGTAATCCGAGAGAGGCGGCTGGCTCGCACACACCCCAGAGTCTCGAGGCCAAGGTGCTCCAGGCCTCCACCAGCGTCTCCTCCTGCAGAGGGCTGGAGGAGTCCCAGATCCCTCCTGGGGTGAGCAGAAGTGCAGCACACGGTGGCCCTGGGGGCACCCAGGTCTGCGGTTCGCTGGCCCCGTGTCGGCCAGCACCCAGGCCACCATCGGATGCCTGCAGGCCTGTGAACACAGCCGAAATCTGCGTGCCCGATCTAAAGCCATACTTCCTCCTGCCCACATTTTTACAATTGAGGTGAGAGTTGTACACCATAAAACCGTTTTAAAGTAAGCATTTCAGTGGCATTGGGCGCATTCACAGTGTCCTGCAACCACCACCTCTACCAGTTCCAGAACATTCCATCAGCCCGAAAAGGAAGCCACGTCCCTGTCGGCCATCACCGCTCCCCTAGCTCCCAGCCCCCACGAGCGCCCTTCCCGTCCGTGGATGGGCCTGTTCTGGACGTTTCACCCACGTGGACTCACACCCCGCGTGGCCTCTCGTGTCGGGTTCCCTCCCTGAGCGTCGTGTGTTCGGGGTCCGTCCGCGGGGCGGCGGGGGTGGGCGCCTCGCTCCTGCTCGTGGCCGAGTGATGTTCCCACGTGTGGTGGACACACTGTGCGTATCCGTCCAGCCACTGATGGATATATAGACTGTTTCCACCCTTTGGCTCCCGTGAATTGTGCAGCTGTGAACATCCATGCACGTGTCTTTATTTGAGTATCTCTGCAATCGTTTTGTGTACATTCCTAGGGCTGCAACCGCGGGGTCACCGGGCTCCCTCTCCACCTCCGCCATCCCTGGCGTGCCCAGAGCAGGCCTCGCATCTTGCCCCGTGTGGCTGGCTTCCCCACAGCACAACCAGTCAGCACGCAGGTGCACACGCATCTGAAGGGCACGTGTGTGTCCTAAGGTGACGGGCAGTGGGCGCCTTGCAGGACAGCGATGAGACGCAGCCACAGAACGCGAGGGACGCCCAAAATCCAGCGATCAAGGCAAATCGTGTTAACGCTCTGTGATAAAAAATCAGAACGAAGGCACAAAATCCGTGGTGGCTGAAATACTAACATGTGAAATCGGGACAGAACTGGTAACAGTGCTGAGACAGTCATCCTGGAGCCTGAACCAAGAGGAGAAACCAGGGTGCCCCGTCCTGTCTGGACTCAATTAACATTTTGAAATTTGGTTCGCTGGATTTTCACATCGACTTTGCCCTACTCATGGAAATAATAAACAGTGTTCTAGTAAAATGTTCTCCTTTTACATAAAATCAAATTAGACAAAATTAGGATAAATAAGTTACCGTTAATACAAATTAATTCATTTTTATTCTACGTTAATGTGCTGTTCATCTTGATCCCAGAGGGTCTTGGTGCCACCCCAGCTCCTGCGTGCAGGGCGAGCACCCCCTGGCCACACCCGGTGCCGGCCCTGGGATGTGGGGTCCTGACGGATGGGGGGAGAGCCCAGCCCCACCGCTCACTGGCTGGGGCTACTCAGGCTCCCTTCAGGTGGCCCATGTCTGGGGCCCTGGTCGTGTGGAGCATCTGGACGGTGGGATCCTGGTGCCCGTGAACACGAGTCAGACGGCCAGGACCAGGAAGGGGCCGGCACAGCCCCCAACGCCCGAAAGGAAGTGAGGCGTTGTCTGCTGGTCCTGAGGTAGAGGGCAGCGCGTGGAGGCCGGCTGTCATTTTTCTCAGCCCCGGTTTCCTTGTCCACAACACAGGGGTTGTCCTGACCAAGCCTCCAGTGCTGCTGGGACAGCTTGTCAACGAGTGCCAGACCAGGCTCTGTCTCAGCCTCAGGGCCCACAGGACCAACTTCCCAAAGAAGTGGGCTCAGGGCGGTGGGCCCCAGACTATTTGCAGCAGGATGCACCACGCTGGGAAGGATTAACGTCCCTCCAGACTCGTGAGGACACGATCCTGGAGTGTGCGGAGGGGAGGGGAGGCGGCTGTGGCCCCCGTACGGCCCACAGATCCCCCTCGGGAGCTCTCCACCATGCTGCCACCTGTGAGGCTCCAAGGAAGCAGGTGGCACTTTGTTGGAAAAGGGTGAGTTGTGCAGATGGCAGCAGGGGGCACTTTCTTCTGCCCCGGCCGGTCCTGTGCTGGGTCTGCTCCGGCACCCTGCCCTCTCACCTCCTGGGGCCCCGGGGGATCCCGGCTCCCAGAAAGAAAGCGGGAGGCACCACCGATGCTGGTAGCCAGGCTGGGACCCCACAGGGCAGTTGGGGTTAGTTTGCGTCCCTATGACAAATGCATGCGTTGAAGCCCCAACACCCAGCACGTCAGATGAGAAACTATTTGGAAATGGGGTCACTGCAGGGGTACCTAGTTAAGGTGAGGTCATACCTGAGGAGGGTGGCCCTCATCCCACAATACTGGCATCTTTTTTAAAAGAGGCCATGTGGACGCAGACAGGCTGGGGGAAGCCCCGCGAAAATGGGGCCGAGATGGGGTGATGCGTCTACAGGCCAAGGAACGCCAAGATTGCAGTGATCCCCCCAGTGATGCTGGGAGAGCCTGGCCCGGTTCTCCCTGAGCAGGAACAGCCCTGTGACACCTTGATCTTGAACTTGCGGCTCCAGAGCTGGGAGAGGATGAACTTGTGCTGTTTCAGCACCCAGGTTATGGCAGCCTCCCGGGGAGACGATACCCGGGGCTGATGCACTGGAACGACCACCCTAGAATGTCTGCTGGGAGCCGGCGGTGCCCTGTCCCCGTCCCCACACCCTTGGAAACTCGCGTGGTTGGATCGATCAGACGACACGCAGGAAAAGCACGTGGCAAGGGTCTCGGCCTCAGGGGGCCTAGGAAACGCGACAAAGAGCAACTTTAACGTTTGCAAGGTGCTGACCCATTTCAGGAGGGGCTTGGACCGAGGTGCTTTTCTCCAGGCTGCTGGGTTTCAGTGGGGCCCAGCGTGCGCACACCTGTCTCCTGAACACTCAGTTTGAGACTCTCGGTTCCCAGAAGGCAGCAAAGGGACGACACTCAGAGCCAAAGCCAGGCGGGTGGCTGGCCCATGACCTCCCGGGACCCAGTGGCATTTCGAGCTGGTGTGAAAGAAAGCAATGCGGGGCGGGTCCCCTTTCCCTGCTGCCCCCGCCCAGACCCTTATGAAGCCACTGGGTTCCGTGATCTGGCCCCTGGCGAGACAGCCTTGAAAATGCAGTGGGAGATGGTGACTGAGAACCGGGATCACGAACGTCTCCCCCAGACTGACTTAAGGGGACAGGAATTCGCCGGCTTGTGTCTAGACTGCGGTGTTTCTGGGATGCAGGAACCAGGAGCCAGAAATGCCAGCCCGTGGGGAGGGCTGTGCTGCCACCTGGTGGCCACAGCGGCATGGGGCCCCGCGGAACGTCAGGTGACTCGGGAGTGGGATATTGTGGGACGTCGGCGGTAAGGCCTTGTGAGGCCTGTGTGTGATGGGGAAGGCCGTACACGATCTGCAGGGTGAGACCCCTGGGCTAGGGGCTCCACTGACCCCGGGAGACTGCGCTCTGTAGCCTTCTGACAGCTGAGGTCCTGGGGTGCTGTGCACACAGAAATAATACACGCTGAGTGGGGGCGACTCACAGACACAGGTTCACGAGTGTGAGTCCTTGGGGTCTATTCTGGGTCCAGCGTGAGCAGGACTGAACTTCTTTTCCCCAGATAAGGAATGGAGGGTCTTCCCGTCCTGACACGGCTCAAATGGGAGCCGGTCACTCTTTCTGGGGTGTCCTGGGCACTGTGGGGGCTGAGCATCCCTGGCCCCCGACCCCTCGATGCCAAGAGCCCCCCTGCTCCCTGTCGTGACCACCACAGATGCCTCCACACATGGCCCAGTGACCGCTGGGCACAGTCATTGTGGGTCAGAAACACTGGCATAGGTCATTATTTTTTTTTATTGGAGCCAGATGTCCCTTCTTGGAGGCAGAAACCGTCCAGGTTGCTGATATCAGTGTCACCCGCAGAGGCAGCCCCTGGCCTCCCCCTGTGAGGAACCTAAACCTCTGTCAGGGCTGGGTGGTGTTGGGGGCGCACAGGAATGAGGGCTGCAGGAAACCCCACCTGCTGGGCCACACGGCCCAAACAGAGGTCTCTGTGCCTGGGGCGGTAGGTCCCAGGGGCCAGGGTGTGGAGGCCAGTCTGTCCCAGGCTGCGTGTCCCCAAGAGGGCCAACCTCTCACCACAAAATTCTGCTTCTGGAATTTGCCTTAATGGTCCTTAGGCACAACCCTCTCGGCTCCCGGCTTCACCTGACCGCAGGGCCACGTGGGCGGCCCGTCTGCCTTTGGGGTCCCCTTCCTCCACACGGCGATACGGAAGGTTACGTTTTACAACTGCACCCTGGTAAGGAGGAACATAAACTAGGCTGGGTTTGTTATTAAATATTAATATGTGATTCATCTTTCGTTGACTGGTTTTAGAAGAAGTTCAAATGAACACATCTCCGTGGGCCCTGGGTGCTGGCCCCGCCTCCCGCCCAGACCGGCCCATCGAGGACACGCCAGCTCCTGGGTGTTTGCCTGGAAGGCTGGTGGTGCTGTCCCGGACGCAGTCCCAGCCTGGGGTGCTCTTGCCCCCAGGGGTCGTGGGGTGAAGTCTGTGGGCATCCACGGCTGTCCCTGGCCTTGGTGGGTGGGAGCCAGGGATGCTGCTGAACGCCCCCCACCCCAGTGCCCAGGACACCCCCCGGAGGGTGAATGCGCCGTCCCACGTGTCCATCTGTAGCACTGAGACCCTGGGCCACGCCAGTTAACTCACAGGCACATCTGGTGAGTCCTGTTGTCGTGAGGCGACTGAAGACCGGGCGGAAAGCTGCAGTCACAGTGGCTTCTGAGGACAAGGTCTGAGGACCACCCCCAGGGCTCCTCAGGAGGGGAGGGAGCCTGACCCACACATTCGGTGGGAGCCACGCCTGGGAGCAGGCCCAGAGCTCTGGAGATGCAGGGAGGCAGGGAGGAGGTCTGCACTGCACATAACCAGGGTCACAGGTCACAGGTCACCAATTACTCCCTGCCCAGCAGGTGGAGTGCAGGCGTGGGGGGGGGGGGGTTGCCACACAAGGTCCTGTGTGTGCTACAGTGCACGTGACATGAAAACTACCATCTTACACTTCAGTTCAGTGGCATTTGTGAAACGCATACTTCTATCTACTTCCAGAACATTCCATCAGCCCCCAAGAAGCCTCATCCTCATCAGCCGTCACCCTTCCACCCCCTCCCCCAGCCCCCCGGCCCCCACGAGCCCCCTTCCTGTCCATGGATGAGCCTGTTAGGGACGTTTCACACACGTGGACTCACACCCTGTGTGGCCTCTTGTGTCGGGTTCCCTCCCTGAGCGTCGTGTGTTCGGGGTCCGTCCGCGGGGCGGCGGGGGTGGGTGCCTCGCTCCTGCTGTGGCCGAGGGACGTGCGTGTGTGCGGTGGGCACGTTGTGGGTACGGATCACCTGTGGGTGGACACTCGTACTACTCTCAGTTCACAGCTGTGCTGAGTCGTGCTGCTGTGCACACGCGTGTGCAAATTCCTGTTCGTGCACATTTTTCCATCGCTCTGGGTGTGTACCCGGGAACGGAACTGCTGGATCATGTGGTAGCCCCGCGTCTAGTTTAAGGACGGGCCGACACACTGTCCTCCAAGGCAGCCATCCCCCTCCCGCGGCGCATTTGTTCATGGCCAAGGTGCACCTCCTTGTTTCACGGTGGCACAAGGATTCGCTAAGATGTGTGCCCAGGGCACCTGCCATGCGCCTGGCATCGTGGAGTCCCTCCCCACCCTGCATCCCTACAGGGCGCCCCAGAATGTGGCGACGCAGGGCCAGGCAGCAGCAAGGCCCGCCAGGCCTCCTGGGCCACCACGGCGCATTCCCGGCGGGTCTTTGTCCCTGCAGGCAGGGGCCCTGCTGATGTTCTTAGCTGCGGGGCCCCCAGAGCCAGCTCAGGGCCTGACCTGAGCTAACACAGCACAACAGGGGTGTTCCTGGGCCAAAGACTAGTGGCCAGACCCCCCACGCTGAAGAAAGGGAGCTGGACAGAGCACAGGCCTTGGGGCTGCTGGCCTGGTGCTGAGCCTCAGTTTCCCCAGCTGGTGTCACAGGGTAAGCCCAGCCTGCTTTGCTGGTTGTGAGGATGACTGTAAGAGAAAATGTGTTGTAACTCGGAAGGTTCTGGCAAGGGTGAACCTCCCACAGGTGGCCTACCCAACATTCGAGCACCAAGGAAACGAGGTGTTCCAAGCCCGTATGCATAAGGGCAGGGTCACCCCCGCCCCCCACCCAGCGCTGCTGACATCATGGTGGGTTGGTCTCTGTGGGGGTGTCCCGGGCGCTGTGGGGCCCTGAGCAGCATCCTTGGCCCCCCCACTCCCTCAAAGTCCATAGTCTCCACAACCACACACCTCTCCAAACATGGCCCGTGTCCCCTGGGGCAGGATGGCCCCAGATGAGCCCCTCTGCATTAGGGGGTTCCATCAACCCACAAGGGACTTTATGTCCCACAATCATCTAACGCCAATTCTAAAGCTTGAAAGTCTGTCTCATACACAAGTCCAAGTCACCATGTGGCAGGGTCACCGTGGGTCCCTCTAAGAAACCCTCTGACACAGAGGTAGGCAAACCCTGGCTCTGGGCCTCCTGTCCTTGTAAGTAAAGTTTTATTGGCACACGGCCCATTCATTTACAAGGGCACAACCAATAGGTCTCGACAGACAAAGTCTGGCCCATCAAGCCGAAAATATTCACTATCTGGCCCTTTACGGAAAAGGTTCGTGACCCCCGGTCTAGGCAAAGCTGGACGGACCTAATGTTCTAGACAGGGCAGATAGACACACACACACAAATAATGATGTAATATAGAAACAATTTCACTCGGTGGCACCGGGGGGAACGCAGGGCAGTTCAGAAGGACCGCGTGCAGAGTGGGAGGGAGGCAGCGTCCAAGACGGGCTGGGGAAAAGAGGTCTGGCTGGAGGGGGGGGGGGGGCCTCGGAGCAAAGACCCTAAAGAACAGGGGCAGCTGGGAGGCTGTTTGGAGGGAAGGTGGCCGCACAGATGTCTGGGGGAGGGGGAGGGTGCAGCGAGGCCAAAGAGGCTGACAGACCGAGGCTCTGGTCCTCGGGAGACCAGGAAGGGGGCACCCGGCCGCGGAAGTCACGTGATCTGATGAAGCTCCCTCTGCCCGCCCAGCCCGCTGCGCTGGCCTTTCTCTCCTCCGCGTGACACAGCCCTGCCGGAGGCCCGGAAGCCAGACCTGCCACCACTTCTGGACACTGGGCTGGCTTCTGCGAAGCCGGGTCCTGACCTCTCAGCCGGCCTCCAGCCCCACCCAGAGCTTGCTGGAAACGAGCTTCCTGGAAGCCCCAGGCACGGGGCCACACAGCCCGCTGACACCCTGCCAGGCTGCTGCAGGACCCTTGGCTGCCGCCGAAGGGCCCGGGGGAAGTGTCACGGTGTCGGTGCCCTCCCCCCACCCCTTCCTGCAGAGGATAGCAGCTCCCCGTGCCCACAGGCTGTGCAGGAGCTCAGGCCCGCGTTCCTGTGGGCAGGGAGTGCACTGCGTCCCCGAGACCGGCCGCCACCCACCACACAGCGGAGGGGACCCCTGCCGACATCCTCGCATCATCCCGTGACATCAGAGGTCAGAATCTCAGGGCTGCAGGAGTCCAGACACGGCACCGGGCTGGGTTGTTCTCTGGGGAAGTGACCTGGGCGCTCGGGGACTGAGCGGCAGCCCTGGGTCCCACCCCTCGATCCCAGGAACCCCCCAGGGCACGATGGCCACAGATATCTCCAGACACCTCCCAGTCCCCTGGAGGCAGACCCCCGCCGCCATGAGGCCCCCCACCCCTGCCTCAGTCCGGTGATAGAAATGACTTGGGAAGCCGCTGGTCAGACCCTGCGTTCGGTGCCCCGTGTGGGCACCTGTGTGTTTGGGGATTACAGTGAGGAGCCTGTGGAGGTGGGGCTCCTGGGCTCACATTTCTGGTTGCCTGATCCCTGGAAAGTGCAGTTCACAGCCTTCTACTTCCCGGCCAAGAATCCAGCAGAGGATCCTGGGTCTGGCAGTGTTTCCGGCACCGGCTGCCCCCAGGCCTGCTCCCAGCAGGTGCTGGGAGGGACCCAGCTGTACCCAGAGGGTGGGCTCTGTCTTCCACACGGCCGCTTGTCAAAGAGCCTGGACTAGGGGTGGCTCTCAGTGGGGCTGTCCCCAGGGGACACGGGATGATGTCTGGGGGCACCTGTGGTTGTCACACTGGGGGGCTCCTGGCATCAAGTGGGTGGGGGTCAGGGACACCGCTCGGCCCCCACAGCGCCCAGGACGTCCCCGAATATACGCAGTGCGGAGGGCGACAGACCCTGCATTAAGTATTTGGCAAAAATGGAGTCTGATCCCTGCTCACACTGGACGCCAGAGTAAGTCCTCAGGGGTCACGCGGTACAAGCCAGGGTGACCCCGGCCTCGATAAGTCACCCCTCTGCTCCCCCTCAGCTCGGGTCGTGCGCTGCGTGTGCACATCAGCGAGGGAAGGGCGCTGGGAAGGGCGAGGAAGGTGAAGCCTACGGCGGCCAGGCAGAGGCTCCGGTGGGACAGGGCAGGGCTGGACTGACCCCACGTTTCTGTCACCGGCAACGGGGTGAAGCAGATCTCCAGACGGTATTTCCCAGCCTTCTGGTCGGTTCGGCACAGCACACACACGCTGGAGGCAGGGAAGAAAGCGTGGACAGGCGCCAAGGCCAGCAGCTTGGGCCTGCTGCAGGAGGGGGACCCGAGGAGGACGCACACATGGCCAGAGGGCCCTACAGACGGAGGGGCCTGGAGCCCAGCCACCCCACCAGAGAGCCCGCCCCTCCGGCCTGCACCGCGGGGCTGACACGGCTGCCCTGGCCGGGGCCCCGCACTCGGACGGCCCACCCTGTCCTAACACCGCTCTCCCCGCCCCCAATCTCCCCCCGGGTCTGTGATCGGCCCCGTGGCTGAGCCCCACCAAGTGCTCCGGGGACGCCTGGCCAGGTGGGGGTGCGGCACCGGGGGCATCTGAATTTCCAAGTGGAGAGCGACCTGGAGTCCCTCCGGAGTTCAAGCCCAGCTAAACCGCTGTCCTCAGTGGGGCGACCCTGGCCCCACCCCCTCAATGCCAGGAGCCCCCCAGCTGTGACAACCACAGATGTCCCCAGATACTGTCCAGTGTCCCCTGGGCCAGAGCTGCCTTTAGTTGGAAAATGCTGGCCTGGACCAGGAACTGGGCTCCTCCAGGGAGGCTGAGTTGACCCACGGTGGGGGGGCTAAGCCTGCACTTGCCTCTGCGGCCCCCACCCTGCCTTGGGGGTCGGGAGCCTCGGCCCCTGCGTCAGCCAGGTCGGCGTGGGACCAGCCCAGACAGAGGGGCTCATCCGCCCTTCTGCCTCCGACGCTCCTGACCATCCCGCGGGGGTTGGCGTGGACGTCCCCTCTCTAGAGACCTCCCTGGACCCCCGGCTGCAGAGTCTGTCTTCCCGGCCCCTCATCGCCAGGTCGCCAGCACATCTCCCAGGTCGGGTAATGACGACCGACCGTGACAGCCGTTGGGTCAGGACTCGCTGACTCGCCTGGTCGTTCACCCCTCTTTCCCTGCCCAGCTCCCGCCTGTTCACCCCGACGCCTGGTCCCCAAGGCGGAGCACCCCCCTCCTCCGACTGCAGACCGCAGCCCCCAACCTCACTTTCCTTCCTTCCGGACATGTTTTTAAATGGAGTTTTCAGTTGGAAAAATTTGGGATTTACAGAAAACTGGCAGAGACAGAAGAGAGAGCTCCGTCCGCCCTCCAACCAGCACCCCTCGTGGGAGCACCCTTCCTCCCAGGGCGCATCTGTCACAGTGATGTGGCCACGCCTGACAAGCGTGACCATCCTGTCTCCGTGGTGTCCTCGGCTCTGCCCCCGTCCCTCGGGTTTTCCTTGCTACCTTCTCAGCAAATCTGAGTGACTTTTCACTTAATAAAATGTCATTTAGCGTTTTTTATTGTTGTTTCTAAGTTGATTTATAAAACTTAAGTATCTTCTCAGTTTTAACTTTGAGTCCACTGACTTGATGAATAGAACGCGCACGAGGGGCGCCTGGGGGCTCAGCTGGCTGGGTGTCCGACTCTTGGTTTCGGCTCAGGTCATGACCCCAGGGTCGGGGGATCGAGGCCCACATCAGGCTCCTCGCTGAGTACAGAGCCTGCTTGGGATTCTCTCTTTCTCTCTCTCTCCCCCTCTGCCTCTCTCCCTCACTCACTCGCTCTCTCAAAAAATAAAAATAAATAAGTAAATAAAAATAGAGCCTGCAAGAAACAAAAACTCTTTGGAGTCCTCAGGACCCGGATTTGAGAACTTCTGTCCTAAAGCAGGGTCAGAAGACCAGGACCCTCCATGCGGTTCTGCACACAGAGTCTTTTTTTTTTTTTTTTAGGTTTATTTATTTTTGAGAGAGAGACAGACAGACAGAGACAGAGTGTGAGTGGGGGAGGGGCAGAGAGAGAGGGAGACACGGAATCTGAAGCAGCTCCAGGCTCCGAGCTGTCAGCACAGAGCCTGAGGCGGGGCTCGAACCCACGAACCGCGAGATCGTGACCTGAGCCGAAGTTGGACGCTCAACCGACCGAGCCACCCAGGTGCCCCTTGCTCACAAAGTCTTAATGGCATGTGGCCACATCAACCTGTTGTCTCTGGCAGCTTCCGTGCTGCAAGGGCAATGCTGAGTTGTTACAACGGAGACTTTCCAGCCTGCAAAGGTTACAGATACTTAAGGTATAGCCCTCCCCAGAAAAAGTTGGCCACGCTCGGTCTAGATTCCAGCAAGTCTGTACTGGTGCTTATACACAGCAGGTCCACACCTTACCAGAGCGCAGGCCCTCGCAGGTGCTGGAATATCGGCAAGGTACTCATCACATAACATCTTTTAAGGCAAACGCCACTGTGGAACATATTGACCTGTGAGCAGGAGTGAGGCGCCCACCCCCGCTGCCCCGCGGACAGACCCCTAACACACGACGCTCGGGGAGGGAACCAGACACGAGAGGCCACACGGGGTGTGAGTCCACGTGTGTGAAAGGTCCAGAACAGACTCATCCACGGACGGAAGGGGGTTCATGGGGGCTGGGGGTGATGGGGGTTGGGGGTGATAGTTGATGGGGATGGGGTTGCTTTTTGGGCTGATGGAATTAAACAATGCAGTGGTTGCACAAGCATGTAAATGTACTAAAACACACCGAACTATACGCTTTAAAAGGGTGAATTGTGTGGTGAGTGGATTATATCTCAACAAAGCTGTTGTCAAAACATTTTTTTAACCCATAGAATTAAGAAAACAGCCAACAGGCCTGCACTTTGGCTCCCGCTGCCCTGTGTCCCCTCCACGCACCAGGTCTGGCCCCCGCTGCCCTCCCCCCACTGCTATCCACACCACAGACACACTTTCGGCCCCCACCCCAACCCAGAGCAGGGTCCACCCCAAGGGGACACTCAGCCATGAGAACAACAGGACACAGAAAAGGGGAAAAAAGTCAAAATCGTTCTCTATCCAAGCAAATTAGGAAGATCTCGGGCAAGAATGCAACATTTCCAAGCCATTAAGAGCAAAAGAGAAGATTTCCAGGAACATCCCAGCTGTGGGAGGGCTCCCTGGGCCACGGTGGCAGCCACCTTCTTCATGCCATCGGCACCCCTGGCTGGAAGCTGCAGCTGCACACAGAAGCAGCCCGCGGGGTGGGAGTGCCGGCCGCGCTCGGGCTGCTCTGTGCCCCTGGGCCCACCCTCCCAGCTGGGTTTCCGCCTTCCTTTATAAAAGGGGTGAAGGATGGGGTGAAGGCTCCCCTGCTGGCAGAGGGCCCTGAAGGTCGGAACATAGCTCGGCTAAGTGACTTGCAAACAGAGGCCCATCTATGTGGCTTTGACCGGCTCTGGGGCCGCCTCCTGGGGCGACCCAGCCCCCCTTCCCTCGGGCACAGCCTCCCTTACTGAATATGGAGTCCAACCCCCTTCCCATGGTGCACTGAATAACGACCCCCCAGACTCATGCCCACGGGAGCCTCAGAAGGTGCCTGACACGAACTGAATTGTGTCCCCCAGATTCCTATGTTGAAGCCTTAACCCCCAATGTGATCATGGTTGGAGATGGGGCCTTATAAGAGGTGATCAATTTAAACGAGGTTACAAGGGCGGCCCCGGTCTGCACAGAATGACGGCCCTGCGGGGACACGGCGAGAGGTCAGAATCTGCACACCCAGGAGAGCGGCCTCAGCAGGACCCAGCTCTGACGACAGCCTGGTCTCAGACCTCCCGCCTCTAGAACCCTGAGGACGGACACTTCACTGTTTAGCTGCCCCCTCAGTGGGACTTGGTCAGAGCAGCTGAGCAGGCTCTGGGGACCTTATCTGAACATGGGCCAAGTCTCTGCAGGTGTGACTGGTTCGATTAACATGAGACCATGCAGGATCAGGGTGGGCCCCCACCACGGGACTGGTGTCCTTATCGGAAGAGAGACACGCAGGGAGAGGCAGGCGCTGCGGGGACAGGCCACGGGCTGCTGGGCCCCCAGGAACTGGAGGAGGGGGGAGGAACCATCCCCTGGAGCCTCTGGAGGGAGCTTGGCCCCACCACACTGTGACCTCAGCCATATGGCCCCGGAACGTGGAAGAACGAAATTCTGCGTTTTAAAAAAAAAAAAAAAAAAATGTTTACTTTTGAAAGAGAGAGAGAATAGAAGGAGAGAGAGAGAATCCCAAGCGGGCTCCACCCGGAACTGATATCAAGAGTCAGATGCTCAACCGAAATGCCCCCAAAATTCTGTGGTTTTAAGCCCCCTGGTTTGTGGTCTTTTGTCACAGTGGCCCCAGGACACTGGCACACGCCTCTCTGGTCTCCCCCCCCCAACCCCACGCCGACTGCATAGGAGGAGCCAGCTCAACCCACCGCGTCTTCAAGAAACCACTCCGAGTATCTGCGCCAGCCCTCACCCACCCTTGGCCGCGGAAGCACCCCCACTCCCCTAGGTGGCTGCCACCTGGTGCCTTTTCCGGATTGCTTTTCAAAGAAATTTTGTTGTAATTTTGATGGGCTGTATCAGTCCCTTGTGGCTGCTATCGCAGAACGCCACGGACAAGGCGCCTTAAGCCGCAGGCCTCACTTCTCACTTCAGGAGCCTGGAAGTATGAGATCACGGCTCCGGGCAGGGTCCCTGGTAAGGGCGTGCTTCCTCGCGGGGAGACTCCTCACTGTGGCCCACCGCGGGGCCCCACCCTCAGGACCTCACCCGACAGCTCAGGGCGTCCCCGTATGAATTTGGGGGATGCAAACACTGGGTCCCTGATGTGGGGGTACGTTACCATCGTCAAACGCCCACTACGCGCAGGCCAGGACCCGGGCCGGCGCGGGTGGGCAGGTCCCCTGTGGCTCCACCCCCTGGCAGGTGAGCTGACCTGGTGCCCTGCGCACACGGGCCTGTGGGGCTGGCACTCCCCTGCCCCACTTTGTGCTTTGCAAGGGTGCACGTCCCCCTGCCGGAACTCAGCCAGCAACTCTGCCTGGAAGGAGACGGAGCGTGTCCCGGAGAGACCCTGACGCCGGCCATGGTGGTCGCTCCCAGGCAGGGTGGCCGAGAGCACAAGGGGAGGGGGACGTCATTCTCCTCCTGTGTCATTTGCACCTTGGGAGTTTTTATCCCAGGGCACGCTTGTTTGTGCAAAAAGCCTGTATTTCCTCCGAGGGCTGTGCGGGTCCAAGTGGGGGCGGGTGAGGCAGAAGTCACATCTTGGATTCCGCAGCTCAGAAGGGGCTCTCCTGTGTCCTGGGGGGCAGACCCGTGACCTGGGGTGACGTGTCAAACCAAAACGGAAAGGTATTTTATCCCAAAAGAATTCCAAGCAGGGACTCAAACGGGTAGTTTCACCCCCACGTTCATAGCAGCGCGATTCACAGCAGCCACGAAAAGGGTGGAGACAACCCGTGTCCATCCGTGGATGAAGGACAAACGCGGTGTGTCCATCCACATGCTGAAGTAGGATCCAGTCTCAGGAAGGAAGGACGTCCTGCCACCTGCCACCGCGTGGACGGACCCGGAGGCCACTGTGCGTGGTGACAGGAGCCAGACACAGAAGGACACGTCCCGCGTGACCCCACTCACAGGGGGTCCCCAGAGGAGTCCCGTCCACAGAGCCAGAGAATAGACGGTGGGAGCCAGGGGTGGGGCAGGGGCGGGGAGTCCCTGCTTCATGGGGACAGGGTCTCGGTCTGGGGAGATGGAAAGTTCTGGAGATGGATGGCGGGATGGCGGGGACTGCTGCACGACAGTGTGAGTGTGCCTGATGCCGCTGAGCTGTGCACTTAGACGTGGTTAGGATCATGAATTTTTTGTAAAGTTTGCTCCTTTATTTTGAGAGAGAGAGAGAGAGAGAGAGGGAGGGAGGGAGTGCTTCAAGTGCTCATGAGGCCGTCTCTGTCCCGAGTATGTCATGTGTGGCACAACGTGGCCTGTGCACAACCGTGGCAGCCCTGGTGGCCTCATGGTGCAGGTGACTGTCCCCAGCCGCCCCCTCTGCTGGGCTCCCTCCAGGAGCAAGCCGGTCTTCGGGGAAGCGTGCACAGACCAGCTCTGGCAACCTTCCCCGGTAGGTGCCAGGAAGGGGGTGCAGGTGGCGGGCAAGGAACCGCAGTCCCTCCCCTCCCAGCGTCCCAGGTGTTCACCTGGAATGCAGAGGCCCGCCCCGAGGACAGGAAAACAAGGCCAGCTCGGGACACACAGCTGCCGCCTGCGGCCGTCCTTCCTGGGGGATGCGGGCCGGGCCCGCGGAAGGGGGACTCCATTCGCTGCTTTCCCAGGGGCGTGGGCTCCCGGCCAGGGGCACGTTCTGTCCCCATGGTTCTGACACTTCCTTCTCGCCCGGCCAGAGGGAAGGGCGCTGGGACAAGAGCAGGGGTCCAGGGCTCACCGCCAACCTGCCGAAGGGCGGGGGGCCTCTCACGCAGCCCCGGCGTTTCCACGGATACCGGAGAAGCTGGAGGGAGGAGGGAGGCAGGGCCCAAAGACGCAGGGCTCTGGGGAGTGACCCCCAATGACCGCAGGCGGAAGGGACACACTGCCCGTGCACCCAGGCCTGGGGAGCTGCGCCCTCACGGACTCCCTGCAACAACCCGGGGCGTCAGGGTGGAAGCCGGTTTCACCGAAGGGCAGGTGAGGGCTGAGCTCCCCGGGCCTGGCCCACTCCCAGCCCCAAGCTGGCCTGGCCAGCAGCACCGTGGAAACAGCCCTAAAGCCCCCGGGGACCTCTGCCCGCCATCGCTGGGGTGACTGGGCACCCTCACCTCTGCACCCCAGTTTCCTAATCTGGAAAACATGGTCAGTCCATCGTTGCCACGGGTGGGCCTGGAACCCTCTGCCCTTGGCCTCCCTGCTCCCTCTCCCTCAGCCTGTGCCGTCGGTCCTGGCAGCGGCCTCAGCTCCCGTGCCCCTGGAGGATCCCCCTGCATCCCGTCAGCTGCAGGGCCTTATCAACCTCAACTCGGACCTCACTTCCTCCAGGAAGGCCTCCCCGAATACCCGCTCTCACTCCGAGGCAGTATTGTCAGCCATCAGCTCTCTCACCTGGGGTCTCACCCAGGGCAGTCCTGCCCCAGGGGACACCGAGTGAGGCAGGGACATCTGTAGCTGCCACGACTGGGGGACCTCCTGGCGTCGAGTGGATGGGGCCCTGGATGCTGCTACCCCACTCCCCAGTGCCCCGCTGGCTCTACCCCGTGGCACCAGGACACAGAAGGGACACAGAGGACCTGGTTAACGGTTTGCCAGGTATGACCCCGGCCGGAGTCCCCACTGCTGTCTGCCTTCCCACGTAGTCTGTGTGCCTGTCCTCACACCTGCACCCCTGGCCCCTGTCAAGGACACACACAGGGAGCACTGCCAGACCTGGCCCTCTGTCCCTCCGGCCGCCGCTGGCTTGGCGGGCCTGCCTCCCGAGGGCCAGAGGGCGCCTGGCTCCCGCCCCGAGAGCCTGCCTCCCGCAGGAGCAGAGCTCGGCTCAGCGGGAACATTCGTCAGGGAGCCAGGGAACGGCATGTCACATTCCGGGAGGCTAATGAGCTCAGACCTCAGCTCCGGCGATGACTCCGCCAAGGAAGCTGCACGTGATCATTACTCGTCCCGGGTTCTGCTCACTGTCCCTGACGTGTCACTGGTCCCGCTCGCAGGCTCGCCTCTCTGTGCGGGAGGTCAGGCGAGGACTGTCCCAGGGCCGCCTTCCCCCCTTCGTTCACCCACTCGCTGAACCCCCCGCGAGGGGTCGGACCAAACCCCCGACCTGGAGGTTTCACGACCGGGCCCAGAGGACAGACGCGGCTCGTCTGAATGTCACAGAACACTTAAGGTACTTGGCCCCTCTGCCACGATCTTCTCATCCATGAAATGGGGACAACTGGGCCCTCAAAGGTCTCACGGGCCCGAAATCAAGGGACTGGCCGGGCTGAGCTCTCATCTGGAACTCGGGACCCCCTGCCAGCTCATGTGAGCGGCTGGCAGAATCCACTCCCCTGTGGGACTCAGGTCCCTGTTCTCCTTCTGGCTGTCGGGCGGCGTTTGCTCTGAGTGTTCCTGACGTGGCCGCTTGCTTTCTTCAAGGCCAGCACATTGCTACTGCCACTGCTCTGCTCTCTCTCTCTCCGTCTCTCTCATTTTGGCAAAAACCCAACAAACACATGCCTCCACGTCACCCGTCGTCACGTGTCCAGGTCATTAGTGGCAAGGGGATTCCTATCAGTGTGCAGTGGGCACCTTCAGCCTTTTCCTCCCATCGAGGCAGAGACACCTGTGTCTGTTTCCCGGGCCTGCGCCCGCCGGCCCGACACACGCCAGTGACCAGAGCTCTCTCCACCTGACGGACGTGTAACAGTCCCGCACGCGCCTACGCGAGGCGAAGCCAAATCCGCGCGCGTGCTGAATGGCTGGGAACCGCACACGCAGGGTCCCCACCCCAATTTCCCGGTTTAGCACCACAGTGACGAGAGACGCTGCCCCTGGGGGAAGCGGGACGGAGGGGGTACGGGATCAGGCCTCAGGAGCGACTGTGACTTCCAACGGATCTGTAATTATTTCAAAATACAAGTGTTTTAACGATTAGGTGAAGCGACGGCACCTCGGCGGCTCAGCCGGTTAGGCGTCCGACTCCTGGTTTCTGCTCAGGTCACGATCTCACGGTGTTGTGGGTTCGAGCCCCGCGTCGGGCTCTGTGTTGACCGCATGGAGCCTGCTTGGGATTTTCAATCTCTCCTGTCCCTGTCTCTGTCTCTCTGTCTCTCTCCAAATTAAAAAAATAAAAACCAGGCGAAGCTGTGAGTACATTCGGGTGTAACTGGGACAAAGCGGACCGTGCATTCCGCAAACGCGCCCTTTCTCCCCCAGTCCTGACCCCCCCAGTCCCGGTGATGCTGCCAGCACGGAGGGGGTGGACGAGGCATCACCTGCTCAGCCCTGGTTGAGGCTTTGGGCCGGCTGTCTTGAAGGAGTACACTCCCTTCTTTCCCTTTGTGGCCGACAGGATTCTAAGAGCTCCAAATCCCTGCTCCCTGGTGAACACGCTGTGTAGACCAACCCTCAGTGTGGACAGGACCCGGGAACATGGTAAGATACTATTTCCTGCTGAGGCTATTTGGGTTTTTTGTTTGTTTGTTTGCTTGTTTTTAGAGAGAGACAGAAGGAGCACACACATGCACAAGCAGGGAAGAGGCAGAGAGAGAGAGAGCGAGAGCGATAGCGAGAGAGTCTCAAGCAGGCTCCATGCTTGGCACGGAGCCCGACACAGGGACCGAGCCCATAACACTGGAATCACGACCTGAGCCAAATCGAGAGTCGGATACTTAACCGACTGAGCCACCCAGGCGCCCCATGCTTAGGCTATTTTGTATGGAAGAAGGGGTTTGAGTGACGTAATTAAGCCCCCAGATCGGTTGACTTTGAATTAATAAAAAAAAGGGAACACACGTGGGTGGGCCTGGCCTAATCAGGTGAACCCTTCAACGGGTCAGAGACCTTCCGGACGTAAGAGACTGGAAGCAGGAGGGAGCCAGTGGAGGAGACCATGTGGCCCCTGAGAGCCTAGGGTGGCCCTTTGCTGGCCGCTAGCAAGGCAGCAGCGATCGCAGTCTGATGACAAAGAAACTGAACCCTGACGACAGACCGAGTGAACCTGGAGGCAGGTCCTTTCTCAGTCAAGCCTCAGTGACACCTCAACGCTGGCCAAGCCCGGTGAGGCCCTGGGCACAGATCCCAGCCACGCAGTCCACACTGCTGCCCTGCAGACCCAGGAGCGGATAAGCCACGTGGAGCTCGCTGTGTGTGGTGATGTTACGCAGCCCCGGCTAGCTAACACACTCTAGGTGACGGCTCTCCCATCACTTCCACGTTTGGTCACACACGACGGATACTCCTTTCGTTCGGAAACTCCAAGGCCGTGGGGAGCGGGGAGCCGGGAATTGTGCACGGAGCCCAAGACAGGTCTTTATTACAATGCCCGGTACCAGCCCTCCAAAGGCCTCCCCTCCAGTTGCCATCACATGGGGGGCACCTGCGACAGTTAGAGAGCACCGTGATGCAGTCTGTAGCAATCGAGGCAAGCACCCCGCCCCCCACCACACACCTGCATCTCCCGCACCTGCTCAGGCCTCCGCCGCCGGGCTGATGTCGGCCCCGGAGTCCCTCTTGCTGCCTCCTGCTGCTGAGCACATCTCCAGGCCGTCCCTTCCCCTCTGTCCTGCGTACCCCGACCCTGCCCTGGGGGCTTCCGCAGACAGATGTGAGCAGTGAGCCCAGCGGGGCCCAGGCACACGGACGTTTGCTGACCGAATGATTGGGAGGGAAGGAAAATAAGGAACCGACAACCCACCGGCTCCAAGGGAATCAGGCCGAGAATGGGCCCTGGGAAGATGCGGGACCCCCGTGCCCACCCCAGGGGAGGCCCTCAGCGGCTTCCACCCGGCTCCCGGCTCCCCCGCCCCCACCTTCCTGTCCCACGTGACTGTCGCCCTGTGTGTTTTGAGTCAAGAGGCTGCAGTTTGATGAGTAGCGAGCGGGGCGTGTGCGCACCATGCCCTGCCCCGAGGGAGGCCGACTGTGCCAGCGGTTGCCCAGCAACGCACACGTGCCCGCGATGCGTGGCCTCCGCTCCTGAGCTGCCACTGGGCAGCTCCGCTCCAGCAGCCCCACGGACGGGTCCCCTGCCCCGGTGATCTCCCACGTGAGACTCCCTGGGTCTGCGTTGCCAAATTAGTAAAATCCGACAGAAACTTGTGGTGTGCCTTGGCCCGCAGGGTCAGGAAGACGGCTTGGGTGGGACCCAGGCAGTGACGCACGTGGACAGTGAGGCAGGACCCTGACTCCCTGTGGGAGCCGAGAATCCTGCACAGCCGGGACCTCTCGCCTCGCCACGGCGGACACCGGGGCAGGTCACTGTTTGGGGGTGTCCTGGGCGCTATGGCGGCGGGGCAGTATCCCTGGGCCCCCCGCTCGATGCCAAGAGCTTCCCGGTCGTGACGGCCACAGACCTCCCAGGACGTGGGCCCGTGGCCCCTGGGAGAGCCCCGGGGAGAGCCTGGGTTAGAGGGTCAAGCTCACGTCGGAGCCACCGCTGCTGCCTTGGGAAGGGCCCACGTCCTGTCTGCCGGATCGGAGCGGCGGGCTACAGGATGAGGGTCTCAGGCACCGCAGGCTGCGGCAGGGCCCCCTGGGCCCACTTCACTCGGCACCGGCTGACTATGCATGTGCCGCGTACGTTTCTGCTGGAAAGGCAGCGGCAGCCCGTGACCTTTCGTGAGCAGAACGCTTTAAGGTTTTGACTGTAGGTCTTGGCAGTTTGTGCAGGAGGACAGCTCGTCCGCAGAAAGAACTGGTAATAACGTGCGTTTCCACAAGCCTGGGAAGGACTTGAGGCGGGGAACCAGCCGGGGGTGGCGGGGACAGCGGGCTCTGACTGGAGGGCTGGGGCTGCGGTCTGATCCGCTCGAGGACCACTCCAGAGATAAAAGGCTCCGACGGTGCTCTCGGCAGGAATGTTCACCCGCTCCCGGGAGAACAAGCGGCAGTCAGGAAAACACACTCAGTCGTTTGAAGGTCACGGCGTGCTTTTGTGCTCCATGCAGCGAGCAAGAAGGCTGGAGAACGCCGGTCCTTGTCCGGGCGCTCTCCCCCTCCCTCCGCACCATGGGCATCACGGCCGGCCACTCTGTCGGGGCTGAGCAGAGACCCTGGCCCCTAGTCCCTCGATGCTACACCCCTAGTATGACAACCACAGATGGCCCCGGACACAGCCCGGTGTCCCCTGGGGACAAGACGGCCCCCAGTGAAGAATCAGAGATTTAACCTAACACATGCAAAATATCATTTCCACTGCGGCCCATTTCAGGTGCTCAGCGGCTGCCGGTATTCGTGCCGGTGGTTCATGCCTACCTACCATGCTGGAAACTGCAGCTCAAAGACAATGTCACATCCAAAGGAAAGCTAGCGCCACAGTGGCCTGGTGAGCCCAGGGGACGCCCAGGGTGAAAGTCCAGAGCCCTCAGGGCACAGGGGGCCTGAGCCGCGGTCCCTGGCAGCGGCAGCCTGAAGGAACTGAAGGAAAGCTGGGTGCCTCTCCAGGAGGCCTCGGCTGCGGTCTCAGCCCCCAGAGCTTCGAGGCTGTGGGAGGGCCAGCGGCTGGGAACCCGATAAAGACAGTGTCAGAGAGATCATTAAGATAGCGTCCTCGTTCTGCCCCCAGGAGATCCTGGGCCACGTCTAGGGACATCTGTGGTCATTACACGGGGGGGCTCCTGGCATCGAGGGGGTGGGGCCAGAGATGCTGCTCAGCCCTCACAGAGCCCCGGACGCCCCCAGAGAGTGACCCGCCTGGGCTTAGCGGTGCTGGGGCAGGGGGAGCCCACAACGGGTGTCCAGTTCCTGCTAGCACGTCAGCTCTGTGGAACCAAGGGTTTTCCCCATGTGGTCACTGCCGTCTCTCCATGGCCAGGCCCAGGCACACACTCGGAAATCCCTGCTAAGGGAAGGGCTACCCTGTGCCCCGGACGTAACCACCCCAGGGACCGCACTAGAAGGTGTGACACGGGCCAGATGCCACACCTGGGAGGCCCGAGGCGGCTTCTGAGGGTTTGTGCCGTTTAGGTGAGTCCCAAAGGAAGGGACTGTACCGGGCCAGAGCCACCAGCCACTGCCCCAGATCATGGAGGGGGGAACATTCCAGAAGCCGGACTCAGTCCCCGAGGTGGGGGTTGCAACAGCCAGGCTGCCCACCCCCAATCCTGTGCCTTTGCTTCTGTGCTGTGGCCTCTGCTCTGGCCACTGGGCCATGCCCGGGTCGAGTGGGTTTCGGGGTGCAGGTGTGCCGGTACCCTGAGCCCCCAAGGTCACAGGCCAGTGCTTCCTTCTCCCTCCTTAACCCGGTGAAAGGGGCCAGCTGGGGCCTGGGTCCACAGAGGCTCTGGATCTGTAAGGGGGATGGGGGCGGGGAGACAGAGTGACCCTGGAACTCTCGGTGCTGGAATGTCCTGGAGAACAGGGACAGGGTAGTCACAGAGCTCCAACAAGGGTGGGGGAGAGCTGGAAATACTGCACCTGCGCCCACACAGGCCTGAGGCCCAGCGGGGGCAGACCCCGTGGACCTTCTCTGCCCCCTTGTGGTCGCCAGCGGGAACTGCAGCATCCTGTGGGGCAGGCAGAGGGGGGGGGGGGACCCCTGAGCCCCAAGCCCCCGGAGCAAACACCCCAAACTCCTGTTCGTCCTTGAGCTCTGACATCTGTTGGAGGGCTGGTTCTGCCGTCAAGACAGGTGGCGGGGCCCCTGCTCAGCGACACCCCGGCTGCTCAGGTGGTAAACCCTGGCCAGGGTCTCGCGTGTCTGTACACCTGCAGGTAAGCAGAGTGTGTTCAACGAGTGACTACCAAATTAGCACGTAACCAGGGAAAGCCCGGCAACCCCCTGGAGGGGTGCCTCCGTTGTGACAGAGAGCTCCCCGCGGGACCTGCCCACGGAGCACCTGCTCACCGCACCACTCCACGCCCCTCTGCACGCTGCCCCGCGTCCCCCTGGGGCAGGGGGCAGGCTCACCAGTTCGTCTGCTTCCAAGATTTAAGTATAAAAGATGCGATCCGCACAAAGTGCAGGTTAATTGCTTCTTGTCATCTTGAAATTTGGGGGCACGCCAAAGACAACACATTCCCTACGAGAACGCCCACGGCGAGTAGAGGGAACAGCGCGCTCAGAAAAACATTCACGGCCTACGTGACGGACACCAGACGGCATCCAAACGGAGAAAGACAGGAAGTTCCAACACACGTGTCGGAAGAGTTCAAACACGTCGATGAGACAGAGGCCCCGCCGGGAAGGTCAGTAAAGAGCACAGCCAGGCCGTGCACAGAACACACAGCTCAGGGGAGAAACTGAAGCCCTGAGGCGGCCTGGCTGCTCCCCGGGGACGGTGCGTTCCTGGAGGGCACTGGGGCTGTCGGACAGGCGACGAGGACACCCGGACTCTCCCTCTCTCTCTCACACGCACGGCAAGCACACACGTGAGCATTTACCCCAAACGACAACCAGCCAAGGGTGTATTAAGTTTGCACGGAGACAGTCATCCCGGAATATGAAAGAAAGAAAGAGAGAAAGAGAAAAGAAAAACAGGAAAACACCCCCCCCAACCCACCCAGAGACCAATTAAATCAGTTATAAAATTAGTTTAAAAGAAATGTGGCACAGGGGCGCCTGGGTGGCTCAGTCAGCTAAGCGTCCGACTCTTGGTTTCGTCTCAGGTCACGATCTCACGGTTCGTGGGTTTGAGCCCCATGTCGGGCTCTGAGCTGACAGTGTGGAACCTGCTTGGGATTCTCTGTCTCCCTCTCTCTCTGCCCCTCCCCACTCCCACTGTCTCTGTATCTCTCAAATAAATAAATATACTTTCAAAGAAAAAAAAGAAACGTGTTACAATTCACCTAGAATATGGGATGCTAAGCCAGCGTCCGGAAAGATGACAGAAACACAGGTTTCCTGTCGAGGAAAGACGCCCCTCAAGCAGAACCAGCACGTTACGGAGTAAATCCTTTGGCTCTAAAATCACGCGTGTGGATGTAACTCCCGGAGATCCGGGCAGAACGCGCCCCAGGACGTCAGCACGGCCGGCGCTGGGCGGGGCCCTTAGGAAACTCTGCGGCCCCTTTGTGTGCGTTTACACTTTTTTTTTTTAATTGTTTTTTTTAACGTTTATTTATTTTTGAGAGAGAGAGAGACAGAGCATGAACGGGGGTGGGGCAGAGAGAGAGGGAAACACAGAACGGGAAGCAGGCTCCAGGCTCTGAGCCATCAGCCCAAAGCCCGACGCAGGGCTCGAACTCACGGACCGCGAGATCGTGACCTGAGCTGAACTCGGACGCTTAACCGACTGAGCCACCCAGGCGCCCCTATACTTCTTTAACAGGACAGCAGTCCGCCTCCAGCTGGCCGGCTGCCCTGTGAGCCGGACTTCACACGGGAAATCTGTGTGGGTCCCACCGGGCGCCCACACGTCACGCCCACCCCAGGGCTCCCGTTTCGGCCCTTGGTCTCTGTCCTCGGGGACAGCCTCTCTCCTGAGCTGAGCCCATGACCACTGCGAGCTTACTGAGGGGCACCTCACAGGCCAGAAAGCTCACCGGGTGGAAACATGGTTGGAGGAGTCGGCAGCGAGGGTGCCAGGGCGTGAAATCACCCCCCACGCAGTCTTCCTGGCACACATCCGCAGAGTCCCCGTTCCCTCCCCAGCCCCTGGCGGCCACCAAGCACCTTCCCGTCCCTGCAGACCAGCCTTTGCCAGAAACTTCCCCGAGACGGACCCACAGCACGTGCGTCTTCTGGGGCTGCCTCCTTCTGACATTTTTTCTTTTAGACTCAGGCGCAGACACACGGCTTGGGATTATCCAACATCACAGAGACATCCGATCTCCCTCAAATTTACCGATAAATCAAACACAACCCGAATCAAAATTCCCTCGGCATTTCGGTTGGAAGCCAGAGGTTGACTCTAAGTGAAGATCACAGATCACACGACAGAGAAAGCCGCTGGAGGGTGGCGGAGACCTCCGCGGGCAGGTGCAAGGGGAGAGACGTGGGGCTACCGCAGGCCCAGCCGCCTTGCCCAGCTCACCTTCACGCCGTCCCTCCTCCCACACGACAGAAGCCACCCAACGCCCTCTGGAAATGAGACCAGATGGACAGACGGCCGAAGTCAAGAGAGCAGGATCTCAGCCTTGTTCGTCTCTACGGCTACCTTGGTAAAAAGAGCGCCCCTGAGGCCACGTGGTGCCTCCCAGCCGCCAGGACGGGCGCCAGCTTTGAGATAACGTCTGTCACGTCCAGTGACTCAGCTCTGGTCCTGCCAGTGGCTACCCTGCACGCCCCGCTGAAGCCTTTCGGGTGAGGCGCCCGCCTCCACAGCAAGCCACTCCCCCTCCTCAGCCCGGCCCAGAATGGCCAGCCATTCAACGTCCCCTTGAACTCTGACGATCGAGTACGAGACACGTCGCGGCACTGACCTGTGCACGAGGCTTAGCTGTCCTCAGCGCCGAGGCTCAGGAACCCGATGTCCGCTCCCTGGAAGAAAAATGGAACAGTTCAGTGGAGCACCATTTGGCCAGAAACACGCGTTCGGCAGCGGCGGTGAGGAAGGGTCTGGAGCTCACGGTCAGACCGTCATGAAGGCCTGCCTTTCGGCTGCTCTGCCAGACTCAGGACCTCCCGGTGCAGAAGTGGAACTTGACACACTTTACCAGAAAGTTCTGTTAGAAATTTGCGAGGTCGTCCCTACTAAATTCTCCAAATGCTCCCAAACTAAACTGAGGAAAGGATTGGATGCTCACGTGACCTTTCATGCCTTATCAGGACGTTCTCCTGCATGACTTGACTCTCAGAGTCCCCTGTGAGGAAAAGGTGGAAACTGAGTCAACCCCCTGCCCCAGGGCACCCACCAGGTCACCGGGGTCTGCCTGCCGAGATGTGAGGACCAAATGCAAGGTGGGATCCAGGATGGGGTCCCGGGGCAGGACAAGGACCACAGGGGCGAACTGGTGAAATCTGAATAAAGAGTGGGGCTGGGTTCAGGGTCGTGCACGATCGTCACAAATGCACTGTGGTTCTGGGAGGTATGGCCACAGGGGAGGCTGAGTGAAGGGCAGACAGGAACTCTATCTTTTAATCAAATTTTTCTTCATTTTTATTTTAGAGAGAGAGAGAGAGAGTGGGAAAGAGGAACAGAGAGAGAGAGAGAGAGAGTCCCTAGCAGGCTCTATGCTCCCCACAGCTTGATCCCACCGTCCTGGGATCATGATCTGAGCTGAAATCAAGAACACACTCAACTGACTGACAGCCACTCAGGTGCCCCAGACAGGAACTCTGTTTGAAATTCTCCTGAAAATCTAAAATTATTTTAAAATTGAAAACTTATTTTTAAAAAACCCCAAAACTCAAAAGATGCCGGCTCCCTTTTCTCAGAGTTCAGGGCCATTGTGTTGTCAACCTGGGGCCAGGATGGAGAACCGAAGTCCCCACCATCACCTGCAGGTGGCGCCGCTGCCTCAGTAACGCCCCAGACGCGGCTCGGGAGCTGCTGGAGCGCCCCGCAGAGGCCAGAGGGCGCCTCACTGCTGGGGGCAGCGGGTGGTGAGAAACAAGGGCCCGTCCAATATGCGCCCCCCTACCCGCCCTGGAGAACCCACTCCACTCACTTCAGCCTTGTAGGGGACGTCCACACATACGATCATTCAAGTTTTTATTTCTGACTCAATTAAAGACTCACGAGAAGTTGCAAAACTGTGCCCAGGGGTCCTGGGCACCTGGCACCCAGCTCCAACCGTGCTGGCTCCCTGCACAACCAGGGGCCGTTGTCCAAACCAGGAAACTGACCCATCACTAGGCATTGTTTTCTAAGGCCTTCTTACTGAGGCACGGTCCTCAGGCCACAGAGTTAATTCACACACAACACACAGTTCAGGGCTTTTTACTATTTTCACACTTGTGCAACCATCGCCACAAACAATTTTAGGACTTTTTCATCACCCCTGAAGGAAGCCCCATCCCCATCAGCCATCACCCCTCCCCAGCACCCCCGGCCCCCACGAGCCGCCTCCCTGTCCCTGGATGAGCCTGTTCTGGGCGTTTCACACACGCGGACTCACACCCCGTGTGGCCTCTCGTGTCTGGTTCCCTCCCTGAGCGTCGTGTGTTCGGGGTCCGTCCGCAGGGCGGCGGGGGCGGGCGCCTCGCTGCTGTTCATGGCCAATCATGTGCCCGTGCATGGACGGACACACTGCGTGTACCCCTTCGCTGCTGATGGGCACTTGGGTGTTTCCACCTCCTGGTTGCTGCTGCTATGAATCGTGCTGCTGTGGACATGGGGTCACGACTCCCTTTAAAGATGGTTTCTCACCTCTGCCTTCACACGTGCCAACCGCAAATCTCCCCGTCCCTAGCCCTTCAACGCCAGCCGCTGGCTGTCCTCCAGCCCTGGGACCTCAACTTGAGCACTGAGGCGACCCCCGCAGACAACCAGACCAGCTCGTCCGCGGCCCACGAGACAGGCTGTGAGTGGCACCAGCTGGCGCCTGCCTGTCCCCGTGACCTTCACCCAGGCAAAAATGCTGGGCTTTCACTTTCCCCATCAGGGGGACCCACAGGCCATGCTGAAGGACTAGCAGTGGGATGAAGAGGTGGGACCCTGGTACCCCGGGGCCTGCCGACCCCACACAGACCCACCGGAGGCACTGCCGGGAAGCACAGTCACAGACACCAACAAAGGAAACGCTGGTGGGAAGGGCCACGTGCCGAGGGGGCCGTAAACCACGCTGGAAACAGACACCATTCGTGACTGCGGCCACTGGGGCGCCTGCGTGGGAAGGACTCTCACCTACATTTATCCTGGGCCACAGTTCTTACAACCTGGGACCCCCATCTTGTCCACGTGCTTCTTTTTTCTTTTCTTTTCCTTTAAATTGAGATGTGATCCACCTACTCTAAAAGCCACCCTTTTGGAGTGTCCAATTCAGCGGCTTTTAGGATATCTGCGAGGTTGTACGAACGCTGGGCTAATTGCAGGACGTGGTCGTTACCCCCTGGAGAGACCCCGTGCCCGCCAGCATTGCTAGGATCGTGTGTCCTGGGAGAAGGGAGACCCCGGAGTGCCTGGGTCGCAGTTTACCGCAGGCCGCGGACTCGGCATGTGGTCAGTAACCACTGGGGTTTCCTGTCCCGGTTGGTGCTACGGGAAAGCCTGCAGAGCCCAGAGGACCCAGGGGAGACCAGGCCACCCCCGCAGAGCTGCTCCCTGTGGGCCGGTTCCAGCCCGAGCCTCGCCTGTGAAACGGAACGGGCAGGAACCCCACTGCACGCCTACGGGTCGGGCCCAGGGGCTCAGGGAGCCCCTGTTCTCAGCCGCTGCCGGCAGCTGCGTTATTTACCAACGTGATAAAGGAAGACAAAACCCGCGGATGACAAACCAAAGGCGCGCTGGGTCTTCCACCATTAATTTCCCAGTGGGGTGGTTTCTACTTCCCTCGTAATTCTGGAGGGGCTCCACAGATCTGCAGCCTAGTATCTCCGCACGGTGAGCTGGGACATGGGCAGGGGGACCCTTAGCTCCCACACCTGGAGACCCCAAACTGCCAGAAACAGGGCCGTGAAACTAGGCGTTAGGGGAGACGACAGGCCGACTTCTACTTGAGAGTCTGTGCCCAGCGGGACACACTAGCTCGGGAGCTGCTGCCATGTCCAAGCGCCCCGTGTCCTCCTGGGAAGCAAACCCCGTTTCGGGCAGGACCCTGTTACCGACCTCCTGGGCCGGGGGAGGGGCGAGGCAAAGACTGAACCCGAATGTCAACGAGGACTTTGGTCAACGGTCACGTATTAATATTGGCTCATCGACTGCAACAAATGTGCCCCACTACGGCAAGATGGTGACAACGGGGGAAATGTGGAGGGAGCAGGGGGTATGTGGGAGCTCTATTTTCTGCATTTTTCCATCACCTAACACTACTCTAAAAAGCAGTCTATTAAGAGAAGATCTTGAAGAGACAAATTAGGAGAATTCTGAATTTAGAAAGGAGGAGGGAGGAGGGAGGAGGGAGGAGGGAGGAGGGAGGAGGGAGGAGGGAGGGGGAGGGGGAGGGGGGAGGGGAGAGGGAGCCTGTCTTAGACCAGATGATCGCAAAGTGCTCACATTCACCAGTGATTGCTTCAACGAGCTGTTATGAACCAGACCCACAGAGAAGCTGGGTCAGTCTTGGTCAAATGCATTGCCTACTTTCCCCCCCACCCCTGGAAGCCTCTGCAAGTAATGTAACAATATGATACGGCAAGGATCAGACTCTCCTGACCGCTCAGGCCCGGAAAAACCTACACCAGAGCCATCCTCCCCGCTGCCCCCCACCCCCGCCCCCAGCCCAGGGACCACAGCAGCCCCATGAGTGGATCAGAGAAGAGCCCTAATACAATCAGTCCCAAACCGCCTCCCTCAGATTACTCCCAGATCCCATTTGGTCAACGGAAAGCATATTGTGGCCGGGGATAAGCGGATTTCTGCAAGACGGCACCGAGCGGCACACTACCCGTTCGCTGTCCGTGGTCCCCACGGGGCTCGGAGGGGCTCGCTGTGACACAGCAGCGGAGACCTGAGACTCCTGCCCTCAGCACTGACTCGCCTGACGTCTCCACCTACACCTCTGGCAGCCGTTACCTTTTTCTAATGGTGAGCACTGAACCGCACTGGAGTTTCACTGGAGTTTTCGTTTTCTTGTCTTCCCAGTGTCTATCGACCTGATAATCTGGGGAGACACAAGAGCCCAACGGGGCCCAGGAGATTCAGCAGAACAACAGGGGTGAGAAAAGGAAGCCTTTGGGATTTCGCGAATTACCACAGCGTAAATGCCAGCGCCTCCTTTCTGAAACGGAAGGAAGCCCCTGCCTGTATCCCCTTCCCTGCGAAGCAGGTCTCTCCCTCCACCCCCAGCGCCCCTGACTGTCTGTGGGCGCCATCTTGGGCGTTGTGGGGCATCGAGCGTCACCCCTCAACCCCACCCATGCGATGCCAAGGGCACCCCAGTCGCGATGACCACAAACGTTCTCCAGGCCCCCACCCCCCACCCCAGCGGGGACCCAGCACTCGGCAACAGGCAGATCTTCCCTGCCTGGGCCACAGTTCGCGTCTCCGTCTATGGGAACGGAGTGGGTGGGACCGGGGCGTTGGAGCCCCCTAGCTCCCCACACTGATGCCCGCCCCCCACCCCGCCCCCCCCGCCGCGGGCAGCAGGAGTGCGGGCCTCCAGGGAGGCTCCAGATAGCAATGCAGCCGCTGTCCTTCATGCACTCGTTGCCACAATCACCCCAGCCTTCCCCCGTCACCACAGCAACCATCTAAATATGTCACCCTGACTGATTCTGATTGCAAATGAAGTTGGGGGAAGAGGAGCCTGGGGGAAGGCACCGGTGGGGAGGCATGGGGGGGGGGGATGGGGAACAGGAGGTGAGGCGGCTGGTGGAGGGCTCTGCCAGGACTGGCCCAGATCAGGCGCCATCACACCCCTGATCAGACGGGACACGAGGGCACCGCTCGCTTGACCCCAGGGTTAAAGGCCTCCGGTTGCCAAGCACAAGAAGGCAGCTGGAGTGCCGCTGCCCTTTGATCCCAGGTCCGCGGTGCCTCTGGAGGTCCTCCAGACCCTCCTCCACTTAGCCCACACTGGGGGGGATGGGGGGGTCACCTGCTCCATACCATCTGACCAGGACCGCCGCGGTTTCTTCTGCTGTCACACGTGGTCAGGGACCTGACTCAACTGTTTTCCAAATTATCATCACAGGGTCTCCCCCCACCAACCTCGCACTGCAGACGTTGGGCTGGGTGGTTCTCTGCAGGGCATCCCGGGCGCCGTGGGGGCTGAGCAGCGTCCCTGGCCCCCGTCCCCATCGATGCCAGGAGCCCCCCAGTCATGAGGATCACAGACATCCCCAGACACTGCCCCTTGTCCCAGGGGGCAGTGCCGCTTCCCTGTGCGAGGCAGCGGTCATCAAACCCACACCGCCTGGAACTGTAGTATATGGGGGGACAGGCAACTGATTTAGGAGACGACCAATTTCCAACAGAAAAAAAAAAAGAAAGAAAACAAAATGTGTAAAAACAGATTTCTTTTTCCACTCGAAATTAAACTAACTACACCGAGTCCCATGGAAGGGGGGTGGTGGGGACATATATCCTTATATCTGAGAGGCAGCATTGCCAAACACTGTCTGTCCTGACTTCACGGCTTATGGACTCTTCTGTGCCTCAGTTTCTGAATCTGTAGCATAGAGATGATGGGAGCACCTACCCCGTGAGTGTTTTTCAGATTTAATAGCTGAACATATATAAGCTGCTTATATCAGTGCCCGACACTGTTAATAGTATATAACTGCTTTAGGGGTGCCTGGGCGTCTCAGTCGGTTAAGCATCTGACTCTTGATTTCGGCTCAGGTCGTGATCTCACGGTTCATGGGTTCGAGCCTCACATCAGGCTCCACAACGACAGCACGGAGCCTGCTTGGGGTTCTCTCTCTCCCTCTCTCAAAATAAATAAACGTTAAAAAAAAAGAACTTCCTTATTATATGATACGTATCGCAGAGTAAGTTACACGCCACAACTTCTCCATTACTCAGGACTTGTGTGATCTGCTTTGTTGACAAGACCAGGGTCCAGCAAACTCTTCCCGGGAAGGGCCAGAAGGTCACTATTTTTGGCTTTGTGGGTCAGGTGGTCTTTGTCACTACTACTCGCTCGACGTGGCTGCGGGAGACAAATAGTTGCGGTCACGTGCCAATAAAACTTTATTTACAGGGGCACCTGGGGGGCTCAGTCGGTAACGTGTGCGACTTCGGCTCAGGTCATGCTCTCACCATTCAAGAGTTTGAGCCCCATGTCAGGGCTCTGTGCTGACAGTTCAGAGACTGCTTTGGATTCTGTGTCTCGCTCACTCTCTGCCCCTCCCCCACTCACACTCTGTGTGTGTGTGTGTGTGTGTGTGTGTGTGTGTGTGTGTGTGTGTATGTCTCAAAGATAAATAAACATTATAAAAAAAAAACCCTTCATTTACAAAAGCAGGAGGCCTGGATTCAGCCCACAGGCTGTAGTTTGTGACCCCCGGAACAGAAGTCAGTCTATTAAAACACAGCACTAGGGGCGCCTAGGTGGCTCCCTCAGTTAAGCATCCAACTCTGGCTCAGGTCATGATCTCAAGGTGAGTTCGAGCCCCGTGTTGGGCTCTGTGCTGACGGCTCAGAGCCTGGAGCCTGCTTCGGATTCTGTGTCTCCCTCTCTCTTTACCCCTACCCCCCTCACACTCTGTCTCTCTCTCTCTCAAAAATAAATAAACATTAAAAACAGGTTTTTGTTTTTTTTTTTAACATGGCACTATTTTAGCCACAAATTATCATATCCAGGCGCCACCACAGAGAGACCATGGCCATCTCATCCTGAAGCTAGACCCTGGGTCACGTGGAAAAGCTCCACGCTGCCCCTGACCGTCACCCAGCAAAATTACCTCCAACCATCCTGCCACACAAAACACCCACAACCACAGAGGGGCCACTTCCGCTGCTGCCCGGAAGGTCACCTTGAAAAAAATCCATCACCCGACTTTCTAGTAAATGCCTCGTCTTCATCGGTGGGCTAGCAAACCTTGGCTGCAAAGGGCGCCCTAAACGTCTAGGTCTGGTGAATGAAATCGCCACCGGTGATGCCCTTGATGACCGCCGCCCCCCTCCCCCCGCCACCGCCCAGTGGGACAGGGTTCCTGCACACGGAAAGTCTGAGAAGCCGCCACAGCCCAGTGGGGCTGTGTCATGTGGGGGTCCTGGATGAAGTTCTGGGGCAGAAAAAGATGATTAGGGGGAAAGCAGAGAAGTCCAAAGTATGGAGCGCAGTTAATAATGACATAGGAATACCGGCCTATTGACTGTGACAGGTGCACTCCGCTGATGGAAGGTGTTGGCCAAAGGGGCCCCGGCTGTGGGCTGCGTGGGAACTCTGTACTGCCTTCCCACTTCCTCTGAGGATCTGAAACTATTCTAAAGTGAAAGTTTACTGAACAAGAGAAGAGAAGAGTGACGACAGGCAATTAGCCGTTGATGCTAGGAGCACTGAGTCCCTGTGACAGCGTCTAATAATGACACGATTATATAAAACCTAGAAGAGAAAGACGCTAAAAACAGGATATGCTAATCGACAAGGGAAGTTTGCTCTTCTGACAGGAAGGGGGGAGGAGGGGAGAAGGTGGCTGAGCGGGGCCCCGGGTCCTGCTGGAGCAAGGCTCTGAGACATCTCCGGCACACCCGGGCGACAGGGCACATTCACTCAGGGGGCCGTGGCGTCCAGCAGCACTCAAGCAAGGCCTGCCGAGTCTGCAGCCAGTGCCCGGGCCCGGAGGAGGGCAAAGGTTTTATGGATGGAGAATTCTGGAAAATAAGAGGGAAGCTGTGGGCCAAAGAAAGAAAGAAAGACAACTAACAACTAATATGGGATCCTGGTCTTTGCACGTTACCCTATTAGATACTTCCATCTACACCGGGGTCTCTCCCCTCCAGCCCCACAGACATTCAGAACCACTTCATTCTCTGGGGGCGTCCCAGGCACTGGGGGGGGGGGGGGCTGAGAAGCACCCCTGGCCCCACCCCCTCCGTCCCAGGAGCATCCCCAGTCATGACAACCACATGACCAGTGCCCCCTGTGGGGCAAAATCACCCCAGATGAGAACTACTGTCCTACAATACCTAACAATCTAGTTACAACCCCTAAGAATAATTATCCTTGCTCTACAGATGGGGAAACGGAGGCTCAGAGAGGAGATGAAACCAGCCTGAGGTCACCAAGCTAGAGAAGAAGGGGACAGTCATGAGTGTCGAACACCTCTTCTAACAAGGAGAGGCCTCTGAACTGGGAAGGAGGCAGCGCTGACCTATCAGAGACCCGAGACCAAATCTGGCCCACCACTTGCTTTGTAAATAAAGTTTTATTCAAACACGGCCATGCCCCTTCACTTATACACCATCCAAGGCACAGCTGCACCTCCAAAGGCAGAACCCGGCAACTGCAGCCTCTGGCCTGTAAAGCTGAAAACACTCACCCTCTGGCCCTTTACAGAAAGTCTGTTGACGCCTCACAGGGAGACCCTCCACCACCACTCCAAGGCCCCGCAGTCTAAGTGCCCAGGGAATATGCTGTTGAAGAGATACAGACAACACAGGCAGCCTCCCCGGAGGGGAAGCACGTCTGGCCTGGTTCTGCCCGGTTCTGGCCAAGGAGGCCCGCCCTGTGTTCTCCTCCTGCGCCAGAAGGGGATCTGCCCCTCCCCATCCGCCTTCCAGGGAGCGCGTGTCATTGTGGGTGTGCGGGGACTGTCGGGTGAGTGGCAGCTGGCAGCACGCCAGCCCGTGTGCCTCGGAGGCCCCGGTGTGTGGGCTGTGCTGTCACCTCGACCCTGCTCTCGCGTGGGACGGAGCGGAGGCTTCTGCTCCGAGCTGTGGTGTTTGCCTGACTCCGTGGGTCAGCCCTGCAGCCTCGAGAGGGTAAAACGTGCTGAGTGAGGACGAGCCCAGCTCATCTTCCGGGGGCTCCAGCTGCCTCGGCACAGCTCTGGGCCCTGGTGCTGGGACCCACAGAATGTTCTGGAATCTGAAGGTCACCTCGCTCCATGTTTTCCGCCCCCAGCACTGGGGGCGGGTCATGCTCTGGGGGAGGGGGTGTCCTAAACACTCTGGGGGCTGAGCAGGACCCCTGGATCCACCCACCCGAAGCCGGGACCACTCCAGTCATGACAGCGAAAAATGTCCCCAGATTTTGGCCGGTGGTAAATATGGAAACTGCTCGCTCTGTAAAAGGACTTGCTGGGTGTTCATGCTGGACTCGACTCCACCAGAGGCTGAACCAGGGGAGCTCAGGGGCCCCACGAAACCAAAACTCCAGTGCAGCGCCCCCGACATCTTGAGACATTCTGCGCCCGACAAGTTCCAAACACGCGATCTGGTCGGTCCTTGTTTTCTGTAGCTTGCATACTTCCGGATCTGGTCCTCACCGACCCTACACACTTCTCAGGGCGGCCGTAACAAGTGACCGCAGACCAGGTGGCTTAAAACCACAGGGACTTGTCTCCCAGCGCTGGAGGCCAGAAGCCCACGACCCAGGAGTGGCCAACGATGATGACTCTGGAGTGGGAGGCCCAAGGCCACCCCTCCTTCTGCCCCAGATGCCAGTGGCTCTGAGCCCCACATGGCCGGAGTGGCCAGCCGTGTCCTTCAGATGAACCACAATATGTGCCCAGGTAACCTTCACTCCCCTACATTCCAACATGCTTTTCTGACTCACGGCCACCTCCTGGGGGACTGTGTTTGGGAACGAGCAGTGCACGAGGACATTCCTCCACGAGGGTGCAAGGCCACAGTGGCGGGGGCGGGGGGAGCTTGCCACGTTCTAGTGGCCCATCCTGGGGTCACAAGAGGGAGGTGGGCCCCAGGGCAGGCAGGTGGTGACGATGGGGGTCCTGGCTCGCTGGACGGGGGCACCTCTTCCAGCCCAGCTCTGTCACCGCACGGGAAGTGGCCTGATGTCATCAGCTCTCCCAAGTTTCCTGAGGAGCTGGGAGCTCTTTTATTATAAAATCTCCAGATTTTTCAATGTTGGGAATAATTCAAAGTTTAAAACCACTGGGTTTGGTTCAGCCAGAGATCAAGGTCAACACCAAGAACGGTAAGCCCTGTGGACAGCATGTGTCCCTCTGTGTGTTCTTACCCCAAAACCACAACCCTCGTCTGACTGGGAGAAAACACCAGACAAACCCAGATGGGGGGTGTTCTGTAAGACTCCTGCCCTGTCCTCTGCACGACTGTCCAGGCATAAAAGACAAGGAAAGTCAGAGAAACCGTCTCAGCCCAGAGAAGCCTTAAGGAGACGTGACAACTAATGCCATGTGGGGTCCTGGGGCAGAAAAGAGACGTTTTCTGGGAAATGGGAAATAATAAGGAAATCCAAACGAAGTACGGACTTGAGCTGATCATAACGTATTGATACTGGATCAATAATTGTGACAAATGCACCACGCTAACGTAAGATGCCAATACCAGGGCGTGGGCCACGTGGGAACTCTCTGCACTGTCTTTGCAACTTTTCTGCAAATTCAAAACTACGCCAGGTAACTTTATTTTAAAGACTGGTTTGCAAACTGCAACCCAGGCGCGTTGCTGTAACATTCCACAGGATGTTCACGACGGCCTTATATTTTGCTGTGGAAGGCCCGATTTGTCTTCCAGGCTCAGTGGGCTTGTTCTCAAAAGTGACCATCAGAGAAATATAAATATATAGCCATGAACATGTTTTTAGAAATTAAAAAGCTGCTGGGATGGCCAAGCTCCCAGGCATGTGGACAGGGTTTAATCTATGAACCAGCACACCCAGGACCCAGGTAGGAGAGCAATGACACAAATAGAAGGTGGTGGAGCCCCTTGGGGGGCACGAGCCCAGCCCTCAACGGTGCAGAGGGGCACAGAGGTCCCTGGCCTCCCAGCAGCCTCTCAGCCAAGGAGGGCCTCGAAACCACATCAGTGGACACCACTCCCAGGTGGTATCAGTGACCACAGCTGCTGTCTGAGCTGGGGCTCTGAGGATCTTGATGACTTCACCCTCATGTCAATATGGCTACAAGATCGGGAACCACTCCCTTTCTATCTCAGTTGAGGAAAAAAGCTGTGTTTGTTTGTTTGCTTGTTTTTAAGCTACACAAAACCTAAAACACTGCCCAAAGCCAGTGAAAGGGATGGAAGAGTTCAAACTGAGGTTTAACGCCAAAGCTCACAAAGGGAGAGATGCCTTACGACCTGGTGGATCTCCCGTGGAGACATTCAATGTCTGGAGATGTTGGAGGTACTCCTGGCATGGAAGGGGTGTGGCCAGGGATGCTGCTCAATCCCTACAGTACCCAGGATGGCCCATAAACGATGACCCAGCCCCAATGTCCATAGTGCCAAAGACGTGAGCCCTTGATGGACAGGGAAGGAGTAATAGTTTATCATACACCCAGACCTATATGTGCTAACACTGTAGGAGATCCAAGACATTGGTAAGTACCAAGAACTACAGACAAGTACATCAACTAGCACAAGCCATCTGAGTTACAACATTTTCTTGAAAAGATACATTTGTACACGTACCTGTATATGCAAAGGGAAAAAAATTCTAGAAGAAAACACCACCAGAACTATTAACAGTTACAATGGTGAGGAGGACTGAGGGGTGGGAGGTTAATTCTTTGTTTTATGTCCTTATATATAATTTGAAATTTTATTTACCATGAGCATAATTGATAGTTCAAAAATTAATTCTACTAACTGGGGATATGATTATATTAATTACCTAGCCCAAAATGTCAACAGTGCCTCGACTGAGAAACCCAGATGAATGGCAAATATAATTTAAAGAAATGACCACTGAAGCAGTGATGTGTTAAAGATTACCTCCCCAGAGAAAGGAGGCAGAGAAACAGGAAACATGAGAAAGACTCATGATTAAGAGGGAAAAACAAAGGCAACCATCAATGGAGACCAATATGTAAGACAGAATGAGTCAGTCACAGTTGGGGATAAGAGATGGCATCCAAGATATGAAATCAAACAAAGTAGCAGCTATGGACTACCCCACAGGAAACACGAGGATCAATTTCAATTCAAGTGCACAGCCCAACCCATGCTTTAAAGACTGTTCCATGGAGATGGATTCTATGTGGACCTGACCTCTAGGAATCTGCTTCCCAGAAGGCAGCGGTACAGTCACATGCAGTCAATGAACAGGCTATCCCACACAAAGAAGGAACCTAGTGCCCCCCACAAAAAGCAGACACCGTACAGAACACCTCCACACATAATTTACTGGGTGTTGGCCACAAGCTTTCTAGAAAAGCAAACTTGAAGATTTTAGCTCTGAGCTTTTGGCCTCAAAAATAGCTTCTAAATTATAAAGGGAAAAATCTAGGTATTTTTCCCTCTGCCATTTTTATTTAACATTCTATCATTGGCATTTTCTAAGTATTCTTTGAAAACAATTTTCTAATGGCTGCCCATATATTTACATTGAGTTAATAATATACCATAAGTGATGTACCAATTTCCTTACTATTGAGTATGTAGACTGTTCCCAATTTCTGCTTTATAAATAATGCTAAAGTGAACATCTTTATGCCTGTCTCTAATTACTTTCTTAGTATACGTTCTTAGAGACGGCATTATGGGATTAGAGAGCATTAAATATTTTTAAGATTTTTAAAAACACACTACTAAGTTATTGTTGAAAAAGATTACTCCATTTTATACTATCTTTCTGTCCACACCCTCATCAACACTGGTATCATTGTTTATTACTCCTCACCTACTTTAAAGGTGAAAAATAGACTCTTCTTGGGTGTTGTTGTTTTTTGTTTTTTGTTTCTGCAATAAAGTTTTTACTTTGGAATATTTTTAGATATGCTGGAGAGTTGTAAGATAATACAGACAGTTCCTATATATCACTCACCTAGCTTCTCTTAAAAGTTGACAACTCACATAATCAGGGTGCATTTGTCACAACCAAGACATCAACATTGCTACGTTACTGTTAACCAAACCCCAGTTTATTCAGATTTCACTGGTTTTTCCACTAATGGCCCTCTTCTGTTCTAGGATGCCATTAGGATGCCACAGTACATTTATCACACTTTCTACCTGTGGTCCCTAATCCTTAGAACCACCTTATAAACTAAGGCTTAACATCTCCATTGTGCTGATAAGATAAGGCTTTGGAGAGGTTAAGTGACTTGGCCAAGTCACACAGCTGGTGAACAGCCGGTCCAGATGCAAGCCACACATGAGAGATTCCGGATCTAGAAACACCATGAGCACGCCTCCCTCTCTCTCATCCCGTCCTCACCTCCTCCGAGCATGCAAAGCCTGGTCTCTAATTCCCCACTAACAAACCAGGTGATCCAAGCAAGGTGATACAAGTTGGGTAATCAACCAACATGACAGAATTAAGTCATTTATTCTCCCCTTCCAATAGCCACTCTGGGAAACTATTTCAAAGCAATATGCCATCTCATGACATCTCTGGATGCATCCTCAGAAATCACCTTTGGAAGGAGAAAAGACTCTTCTACCTGAGAAATACAGTCCTAGGACTTGGCAATGAATCTCCCATTCAACCAAAATTGAGCCCTTCCTGTTGGACCACTGACCTTACTCACCACTGAGTGACCTCTGGCTGGGTGGGAGGCACTCTGAGATGGTTCCCTAGTGATCCCCAACTCCTGGTACTCATGCCTTGTGTCAGGACCTGCCCCTGAGTGTGGGCAGGACCTGTGCTTGTTCCTAACCTCTAGAATATGGCACAGGTGATGGGACGTCACTTCCACGATTATCCGACGTGACAAAGTAACTTCCATCTTGCTAGCAGACCTCCCCCTTTGCTGCTGTGATAAAGCAGGTTGCCTACCAACCAGCAGCTAAAAAACTGAGCGTGGCCTCCAGGCAAAAGCCAAGAAGAACTCAACCATGCCAGCAGCCGCGTGAGTGGGCTTGGATGTACAGTCTTCTTTCCCAGTTAAGTCTACAGCCCGGGCTGGCAATTTGATTGCAGCGTGAGAAACGCTGAGCAGAAGACCTAGCTACGCTGTACCCAGATCCCTGCCCTCAACCCCCGGAAACTGGGAGACAATAAACGTGTGGTTTCCAGCCACTAAGTTTGTAGTGATTTGTTATGCAGCATCAGCAGACAAATACAAGGTGTCTCTACCCAAAAGATGAAAGATGAAATTTATTTGAAACCTACAAACCTGTATAGCTGAAGTATACAAGAGCAGCACAGCCCGCCCTTGAAGGCACTCACAACTCGAATTGACTGCTCGAGGTGCACATTCTCCCAAGGTGACTGAGAATGTGGAGGACACCTGCTTTGATGGGAGATCTGGGGGTGGTGAAGAAAACACAGATTTCCCTAGCGGACGCTCATAATTCAGATTCCTGCGCTCAACAGCATCTACTCCGTCAGGCGGTTTTTCTGCATTACGGAGTTCGAAAGCTGTTCTGTTGTATATCATCAAAAAGAAAAACTGATTCAGGAAATAACACTATACATTATATATATATATATCTCGTACTACTTTTCTTAAAACAGAGCTGCTGTAACGCCTCCCCCTCTGGCTGAGACTAGAATAGATAAAAATCCAGATTTTTACACACTTGGGATTGGTAATGTTTTAACACATGGGAAATGCTATGGGGTTGCAAACTGCTTTATATTCTTCAAACATATTTGCAACCGTGCCAACCAGCCTAACAGTTGGATGTGTTCGTAAATGAACCAAAACACATCACGTTCTTGGGGACAGACGCACAGTGGAGACTGAAGGGTCTCTCTGCCCCCAGAGGGGCCTAATTAAACCCCCGAACCATCACAGAAAGTGGGGGTGTGGCTTCCGTGAGACACCCGGGTTCGGGGAACATGAAGGGACAGTGCTATGGCCAAGTTCGGTGTTATCCAATGAAAACCTGCAACTGCAAAGACCAGGAAATGCAGGCCAGCAAGGAGGAGGGGGTGTTGCTCAGAGGTAAAAGCAGGGAACATCATTTACCAAACCAGGCTGGTTCGAGACCAGAAAGATCAGGTTGCATGGCCCCTCTCATGAGGACAGCTCTGAAGGACAGCCATGACCTAAATCGGTTCATGTGTGGGTCTCGATGCGTAAAGAACTGCCAGGAAAGCAGTTCCCCAGGGTCCTACAGGGCACAAAAGACAAACACGAAAACCGTGTTATTCCTTGCACATGGTTCTCAATGGGAGAAGTGGGACAATTCTGCCCCCGGGGGACGTGAGGCAATGTCTGGGGACATCTGTGGTTGTCACGATGGGGGAGCTCCTGGCATCGAAGGGGTGGGGCCAGGGATGGCTGCTGTGCCCCCACAGAGAGTGACCTGCCCCGATGTCAGGAGGGCGGGGCTGGGGGTGGGCGGTGGGGGACCCTGCCGGGTCTGGCCCTCAGATCTAAAGGGACTCCTTCATCTTTATTACAGAGCCAAATCTGTGTCATCACCACAGAGGGGAAAACGGCCACTTAATTACATTTCCATATGGGCCACCGAGAGTTTCCTTAGGGAGGCTGGTCGGGAGCATCACCTGGAGACCGGACTCCACGGTGCATCTCCAGAGCCGTCTAAGCCCAGCTGTCTAAGCCCCAAGTGTCACTCCATCAACTGGATGTCCCAGAGCAGCCTCAAATCTCAAACACGTTTTCTCTGGGTTTGATCCCTTTACAAACAAATAGGGGCGATCCTGCCACCGTGTCGGCAGGGGCGGGCCTAATTCCACCCTTGGTTGGGTCCATGCCTGTGGTGGTGGCTGGGGAATGACGACGGCGGCACAGACAGAAGGCTATGTTAGCACACAGCAGAACAACAGCCCAAACAGAACAGCGATCACTACAGGCGGGTCACCGGCTCGCACACCATCCCATAACTTAGAACGATCATGGGTGATGATTCCTGTTCCTTTTTGCCCACAAGGAGACAGAAGCAGGGAAGGTCTAATCACACAGGGAGAAAGTCATCCAGGGTGAGCAGGAATTCCAACCCGCAGCCCCACCATGCCACAACGCCCTCCACATTCCAGAAGGTTCCAGAAAGTTCCATAATCCCCAACATCTCACCTACCTACTTTACTCCCTGGGTCCCTCTTCCTCAAAGGGGGACAGAACTTTCAGCAGTGCCACATCTTACTCACTGATTTCTCCCAGAGACCCAGGAGCACCTTTCTGCCTTCCTGTGGCCGGTCAGGGCCGGGCCTGGCGAGACCTAACTCAAGGGTGTGACTGCTTAGCAGACCCAGACGCAGAGGAATTCACGCCCTTGTGGTGGACTCACAAGGACATTACTTAAAATGAGAACACGCCTGTGATCACAGCCCTACAGGGCTTGACCTAAGGCAGGGGAGGGGAGGGCTCTCCGAGGAAAACAGGGCTGTTCCCCCAAGGCCCATTAAGGACGTCAGTGGTCAAAATATGACCACTTAGACCAAGAGATATTTTGTAGGGAGGGGCAGTTGGTAAAATACGCATAATATAAAACTTACAATTGTAACCCAGGTGTATATTCCAAAGGCATCTAGTATATTTACACAGTTGTGCAATCATCACCTCTATCTAGTTCTGGAACATTCCATTTCCCCAAAAATAAACCCCGTCCCTCTTAGCAGTGAGATGAGCCTGTTCTGGACGTTTCACACACGCGGACTCACACCCCGTGTGGCCTCTCGTGTCTGGTTCCCTCCCTGAGCGTCGTGTGTTCAGGGTCTGTCCTCAGGGCGGTGGGTGCAGGCACCTCACTCCTGCTTGCGGCCGAGGGACACGCGTGTGCGCGGTGAACACGTTCATCTGTGGATGTGGACACGTTGTGTATCCATTCATCCATGGATGGGCATTAAGTTGCTTCCACTTTTCAGCTGTCGTGAACCTCACTACTGTGAATATGTGTGTGCAGGTTTTAGTGTGGACGTATGCTCTAGTTTCTTCGGGATGGATACCCAGGAGTGGAATCATTTGGTCAGATGGAAACTCCATGGGTAACTTTTTTTTTGAGAGAGAGAGAAAGAGAGAGAGAGAGACAGGGAGAGAGGAGTCGGGGGTTGAATACGAGCAGGGGAGAGGGGCAGAGGGAGAGAGAATCTTAAGCAGGTGCCACACCCAGTGTAGAGCCCAATGTGGGGCTTGAACTCACGACCCTGAGATCAAGACCCGAGTTTGTCGCTCAACCGACTGAGCCACCCAGGTGCTCTGACACCAAAATGTTTTAATACTAGGAAACAGGTGCCCCAGAGCCGGCTTCACATACACAATTCCATGGCTGGAAGGAAGTGTGGCTGGTCCAACCCTGAGACATACAAATCCTGGGCAAAAGGCAGTCGATACAATCAGGAACATTCTCAAGGAAGAGCTACGAAGTGAGGGAGCCCGGGGGCTGGGGTCCTTCCTGGCTAAGCACTCATTCTGAACCTCAGGTGACTCCTCTGAAGATTGGCCCTCAGAAGGGCATCTCAGGGAGTTGGGTAGAAGCCACCACACACGGTGTTAAATGGGAGACAAGGGTGGCCAGGAAGTCACCTTGACCGGGAGCAGGAGGACGGGGACGGAGAGGGTGAGACAGACAAACCAAGGAAAACTAAAGCTCAGTCTAAAGAAAACTGGGCCAGGCCCCCTATCGACTGCAGACAGAGTGGCCGGGAGTCCGGCAGGCCCAGAGCGCTGGTGGTGGGAGAACAGCGGACGCAGGGGCGGGTGGAGAGCAGGGCCAGGGGAAGACGTGGCTCCGGGAGGGGCGGGCTGGCAGGGAGCAGGCGGAGGACCCAGTGCAGAGGGCATTCCAGGCCAGGGAGACAGGAGCGAGACCCCAGGGGCGGGAGGGAGAAAAAAAATCAACCGTGCTGAGAAAGCCGCCTGGGGCAGGCTGGCGCAGGGTCCTGCCACGGACCAGGATGGAGCCCACGAGCAAGCGAGCGAACGAAAGAACGAACAAACGGGATCAGCCAGAGCAGAGGCACTCGCATCCTCCCAGAGCCCCCAGGGCTGAGCTGTGAAAGAAGCAGCAAATGGGCAAAAGTCCCGCCAGGCACAGAAGCACGAAGTCAATAAGTTTAATAACAGGGGATGGGCCCCACGATGCCACCCCCTGGCCATCCACCCCGGACTGAAAGCATCTGTCTGCACAAACGTCTGCACACACACGTTCACAGCATCACAAGTCACAACAGCAAAGAGCGAAAGCAGCCCACGTGCCCATAGTGGATGCAGGGGTAAAGACAATGTGGTCACAGAACGGAATGTTATTCGGCCATAAAATACAAACGTGGCCCGACCCCAAGCACAAAACGCTCAGGGAGGGAATCGGACGCGAGAAGTCACATGGTGTGTGTGATCCCACGCATGTGAAACGTCTAGAACAGGCTGGGATGGGAAGGGGGCTCGTGGGGGCTGGGGGAGGAGTGGGGAGTCAGTGCTTTATGGGGACAGAGTCTCAGTCTGGGGAGATGGAAAGTTCTGGAGATGGACGGCAGGGGTGGCTGCACGACAGTGTGCCTGTGCTTGATGTCGCTGAGCCGTGTGCTTGGAAGTGGTCCCAATGGCGAGCCGGATGTTACGGGTGCCCAAACCGAAGTGGGCCCAGGGAACGGGGTGGGACGCCGGTGCTGCACTGAGCAGAGACAGACACGTAAACGGGGACGATGTGTGATGTGTGACAGATGCTCCCATCCATGGTGACAGCCACAGCTGACAGGTCCCCTCCCCCCCGGAGGCAGGGAGCATGGCAGGGGATGGCCGTACACCCAGCACCTGGCATCATCCCGCGGCTGGTTGGCTGAGCATCGTGAGGCCACAGAGGAAGAGGCCTCAGTGCGGCCAGACCACGCAGCGCTGCAGGCGGCGGGACAGGCGGCTGGAGGGAATCCCGCCCTTCCCTCGGGGGGCCCCCACTGCTGCCCAGCTCTGCCTCCAAAGGACCCACAAACACCTCCCTACAAAACAGCCTGCTTTGGGGCGCCTGGGTGGCTCAGTCGGTTGAGCGTCTGACTTCAGCTCCGGTCGTGATCTCACGGTCTGTGAGTTCGAGCCCCATGTCGGGCTCTGTGCTGACAGCCCGGAGCCTGTTTCAGATTCGGTGTCTCCCTCTCTCTCTGACCCTCCCCTGCTCATGCTCTGTCTCTCTCTGTCTCAAAAATAAATAAACATTAAGAAATTAAAAAAAAAAAAAAAAACCAGCCTGCTTTCCAGCAATCTTTCGCTTCCCTGGGCGCTGCATTCACAGGTGGACGGAGACCCACCGTGTCCCTTTGGGAGGCAGGTGGTAGGGTGGGGAGGGTAGGAACGTGGGCGCCGGCAGACGGTTCCGGGCCTTGGCCGCGAGTGTCCCAACTCTGCCCCCCAACCGAAAGCTCCCCCTACTTTTGGTAACACGTGGCATCTACGCAGGGCTGGGATGGACACTCTGTCACCAGCACTGGGACCCATCCACGCTCCTCACCAACACAGGGGGTTGGGACGGGTGGGACCCGTGCGTCTCAGGTCGGAAGGGGGACGGTTCTCCCCAACACCCTGCAGTCTCTGCGGCCACAACGTGGAAGATGGTGATTTTCCAACTCCCCAGACTATCTCCAGTGCGGGGGTGGTGGAACCGGGAGAAAGTGAACGTCGCAGGCTGCGAAGACAGACCACAAAGCTGGCAGGACAGGGGATGGGGAACCCAGCAGGGAGAGCAAAGGCAGGTGTCCCCGCCCCGGGCTCCTCTCTGCAGAAGGAAGGGAGGGTGAGAAGAGACTAATCCAGGGCTCTGAGCACCCGGTGGGTAGGCAAACACTGCTTGTGACAGGTGGCCAAGGTCAACACCGTCAGTGATGTCATGTGGGTGGCAGAGACCCCTGGTGGGATGTGACAAGAAGGGCACCTCACCACTGTGTGTTCTACCCCCAAACCCGTAACCCCTGGTCTGATCACAAGGAAACATGAGACAAACCCAGGTTGGGGGTCGTGGTGAAAAAATCCCTAACCATGGGGCGCCTGGGTGGCTCAGTCCGTTGAGCGCCAGACTTCGGCTCAGGTCACGGTCTCGTGCTTCGAGGGTTCAAGCGCTGCGTAGGGCTCTGCTGACAGCTCAGAGCCTGGAGCCTGCTTCCGATTCCGTGTCTCCCTCTCTCTCTGCCCCACCCCTGCTTGTGCTCTGTCTCTCTCGCTCTCAAAAATAAATAAACATAAAAAAAAAAAATCCCTAACCAGGTGTCCTCAAGACCGTCCAGGCATAAAAGACAAGGGGTGTCAGAGAGGCTGTCACAGCCCAGAGGGGCCCAGTGTCATGTGAGGCCCTGGATGGGGTCCTGGGACAGGAAAGGACATTAGAGGAAACGTAGTGACGTGCACGCGAAGCACAGGCCTTGAAGAGCAGCAACACAGACACATTCACCTCCAAGGGTGGCAGGCACTAGGTAGGGGAGGTGCGGATGTTAGCTAGCACGGGGGTGCCCTGCACTGCCTTCGTGACTTGTCTATACACCAAAAACTAGCCCAAAGTTGACATTCTATCAAAGAAAAAAAAAAAAACAAAAAAAACAGGTCTCAGAACTCAGGGCACGATCTTTTTCAGAGGCTCCCTCAGAGACTTCCCCGATCCCCGTGCCCCACTTCTCAGCCAGGGGAAGGGGAGCAGAGAGGGGCAGGGACCTGGTCAATTTAGGATCGAGAGGCAAGGCTGGGACTGAGATTCTGTAACCCTGGTCCCCCCGTCCTTCTGAGCCCCAATACAGGTGTCTGAAGCTTGTGAACAGAGTGGACATCCCTTCGTTTTCTTTACACAGAGCTGAGAGCCTCCTGGAACCCTTCAGTGCCACACAGACGCAGAGGGAGAGAGAAGAAAGACAGGCGCCGACCCGTTTCTCAAACAATAAGGAATGCCCGGCCTGCCCACAAAGCCCCCCGCCCCATTTCCTCCCATCACCTCTCGTTGCCAAATGAAATAACCGTACATTCCCAAAGCAGCGGTTGGCCAAAAGACAGACGAAAGCAAACCAAAACAAACCTTCCACTTCTCACCCTGGCCTCAAATATTTTAAAACTCAGCCTCCCTGAAGAATTCACGGCTTGTCTGTGCTCAACCTAAAGAGAAAAGCATTTCTAAGTCGAGTGGGTGTCAAACACAGAATCGTCCTTGGCTGCAGGCGGTGAAATTCACCGTGACCCACTGGGTTTTCAAACGGGGGCTCGGGGCAAACTGTCACTCCTGGACATCGTTCTAAATGACACCCATCGCCTGACATCAAAACAGTCCGTCTGAATGTGCATTTGGAAGACCACTGTGTTGCCCTTTTTACTTTTGTTTACCTGATAGGCTTTCTCGATTTATCACTAAAAGCCACGAGCAGGAGACATTTATATGCAGTGTTACACTCGGGCGTCTTTAAGTAACATGATAATGAATGTCACTGGCATTTTCAAATGGGATCTATTTGGAGCTATCAGATGTCATAGTTCATCAAATCTAAGATCCCATTATCTCTAAAATCGGCTGTTGTGTGTCGTGACCCTAAAGAAATTAAATGATCAGCCTCCCTCAGTACGGGCACCATGCGAGGGGGGAAAAAAAAAATCACCCTGTGCATTTGTCCCCAGATCATTAACCTCTGCTCAGCCAGGAGGCTGCGGGGGTACAAGAGCCCAAGGACAGCGGCAGAGGCAGCTCTCTGAAGTCGAGCGTCACTTGCTCTCCCAAGGGCAGGGCTAAATCGAAAGGATAAAGCTGGACTATGAAACCCCCAAGTTCAAGTCCCAGCACTGCCGTGAGCCCAGGAGACCCGGCCGATTCCTCGTCTGTAAATCACACAGGTTAGTCTGGCAGGGCTGGCAAACCTCTTCTGTAGGGGCCAGAGAATCGGTATCACGTGGTCTCATATGTTGTAGCCTGAAAGCCACCGCAGGCAACTTGTCAACGAATGTGTACGTCTCTGTGACAATAAAACTTTATTGATGGACACTGGAACTTGAATTCTATACAGCTTTCATACATCAGGACAAATTATGTTTGTCTTGATTTTTGTAACCACTTCAAATGTAAAAACCATTCTCAGCCTAAGGGCCACATAAAAAAACAGATGATGAGGGGCGCCTGGGTGGCTCAGTCGGTTAAGCGTCCGACTTCGGTTCAGGTCACGATCTCACGGTTCGAGGGTTTGAGCCCCATGTCGGGATCTGTGCTGACATCTCAGAGCCTGGAGCCTGCTTCGGATTCTGGGTCTCTCTCTGTGTGCCTCCCCTGCTTGTGCTCTGTCCCTTTCTCTCAACAATAAATGAATGTTAAAACAACAACAACAGACAGTGAGCTGGATTTGGCCCGAGGGGCACGGCTTGCCATCCCCTGGACTGGACAGTCTAGGGGGTCCTTCCAGAACTGATTTTCTGAGACCCTCGATCCTCATTTTCAATCAGCAGATACTTCAATAGCTCTAACAACGACCCACAACGTGTCCAAACGCTAAGCTACATTCATGTGCCTGGAGAGGTCTCATTTTCTCCTAAAATTTCCCCTGTTCCCGTCCTACACCTGTGACATCTCGCATGTGGTACCGAGCACCTGAAATGTGGCTGATCCTGAGAGTCACAAATCTGCAAGTGCAGAATCCATACCAGATTTTGAAAACTTGATACAAGAGAGTGAAAGCAGCTTGATCATACCTTCTTTATGTTGATTACATGTTGAAATGTTAGTATTTTGCATACCGCGAGTTACATAAAACATATCATTAAGATTATTTTCACCTATTTGGCCTTTTTGAACGTGGCTGGCCGAATGGTTCCAATTACCAACACAGGGTGGGATCATGTTTCTAGAATCCTGTTTGTTTGTTTCAGTTTATACCGTTTCACAAAGTTTTTTTTTTTTAATGTTGATTTATTTTTTGAGGGAGAGACAGAGTGCGAGTAGGGGAGGGGCAGAGAGAGGGAGACACAGAATCGGAAGCAGGCTCCGGGCTCCGAGCTGTCGGCACAGAGCCCGACATGGGGCTTGAACTCACGAACCGTGAGATCATGACCAGGGCTGAAGCTGGATGCTCAACCAACTGAGCCACCCGGATGACCCTCTAGAATCCTGTTTCTATTCAACGGAACAGTTTCTTGGAGTAGAGAGTATAGAAGAATAATTCGCAGAAGACTCCATAGGCTACAGGGCTACATCTTTCCCAAAAGGTACTCAAGGTTACTGTGCTATTCTTATCCCTTTGCCCATAAAAGCAAAATAGTGTGTGTGTGGCGGCGGGGGGGCGGGGGATGAATCGGTGGGGCACAGGGGATGTTTTAGGGCAGTGAAACCACTCCGTGTGGGACCCGAATGGCGGATACGTGTCTTTATGAATCAGCCCAAACCTACACTACACCACCAACAGTGAGCCTATGGACACGGCTGTAGGCTCAGCACCTGTAACAAATGCCCCATCTCACGGGGAACTTTGATAGTATGGGAGCCTGCTGGGGGGTGGGGGCCAAGGGGGACACAGAAAATCCTTCCGCTCAAATTGGTTGTGGACCTAAAACTGCTCTAAAAAATAAAGTCTATTTTTTAAAAAAAAAAAAGCCCCAATGTGCCTTTTTACTTTAACCTGATCACAGATTCATAAAATCATCGCTCAGCCCAATGGGTCCCAACCAGCGGGGATTTCCCCTGGGGACACTGGGTGATGTCTGCGGACATCTGCGGTGATCGTGATGGGGGTGCTCCTGGCCTCGAGGGGGTGGGGTCAGGGATGCTGGAGGACGTCCTATGGAGAACAACCTGACCCAAATGTCAGCAGTGCCAAAGGGGAGACCCTGAGGGAAATGACGTGGAAGGATTCAGCCCTGCCTCGGGGCTTGCACAAGGTGGGCTGCACCCCCCACCTGGCAAACTGGCCAGTGTGAAGCTTGTCTCTGGCCTGTCCTTCACGCAGGACCCCCCCCCCCCCGCCCCCAGAAGGCTTCCTTTCTCACAGCACTTATGGAGTTACTGGGATGCACAGGCCTGGGCCTGTCTCCACCACCCCCCGGGACCCCCACTCAGACAGCAGGCCAGGGACAGAGCGGCCCTGGGTCCCCTGTCTCCACGCCTCCCCACGCATGCACACAAGCGTCTCATTCACGTGGTACTCCCGGAGCCTGGCACCCGTTCTGATGCTTAAAATAGGCACACAAGCAGCCTTTGTTGGGGAGAGGAAGGAAGGAAGGAAGGCAGGCTTCAGACAAAGGAGACAGCAAACCGCACCATCCAGGAAAGGGGGAGTGCTGGGCGGGTGGCAGGGAGGACCAGGAGGGGCGGGTTCCTACAGTCAAAGTGAAGGTCACTCTGCAAAGGTGAGGCGGGGCCAGCTCCTGTGGTGCCACCAAGGCTGCACGAGGCATTTCGATCTTGTCAAGTGGGGGATGAGCTGGTTGAGGTGGCCGGGAACTGACGGTACATCTATGCCTTTACAGAGCGGGTTCTGGCCGTGCGGAGCCACCCGCTGAGTGGGCCGTGAGGCCAGCCCACCAGCTAGCATGCGTGGAACCAGAGACGGCGAAGCATTTCACTCAGGCGGAAAAGAGAGAGGCAGAATGCGGATGGCTGACACCCGGGCCACCCCCAAGCTTCAACTGAACAGGCCACCAAGCGCCAGGAAAAAGCCACTTAAATAGCAGCTTGATGGTTCGGTACCAAAACGTGGGGGCAACCCAGAAGTCCACTGCCAGGCGAACGGATAGACAAGGATGGTCTGGCCACAGGGTGGAATATTACTCACCCATGAACAGGAGCGAGGCGCCCGCCCCCGCCGCCCCGCGGACGGACCCCGAACACACGACGCTCAGGGAGGGAACCAGACACGAGAGGCCACGCGGGGTGTGGGTCCGCGTGTGTGAAACGTCCAGACCGGGCTCATCCGGGGACAGGAAGGGGGGCTTGTTGGGGCTGGGGGCTGGGGAGGGGGGAACAGGGAGTGATGGTTAACGTTTATAGGGATCTTACTGGGGTGATGGAAGGTTCTAAAGGTTTACGGGGAAGGTTGCACAGCTCCATAAACTTCCCAGAAAACTGACCTCTATGCTTCAACTGGCTGAGTTTTACGACATGGAAATTGTACCTCAATTTAAAAAGTGAAAAGCAGTAAGATCTTCTACTTTGCCAAGTTCCCAGGGAAAACTAATAGCCGTTTCTGGAAGAGTCTCAGAGCTGCCCAAGTCCCCCCTGCACTCCAGCTGGCAGGGAGGACCAGGAGGAGGACGGAAGGGACCCTCCGGGACAAGTGACTCCACCTTTTCGGCTCTTGTACCTGGTGTCTAAGGTGTGGAGGGTGACACACACCGTGAATTTTCTCCAGAGCCTGTAGAGAGAGAGGCCACGCCGAAGGGTAGCACAAGACAGAAGCCGTGGGAAGCGAGGTCCAGAACTGGCCAAAAGACCAGTGGGAACCTGAGGGAGGCCCCCTGGATGGCAGGGGCCATGGGACTCTGGCGTGCGTGGCACGGGAGACAAGCCCTCCCAGGACAAAGACTCAGCTTGGGCAGTCACCCACTGGCTGCCACCGTGGGGCACAAAGGAAGGCAGTTGTAACTCAACGCCCGGCAATCCCACAACTATCCTGGTAACCGTCCCCTCTAAAGAGCTCCAGAAAGTTCCAAAGTCACGGAGGCCACACACAACAGCCCTTTTGTAAGAAACTACAAAGAGCTTCAAGAATAGGAAGGACCTAGTAAAATGCCTTTTTTAAAGACTATTATCGGTTTCCAGATGCAAATGAGAAAATTCGTAACAACACCTTGAACGGAAGAAGCAGCTTTTTACTCTGCTACGTGCTGTACAAAAATAACGCCTCCACTCTAAACACGGAGCTGGGTCTGTGTGTTAGGGTAATTCGTATTCAGCTGTCCCTCCCTTCAAACCATAGGGCCCAGGCTTCACGAAGCACGGAACAAAAACAGCAAACAATGGCATCGGTCACGGGTATTTTCTAAATAAGACCAGGAATTGCCCAAACAACTGTGGCATCTCTGGAAGCCTCACGCGCTAGGTTAAAAACGGGGGAAACGACTCGAACACGCCGGTGCCTCTCAATGCCTGCGACGTATCCATGCGTCCCGTGTATAAGATCACGGTAGCAAGGGTTGGAAAGTCACACAAAAGACGCACTGAGAAAGAAGCCAGCATTTCTAAAAGCCTCTAAGTGCAGTTTTCCACTCAAAACGAGAGCACTAGGTGATCTAAAGGCGACCCCAAATCTGAACGGCTGCACTTCCTAAGGATCAAAGGTGACGACGTGTGGGCTTTAAAAGGGAAACTAACTTGGGTCTCCAGCTGGGGTGATTCTGTGCCCAGGGGGCAGTGGGACGTCTGGGGATGTCCGTGGTTGTCACGACTTGGGGCGCTCCTGGAACGGAGCAGGTGGGGACCAGGGGCGCTGCTCAGTCCCCACAGCACCCAGGACACCCCCAGAGAGTGCCCCTGCCCCAGTGTCGGCGATGCCGAGTGGAGAGACCCGGGTCCATCACGTGAGCTCCAGAAGCAGAGCTCACGTATTGAAAGAGCATATAATTGCGACCCCTGGGGTACACGTTGGAATGGCTCCTGGTGGGGGGGGACCCCTAAATCAGAATGACCCGTGCAGCCTTCTCTTAAGTGGATGTGTCTGTTTCTGGACAAACCTTCTGAATCTCCTGGTGTCAGAACCTTCTTCCTTTTTCGTTTTTTCCTCACTTTTAACGACACGGACCTTTCTTTCCCCTCCGGAAATTCTGTCTTAGAGCTCCAGGGGTGACTGTCAACTGCACCCCAAGGCTGAAGGACTAGAGTCAAGCTCCAGCTGATTCCTTCCCTCCCCCACCCTCTGTGACAACCCAGTAATTCTATCCACCCACCTTCCCCCCCTCCCAAAAAAGCCTTAATTTAGAACATTATTATCGATGTCTCACGTCCCCTCGCCACGTGCCAGGAGCGTGCTGGGTGGCACCTTCCCTCTTCTGATCCCCCAGCAGCCCTGTGAGGTGCCTCCCGCTGCTTTCTTACACCCATTTCACGGACAAGCAAGCCAGACTCCCGGAGCAGCTGGAGCTGAGGGGGGGACCGCAGGCCGGCCTTCCCGAGCCCGCTCCACTCCGCATTTCTGCAAGACCTCAGCATCCGACGGGACACGTTTCTGAACTGCATCCTGGACCCCTAGCAGCCACGGGAGCCTCCGAGCCGCGCGTCCTCACGCCTGCCTTCTCCCACCCACCCTGCAGCCCCTAGCAACCCCCGCCCCCCAGGAAAAACAAAGTGCCACCCACATCCCCACACCCGTCAATACCATCGTCCCCAAAACTCCCACCTGGGTTCCTCGACTCCTGAGCCCAAAAATTCCTGAAATATTCAGTCCCCGACACGAGCCTTTCTGCTTCCAGGACGTTCATTCTCCTTACACCCTACGTCCTAGGAGCAGCCCCCCCAAAGTATGCTGGGCCCATGTCTCCTCCTGCTCACTGCTGCCACAGGGTCTCTGCCTCCCCACCTTCTACACCAAATGGTCAGCCTCCCAAAAGTAGGGGGCGAGTGGCCTCCACGATACTAGTAACTGACCAAGACCCCCCATTTCCTCCTGACTAGTCACACCCCCCCCCCAAACACCTGCACAGGCTTCCCAGCCCTCTATGCCTCCAGCATGGGTCCCCACGGCCCTGGGACTCCTACTTACCCTCATGCCTCAGCCCTCCCCTCCCGGTGCCCCCTTTCTGAGCCCACCCTCACCAGGGACTCCTCAATCACCCCTCCCCCGGTCCGCAACTCCACTCCCAGCCCCGGTTCAGATAACCTCCACCTCTAGCCCTGATCCCCTTCCCCTGCTGGCCCAGCCCCCAACTCCACCCCCACCCCCCTCCTCAGAGGACCTCCAACCCAATCCAAGCCCAGACCCTAATTACAGCCCCAGACCCTCCTCTGCTGACTCTGACCCCCAACTCCAGCCGGGGCCCTGGCCCCAGCCCCTTCCTCATTGACCGCGACCCCCAACCCCAGCCTAGACCCCCGGACCCAGCCCCTTCCTCACTGAACACGACTCCCCAACTCCAGCCAGGACCCCCACCCCAGCCCCTTCCTCATGGTCTGCGACCCCCAACTCTGGCCAGGACCCCCATCCCAGCCCCTATCTCACTGACTGTGACCCTCAACTCTGGCCAGGACCCCCACCCCATCCCCTATCTCACTGACCGTGACCCCCAACTCTGGCCTAGACCCCCGGACCCAGCCCCTTCCTCACTGTCCACGACCCCCAACTCTGGCCAGGACCCCCACCCCAGCCCCTTCCTCACGGTCCGCGACCCCCAACTCTGGCCAGGACCCCCACCTCAGCCCCTATCTCACTGACCGTGACCCCCAACTCTGGCCAGGACCCCCGGAACCAGCCCCTTCCTCACTGTCCACGACCCCCAACTCTGGCCAGGACCCCCACCCCAGCCCCTTCCTCACGGTCCGCGACCCCCAACTCTGCCCAGGACCCCCACCCCAGCCCCTTCCTCACTGAACACGACCCCCAACTCTGGCCAGGACCCTCATCCCAGCCCCTTCCTCACGGTCCGCGACCCCCAACTCTGGCCAGGACCCCCACCCCCAGCCCCTTCCTCACTGAACACGACCCCCCAGCTCTGGCCAGCACCCCTACCCCAGCCCCTTCCTCACTGACCGCGACCCCCAACTCCAGCCCGGACCCCCGGCCCAAGCCCCTTCCTCAGCTGACTCCGACCCCTAACTCGGTCCGCAGCCAAATCGGAGCGCCCTCCCTGGGCTGGCCGCCCCCGCCAGCCCTCCTCCCCGGCCGCACCCTGTCCCCCGGGCCCGAGGCGAGGGCGGCGGAACCCGGCCCGGCCCGCGGTCGCGAGCGCCCTTACCTGCGCTCCGGCCGCCGCGGCCGCCTCAGCCCCGCCGCGCAGCCGAACCCGCTGCCTAGCCGGCGAGCGCCCGCTCCCACCGCGGGGCGGGGCCTACTCCCGGGGGGGCGGGCACTGGCAGCCAGCTCGGCCAATCGAGAGCCTCGGCGGCGGGAGGCCCCGGCCGGGGCGGGGCGCAGGACAGGCAGCGGGGTAGGCTGCGCGCAGGCGAGGGGGCGGTGCCCGCGATGTGGGCGGGGCCAGAAGGCGGAGCGCTGAATGGCACCGCCGCTGGCCACCCGCGAACGAAGAGCACGGCGTGGGGGGCGGCGCTATGCCAATATGCAAATAGTCCCGCTGTGGTGGACTCCACTGCTGACGACCAGCGGATTTCCAGAGGTGACTCGATGACGTAAGCCGGGTGCGAGGCGCTTCGCGAATTCGAATCCCCAGCGGGGCTGCGAGTTCGAATCCAACATCCTAGCGTCGCTTGAGGGAGAAGTGTATCGCTTCCTAACCAGCAGGACAGTAATAACTGCTTCCTTATTTTGAATCTTCTGCATAAGGCTAAGAGGTGAAATTACATTGTCTGCGTTTTACAGCGGCGGTAACTGAGTCTCAGCGAAGTTAAACCCAAGGTCATTTGCCTAAGCCTATCTCATAATTTCCAGGGTTTCTCAATTTCCTAACTCCTGGGCCTGGATCTAAAAAAGCAGCTGGGGCACCTGGGTGGCTTAGTCGGTTAAACGTCTGACTTAGGCTGACTTCAGCTGGGGTCATGATCTCACAGTCCGTGAGCCCGAGCCCCATGTCGGGCTCTGTGCTGACAGCTCAGAGAAACTGCAGCTTGCTTAGGATTCTGTGTCTCCCTCTCTCTGTTCCTCCCCCGCTCACTCTCTCTCTCTCAAAAATAAAAAAATAAAGATTAAAAAAAAATAATAATAAAATAAATAAATAAGCACCTTCCTAGGCACCCACCCACATTGAATAATACAGAATCCTGTAAGAACTGGACCCCTGGAATGTGCATTTTTATTTTTTTGGAGGGGAGGGAATGTGTATTTTTCATAAGCTCCCCCGGTGATGTTGAAACACGTGTGGTTTGGGGCGCCTGGGTGGCACAGTCGGTTAAGCGTCCGACTTCAGCCAGGTCACGATCTCGCGGTCCGTGAGTTCGAGCCCCGCGTCGGGCTCTGTGCTGACAGCTCAGAGCCTGGAGCCTGTTTCCGATTCTGTGTCTCCCTCTCTCTCTGCCCCTCCCCTGTTCATGCTCTGTCTCTCCCTGTCTCAAAAATAAATAAAAAAAACGTTAAAAAAAATTAAAAAAAAAAAAAAAAAAAAAAAAAAGAAACACGTGTGGTTTGTCTCCAAAATTATCCAGCAATCACGGAGGGGAGAATTTCTCACAGGGGATGATGGACTTCCAGATTCTGGGACTTCTAGAACTTTCTGCAAAGCTGACATTCTGTGATCTGAGCCTCTGGCCTCCCAGCTGAGCCCCCACAGGGCCCCTGTCTTCCCTGCAGGAACCTCCCGATCATCCTTTGCAGTGCACAGAGAGAACCAAGTGCCTGGGGCCCAGCCTCTCACTCCACAGTCCACATCTCCACAAAGGAATTGTTACCTAAACAAGGGTCACAGATTGGTGGCCCTTGGATGAGATGTGACCCCAAAGTGCTTTTAAAATGTAAGTTTGTTGCCAACATTTAAAAATAAGGACGTTTCACAAGAAGAAATCTGGATTTCCAGGCACCCTTGAAAGATCAGAAGGAAGGTCTGGCCATTCCTGGGCCACTTGGGTGACGTGGCTGAGCTTGCTTCACTCAAGGGCATCATCATGTGGCCCTAAAGACAGAGCAGGACCGGGACTGCGGTGAGGCAAGCACTTTCCTCAAATCCAAAGCCTAAAGGGGCCCCATGAAAAACAAACCAAAACCCTGCTATCAAGATAAATACTATGCTACTGCAATATTTTAAAAATTCAAAATAAATGCAGAAATGATCCAGGAAGAACAAAATACCAAAATTTTAGGAAAGACAAGATCTGACGTTGCACTTGGACCAGCCAGGAGCTTTGCTTCTCCCAGGCCCTGACAGATCCTCTCTTTATTTAAAACATCGGTATGTTTTCACCACGGTTTCCTTTGCATTAAATACTGCTTTGACATATGTATCTCCATGGCTGAGTTCTTGGCATCCCCCACTCAAGTTCTGTGCTCCTAGCGAGTGCCTCAGTCTTCTCACCCTCATCTTGCCCCTGCTCGTAAGTTTGCAAACTCTGCCCCAGGCCAACATTTAGCAGATGGGGAAGCTGGGGCCCTGCGGATTCCTCCCCGTGTGAAAGGCGGCTCAGTGCACCTGCTCATTTCTCACAAGTGGCTGCAGTGAGGATGGGCTCCAGCAGCGCCTGTGAGGTCTCTTGTGGGGGGGGCCCCCCCGGGGGGAATGCTGAACTGTCTTCGTCGCAAACGTTCGACCTCTTCCCACAGCCCCTTCCTTTGTCCCCACCCTTCACCCCCATCCCCCACCTCCTCCATCCTTCATCCCTCACCTCCTCCTCCTCACTTGCCCCCATCCTTCACGTTTCCCATCTTTTGCAGGGCTGCCTCCCCCCCCCCCCAAAGAAAGGACACTGATGGGGAATGCAGGATCGACTTCTTTATTGCAGGAAGACTATTTCTAGAGCAAATGCTACACAGACCCCACAATGGGGGGCAGGGGGCACCCACATGCGGGGGGGGGGGGGAGAAGGGGCAGGGGTGGAACCACAGCAAGCATGACCTGGCACGGTCCCCAGGACAAGGGATGCCCAGGCAGGAAGGGCCAGCAGCAGGCGCAGGCTCCTACCCCTCCTGCTGCAGGATCCCTCCCCCCAGGGAACCAGTGCCTGGGGTGGGAAAGGCCTGGAGGTGGGCGGGGTCTCAGGGAGATTGTGCTATCAGGGTGTGTCCCTGAGAAAGGGCTGCAGACACCTGCCCGGCAAGGCCCAGGAAAAGCTCCCAGGGTGGGGGTGGGGGGAGCATCACCAGATGCTGATGGGCCCTGGACCCGCCACAGGATGAAGGAGCCCAGCTGTGCCCAGGCAGGATGCTGCCAGCTCTTCCAAGGGCCCGTCCACGTGCCAGGCGGTGACACACACATGCACACACACACTCCCTCCCTCTCTACACAGTGTGCTCAGTAAACATTTGTGGAGTCACACGGACACAGGGAAAGTCAAACACGCTGCTACCAAGATGGACACGAACAGTCCCTCTTGCCTATGAACAGTCCCCACGTGGTCGCACGACTGTCCAGCCACAGGGCCTTTCTCTCTCACACGTGCGCACACACACACAGGTCAGTCCCAACGCTGCCAGCAACCCCAGGTTGAGACCCATGTGGCGAGGAGCCGAGGGTGGCTCTGGCTGTCGTCCAGCGAGCCACTGAGCCCCTTGGTCCCGCGACAGCAGAAGACTGAATGTTGCCAACAGCCGTGTGAGCTTGGGAGCGCACGGTTCCCCACTCAGCCTTCAGATGAGACTGCAGCCAGCCCGTGCTCCGATCGCAGCCTCGTGAGGTCCCGAGTAGGAGACGAGGTGAGCCACCCCCAGGCTCCTGACCCACAGGGATGGAGGTGATAAACGTGTGTTGTTTCAAGTTGCTGATTTGTGGCCATGTGTTTGTTAGGCAGCATCATCTGACTGATACAGAGTTCGAGCCGAGAGCCACCTTGCTACAAAGTCAGACAGGCCTCGTGTTCCTCAGGCAGAACGAAACGGTTTACAGATACTGTCCTATGAACCACGTCCCCCGCTCCCCCAAATACGGTCACTTACAATCACACTTACGCTGGTACAAAGGTTCCCACCAACACAAATATCCACTCCTATGGACGATTGCACTGCCCACCCCTACGTGTAGCCTACACCATCATTACATACACAGACTATCACAGTAACACCCTACCCGAATGACAGCCACACACACACACACAAACACACACGAGTGTACGCGTAGACACAAGCCATCTGCCCGTCCACGCCAAGTTGCACAAATGCACCACCCATGGTCACCGCACCCGCCCCCCCAGGCCTACAGCCCACTTCATGGCTTGTCAGACACAGTCCCACGGGGTCCCATGAGTGTGGCGTTATCTAGACAGTCTGGAGCACTCAGAGTCTCCTGGTGGAGGTAAAGCCCTGACCCCAGGAGACACGCCTTCCCGGGCAGACCCCCTCTCTCTGGGGCACAGCTGGGGGGAGACAGACTCTGCCTTGAGCCCCCTCAGATCCTGCTGGTGCTGGGTCCAGCCGCCTGCCCCTGGATGGGGCCCCGGGTACCGCCTCCCCAGCACCCCATGTCCCCCTGCCTGAGGCTCGGTGGTGACACACTGTGCCAGTCTGTGGGCCGTTGTCTGGGGACACCCTCCATATTCACGCTGGACAGTCCCCTTGGGTTGTGCTGTGGCCATGGGCCAGTCCTAGGCGTCCCCTGCCTGCACCCCAGCCTCACCTCAGGCTGGGCGAGCAGTGGGACTCCAGGCTGGCAGGGTGCTGCCGCAGGCTCTGTGGTTATTGCCTGGTGGCCTGAGACCCATCCTGCAAGCCTCCCCCCCCCGCCCCCACCCCCAAACCGAGGCTGTGGGGACAGAGGTGAGGACTGATCTGGGACCTGGGGTGGGGGCACAGGCCAGAAGTCACGAAGGGTGGAGCAGGGGCAGTGTATATTAAACACCAAAAAGGAGGAACCGAACTCTGAGGTCCATGTGCATTTCAACTCTCCCCCCCGCCCCCAGCAAGGTCACAGTGATCTAATGGGGGAGACACAGGTCTGGCTCGGGGCACCCAAGGGAAAGAGACAGAGATGGGCAGAGACAGGGGAGACCTGGCGTCCTCAGGCTCAGCGGGGACGGGCAGCTTCCCCATTTTCTCATGTGCGGATCCAGGGGGCCACCTCCAGCACTTGGCTTTGGGGGGTGCAGACAGGGCTGGGGGGCAGAGAAGGAGGGAAGGCAGAGCCGTGCGGCAGAGCCAGGTTGGAGCCCCAGACCTGCCGTGGGCTCACTGGGGCCTCGGTTTCCCCCCCCGCAGAGGTGTTGGATGAAGGAAGGGAAGAAGAGAGATGAGAGGGAGAGAGAAGGAGAAGGGGGAGGATGGCGGGGAGGATCGAGGGACGGGAGCGGAGGGCTGGAGGAGGAGGAGGAGGAGGAGGAGCAGGGGCTTTGGGAGAGGCTTGGACCGGCTGGTGGCGGGCGTTCCGGGCTCACATGAGGACGCATTTGCCCTTGACGCGGTCTGTCCTCTTCTGTTTGCTGGAGCGCTTGCCGTCGATGTTCAGGCTCATGTTTCGGCGCGTCTCCAGCGTCAGCAGCTCCTGGAAAAGCTCCTTGACGTTGTAGTTCATCTTGGCCGACGTCTCCATGAAGGCGCACTTCCACTCCTGGGCCACGGCCTGGGCCTCGCGGGTGTCCACCTCCCGCTGTGTCTCATCGCACTTGTTGCCCACCAGCATGACGGGGATGTCCTCTACGCTGCCCTTGATCTGCACGATGAGCTTGTAGATGGGCCCCAGCTCCTCCAGGGACTGCTTGCTGGTGATGGAGTAGACCAGGATGAAGGCGTGGCCCTTGGAGATGGACAGCCGCTGCATGGCCGGGAACTGGTGGCTGCCCGTGGTGTCGGTGATCTGCAGCGTGCATACGCTCTTGTCGCAGCTGATCACCTGCCGGTAGGTGTCCTCGATGGTGGGGATGTAGGTGTCCCGGAACGTGCCCTTGACGAAGCGAAGCACCAGCGAGCTCTTGCCCACGCCGCCCGCCCCGAACACCACCACTCGGTAGTCGTTGCTCTGTTCAGGCATCTTCCACGCGGTGGGTGGGGGTCAGGGCCGGGAGGGCTCGTGCCAGCTGCTAGAACCCCAGACCGACCCTGCACAGAGAGGAGTGTCAGGCACAAACGGCCACAGGCAGGAGGGGGACAGCTCTGGGCCCCTGGGGGTGAGGTGATACAGTACAAGGGGCGGCTTCTCAGAGGAGACGGCGCTTCTCCCGCATCCTGGGAAGGCCCTCTGGTTGATTTGGCTGACTTGGCAACTCTAGCCTGCAGGCAGGCTTGGAGCCAGCCTCCTTCGCTCGCTTCCCAGCCCCGACACAACCTGGGGCCCAAGCTCCTTCCCAGGGGACCCTGGGCTGGAAGAGGTGCAGGGATGCGGCGTGCAGTGCACGAACCTCTTTCCCCACCTGCACGTCCCCCTCCCCCAGGCTGCCCTGGCTTCTCCTTCCCTTCCTAGCACGGCCGTGAGTTCTTAGAAGCCAGCAGACCTGGCTCTGTGACCCTGAGCCTCAGTGTCCTCTTCTGTGAGGTGGGTGAACTGGTGCCTCTCTCCGACAACCACAGGCTTCCTGCCCTTCCCCCAGCCCAGAGGTCCCTGAAGCTCACGGGAACCGCGTGTCTTTAACAGGCCTGTCCTCTTGGGCCCGGAAGTGACAAACCTGGTGGCCCAGGGAACTTGCACTGCAAAGCCGCTCCCCTCTTATCCCATAAGTGCGGTCCTGATGCTGGACGTCCAAGAGTCACAATCTTGCAAATCGTGGCCCTGATTTCTGACAGCAGCCCAGATTGGAGGTGAGAAAACTAAACTGAGCCCAGAGAGAAAGGTCCCCCCTTCCTGCACTCTGCACCCAGAGGATAGTCTGGCCTGTCCTGGCCTCCGGTTCGGGTCTGCTGTTGTCTGTAGGAACAGAACCTCCTGAAAGGGCATCCCCCTATCATCTCTCTCCGCACCTATAGTCAGAGAGGTCCAGTGGCCTCAGGAGCTCACGCAGCACAACAATCCCTGAAAGGATGGAGGTGGGGGGAGAGCCCTGGGCTGGGGGTGGGATAGCAGAAGGCCTGTCCCCAGCCTGTGTCCTTACTTAGGAAAAGCAGGACACCCCTTCCCTTCTTTCTTCCCAGCTGTCTCTGAGGGTCCCTGAGTACAGAGGTAGGTCCGCAGTGGGAGAGAGGAGACGTAAGATCGCACCTGGACCAAGTCACCTCCCTCGGGTGTGTAGGGGTGTAAGACCAGGTGGTGAGAACCCGGGAAGGTCAGCCGGGGCCCCCAAGCCGTGGTTTTGTCCTCTGTGAATGTGAGCAGGCACGCTGCCTGCTCCACAGGTTGCTGGGGCGAGCACTGTGGGAGCCGGATAAAGCCCATGGCCAGGCTCCCGGCACACGGGGGCTTCCGGTAAAGATGGGCAGTCATAACTGTCAATCACCAGGGCTCAGGGCAGGTTCTGAAGGATCACAGGTACCAGGTTCGCCAGAGACAGAACGATAAAAGTAACAGCAGACACATACCCCACTCACGTGCCAGGCCTGCCTCTACAGGCTTCCCAGTACTACCTCCTAGTAGACCGGATAGGCATGGGGTGATGGGCACAGCAATTCTCACCATTGGGAGCCGGCGGCGGGGGAGGGGGGTGGCGAGGGGCACCGGCCAGCTCGGCAGGCACTGCCCTTCCCCGGGTGGGCACCCAGAGAAGAGGGCACGTGAGTGTGCAGCCAGGCACCGCCATGACTGGCTGGGAGACCCAGACCGCCCTTGTCCTGCTCCGGGTGCAGACCCCCTGGCAGGACTCCAGGCCCCTCAGCATGGTGTCCTCTAGAAAGGGCCCTGCGACCCCGGAGTAGGAGCCCCCATTCAATAACCCGTGCCAGGCACCTACCTTGTGCTGTTTGAATCTCACCCTCTTCCTCCTCCTGCGGGGTGGGGGTAGGGGGCACGGCAGGAGGCTCCAGGGGTGGGGGGGACTAGCTCAAGGTCACAGAGCAGAGCAGGATTTGAACTGGGCCCTGGTTGGCTACACAGACCTCCTCCTGTGCAAGGCAGCCCTCCCCAACACTCCTGGGGCCAGGAGAACAGGCCGGGGCCCAGGGGAGGGCACAGGACACACACACACACACACACACACACACACACACACACACACACGCAGCAGGGCTCAACCAAATGGGGGGAGGGGTCTGGCTTAGGGACCTAGGGGTTGGATGACAGGGGGCCTGAGGGAGGGGAGGCACACTCAGGGGACCGGCCCACGGGGCTCCCCTTGGCCAGCGGAGGATCTCAGTGGTGGGGGAAGGGCCCGACCAGGGGAGGGGCTCCCGGGCGAGGGGCTTGGTTCGGCCGAGGGGCGGGAAGCTGAGCCGGTGCTCCGCGGGAAGACGGGCCCAGGGCCCAACCGGCCCCGCGCGGAGGGGGCTCTGACTGAGCGGGACCGACCCACCCAGAGAGGGGGCCCGCGCTGGACCTGGGGGAGGGGCCGGCTTGGCCGAGGGGCGCCCGGCAAGTACCGCGGGGGCGGGAGGGCGCGGAGGGGGAGCTGTCCAAGGTGGGCGCGCCGAGGGCCGGGGCCCCTCGGATCTGGGGAGGGGGCTCCGGTGGGGGGGCCGCCGGGAGGAGGAGGGCCCGGCCCCGCGGCCGGGAGGGTGGGGCTCGGACAAAGGAGGGGCGCGCGCGTGGGGGGGCGGCGGGGCCCGGCGCCCCGGCCCCCCGCCCCGGCCGCCTACCTGGGCGCTCGTCCTGCGGCGCCGCCGCGGCTGCTGCTGGCCGGCTCGTGTCCGCTCGGGCGCCGCCGCCCCCCGCGCGCCCGCCGCCCGCCCGCCCGAGCCGCCGCCGCCGCCGCCGCCGCCGCCGCCGCGCCCGCGCCCGTCCCCGCCCGTCCCCGCCCGCCGGGCGCCGCGCTCCGCCCCTCCCCGGGGACCCGCGCCCGGCCAAGGTCACCGCCGCGCCGACCCCCGCCCCGCGCACACGCGCCCCTGCCGGCGCACCGGGGAGCCGCCGGGCCGCGAGGGCGCCGTGGGGTGGGATCTGCCTCCGGGGGGCCCCTGCGCCCCAGGGTCACCCCGGAGCCAGGAGCTGGGCAAGAGCCGGGCAGAGTCGAGGTCACCCGGGGAGCAAAGGGAGGGGGCCGTTGGCAGAAGTGCACATGAGGGGCTGGGGGAGCAGAAGGGGCCGGCGGGGGCGGGGGTGGGTTGGTGGCGCCCCACACTAGAGTGGGGCTGTTGCTGGGACGAAGACGGCATCTCCGACAAGGAGACGTCTGAGGCAGCAGCTGGGGGGCAGTGGGAAGGTACCTGGAGACCCTGCCCCCACCTGAGGGGCTTCGCCCGGCAGGGGCCGCAGAACAGAGCGAGAGAGGAGAGGAAGTGAAGACCCCGCTAGGTCTGGGTCGGGGGATGGCAGCTGTAAGACTGGGGGCCCATTTGAATGGAGGGGTGACCAAAGGGGGCTTCGGAGCCGGGTTGGTGGTTTTGTTGTCGGAAACGTCTATCTTCCTCTGGTAGGAGTTGTCGCTGAGAATAAATGTTTGCCTTTCTGAAGTGCCTGTGCGTTTGGTGTCCGTGTGTCCGGTTTAAGGCAACAAGATAGCTCCTGAAAAACAGGACGGAGGGCAGAGGCTCATCTCGGAGACTGGACTGTCAGGTGCAGCAGCTGGGCTAAGGGGGGGCATGACAGCCCCAGGCTCCAAAAAGCCCGTTAGAGGAAGGTGCCCCTTGATGGGAAGGTCGACACCAAGGTCCCACAAGAAGGGACTCTCTGGGGCCAGAACAGTGGGAGGGTAAATGGTGTTTGATAGGTGGTGAGCTCCCCATCATGAGGTGTGTGAGCAGATGGTCGGCTGGAGCCTACAGGCCCCTCGGGCTTTTGGCTTCTGGATCCTCATTGACTCATCGTCTCCATGGCTCTGACTGAGGTGGATGCTTCCTGCTCCCCTTGGAAACGTGGCCACTGTTTCACTGTCCCTCAGAGCCACCTGGCTCCCACAGAGGCTGGGCTGAGGTTCGTCCTGCTTCTGGGGCTCAGAGGCCCCCATTTCTCCCCGATCCAGACCCTCCAGACCCTGATCTGCAGGCCTCTCTCACCTGCCTCCTTCCTGGTCTCCCAGGATCACCCCTCCAACTCTCCTTCCTCCCGGGCATTGAATGCCCAGCTTCCAACACGGGCCTCTAATACTCTAATGCTGCCTGTGGCTCCCTTCGCCAGCTTCTCAGCCTGGCGTTCAAGTTCCTCTGAGGCCTGGCCTGAGCGCTCCTCCTGGTCCCTGGGGGCTGCTTGGAGCTGTTCCCCGGGAACACTTCCCTCCTGTCCTGTTGGGGCACCTCAGAGCGTGATCTGGCCCCAGCCCCTCATCTTGGGGTGCCCTCAACCAGAGATGAAGACAGCCCGATCGGCAGATAGGTAAGAACTTTTGGTCTGGGTTGCCATGTCCCAGCCAAGCGCCCCTCTGAGCCTCAGTTTCCTCATCTGCGAATGAAGATCACTGTTGTCTCTCAGGGCTGCAGGGAGTGATCCGGATGACGTCCGCCTACGTGGGGCTGCCAGGCACGTGGGTACCCCGCGGCGACAGCCCCGCTCCCTTCCACTCCAATGGCCTGCCTGCCGTGGTCTCCTGAGCGACCGGCCCACACTTGGCTTGGGCCTCCAGCCTCTGGCCAGCTCTCCGGCTCCTCCGGGTGCCTGCCCAGGCCAGGGCAGGCTGACTCATGCGTAGGAGCGTGGGCGCAGCCAGCAGCTCCACTCTGTGGCTATTTATAGCTCCCAGGCCAGGCTCTTGGCCTTGTGAGCTGGGGGAGGACAGGCCCGAGTCCCCTCCCTGCTCTCCCAGGGCATGGGGGCCCAAATCGCCATCGGAGCACCCCAAACTAGGATAGCCGTGACCCTTGCCTATGGCCGGCCGGGGGGCCTTGGCCTTTGTGAGCATGGGTATGTGCTGGCAAGAGGCCGGCTGGGGCTGGAACTCGAGTCCCTCCAGCTCTGAAGCCGCCACCCAGACTTCTTGCTGTCCCTGGCTGGCCATCCCTGTCCTGCAGAAGCCCTCTCCGCTGCAATGGACCAGCATTCACCTGCAAAGTCCCAGCGCCTGGCCTGGCCTGGCCTGGCAGCCCATGGGAATTGTCCCCGTCCCAATGCTCATCTCCTCCTCCGCCCCCCCCCCCACCCCCCGTCCCCCACTCCCGGTGGTACCGTGGGGGGAGGAAGGTGGCTGAGATGCATTCTCTGGCTCTGTGCTCCCAGGATTAATGCAATTAGGTGGGCAAAGCAGAGGCTGAGTGTCACACAGCCTCTAACAGATGCAGTTTGCCCCACAAAGGCTTTTTTGTTTTTTTTAAGTTTGGTGTCAACATTTGAAAAGAAGAAAATCATTTGTCAAAACTCAGTTTGCCCTGAAAAATGAACGGGCTGGCCCTCCCGAGCCCGAATTCCTGCCAGTCAGTCTCTGCAGGAGCTGGACCCCAGCCCCGGTTGAAAGAGGATGGTTCCTCACCGAAGCCACCTGGCGGGCCAGTGGAGGCAGCCCGGGCTTCCTCCCCAAGTACGGGGTCACTGAAGTCTTTGCACTGGCAGGATAAAGCGATGTGATGCCAGGGTGGCTGTGGTCGGTCAGAAAAAAGGGCCACGACTCCCAGAGACCTCACGGCCTTTGCACAGCCTGCCCACCTCCCCCCCCCCACCACCACTGGAAAAGCTCTTTCCCCATCTTCTTGGGACTCGTAGTGGCTCGTAGAGATTTCCTCCCGGACCATGTTGCTAACATTGTTTCCATTTTCCTTGTCTCTCTCCCTTCGCTTTGCTTTTTCTGTCATTGTCACCTGATACTGCACTGCACGTGGGTGTCATCTGTCCCCTCGCTAGGTGAGCTGCTATGCGTCCCAGGGTGGTGGGCCTCACCCTTGGGTGAGTCTGCTCCCAGGGGACACGGGGCCGTGTCTGGGAACATCTGTAGTCGCCACAGTTGGGGTACTCCTGGCATCACGTGGGCAGGGGCTGGGGCTGCTGCTCCCTCCCTCCCCCCCGCCCCTGCACAGTGCCCAGGACAGTCCTGTGTCGGCAGGTCTGGGGGAGAGAGCCCAGAGGAGGGCAACGGATTCCAAACGTGTCCCCAGACCAGCATAACCGGGGGGCCTTGGCAGAGATGCAGATCCGGCAGCCCCACCCCGCAGCCAGAATGCTGCTCCCACCCTGCACTGGGCAAGAGCGTCCCAAATGTCTATGGCGCCGAGATGGAGACAGTGTTCTCGGCCATCGGCCCAAGTGGTCAGAGGGAGGCCCAGCCGGTCCCTTGAGGCAGAGGCCCCACCAGCTGTGGCAGCAGTTTACTTGGGTCATGCCTCCCGTGCGCTGCGGGAGTGGGAGCTCCAAACTGCCCATCTGTCCAGCCAGGGTGGGCAGCCCGCGATCACAGCCCGCAGTCGGGACACCGCAGCCAGCCAGGCCAGCGGTCCCTGCCCCGGGAGCTACAGAGGCCTTTGGGGTGACGGGACACGGAAGGGCTTCTCCCTGCTTCGGCCTAATGTGGCTTCAGCACCTGACCGCCCAGAGGACAGTTCCAGGATCCTCTGGGATGACACCCGTGCCCTATAGTGGACCCCTCTCCGCCTGCAGGAGGTTCCGGGAAGGTCGGAAAGGTTGGTCACTGGCTTTGTCCACAAGCTGGTGCACAGTTCAGGGCGGGCGCGGGCTGGGCCAGGTGGGATGCGTGCCTCCCTCTTCCTGACAGGGCCGAGGGTCCAGAGCCAGTGGCCAGGGGAGGTCTGACACCATCCGTGGAGGCACCATCCCATCCACTGCCTGTCTTGGGGGCTGGAAAGACACCGGCCGGGAACCGGTGCTGCCCCTCCCCGCCCCACACTAATAACTTCTCCACCAGAGACGCAAACAGCAGACAACAGAAGCCCTGACACGCTGCTATTAAGGTTGATTCAATCCACGAGGCCTGGGTGCCGCCTCGTAATTTCCTCCTGTCTCCAGATGAGGGAGGGGAATCTGGGTGACTCCATCCAGCTGTCGCCTGTGCCGTGAGCCCCTATGCACAGCAGACCTCAGAGGGCTGAGGGTGGGGCCAGGGGCTTCCTGGTGGAGGCAAACGCTCCAGTGGGCTTGGCCGACGACCGGAGCCCGGTTGGAGGTAACTCTCCTCCTGGTAGAGTTACCTTCTGAGTGGCGCCCCCAGCCCAGGGCACCCCCCCACCCCGAATCCTGCCCATCCAGGAACCTGCCGGGTCAGGGCCAATCAGGTGGCCGGGGGCGGCCCCGACCCTGCCAAGTCCACGCAGACGAGGTTGGTGCCCGGTGTTCTGAGCCGAGGCTGCGGTTATTTAAGACAGAAAGCAGGGTGTGCGGTCTGGGCACTCACGTCCACGCCGTGACGGCGGCGCCTCCAGTCCCGGCCGAGTGTGCTACGCTGTCAGCAGGTGTGCGCCTCCCTCTTTTGCACACGCACACAGGATCTCACGGCTAACTGGCCTCTACGCGCGACTCACCATCACTTCCTGTGACTCAAGGCAGCATCTCTCCCTGTCTGCACCAAGGACATTCAGCACAGTGGGGGCATCCTCTGCGGGGGTGTCCAGGGCACTGCGGGGGCTGAGCGGCACGCCGGCCCCACCCACCGGGTGCCAGGACACCCCCAGTGTGACAAACATAGATGTCCCCAGACACTGCCTGGTGCGCCCTAGGGGGTCACCCCCTTACTGAGAAAGACCCCCAGGAGGCAGGAATCTCCACCGACGTTCCCTCAGTATGACAAAGTTGCATAGCGATGGCCTTTTGCGGCTGACGTCCAGTCTCGTAGGGGGGCTGATCCTGGGCCAGGTGGTGAGCAATCCAGTCTTGTTCAAGACAAAGCTCCTGTCAGCAAGTGGCAGTGCTCTTGTGTCAGAGCTGGTGGGGGGACAGGGCCACCAGGGGCCAGGGAAGCTCAGGAGTGAGTGCTGCTTCTCCGGGGCCTCCGTCAGAGGGCAAAACAGCCACTCTTCCGACCTTGACGTGGGGACAGTCTGCTCCTCGCCCCACGTGGGGAAAGCTGACCAAAGCTAAGACACTGTCACCCCTCACGGCTGGCCGACCGTGGCAGCTTCCATAAGCAGGTCCCAGGGCTGATCCTGGCTCCGCTGACCACAGAAGACAGGAGGGGTGGCCGGGAGTGGCCTTGGGGGGCTGCTGTGGCAGTCTGTGTCCGCTCTTCCAACATAGCCCCCTCACACTGCTCGGGGCTCCGGGGTCCTTGAAGCAGCTTTGCTGGGGCTGGTGGGACCGTAGGGAGAGCAGGTCAGCCAGGAGTGGCCATGGCCCAGCAGACGGAGAGGGTTAGGATGCTGGGGACCAGGGTGGCTGGCCTGGGGCCCACAGAGGGGCACCCGGGTCTTTCCACACCCCAAGGTTCCTGGCTGGCATGACGGTGCCCTTCCCGGGCTGGCTGGTCAGGAAGTTGGCTCAGGGTGAAGGGAACAACATGGCCTTGGGGACCTCAATGGGTTCGGCGGGGGGACGTGGGCAGTCAGGCTGTGGTGTCCCCAGGGCCACTCCATGGAGCTGATGGCTGGTAGGAGGGGAGACCCTGCTGTGTGTGTGCTTTTGGCAGTGATGGGGGATACAAAGCTGAGACCCTGGAGCAGACTTCCTCGGTCCAGGTGAAGGTGGGCTACAGAACCTGGTGGCTCCACAGACACCCGCCTCCCCACCCCTGGGGAGAAGGCCAAATGGGTGGAAACTTCCAGTTCCGGGGTGGGGTGAAGCGTGGCAGCAGAGGCTGCCAACACTGGGTTTAGGCCACCGTGGAAAGGAGGGTGGAGGCCCCCACCCCCATGGCAGTCATCGTCCCAGCACAGGGACAGGGCGGGCCGTGTGGGGTTCAGAGATGGGGCCCCAGAAGAAAAGAAGTTTCTAGCAACGGGACAGTTCACATGACAAGGTGGGGGCAGGCAGAGCACAAGTGGGGGGGCTCGGACACACATCCCCACTCCCCCCGCCTCTTGTGACAAAACTCAAGGGGGCCAGGGCCATGGCACAGGTGTCCCCTCGGGCCTTGTGCTGGGAGGGGCTGAGCGGTGGCAGCAGGCAGCCCCTGGGGCACGGGTGCACCCACCCACCCTCCCTTGGGCAGGCAGTTCACGTCCCGGGGCAGAAGGGGCCTGTGCTTGCCAGGGCTTAATCTGCTGAGCGGTTGGGGGGGAGGGCTGCCGGCCGTGAGGGGCGCAGGGTGGAGATCCAGGGTCCTGGGAAGGCGCACTCTGGGGCCCGTGTGCCCGCAGCTGAGTGGCCAAGTGAGGAGGCCCGAGTGCCCGTGACGGAGCTGGCGAGGCTGAAGCCACCAGCACCCGGCCTGGCCACGGGCCCGCCCTCCCTCCTGTAGCACCTCTGGCGGCTTCAAGCCAGACACGTGGAATCCGCTGGGAAAGGCTGTCACCCCTGACTCCGTTCCCAGAGGCACGGCTCTGGGCTTCTGCGACAACAGGTTGCCACGGAGCCAACACCCAGGGTTGGCACCAGCCCCACACTCACCCGAGGCAGGTGCTGGCTTCATGTGTCTGTGCGTCGGGCAAGGTGAATGGCGCGTGGCCCTGCCCCCATAGCCCACGGAAGTCTGTCTCACTCCGGGGACAGGACTGACAACCAACCAGCCACGCTGGCCCCCGGCCCCACCTGCGCATCTCTCGGGTCCATGGGCCTCTGTTCCCTTAACCCACACGCTCACCCGGCCCACCAAGGGTGTGTGGGAGGGGGCACGCAGGAAGGCAGGGAGGAGGGGAGTCCTGAGGTGCCCAGGACCCTGCCCGTCTCCCAGGAGGCACGGCGTCAGGTGGCAGGAGTTAGAGCTGCCCTGTGATCCCCGGTCAGACGCTCCAGGCTGGCGGGCTCCTCTGTTAGGAACAGAGCCAGCTGGGAGCAGAGGACGCAAGTCTCAAGCCTCCGGCTGGGCTCAGTGGCTCAGATAGGCCATATTCCTGTCCTGTACACAGGTGGGAGTGTGCGGGGGAGGGGAGGGTCCCAGCCCGACCCCCTCTGGGTGCCCGGGCCCCAGCGCCTGTGCGAGTCCTCAGATCCCAATGCCAGAGGACGACATGGCCACACAACTTTGGTAAGTAATTATAAGAGCAGTATTTTTAAAAGTGGTCGTGGTGCCTCGGGCTCAGGGCATAGGATCTGGGGCGCAGCCCCTCCGTGCACAGGCGGAAGCCCGGGGCCTGAGCGCCCCCGCCTGGGTGACGGGGGGGCTGGGGGACCGCGTGTGTCCGGCGGGTGGGCGGTGGGCAGTTCACCACTTGAGGAAGACCATGCCGGCCAGGACAGCGTAACCCAGCACCAGGAAGAGGACTTTGAGCAGACGGTCACTGTTCTCCTCCAGCTCCTTCGCCAGGATCTCAAAGAAGGTGACGAAGAGGAACGTGCCGCCCGCCAGGCCCTGCAGCAGCACCGAGGCCACGCTACTGGGCACACCCTGTGCGCTCTCGATGCCCAGGCCGACGCCGATGCCCAGGGGAATCATGGCGCTCACGGTGATGGCCAGCTTGGCCGCGTCCCTCAGGGCCATGGAGCACCTGGCCATGCTGATGCCCAGGGCCACAGCCACCAGCGTCTCGTGGACGGCCACCCCCACGAACAGGCTCACCACCTTCTCGCCGTCCTCCTGCAGGCCCAAGGCCAGGCCCTCGAAGATGGAGTGCGCCGACAGGGCAAACACCAGGCTGAGGAGCCGCAGCGGGCTGGAGCGCGACAGCTCCTGGACGCTGAGCCCGTGTGCGTGGGGGTGGGGCTCTGCGTAGAGTGCATGGCCCCGCGTGCCCCCCATGAAGGGGCTCTCGTACTCCGAGTCGCTGCCAGCGTCCGAGCCGGCATTGAAGGTCTCCAGATCGATGAAGGACGGCTTCTCCTTGCGGAACGTCAGGATGAGCTGCTCCAGGAAGACGGTCATGAAGAAGCCCAGCATCACGATGGTCTCGGCCAGCGGGTAGTCGGTGCTGATGTGCCCGAGACTCAGAACCTTCTGGAGCTGGAGCGGAGGATGTGTGAGGGAGGAGAAGGGGGAGAGGGGTTCAGAGGCGGGAGGCCTGGACACTCGCCACCAACACAACAGGGTCCCCAGATCTCACTGATCAGCTAGCAAAGCACAGAAGCCCCCCGTTCACACAAGAGGCTAAAAACGGGGGAAGGTGGACTCACCCTTTGGTAGATTTGGAAAAAACAGCAACAACAACATAAAAATAACCCTATTACAAAGGGGGTCGTGAGGCTTTTCGTGACATCTACTAAATCGGCCCAATAACATTAACTGTGCTGTCGGGGGCTGAACCGTGGTCCCTAAAGATACGTGCACGTGGAACCTCAGAACGTGACCTTCTCCGGAAGAAGGGTCTTTGCAGATGTAATTAAGGTGCTCCCGGCGGAGAGATTCGTATCTTAAAGGTTCCCAGCCCGCAGAATCTCCAAACTAACCCTACTTGGAGAGAGGCGATTCCGTGACAGTGAGGCTGTTAGGGTGGGCCCTGAGCCGACAGGACTGGAGTCCTTACAGGAACAGGAAAGACACGGGACCACTACATGAAGAGGCAGGAAGGAGAGAGGCCTGCGAGGGACCCAGGCCTGCCGGCATCTTGGTCTCGGACTTCCAGCCTCCCCACTGACCAAGAGTAAACGCCCATGGTTTGAGCTGTGGTACACAGCTACGGCAGCCCCAGGAAACTCACGCATCAGGATCTTGAGACGAGATCATCCTAAATCAGGGCGGGCTCTAAGTCCAGCAACAGTGTCCTTATGAGACACAAAAGGAAAGGACACACAGAGACACGGGGAGATGGGCATGTGACCACAGAGGCAGAGACTGGGGTGATGTACCTACAAGTCAAGGAATGCCAAGGATTGCCAACAAACCTCCAGAAGCAGGGAAAGGGCACAGGACAGATTCTCCCTCACGGTCTCAGAAGGACCCAGCCCTGCTGACACGGTGATCTCAGCCTTCTGGCCTCCATCACGGTCACAGCAACTGGCCTTTGCAGCCCTGGGGCCTGCGTGGGGTTTGCTTGCACAAGGCACCCCGACCTCCTGGGTGGACAAGCTGGGAACGAGGGAGACTCCTCAGACATCCACCTGCACCCCAGCAGATGCCTCGAGCTAGCCCCGTCCAGTAGAGCTTTCCAGTGACAGAAAGGCTTTCTGTCTGTGCTGATACCGATACGGAAGTCACTAGCCACGCGTGGCCCATGCGGACCTTAGGCGTGGCTGGTGCGGCCAAGGACGGGCATGTTGAACCGTGTTTCATTTTAAGTCACTGAAACGTGACTAGACAGGCCTACAACAGGCTGCCACTCCTCACAGCTGGGTCGGGTGGCCCCTGCTCACGAGGGTGTGTGCGCACTCCACGCTGGTCCGGCCTGGGGGCTGCGGGGTGAGCTGTCGGCTGTCTGGACCGCTCCCCCTCCACTTTCACTCACGGCTGCACAATGCTCACGTGCACACGCAATTCCCGAGGGCTCCACCTGAGCCAGGCGCTCCAAACTATGCTCGTGGCACCCCTTTCTTTCCTGTCACAGCCTTCGTGACAGCCCGGGAACACACACACACACACACACTGGGGGCTATCCTGCCCCAGGGCACACCTGCAAAGTCTGAGGACATTTTGGTCGTCACGACTTGCGACGGGTAGTGCTGGCATTGGGGCCAGGTCATTCTGTCGGGGGCCGTTCTGGGCACCAGAGGGAGGTGGGAGAGGGTGTTGAACAGCATCCCTGGCCCCACCCACCTGATGCCAGGAGCTCCGCCAGTCGTGATGACCTCAGATGTCTCCAGACATCATCCAGTAACCCTGGGGGTAGGACGCCCAGGTGAGACCCCCTGACCCAGTGACCTGCCATCACTCAGTGTCCCCTGGCGGCAGAGTCGTCCCCCACAGGGGAACCCCCGCTGCAGCAGAGGCCGTGTTTTGCAGAGAAGCCACTTCATTCATTTGCCAAACATCTCACAGAGGCCTGCGTGTGCTACACCTGGGGAGACACCAGCACGTGGGGAGCACTAACCCCCCACCCCAGGGATGAACACGGATCAGATCAGATCGAGGAAGACAAGGCAGACGCAAAAGCCACAGTGTGCAGCACTGCTCTCTGCAGGGTGACCGTGCCAGCTGAGGCTGGCCAGGGGCCGCAGGGGAGGGGCCTGACCCGCCAAGGCTCAGGTGTGGGCAGGCGTGCGGCATGGAGTGGCTCTGGGAGGACCATGGAAGGGCCACATGCACCATCACAGCAGTCTGGGCCTGAGGACTCTGAGATTTTATCCCCCCTGGACGCTGAGTGTGTGAGTCTCCCACACTGTGAACAGAGGAGCACGAGGTTAGCAGCAGAAGGCCACAGGAACGTGTCAACTCACAGCTCTGGACGCCCAAGTTGCAGGCACCGGCTGTGGCCTGCTGATGACACATGCGGCCGTGTTGGGGAGGCCCACGTGGCCAAGGCCTGAGGGCAATCCTCCGCCAGCAGCCGGGGAGAAACTAGGCCCCTGGGTCTGACAACCGGAAAGGGCTGAACTTGCCTTACCACCACATGAACTCAGAAACCGACCCGTCTCCTCAAACCCTGAGGTGAGACCACACCCCACGGATACCCGGAACGCTGTCTGAGAGAGCCCGGAGCAGGGGACCCAGCTATGTGGTGTCCAGACTCCAGCCCCACAAAAATTGTCATAATAAACACGTATCCGGTTAACTTGTTAGGCAGCAGCAGCTAACTGATACAGGTGTTGAAGAGAGGCCCGAACTGCCAGCTTCAGGACAAAGTGTATGCTGGCCATGGTGGGCAGTCTGCTCAGGTAGCAACGGGTGAGCTCGCCAATGGGGAACCCTGTGTCTAGTTCAAACCCCCTGCTTACCAGACAAGGCCCAGAGAAGAGAAGCAAGCAATGTGCGGTCACACAGCAAATCCATTTCCTGTCACTCTTACAGCGTCAAGGCTCCACCCAGCTTGGTGGCTTTAGTGAAAAAACGTCAGTGACCCTTGGCCATAAGGTGCCAAGGGCGGCGCCTACCCCCGGGGACCCCTTACCTTTTCCCTCACGGCGGGCAGGAGGGCATTGAAGCACGTGGCCAGAAAGACCCCGCCTCCGAAGGTGTTGCAGAGCGAGAGGATCTTTTTTGAGCGATGGGCCTTCTCAAAATCCGTCTCGATGATCTTCACTGGGAGCAGGGAGCCAAGCAGCATGAAGAAGAACACGCCCACCATGCAGAGGACTTTGGCCACCAACAACTTCATCATGGTGGTGGCCCAGGCTGCTCCGGTCACCGCAGGGCCAAACCATGTGTGGGCGCACACTTCCGTCCCACGATGTGCTACTGGGCCCAGCCACGTGGCTGGGGGCTCATGCCTCGGGACATCCGCTGTGAACGCCAGGGGCAACCGCGTCAGCTGTTGGATCACCTGCCCAGCTCTAGTGACCAAGCCCATCACCCCCAGGACCTTGCTCCGTTCCAGGCCTGGCCCGCATCCCTGCCTTCCGCAGGAGTATCCACGGCTGCACTGTCCGGTATGGGAGTCACTGGCCACGTGCGTCTATTTAAGCTAAGGAGAACTGAATGAAAGGCAAAATTCGGCTCCTCAGTCACACCAGTCATACTGCAAGTGTCTAATAGCCACACAAGTGCCGTCGCCACCATACTGGACAGCGCAGACAGAGAACGTCTCCATTGCTGCAGAATGTTCTATCGGGTGGTGCTGCTCCACTGGTTTCCCACTGCCCGTACGTGAAACCAAGCACCACACCCTGTACAGAAGGCCCTGCACCATCGGCTTCACTCACCCCACATGGGCTTTTGTGGGCCTTGAATATGCCTAGCCCGTTCCTGCCTCAGGGCCTTTGTATGGGTTGTTCTCTTGTCCTGGAACATGTCTTCCCCCTGACCTCCCGATGATGTTTTTTTCTTTTAGGTCACTGCCTCCAGGATGCCTTGGAAGGGCCTCCCCTGGCGGACCTGTGCCCTAAACTGTATGCCTTGTACCCACCGCGAGTCCTGGTGCAGAACAGATGCTCAGTAACCACTGGCAAGCAAACAGGTGAGCTGAATGAAGCATGTGGACCTCTTTACAGGACTCCACGAACCCAAGTGGAGCAGATATCGCCCTTTTGAGCAGACTCAAAAGCGTCACTGTTAGTACGAGGGCCCTTGGCTGCTCCTCTGTCCCTTGGTTTCCTCCTAACCTCCCAGCTCTCACTGCCCACACCCCACTTCACTGAGGTCTTCAGGTCTCAGCTCGGATGCCACCGGATGGAGGGGCCTCTCCCTCCCCTTCCCTGGCATGAAGTTCTGGCATTATTTGTGCTACGGGAAACTGCATAACTCAGAGTCCCTGAATGCGCTCCCTTGCTCAGGGCTGCAAGCTCCGCGCGGGCAGAGAGCCTGTCTTGCTGGAGGCGGGCCCCCCAGCAGCACCCAGTGCACAGTCAGGTCGACGGCGGGCATCGCGTAAATCCCTGCGGGTGTCCAGATACCCCGGTCTGTGCAGTGCGGGTGGGGAGGGGGGCTGTGCGCTCTCAACCCGGGGGCTGATGGGGGTGGGACCAGGACAGCACAGGCGCATTCATTCATTCACTCACTACACACCGAGCGTCTCTTGTGTGCCCGCGCTGCAGCGGGGGCCCCGGGGAGGGCGAGGCCGAGGCCGAGAGGGCTCCGCCGGGGAGGGAGCAACTCGCGCTCTGCCCGGGGGACTCGAAAGCTAATTACTACAGACAGACCTCGCCGATCAGGGGGGAAACCAGCCTCGGGGCCGCAGCCGGGCCTCCGCTAACGGGCGGCCGAGCCGGCCAGACCCCGAAACGCCCCGCCCTGGCACCCAGGCCCCCGGTCCCCGGCCCCTGTCCGCACGCACCTCCGCCGGGCCCTCGCCCGCCCGCCGGCGCCTCCCGCCGCTCAACCGCCGCGCGGTCTCGACCCCACAAGCCGTGCTCCCGTCCGGCCCCGGCTCCGCGCGCGGCAGCCCACGCCCCGCCCACGCCGCTGCTCATTGGCTACCCTGAGCGCCACGGGCCGAGTGCATCGTGTCCATTAGCCGCTGTGGTTGCCACTCATCCTGTGGACCGCCCCCCCCCGCCCCCCCCGCCACCTCTCCTACCGGCATGGGAAAGTAGTTTCCTGTTTCTGAGCGGTAGGTACAGCCTGCAGGTGCCTCCGGCGGGAAACTCCAGCCCTAGAGGAATGGTTCCCGTACGACTTGGCTGCCAGAGCTGTCCAGGGGTGCCTGGTGCTGAATCCCGCTCTAGGGAGGTTTGGCCATTGATGGGAAACCATTTGCTACGGGAGACTGTCTCTCCCTGAGCGTCCACGACGCTGGTGTCCTTCCCTTCAATTTAAGACGCAGATTCATCTGTGTCCACATCCCTGCCTTCTATGTGTTCCAGGGCCTCTTGTAGAAGAACATCTGTGAACAAACCAAGATCCGCCACCCTCCCCACACCCCGCCAACTTTGGAGCTTACATTCTAGGAGAAGACACAGAAAATCATCAGTAAACATAATAAGTAATGGAATTATGTCGGAAGGTAACAAGTGCCCTGGGATAAAAGGGCCAATGAGGAGCTATCAAAAGTGCTGGGTATGGGTTGCTATTTTAAGTGAGATGCTTAATGTTTGAGCAAAGGCGAACACGGAGAAGTTAGTCCAGTGGGTGTATGGAGGCAGACCGTTGCACACATAAGGGACTGAGAATACGGAGGCCCTGGCAGGTCTGTGCAAGAATGCCAGTGTGGCCAAAGCGCAGGATAAGAGGACATGGGTCACAAGAGGCCTTGGAGGGAAATAGGGAGCAGTTGCAGTTTTGATCAGAGACGTGACAGATCCAGCATCTTTTAACACAATCATTTGGTTATTGTATCAATGCTGCTAACAGGCCAAATGAGATGAAGACTGAGAATTGTTGATAGTTTTTAGACAGAGAGAAGATAATACTTTTTTAAAAAGCTTGTTTCACTGCCCTATAAAAACAACCAGAGTTATGTGCTCACTTCGGCAGCACATATACTAAAATAATTTAAAAAATTTTAAAAGCAATAAGAGTTATAAAAGAGAAGACTGTATTCATTTGTTTACTGAAGTCTTGTCAGCATACTATGAGCCAGGCATGGAGAGAGCTGCTAAGAATAAAGCACAGAGTGCCACGGTGTGGACAGACCCAGAGGACACTGTGTGCAGTGACAGAAGACAGACACAGAAGGTATGTCCTGTGTGACTCCACTCACAGGGGGTCCCTAGAGGAATCCCATCCACAGAGACAGAGAGTAGAAGGTGGGATCCAGTGCTGGGACAAAGAACGGGGAGTCAGTGTTTCATGGGGACAGAGTCTCAGTTTGGGGAGATGGAAAGTTCTGGAGACAGATGGTGGGAGTGGCTGCATGACAGTGTGAGTGTTGCCTGATGCTGCTGAGCTGTGCCCTTAAGAGTGGTTAAAATGGTACGTTTAATTTTATGTATATCTCACCACAACTAAAAAATTTTAAATTTCTTTTTTAAATGTTTGTTTATTTTGAGAGAGAGATAGAGTGTGAGCGGGGGAGGAGCAGAGAGAGAAGGAGACTGAAAACCCCAAACAGGCTCTGCATTGACAGCTCAAACGAGGGGCAAAACCCCACCAACTGTGAGGTCATGACCCGAGCCAAAGAGTCAGATGCTCACCTGAGCCACCCAGGCGCCCCCCCCCCCCCAATTTTCGTTAATGGAGTATAAAACGAACCCTAGGTCCTCACAGTTCAGAGTCTAGTGAGAGAGACAAATATAAATGAATTAATAGCACACCACGATGGGCAGATTTCTAAGATGGTTCCACGTGATCTCGACATCCTAGTACCCATGCCTTTGTGTGATTCCCTCCTTGACTCTGGGCTGCCCCTGGTGACTTGATTCTAACAAACAGAATATGGCAGAGGAATGGGATGTCGTTTCCCTGACTGGGTTACAAAACACCGACTTCCGTCCTCCTAGCACAACTCCATTGCCTTTTCAGCTTGTATGGCTTGACGAAGCAAGCTGAGATGCTGGAGAGGCCCACACTGCAAGGGGCTGAGGATGACCGCCGGCCAACAGTCAGCAGACCTTCAGTGCAAGAGCCTGTTAAATTACTGGATCCTGCCAACATCATGAATGATCATGGAAGGGGGTCCTGTCTCAGTCATGCCTTCCGATGACTGCTGCTCAGTGGGCACCTTGATTATAGACTTTGAGAGACCCTGAAGCTGAGGGCCCATCTAAGCTGCACCTGGATTCTTAATCCACAAAAACTATGGGATAACAAATGTTGCTGTTTCAAAGCCACTAAGTTGGGGGGGGGGGGTAGTTTGTTAGGCAGAAGGTAACTAGGTAATGCACATACGTAAAGGAAAAACTACCGACTGTACTAAATGCCCTGAAGAGGGGGGCCTGGGTGGTTCAGTCGGTTAGCCATCTGACTTCAGCTCAGGTCGTGATCTCACAGTTCATGGGTTCAAGTCCCGCGTTGGGTTCTGTGCTGATGACTCAGAGCCTGGAACCTGCTTCAGATTCTGTGTCTCCCTCTCTCTCTGCCCCTCCCCCACTTGCGCTCTCTCTCTTAAAAAAAAAAAAAAAAAAAAAAAAAAAAAAAAAGCCCTGAAGAGAGTTTTGTGTGCGAATTAACCAAGTCCACTGTGGGTGTGGGTGTGTGTATGTGTGTGTGGAATGTAGGGCACCAGAGGACAGTTGGTATAAACATAGATAAGAACTTGCTGTATTTGAGGGACTGGGAAGCTGGGCTGTTGTATCATTGCCTGCCCACGTGGATACATAAAATTACAGGGGCACCTGCGTGGCTCAATTAAGTGTTTCACTTCTGCTCAGGTCATGATCTCACCATTCATGAGTTTGAGTCCCATGTCAGGCTCTGTGCTGACAGCTCAGAGCCTGGAAACTGCTTCAGATTTTGTGTCTCCCTCTCTGCTCCTTCCCCACCCACCCCCTCAAAAATAAACGTTAAAAAATTAACCATCATAACGTTATGCTCTAAGAAAATCTGCCCACCTCAAGTCATATTCTAAATTTTCTCCTATGATCTTTATAATTTTGCCTTTAAAAAAAATTCCATTTGACACACATTCAAAAACAGGCCACACTAACCCAGGGCAATAAACACTAAGGCAGCGTTACCCTTGGGGGATATGAGGGGAGATGGGGGAGATGACTGGGTTCTGTTCTTGGCCCCGGTGCCGATGACAAGGGCATGCTCCCTGCATGAAAATTCATCAGGCTGTTTGCTCATGATGTGTGCACTTATGTGCATGTGTTACGCTATGAGGAAAAGAGTTAGCAGCCTAGTAAGGAGGGAGAGAAGAGTGGACCCCTACATCTACCTGACCTTACAAAGAGCTTCCGACAGCCACGAGCCGAGCGGAATCTGTGGTTCCATTCTCCGACCTGGGCACAGAAGGGATCTGTATCTCCAACCCTATATTGTACCAGGCACCCCAGGACGGCGGCCTTGTCATGGCACAGCGCCCAGCAGAAAGTCCATGGCTATGAGGATTTACAATCCTGAAAGGGAACCAGGTCTGAAAGCACAGCTCTGACCCCTAGGGCCATGGCAGTTTCTAGCCTCCCGCCCAGGTGGTTTCAGAAATGGATGTAGCCTCGTTCTTTCTGTCCAGAGGCCGCACGCCAGCCCTGGGATGGAGGCACGTGGGAGGCCGTGGTGCCGGTGCGCCACCTGGTGGCCCGAGCGTCTCACCCACAAGAGTCCCTTTGAAATCATTGCTTTTCAAAAGGGAGAGGAGGTGGAGGGGTGCTGGGAAAGCCATCTCAGTTTGGGGTTTTCAAGTCACCCAGGTTGACGCACAAAGTTTGTACTGCAGACTTACAGGAGCCCTCTAGAGCCAGCAAACAGACTGATTTTGTGGGGGCAAACTGTTCAGGACAAGTTTACATAGGGCCCACCAGGTGCCGGCAATACCGAGGGTCGTCCTCTGGGGGTGTGCCGGGCACTGCGGGGGGCTGGTTGACATCCCTGGCCCCAGCCCCTTGAGCTGTGACAACCCCCCACACCCGCCACGTCCCCAGACACTGCCCGGTCCCCTAGGGGAAGCACTGACCGCAGGAGACCCCTCAGCGTCCTGGGACGGAAGCTGGGTGGGCTTGCAGCCCGGCACCCAGGAGCCTGGGGGTGCAGGACCGGGAACAGACCCCCATTTCCATCTGCTGCTGCCCTGCATCCCAAAGCTCCATCCACTCCCGGGAGCTTTCTCCAAGTCACGACTTATGCTAACTCTGTGCTTAATTGCCGTTTTTTTCTCCCCCTCAACGCACCTCTGACAGCAACGTTCAGAAAGATCCTATTTCTACCTCGTGTGGGATCGGGCAGTAATTAAGCGTGACACACTTCTTGTCAAGGCACACGGAGAAGCTGCCAGCTTCTGGGAGGAGATGTTGACAGCCGCTCCTTTTCTTCCCCTCATCCCACTCTGCCAGTGGTTCCAACACAAAGTTTCTGGAGCTTTCCTGAACACTTAGGCTGGGTGTGGGGCCGCTCAGGGACGGACACACAAGACAGAAGAAATGAGATTATGTGGGAAGACCGAAGACATATGTAGATGTTTCCAGAACGTATGGCTGGTATTCACGTGCCAGCCAGTGCTTCTGAACAGGGTTCTCCAAACAGATGCATCAGCACCACTTGGGCCGCCCACGTGAAGGCCAGAACCGATGGGGGCTGGCGAAGCAGCATCCCTGGCCCCCACCTGCTCCATACCAGGAGTGTGGTTGCCACGGCCACAGCCATCCTGACGCAGACCGGTATCCCCAGGGCAGGGCCGCCCGGGTGAGCCCAGAGGAGCCTCACGTGCCCTCGGAGATGCGTGCTAACCTCGTGCTCACGAGAGGGGTGCTCCCCATGGCAGCCGCAAACCTGGAAACTGGGTCTCTCCACCCATGGATGGAGCAGGCCACCCGCAGAGTGGGGTCCCCAGGCAGTCCCTCCTGACACAGAGCACTGGGGTGGGGGCCGGGACGAGCCGCTGGCGGGACAACTTCCCTTGCCTGCAGCAGTTATAAAGGGAGGCCCCGGGGGTTACCCAAGGGAGAATGGGTGGACTCTCAGAACACACTAGAGAAGGAACATGGAATAGTCTCCCTGTTCTCGAGAGGCCAGGAGTCCAGGCTGGCCCCTCAGGGGAGGGTTATGGGAGATGAAAACAAGGGAGAGAAAATACAGAACCAGCCCAGAGATTCACTGTTTCTGGAATCGTCTGTGATCTCGGACATAGAAACTGCTTCCAGCCTCGTCACACCAGGCGTTGACAAGATTCACACCCAGCATGTGCCAGAGGTAGGAACTCCAGGCTGGGGGCTTCTAGAAACTGGGGGCAAGAAGGTAAGGGTGGCGCCAGAGGTCAATGCAGAGCTGAGCAGAGGTCACGATGTCTATTTATTCCCCACACGTTATGCTTGTCACCATGGCTAGCACTCAAGAGTTACGACACATCTTGCCAGACGCAGGACGGACCGCGGCAGCTGGCAGTGGCCCGTCTTCCTACTAGTTACCTACAACACACAGGGTACTGGGTCTGCTCGCAGACAGCTGACGACACCAGGGAACCTCGACCGATCCAGTTGTCAACGTCGCTGCTGGTACAGCGGGGCCAGTGGACCTGCCCCCCAACCCCCACCCGCCGCCCCCAGCAGGGGCCATGGGGATGTCTGAGGTGGCCTTGTGTCCTGGGCAGGTTGCCCACCCTGGAAGCAGCTCTGGTGGCACCAGGGCCCCCCGCCAGCCCCCAGCCCTGAACAGGACAGAACCTGCCAAGAACCTAGACATGCCGGCCAGCAGGGTCACCTGTGGGCAGAAGGGCAGTGGGGCTGGGACACCCAGCTGGGGACGGGCTGGAAGGTCATGATCTGCCCCCTGGGGTCTGTCGGTCACGAGTACTGGGATGAAAGGGTCAGAGGAGAAGAGATGCGTGTCCATCAAAATGCTCTATCGGAAGTCCCGGTACCTGGTCCTGTGCGCCCCAGGACGGTCCCACCCCTGCTCCCGCTGGGGCGCGAGGCAACGGAAATTGTCATCGAGGAAAATGCATCTGAAGAGCTCCTCACGCGAAAACCCGCAGTCCGAGGGGCAGGGCAGACACTGGCGCCCAGACCGCGGCTGGCAGTGAGCTCATCCGAGCAGGGCGCGGCTGGGGAGGCCAAGGTCGACTCAGAAGTGTCTTCTCACCGGGCTGCGGAGGCCTCTGAAGACAGACCGCAGGGGCTGCAAAATGGGGCTCTGAGAGCCACGGGTGTCCCTGACGTGGCTTGACATAAAACTGGCTGCTTCCTGGACAGGGGCTCGAGAACGACCCCTGCCCTGGAACAGTCTAAAAAATACTTTAGTGACTGGGTTTTCTGGGAGCTGGTCTGCATTCACAGCTTGCTGGCTCTGTTTCGAGAGGGGTCTGGGGGCCATGGGAGACTACAAACAGGGAAGGAAGGATGAAGGGCAAAACGAAAATCATAAAAGTCCATCTTAACATGCAGGTCCAATTTCTTTTTCTTTTAGTCCAAGGGGAGAAGACGGCAAAATGCGAGAAGGCTTCCAGTCGGTGGGAAGGAGCTGGCGATGCTGGGAGGGCTGTGGGGAGAGGACACGAGGGCCCAGTCAGGGTGTGGTGGGCACGAGGCCAGACTTCGGGGATGGCGGTGGGGACGGCTGCGGCCCAGGCGGCACCAGCCCTGTGACGCTTCAGCCTAAATCTCTGTGGTTCCGTGGCCCCACGGCCATGTTCAATGGGGTGGGGGGAGGCAGCACCACGTCAGCACAGACACAGAACTGCGCTGTAGGTTCTGAGGCCACAGACAGGGAAACATTGGCAGAGGTGTCGTGCAGATGAGCTTACGACATACAACAAATGCAAAATTGATCTTAACTATGTTTCGTTCTATTTTTTAAGAGTGCTAAAAAAAAAAAAACAAAAAAAACTGGAAAAAAGTGCCCAAATAACTAACATTAGGTGTCGTGGGCAGAGAGATCAAAGTTGTTATTCCTGTTTCTTAATATTTTTGTCTTTTAAAATCCTTAAAACTGTTTTTTTATTTTTTTAATAACTTCTACACCCAGCACGGGGCTGGAGCTCCCGACCCTGAGATTAAGAGTTGCACACCCTGCGACTGAGCCAGCCAGGCGCCCCCGTCCTTCAAAATTTTTAATAGAAAAATCACAGTTAAAGGAGAAATGGGATGATAGAAACGCCCAGGCCTCTGGGCGGAAGCCCACTATGCCAGGAGGCAAGGCTAGTGGACACAGGTTGAGGCCAAGGGCCCCTAGGGTGGCCCCGGAGCCAGCCAAGGTGGCCAGGAGCCCTCCAGAACACCCCATTTGTTTTCCAGCTGTCCCTCATTAACATCCACTCACCACAGACACACATGCAGAGAAGCCCAGGGGAGCACGGGAAGCAAGGGGCCGGGCTGGCCTGTCATCCCACCCCTGGAGACCTCCCTGGCCATCGTGGTGGCCGCCCACTCTCTGCAGGCCCTCGGGCAGCAGCCCTGCCCGGGAGTGGTGGGCTTTCAGCCCCTCTCTGTATAAAACCCACCCACAGAAGGGAACTGGGAAGGGAGAGGCAGGATTCGAGCAGAAGCACCTCGGAAAGGGGCCCGATGGCCCCAGACACCACCCCCAACCTCGTGCACCCGGGTCGTCAAACAGAGGCTCTCACCCCTCACGGCCACAGTGGACTCGCGTGGGCCATCACTCCTGCTGGTCATCGTTGCTGGCACTGGGGGTCCGACTTCGGATCTGACTTCGGAGCTGTTCTATCAACTCTGGATTCTGCTGCTGCATCTGCTGGGCGAACTGCTGGCCGCTGCAGGAGGGGCGTGCCCGGGCTCAGCTGGTGGCCCCGGGGCACCCTCCCAGCCACTTCCTAGGCGCGTGCCCCCACAGGCAGTGTGGCTACTCACTGGGTCCCGGTAGCGGGGTCTTATCGAGCACCCAGGGACACAGCACTTGCGCTTTTGTTCTCGAGGGCGGGCCCCCACCACCCCAGAGTCCCACCAGGCACGTCTACTCACGCCTGGATGAGACTGGCCAGGTCATTCTGTGAGGGGCTGGTGCCAGGAGTCCCCAGGGGGTTGTGGCCGCCCGAAATCATCCCGGACATGCTGCAAGGAGAGAGCCCACGATGTGCACAGACAGCCTGGCCTGCCCGTTCCGGCTGGGCCCTGCTCCTCCAACACGAGCTGCTCTCTGCCGCCACCTGGCGGCCCCTCGGGGCCCAGAGCTGCCCAGCCCACCCGTCCTCTGACAGCGGCTGCTGTGAACGCCACCGGCTCACTCGGGAACACTCGTTTCTGGCTTAAAGACAGTGGTCCTCACGACTGGGGGGCTCCTGGCAGTGAGGGGTGGGGGCTGACCAGGCGTGCTGTTTAGCCCCCACGGCACCTGGTACACAACACCCCCCCCCCCCCCCGAGTGACGGCCCCAATGTTAGCAGTGCTGCGTTCAGAAATTTTGCTTTAAGATTTAACCACAGCCCGGCAATTCTTAAGTGACACAGAATCACCACACCACACAGCAAGTCTACTCCTGGGCGTTGGCCCAGAAGAACTGAACACAGGCGCTCACACACGACGCTCAGGGAGGGAACCAGACACGAGAGGCCACACGGGGTGTGAGTCCACGTGTGTGAAACGTCCAGAACAGGCTCGTCCACGGATGGGAAGGGGGTTTGTGGGGGCCAGGGACCACGGCGGGGGGGGGGGGGGTTAAAATGCCTATCATGGGGACAAGGACTCTTTTTGGGATAATGGAATGTCCCGAAATTAATCAGCGAGGATGGCTGTACAACACGTTGAATATGCTTAATGCCTCTGCGTTGTAAACCTTGAAACAGTTACAACAGGCAGGTTTTAAGTCACGTGTGTCTTGTCACAATGGAAAATGTAACCACAAGAAGGTCAAAGGCACACGGTTGTCACTTACAGCTGCTGAACTTGGGGGTTGTTCATCAGGTTTGACGCCTGCAGAAAGGAACACATGATCAGACACAGCAGGCGCCCAGGGGCTCCTGTGCACACGCTTCCCAAGGGCGCTCGGCCTTCCTGACGCGCTTCCATCCCGCGTAAGACTTGTCTTTAAAGAGACTCCCAGGCACCTCGTCATCTCCTACTGGCTGCTTACTCTTTGCTGTGCAGATGTATCCAGATCCGTTTTTCCGGCCAACGGATCTGTCAGCACAGTTGGCCTCTTTTGTTTCCTCAGTTACTATCACTACCCTGCATGCCTGCGTTTAAACTTAACTCCCCCTGAGGGTTCTCTCCCTAGGACCGACTTCAGGACGCGGCTGAGTGGGCAGCTAAAGCGGGGTCTTCCTGACGTGGCTCAGGAGGGCTGGCTAAATTCTGTGAAGGGCCAGGGTCAAGGTTCTCGGCCTTATGGGCCCATCCCTGCCCCAACCAGACAGCCCTGTGTCGCCGTCACTGCACGGGTGTGGCCGTGTGCCGACAAAAATACAAAGTGATGCCCGGCCCATCGCCATGCCTGGCTGGCCGCCTCCTGCTGTAGTGGGGATGCTTCTGACCGCCGGAAGGCGCAGGATTTCCCTCTTCTGGACACTTGGAAACCCTGGGCCCTGTGGCCACTGTGAAAGAACTTGCATGTGTGGGACCAGCCCCAAGGACACAGGCGGGTGCCTGCCTTCAAAGGACAGCGCTGCACAGAACAGGTGCTTCGGGACTCAAGTCTCTGGCGTGGGAAGCTGGGACCTCCACCTTGGTGGCATCCCGGGCTCCTCGGTGTGTCCTCCTCCGAGGAGCAGGTGCAGCTGTGAGGCTACCAGGGTCTCCACAGTGTGAGGTGGAAACCGAGCTGGAGAGAGGGATGCTGTTTTCCTGGGTCACGCGACCGTGAGAGGCAGGACCCAGTCTGTCCTTTGTGCTCCATACTGAGGGGGTCTCACTGGGGGCGATGCTGCCCTAGCGACAAGGGCGGTGTCTGGGGATGTCTGTGCCTGTCACGCTGGGGGGCTCCTGGCATCAAGGGGTGGAGCCGGGGATGCTGCTCAGCCCCCAGCGCCCAGGTCATGGCCCCCAGAGGAGCCGGAACCCACGAGAGAGGGGGGAGTGCGGATTACCATGCTCATGAAACTTGGATTGTTCAGCAGGCCAGCAATGTCAAAGCTGCCGACACCTCCTGTCTGTGGGGAGAAAAGCCCTGGTGAGTGGTCACAGGACCACGGTGGCCGGCCCCGCCCCCAGGAACCAAGAACTGAGACACAACACCCCACACGGGGCCTGTCCAAATTCTAAGAGGCATACGGCTCAGACATCCCACCAACCAAGCAGCCAGGCCTCGAGGCCAGAGAGCACTTCGTGAAAGGCACAAACCAGTTATGAATGTTTACAAGAGCGCCATCCTTCACGTTCTAGCGTTCTGATGTCTTGGGCCCGCGTGAACCCTGGAGGACGGTCCCTCAGGGTGAGCAATTCCCAGAGAGAGTGAACAGTCACCTGCGGGCCACCTTTAGTGCACGAGCCAGTCAGCCATTCCCCAGGGCCTGGCATTCGGCCACCAGGGCTGGCCCCCATTCCCCAGACTCTGCTGGAATTGCTCGCCTAGCTGATCCTAAGCCTGCATCCCCTGCCTCCCTGCTCCTCCCCCAGAAACCACCACAGGGGCACTGGCTTCCTGGCCGACCCTGGAGCTCCTGTGTGTGGCCCTGCCTCCCGTTTCCGGGGCCTGTGGGGATAAACTTTTTCCTTTGGGACAGGCATTTCTGTGTCTTTGTCTCCTGCCGGACTGGATTAAGCCGCCAGCCCTGAGTGTCTCCCTGGCCTGCCCGCCAGGGCCCTCTCTTCCCCGGGGCCACTCACGGGACTTGGCGTCTCCCTCAACTTCAGCTCGGCTATCTTGAGGTTCGACTTGTAGGTCTCGTTGTCGGGGTCCAGCTCCAAGGCCTTCTTGTAATAGGCCACTGCCTCGGTGTGCTTGTTCAAACTGGAGAGCGCGAGGCTAGGGGAGAGGCACCGCGACGTGGGGGAGGGCCTGGGAGGCTGCCCGAAACCCCAAACCGCTCCAGTGTCACTGTGGCCAGCGTCCGGTGGGAATGGCATGCGAGAGCCATGGGGGCCGAGAGTACAGGCATACGAAAATTCAAAGGCACAAGGGCTGGTGCCCCAGAGGGACCCACGCAAAGAGCTTGAAGGCCTGAAGCAGGGGGCCAGAGGGCGGGGTGGTCAGATGTGGCCTCTGTTCCTGGCACAGAGCTCTTAAAACCCTAAACTTCCTACGTCATAGGCGTCTCCTGTCCTTTGTAACGAGCCCCTTGAACCCCATCTGAGTTTATGCCAACGATGTGACTCAGGGTGGGGCTGGTGGCCAGGAAGACCAAATTTCAGATCTGAGTTGGGGGGAATCTCAGGGCCCCCAAACTTCTAGGAGGGAGAAGGCTGGAGAGGCTATACAACTCTTCAACAATGAGATCTGGAGAAGGTCCCCGCTGGTGAAGGTAACCACGTGCTGCGAGGGAGGCCACCCCACTCCAGGGGGATCCCCTGCACCCTGCCCTGTGGACCTCTTCGTCTGGCTGTTCACCCGTGTCCCTCGATCAAGCAGGAAGCACGGGCGTGCTCCTGAGTCCTGCGACCTGCTCTCGCAAACCACGGAGGCGCGAGAGCGAGAGTGGCAGGAGCCCAGACAGCGGGCGGATCAGAAGTATGGAAGGCCCAGACGTGAGTGGGGCCGAGTCCTGACCCTGTGGGGTGTGACACTTGGTCTGGGCAGAGTCAGGACTGAAGCGAACTGCAGGGGTGATGGGAAGAGGAGGAAGCGTGGGACGCAGGGGAGGGGTCTGGGAAGACAGACACCACACACCGTACGGGCGCACTCACCCCATCCGGCCGTAGGCTTTGCTGTAGGACGGGTCTATGCAGATGGCTCGCTCACAGTCCTGCACGGCCCCTGCGTAGTTCCCCAGTTTGCTGTAGGCCGCCGCTCTGGGGAGACAAAGCGCAGGTCAGGGGTCGTGCGCCTGGCTCGCTGCCACAGAGGGGCCTCGGCTTCCCCGTCTGTCAGGCGGGGCGGACGCGGGGCTGCCGAGGCTTCTGCCTGTGGAGCAGCTGTGCCGGGGCCGCGGCAGCCTCCCGGGGAAACCGAGGCTGAAGGAGGCAGAACAGATCGGCCCCACCCTGCCCCGCACGGGGCGGCGCCACCGTTGGAGGGCTGGTGCCTGTTCTGCGTCAGGGAGAACCTACTAGAAAAGAACTGATCCGCCACGAGACCCCTGTCCACGCTCTCGACTTGCCGCATTTGATAGTTTTTCTCACTGGGCGTTTTTTAATATTCCCCTTTACGCTTCCCCCAGTTTCTGAAGTACAGAAAGACATCAGCTAGAAAGCACGGAGCGGCTACGCTGGCAGAAGCGGGGTACAGGACTCTGTACGACATGCCTACCTTTTCTGTCCACCCGTTTGTGTGATCGCCCCAAAAAGAGAAAGACATTAAAGCTAAAGCAGTTTCACCCTGGAGACCACGCGGATGACGTCCGGTGCCCCCTCCGGTCTCTGTTCTCTGCTGGTTCCTGTGCCTTTCACACGAACGTGCGATTCTGTCCCACGTCCCATCCAGTCCCTCTCGTCACCAAGAACCACTCGTGAGCAAGAAAGTCCCTACTGGGAGGCTGGGGTGATACGGCGTTCCCTTCAGAAGCACGAGCCAGGGGTGCCTGGGGGGCTCAGTCGGTTAAGCATCCTACTCCTGGTTTCGCCTCAGGTCACGATCTCACGGTTGGCTGCGCTGACAGCATGGAACCTGCTCGGGATTCTCTCTCTCTGCCCTCCCCTCCCCCCACCCCCCGCGTACGTTTTCCCTCTCTCTCTCTCTCAAAATCACTAAACATCAAAAAATTTAACTCAAGTACAAGCCAGATGCAACTCTTCACAGTTGGCGACAATGCTGATGTGAACACAGGAATGAAACGCCACCCAAGCGTTGGCTTATCTCTCGTCGCAACACCCGCGTGGAGGATGGTGCTCCCTAATTTTAAGGCCGCTGTCAACGCTTACTGACGCACTCCTGGCCACCTGCCACTGACTGCTTCTCAGGGGCTGCGGTGTAACAACCCCTAGGGCACTGTTCGGACACCTCTCCTGGTCTCCCGGGGACACGCGGAGACCCCTGCCTGCCCAGGCCCCACGTGAGTCCCCGCCCCGCGTGAGCCCCAGCTGGTACCTGTTACAGAAATAGACGGCGTTGGCGGGGTTCAGCTCGATGGCTTTCCCGTAGAAGTGCACGGCAGCTTCAAAGTTTTCCACTTTCATCTGCTCGTTTCCTAAAAACAAGGGAAAACTGGTGACCCCCGCTGTTCACAGGAGACCTGAGGGCTCTGACACGCGGGCTCCGCTCTCCCGGGCGTCTGTGGGAAGGCGTGAGGAGAGCCTCGGGCGGGACGCAGCGCTCAGTCGCTCGGGGCGGTGGCAGGTGAGAAGGGGGCGGCTGCGTCCGGCATCTCGGGGCTCGTGGCCCAAGCCAGCACCGAGGACAACTGTCGCTGCTTGTGACATCTGGAGACAAGTCTCCGATACCCTCACTTCTGCTTCTCCCCTCAGAAACAGCCAAGTTTAACGAGATGTAACTCACGTAACATAAAACTCACATTTTCAAAGTGTGCAGCTCGGTGGTTTTTAAAATATTCAGTTGTCCATCACTGTAGTCACTTCCAGAACATTCCCTCTCCCCTAAAGAAAGCCCCGTCCCCATCAGCCATCGCCCGCTCTCCTCCCCCAGCACCCGCAAACCCCCCTCCTGTCCACGGATGAGCCTCTTCTGGACGTTTCACACACGTGGACTCACACCCCGTGTGGCCTCTCGTGTCTGGTTCCCTCCCTGAGCGTCGTGTGTTCAGGGTCCATCTGCCTGGCGGCGGGTGTGGGCGCCTCGCTCCTGCTGGCGGCCGAGTGATGTTCCTGACTATGGATGTGTCACGTTTTGTTTATCCCTTTTACTGGTCTGTGGACATATGGGCTGTTCTCCCTTTTTGCTGCTGTGGATACGCGCCTGCATTTTTCCCGGGCCCACGGCTCTCCCCAGGAGACCACGCCATCGGGTGACCGCATACTGTCAGAACGCCTTCCATGGCGACGGCCCGCTTACGCCCCCACCAGCCGCGTCGGGGGCTCCACCCCGTGCACATCCTCACATCCGCGTGTTCTGCGGCCCCCGGCCCCCGAGCCCCTGTGCCGTGGTGCTGCGTGACAGCGAGCCCCCCGGCTGCCACACCCTGGGGACCGGCCCGCCTTGTCTCACCTTCGGTTTTGAGGCGCTCTGCCTCCGCCGAGTCCTCCTCTGAAGGCGGAGTTCGCTCAGGGCTCCTCAGGTCCTGCGGCGCCTCCTGGGTCCGAGGCAGGGATGAGCTGTCTCAGGGGCGGCCCTGCCATCTTCCTCCTCCCAGCCCCGCACCTCTGGCTGCCCTCCTGCTCAGGCCGCCTGAGAGGGCAGCTGAGCTCCGAGGGAGACGCCTTGGGCCAGGTGGCCGGGCCGAGCCCCCATCCGCCCTGCCCACAGGCCTGGCACTGGCGCTTGTTACACTTGTTCTGGGAAGCCCAGACGCTCACCCTGCCCTCGGCGGCTGCTTCAAATATTTCCGGAAGAGTCTGAGGGAGAGCGAGGTCGCTGTCCTCCACGGTCACCCCAAAAGCAGTCTCCAGGCACTGGATCGCAACTGTGAGGGAGAACAGAGGTGTTTTCTTCTGAACACAATCCCGACTTTGTGACTTTGGGGGTCAGATGGCCTCCCCACCCTCAGCCCCACGTGGCTTCCAGGCACCGTGGGTGCCCTACCCCCTCTTTCAAGAGAGCCTTTCTCTGATCGCCGGAGTCACACACATGCGGTAGTGGTGGAGAACGTTCTGGAACCGCACCTCGATGAAAGATGGGTAGTGACGAGAATACCTGCAGGAGACTAGGGTCTGCACGGCGGGAAGGAGGGAGGGCGGTGGCCCACACGTACCTTCCAAGCTCTCCTGGGCGTCGGACGAGAGCCCCCCGTGCCGCAGCTGGTCATGCAGGAACCGGATAATGGCGTAGGCCAGGCGCTTCTTGTTATCCATCTTGTGAAAGGAAGAGACAACGCCCGGGGGTTCTCGGGATCTGTGGACCGAAGCAGAGGGCATGCGGGCAGTGCCCCTCCCCCCCCGTGCCTGGGGTACCTGGTGCTCTACGCCCCTGGACTGCTGGGCCCTGGCTCACCAGGCCTGGCCCTGAGGAAGCCGCTTCAGGCACACGAAACAATTTAATCTGAATGACAAGTGAGGGGAAATGGCTACGACCCCCATTTCACGGATGAGATGCTGGGGCTTTCATGGGCAGAGGACTGCTCCAGCCTCCTGCCTCCTTATTCTAAGTTTTTTTTTCAGGTTTACTTATTTTTTGAGAGAGACAGAGGCAGACAGAGAGAGGATCCCAAGCAGGTTCCATGCTGTGAGCACAGAGCCCAACTCGGAGCTCGATTCCATGAGATCAAGACCTGAGCCAAAATCAAAAGCAGGACGCTCGAACAACTGAGCCCCCCAGGCAACCCTGCCTCCTTACTGTGAAGAAAGTGACGTGGCCTTAACCGTCACCACCCTTTCGCAGACTGAGTGGCACACGGGGGCTCCCAGGGGTGTGGAGGGCCAGACTGCCAGCACTACTCCTGCAGGTCTATGAACCCCGAGTTTTGAGCTAAGCACAAGGCGGACCACAGTCCCACCTGCTTTTCCATTCAGGCTGAGAAAACAAACTGACGGTTCTCCTAGTCCTGACACCCCCGAGGGATACGAGGGGGTCGGACAAGTGTTGCGGGGGGCAGGGAGCAGTGGGGGGATGGGCTGGGGGAGGGGGAGGGCCCAGAGGCACCGGTCCCTTTCCTGGCAGCCAGAGAGCCTTTTCTTGGTCCCTCCACGATGTGCTGGATTCCCAGGCCAGGAGTGACCCTGCCCCAGGGACTGTGGACCAGGTTTGGGGAAATCCGTGGCCATCACAACGGGGTGCTCCCAGTGTTGAGTGGTGAGGACCTGGGATGCTGTTTAGCCCCCTGGCACCGAGGATGTCCCCGTGATGGGAGAGCTCTCTGGCTCCAGCATAAGCAGTGCCCAGGGGAGAGCCCTGGTGTGGAACGATCTGGTGGGAGGGGTCCACCACCTGGAGGCCTATGATGGGCCAAGCACTGTACATAACACCATCTCCTTCCCTCTGGACCATGACCTCCACGGTCGCTCCCACTGAGAAGGGCACCAGGTGGGGGCTGGGGGTCCACAAGGAGCAGCCGGCCCGAGGCGGCTCAAGTCCACCCGTGCAGCCAGAACCCGCAGCATGAAGCACCTTGGTCTCCCCAAAATGCCTCTGTGCCCCACAGAACCAGAAGAGTCAGTCATTAGGCCCCAGGCTCTACAAACTGGCTGGCATCAGACTCAGATGATGTGAATATGCAGACGGCTGGTCGGGGCAAGCGCTGTCAAGACCCCTGGCGCTGGCCGGCCTCAGAGACCTCTCTCTGTCTCCGGTTCACGGGAACCTACGTCCATCAACAGCTGCTTCGTTCGTAAAGGTGGGGGAACCAGACACGAGAGGCCACAAGGATGTGACTCCACGTGTGTGAAACGTCCAGAACAGGCGCATCCATAGACAGGAAGGGGGTTCGTGAGGGCTGGGGAGGGGATGGCTGATGGGGACACAGTTTCTTTTTGAGGTGGAACGTTCTGGACTTAGAAAAAGCTGATGGTTCCACAGCAGTGTGAATCTACCAAAATCCGCTGTTTTAAGGTATACGGGTTATATCTCAATTTTAAGTAAGGAAAAAACTTAAAACACTTGTATAAAACTGGCGAGGGAATTAACGTTAAGGCTGGTAATGAGCGCCCCCCTCCTCCCCACCCGCTCCCATTTCTGGACACAATGACCCTTTACCCAGCAAGTGCCTTTGGCTGAAGAGCCTCCCCAGGACTGCAAGGTCTGGGATCAGGATGGGCCGCCAGAGCCTGTAGGACAGCCAGCCAGTCCCATCCCTGAAGACCTTAGGAGACACAGAGGGACCCACAGAGATCAACCACCACAACCCACTCATCTCGGGGGAAGCCTCAGAAGGGGAGTCACGCTCCCCAGCTAAGAGGGCACAGAGAGCAAACCAGTCTGCTGACCGCCAGATCTAAAAAGAACAGACACATGCTGCCAAAAACGTCAAAATGTTTTCATTTTAGGTATTTGTTTTGACAGCATTATTTACAATAGCTGAAAGATAGGGGCGCCTGGGCGGCTCAGTCGGTGGAGCATCTGACTTTGGCTCAGGGCATGATCTCGCGGTTCGTGTCGCGCCTGCTGCTGTCAGCTCAGACCCTGCTTTGGAGCTTCTGTCCTCCTCTCTCTCTCCGCCCCTCCCCCGCTCAAGCTCTCTCCCTCAAAAATAAGTTATCACACACACAAAAAGAGTAGACTGAGGAAGGAAATCCGGTCTTTAGCAGAAGTCTGCCCCCCCGGACCAAGTGGTGAAGCTGGGGGCGGGGGGTGCTGTGTATGAGACTATCAAGGCTCATGGAGGCAAGGGTTCAAAAAACTAAAAGACCAAGTCACCCTCCTTTCTGTGCCCCTGGCCCTTGGAACCTCAGGGCGTTTGCACGTGAGGATCCCTTGTCCCCACTGGATTTGAGGCACTCTGGCCTGATCTCCCCAGGATGAGCTCTCACTGCCGGCTTCCTGGGCTTCACCTGGTCTGTCGCTTGATCTTCTCCCAAATGGTGGCCCCTCCAAAGGGATTCACTGTCAAGAGGTCAGAGCGCCCCCTGGAGCCTGCCCTGGGCCTGGTATATGGATGACAGGCCAGGGAGCCTGATTTGCCTGGGAGGACAAGGGCCTGGAGTCAGCCTCAGGCTCAGCCATTTCTGCCCCATGCCAGTTTCAGGTCACTTTCCCCACTCCTAAGCTAAGGACTGCTTTGTCCCAGCCGACACCCTCACTTTCCTCTCCTATGAGATGGGGTAACAGAGATGTCCTTAACAGCTGTTCCAAGAACTTCTGACCTACGGGGCGTGTGGGTGGCTCAGTCGGTTGAGCATACGACTGGCTCAGGTCCTGATCTTGTGGTTCCTGAGTGTGCTGTCAGCACAGAATCTGCTTCAGATCCTGTCCCCACTCTCTGCCCCTCCCCAACTTGTGCTCTCTCAAAAAATAAATGTGGAAAAAAAAAAAAGACCTAACTCGGGTTTTCTCCACTATTGCTATCCGGGGTAAGATCATTCTTTGCTGTGTGTGTGTGTGTGTGTGTGTGTGTGTGTGTGTGTGTGTGGCGGGGGGATGTCCTGTTCACCGCAGTTTTTTTGTTTTTTTTTTTTTAATTTTTTTTTAACGTTTATTTATTTTTGAGACAGAGAGAGACAGAGCATGAACGGGGGAGGGTCAGAGAGAGAGGGAGACACAGAATCGGAAACAGGCTCCAGGCTCTGAGCTGTCAGCACAGAGCCCGATGTGGGGCTTGAACTCACGGACCGCGAGATCATGACCTGAGCCGAAGTTGGAAGCCCAACCGACTGAGCCACCCAGGCGCCCCTGTTCACTGCAGAGTTTAACAGCATCCCTGATCTCTGTCCAGTGTACCCCGAGGCGGGGGGCAGAATCACCCCCCAAGGGACACCCCCAGGAGTCTCTGTGTTCTGTAAGCATCTGACTACTGAGGTCCTGGGATGCTGCACATAATAGAAATACGCACAAACAGCGGAGGGAGGGAGGGTAACCCACAGGCACCGGGGCGGCCCTGGTTTGTACCCTCTGACCCCTGGGGACTTACTCTGGTGTCTAGTGTGGGCAGGGACTAGCCTCATTATTTTCCCAAATAATCAATGCAGGGTCTCTCCCGCTCAGCACTGCTGACCTTAGGAGCAGGTCGCTCTCCATGGGGATATCCTGAACACGGTGGGGGTTCAGCAGCATCCCTGGCCCCATCCCCCTCGATGCCAGGAGCACCTCCTTCCACAGTGGTAACAACCACAGATGTCCCCAGACATGGCCAAACCCCCCAGTGAAAGTCACTGGAAGACTCTAAGTCAGTACAAGTCAGACTTTTCTGGCCAAATGACTTTGCCGCACACTTTCTGAAAACCTGCTTGCGCAACATTTTGGGTTTCAGGCCTGCAGCAGAGGGAGCATGGGTCCGCTACCGAGGACTACTTCCGCAAGGTGTGACAAGGACCCACAGGGCCTCTGACACAGGTGGTCCACGAAACTGTCGCTTCTTTGCGAGACAGTTTGCAAATCTCACTTCCACGCAGGGGTTTTGGGACGAACGAGCCTTCTGCTTGCCACAAAGTGAGGCCCAGCAAAACACAAGGACAGCACTTTCCCTCGACTCCTACCAGGCACCCGGAACAATCACGACTTGTAGGGTTTTGGCCACTGGACAAAATTCTCCAAGGCAGCCCGCTCTCTGAACAGTGAGTGCTTTATGAGCTCTCAGGAAGCACCACGGAGGGCCCAGTTCGGGTGAGCCTGGTGAGGGTGGACGGACAGAGTCCCAGGGTGTGGCAGGGTCCTGGGGCCAGCTCCGCTGGTGGTCCTCACCATCCTTCCGCCTCTCAGTCCACCTTTTCATTTCATCATTAAACAATGAAAAAATCAGCCTCTATTCCTTTTATTTCCGAGCCTAGATCTGGTGAAAGGGAAAAAAACGGCATGCCTCGCTAAAAGGAGCAAGGCCTTGGTGCGCCTGGGTGGCTCAGTCAGTTAAGTGTGCAACTTCAGCTCAGGTCATGATCTTGCGGTTAGAGGGTTCAAGGGTTCGAGGGTCACGTCGGGCTCTGTGCCGACAGCTCAGAGCCTGGAGCCTCTTCGTCTGTGTCTCCCTCTCTCTCTGCCCCTCCCCCACTCATGCTCCGTCTCTCAAAAATAAACAAACGTTAAAAAAAATAAAAAGTGAGGCCTCCCCCCCACCTCGGGAGCTGAACTGCCCGCTGCCGCTGCCGGGGGCTTTCCGCCTCCATCCTGAAGCCAGAGCCCTGCTCACAAACAGCAGTGTGCAAAGTCAGTGCTCTACTCCTGTGTCTCAACCTAGCACACCTCCAGTGTCCGAGCAGGGCCATCTCAAGGCTTGAGCCCACGACCCTCGCCGCAGCCCTGTGTTCTTCTAAAATGCCACCAGAATGCCCTGTATGCTTTAAAACCGTCAAAAGCCCCCCGAAATGTCATGCGTGTGGGCGTGAGGCCCTCTGCCAAACCCTCAGGGGCTCCACTCAAACACAACTGCTCCAACCCATCTGGAAACTCTAACTCCCTTCAATACCGAGCCGCAAGGTTGCTGCCTCAGAGCTAGACGCCCTCTTTTTCTGGCAAAGTCCAAGTGCCAGTCTTATCACTGGCTTAGTAGGCTTTGAAACTCCTTGGTCTGTCATCTGTCCCCTGCCCTTGCCCCGACTATGAGCCACTGGACAGACACCTTCCCTTTGAACCCCAGCACTGAGCAGTGTTTGACCCATATAGTCTTGGGAAAATGTTAGATCCCTGTCAAATTCAGAGCCACCTGACCAAGTTCTTTGGGAAGAGCAGAAGAGACAACAAACCTTGGGTCTTGCCTCCCTACTAAAATTCCCTTTATTCCTTCAACCCTCTTCCTGAGTATTTCCCACAGGGGCCAGTGCTGGCTCTTGGCAAAAAAAAAAATAAAATAAAAATGTAGGATCCAAGTTAAGACCCCAGCTCTCCATCTGAGGCGGAGCTTCTAACCCTATCTTTGGAGTTGGCTCACCCTTCCAATACGACCAAATTACAAGCCTCAGGCAAAATCCTTGGAGCGTTGAGCACCTTCCAGGCCCGGGCTAAGTGCAGTTCACACAATGGCTTATGGAGGGGATAGGTGATCACTTTCTGAAAAGGGCCCAAGTAAGCTTCCCGGGCCACAGGGTTTCTGTGGCAACCACGCAACTTTCCTCTTGGGCAACAGCAGCCACAGTTAAGGGGCCTGCGATGGAGGCGTGGCTTCGTTCAGGAAAACAGGCTGCAGCTGGGTCTGGCCCCCCAATCACAGTTTGCTGAGACCTTGGCTTGTCTACCCCATCCCCATTTTACAGAAAAAAACACGGACACTAGAAAGATGGGGTGCCGCTCAAGGTCACCCAGCTAAGACACAAACCCGGACGTTTGAACCCAGCAGTCCGACTCCAGAGCCTCAACTCCAAGTGCTCTTTCCTCTCCCCACAAAACGTGCACAGGATATCTTGGGGTTCATCTCACCAACCCCACGTACACAGCTCATGCTGGCGAAGACTCGCTGGTCTAGAGCAGGGCTTAACTTCTGCACCGAGGGCACGGTGGACCCTTCATGGACCGTCCTAGGCACCGCAGGGTGTTGAGCATCACCCTGGCCCCACCCACTCGGCGCCAAGATCACACCCAGTCGTGACCACAAATGTCCCCCAGACACCGCCCTGTGTCCCCCAGGGTGACAGAACCACCGGTCTGGGGAGAGGAAAAGCAGACAGAATAATCAGAGATGGAAAACTAAAGGGCACGGGAAGAGCCTGCAGCCTGAGGGATGCGGGCTGCGCACACGTTTTCTGACACCTAATAAGAAACCCAGCGGTTCTCCAGTATGCTCTTAACAAGCAGCAGGAGCCCGGTCACAGAATGTTCTGTTTACTTAACCTCAGAGTGACCCTAAGAAGCGCATTCTCCTACGGCCCCTATTCTAGAAGGAAAGCGCTGCTCAGAGAGGCAAGCGACTTCCTCAAGCTCACACAGCCAGCGAGAGGTGGTGGGGCTGATCCTCAGCCTGACTCTTCCCGCCTTTAGGTCAATATACAGAAGCCCCTGGGTGTGAAAGACCTAACACCTGCTGAGCCCACTGAGCTCTCGCTTTGCGCGGGTCCCCGTGGCTTCAATCTTCCCGAGGGCCACCGCCCCCACCCACAAACATCAGACAGGGACCGTGACTACACCCGTTTTACAGAGGGGGCAAATGAGGCTCCGGGAACCCAAGAGGCTGGCCAGATCAGCCAGGTGGAGAGTGGCGGCGCTGGGACAGGACACCGACCGGAGCCCCACTAACGGGATACCTGATTCAAAGGGACCGTATTTCCGGGCCGAAGACACCTTCGTTGCTTGCGGGGCACTTTCACTTGCAGTTTCACCTCGAACCAGCACTTGCCGGGCCTCGGGTCCGGGTGAGGCGGACCAGGACTGGCGAGGGCCTGCCCGACGCCGCCCTGCCTCAGTTTCCCCTTCCCGCCGCCCACTCACAGCACCCAGCGGACGGCGGCCACCCCAGCCCCAGCCCCAGCTCTCTTTACGGGCCTTTGAGCCCCGGGAGCTCCAAGCCGCGGACCCTAAGCCCGTCTGGCTCAGCACCGAACACCCCCCACTCACCTCACTGGCGGCCGAACGCCGACCCGCCGACGGCTGCGCCTGCGCACCGCAGCGCTACCCGGCCCCGCCCCCGGCCGCGACGCTTGCGCGGAAGGAGGCGGCGCTCGTTGGCTTTCATTCTGCGCAGGCGCGTCAATTATCAAGACGGGCGTGGGGAGAAGTGACGTCATTCAGACGTTGGGGGTGGGGGGTTGGGAGGGGCTAGCTGGTCGTTAGGGCAACTGACCTCTGCGACCGATTGGAGGCCGGAAATCAGGACTGTCGTTCCCTCTCGAGCGGTAACAGCGCGGTGCATCGTGGGACAGTGGCGGACTCCCGCGCGTTTGGCAGAGCCGGTCACGTGGCACCGAGCCGGCCACGTGGGGTGGCTCAGTTTGGTATCTGGCGCCCAGAGCAGTACAGGGGCTCTGTGAATGCCAGTGACTGTTACGCGCTACGTTTTACGTTTATTCAGCCACCCATCCACCCGCGCGACCACAAATGTATTCTTTCATTCATTCCATCTATAAGACGTAAAGGAATACAGATATATTTGTTTACAGCAGGTGCCTAATAGTCAGCAAATGTTTTGCAAAGCAACTATCAAAACCAGGAAAGTGCCTGCTCTCGTTACTCCTACTGGGGTTGACGAACTCGTAAACTAGTAAGTAAATTAACACCTTTCGCTTGATGATAAAACGGCGTGCGGTGATTATGATTGGGGAGGTAATCTGGCTGTGATGGTTAAAGAAGATCTTACCTGTAGATGTGGATTTGGAGGATGAGGCAAAAAACTCCAGGTATGGGGTGCCTGGGTGGCTCAGTTGGTTAAGCATCTGACTCTGGGTTTCGGCTCAGGTCTTGATCTCATGGCTCCTGAATTAAAGCCCTAGGCTCTGGGCTGACAGTACGGAGCCTGCCAGGGATTCTCTCTCCCTCTTTCTCTCTTCACCTCCCTCACTTAAGCACTCTCTCTCTAAAAAATAAATAATAAAATAACCTTTAAAAAAAACCCTCCAGGTATGGAGAACAGTGGAAATGATTATTAAGTAGGATAAAACTTGCTGTGCTTAATAGAGGGTGAGCGATGAGGACGGTCTCTAGGAAGACCCACAACTGACCACCGTTAAAGTTGCGAGAAGGGTTCTCCGAATTCACTTTTATCCTATTTAAAACGCATGCATGTTTAAAGCCCGGGGATTTAATTTCTTTTGCAGAAATAAGGGGAGTGTGTTTTTTGGCCATTTTAGTTCTGGTATGTTTTTCTTCCTGGGCGCCTTAGATCGAGATTTCGTTTTTCGTTTTAATGGACAATAGTTACAGGTTAGGATACTGCACCGTCTCAAAACACCTGTTGTTTGAACTGGTGGATTCATTTTCTGAAGCTTTCCCGATTTTTTTAAAAAAAGTGTGTTTAATTGATTCACCGGATTCTGCTGGTACTCGTGGAGCGCCTCATCTTCGTTAGGTGCAGGAAGCTGGGCAGGATGCTGGTTGGGATAATCTACAAAAAGAGCCTGAGACGAGTATGGTAAGGGATCACTAACGTGATCCTTAGGTGAAGGGAAAACCTGCAAAAGTAGCCAAATACACAACTGTAAGATAGAAAGGTGACAAGCACGGATTAACACTGAGGCTGGAAGCCCAGACAGAGAACTACCGGCAGAAAGAACCGCATGCACACAGATTTTGAAGCAACCTCTGTGTGTGGTTTCCATGGAAACGTCCCTCCCGGGCCTCCCCGGAGGTTCCGCCCTCTCGCCGCGAGAGCCAATGATGAGCAGGGAGGGCTCCAGCGCGTGCGCAGAGTGAGATAGCGTGCCAAAGCCCCGCCACGGGTGTGTGGGCGGTGCTGGGGGCGCGCGTGCGCTCTGTTCTTCGGCGCACGCGCGCTCCCAGCATTCAGCGGGCGCGCGGGCGGCGGGCACCTCAGTCCCGGCTGCTGCGGCCCCTGAGCGGACCGAAGCGGCAGGTCGCCGCGGCTGAGGCGGACCGAGGCGGACCAGGTGGAGGAAGGGATCGCCGGTGCACACCCGCCCGCCATGAAGCCCCCCGCAGGTACTGGCTGGCGCGAGGCGGGGCCCCGCTGCCCGGACCCCGGCATCCCCTCCAGCTTCTCGCCTCCCGGGGTCGCGACTTGGGCCTAGGACCCGAGCCCAGTGACCCCCGAGTGACTGGAGCCTGGCGGGGATGGGTCGGTGAGCCGGAGATCCCGTTCCCTCGGCGGCCGAATGAATGGACCAGCTTTCCCAGCGCTTCACTCATTCAACAAACTCCAGGTCGCGGCCGCTAAGGGCGGGTCGGGCCCAGGGGGTGCCGACTCCAGGGGAGACCCTGAGTTCTAGGCGGAGTTCCAGAGTCGGAGACAGGCGTTCAACCAGCAGGAAAGCAAGCGAGCGCCTTAGAGAGTGGTCAGTGGTGGGGCTGAGGGCGGTCCTGAAGGGCTTCTCGGAGGAGGCGGCGTATCAGCCAGGACCCAAAGTGGAGAAGCGGCGGTGCCGCCAAGACCTGCGTGAGGCCTGTCCCAGGTGGCCGGAGCTGCGAGGGTAGACGCGTTTGCGTAGCAACAAGTCATTCTGGCTGGAGCACAGCCCTGGAAGGGCAAAGGGCGTCGTGAAAGGGTTTTCGTTTTGGGAGGGATAGGATGTGCGTGTCGGATTATAGAAAATTCCCCGGGGGTCGTATGATGCCTCCTGGCATTTTCTCTTGCCGGTTTGTCTTCCCCAGTTCTTTCTCCCAGCTGGCTGCGACGATAATTGCATTTAATGGTAAATCACAACTAGGGTTATTCGGGGAGTGTTGTCTGCCTTGTGTGCTGCAGGGTTGTTAGCTTGGAGACCCAGCTCGGGGGTGGGGATCTGTAGATGCTGCAGAACGGGAGCGTCTGCTCCAGCGTTTCCAATCCTAGCTCCCTCCGGGAAGTTTGGCTGACAGTTCTGGCTTCCACGGGTCTCCCACCTTTCCTGAGCGTCTGGAGCCCTCGGCTACCAGTTAACCCAGAGCCACAGCTTCTCTCTGCGGTTCTGAAGTCCAAAATGCTCTGCAGACACAAAGATTTTCCGGAAGCTCGAAGCAGTCACGTGGCCAGAATACCTGGCCTGTCTTGGCCTAAGAGACTTTTTTTTTTTTTTTTCTCCCACGTAGCAGATGTCAGTGGTCCTCAGCTGGGGAGATCGTGCCTCCCCAGCGGACACTGGGGCAATGTCTGGGGACATCTGTGGTTGTCATGACTCGGGGTGCTCCTGGCATCGAGTGGATGGGCACCAGGGGTGCTGTTCAACACCGTACAGTGCCCAGGGTGGCCTCCACCCCAGAGCGTGACCCAGACACAGGTGTTGATAATAGTGTTAAAAGCCCTGTCCTAGGGATGCCAAACACAGCACCCTGCGAAGATCCGCCCCCCTTTGTCCAGGACCACTGTGGCCCTGCTCCCCTCCCCGCCATGCTGGAAGGGGAAAGTGGGGCACAGGTGGGTGTTTCCTGGAACGGCTTCTGCGTATTCTGCTGGGGGCTCACACAGGACAGGCCTCTGTTCACTAACTGGACAAGTAATTGGGGGAAGGTGTAGCCATCTGAGCCCTACAGGTGCTACAGGGATGCCAGCAGGACATTCAAGAAAGGAAGATTGGCAGGGTCGGGGCTCCGGGCAGAGGGGGCAAACTGTGGGAAGGCCTGGGAGATACCTTGAAGAAAGCCAGTGTGCCTGAGCACAGGGAAGTTGGCAAAACCAACTGGCCAAACCTGCCGTGCAGGACCCAGTGGAGTCGGGATGATCTAGACCAGGGGTCAGCAGACCAGCCTGTAAAGGGCTAATTAGTTCAGTCTTGGCAAGTCACATAGTCTCCTTCTTCGTCACCTTTACCTTATGGGCTGTGCAGAGACAGACTTTGCCAGCCTCTGATATAGACTCCAGTAAAGGTTGGACTGTAATCCTGAGTGTAGGTGGAGCCCTGGGAAGGGAAAGGGGCAGCCCCACCTGCAAATGAGATGTTTAGAAAGGCGGGGTGCACACAGCATACTAGTTCGCAGCGTTGGAGCTGAAGTCCAACTGCACGGGCTTGAGCCCCCACCTCTGCTGCTTGCTGGTGTGGGATCGTGGCACGAGACTTGCATTCTCCAGATCTCAGGACCCCCGTCTGTAAAATGGGGGCCACATAGGTCCCAGAGTACAGAGCTGTGAATTCAGTGAGGGAACAAAAGCAAAACATCTTTACCCTGAACACCACGTGACAGCAGTTCTAGACCATAATCTCTTATCCAAAAATTCTCGTGGTAGGGATGTTCAGGACTCGGGAATTCCCCTATTTTAGGTAAGTAATATGGTGCGAACGTCACAGTACGACAAGGGACGTCGGAGGTAGCAATCAAACAAATTAACCCCGTGGAGTGCAGATGTATGCCAAGCATCCACCCCAGCCAGCCGATGTCGGGGCTGGGTCATCATGGGGCATCCTAGGTGCTTGGGGGTGTTGAGCAGCATCCCCAGACCCCGCCGCCCAATGAAGTAGCATCACTCTCCCATCGTGACAAGTGCAAGCATCCCCACAGGTCACCCGGTGTCTCCCGGGTGCAGAATCTTCGTGTGCTTTAGAGGATCCGTCAACCTGTGTACCCCCATAGAGCCCCCGGTCCTTGTCAACCTGCATGGGGAAACGGTGCTCCTGGCCTTGCCCTCCAGCCCCTAGTTACTCTAACCCTAATTCTGCCCTCGAAGCAGACACATTCAGTGTGGGGTTCTGTCTTCTCTGTCTAGCCTGTGCCGGAGATGCCCTGGACACAGCGGCCCTGTGCTCCGAGGTGAACTATCTGCGGTGGGACCTGAGCGCCCAGCAAATAGGGGAGCTCACTGTGGAGCTCATCGAGCAAACCAAGCGTGTGTATGACCAGGTGGGCTCCCAGAAGTTTGAAGACGTGTCCTACGAGAGCACCCTCAAGGCGCTGGCTGACGCGGAGGTGTCCTACACAGGTAAATCCAGGTCAGGACCCAGGCGGGGAGGCGGCCTACTCCCCAGGGGCCGTAAAGGATCCCTCGGCCAGGCCAGGGGCAGCCTGGAGGGCTGGTTCTCCTACACACCCTACTGCACTCGTGGCCTGGCATACTTAGTTCTGGGCTGTGTCATCTGAGGGCCCAGAGCGGGACAGCACGTGTGACCACTCTTCTCTCCAGGAGTCAGCTCGGGTGCCAGCCCCGAAACCAGAGCCCCTTCTTACCCCTTTCGTGTCACAGGAGAGCTTTGTTTTCTCTCTGGGTGACTGAACTTGGACCCCTTTGCCTCTCTTCTCCCCGCTGCCTCCCCCCCTGTGCTTTGGGTAACCTGATGCCGTCAGGTGTCTTCATCACCACCCACCTGGATCCTTGTCTCCCCCTTGGGGTCTGTTTGCTCCCTTTGTGAGGGAAGGATGAGGTGCTCGGTCACATACCTACAGCCCTGCTTCCCAAAGCCCCTGTGTGGAGGTTGATGGCAAGGGGACAGAAGACCAAGCAAGTCTTGCGACGGAGAACTCCGAGCCCCCGGGTCTCTAGGTCCTTTTCTGGGGGGCCTTTGGGAATCCTGGCAGCGGGGTTCTCCAGGAGCCTCCTGTGCGGGGTGTGCCAGATGGCAGGGGCTGCTCTGCGCCTTCAGGCGGGTGTGCCTCAGGCTCCCCTTCCCATCTCTTTCCAGAGAGGCTCGCGGGCATTGCCTGATGCTAATTCCTGCTTCTTGGGCGTGGCCCTGCCAGACATCATTTAGTCTCTCCCCCACTTCATTCCTGCAGGCTTTTATTTCTGTCTCCTCTCAGTAGCCCACGGAATTTTAGAGGAAACTAAGACTGGATCATGGCCTTCCCCCCAGCCAGCCCCTCTGTCTTTCCACTGCCCTCTGGATGGAGGCCAGGGTCCTTGGTGGTGTTCTGTGTGCTGCATGGTTCCCCCTTTCTGACCCGCCTCTGCACTTTGTGCCTGGCCACGTGGCCTCGCAGTTGCTCACGCTGTCCCGTCTCGGGGCTTCCCACACCCCCCGCTTTGCAGGATGTTGGGCTTCTCTGTGATCACAGATTAACCCCCCGCAGGAGCCCCTTCCTGCACCCCCTCTGCTCACACAGCTGCCTGCGTTGATCTGACAGCATGCACTGTTTTGTTGTCGTGCTTGGTGCGATCACAGGCGTTTGTGAGCCTGTAAATCCCAGACGGACGGATGCTGTTTCTGTCTTTTCACTATCCCCTCTCGGGCAGCCAGCAGTAGGCCTGCCCTGGGGCCCCGAGCGTGACCAAGCTGCGATTTGAATGCAGCTCTTTCCCAGAGTATGTGCTTTTTAAAACGTAAATGCTCTGTTGAGATCTGATTTATAGACCACTTGAAGCCTACGTTTCAGTGGTTTTTATAGTCACTTGTCTAAGCATCACCATGTTCTAATTCTAGAACATTCTGCCATCCCAAAGGGAAATCCTGTCCCCATTAGCAGTCACTCCCCATCCCTTCTTCAGCTCTTGGCACCCACCAGCCCCCTTCCCATCTGTGGATGAGCCTGTTCTGGACATCGTACACACCTTGACTCACACACCTCATGTCTGGTTTGCTCTGTGTGTTCAGGGTCCGACCACGGGGCAGCAGGTGTGGGCGCCTCGCTCCTGTTTGCGGCCAAGTGACTTGCTGTGCGTGCCAGACACGTGTGTCTCCGTGCACTTTTGATGGGTGTTTGGGCCATTTCTACTATTTGGTCATTACTGGGCCTGCTGCTGTGCATTTATGTGATTTCTGTGTGATCATGTGTCCTCATTTCACGAGGGTGGGTGCTTGAGAGTGGGGTGCTGGGTCAGGTGATACCTGTTAAAGCTGATGCTCTTATGGGGCGCCAGGTGGCTCTGTTGCTTAAGCATCCGACTCTGGATTTCAGCACAGGTCAAGATCTTGAGGTTGGTGAGGTCAAGCCCCCTGTTGGGCTCTGCACTGAGCACAGCCTGCTTGGGATTCTCTCTCCCTCTCTCTCTGCCCCTCCCCTGCTTACATGCACCCTCTCTTTTTCTCAAAATAAATAAGCTTAAAAACAATTAAGAAAGAAAATTAAAGCTTACGTTGTTATGGCTACTCATGCTTCCTTTATTTATTTACTTATTTACTTAAACGTTTATTTTTGAGAGACAGCGTGAGCCAGTGAGGAGCAGAGAGAGAGACACACACAGAATCTGAAGTAGGCTCCAGGCTCTGAGCTGTCAGCACAGAGCCCAAAGCGAGGCTCAAACTCATGAACCGTGAGATCATGACCTGAGCCAAAGTCGGACGCTTAACTAACTGGGCCCCCCAGGCCCCCCCCCCCCGCCATGTTCCCTTTATTTAACGAAGTGTTAGCATGCTCTGTAAATTAGAAAATTGTTTATGAACGTAAAGTACTGCTCTCAGCAGCCGTGGCTCTTTCCTGGGCCGGAGCCACTGGAGCCTGTCCCCATCTTGTCAGACTCCTCTGTTAACGGTCCTTCATGGACCTTGGAGTGTTGTGAGTTGAGTCTGTTCCCATTGGCCTGTGAGGTCCCCAAGAACATGGGTGACAGTGTTCCTTTCTTCCAGTGCCCACCCCAGGGCCCGGCGTGGAGAGTGTTCACGGAACACGGAGACACGCGGGTGGGCTACCTGCCGGGCCAGGGTGAGGTCGGTACTTGCCAGTTTCTACCCGGGGCCCGTTTTCACACCTGTCCTGTTTCCCTGTTTCAGTTCAGAGGAATATCCTTGACTTCCCCCAGCACGTTTCTCCATCCAAGGACATTCGGACGGCCAGCACAGAGGCAGACAAAAAGCTGTCTGAATTTGACGTGGAAATGAGCATGAGGCAGGATGTATACCAGAGGATTGTCTGGCTGCAGGTGAGGGGACAGCGACAAGCCCAGCATCCGCTCAGCCCCGGGACGCGGCTGATGGGGCACGCACCAGGCCCGCTGGAGGTGGAAGACGGGGCGGGAGGTGGGGGGACAGACCGGTGTCCAGGTGGCACTGGAGGGTCAGAACCTCTCTAGATGTGATCGTTCTGTTCCTCAGACTCTAAAAGGTAGAGAGTGAGGAGCCCTGTGGGTGGCTGGTGGGCATCGCTGCGTGACAGTGTGAGTGCACTTAATGCCGCTGAACCATGCGCTTAACAGTGGCTAAGGTGGTAAGTTTTATGTTGTATTTTACCACAATAAAAAACATGAAAAAAATGGCAGAAGTGGGGAGGAATGCAAAAATAAAATACAAGATGCCTAAAAAAACTTTTTTTTTTTTAACGTTTATTTATTTTGAGAGACCAAGCGTGTGCTCACGAGTTGGGGAGGGGCAGAAAGAGACAGAGAGAGACAGAGAATTCCAAGCAGGCTCCTTGTGGTCAGCACAGAGCCCAACGTGGGGCTCAAACTCATGAGCCGTGAGATCATAAGCTGAGCCGAAACCAAGAGTCAGACGCTTAACTGACCGCACTCACGTGCCCTGTGCCTAGGACTTTCTAAGCCTTCCCTCCGTCCAGCACATCTTTTTACTTTCCTGACCTTGTTGGGTGCCCTGTAGGGCTATCGTCCTGCCTCCTGGGCCACGGCTGCTGATGTCGGAAGTGGACCGAGATGATTCTCTGCTCGTTGTCTTAGCACCTGCTGCCGTGTCCCCTCGATGGCAGGAAGGCACACGAGTGTGCTTTGGTGCACGGACAGGCGGGTGGCCTGGGGAAGCACAAGCGGTGTCTTATATTCAATTCTCGTTTGAAGATCTTTGCGGGTCAGCGTGCAGTGGGAAGAAATAGCTCAGAAAGCGCCTGTCTGTACTTTGCCCGGTTTCCCCCACGTAACATATTGCAGAACCAGTCAGTGTCACCACCGGGTTAAAGACCTTGATGCAGCCCCCCAGACTCATTCCCATGTAACTATTCACCAGGGGAAGACCCTCTGGGCTGCTCTTCGTTTGGGCTGTTCCCCGCAGGCGTTTGTGAACAGGTGTCGTGTGACCCCAGTCTTCATTCTCTGGGATAAACGCCCGGAGTGCAACTGCGGAGTCGGGTGGTAGTCGCACGTCTTGTTCCAAACTGCTCTCCTGGGCGGCTGCCCCATTTCATGCTCCCTCCGGTGACGTTGGAGTGAGTGACCCAGTTTCCCTGCTGCCTCGCCAACATCCAGCAGCATCACGGCTTTTCGTTATAAACAGCTTTGATTTTCTTACTCCAGGAAAAAATCCAGAAGGACTCGTTGAGGCCAGAGGCAGTGCGGTACCTGGAGCGACTGATCAAGCTGGGCAGACGGAATGGGCTCCACCTGCCCAAAGACACTCAGGAGGTGAGTGCCAGCTGGGGGGGGGGGGGGGGGGGGGGGGGGGGCTGCGATCGCGGGCACCGCCTGAGTCCTGGTGCGCGCTCTGTTGCCTCGGTTCCGGGCAGGGCGGTCTACGTGGAGCAGCTCTCTCTTTGCGCCCGTTCTGCCTCGGATCCTCCAGGGTCCTGGTGAGGCTCTCCTGAGAGCGTGGCGCTGCCTCGGCCGCGGGGAGAGCGCATGGGGCAGGTGGCAGGGCTCAGGGGGTCCTCTCCGTGACTTGGGTGCAATGGCAGTAAGGAGAAGCTCGCTCTGGCTGTGGGTCTCCTGTTCTCGGGACTCTGCGGCGACGGCATGGCTTCCTTCTGACCCCACACGGGGGGGTGGCGGGGGGTGCCCGCACCATGCAGTCCTCCGTGACGCCAGCACTCAGTTCTGACCCGTGTACACGGAGGTAGTGTCAGAAGCCACAGCATCAGGGCTCGGCCCCTCCACGCCGCCCCGACCTGAGGCACCGGCCACAAGTCCAGGGTGTCCCTTGGTTCTGACCGACCGGCACTCCTCCCTCGGGTTTAATTCATTCGACAGAGTGGCTCAGAGAACTCGGGAAAAGCTTACTTGCCCTTACTGATCTATCGTGAAGGGTACCACCTAGAACCACCAGCTGGGAGAGAAGCACAGGGCCAGGTCGGGCGGGGGAGGCACGGAGCTTCGGTACCCTGCGTGCTTCGCCCTCACGGGCACCTCCACTGTTCGCCAACTGGAAACTCCCTTAACCCTGTGCCTTAGGGCTTCTGTGGCCGCCACATCACTTCAGCCCGACTAGTCACTCCATCCGTGACTGACTCCCTAAGTAGGCAGGAGGGACTTCCTTGGCCACCCGCCCCTATCCTAGGGCCTTGCCAAAGGCATCTCATTAGGTTGCACTCAAGTGTGGTGGAAAGGGCTGGTAAGAGATAGCACAGTGTTCCCCACACCTCATCTCTTGAGCTATTTCAGTGTCGTGTTGTCACTGATTCCAAGGGTTTAGGAGCCGTGTGCCAGGAATGGGAACGAAGACTGCATATACGAGTTGCTCATCAAAAGCCCCAGTCGTGGATGGCATCGCCTGCATTCCCTTCTGGGGCAGAGGGCGAGCAGGGCTGCACTTGCCCCCGTCCTGGGTTAATCGCTGGGGGTCTCTGTCTGCTCCACTCCCTTCCCATTTTCTCTGAAGGCCCCGCAGCCACACAGAGGGGATGGCCGGGGCGTGGGCTGTGGACTGGCTGGTTTGCACATGAGGCACACATATGGGTGAGCTGGGTACCATCCCCTGGAACTGGCCACCCTTAGGAGAAGCCCTCCCTTCGGGGTCAGCAAGGCCCCCAATAGGAAAGTACCAGGGCACAGGAGATAAAAGACACAGTTAAAGCAGACACCAGACCCACACCCAGAGCTCAGTGACCGTCTCTCTCTTGTCACTTAGAACTGATTCTACCTTCCGGTTGGAGAATCAGGGAAATGAGGCGTACTTGTGGTTAAAACCAATGCTGGTAAGACTTGAGTCGAATTCCATCTTGGAACTGGAATCCAGTGTGGCGTCTCAGCTTCTGTGGGCGCAGGTGATAAACTCAGCCAGAGCAACGGAAGCACAGTTGTACTTTTTTTTTTTTCCCTTAAGTAAACTTCATGCCCAACATAGGGCTTGAACCCGTGACCCCGAGATCAAGACTCTCATGCTCCTCCGACTGAGCCACCCACGCGCTTGCAGGGCTGTGCTTAAACTTTGTCGTCACGTTGTTGAAAGTCCTGACTGTGACTTGAGAGCCGCTGCACTGGGAGGGACACGGGGGGCTCCGTGTGGAGGAAGGACACTGGCCGTGGGCTGGATAGGGACCCTGAAGCCGAAGCCGTGCCTTGTTTCCTGGGGCACGAGCTGTTTTCATGCCTTAGAACCTTGATTGGCATGGCCGCGTTTGGTTTTGTGAGGCTTCAGCGAGATCAGGAAATAAGTGGAAGCACCCAGCGCAGGGTCATGGCCAACGGAGGCTCAGTGCACCCACGCGGGCTGGTTCTGAGCCCAGGTCTCACCCGAGGAGCCCCCAGTTCACTGCGCAGCTGTCAGCCACACTTGCCCGACACAGAGCAGCTGTTATGCCCGAGGCCTGGGCTGGGCTCCAGGGCCCCCCCTGAGGCAGTGGTGGGCAGATGTTGTGGCCCCAGGGCACCCCCCCCCTTCAGAAGTTTCCTCCCTGAGGCTTAGCCCCGCTCCTCTGTCAAAATATCCAAATACCTAAGCTGCAGACTCTGAAGGGAATAGGGTCCAGAAGGCTCTTGGCTGGGGACGTACAACAGTAGGGGACGCAAGCCCGAGGTCCCCGGGGTCACCGAGGCCGCTCGGCATGGCCGGTGGGTATCTGCGTGCAGACGGCTCTGCCTGCTTTTCCCGCTTCTCCCACTTCTCCTTGCGGGGGGGGAGCCCCCAGTCCCGGAGGCTGTGCTCCTCACGGCTGTGCTCCTCCCTCCAGAAAATCAAGAGCATCAAGAAGAAGCTGAGTCTTCTGTGCATCGACTTCAACAAGAACCTGAACGAGGACACGACCTTCCTGCCACTCACTCGAGAGGAGCTGGGTACTGGCCCAGGGCCTGGGGCGCGGGGGGGCGGGGGCGGTGCTGACCTCCCACAGGCTGCCCAAGTCGGGGGGGGGGGGGGGGGGCGGATTTGCGTCTCATCGCCCCGGGGAGGCGGTTTCTTCACTTGGAGCGCTCAGCACTTTGGAATCAACGTTTCCAGATCCTTCCTCGGGCAGTGGCAGGAGCGCTGAGTTAGGCTGAGGAGGTCTTAGCCGCAAGGCCCCTACCTGCTGCTCTTCTCGCTGTGACCTTCCGAGAGGGGCTGGGCTGAGTCCTGGCTGATTGCTGCTCCCAAATCGGGCCGGACGTGGGCATTTTGAAGGGAAAGTTCAGTTTTTACTTTTTTCCCCCCTTTCCCCAAAAGTCTAGTTTTGAAAAATTTCACAGCTGGAGGAAAGTTGCAGGAACAGCACAGTGGGAAGCCCTGTGTACTCAGCCCGTGCCGGCCCCCAGCTGACGTCGCACGTTCTGTCCGTTTACGTGGACAGTGCTGCACGCATCCTTTTCGCTGTCAGACCCCTGTCCGCAGCCTCGTGAGCCTTCCCCAGGACTGAGGCCATCCTTGGCCCCTCCGTGTACATCTTGCACTTGGGAGGTGGAGCCCTGAACAGCAGACCTCCTAGGAGACCCGTCTGGGCTTCCTTACTCTGCTGTCCCAAGGATGTGCCCTTTTTTTTTTTTTTAATGTTTATTTTTTATTTATTTATTTATTTATTTTAACATTTATTTATTTTTGAGACAGAGAGAGACAGAGCATGAACAGGGGAGGGGCAGAGAGAGAGGGAGACACAGAATCTGAAATGGCTCCAGGCTCTGAGCTGTAAGCACAGAGCCCCACGCGGGGCTCGAACTCACGGACCGCGAGATCATGACCTGAGCCAAAGTCGGACGCTTAACCGACTGAGCCCCCCAGGCACCCCTTTAATGTTTATTTTTGAAAGAGCATGTGTGGTGGGGGGGGGGGGGGAGGGGCAGAGAGAGAGGGAGACACAGAATCCCAAGCAGGCTCCAGGCTGTGAGCTGTCAGCACAGAGCCTGATGCGGGGCTTAAACTCATGAACAGTGAGATCGCACCTGAAGCCAAAGTCAGATGCTTAACGTATGGAGCCCCCAGGTGCCCCCGAGGACACTCTTTGTATTTGCTTCCCAGTCAGAGTCATGTCAGGGAGCATCCTGTCTTTACAGGCTCCTTTCTTGTTGAACCACTCCTCAGCTGTTCACGAAAGTGTTTTCGTCCCACCTTTCCTGCCGTGGACACTTCTGAAGAGCCCAGGTGGGCGGGTTTGCTGCCACCTGGGAGAGCCCTGCCAGGGGCTCGGGGACCGGGTTTCCGACCCGTCCCCTGTGAGGTGGTGAAGTGGTGTGGCAGTGGTCCTGTAGCGGCCGTCTCGGGGATGGGGGGCCGGGGCCTCGGCCTGGCTGCCAGAGGCCCCCGAGGGCAGCTTTCTCTTAGGGGTGCCACGGACTCGAGTCTCCTGAACAGGGGCTGGGAGGTCCCTCGGCGCCGTCTTCTGTCGCCCTTCGTTCTGGTTCAGTCCTTCCTGGGGCCTCGGGCGGCAGGTCCCTCCACGTGGACCCCACGTTTAAGGACAGATGCCCGCCATGTTTCCCGGGCAGGGGAGGGTCCTGGGTCTCTGGAATTGGGCAGACGAATCTGCTCACCCACGCCATCCACTGGGCCGGCCTCTCGTAGGCGGCCGGGGACCCCCGCGGAGCTCTGGCAGCCGTGGGACGGGCGGGGCAGTGACCAAGGCCGGAGTCTGGTGGTGCTTGTTTTCTTCCGGTTGCCAAAGAGGGAGTCGGTGCTCAGTTACAGCAACACCGCCTCTCTCTCTATATCCCCCTCCCCGAGTCCCAGCTGCTCTCCCAGCTCACAGGCCCCCAAGAGGCGCCTTGGGGCTGCTGCTGCTCACGCCGCACCGTGAGAGGAAGCTCCTGTGGACAGGCTTCCGACCCCATCATTCCTTGTGTTTGTCCCTCACAAGTCAGCTTTCCCTCCCCCACTTACTAGATTTATCAGCAGTCGTCAGTGTGGACGGGGCCCGTCATTCAGTGGGTTGGGGTCTGCTGCTGTCTCTATTAACTCGATGCTCAAGATGGTCTCAGTGCAACCGCGAGAGCTCCTCCAGGTGGAGGTGGCCCTGTGTTTTCTTGAGCAGCTTCTTTGGGACTCGTGCCCCAGGCCGTTTTGTCCTTGCCCTGCCTGATGTCTAGAAACAGCTGTGGGTGCCGGTGTGCTCACTGCTCCCAGGCCCTGTGGCAGAGTAGAAATGGGCGTCGGCACGCCTGTGTTTGCACGCCGAGCCTGGAAGCTGTGACCTCCCAAGCTGTGCCCTGCCCGGCACCGTCCACCCTGCTCCAGAGCGTCCCTTCCTCACCTGTGAGGTGAGGGCCCCAGCCTGGCCTTCAAGCAGGTGTGGGCAGGTCAGAGCCAGGGGTGTGAGGCCTTGGCCCCTGGAGATGTTCAGTGTGAGCTCCAGGGGTCTGAGGGGGTAGGCTGTTGCAGAAGCGCAGCCACCGGGATGGCGAGGGCTGCAGGGGTCATCTGTCCTCCGCAGGTGCTGCTGTCCAGGGAAGGGTGAGGGAAGAGACTGCAGTCCCCAGAAGCCCTCTGTCCAGGGTTGAGCCGAGTGGCGCCGCTCCTCCCTAGGAGTCTGGTGGGAAGGGCCGTAGCACCACATCTTCCAGGAGGGGCTGAGGGTGGGGAGGCCGGGCGTGACCCCTGCAGGGCGTGTCCCCTGCAGGCTCCCGTCCCAGCCTGTCCTGTGGGAGGGAAGCCTGGCAGCTTGTCGGGCCCTCAGCAGCCCTGGTCTTGTTCCTGCAGGAGGGCTCCCGGAGGACTTTTTGAACTCACTGGAAAAGGCTGGGGATGACAGGTTGAAAGTCACCCTCAAGTACCCACATTACTTTCCCCTCCTGAAGAAGTGCCATGTGCCGGAGACCAGAAGGAAGGTGGAGGAGGCCTTCAACTGTCGGTGCAAGCAGGTGCGGGGGGCAGCGCCCGGGAGTCGCCAGGCCTGTGCTCTGGGCCAGGCTCGGTGGTTGGCAGGCCTTCCGTGTCCACTGCTCCCAGGCCTTACGTTTGCTTGTCCCTGTGTCTGGTGGTGCTCCCCGGGCTCGAGCTCCCTTGTTCTGTTTTGTGTGGTGGCCTGGGCCCTCGAGCTGCAGCCCTGGGCGTCTTCACCGCTCGGACACCTGTTCCCACATGGACACTTGTGTTTGTTGTGCCCGCCCCAGCGTGGCCTCGGCCTCATTCCTCCTGCTCAGTGTCTGCAGCAGGTGATGGAGGGGCCCTTCGGCCTCCGTGGGGACACCACGGTGCTTGCGTGGCTGGAGGCTGAGCCCCTTACAGGGTGACAGGGAAGCGTGTGCTCAGGTCCCGTGTTTCCCGCTTCCCGGACTGAAGACCGACCACGCTGGCCTTAAGGAAACGATGTTTTCAGGTCGCCTCCCTCAGATCGAGATGTGGCCCTAGAGAAGCCCGCTCACACGGGCGGGGGCTGCAGGAACGGGGGTGGTGGCTCGTGGAGGAGCCAGGAATTCTGGTTCTGGTGGGGATGTGCCACTTCTGGGGTGTCAGCAGCAACTTTATACTGTCGAGAGCAGAGCCCGCAGGTCTGTGATCAGGACTGGTGGGGTCGACATCGCCTCGTCCTCGTGGCCCGTCCCGCCCCCAGCCTCGACCCCGGAGCTCCGGGGGAGCTGGCGTGTTGTCTGGTGCCGTGGCCCTGAGCCCCCTTGTCAGGAAGGTTTCCACTCACTTCCTGCCTGTGGACCTGATTGGTGGGAGCATCCTGATTTTTGTTTTTGTTTTTTTTAATATTTGGCGGAGGGGCAGAGAGAGGGAGGCAGAGAATCCCAAGCAGCCTCCGCGCCATCAGCGCAGAGCCCAGCGTGAGGCTTGAACTCATGAACTGTGAGATCATGACCTGAGCCCAAGTCCTGGGTCGGACGCTCACCCAGCAGCCACCAGGCACCCCGTGAGCGCTGCGTTCTGCACAACCCTCTCTTTCGCTTGGAAACGAGTCCCATGCGTTTCATTTTGTGTTGGTCCCGTGAGTTTGGTTGGCTGGGTCAGCCCCTCGGAGGTGCCTGGGGACAAGGGAGGGCCCTTGAGCCTGGGGCCAGGCCTGGACCGGTGGGGAGCTCCCCGTGCACACCCCCCGAGGCTCTCCTGCAGTCTCGGCCCCATGTTGCTCTCCGCTCACGGCCTCAGAACCCCTCACAGTTTACGCTCCTCCTGGGTCCAGATGAGACTCGAGGGTTCGTAGAGACTCAGGTGTTATGGCAGGGTCACGTGGCGGGCACCGAAATCTAGGCCAGGAAAAGGAGGGAGGGAAACGAGCCAGCTGGGTCCTGGCGGTCCAGAACTGTGCTGGCCACGGGGCCCAAGTGGGAGTGGTGGGCCCGGCGCCCACAGAGCTGGTTGCTGGTCGGTTCTAGGAGAACTGTGCGATCCTCAGAGAGCTGGTGACCCTGCGGGCCCAGAAGTCCAGTCTGCTGGGGTTCAGCACGCACGCCGACTACGTCCTGGAGATGAACATGGCTAAGAGTAGCCAGGTGGTGGCCACGTTCCTAGGTAAGCCTCGCCTCCCCTCAGCCTCCTGCCATGGGTTCCAGGAGCGGGGTTTAGGTGGTTCTTGACTGCGACATGCAAACGCCTCGGAGAGCCGTGTCCTGTCCACCCCAGAGGGAATCCCGACACCTCCCTAACCCTGTTCAGCCTCGAGGGGCCCCAGCCCAGCAGCCAAGCATGGGGCTCTGGGGTGAGGCTGAGTCCGCCTGGCCCTGTGGCTTCCTGGCATGGGCTCTGGGCCAGCGTCCCCACTGTGGCCGTCCTTTCCCGCCCGTGGACGGGGCAGAGCCCCCCTGGCTGCTGAGGGCGATGCGTCACCCGTGTTTGAGTCGTGCTGGCGGCCCGGGGCCTTCCTCCCGGGTGGGGCGCCGGGGCCATCGTGCCGCGGCCTGGGGCCTGTGGGGGCGGCCGCCGCAGGAGGTATAGCCTCGCCTTCCCCTCTGTCCTCCCCAGACGAGTTGGCCCAGAAGCTGAAGCCCCTCGGGGAGCAGGAGCGGGCCGTGATCCTGGAGCTGAAGAAGGCCGAGTGCGAGAGGCGGGGCCTGGACTGCGACGGGCGCATCAACGCCTGGGACATGCGCTACTACATGAACCAGGTGGAGGAGACCCGCTACAGCGTGGACCAGAACCTGCTCAAGGAGTACTTCCCCATGCAGGTGGTCACCAAGGGACTGCTCGGCATCTACCAGGAGCTGCTAGGGCTGACCTTCAACCTGGAGGAGAACGCCGCCGCGTGGCACGAAGACGTGAAGCTGTACTGCGTGAGGGACTCGGCCTCCGGGAAGGTCATCGGGAAGTTCTACCTGGACCTGTACCCGAGGTGCGTGTGAGCTGGGCGACCCTTCTCTGAGCCTCAGCGTTTCCATCTGTGAAATAGGTTGTGTCCGCCACAGCGCGGGGCCAGGTGAGGGGCCGGGAACGTTCACCGTCCGGGGAGGCGGGTGGGTGCCCGGGAGGCTCTGCCCGAGTGGGGGGGGGGGGGGGGACGGGTGGGGGGGCAGGACCCCCGCTCCTGAGGAGGAAGCTTGAGCCTCTCAACCTGTCCGGTCGTCCGGGTTGATCAGGGGCTGCAGAGTCAGAGAGTGGCGGAATCGGGGACCCTTATGGGCCTCTCTGGGCCAGCTGGGGGATGGAGTAGATCCCTGGCTGGGCCCGACGCTGCCTCCTTCCCCAGGGAAGGGAAGTACGGGCACGCGGCCTGCTTTGGCTTGCAGCCGGGCTGCCTGCGGCAGGACGGGAGCCGCCAGATCGCCATCGCGGCCATGGTGGCCAACTTCACCAAGCCCACCCCGGATGCCCCCTCCCTGCTGCAGCACGACGAGGTGGAGACCTACTTCCATGAGTTTGGGCACGTGATGCACCAGCTCTGCTCTCAGGTGGGTGCAGGGGGCGCGGGGGCGGGCGGTGCTGCTGGTCAGCGGGTCCGGAGGCAGCCTCCTCCCTGGTGGAGTCTTCCTCTGATGTCCCCATGGCCACAGTAATGCCCTGTTGTGCCACTCTCCGGCATGGAGCCCTACAGACGGCCGGCTTCGTGGGTAGTATGTGCTCCCCCAGCAGCAGGGGCTGGGGGTCTGACATCAGCCGTCCAAGGGCCGGTTCCTCGTGAGGCCGCTCTCCTTGGGGTGCAGACGGCTGTGTTCTCCCCCTGTCTTCATAGGGTCGTTTCTCTGTGCGTGTCTGCGTCCTCATCTATTTCTCCTTTTTAAATATTTATTCACGTTGAAAGTTTGCATGCGTGTGCACAAGCAGGGGTGGGGCAGAGAGAGAGAGAATCCCAAGCAGACTCCATGCTGTCAGTGCAGAGCCCGGCGTGGGGCTCAGTCTTACAACCATGAGGTCATGACCTCAGCCGAAATCAAGAGTTGGACGCTCAACTGATTGATTGAACCACCCAGGTGCCTCCCTCATGTCTTATAAGAACAGCGGTCGTTGGATTAGGACCACCCCAGTGATGTCATTTTAAGTTGAATACCTCGGTGATTGTTCACCAAGGTGTGTAGCTGCCAACCAGATGTTTTGGAACATTTCCGTCGTCCAGAAAGAGTCTTCACGTCCCTTAGTTGTCCCCACTCCTCCCCCGGCCCCCATGAGCCCCCTTCCCGTCCATGGAAGAGCCTGTTCCGGACGTTTCACAAATGTGGACTCACAGCCCGTGTGGCCTCTCGTGTCCGGTTCCCTCCCTGAGCGTCATGTGTTCAGAGATCCTTACGCCGGGCAGCGGGTGTGGGCGCCTCACTCCTCGTGGCCGAGGGACATGTGTGTGCGTGGGTAGAGCGCTGAGAAGTATCTTTTGAGCAGATGTTGACTGTCGTGTTTTTCTCTTTCACATTTTGCATCTTTGTGTCTTGTTGAAGAAATCATTTTGTAACCCAAGACACTAAGTTTTTCTAATTTTCTAGAAGTTTCAGTTTCAGCTCTTTGTGTTGGTCTGCCGTCCACTGAGTTAAGTGTTGTATGTGGTGTGAGGTTGGGGGTTGGCCCTCACCTACAAGCAGCCACGCAGGGCACAGCCAGTGTCTACACAGCACTAGCCCCGTGCATCCTGGTCTCCTTGTCAGCCCTGCTCACGTGCCCTCTTCCTGCCTCTGCGCCGTGCTCTTACTGGTCATTTCCCAAAACTAGAACTCTCGTGGCTCCCTCATTTCCTTCAGGCCTTTTCGGACACACGTTACCACCATTCAGAGTTGTGTAAAGTTGCCGCCCACACGGAGTTCGCGGATACTGAGGCACCGCCCCTGGGGGAACACACAGGTCCCCGCGAGCCTCTGGTCACGACCCACCGATATGTAACCTCGCGCCACGTGTTTCTGTTGAAAGACCCCTTTCCTGCGTCGTTGCCGTAACGCTGAACTCACGGCCGACGGTGCTATAGCTCGTGCCTGAAGGAAGGGCCTCTGCCCCGTGTGCTATCTCGGCACATCACAGCCTTCTTGTGCTCAGGAACACCAGACAGTGCTTCAGCGTGACGATTGGGATCCGTTTCAGGCAGAAACCTACAAAACCACCTACAAAAACAAAAATGCAAATAAAAAGGTGGGGGGGCTCTTGGTAGTTGATGAAAAGGACACTGGTTTACAGTCAGAGCTGAAACCCAAAGGCAGAGCATCAAAGGGTCACAGGGTGCCGCAGGTGTTGGTTTTTTTGGGTTGAAAAGTTTAGCAAGTAGGGGTGCCTGGGTGGCTCGGTTTAGCATTCGACTTCAACTCAGGTCATGATCTTACAGTTCATGAGTTCAAGCCCTGCGTCGGGCTCTGGGCTGACAGCTCAGATCCTGGAGCCTCCTTTGGATTCTGTGTGTTCCTCTCTCTCTGCCCCTCCCCCCACTCACATATGGTCTCTTCTCTCTCTCAAAAACAAATATTAAAAAAAAAAAGTCCAGCAAGTAGGTGAGGTCACAGAGGTTGTCAGTAACAAGGGCAGCGTGTGCCTCCCCCAGCCCCCCACCGTTGCCCCGCTTCACTCTGGGCCGGGCAAGGACTCGCCCAAGGTCGTGTGGCTCATTTGGCTGCCAGAGCCAGGTTCTAGCACTACTTGACCAGGCGCCGTGTTTTTCAGGAAAATTTCAGACAAAAGTGGAGACAACACCGGGTGCCTTCCCATGCTGCCTTCCAGATCCCTTCGTTTCCAGGCCAATGCCTTTTGGAGTGTAGGGCTTTTTGAGAGCAGTGGCTTTATAGGTGGAAGAAGGGAGCATAGGTGGCCTTCAAGGGTGGGCATGCTCCCCGCCTCCTCATGTACTGGGCTGACAGCCCCCCAGGAGCCTCAGGTTTTGGGGCCTCGCGCAGCTGTTGTCTGCTCGCCCTGGTGTGCTTGTTGGGGGGGCACTGCATGCCCGTGTGCCCAGGCAAGGCCAGTGGGCAGGAGCGGATCGGGCAGGGTCCAGACCTTCCTGCGGCTCTGTCCGCCCACGCAGGCGGAGTTCGCCATGTTCAGCGGGACGCACGTGGAGCGGGACTTCGTGGAGGCACCTTCACAGATGCTGGAGAACTGGGTGTGGGAGAAGGAGCCGCTGCTCAGGATGTCCCAGCACTACAGGACGGGCGACACCATCCCCCAGGAGCTGCTCGACAAGCTCATCAAGTCTCGGCAGGCCAACACAGGTGCCCGCGGGGGGGGGGGGGCCGCTCTCCTGCCCAGGCCTCTGGGAGGGGAGGGAGTCCTTCACGCCTCGCCCATTGAGGGCAGGCGTGTGCCCTCATGGGTTTTCTCCACCTCCTGGTCAGGAGCACAGAGCCAGCCTCCCCATCTCCTTCCGCCCCCCAGGTCTCTTCAACTTGCGCCAGATCGTCCTGGCTAAGGTGGACCAGGCCCTGCACACCCAGACGTCTGCAGACCCAGCTGAGGAATATGCCCGCCTCTGCCAGGAGATCCTTGGGGTCCCAGCCACACCAGGTAGCCACTCGCGAGCTGGGCCCACCTTGGGGGTTGGGGCTCAGCCATTCCCCGAGTTGGAAGGATCTAGTGATTTTTTTTTTTTTAAATGTTTTTATTCCTTTTTGAGAGAGACAGTGTAAGCGGGGGAGGGCCAGAGAGAGAGGGAGACACAGAATCCAAAGCAGTCTCCAGGCTCTGAGCTGTCAGCACAGAGCCCGAAGCGGGGCTTGAACTCACAGACTGTGAGATCATGACCTGAGCTGAAGTCAGACGCTTAACCGACTGAGCCACCCAGGCGCCCCGGAAGGTTCTAGTGATGTTTGAAGGGAGTCAGGCCAATTTACAGGTTGCAGCTGAGGCCCAGGAGGAAGCACACGGCTTCAGGCCGGCCGCGGGTGCATGTGGGCAGCTCTGCCCTTTCTTGCTGTGCCTCCTACTGCTCAGGCCGCGTGCTGCTCCATCGCCCCTGGCACCTGTGCCCTCCGACATGCTGCTTTGGAACAAGCCCGGAAAGGTGCGGGAAGGACCAGGGATTTCACACCCTGGAGATAGTAGATAAAGTATTAACGCGTATGCTCGTCCGTCAGTAGCACAAATGCTCGGATTAACATGATTGAAGATAATCGGCATTTTGGTGTAGGGCGTGTGGCGTTGGTTTATTCCATAGCGTGTAGAAAGTTCCTTCAAAAAGCTGTTTTATTTTTATTTTAGAGAGAGGGGAACAGAACGCATGTGCGCAGGGGAGGTGCAGAAAGAGAGAGAAAGCGAATCCTGAGCAGGCTGCATGCTCAGCACGGAGCCCAACGTAGGGCTCGATCCCATGACCCTGGGATCGTGACTTGAGCCAAAATCAAGAGTCGGACGCTCATCCGACTGAGCCACCCGGCGTCCCTCCTTTTGCATAAACTGTTGAGCGTCAGCAGATAGCGGGCAAAGATGTATTTCCCCGGGCCAAGTTGTCCAGCTCCTGCTTTCTAGAAGTGTCGGGCCAGTTCTCCTTCCGGGTGTGTGGGGGCCGTCTCTCGTGGGGCCCGGGGGATGCCCGGGGCCGCAGTGAAAGCTGCACCGCATCTGTCCCAGGGACCAACATGCCTGCGACCTTCGGCCACCTGGCGGGTGGCTATGACGCCCAGTACTACGGCTACCTGTGGAGCGAGGTGTACTCCATGGACATGTTCCACACGCGCTTCAAGCAGGAGGGCGTCCTCAACGGCAAGGTGGGGGAAGGCCGGCCGCTCACTGGGGCGGGGGGCGGGGGCATACCTGCCCGTGGAGGGAGCAGGTGACCTTTCAGCTCTGCTCCCCGCTGCCCAGGACCAGGCGGGGAGAGCCGAGGCGCCTGCTGGTCTTTGCCGGGTGCTCAGCCGGCTTTCCAGACCTGTGTTCAGCCACCATGGGGGCTTGACCACCCGTGTTGTGGGGCTTGGCCTGGGCCTCGCTCCCTGTGCAGACGAAGGGCCCCGAGGAGTTTCTGAGGACGGGCTTCCTGCACACGTGTGCTCGTGCACAGTCACACACACGTGCTCACAAATGCACGTGCGCTCGTGCCCACGCGTTCTCTCTGGTGCTGATTCAGGCGCCCGCGAGCCCGCTTGTGGCTGGGAGAGGGGAGGGGAGGGGATGTGCGAGGGCTGATCTGGGTCTACCCCCAGCAGGTCGGCATGGACTACAGGAGCTGCATCCTGAGACCTGGCGGCTCCCAGGACGCCAGCGTCATGCTGAAGCTCTTCCTGGGCCGAGACCCCAAGCAGGACGCCTTCCTCCTGAGCAAAGGGCTGCAGGTGGACAGCAGCGAGCCGCCAGCCTGCTGACACGCCAGGGCTCCGAGGGCCCCATGCCGCGGGCTCAGCCCCGCCCCGGCTCCCGCCGCCCGGGAAACGGGGTGCTTGCTGCTCAGGGTGGGGGCGGGGGTGGGGCGAGGGGAGGGGCTCTTCGCCCTCCCTGTTCGTTCCCCGCGTCCGGTCTCCACAGGCCGCCCTCGGTGGCCGGCCCGGGCTGGCGAGGTCTTCTCAACGTGCCTGGAGAACTCTGAGCAGTCGAGCCCGCCACTTTGTTGCACTAACCCGTCCCTTCCCGGGAAGTTTTCTGAGTGAAAAATGGTTCTTTGAAATGCAGCCATTAAAAAGAAAAAAAAAAAAAAAGAAAAGAGCGAGACTATCGGCCCGGTCCCTGACTCTGTCCCTCCTGCCACAGAAGAGCGGGCTGTCACAGGTGGATGGAGCGTTTACTGCGCTCAGTAAGCCCTAGACGTGGTTGTGATCAGCCCCCGGGCCAGGGACAGCTGCTCTGCGTGAAGTGTTCTGGATGGTGATGGGTGTGGGTCTCTGGGAGCTGGTCGAGCTGTCACAGCGCGTGCGGGGACAGGCCCGCGGAGGAGACCCGCGGCACGGGTGTGGCCATACCGCTCTCCAAGCTGCTGCCGGCTGCCCCCTTTCCTGTGCAGCCCACGTAGGACCGGGCTCAGCCCTTCCTCGGAGCCGCAAGGCCAAGACCGCCCGCCTGCCTGTGCCCATGCAGGGGGGTGGCTGGAGCATGCAGCGAGCCGCGGCCCGCCCTCCGGCCCCTGAGCCAGCCTACTGGGCAGAGCTCCTGTCCCCACCCCTTGGACACACTCAGGGATTTGTGATGTGACGGTTTCTGATTAGCGGGCACAGTTGCTGGAAGCCAGGCTGTGACCTTCTGGTCCGTGTGACCTTGAGTAAGGCATATGTGTGGCCCTCTTGGCCCAGCCCCGTCTGGCTGGTGGCAACGCAGCCAAGTCTCGGTAATGGCGGGGGGCCTTCCTGGGGCCTCTGGTAATTGTTCAGAACGCCTTAGGTCATGCTTTCTGGTGGCAGTGGGAATTCGGAAGGGGTTCTTGAGCAGGACGGGTACGTATCCCGCCTCCACTTGGTCTGGGCCATCCCGTGTTTGCTTCCCTGGTCTCTGAGCTCCGTGGGAGCCCTGCTGCCTGCTCCTGAATGGTCCCCACCAGTCCTTTGCCCCTTGCAGAGGGACCGGTCAGGGGAGTGGGGAACCAGGTGGCTGTGTCTGTGGGGCCCCCTTGCCCGCCCATCCTCAGCAGGCCCGGGCTGGGCGGCTGTGGCCTGGACTGTGGCATCTGCCCTTATGCACACCCGGCTCGCTTCCTGCTCCCACTTCTGTGCGGGGACGAGGGCCCGAAGCTCGTGTGCCCCTGGCTGGTGGGTGAGCCCCTGGCGTGTGAGGGCTCTGCTAGGAGGGAGGGGGTGAGACCCATGTGAGGCTGCTGCTACTTACTCTTAAACCATCTGGGGCCCAAGGAGGCGCAAAGACACCAACACAGATGAGCAGGGCTTGCTTCAGGGGCCTCTGGCCAGTGGTAGTCACGTTGGGGGGCTGGGGCTCTCTTTCCTGCACAGAGACCCCAGATGGCCGCTACCTGGTCCCTGTGCAAAGTCCAGGTGGGGTGCCGGCACCCCAGCGGCATGCTGGGCAGTCGGGGGCCGGGGAGGGAGGATGCCCAGGCCTCGGGGGTCCCCGGGTGGGCAGATGAAGGGTTGGCACACGGGGCCCGCTCGGTGCTGCCTGCCGCCCGCTGGCTGAGAGCCGCTGGCTTTGTGCGCCCGCACCTGCTCTCGAGGTCCGTTCGGGACGCTGGGGAGAGAGAGCCGTTGGATCCTTCTGGTTGGTGGGCTGGAGCAGCCATCTTGACTCGCCCTCCCCTGGGGGCTGTTGCAGGTGGGGCGTCTCCGGACCGGGGTCGGGGTCCACACCTTCCCGGGCATCCCCATCCAGCAGCACCAGCCGGAGCCAGCAGCCCGGCAAGAGATGGCCCGGTGCGGCCTCGCTGCTGAGCACGGCTTGCTTGTCTGGGAACCCACAGGTGGATCCCGGGCTGGATCTCGGGGCTGCACTGTTGCGTGAGTGGGGCCCCAGGTGCACTTTGGGCACAGGCTGGGCCAGGTGGGAGCCCATGTGACCTGGGAAAGCAAGCTGACCTTGGCTGCTCACGCACCCCGAACTTCCCGTGAGCTTTCCTGCCGGCCCCGCAGCACGTGAGACGGGGTGGGGCTCTGCTTAATCCCAGAGGGGCCCCCGGGCGCCAGGTTAGGGTAAGGCACTGCCCAGCCCTCGGGCCAGAGTGCAGTTCACCGTGACAAACAGCATCACTGGGCCGGTGCTGGCGCCCTCGTGACTTCTGTTGAAACCGGGAGGAGAAATTCTGTGTCCCCCGCCCCAGACTGGAGACCGGGGTCACAGGCTGTGGGCCGCGTGGAGCCGCTGGACGAGTGAGGCCGGGAGGCCCCGGGGGAGACCACAGCCTGCTCCACACGCTGCCTGGGCGCCCGCTTCAGCTTCGCGCTGAGCCAGTGAGTTCCCTTTCCTGCTTCGGCCAGTTTGAGCAGCCCTCTGTCACTCGTAACCCAGAGTTCTGCCCTTGACCCCGTCCCTGCCGACCCTGCCCTTCCCCGCCCCAGGCATGTGGCCGCTGAAGCAGGGCTCGCCAGAGCAGACCGGCCTCTCAGCCTCCGAGGGCTGTCCAGGGGCCCCCCTCTGACCGGGGGTGTTGAGGTAATCCGGGCGGGCGGGTGCCGCGTGGGTGGCTATTTTGAGGGGCGTCCATACGGGCCCCTTGTGCGCCATGCGTCGTGTTCCCTTATGTGGGTGCGTCCGCGTGTTCATCTGGTTTGCTCTGGGGTTGGCCCCAGCTCGGGGCTGTTAATAAAACCGCGGACGTTTGTGTACCGCCCTCGAGGGGACGTGTGGTCGCGGGTTTACTTTGCTCTTTCTTGCCTCCTGGCGAGCGAGCGGCTCTCGACACGTGCGCCTGCCATCCGAGCTCCCTGGTGAGGCGTCCGGGTCTCTTACGTGTCTCTATCTACTGGCGGTTAAGTACTTGGGACCAGAAATAGTCGTGTGTTTGAAAGATGGTTATTGGTAATAGCGTCGAAAACATTACGCACCTGGGAAAAAGCCGGACAAAGACGTACGGCTGCTCTCCAAATACGGTGGAGGAAAATGAAAGAACCGGCGAGGGAGGGACACACAGCGCGTTCACGGAGCGGAGAGGCTGGGAAGGTGCTGCTTCTTCCCTCGGCGGATCGACAGACGCGACGCATTCCCAACTAAAATTCCAGCAGCCTTTTTTTTTTTTTTTCGGTAGAAACTGACTTGATGATTCTAAAATTTATATAACAATGCAAAGAAGCTAGGACAGCCGAGGCAGCCTTGAGCAGAAATTTAGGGGACAGTTAGTCGCCAAGACTTAGAAAGCTGCAGTCATGAAGCAAGTGTGGCTTGGGCACAGGGATGGACAAATTCACTGGTGGGGCAAAAGACACAGAAGTCCGGAAACAGACCCACACGCAGGAGACACCTGCATCCGCACCCAAGATGTCACGACGCGTCGCTGGGGGGAGGACTCCCCTTTTCAGCCGGTGGACCTGCAGGTAGAAAACCCCGAACCTTGATCCCCCCGCTTATGCCCTGCACAAAAACAGAACTAAATGGATCGTAAAGCTAGATGCCGAAGGGCAGCAAATATTTCAGATCTCTTCTCCCACCCCATGTACGGCCTTACGTGGTGCTGCACAGCGTCAACCCATCAGAGTGGTGGGTATTTGCAGAATTAATTAACCCGGCAGGCGGGCTGCAGTATGGGCTATGTCCACAGGGTGGCAGGGCCGTGCCCCATGCAGCCATTCAAGGCTCACACCTCAGAGAACGCTCTAGAAGGTCCCTGGATGGAAGTCCTTCTAAGGTGGAGGACAGGTGTCTCGATCTCCTAGACAAGTCCCCAAAAAAATACCAACAGTATTTCAATCTAGTAGTCAAACAGAACAGGCGAAGTTAATATTTTACTTAATGCAACGTATCCAAAATACCATTTCAATGTGTTACCGATAGAAAACGCCGTCAGAGAAACATTTTTGGGGGGAACAGAACCTTCAGAATCCAGCATCTTGTTTCATAACATGGCTCATCTCAGCACGGACTGGCCAGGTTTCAAGGCTCAGTAGCCACCCAGGGCCGATGCCTCTTGATGGTACAGTGCGTGACCTGGCCAGAAGACACCAGACGGGACCCTGCGTGGGAAGGCTGTCACTCCCGTTGACACCCTCTGTGCCCTGCTCCTCTTGTGACGTGTGTCTCCTGATCACGCCTGTGCCTCCAACCCGGTGTCAGAGAGGACCTTCCACACTTGGCCCGTGTTGTGGGCTCCCCACCTGTGACCTCAGCAAGCCACCGAGGTGGAAGACGGACGTGATGGGCTTGCCTCGCAGATGAGGCTGACGAGTGGGTGATACGGCTGACCCTGGGACTAGGACTTCTTCCCTATTTTCTGTGAAAACAGAACTTCCTCTTTACAAGGCTAGTTTGAATTGCATGTTCCGTTACTTGTAGCTGCAAACTAGAATCAAACAATACTGAATATTTTATCGATGACCTAAAGGAGTTGGCCTGGAATGATGCATCCAGAGACGCTTAGAAGAAATCAGTGTCCTGGGGTGCCTGGGTGGCTCCGTTGGTTAAGCGTCTGACTCTTAATTTCAGCTCAGGTCACGATCCCAGGGTCGTGGGATTGAGCCCCGTGTTGGGCTCCGTGCTGAGTGTGGAGCCTGCTTGAGATTCTCTCTCTCTCTCTCTCTCTCTCTGTCTCTCTCTCTCTGTCTCTCTCTGTCTCTGTCTCTGTCTCTCTTTCCCCACCCCCCGCCTCTCTCTCCCCACCCCCTGCCTCTCTCCCCCATTTGCATGCTCTCTCTCTCTCTCCAAAGTGAAAAGAAACCAGGGTCCCCCCCTTTTTAAATTAATGTTTATTCTTGAGCGAGAGAAAGAGAGAGCGCGCGCATAAGGGGGAGAGGGGCAGAGTGAGAGAGACAGACAGAATCCGAAGCAGGCTCCAGGCTCTGAGCTGTCGGCACAGCGCCTGATGCGGGACTCAAACCCAAAAGCTGAGGGATCATGACCTGACCCAAAGTTGAATGCTTAAACCAACTGAGCCACCCAGGCGCCCCGAACAAACACTCTTGATATTGATTACAACATGTAGAACTCTAAGACCAGTTTTCTTAAGTGGGCCCAACCAGAGAGGGCCCAAGGATTGTGCTGTTGAACACCTGCGTCACTCCCATCCATACAGATTTAGGATCCCTCCTTTTGAGCGTCAGTTGCCAGTAGATTGTGGGGAAGGTGTCCCAGGGTTATGGGTGGTAGTGTCCAGTGGAGATTAAGGAAGAAAACTCTTTTAACAGCCCCAGGAGATTCTGTTGTTTGGCCACAAAGTAGGTCATTCAGATTTCCAACATGTAAAGTCTCGCAGTAAATCTTGTTGAAAGCGACAGAAATGTATGTGTGAACCCCCTTGCAAACGATGAAAGCTTATGCAAATAATGTGTCTCCGTCTTGTTGGTCCTGGGAAAGCCAGACCGGGGAAGATGAGGGTCCCTCTGCTTGAGAGTTCCAGTCCCTGGGGTGGCGTTCTAGAGTCCCAGGACTAGAGAGGTTTCCTGCGCAGGGGAGGCAGGGACGTGGAATACCCAAAGGGTATTCTATGCAAGCATGTGGGGCAAGACCAGGAATAGTTTCTGTCGCAATGTGTTTTAGAACCGGAGGCTGGTGACGGTCTCTGCTGTCCATCAACCCCTGTGAGGGAGAGCAGAGTCTGGAACCTTCCAGAAAAACCACCTGGCCTGGTGAAGGCAGTTAGCTCATATCAGCCGCATGGAGCTCTGAGACCTCTCCATCAGCCGCGGCTGGGGTCTGTCTGTCTGGGTGGTCTACCCTGGAGCTTATGTTGTGACCTAATTGCCAGGGAACTTGAATGCCAAATGCAATAAATACCCAGGCCTGGTGGGGCAGCAGTGGGTGGTGGCAGAAAAGATCTGCGCAAAGACCTTGAAGCCTGGGATGGTGCGCATCCCACGTGAGCAGCAGGGAGACCGGAGTTGGGTGGTCCTGAGAAACACACGGACGAATGGGCACTGACCTCAGTTTCCCTCATCCAGTCAAAGTGGAGCAGGATAAGGTCCCCAAATCCGAGCGTCTGGGGTCAGACGTGGAAGGCGGCCAGTTGAGTGGCCGTAGAGCCTACATACAGCAGGGCAGAGCCACCGTGTCATTGTGAGTGGGCAGGCCCTGGAATGCTTGGGCCCAGGAGAAGAGCCTGTGCTTTGGAAAGCATTGCGGCTTGGGTGGCACCAGGGAAAACCTCCGTGGTCCCTGGAAGTCTGGGGTGGGGAGAGGACTACGTCTTGTACCTGGCCATGAGCATGTCTGCAAGGAGAACAGACTCTTCGTGTCCTGGAGTAGGTCGAGGGAATAGTCAACCTTGATCGTTATCTAGAGGATCCCCTTGGATCCTGGCTGGGCTAAGAGACGGGATTGGGCTCCCTCGAAGGCTGGAGAAGCATCACCTCTCCCCTCGTGATGTCCCGCCCTGTACCCCATTCTCCCATCCCAGTGAAGGGCCCCTCGAGAAGCTGATGGGAATACCGATAGGAATGACAAGGGGGGCACGGGGGGCGAAGGCCGTGGACCTCCATCCTTGGTCCACCCCAGGGGCCATGGCGTGATGCTTCCACTCTTCCTATAAGTGAAGCCGACTTAGGGTTGATGGGGACCAGCGACATCCACTCTTTGGTTAAAACGTCACAAATACCTCAGGAAGCATTGAGATGATAAGATTTCAGTGCTGACACTTTCAAGATGAAGATATCCGAGGGTTCAGGGACACAGGGTGTAAAAGGCAGGAGGAGTGACGATTGCGTTAGGAGGACAAACGTCGCCTTGGCTAACGAGTGCATCCATCCCAGCAAGACCACAACCGAGCCAGCGGACAAAGAGCGTTCTGAGCTTGAGTCCGCTCTGGCTTGAGGGGTTTTAAGTAGGGAATGCCCCCCACCCTGTCCTTTCTGCCGCAGGCGTCTGGGACGCTGGCTTTCCAGGTCTTTGGTGAAACACCTCTATCCTGTTGCTTGAGTTAGCTGTTGATGCATAACCTTATCCCCCAGCTGAAACAACAGTAAACACTATCTTACGCTTTCTTTGGGTCAGGAACTTAGAAGCCACTCAGCTGGGGCTTCTGGCTTGGGGTCTCTCATGAGGTTAACATCATCCGAACACCATCCCGGGGCTGCAGGATCTAAGGGTGGGGAGCTTTGAGGGGTGACGAGCGTCCGCACGATATGGTGGCTGCCTTTTCCCAGTTGAGTCACCTGGCCTCGGAAGTCACACTCTGTCATGTTCCCAACGCCCTGCCGGTTACCAGTCTCCAGGAGGTGCAGGTGGGAGCCACACGGGGCGTGAATAACAGGTGCAGGTCACTGGAGGTCTGTCTCCCCGACGTTCTCCACGCTCACAACACATTCTCTTGGTTCTTTCTAAAAGGAAAACATGCAAAAGAAGACAGAGTAACAGTTTGCAGCGGTCATTTGGTTCCTAGGCTAGAGAGGTGATTGGAAACACGGATGGGAAATGAGAACAGGGGCTCCTGGGTGGCTCAGTCGGTTAAGCGGGTGACTTCGGCTCGGGTCATGATCTCACGGTCTGTGGGTTCAAGCCCCACGTCAGGCTCTGTGCTGACGGCTCAGAGCCTGGAGCCTGCTTTGGATTCTGTGACTCCCCTCTCTGCCCATCCGCTGTTCATGCTCTGTCTCCCTCTCTCTCTCTCGAAAATAAACATTAAAAAAATTTTTTTTTAATTTTTTTAATGTTTATTTTCGAGAGAGAGAGAGGGAAACAGAGTGTGGAGAGGGCCAGAGAGAGGGAGACACAGAGTCGGAAGCAGGCTCCAGGCTCTGGGCCATCAGCCCAGAGCCTGACACGGGGCTCGAACTCACGGACCGCGACATCGTGACCTGAGTAGAAGTCGGACGCTCAACCGACTGAGCCACCCAGGCGCCCCAGGCAGGCAGTCACTTTTTAATTGGGTAAGTACATTTCATTTTTTGCTCAACAAAACTTTTTTTCCAAAGTTTATTTTGAGAGAGAGAGAGAGAGCGAGCGAGCACGCGTGTGCGCTAGGGGCAGAGAGACCAGGAGAGAGGAAGAGAGAATCTCAAGCAAGCCCTGCACTGTCAGCACGGAGCCTGACGCAGGGCTTGAACCCATGAACTGTGAGATCACAACCTGAGCCGAAATCAAGAGTCGGCTGCTTAACAGACTGAGCCCCCCAGGGACCCTGCTCGATAAGACTTTGTGAAAAAGTATGATTTGTTGGTTAAGTGTTAGTCTTTTATCTGGCAGGCTTATTGTCCCCCAAACCTTATTCCGTACCCCTCTTGGGGTGTTCTGGCCAGGCCGCAGGGAGGATAACGTAGCCCCTGGGGGCAAAGACGCAGCCTTGAAGCCCCTCGCCGGAGGTGGGATGGAGACGATCTCCCCGGCCTCCATGACCTTGCCCTTGGTCGGGGAGGAGGGTGGCCTGGATGCCACAGAATGCCAGCGTGCCACAGAATGCCAGGATGTCAGGAACTTGGCTTTGCTGGAGGTGTCAGGAAAGCCACCGTGAAGCTGCCCGGGGCCCGGGAGCCGAGGCATTTCAGGACACAGAAGAGGGCAGTGACCGAGCTGGGGGCCCAGAGCCGAGGCATCCCAGCACACAGCAGAGGGCAGTGACGGAGCCCTTGCTGCACAGGAGGAGGACATACCCAGGCTCGGACCGTGTCTGTGTCAGGGAACGGGGCGAGGTTCCCAGCCGGAGCCCACAGGGAGCTGGGGCTCAGGGAGCCGCCCTGTCTTCCCTGGTGCAGTGACCCTGAAGACCAAGGCCACAGTGATGGTTTGGGCCGTAACAGTGCAAACAGCCACGATAGAAACCACTCCAAATGCGGTTTGCTGGAGCACGAGGGTGGCTGTGTCGGGACGGCCGATGAACTGTGAGGTGGGGGAGTTGAGCAGGACGTAGCCGAGGGCCCCGTTGCTGGCTTTGAGTGGGAGAGTGCCTCGGTGCTTCCTGAAGACCCCAGGACCACAGCCGTGAGGACAGAGAGGCGCATAGTCGTGCAGGCGGGAGCCGCTCCTGGGGGGGGGGGGGGGGGGCCTCTTTACAAGCTAGGAAGCACGCCCCCTTCCGGACACGGCCATCCGTGCGTACCGGTGGGCTGCGCCCTTCACACATTTGTCTACATCCGATGAACGAAGCAGAAACCATCCCTTCCGTTCAGCATTTCTTACCGATTCCCGTGATAAAAATAGACACACTGTCTACCCGGTGGGGCCATGTCTACACTGCCCCCTGGCATGTGGTTTTACGGACAAAATATTTCCTCTAGCGTTTCACTGTGGAAGGTAGCCATTTCATTGTCCCTCATTTGGAAATAATTTTGAAATTATAATAGACTCTTAGACCTTACATATTACTTCTCTAGGTCACATACCTTATATGCAGCCTTAACCTGACCGGGATTATTATTTTTTTTCCCCGTAAGAACACAGGAAACTAGATCCAGAAAAAGACACCATACTTGTGGTTATACCATGGGCGGGGAAGGGGGGGGCGGGGAACGGCGGAAGAAGTAGGTGGGGCTGGTCAAGTGCCCCTTTGGAGGCATGATCTACGGCAGGACCAGAGTGGACACCGCTGTGCGGTCCGTATGGAAGTCGCTAAGGGCGTGGATCCTAAGAGTTCACATCCCTTACGAGACGGTGGATGTTAAGTAACTGGGAATCCTCGCACAGTGTATGTGGGTCGTCATGCTGTATACCCTAAACTTCCACGCTGCCATGTGTCAATTTTAGAGTGGTAAAACTGGAAAAAGAACATTCTCATCCCCAGAAAAAAATTGTACCTATGTGGGGTGGTGAATATGTTAACTAGTCTTACTGTGGTGATCATTTATATATATGTGTTTGGGTATATATTTGTGTATATACATGTATATATATCACTATATGTACATATCGTATACATATATCACTACACATATGTACTCTATGCACATACATAGTGATGCATATATAACACACATTTAGTGACACATATGTGGCGAGATATGTGTATACATCTCTCTATACATGTAAAATTACTATGTTGTACACCTGAAATTTATACCATGCCCTATGTCAATTGTATCTCAGGCTGGGGAAAAACATACTAATAATCTATTCGACATCAGGGAATTATTGTTAATTTTTAAAAAGATTTTGTAACGTTTATTTCTGAGAGAGAGAGATTGATTGTGAGAGGGGGAGGGGCAGAGAGAGAGCCCCAAGCAGGCTCCATGCACAGCACAGAGCCCGACGTGGGGTTCGATCCCACGAACTGCAAGATCATGACCTGAGTCAAAATTAAGAGTCAGACCCTTGACTGACGGAGCCACCCGGGTGCCCCAAATTATTGTTAATTTCTAAGGGTGATCATGATATTAAAACGGCATTGCCATTTAATGATGGTGATATCATTAAAACCTCTTTTCAGAGTTAGATGCTGAAGCATTTAAAGGTGAGATATTATTAAGTCTATAAACTATTTTAAAATGCATCAGAAATACAAAAATAAAATATGTATGGAAAAGTGTTGAGAGTTACTGACCTGGTTCAGAGGAGTAATATTTATCAAGAGTTATTAAAATCAGTAAGAATATAACAATACTGTAATAAAAACAGGCTATGAAGAGGTAGTTTGGGGAATATAGATAGCGAAGACATCCAGGAAAATCTAGGGATGTGCAGTAAAACGATGGCATACTGTTTGTCACCTAGTAGATTAGCAAAACTGTTTACAATTGCAAAATCCAGTTTTCAAACAAATTTTTTAATGTTTATTGTTTTTGAGAGAGAGAGAGAGAGAGAGAGACAGAGGGTGAGCAGGAGAGGGGCAGAGAGAGGGAGACACAGAATCTGAAGCAGGCTCCAGGCTCCGAGCTGTCAGCAAAGAACCTGATGCAGGGCTCTAGCTCACAGACTGCGAGATCATGACCTGAGCCGAAGTCGGATGCTCAACCGACTGAGCCACCCAGGTGGCCTGCAAAATCTAGTTTTAAAGGGAGAAAGGGATGAGGTTTTTGGTAGATAGGTACAAGAATTTGAAAGAGCAATTTGGTAAAATGTGCCAAAGAGGCTTAAGGTCACAAGTATATGTGCATGCAGACAGGTCAGTACCACACCTCCAGGCATCCGTCCTACAGAAACCCCAGCCACTTGTGCAAAAACACACAAGGATATTCACTGTGCCCCTTCCTTTTGCTTGCAGTGGATTTCCAGGTGGTACCCACCTCCGGGTCTAATCCCCTCCTACAAGAGCACCACTAATGAAGTGACTGCTTAAGCGTGTAAATCTGATCATGAGTCTGTTTAAAACTGATCACGTGTGCTCTGGATGAAGTCTACACTCGTTAGCCTAGCAGGAAATGCACTCTTATAACTTGAAATTCCACAGATGCCCCAAGGCCTTTCACTTCTCTGTGCCCTTGCACATATTCTCTGACCTGAAGATCCCTCTCTGTTGCTAAGGGTGTTGTAGAAAGTGGATGGCACCCTCTAGGGGATGATGGAAGAAAGTTGAATGAGAGGAGTGTCTGTGAATGTGCAGATATGTTTGAAGAGAGCCAACAGAGACCCTGCAGCATTCTGCAAGAGTGGGAGCTGTTACCACCTCTGATCCGAAGGGAAGAGCAGAAGAACTGATCCCAGAACCCAGCACAAAGGGACCATACCTTTCACTAGCCAATCAGCCATGGACAAACCATGACCCAGCATGGACGGAGCCAGCAAGACTGCTCCAGGTTGGCCAAACCCAAATAGAAGTCAGAAGGCGGAGCTCCGTTGATATAATCCATAGAAGTCCGTTTCCCAGCGCAGAGGGTGGGACAGAAACAGGTGTATGGGGGGGTCAGGAGGGACAGAAACTCAGCTCAAGCATCATTTCCTTTGGCAACCATTCCCAGATCTTTCAAGACTGTCCTGTTCATTCCCTGTGTCCTTGTCCAGCTCCCAATACAAGCTTCTCATACTGCCTTTCACAAAATGGTGAAGGACTCCGTTGATTTGCAACCCTTCATTCACTGGACTGTGACGTTCCAGGGTGGTATTACTGAAAGAGAAGGCAATTCCGAATCAGAGTTCAGAGTCAAATCTTGGCCCTGCGGTTTACAAAGGCGTTTACTTTTCCACATGTTTTCAATTCTTTTAGTAAAATCATGGTCATGATAATACCCTATGGGGTTGCCGTGTGGGTTGAAAGCAAAAGTTTCCTCAAAATAACTCCTGCAAGAGAAGAGACTCGGTGTGTGATTGTGTATTAGATGTGTTCTCTTGATGGCTGGGCTTGATTTCGGGATTAACCTTCCTACGTGTGGAGAAAGTTACATCTTATGAATACCTCTGAGGTAGGACTCAGAGCTCACATTAGAGCTCTCCGCTGCAGCAAGGGTGCAGGCACCTGACCTTGGTCCCCTGGACCAGAGTACTCACCTGAAGGCTTCTCTTTGGAACCGAGCCCTTGGAGACGTCACGTGGTTCTTACTTCCTGGCGTAAGTGGAGGCAACAGTGATTTCCTTTAGAATTTCTTGGGGTAGCAACAGTGGCAACAGTTTTTCTTTTCGTGTCTGCTCTGCAGTGTGTCTGGCTTAGATCGCTAACGGTTTTCTGATCTATGCTGTGTCCATTTAGAGCACAGTTTATTGCAACGTAAGACGATTCTTAATTGGCGCCTGTCTCACTCCGTATCTTGTTTCAGCACCTGGACAGCTCGCCTCCGTCCAGTTGCTGTACTTTTCCTTTTCCTGAAACTTCTTAAACGTAGCTGCTGAGTTGCATTAGGGCTCAATGACCTTTCAAGGGTAGAGAGTTCCTGATTAGGCCCTAGGTAGGATTCTAGGCAGTGGTGAGGGCATTCCAAACAAGTGAAAGTGTCCTAATAGTTATTATGATGGGTCGACAGAATGCACTTCCTGAAGGAACGAGTGGTATAAGAGTAAAGGCACGAGACACGGCCAGTCCAGTGGGCTGAGAAGGAAGGCTTGGGGGTGTTCAGAGAAAATGCTTCTGCGGGTGCCCATCTGTCTGACTGCAACCCTCCCCATGTGGACAAGGGGGTTGCGAGCAGTAGGCAGGCATCCTCTCCTGAGGGTTTTTCGTAAACCCGGGACCACAGCCCTCACTGCGCACAGAGAAGGGAGTCTGAAAACGAGTTCTGCCAACAGACACGTGTCTTACTAGCAGCAGGGGGAGTGCCAATGGTTCACAAAGATAATGATAGTGTTTTCGCATGGACAAAAATTGCTGTGTTGCAGACCCGACAATGACAATACGTATGATCGGGGAAATAACAGGTAAGTGAAAATAGGTCCATGGTTTTAGGGGTGGGGGGGGAGAAGGTATACCAATCCATATCGCAAAGCTGAATGGAAGCCATATGGGCCAAATAACAATTAAATTCGCACTTCCAAAACACAGGAGATGTGGGTAGCACCAAAATATCTAATTAGATCACGCAATAAGGCACCCAGCAGATTGGAAGCATTTTTAAAAATGTGATAATATCAGGATTGGGATAAAGAATGAACTGACAAAGCCTTACGGAGGGTAATTTGATATTATCTATTAAAATTTAAGATGTAAACGCACTCCGCCCGAACATCCCGTATCTAGGGGTCTGATGAAGTACACACACATTTGGTCAAGCTGTACGTAACATGTTCATCGTAGCATTATTTGTAATAATGGAAAGTTCAAAACAACTCGAATGCCACCAATAAAGAAACAGTTAAATTAGATCAAAATATGTAGTTTAAACGTAGGGGCACATTCATTTAATGTGATACACGGTCTAGCCCCAGGTGTTTATCAGGTATCTGCACATTCAAACGGCTTAGTTTAAGAAGTCAGTCTATTTAGTTAATCTGTAGGAATCACAAGGTTCTCCACAGAATACTAGCTTAATAAAAAATTACAGAAAAATTATCTGTATGTGTGAGTGTGGTATTTCTTTAGCCCCTGGACAATGAGTAAGAAAGAAGTCTATGTAAATTGAAAGGTCTTTTCTTCCCCATAAATCTGGACCTGAAATGAGATGGAATCTGTGATTGCACTGATGGAACGCTCTCCTCAAACATCTGTGTGAAGTATAAATCCAACATTGAAATGGCATCCAACCTCAAGAAGCCCCACGGCCCACTCAGTCATGTCTTCCTGGATGGTCAAGCCTTGACCGTGAGCTTGCCAGGGGTACATACTATGTCATTCCATCTCAAGTCCCAGTCCCAATGGAAAATTTCCCTAGTTAAGAATATCGTTATCATTCCACATATTTTCTTTTCTTGTCCAAAGAAACCTGGTCACCAGCACTGTTGTCATCTTTCAAAGAAAGAGACACAGACACAGAATCCGAAGCAGGCTCTAGCCTCTGAGGGGTCAGCACAGAGCCTGACGCGGGGCTCGAACCCACAAGCCATGAGATCATGACTTGAGCAGAAGTCGGACACCCAAGCGACTGAGCCACCCAGGCGCCCCACATCTGGTAAATTTTTTATGTTTATTTTTGAGAGAGACAGAGAGAGAGAGAGTGTGTGCGAATGGGGTGGGGGGACACAGAATCTGAAACAGGCTCTGGGCTCTGATAGGTCAGCACAGAGCCCGACTCGGGGCTCCAACCCACTAACCGTGAGATCAGGACCTGAGCCGAAGTTAGATGCTTAACCGACTGAGGTGCTCCATCTATGCATCTGATAGGGATTCAGAAAATTCTGGGTTCAAATCCAGACTACTCTAGGACCTGGGAGCTGGTGTGTTAACCTTGCCTTTTATTTCTGGTGCTCTGATCTCTGAGACCTCCCTGATCCCGGAGGGGACAGCCCCTCCCGGGGCTAATTCCTAAAGACCGGTAACAACTCAACCTGCAGTGTCCCTTTCATATGCAAACCCATGAATTCCAGGTCGACGCCCCATCGCCTCCTATGTGGGGCTCTCACAATCTGGGTCACTCTCCCCCTGCCCTAACCATTCCAGGGCCAGTTTCCAGACGACTAGGGACAACACATACGCTCCCCAGGCCGCTGAGATTCTTCACATCAGTGAATCCTAAACGTGCTGTGTCTGATCGCCTCACTTGTTTCTTCCCACGGAAACCACAATGAAGGTCCCCGCCCGTGTTTCCCACACCCCTGCCTCCTGATGGATCCTGGTGCTTCCTGGAGTGCTCCCCACCAGCGGCATGCTCCCTCCGTTTGGGAAGTGTCGGCAACGAACTGTCTTTTCCACGGCAGCTCTCTCCTGATCCGTTGGCCCCACCATACCTAGATAATAAAACCTACATTTTAGGGGCACCTGGGTGGCTCAGTTGGCTAAGCGTCCGACTCTTGACTTCGGCTCAGGTCATGATCGCTCAGTTCGTGGGTTCGGGACCCGCGTCAGGCTCTCCATTGACAATGCAGAGCCTGCTTGGAATTCTCTCTCTCTCTCTTCCTCTCTCTCTGCCCCTCTCCCGCTCTCTCTCTAAGTCTCTCAAAATAAATGAGTAAACTTAAAAAAAAAAAAAAACTTACATTTTAAAGCTCCTGGGTAGTTGACCCTTTAAGAACCAATGTCTTCATTTGTTTTTTTTTTTAATTTTTTTTAACGTTTATTTATTTTTGAGACAGAGAGAGACAGAGCATGAACAGGGGAGGAGCAGAGAGAGAGGGAGACACAGAATCTGAAACAAGCTCCAGGCTCTGAGCTGTCAGCACAGAGCCCGACGCGGGGCTCGAACTCACGGACCGTGAGATCATGACCTGAGCCGAAGTCGGACGCTCAACCGACCAAGCCACCCAGGCGCCCCCCAATGTCTTCATTTGTAAAAAAGGAGGGAGCAATAGCTTTCCCTTAAAGTGCTCATAGAATTAAATTAAAAAATGGATAAACTCTTCTTCAGAGCAGTTGCACGAAGGGGGACTTGGTTCGTTTCACACCATCCTTACAAGACATCATGGCTGGGAAATCCATCCCACTGACCAAAGCAGATCTGGCTGGTTATGAAGATTCTCCGGGCAGCAAAGGATAGATACTGAGTTCTGCTTTATGAAATCTCCTGCACCCAGAGGCACCGGCCACTTCAGGGCCATTTCCAGCTCAGGCGCTCTTTGTCCTTGCCTAGAAAATGCAACCACAGATATCCCCACAACTCTTGAGGAAAACGCCAGTTCATTAAAACCGAGCCCCTTTGGCCTTCTGAGGGCATATTGTCGCCGGCAGGCATTCTCGATGGACGGCGGTTTCTGAGGCTCCAAACGCGGCGGGGGCGGCAGTCACACTTGGGGCACCGTCGGACCCTTCGAGTTACCCACAGACCCCGTTTCTGGCCGGGCGAAGAGCGTCTCGTGGAGGGCATGGGAGCCACACGGAACTCTGTCAAAGAAGTGCGGGCGTGTGTCCTCCAAAGACGCATCCCGTGGCCATCCCTCCAAAACGTTGCAGGCGGATCCTGGCGATGACCACCTGAAATAATATCGCCAGCGTTTCCTAAGGATGACGTCTTGTGGGTATTCAGGAGGGTTAACCGCCTGTATCAAACGTGAGAAACCAGGAATTTCAGGACTCTGGTGTGAAAAGGCAAGAGTCCCTTGGAGAGCGTCAAGCGTGGAGTCTCTCCCACCGGCGGTGAAGTCCCGCGGGGTGGCCTGGCCCGCACCTTCTGTGTGGTGACGGTGTTCATCCCACCTACGCTGAAGCTGATCGGAGAACTGGCGTCCCCACAAACGACAGTCACGTTGGCTGTTAAATCGTTGACTCTGGGAATCCATTCTGAGAGAGGTTGGAATCGCCCTGTGGCGGGAATCCCCTCCGTCCAAGGCTGTGCAAGATACCTTTCCTGACCGTTTCCTCTTCAAATCCCAGAGGAACTGCTCCCCTTCCTATCATTCGAGACACACGGCCCCACCCAGGTCCGGCCACCATGCGGCAACACGGCCACCGCGTCTGGGACCAGAACGGCATCCCTGGAGGCCATCTGATGCAGAGCTGGAAACTGAGCTTTGCCATTCAAGGGCAGATCCAAAGGGCCCTCAGGGATCTGAAGGGGAAGAGGAGAGTGGGGTCCAGTTTTCCCTCACTGGAAGCAGCGTGAGGGAGCCCAGTACCGTGTTAATACAGCATTAGCCAATCACGCTTATTCTGTAGGACTTGAATCCTTTTGAATGTATCGAAGACAATTTTATGGCCTCGAATATAATCTGTCTTTGCATCCGTTTTGTGCGCTTTTGGGAAGGATGTGTGTTTGGCTCTTGTTGGCTAGAGTGTCTCATACACGGCAGTCCCGTCAAGTTTGTCGATAGGGTTGATTAAATCGACACCTTTGCTGACGTTCTGCCCACTTGTTCTGTTAATTATTGAGAGAGAGAGAGAGAAGGGGGTGGTGATTAATTTTATGCATCTATTGGGGTAGGTTATGGTACCCATTGTTGGGTCAAACATCAGTCTAGATGTTGCTGTGGAGGTCGAATCTTTAGATGTGATTAACATTTATTTGTTTTTAATGTTTTTTTTTTTATTTTTTGAGAGAGAGCAAGAGTAAAAGTGGGAGAGGGGCAGAGAGAGAGGGAGGGGCAGAGAATCTGAATCGGGCTCTGCGCTGACAGCAGTGAGCCCGAATTGGGGCTTGAACTCACGAACTGTGAGATCATGACTCGAGCCAAAGTTGGGTGCTCAACGGACTGAGCCACCTGGGGAACCCAGGTGTGATTACCATTTAAATCAGCCCGCTTTGAGTGAAGAGATTACCCTCCGTCATGTCAGGGGGCCTCATCCAATCAGTTGGAAGCCTCAAGGAGGAAAGACTGGGGTCCAGCGAGGAAGAAGGAATCCCGCCACAGGACGACGACGGCCTTTGACGACGTCGGTCAGGACGACGATGGTCTTGAGCTACAACAGCTACTCTTCCCTGGTCTCCAGCCTGCCCTGTGGATGTTGTACTTGTCAGCCCCCGTAATCACATCACGCAGTCCCTAAAAGTTAACCTCCCTGTTTACCTCCAGGAACTCTGATTGATACGAAGAATATAGAAATCATCTCCAACGGTAAGTGTGCCCTTACCCATTTCTCCTTGCATTTCTGCTTTGTGTATTTTGTTTGTATTTATTTACTTAAAAATTTTAAAAAGTCTTTATTTTTGAGGGAGAGAGACAGAGCACGAGCAAGGGAGGGGCAGAGAGAGAGGGAGACACAGAATCCGAAGCAGGCTCCAGGCTCCGAGCCGTCAGCACAGAGCCCGGCGCGGGGCTCGAACCCACGAACCGTGAGATGGTGACCTGAGCCGAAGTCGGACGCCCAACTGACTGAGCCCCCCGGGTGCCCCGCTTTGTGTATTTTGAAGCTCTGTTAATAGACGCATAAATATCTTGGATCGTTATGTCCTTTTGATTTATTTTCTTACCATTTTATATGACAATCTATGACTTTGAATTTAGGTATTTAAACCAGTAACAATTAAAGTGACTTTTTAAGAGGAGATAGAAGTTTATTGAATAGACCACAAAGGAGTAGTCAGTAGAGGAGTAGGCTGTCTGCAAAGGGATTTTTTTTTTTTTTGAGAGAGAGAGAATTGGTGCAAGAGGGAGAGGGAGAGAGAGAGAAGGGGCTCACCCGATGTGGGGCTTAAACTTCAGATCATGGCCTGAGCTGAAAAATCGAGAGTCAGACGCTGAACCGACTGAGCCACCCCGGGGAACCACTGCTACTATTTTTTATTAATTGAGGCTGAAAGCCCAGGACTGCCAGCAGCAGTGTGGAGGGGCACGAGGAGGAACAGGTCCTCCAGTCCTAAACAGACAGTCTGGACAGCGTATCTTCTGCATCACGGGCTAAGACTGGAAAAACCAGACTGAAAAAGTGGGGTTGGGAAATTCTTCAACACCTTGAGTCTGTTCAGGCTGGTATAATAAAGGGTCCTGGCTCCGGTAGGGGAGAACCCCCTTCCAGGCTGCAGAGAGCCGACCTCTTCCTTGCGTCCTCACGTGGCAGAAGGGACGAGGGAGCTCTCTTGGGTCTCTTTCATAAGGGCACTAATCCCATCCGTGATGACTCCACCTCTCAAAGGCCCCCACCTCCTAATATCATCACACTGGCCACCAGGTGTCAACCTAAGAATTTGGGGGTGGGTTGGGGTGGGGAACGCATTCGGGTATAACACACATAATGTGCGTTGTTGCGTTGGCTTGGGCCATCTGTTACACAAATTCATCCAGCCCTTGGGACCTTCACCTGATGTTTATCGTACTTAAATCAAAGCCACTCGAGGACTAGATTCCCAATCTAGGCTTGAAACAAGTGAGATGCAACTCTGGAGAAAAGATCCTAATCCGTTCTGCCCCAGTGTCTGTAAATCGGATGACAAAGTCACAAGCATGATGTTTATAATTACGTATCACGTGACACACCATCTCCAGTGCCTAATGGAGGAAACACTGCCAACTTCTCTCCACTTCAGGGGACCCCGTTTCTTCTCTAAGGAAAACACGCAGCTCAGGGCTTGGGCATTGCATAGAGAGAAAGAGCGAGAAAGGCAAATAGGGGTGCCTGGGTGGCTCTGTTGGTTGGTTGCGCGTCCGAGTTCGGTTCAGGTCATGATCTCGAGGTTCGTGAGTTCAAGCCCCACGTCGGGCTCCGTGCTGACAGCTCGGAGCCTGGAGCCTGCTTCAGATCCTGTGTCTCCCTCTCTCTCTGCCCCTCCCCGGCTTGTGCAGTCTCTCTCTCTCTCTCTCTCTCAACAATAAATAAACATTAAAAAAAGAGAAATAATATTCAGAAATACATATAATACATATCACGATTTGGACCAATAATAAGAATTCTTTAAATGTAGAATTTATCACATATGTATATAATTTATTACTGTTTTATTACTAGATGGTTACATTTTTAAAAATATTTATTTTTCAGAGACAGAGCCAGCAGGGAGGGGCAGAGAGGGAAGGGAAAGAGAGAATCTCAAGAAGGCTTCCCGCTGCCGGTGCAGAGTCAGTGATATCGTGACCTGAGCTGAAACCAAGAGTGGACAGAGCCACCCAGACGCCTCTAGAAGGTTGGTTACATTTACTGGACTATACAGAATATTATAGTTAATTACAACATCAGATATTACTAAGCTCCAATACATTAATACATTAATTATGGTAGTTTTATTGTTGCAACATATTGATAACACAAATCAACATATTGGTATTAGTAAGAAATAGTATCATTAAAACAAGCTAAATCATTTTAGCAAGCAAAAAACGGATTATACGTTTCCATGATTTGTTAATCAATAGGCAAATCTGTATGTCTCTGGCACCGCGCCAAATGGAAGGCTGGCGATTGGCCCCTCATTTAAGGCCTGGCGGAGCCCTCCGCGCACCTGCCCGACGGCGCGGGCGCGCGTTTGCGGCCGGCGGCTGTGTGCAGCTGCAGGAAGCTTCTCAGTCCTGCGGAGACACCTCCCGCCCGCAGATGGCGCTGTGACTCGACTCGTTGCCCCAGAGGGACGGGGGACCACCCCCCCCCCCCAGCTCCACCCCCGAGCCTCCTGGGACTTGTAGTTCGCGGCTTCGTGGTGCGCAGGCGCACTGCGGAGACCGTCCTGGTTGCGCTCGTCGGGGAGGCGGCGGCAGCGGCGGCGCGGCGTGAGTTAACGGGGCGCAGGGAGGGGGCGGGGGCGCGGGCTCCGGGGGGCGGAGGGAGGCGGCGTCCGGGACTGGCCGCGGCGGGCCCGGGCGGGAGCCGGTGGCGCCCGAGCGGTGCGCCCCGGTTGGCACCTGCGCCCACCCCGGGGTCACCGCGCCTGAAGACGGGTGTTCGGGGCCCTGGGCGGGGGTCCGGCGGGAGGGGCGGCCGAGGCGTTCCCGTGGGCGTTTGCCCTGTCTGTCACTCGAGGCGACGGAGGCCGCCCAGCGCCCAGAATGGCACATCTGACCCTTGCCCGGCGGGGGGGCCCCCAGCGTGAGACCCAGGGGGCGCGCTCTGCTGTGAGGGAGGGGCCGCACTTGAAAGGGAAATGGAATAAACCCTATTTGCTCTTAAAGGCCGAGAGGGGTCGAACGCTCAGACTTGGGAATGTGAATTCACTAGGGCTCCTTGGCTGACCCGGGGTCTCCCCCAGACTATTCTGCCTGCCCCATCCCCCAGGAGACACTTGGCAGTGCTTGCGGTCGTTGGTGGTTGTCATGACGGGGCGGGGCGGTGGGGGGGGCGGCAGTGTTTGGGGGCATGCCCCCGGCATCGAGTGGGTGGGGGCCGGGGATGCTGCTCAGCCCCCTGCAGTGCCCAGGACGGCCCCACCCCAGAGAATGATCCGGCCCCAGTGTCCACAGGGTTGAGGCGGAGACACCCTATGTTATTATCTGGAAAACCAGTTGAGTCCGACCCCTGCTCACTAGAAACCAGAATAAATCCCCAAAGGGTCAGACAGTAGGAACCAGAGTGACCCCCCCCCCCCCCCCCCCCCGCCGTGTGTGTATTTAATTGTGCAGCCTCCTGGGACCTCCTTAGAGTGGATAATGGTGGCACACAAAGTGTCTTGGGGGTGGGTAGACTCCCCTAAACCAGGGAGATCTCACTGGGGAGTGCCTCCGTCCCTAAGGGACCGTGGTGGTATCTAGGAACATCTGTGGTTGTCACCCTGCTGAGCCCTGGGGTGGAGTAGGTGAGGCCAGGGACGCTGCTCAACTCCTCCCAGTGCCCAGAAGAGCACCCCCCGCCCCGCCCCGCGAGAACGACCCGAACCGCCGTTCACAATGCTGAGGGGGAGATCCCGACTTAACACTTTATCCTGAGAGGAGTTCCTCATTGGCCTCATCAGGCCCTTCCTGGGGAGAAATGATGAGTTTCTGTGGTTTGAACATTGAAAGGGAAGGTCCCAAGCCATGTGGCACAGGTCTGGGTGAAGGAGGGGGCTGAAGGGACCACTGGCATCTGCCACAAGGTAGGAGGGTCTTCGAACCATCAGACGATGGGAGAGAATTGTTCTGCAGGACCTAGGAAGGGGCTGGGGGACCTGGACCCATTGCCCTGAGCTGTGGCTTCAAGTCCCAAGAGCCGGGGCGCCTGGGGGGCTCAGAGGGTTAAGCCTCTGACCTCCGCTCAGGTCATGATCTCACAGTTCGTGAGTGTGAGCCCCACGTCGGGCTCTGTGCTGACAGCTCGGAGCCTGGAGCCTGTTTCGGATTCTGTCTCCCTCGCTCTCTGCCCCTCCCCCGGCTCATGCTCGGTCTCGTTCTGTCTCTCAGACATTAACAAAAATATTTATAAAGTCCCAAGAGCAGGGGCGCCTGGGTGGTGCAGTCAGTTAAGCGTCCGACTTCAGCCAGGTCACGATCTCGCGGTCCGTGAGTTCAAGCCCCGCGTCAGGCTCTGGGCTGATGGCTGGGAGCCTGGAGCCTGTTTCCGATTCTGTGTCTCCCTCTCTCTCTGCCCCTCCCCCGTTCATGCTCTGTCTCTCTCTGTCCCAAAAATAAATAAAAAAAAAAACGTTGAAAAAAAAATAAAATAAAATAAAGTCCCAAGAGCAAAGACGGAAGTTCACGCGGTGTGGGAGGCAGTGGTAGATGCCTTCGGGCGCTCACACAGAATCCCCTGCGTGAGGCTCCCTGGCAGCAAGGCTAGGGGGGTGGGGGCGGGGGCGGCAAGGAACGCTGCCCCTCTGTTTGCCTTTGGTGTTTGTGAGCGTCCCGGGGCAGACTGGGTGGCTGAAACGCCAGAAGCTTCCTCTTGCACACTCTGGAGGCCAGAAGTCTGAAATCCAGGGTCAGCAGGCCTCCAGGGGAGGACCCTTCCTGCCTCTTCCAGCTCCCTGTGGTCCTTCTCTACGCTTGGGGTCCCTTGGCTTACAGCTGTGTCACTCCAGCCTCTACGTCCATTGTCACACGGCCTTCTTCCTGTGTGTCTGCGTCTCTTTTTTTTTTTTTTTTTTTTTTTCAACGTTTTTTATTTATTTTTGGGACAGAGAGAGACCGAGCATGAACAGGGGAGGGGCAGAGAGAGAGGGAGACACAGAATCGGAAACAGGCTCCAGGCTCCGAGCCATCAGCCCAGAGCCTGACGTGGGGCTCGAACTCACGGACCGCGAGATCGTGACCTGGCTGAAGTCGGACGCTTAACCGACTGCGCCACCCAGGCGCCCCATGCGTCTCTTTTAAGGACACCAGCCCGTGGCATCGGGCCCACTCTACTCCTCTATGACTTCATCTCATCTGCGAAGATCCTGCTTGCAAATGGGGTCACCTTCACAGGTACCAGAGGGTCAGGGCTGGAGCGTGTCTTTTAGAGGACCTGATTCAGTGTCATCAGCAGATGTTTCGTCAGGGTGAAGCATGCATGTCCTTGTAAAGACACGTCTGATGCCCTGGGGGCATGGCTGGGCACAGCCTGCTCCCCTTTGTAGCTGAAGCTACAGGGCAGAGCAAGGCAGGGCCGGCTCTCCGTGAGAACTCTGCATCACTCCGGCTCATCTTCTAGATTTTCAGACTTTTGTTCTACTTTATCTGTTTCATTTCATGAGTGGTTTGTAAAAGAAGTTGCCCTTACAGATCACGTCTTCCTTGGTGATTTCTTTTTTTTTATTAAAAAAAATTTTTTTAATGTTTATTTATTTTTGAGAGAGAGAGAGAGGGAGAGAGAGCATGTGTGAGCCCGCAGGGGAGGGGCAGAGAGAGAGAGAGAGAGAGAGGGAGATACAGACTCCGAAGCAGGCTCCAGGCTCCAGCACAGAGCCCGACACGGGGCTCGAACCCATGAACTGTGAGATCATGACCTGAGCCAAAGTCGGACACTTAACCGACTGAGCCACCCAGGCGCCCCTTCCTTGATAATTTAAACAGTTATGGGGCGCCTGGGTGGCTCAGTCGGTTAAGTGTCTTACTTTGGCTCAGGTCATGATCTCAGGGTTTGTGAGTTCAAGCCCCAGGTCAGATTCTGTGCTGACAGCTCGGAGCCTGGAGCCTGCTTTGGGTTCTGTGTCTCCCTCTCTCTTTGCCCCTCCCCGGCTCATGCTCTGTCTCTCTCTCTCTTAAAAAAGTAAACATTAAAAAAATTTTTTTCTTAAACAGTTACATGTCCAAAAAAGAAAAAAAAAACCAGTTACACATGCTTACTGGAGTTAGCCATGGTATTTTTTTCCAGGTTTGTTAGGTTTATTTTTGGCTAACAGCTTTATTTAGATATAGTCCACAAACCAATTCATTCATTTCAGGTATGCAGTTCAGTGATTTCTCGTGTATTCACAGAGTTGTGCAGTCATCATGTCTGTCTAGTTCTGGAACATTCCATCACCCCAGAAGAAACCCTGTCTCCATCAGCAGTCACCCTCCTTCCCCTAGTCCCCACGAGCCCCCCTGCCTGTCCCTGGATGATCCCGTTCTGGACGTTTCACACACCCCGTGTGGCCTCTCGTGTCTCGTTCCCTCCCTGAGCGTCATGTGTTCAGGTCTGACCGCGGGGCAGCGCGTGTGGGCGCCTGGCTCCTGCTCGCGGCTGAGTGCTATTCCACCGCGCGGCTGGACCACATTGTGCTTACTCGTTCACCCGTTGGTGGGCACTGGGGTTGCTTCCACTCTTCGGCCACCGCGAGTCGTGCCGCCACGCACATTCGTGAACAGGTTTTGGTGTGGACGTGTGTGTTCGTTTCTCTCGGGCAGACGGTAGGAGAGGCATCCCTGGGTCCAATGGACACTGTGTTTAACCATTTGAGGAACCGCCAGACCGTCTTCCAGGACAGCGACCCACCTCCCAACCCCTTGCTCCAGGGTGGCCATTCCCCTCCCATGCTCACCAACACCTGTTCCTGTCCTGTGGCCTCCAGTTATCCTGCTGGGCGGGAGGGGCCTCCTCACTGTGGGTCTGATTTCCGTGATGACTCATGAGATCGATCATCCTTTCCACGCGGCTTGGTCGTTCGCGTGTCGCCTTTGGACAAGTGCCTGTTCTTTACGGGAGCTCTTTGTTAGGAAGTGAGTCGCCGTCTCTGGAAGAGGTGTGCGCGGAGGCGCTGAGTGCCTCGCCGCCGCTCCTCGTGCGTGCTCTCCGCCGGCTTCTTCCTTCAGCCTCACCCCAAGGAACCTTGTTCCCTGATCCCCCTTTCCTGGTGGGGAGGCGGCTGTTTTCTTAAATGTTCAGCTTTGACTTAATTCTAGACTCATACAATGTTGCAAAAACGGGGTGGAGTCCCACCCACGCATCACCCAGCTCGCCCCCTTGGCCTGTCTCCTGACAATCGCGTAGGATCAAAGCCAGCACGTGGGTATTGACCCCCCCCCCCCCCGCCGCCATGAAAAAAATTTTAATGTTTATTTTTTTGAGAGAGAGCGCGTGTGAACAGCGGAGGGGCAGAGAGAGAGAGAGAGAGAGAGATTGAGAGAACCCAAGCAGACCACGCTGTCAGCCAGAGCTCAAGAGTCGGCTGCTTAACCAACTGAGCCACCCGGGTGCCCCGCCCCCGCCATGAAAATTTCGCAGCAGAGGTGCGTCTGGGTGCTGGGGCTGCACGGCTCCCACAACGGACTAGTCTTCTCCACGTGTCTGTGTCCTAATCCTCTCTTCTTATAAGGACACTGGTTTTACTGGATCCGGGCCCATTCCTAACGACCTCATTTAGACTTAATACCTCTTTAAAGGCCCTATCTTGAAATACAGTTACCGTCTGAGGTCCTGGGGTTGGGACTGGAAGGTATGAATTTGGAGGGGACACAGATTAACCTGTGACAACAGATATATGTGTACAGACATAACGTTGGAGATATTGCGGGTTCGGTTCTGGATGACCGCAGCGAAACAAGTCAGATGAATTGTTTGGTTTCCCAGTGCATGTAAAAGTTATGTTTTCGCCGTACTTGTGCAATAGCACTGTATCTAAAAGAACGATGTAGGGGCTCCTGGGTGGCTCAGTCGGTTAAGCCTCCGACTTTGGCTCAGGTCATGATCTTGCGGTTCGTGGGTTTGAGCCCCACATCAGGCTCCGTGGTGACAGCTCAGAGCCTGGAGCCTGTTTCCAATTCTGTGTCTCCCTCTTTCTCTGACCCTCTCCCGCTCTCTCTTTCTCTCTCTCAAAAATAAACATTAAAAAAATCTCCACTACTTTTTCAAAAATATAAATAAAAGAATGTAAATATCTTAATTTGAAAGTACTTTAACTGCTACAAGATGCTAATCATCATGTGAACTGTCAGCCAGTCATATCACTGGTCACAGATCACCGTAACAACTATAAGAATAATGAGTGCAGACCCGCCTGGTGGGTTCGGTCAGTTAAGCATCCGACTCTTGGTTTTGGCTCAGGTCATGATCTTGCAGTTTGTGAGATCGAGCCCCACATTGGGCTCTGTGCCGACAGCATGGAGCCTGCTTAGGATTCTCTGTCTCCCTCTCTCTCTCTCGGCCCCTTTTCCTGCACGTGTGCTCTCTCTCTCTCAAAATAAATAAAGTTAAAAAAAGATAATGAGTTCGTGAGAATCACCAACGCATGACCCAGGAACACGCGGTGAGCAAATGCTGTTGGAAAAATGGTGCCAACAGGGTGACGCAGGGTTGTCACAGACCTTCAGTCTTAACGCGGTGGCCGTGAAGTGCAATGAAATGAGACATGCCCGTATCTGCCTCTGTTCTGCATGCGTGTAAAAGAATACTTTCTACATTCTCCCCTCCCTGTCCCAAGAACCGATTTGTGCTACCTCAGGGTTAACATTGCCATAGTGGGAACGCTTCGCCTGATGTTGACATCTCACTGTGGGACATTTATCACAGCCAAGACGTGACCCCCGAGTGGTGCCGCCAGGGGCCGAGGGAGGGGGCTGGGCAACATCAAGTCTCAGTTACGGAAGATGAGCACGTGCGAGAGGGCCGCCGGAAGATGCCGTACCTATGGTCAGCAACAGCGCCTTCTACGCTTAAAATTTGTTAAGATAAATCTCATGTTAAGTGTTCTTACCACACACCGTTTTTAAAAACATCAACCCACCGGGGCTCTTGAGCGGATCAGTCGGTTAAGCGTCCGACTCTTGATTTCACCTCAGGTCGTGATCTCGCACTTTGTGAGATCGAGCCCCACGTCAGGCCCTGTACTGACAGCGTGGAGTCTGCTTGGGATTCTCTCTCTCCCTCTCTCTGCCCCTCCCCTGCTCTCTCGCTCTCACTCTCTCTCTCTCAAAATAAATAAACTTAAAAAAAGCCACATCAACCCACCAAGACATCAACCTTGGTTCAGAATATTAACCAGACTGCAAACTTCATTTAGATTTCACCAGGTTTTCCACTAGCCCAGGACCTTCATTCTGGCCCAGGACCGCATCCGGGGTCCCACGTGACATCTCGCCATCTCGCCATCTCGCCTTGTTTTCTGGGGCTCCTCCAGTGTGACCTTTCCTCAAACTTTCCTGGTTTTGCGTGGCCTCGACGCTTTTGAAGAGCAGTGGCCAGGTGCTTTGTAGAAGGTCCCTTGGACTGAGTTCATCTGATGTTTTCTCGTGATTACACTGAGGTTACCTTACACTGAAGGTAGCCCAGAGGTGTCCTGTCACATCAGGGGACATCACAGCAGGCGTCCTGTCCTCATCACAGTGACACTGATCTTCATCACTTGGCTAGGGCGGGGTCCGCCAGGTTTCTCCAGGAATAAAGTTCCCCTTCTTCCCTGTATCCGCACTATTTGCTGGAAGCAAGTCACTGAGCGAACCCACGTGGATGGCGCGGGGGAGGGGAGGCTCTGCATCCTGGAGGGAGGACCAGGGAAGAATTTACAGATAGATGCGTTAACACCATGGCGGTAATTAACAAGTATTTTGGAGGTGTGACTTTTCAGCTACCCGATGTCCCGCCTCTCCTTGGAGTGTCCCCAGTAATGACGTGTGCATCTGTGGGCCTTGTCTGCGGGGATGATCACTGGGGTGTTCCCATGAAAATCCTATGGTGATTTTCTATTAACAGGGCTGGGTGGTGATTTTTGAAGTTTTCGTCCAGGAATCCAGATCACGCCCATCATAAGTATCCAGTAACTGGCCTCTATTCATTCCTCATGAGTCTGCATGAGAATTTGCGTTTACAAGAGACTTCACGCCTACGACATCACCCAGAGCAGGCCGGTGGCTCACGTGTAGTGAGTGGGGACAGAGCAGGACTGCTCCAGGATGCCACAGCCAGACAGTCCTTCGAGCACGAGAAACAGTTCAGGACCTGTTGCAGTGGGGAAAGACCTCTGGTGCACCTGGGCCCCATCCCCGATGCAGTGTGGACAAGCGGGGGTTTATAGCAAGGGAGTAGGTGGGGGTCAGCAGACGGGCACTTGCCGTGAGGACGCATCACGGGGGATTCTGGCTGAACAGACCTGATAGGATTGCCGCTGCAGGCATTCTGGGTGATCCCCAACCCCCCCAACCCCCCGCCACCTGGGTGGGGCAGGAGGAAATTGGCCGGATATCCAGGGTGATCAGACACGGGGCGGGGGCTTCGAGCTGAAGTGACTTAGCAGGGCTCTGGCTAAAACAGAGCATCTGAGCTGAACTCAGAAGCCCAGAGGTCAAGGCCTAGTTGGACGGAGGGCTCAGAGAGGCGAGAGAGGGTCCTTGGTGCCACCAGGCAGCACCAGAATCAGCCTGGAAGGGAAGGGAGCCTCCCGGGAGTGTGCAGGGCTCACAGTCTGGCCTGTGCCTTCCGGGGGATAGGCACATCTGGATCCTTCCTGCTGCAGAGCTGGGGTGGTCCGGTAGGAGAGTCCAGGGCAAAGGAGGGGGCCCGGGAGAGGGGCCCCAGGGAGCCGGCTGGGCTGTGGGAAGGCAGAGATGAGTCTGGGAGGCGCCAAGGGTGGGGGCCTGTGGGCTTCGAGGCTGGGAGGTCCTACTGGGTTGAATGGGGTTCCCCACAAAATTCGTGTCCACCCGGAACCTTGGAATGTGAGCTTATCTGGAAACGGGGTCTTTGCAGATGTAATTAGTTAAGATGAGGTCGTATGGGAATGGGTGAGTCTAATCCAACGACTGGCGTCCTTATAAGAAGAGAGACACAGAGTCAGAAGACAGTCACGTGACCACCGAGGCAGAAGCTGGAGGGATGTGACCGCAAGCCCAGGGGAAGCTGGAGTCCCAGAACCTGGAAGAGGCAGGAAGGACCCTGTTCTGGGGCTTTGGCCCTGAGACCTTGATCCAACTTCTGGCCTCCTGAACATGAGAGAATAAATCTCTGCTGTCTTAAGCCCCCAGCGTGTGGTCGTTTATTTCAGTGGCCCCAGGACACTTGCACAGACTCCTCTGTGATAGAATTGGTATACTTTGTAAGCTTCCAAGACCTTCAGTATTTTGGTCCATGCATGGGTTAAGGGGCCATTTAGGCCTGTGGCCTCTGTCCTGGCTTCTGTTGACCACACTGTGTGTGTGTGTGGGGGGGGGGGGGACCTGGATTGTGCCAGAGGCGTCCAGGTCCAGGATTTGGGGATCAGGGACAGGCCTGGGCCTGGCCTTCACGGTCCCTTCTCCTCCCGCAGCTCTGCCTGCCCCGGATCCTGCTTTTCCCAAGAGAAGAGGATGGCTGCTGGGTACGTGTCCCCCGGTCCCCAGGTGAGTGGGACCTTCCTCTTCCCCTGAAAGTGTCCAGTGTGCCCAGAGGACGCACTCCTACGGGAAGTGCATTCCCAGATAGGGAAGGGAGCCCCATTGCTGTGTGGGAGCTCAGGGAGCCTTCCCCGTGAGCGTCTGGGTCCGAGAACCTCTGCTTCTTGTAAAAGCAGAAGCACAGGCTCATGTCCAGTGCGTGTTTCCCTGCAAGACAGCTGAGCTTCTGTCCCCGGCAGGGAGCACTTCCCCCACCGCGGCGGGGGGCCGCCTGGGAAGCACCGTCTCGTTACTTCAGTTGTGGTAAAAGATTCACCATCGTAACCTTCTCTAAGCACACAGCTCAGCGGCACCAAGTGCACTCGCGGTGTCGTGCAGCCGCCCCCATCACCCGTCTCCAGAACTTTGCATCTCCCCAGACTGAGACCCTGTCCCCATGAAGCACCAACGCCCCACCCCCTGCCCCACCCCTGGCTCCCACCATCCGCTCTCTTGTCTCTGTGGACGGGACTCCTCTGGGGAGCCCCTGTGAGGGGGGTCACGCGGGACGTGTCCGTCGGTGTCTGGCCTCTGTCACTGCGCACAGTGGCCTCCGGGTCCGTCCACGTGGTGGCAGCTGGCAGGACGTCCTTCCTTCCCGAGGCTGGGCCAGTCTTTGTAAGCCTGGAAGAGCTGTGTTTAATGTGAAGCTGCCTTACAGGCCATGAGCATCAGGACAGCAGGGGTCACCACCCACTGGGACAACACATCTGTGGGGACTGGTAGATGGGGTCCCTGTCCCTTAGCTCTCGGCTTCGGATGGCAGCCACGAGTCTGAGAAAGTGATCAGTGTCTGCACCAGAAATATAGGGCCGACTGACAGCTCAGGTTTAGGTGGTCCCTGGGAGAACAGGCCCTTTCCTGTGGACATTTGCAGGCGATCCAAAGGGTCCAGTCAGTGTCCTGGATGTTGTCCTTGTTGGGGCCCCCTGGAGAGGGGTAGTTGATCTGCTCTGGCCCCTGCATGGAAGTCCTGGTCATCGCAGGCACACCCACTTTCAGGCCAGCCTGGTGCTCGCTGAGGCTGGCACGGCCCCCGGGGACACTGTCAGGTTTCAGCTTGGAGCCCACGCCGCCCCCGGGACCTGTGGGGTCAGGGTTCCAAACAAAGCTGTGGCTTGTCCCTCGGCAGCAGGAGAGCTGAGATGCCACGAGGCCAGGCAGGGTTCCCTTCTTATCTGTCTTCGTGTTAAGTAAATGGAGCCACCCAGACCTAGGCGGTCAGGCCGGAGGGTCATCGCCTGTCCAGGCCACGCAGGATTTCACGGGAGCCCCTTAGCAGCTCAGGCCTGCATCTTTATTTATTTATTTATTAAAAAAAATTTTTTTTAATGTTTGCTTATTTTTGAGAGAGAGAAATACAGAGCGTGAGCAGGGGAGGAGCAGAGAGAGAGGGAGACACAGAATCCAAAGCAGGCTCCAGGCTCCGAGCTGTCAGCACAGAGCCCAGTGTTGGGCTCGAACCCGCGAACTATGAGATCATGACCTGAGCTGAAGTTGGACGCTCAACCGACTGAGCCACCCAGGCGCCTCAGGACTGTGCTTTTTAAAAACGAAACAAAAAAGCCACCTTAACTTCAGCCAGAATGGCCAAAACCAGCCAGAGGGTCCAGCAGGCCTGCTCGCCTGGGGTGGGAGCCATCGCTTTCCAAGTCCATAGGTAACTTTTCCCCTCACGACAGACAGCAGCCCAGCTGCTGGTTCCAGCCAGGACGGCTGCAGTAGCCAGCCAGGCGCCACACATTCGCCATCCCCCCTCCACGTGCCCTTCCTTTGCCCATCGGCGCCCTTGCCACATTTCCCCGCTCGTGCGGATCGGCAGGTGTGGCTTCTGGGTTCTCTGACCGTATCGCTAGCGGACGCCCCGACCGGCGTGAACTACTCAGCCTCACTGCACCCCGTGGAGCGGAAAGCGTGTCTTCCATTTTCCTTCCATTGAGCAGATGAGGAGGCCACGTCCTGGAAAGCCAGTAATACACGTCCGATCCCACAAGCTACCTCTTTCTAGAATAAGCAGGGGGAGATTCTCAAGTGGGAATGTCGCGCTCACAGATCCAAAAGTTGGACTCACCACTCCAGTAGGAAACGGGCCATGTGTTCCCACGAGATCTGAGTCCTAGCAGAATCTGACCTCCGGGCTTCGCTCCCTGCTCCCTGTGGATCTCCTGTTGGCCACGGCCTTCGGCCCTCTTGTAAAAAGGTGGGGGGGGGGCCTTTCTTGAGCAGAATCGATGTGGTATTTTAGGAGTTAGTGACCTTCGAGGATGTGGCCGTGGCCTTCTCCCGGGAGGAGTGGGCCTTGCTGGACCCTGCTCAGAAGAGGCTGTACAGAGAGGTGATGCTGGAGACCTACAGGAACCTGGCCGCACTGGGTAAGACCAGCGCCGTGCACGCACCTGCCCATCGGTTCACACGCACGTAGCCTCCGCGGTGTGTCCAGAGCCGTGTTAGGAAGTGGGGGTTGTTGATGAATAAGGCAGCTGTGTGGCCCCTGCCCTTGTGGGGTGCGTGGTCCACTGGTTTCTTCAACACTGCAAGTGACCCGATTTCTCCCAGAGCTGCTGCCGAGCCGCACATCTCACCTGAGGCTTAGATAATGTCCCCGAGTCCCCTCGGGTACAGAGTCGTCATGAAACATGTTTTTGTATGTGTGGCAAAACATGTATAACATAAAATCTGCCTTTTAAACCATTTTTGGGTATACAATTCAGTGGCAGTAATTACATTCAAAATGTGCAGTCACCCCCACCATCTGTTTCTAGAACTTTCCATCTCCCCAGACTGAGACCCTGCCCCCACAAAGCACTGACTCCCCGCCCTCTGCCCCACCCCTGGCTCCCACCGTCTACTCTCTGTCTCTGTGGACAGGACTCCTCTAGGGACCCCCTAGAAGGACGTGTCCTTCTGTGTCTGGCTTCTGTCACTGTGCACAGTGGCCTCTGGGTCTGTCCATGTGGTGGCAGGTGGCAGGACGTCCTTCCTGTGTATTTTTTATTTATTTAATTTTAAAAGAATGTTTATTTGAGGGGGGGAAGGGCAGAGAGAGAGAGAGAGGGGAACAGAGGATCTGAAGTGAGCTCTGTGCTGACAGCAGACAGCAGTTTGTTTGTTTGTTTAAATGTTTATTTTTGAGACAATGCGAGAGACAGAGCATGAGCGGCGGAGGGGCAGACAGGGAGACCCAGAATCTGAAGCAGGCTCCAGGCTCTGAGCTGTCAGCACAGAGCCCGACGTGGGGCTCGAACCCACGAACCGTGAGATCATGACCCGAGCTGAAGTTGGATGCCTAACCGACTGAGCCTCCCAGGCGCCCCTGCCCTTGGTTTTTATTTTTTTTATTTTTTTATTTAATTTTTTTTAGATATGGTAACAGGATACTAATGAGGTTAACATTTTAATGTTTATTTAGTTCTCAGACAGAGACAGAGCGTGAACAGGGGAGGGTCAGAGAGAGAGGGAGACACAGAATCCGAAGCAGGCTCCAGGCTCTGAGCTGTCAGCACGGAGCCCGACATGGGGCTCGACCCCACGAACTGGGAGATCATGACCTGAGCCGAAGTCGGACGCTTAACCGACTGAGCCACCCAGGCGCCCCTGCCCTTGGTTTTTAAAGCCGAGTAATATTTCAGTGTGTGGATGGACCCCATTTTATTTATCTACACATCCACGGGTGGACACTTTGTAGCTGTTGAGAATCATGCTCCCGTGAACCCAGATGTGCAAATAGCACTTTGAGTTCCTGCTTTCACCTTTCTCGGGTGCACGCCTCGGGGCGGACTTGCTGGGCCACATGGAGACTCTGTGCTTCCCTTTGTGAGAAACTGCCAGACTGTGTTTCACCATCGTACCAGCCACACACAAGGATTCCGATTGGCCCACATCCTCTCTAATCCTTATTTTCTGTTTTTGCTTAAAAAAAAAAAAATTACAGGGCGCCTGGGTGGCTCGGTCGGTGGAGCGTCCGACTTCAGCTCACGTCGTGATCTCGCGGTTCATGAGTTCGAGCCCCACGTCAGCCTTTGTGCTGATAGTGCAGAGCCTGCTTGGGATTCTCTGTCTCCCTTTCTCTCTGCCTTTCCCCTCCTCACACGTGTGTGTGTGTGTGTGTGTGTGTGTGTGTGTGTGTGTGTGTGTATTTCAAAAATAAATGAACATTAAAAAAATAATAGCTATCCTAGTAAGTGTGAAATGGTGTTTCACTGTGGTTTCGATTTGCGTTTCCCTGATGCCTAATGATGTTGAGCATCTTTCGTGTGCTTGTTGGCCATTTGTAGATCTCCTTGGGGAAATGTGAGAGCCACAAGGTTTCTTTAATTAGTATTTTTTACCGTTTGCTTAGTTTTGAGAGAGAGAGAGAGAGGCAGAGCATGAGCAGGGGAGGGGCAGGGAGAGAGGGTGACACAGAATCCCATGCAGGCTCCAGGCTCTGAGCGGTCAGCACAGAGCCCGACGCGGGGCTCGATCCCACGAACCGGGAGATCATGACCTGAGCCGAGATCAAGAGTCGGGTGTTTAACTGACTGAGCCCCCCAGGTGCCCCGAGGTCCGCAAGTTTTTAATTAGGAAAATAAAATCTTCAGCTTGGCCAACACGCCATGTCTCCAGTGTGCTCTTGTCTCTTCCAGAAACCTTGAAGACCCGAAGTGCTGGTGCAGGCATTGAGTTTGGTGCGCTGTCCGCAGCCCAAGCCTCTCAGGCCGCCGGTCCTTTCCCGTGGGTGGGGGGTTCGCTCTTTCTACCAGTGGTGCCTTTCCAGCTGGAGCAAGGAGCAGCTGTGTGGATGGGGGGGGAAGGAACTCCCCAGACCTCCTGTTCAGGTGAGAGCCAGGCGGATACGAGCCACTGAACGGGGGCGGCGTCTTGGGGACTGCAGGTCACGGGTCTCTCCACAGACGCCCTCTTGCATAAGGAGAAGGTTGAGGTCTTTGGTTGCAGTGTCTCAGATACCTTCATTCATTCTCCAGCAGGCTTGTCCTGTGAGCTGGCTTCTATAAGCCTTTGGGTGCAGAGGAAATATATCTCATTTCTTTCTTTTCTTTTTTCTTTTTTTTAATTTTTTTAATGTTTATTTGAGGGAGGGAGAGAGAGAGAGAGTGCGAGCATGAGTGGGGGAGGGGCAGGGAGAGAGGGAGACACAGAATCCGAAACAGGCTCCAGGCTCCAGGCTCCAAGCTGTCAGCACAGAGCCCGACGCGGGGCTCAAATCCATGAACTGTGAGATCGTGACCTGAGCCGAAGTCGGACGCTCAACCGACTGAGCCCCCCAAGCACCCCTCATTGCCTCCTGGAAGCTATTCTACCTGTGTTTCTTGTTACATATCTTCCCTCTCTGCCTTCTTGATAATTCTTTCTCTTTGCCATTCTCATCCCCCCTCCTTTGTAGGGCCATCCCTTCCACATTTACATCCCCCCCCCCCATTTTCCATCATCGGCAAACTTCTCACACTGCGTCCTGGCCTCGGGAGCTTTTCCTGTTTTCTCCCTGTGTTGAGTGCTGACACTTGAACGCGGATTCACATGTACCTCATGCATGTTGGAAGTACTTTTGTGCCGCCATTATTAAGTTAAAAGTTTCTTCTCTTCCCCCCTTTCCTCAATTTATTTCAGATTTGGCTGCTATACTGAAAAGCCAAGAGTCATCTTGTAAGAAGGTGGTTTGGGGGGAAGAACCACCCAGTGGTATAGTAAAGCTTCCCAAAGGAAACTGGGGCTGTGGTCAACTTGAGGAGAATCGCGAAGTCCTGCACAGGCTTTGGAGGCAGCTGGCGTACCCCCAGGCGGAGGTGTTTGCTCCAAGGGAGACCACTGCCTGGCATGAGTTTGGGGAAGCCTGTAGTATGAGCTCAGACCTTGCTTTGTCTCAAGGAGGTTCTGTAGAAGAACATTCCCACGACTGTGGTCTAGATATTGAGAGTTTGGTAGCTAATCCATTCTTAAACCATCATCAGATGGCATATACAGATCAGAGACCCTGTGAAGGGAGCGAATGTGGAAAAGACGTCGGCCACAATAGTGCCTTCAGTCAACACAACAGAGCCGCCGAAAGCGGGGAATCATTTCCTCACGGTATGGCTCTCACAACACACAACACAGTGAATACAGCGGGGAAACCCTTTGAATGTCACCACTGCGGGAAAGTGTTTAACCGGAGGCATTCCCTGAGCGAACATCAGAGAATCCATACAGGAGAGAGACCATATGAATGTCAGGAATGTGGGCGAGCCTTTACGCACAGCTCAACCCTCACACGACACTTGAGAACTCATACTGGAGAGAAACCCTATGCGTGCGGCGAGTGTGGGAAAGCCTTCAACAGGATTTCGTCTCTCACCCAACACCAGAGGATTCACACAGGGGAAAAGCCCTACAAATGCAAAGACTGCGGAAAGTCCTTCTGCCAGAGTTCTTACCTGGTCTTGCACAAGAGAACGCATACGGGCGAGAAGCCCTATGAATGTAACGAGTGTGGAAAGGCCTTCAGTGATCGTTCCTCGCTTAACCAACACGAGCGGACTCACACCGGTGAGAACCCCTATGAATGTAATCAGTGTGGAAGAGCCTTCAGTCAGAGGTCTTCCCTCGTTAGGCACGAGAGGACTCACACCGGAGAGAAACCGTACGGCTGTAGCGAATGTGGGAAAGCGTTCAGCCAGAGCTCGTCCCTTATCACACATCAGAAAACTCACACCAGTCAGAAAACCTATAAAATAATTGATTGTGGGAAAGCTTTCTATCAGAGCAGCAACCTCATTGGGTTTTAGAGACCACTTGCTGCCTGTAAGGTACCTTTTAGCTCTCTGCTACAGAAGTATGGTTAGATTTTGCCCTTCTGATGGGACTGTTTGAAAAGAAGTAGGCTTCTGCACGTTCTTTTAAAAAAATTTTTTTTAACGTTTATTTATTTTTGAGACAGAGAGAGACAGAGCGTGAACAGGGGAGGGGAAGAGAGAGAGGGAGACACAGAATCTGAAACAGGCTCCAGGCTCTGAGCGGTCAGCACAGAGCCCGACGTGGGGCTCGAACTCACGGACCGCGAGATCGTGACCTGAGCCGAAGTCGGACGCTTAAGCGACTGAGCCACCCAGGTGTCCCATGCACGTTCTTGAAGAAAAGCTCCGAGGTCTAGATCTGAGAAGGGACCTTTTAGTGGGGGAAATTGCCATTGAGCTATGCCGAGTGGGGTGTGTCCTTTGGGAAAAGATTGATAAATGTGAACAGCAATGTGGAAAGGGATTTTGCTGAGAATCGTCTAACTAATTTAGTTGTTGAAACAGAATACCTTTTGTTTCAAAATTCAGTATTAAAAAAATGTTTATTATGGGAAGAGATGCTAGCAAGAGAGGGGCAGAGAAAGACGGGGAGAGAGAGAGTGAGAGAGAGAGAGAGAGAGGGAGAGAATGAGAATCCCAAGCAGGCTCCGTGCTGTCAGTGCAGAGCCTGACATGGGACTCGATTCCACAAACCCTGAGATCATGACCTGAGCTGAAATCAAGAGTCAGATATTCAACCAACAAAGCCACCCAGGTGTCCCATCAAAATTCAGTATTTTTTAATGTTTATTTTTGAAAGAGAGAGAGAGAGAGAGAGAGACAGAGCATGAGTGGGGGGAGGGGCAGAGAGAGAGGGAGACACAGAATCAGAAACAGGTTCCAGGCTCCAGGCTCTGAGCTGTCAGCACAGAGCCCCACGCAGGGCTCGAGCCCACCAACCACGAGATCACGACCTGAGCCGAAGTTGGACGCTTAACCAACTGAGCCACCCAGGTGCCCCCATATTCAGTACTTTTGTTTCAATAGTCTGTTTCAGTATTTTACTTAGTCATCCTGCCCCTGTCGGTCCCTTAGCTAGGTGCTAACTTGTTTCGTGCCCGGCTGTGTCAACATAGAACGTGTGCTAACACAGAAAGAGCTTTGGGCGCACAGTGAAAAATAAAGCGTGCAAAATGGTACGTGTGACTCCGTCCGGTGTATTCTGAACATGTACATAAACGGACAAAGGCTGGGCAGAGATGTGGAGGAAGTGGACAGAGTTTGTTTGTCAGAGTTACCTGATGATGTGTGGTTTCCTGCCTTTTGTCATTTTGTCTGGCGTTGCTATAATCGTTTTGACGGTAGGTAGAAATCAAACGACCCCAAGGGATACCGGGTTTCTTTGATCAGGATTGCCGATGCCATGGTGGGGAGGGTGCAGTGCAGTCGGTCTCGGGATGGGGGGCAGGGGAGGAGCCTTTGACAGCTTGGGAGAAATCCCACCTGCGAGGCGGACTCGCCTGAGTGGAGACCGAGAGCTCTGATGTGCACCAGCACCAGCGTCACCTGTTTCCAGCCCTTGTATGTGGTTCATCGTTGACTCTCACCAAGCCCAAGAGGTAGTAGCTGTTCACCTGCCGACACTACAAAAGGGCAAACAGAAATAAGGGAGCTTGTCCAGAGTCAGACGACTAGACGGTGCCGGACCCAGGATTTGAACCGGAACGACCTGTACAAGGGCCCATGCCCCATTTGGATGCAGGGGGACTGCGCTTTCTAAATTCTCCCTTGGAAGTCATTTGACCTTTGTCTAGATCTTCCCCTTTCTCTGCCGCTGATGAGGAAGGTTGCCTGTCGGGTCTCCTCTCACCTAAGTGGTACCTGATCACGTCGTTTGTCGCTGCCTTTCTCTAAAGTAGGGATCCCTCATCTGGGGTCTGTGTAGACCCTACTGGGCTGATGGATACGTTTCTTTAAGGGCTCCACGAACAGTCTTGTGCTCGACGCAGGATGTATGTTGGGGCATAGCGCGTCACCTGGGGAAGCATCTGTAGCTTTCATCCAGTTCTGAGGGCTGGCTGACGTCGGGGTGTCACAAGTGCAGTGTTTTCTGGCCTCTATCCCTTGCTCCCTCCAACAGTTGTTGGGAACTCCTTGTGCTAGGTGGCTGTGCATAAGGTAGATGAGGTGTCTGCCCTCCCTGCACATATATTCGAGGAGTGGGGAAGCAGGACGGCCTCGTCGGTTGTGATGTGTGCAGTCACCCAAGTGTGTCTCAGAAAGGTCCTGTGATTGGTTAAATACTCTAGTGTATCCATATTGATATTCTTTTTTTTTATGTTTATTTTTGAGAGAGATAGAGCATGAACTGAGCAGGGGCAGAGAGAGACGGAGACACAGAATCCGAAGCAGGCTCCAGGCTCTGAGCTGTCAGTACAGAGCTTGACGCAGGGCTCGAACCCACGAACCATGAGATCATGACCTGAGCCGAAGTCTGGTGCTTAACCGACTGAGCCACCCAGGTGCCCATATATATATATTTTTTTAATGTTTATTTTTGAGAGAGAGAGCACAAGCAGGATACAGGCAGAGAGAGGGAGAGAGAGAGAATCCCAGGCAGGCTCTGTGCCATCAGCATAGAGCCCGACACAGGGCTTGATCCCACAAATCATGAGATCATGACATAAGCCAAAATCAAGAGTTGGACGATTAACCGACTGAGCCGCCCAGGTGCCCCCCATCTTGATATTCAGAGGATCCCCCTGCTAGGTTTTCATTTTGCAGTGAACTCTGCTCATTGTATAGCCAGATCCATGATGGAGTGAGGGGCAGGGACAGATGTGAAATCGCTAACCAAATACTTTAAATAATTACAGATTTTGGTTGTGCTCTTGGGGACGTAAACAGGATGATGCCGTGATAGATAAAAAGAGAGTGACTAACCTCGGGGCCTTTCTGACAACCTGATATTTAATTTGAAATGTGAGTCACCAGAGCTTCCAAGGTGAGGACTTTAACCAGAGGGAAGCTTTCGTTTAGCTTTGTTGTCACATATTTCAAAACTATTTAGAGGGGCACCTGGCTGGCTCAGTTAGTAGAGTGTGTGACTCTTGATCTCAAGGTTGTGAGATTATGGACACGGAGCCCATTAGGAAAAATATTTACAACATTTTTTTTTTATTTATCTCACTCAAAGTATTTTGAGAGAGAATGTATATATATATTTTAAATTTCTTGGTGTTTAAATTCCCATCTCCCTCTCTTTAAAAACAAATTCTTTTTCTTGTCTGATTGCACTGGCTCAATCCTTTAGTACAATATTGAACAGGAGTGTTGAGAACACACCTCCTTGCTTTATTCCAGATCTTAGGGGAAAAGCATTCAGTCCTTCACCATGGAGTATGATGTTTTCTGTGGGCTTTCTGTAGATCCCCAGTATCTTTATTATCTTGTTAAATTTCTGCTTTATTGTGCTGTGGTCTGAGAATGTGTCTACTGTCCTGAATCTTTGAAACGTGTTGAGTTTCACTGTGTGGTGTACCCTGTGATCAAGTTTTAAAATGTTCTCTAGATCTTGGGGAGAAGCTGTGTTCTTTGTTTTTATGCTTTGGAATCTGGCTTGCCTGCTACATCAACCTTTTTAATCATTGGCTGTCAAATTTCACGTCAGGACGTTCAGATTTAACAAGTGAGAGTTGGTGCCCAGTAATATGCATTAAAAAATTTTTTTAAATGTTCATTTATTTTTGAGAGAAAGAAGAGTGCTAATAGCGGATGGGCAGAGAGAGAGGGAGACACAGAATCCGAAGCAGGCTCCAGGCTCTGAGCTGTCAGCACAGAGCCTGACGTGGGGCTTGAACCCACGAACCGTGAGATCATGACCTGAGCTCAAGTAGGACGCTTAACCGACTGAGCCACCCAGGCACCCCACCTCTGCTTTTTAAACAAAACTAGCCTTTAATTTTGGAATAATTTTTCACCTCCTGTGAATTTCAACCTTTAAAATTCCTTGCATCTCTCATTTTTAGTACATAATTGAATTTTGCTTTAGGATTCAAAGCAGAAAATCCATTTGTTTTTAAAGGACACATTTATGCCAATTATTGCTTTGATAAATGTTGTTGGCTTTAATTCTGATGTATTTTATGTCGTTTTTCTTATTTTTGAAGCTTTTATTTTCTGTCTTCTACTGTTGTTTGTATTGGTGGAGCGTATTTCTTTGCTGGTGTTTTTGGAAGGTGTATTTCCTGGTTCAGTTTCTTTTGGTATTTTATTTTATTACATTAAACCCTATAATGAAACCTGTAGTGATTATCAATATTAAGCAGCTTTTGTAGGATAAAAAGGTCGAGTCACAGAGTGTGTATAGTATATAAGGGCACTTTAAAATTGAAAGTTGGGAAAATGTTATATATAGTTTGTGGATCCAAGTGTATGTCATGGCAATAATACGCACTAAATTTGTGATTATGGTTTCCTCTGGGAGGATGTGGAAGGGATCTTGGGATTCTGGAGGTGATACACAGGGCGTTTCAACTCTATCTGTGATGTTTTCTATTTTATCTTATTTATTTTTCATGTTTATTTATTTTTAAGAAACAGAGGGAGAGAGAGAGAGAGAGAGAGAGAGAGAGACAGTGTGAGCGGGCAAGGGGCAGAGAGAGAGGGAGACACAGAATCTGAAGCAGGCTCCAGGCTTCGAGCGGTCAGCACAGAGCCTGACACGGGGCTCGAACCCATGAACTGTGAGATCATGACCCGAGCCGAAGTCGGATGCTCAACCCACTGAGCCACCCAGGTGCCCCTGTAATGTATCAGATTTCTTTCAAGAAATCTGATAGAGGATGGTAAACCGATAGGATTTCATACATCTTGGCAGTAGATACATGAGTACTGAAAATGTTGCGGCATGTTCTGTATGGTTGAAACGTTGGGTGACGGGTTGAAAGTGCTCCCCTTCTCCCCATGTTGTGGTTATCATTAGGAGATACTTCTTTGAGGAATGCAAAAACCAGCCCTCCCAACGCCTTACGAATGGATGCTTACGGTTTGGATAAAATCTCTAGTCAGAATATCATCTATCTGAAAAGTGCTACCTTTCAAACACAAAGATGCAAAGACATCGTTCTCTAAAAAACGGTCAGATCACTCCAAGATGTGCCGGTGTGGGAGCAGAGTCATGTTGAAGGAGCCCGTGGAAAGTTCAAAGTCGTCTCACAAAAACTCAGGCTGGCAAGAGGCGTTCTTTGTGCCCCATGCTGAGCCATTTTCCTCTGCTTCAGAGCCATCTGGTGAACTTCCTGTCACTGCTGTAACAGATTCCTGCATACTTAGTGACTTAACCAATTTCTTACAACAGTTCTGGAGGTCAGAAGTCTAAAATCAAGGTGTTGGCAAGGCCGTCTTCTTTTTGGAGACCCTGAGAGAGAATCCCTTCCCTCACCTTTATCTGGCTTCTAGAAGCCACCCAAACTCCTTGGCCTGAGATCCCTCCGACATCGTCACAGCCAGCAGCTGGGGGTCTGACCATCTCTCTGACTCCTAGCCCCTGCCTTTGTCTCCTGAGGACCTCCTGAGGACGCTGGGCTGCCTGGGAACCCAGGGCCACCCCCACCTCAGGGTCCTTAATCACTTCTGCAAAGTCCCTTTTGCCGTGCGCGGGGCCATGTTCACAGGTTCTGGTGATCACCACGTGTGCACCTTTATTCTGCTGGCCACATCTTTCATACTTGGCTTTACGATGCGGGGTTGAAGTGGGCTGAACATGCAGGAAACCACATTTCTAGTTTGCCAGCGGCTCCCCGAATACTAGAACCTTCTAACCGCAGGGTGGATGGAGGCAGCAGGAGGGAGAAGGGGTCTGCTCCTTCCTGTCCTGTCACTCTGGGCGTTTGAGAATGCCTTTGTTACCTCCATACATGAATCACATCTCAAATAACTTGACTCACACTTCTTCCCCCTCAGGTTGCTACACTTTTACTTTCTTCTCTGTGCAATGAATGTTTTGTGAGGGATTCCGAGATCAGCCTCATTTTTCACCTTAGTGAATGAAATGACATGTCCTTTATGAGTGATGCTTACAGGGTATTTATCTGAACACACTATGGCAGGCAGACGGTGCTGGAGGTTCATGCCAGAACCCAGTCTTAAGGCAGACTTCTAAATCTCATGCTGATTTATTGAAATTTCGCTTTCATTATTAATCCATATTAAGCGAAAAAGTATATAATCGCACTTTAAATAGCTTATGAATCCAACAAGTCATTTATTTTTAACTCGAAGCTTTTTATGTGTTAATTTTCTAAACACTAATTTTTATGACAGCGTATAAAACCTTTTTGCAAACCCCCCATAATTTTTTTTTTTTTTTTTTTTTAATTCTGTTTGTAAATCAAGTAAGTGGTACCAAGAGTTTGGACGTCCAGACCCAGCCTGGGCACAGTTTTCTTAAGTGGGTAGGCCTTATTAGATACCTTGGGTGTTAAGCCCCCATTTATTAAGTGTTTTCAGGTCCGTCCCATAGCTTTACAGAAGCTTTCCTGTTGTTTCAAATCAGTTAAGACAGAAACTCAATTGCCTCGGGGACATCACGCTTTCAGTCTGCAGAATTCCCTGGGGACACAACAGAAACCTGATTCGAAATACATCTCTCTGCAGCGTAAAACGCACACCTGCGGGTTTCAAAAGCTGCCCGCACTGGGGCGGGGCGCCAGGTCCCGATCCCCCGCGATTAGCGGACCTCCAGCACCGGGACGGGGCCGGAGCCTCAGATGTCAAAGGTCACTCCTGAACCCCGAGCCCGACCCGGCCTTCCGTGCGGTGACGTCACTGCGTAGGGTCTTTGTTCTTGAACAAAGAGTACTCGTCCACGGTCACCTCGCCTCTGGGCCTTGCGGCCCTGTCTTCCCGGGCCCGGCTCCGGGCAGGGGACGCTCCGCGGGGAAACCGAGTCAGGAGGTCAGGGCCTGCCACGCCGCGCCACCCGGAGGCTCAACTCCCGGCGCACATCCGGAGCGCGCGGGTCAGCCACGTGTGTCGGGACGGCCTGTCACTCAGGTGCAGGGGTGTGGTCACGGAGAACCGTCCAATCAGAACGACAGGGGCGTTTCTCGAAACACAATCAGGGGCCCCCGGGGGCGGTGCCTGGAGGACTAGCCAATCAGGGACTTGAGTGAGGAGCACTGTCCAATCAAGGGCACCAGAGGCGGGTCTCGGAAAAGTATCCAATCAGGAGCCCTGGGAGAGGGAGGACCCCGAGCACCATCCAATCAGGGCGCGGAGGCCCGGAACACCGTCCAATCAGGCGCGGGGGCGGGCGCGCTTGCGGCCGCGTGGACGTGGCTCCGGGCAGGTCCCGGGGGCTCCTGCGCACCTGCCCGCGCGGACCCAGGTGTCCTCCTCTCGCCTGCCCGGCCTTCGGGCCCGCGGGGAAGACGTCTTCCCCGGAGAGCTCGGAGCCGGGCCCCGACATGGTGAGTGCGCGCGGCCCGGGCCGAGACCGGGACTAGCTGGTTCCATCCGGCCGGAACCCGCTCCCTGCGGCCGCGGCCCGGGTGTCCCCGTCCCCGGGGCTCCCGACCCGAGTCTCCGCCTTCGGGCGAGGGAGGGGGGGATGTTGGGGACTCGCAGTCTTGGGTTGCCCCCCACCTCGGGGGGCGGGCGAGGAGTGTGGGGGGACCTGCCTGGGGCCCTGGGATCGGGGTGGGGGGACCCCCTGACAGATCATTGGCCCCAGGTAACCGCTCCTGGGAGGGACGTGGCAGACAGCCGACTGGATCTGGGGCTGAGGGGAGAGGCGGTTCCGGCGCCTGGGTTCCCCCCTGCGGGGGGCTGGTGCGGCCTCCTGCGAAGCGTCATGCCCTCCCCTCAACACCTGCAGCGGGCCCGGGGTCGGCGCCCTTTGTTCCGGGGTGCAGTGCGGGGGCCCTGCACCGCGCCTGCCTGGTTCGTCCCCCTCCCCCCCCACCCCGAGAAGATGTATTCACTTACCGGAACTTCGGTGTTTTAGCAGATGTCAAACCCGTTTAGTTAACAGCGCGAAGGCGAGCATGAAATGTTTTCAAAGGAGTGGATTTCAGAAAAATAAGAAAATGTCTTACATTTCATTTGTTAAACGTTCTCTGGAAGTCCGTCCCCGTGTGTAGTAAGTTTCGCAGGTCTGTGCCTTTGGGCGATGACAGGTGGAATCCCGGGCCTCCCCGGGAAAGCCTTTCTGGGGAAAAGAGTGTCCGAGGAATAGAGAACATCTCCCTTCCCGTGGGCTGCGGAGGAACGAATACCCTTCCGCAAAGCGTGGTAGGTCAGTTGGTAAATTAGAAGGATAAAGCAGTCTGTGAGATTGGTTGGCCAATCTCGTTGAGTGGGCCGCGTGGAGCATTTGTGACAGTACCCTTTCCTTTTATTGCTGATACACTTTGCTGTAATGTGCAACAAATTAGTGTCCCTGGAAGGGGTAGGAATGCAAGCATCTTTGTTATTTAGAAGTCAGCCTGTCCCTGTCTCATGAATTAAAGTGTTCATCATTTCTGCCTCCGCTCTTCAGGGGCTGTCCCGCCGTGAATCGAGTTTCCCCGTAGGCCTGGACCCGTTTCCCATTGATTCGGCCGTCTTCCACCATGTCGGAGTGCTGTTGCCTTAAAATCCCGAGTGTCGGCAGGCCCTGCCTTGTTATTTAGAACACTTTGCCTGTCCTTGGACATTTGTTCTTCCTGTTAGATTTGCAGAATTACTCTTTGTCTAGTCCCCCCAAAAAAACCACACTTGGGCTTGTGGGTTTAATAGAATATTACGAAGACCGTAGGTCTGTCTTGGGAGGGTTGGTATCTTAGTAACAGTGAGATCTCGTCTCTGTGCTTTCTTTCCATTTATTTCTTTTTGGGTATTAACCCTTAATGGTTTCAGATTTTTCCATTTGGCTCTTTCTATAGCTTTCATTTTACTTATTTGATACTACTGAAATTTGGTTTTCACCATGGTATGTGGTATCTTTTTTAAATGAATTTTTGACTTGCTGTTAATGAAATTTGGTTTCATATTGAATTTTTATCCTGGAATCTTGTTAAAAATCTTATTTTGTGACTGTCATTTTTGTTACGTCGGTGTCCCGTATATAGTTTAAAAAAAAAAAAATGTTTTTTTTAACGTTTATTTATTTTTGAGACAGAGAGAGACAGAGCATGAACAGGGGAGGGGCAGAGAGAGAGGGAGACACAGAATCTGAAACAGGCTCCAGGCTCTGAGCGGTCAGCACAGAGCCCGACGCGGGGCTCGAACTCACGGACCGTGAGAGCATGACCTGAGCCGAAGTCGGACGCTTAACCGACCGATCCACCCAGGCGCCCCACCGTATATACAGTTTTTAAGCTTAGGCACGAAGACCAGTGTTTGTTTTCTAGTATTGGACCTGTGTTTATTTTCTGGTGGTACTGGATCAGATCTCTAGTATAATGTTGATTAAATCAAGAGTGAGGTGCCGGGCATACCTGATTTGTACCCAATTGTTTTGGAGGAAACAACGAGCTTCATACCGTTTTGTATGATCTTTGTTCTCTTTTGAACCTTCTTTCATTGGTTTTCCTTGACCAGGTTGGGCATGTTACCATCATTTCCCAGTGGTAAGATTTTTTTACGTATGATTGCTGAATATTATAAAATGGCTTTTGACGTCTCTTGGGAGCATTACACGTAAATCACACGAATTGGTTTTAGCATATTCTGTTGTGTAATATAGCACTAATGCAGGAAAATGCATTTGACACAGGTTCGGTTGACAGATACCTTAAAAAAGAACCCTCCGTGCAGTGAAATTCAGCCGTAAATGTAGAACAAGCCTTCACACGAGAAGCCCCACTCGAAGTGAACCCCAGGCAGGCCCTCTCCCTCTCCAGGGGTAACGAATACGTAGAAGTATATGAAGACTTGTATGTGTATATTTGTGGTTCTGCCCATAGAGTTCCGTACATGCATATCGTTACATGTGTGTATGTAACACGTACACGTGTGTATGTTTTTTAGCGATTGAGGTATCCAACTGCAGTATAATCAGAAATGATTAATTTTCCTGCTCTCCTCCCCTCTGCCCTGCAGCCAGCCATTCATATGTATCTACACAAACACACACGTCAACATATATACGTTCTTCCGAACCTGCTTGTGTGGCACATTTCCCGTAGTACGGCAACTTGATTTTCTTATTTATCATTTTCCTCCCAAGAGAATTTAAAATCCACGTGGTTCAGAATTCTTGTTTTGTTCAGTGCTGCAGCCCCGGTGCCCGCAGGTTCTAGGACCCAAGTAACCGCGACCTGAATACAGTTCACTCCGCGGAAGAGCCAGAGGTAAGGTCCTCAGACAGAGCGGTCCTGCAGGGACACAGGGCTCTGCCACGAGCAGGAGCGTGAGGGCACGAGGGCAATAGGAGAGGTTCCTGTTGCCTCCTCACCTTAGTGCCCGGCAGAAGTCAGTGCATTCTTCTTACCACACTGGGAAACAGCAGTCACAACAGAGAAACCACCACACGGTGTGTGTACAAGTGCAGGGGTTGGAGGAGTTTCGGGGATGTTACCGACCGGCCTGCACTTCCTCTGCCGTGAGCCAGTTTTAATAAGACCTGCTTTGCGGAGTTTTTAAGAATATACGAGCTAATGTCTACGAGGCTTTTGGCAGAATCTTTTGCATATACTGGGTTCTGCATGGCACTTAAAAAATTAATGTCATAAAGATGGTGCGTTTGAGCCAGGTGTGTTGGGAGTCCCTGTCTCCATCTGCTGGGGCTGCTGTAACAAAAATGCCATAGACCAGGGGCGCCCGGGTGGCTCAGTCGGTTGAACGTCCAACTTCGGCTCAGGTCATGATCTCACGGTTTGGGAGTCCGAGCCCCGCATCGGGCTCTGTGCTGACAGCTCAGAGCCTGGAGCCTGCTTTGGATTCTGTGTCCCCCCCGGTCTCTCTCTGCCCCTCCCCAGCTTGCGTTCTGTCTCTCAAAAATAAACATTTTAAAAATAAAATAAAATTGAGGCGCCTGGGTGGCTCAGTCGGTGAAGCATCCGACTTCAGCTCAGGTCACGATCTCGCGGTCCGTGAGTTCGAGCCCCGCGTCAGGCTCTGGGCTGACGGCTCGGAGCCTGGAGCCTGCTTCAGATTCTGTGTCTCCCTCTCTCTCTGCCCCTCCCCTGCTCATGCTGTGTCTCTCTCTGTCTCAAAAATAAATAAAAACATCAAAAACAAATTTTTTTGAACAGTCCGTTCCTTTGGCCCTTGGACAAGACATCTTTACAGCAAAATTATTATCAGTGGCACCCTGTGTAGCCGAGTGAGACCAGTCTGCAGTATTGGTTTCGGTTATGCCCTTTATGGGTCCTGACTTGTCCAGTTCAAGCAAATCCCGTTGATCATAAAGGTAAAGGTCTTAGAACATTAGGAAGCTTCATCCTCAAAATTTCTGTATTGTTTTATTTTCACCTGGCCTCAGGTGTCCGTTCTGGCATGGCACAACTCTGGCTGACTCGAGTGTCTTTCAGGGATAAGATAGTGTCCTGATGGGATATGCATTAGGCAGCCGGGTCAGCGGGTCCCCACTGTGGACTCTGGGGGGGGGGGGGGGGGGGCTTGCCCTGGAGTTTTCAGTGCAGCCTATTTATTATTGTTTTTAAAAATATTTTTATTTATTTTTGAGAGAGAGGGAGACAGGGTGTGAGTGGGGGAGGGGCAAAGAGGGAGGGAGATAGAATATGAAGCAGGCTCCAGGCTCTGAGCTGTCAGCACAGAGCCCAGTGTGGAGCTTGAACTCACGAACCTTGAGATCATGACCGCATCCGACTTTGGCTCAGGTCATGAGTCGGACGCTTAGCCATCCGAGCCACCAGGCGCCCTCAGGGCAGCCTATTTGAAGTAACGCAGTCTGGTCCCTGTTAGCAGGGATGCCTGCGGTGGTCACCTTCGGACACTTTTGTGACCCACAACGCTAGTTCGTCCACCTCACCAGTGGGGACGGCATCTGGGGGTGGTCTGTGCGGAAAGTAACGGAAACGAACAGCTTGATTTCAGATTGTCTCATTGGAGAACAAGGCCTTCATCACCGGCAACCGCGAGTGACCCAGATGGACCACCTGGAGGTTTTCGTGGGTTAGGACCTCAGACAAGCGTCCTAAGTTTGCAGGGTTCCCAGTCAGAGTCCTGTTCCTGGAGCTTGCGCCTGCTTTCAGAACAGCCCAGCGTGCAGTGAGGCTGAAACAGCCATTGCGGACACCGCGGGCCGTTAGCTTGCAGTCAAGTTCAGGCGGTTCGCAATTCTCCAAATCACCAGGGGCCTCTTTTAGAAGCAGCAGAGCTGAGACGCTGCAGGGTCAGAACCGTGTGTTCCAAGCTGCACGTGCGGTCCCTGCTCTCATCCGAGTCCACGTGACGCACTGCCGGACCGTCGTCTGCCTCTAGCGGCCATCAGAAATGGGTTTTGGTGGGGCGCCTCGGTGGTGGTTCAGTCAGTTGAGCATTTGACTTCAGTTCAGGTCATGATCTTGCAGTTTGTGGGTTCGAGCCCCGCGTCGGGGTCTGTGCTGACAGCTCAGAGCCTGGAGCTGCTTTGGATTCTGTATCTCCCTCTCTGCCCCTCCCCTGCTCACGCCCTGTCTCTCACCCTCTCAAAAATAATAAACTTTAAAAAAAAAAAAAAGAAAGAAAAAGAAGTAGGTTTTTGTAAGAGCTCTTTGGCAAGCTGAAAACTTGTACTTAAAATTCCCAAAGCATCTCTCCATTTAGAGATTGCCTGCTTCACTGTTTCCCTCTTGTTGTGAACCTGCGGTAGGTAAAAACCCAGTAAAAAACCTAAACTTGTTCTACCAGTTAGGAGTTTAAATTCCACCCCATGCACCAGTGGCAACAAGCAAAGGGGTCGTGTCCTGTCCACACTGTTTCCCTGCACTGATTGGGATGATTCCTTTAGCATTTATTACATCACAGGCATGTGCGTCCCTTTTTATCTTACTTGCAGATGCAGTAGCCACGAAACAAAACCAATTTAAGTAAAAAAACCACAAAACCACCTTTTCCCTTTTTCCTCATCACAGACTTATTTGAAGCCGTTTGAGTTCTGTAGTGTTGCCGTAACAAGTGACCATAAACCGGGTGGCTTCAGAACTCACTCTCTCAGATTCTGGAGGCTGGAAGCCCAAGATCAAGAGGGCGGAGGGTTGTGCTTCTGTGTCATCCTGGTGTCTTACGGCCTCGGGCAGCCCCGGGTGTTCTTTTGTTGGTGACAGCACAATTCCAATCTCTGCACCCCATCTTCACGTGGCTGCCGTCCCTGCGTGTCCTTGACCTTGCATTGGCATTCCCCCTTCAGGATGCCACCAGCCGGATTGGATTCGGGCCCATCCTACCGACCTTGTCTTAACTGGGTTACGTTTGCAAAGATCTTATTTCCAAGGAAGGTCACATTCATAGATACCAAGGGTTAGGATTTCAGCATACCTTTTTGGGAGACAGCGTAACCCACGATGAGGCCCTCGTAGTGAGTCCAGCATTTACTGGGTAACGCTCCAGCTGCCAGGGACGATCCCCGCTGCCATGTGAGGGGTGGGCCGGGAGGCTGCGGCAGCCCAGCAGCAACCAGGCAGAAGGATGGGGAGAGGATCCCCGCCCCTGTTCCCTTGGTTTATCTGAAGTTCTGCTCCAGTCCTGGAAACTGATTTAACTAATTTTTTTCTCCCAGCGCAATGCAAACTTTTCATATATTTTGCCCATCCATAGTTTACCCTTGGGAACCTGGGGGCCCTTTCTCCTCCTGCCTGGGAGAGAGGACAAAAATGAGAGACCTCACCAGAGCTGTGTTTTGTTTGAGTCTTCTCGCTCAGATAGCATGGCCCAAAGCAGCAGGATACCCAGCGCGCCAGCCCCCCTGGGGATGGACCTCTGTCATCTTTACCTCTGTCAACTCTTGATTCATGACAGACTGCAGCTCAGCTGGCTCTCCACACCTTCTCTCCATACACATGGCTTCTGCTATGTTTCAGTGAGCCAGGGGTGTTCTAGCAGATTCCACTTCCGATGCCAACTGTGTCCGGTGTCCCCCAAGACCATCCTTGCGTCCTGCGAGCAGGACCCTCGTGACGTAGCGTATAGTTTTACTCGTGACTGTGATCTGTTACAACAAACGGAGACACAGCAGAGTTAGCACAGGGAACAGGCACGTGGGGAAAAGTGTTCTTTCCCGGTGGAGTCACACGGAGTGCGCCCAGCAGTGAGTCTTGACGACGCGGGAGGTACCGTCACGCAGGGAGTCTTGGTAGAGACCCAGCGCCCGGCATTTTGACTCCAGACTCCCAGAAGGAAGGCAGGTGTTGCGTATTAACATGTCACGTGCACAGTTTAGACACCGTGGGTGAGATCAGTCAGGCTGGTGTGAAACCTGAAACCCAGGTTCCCAGACACCAGCCTGGCCAGGTGTTGTGTCTACAAATAAAGTTAAGGCCCCTGATGGCACGTTTCCTGCACACTAGGAGTGGGGATTCACTGGAAGAAGCATAAGATAACTAAGAACAGTGCAGCTGACTCAGGGACCGGTTGCTCCCTGTGCCCGTCACGGGGATTTTCCCATTCAGCTGCTACCCTGTTGAACAGGTAAATTCTGGCAGCAGAACTGCCGACTGAGAGTATTTTCTCCTGCTCATAGATGTCAGTGGGCCAGTGAACTTTTTAAAAGACCAGGGTTCAAGGGAGGCATGCAGCTCAGTGGGTCCTGTGCTCTCAGGGGTTGGCCTGACATGCTCACGTGCCCAGCAGGGGAGGGACAGGGGGAGGAGAGAAATTGAGAGCATGGCCTCTGGGATGACGTATGGAGGGGGGAGCTTTTACCTGCAACTTGATACGTGGGAGGGTTTCCTTTGTAGGAAGGCACTGCCTAACCCGATCTGTTTTTATCATCAAGGGCAAATTCACTGATGGGTGCTTTTGACTTCAGTTAACCCCCTGGTGGGATGGGACTCAACCTTATCCTCAGTACTCTTCCATGTTTCTGGTGGGAAGAGCTGCTTGTCACCAGATAACACTTGTCTGGTGGGGGTCCGGCGGGCAGTCGCACGGAGACTCGGCAGTGTGGGGAATGAATGGATGCAGGTCTGAGTTCTCATGCCTGTTTCCTCTTCCCTGAGCTCTGACTTCTCAACAACTTTCTATCCTATTCCTGTATGACACAAATACATAAACAGTACTTCCTCAAGAGAATTTTGTCATTTAGCCAGTAGGACCTGTCTACTTAGGGCCTGGAGTTAAGATGTTGTGGTCAGTTGGCCCCTGCTGCGAGTCGGGTTCCACCAAGTCTCTCAGGAAGGAAAAGTCCCCAATCCTCAAGTGTGTTCTTATTTCATAAAACCTCACCCACGTTTGACCTGGGGCTTGACATGGTGCGCAACAGGGAAGGAGCGAAAGTAGTTTGTATCACAAAGGACCGGTGGGTCTTAAAATGCAAATATCTGATTCATTTGGAGAGCTGTTCTGTGAATTCTCCATTGTGGTCCGAACCCTTTGGTTAAAGGAGAATGAGATTTGCTGTGGTTGCAGTAAGAGTGTAAAGATAAGTTCAGTAGGGTGAGTGGGACTGTTAAACTTGTGAGGAGGATGTAAGTGTGGACAGAGTGAGAGATCTGATGATTGAGTCATAGAGTGGATGTTGGGTGACCACAGGGTCTTGTCTGAATGTCCCGTGAATGGAATTGACTTGCTCTAGAGTCTCAACTTTCCTTCTGCACATATGTTGGGTGTTTTAGGACTCAGTGGTCTTTGAGGATGTGGCTGTGGACTTTACCCTGGAGGAGTGGGCTTTGCTGGATTCTGCTCAGAGGAAGCTCTACAGAGATGTGATGCTGGAAAACTTGAAAAACCTGGCCGCAGTGGGTAAGAATGACCTCATTCCTTCACTTGGTTGTTTGGAGAACAAGCCTTTCTTACACATCAAGCCTGTTTCAAGATTTTAAATGTGGAAAGGGAATGCTTATTAATTAGTAAGCCAGGGTCACAACCATCAGAGAGCTAGAATCTTATAATGTCTGCATGAGAATGAGAATCTTTGTATTAAACTGATTTTTTTTTCTTTCTATAAAGCAAGCTCCCTTTGTGTCATCAGAAAATATCGATTTCATGGGTCATTAAGGAGCCCAATGAAGTTTATGTAATCGTATGAGAATTCAACTGCCTTCATTCAATTGCTTACCGTTTTGAGCCCTCGTACTTGTATCGGTGAGGTCCCGATACAGCTAAAGTCCTCAGTGTCATTTCAACTAACAGGTACCTTCTTCCTTTAAAACTTTTGTTCCCTTTTTGCTTTCAGATGATGAGACTCAATTGAAGGCCAATGGGTCTGTTTCTCAGCAGGATGCTTATGGGAATAAAATATCCAAGGAAAACAAATTGGCAAAGTTCACCAGAAATGAATCCTGGGCCTCCGTTTTAGGGAAAATTTGGGAAGAACTCAGCACGGAAGATCAGCCCACAAACCAGGGGAGACATCTGAGGTGAGCTGCACTCACAAGAGAAAGCAGTATTCCAGGAGAGAATCCTAATATGTCATGAAATTTAAAAAGCAAAGAAAACAAGTCACCCACAGGAGCCTAGATCAAATTTGTTTACTCAGAATTTTTACAAAAAAAATTTCCTTAAATAGGATGTTGATGTTGAGTGTTAGAAACATAATTCAGTTGGAAACAATTAGGAGGAAAAGCCCATGTTTAAGAAACTGTTTTCGGGGAGCCTGGGGGGCTCAGTCCGTTGAGCACCCGCCTTTGGCTCATGTCATGATCTCATGGTTCGTGGGTTCAAGCCCCGCATTGGGCTGTGTGCTGACATCTCAGAGCCTGGAGGCTGCTTCAGATTCTGTGTCTCCCTCTCTGCCCCTCCCTCCCTCACACTCTGTGTGTGTGTGTCTCTCTCAGAAATAAGTAAACATTAAAAAAAAAAAAAGAAACTGTTTTCATCATGCCTATGGTTCAATCTCCTCATGATATTGTTTACTCTGCTTTATCAGATAGCCTACACATTCACTGAAATTGATGAAAATGTAATCCTTTTTTTTTTTTAACGTTTATTTATTTTTGAGAGACAGAGAGAGACAGGGCATGAGCAGGGGAGGAGTAGAGAGAGAGAAGGAGACACAGAATCCAAAGCAGGCTCCAGGCTCTGAGCTGTGAGCACAGAGCCCGACGCGGGGCTTGAACTCACAAATCATGAGATCGTGACCTGAGCCAAAGTTGGACGCCTAACCGACTGAGCCATCCACGCGCCCCTAAGAATGTAATCCTGATACTTATTAGTAAATATTAAATCATTAGTCCAATTGTTGATAACATGCTTCTTCTTCTTAACAGAAATCCTGTAGTGGAGAGACTCCCTGAAGGTAGTGGTCAGTGCAGGGAAGGCTCCAGTCAGATTCCAAATCTTAATCTGTGTGAGAAAACTCTTTGCGGAGTTAAAGAGGATGAATGCAGTGAGTATGAGAAAGTCTTCGGGCGTCCCTCCCTCGAGAGTCACATCGCCATGCACGCTGGACACAAAGCGTATCGGTGTCAGGAGTGTGGGCGGGCCTATAGCTGTCGTGCACACCTAAGAATGCATGGGAGAACCCACAACAGAGAGAGAATCTACGCATGTAAATTATGTGGAAAAACCTTTCCTCGTACCTCTTCCCTCAACCGGCACATAAGGATTCACACTGCTGAGAAAACCTACGAGTGTCAGCAGTGTGGGAAGGCCTTCATTGATTTCTCAAGTCTTACTAGTCATGTGAGAACTCACACTGGAGAGAAGCCATATAAGTGCAAGGAATGTGGGAAAGCCTTCAGTTATTCCTCAACTTTCCGGAGACACATGATAACGCACACTGGAGAGAAGCCCTATAAATGTAAGGAATGTGGGGAAGCCTTCAGCTACTCCTCAACTTTTCGGAGGCATATGATCTCACACACTGGGGAGACACCACATAAATGTAAGGAATGTGGAGAAGCCTTCAGCTACTCCTCAGCTTTTCGCAGGCACATGATCTCACACACTGGAGAGAAGCCCTACGAATGTAAACAGTGTGGGAAAACCTTTATTTACCTGCAGTCCTTCCGGAGACACGAAAGGATTCACACTGGAGAGAAACCCTACGAATGCAAACAATGCGGGAAAACCTTCATTTATCCCCAGTCCTTTCGAAGACACGAAAGGACTCATGGTGGACAGAAGCCCTATGAGTGCAGCCAGTGTGGGAAAGCCTTCAGCCATCCCTCGTCCTTTCGAGGGCATATGAGAGTGCACACTGGGGAGAAACCTTATGAATGCAGTCAGTGTGGCAAAACTTTCAACTGGCCCATCTCCTTACGAAGACATATGAGGACACACACCAGAGAGAAACCCTACGAGTGCAAACAGTGTGGGAAAGCCTTCAATTTGTCTGCTTGCTTTCGAGAACATGTGTGGATGCATCCAGGAGACAAGTCCTATCAATGCAAGCTATGTGGGAAAGCGTTCTATTGCCACATATCCTTACAGAAACACATGAGAAGGCACACCGCAGAGAAACTCTATGAATGCAAGCAGTGCGGGAAAGCTTTCAGTTGGCCTGAACTCCTGCAGCAGCACGTGAGAACACATACCGCGGAGAAGCCCTATGAATGTAAGGAATGCGGGAAGGTCTTCAAATGGCCGTCATCCTTGCCGATACATATGAGAGTGCACACTGGAGAGAAACCCTATGAATGTAAGGAGTGTGGGAAGGCCTTTAGTTGTTCCTCATCCTTAAGAAGACATGTAAGGATACACACTACCGAGAGACACTACTTATGCACTGCGGGAAATTCTGCAGATGAATTCATGCCCCGTGCTTCAGAAAATCCACACCAGGAGAGAAATCTGATAAAAGTTGTAAATATGGTACTGCCTTTGTGAGAACCCCATCAAAGTGGACCCATGGGGTGTGCATTTCTAGTTCTTTTACAGATAAAAACTTGGGTGCAGAATAGCTCTCCAAGTACTCTTAGCTTTCATACGAAAGTTTGCAAATACTATGTTTTCCCCTACATTTCAGTAAATAAACCTATCTTTACAGTTTGTTGGACTCCTGGTGATTTGAAGTGTATTTTTAATATGTAAGTAGTTTTAGTTTTTTAGTTCTTTAAATTCTTTAAGGGGTTTTTGGAACAATGACACTTTGGTATTTCTTGGGATTTTCTTACTAGCTTGGTGTGGCAGATCCTGGGTATCACCTGTTACGTATTTTCTGCCACACTGAGAATCTATTTATTTAATTTGGCCAGAGGAGCCTTATTGCATTTGCTTTACAAATAGTTTGCAGAAATGGATAATTATGCAGAGTTCTTCAAAGCATAGTCTCATGTGAATTGTCACTTTCAACTTTTTCCCTTTGCTCCTTGCCCTTGAGTGTGATTGGAAATTGGACAGTAGGCTTTTACTTGAGAGATACTTTGCAACCATGAGATATAAGATACAGAGTTTGAGGTGGTTCTTCCAGATTGTATTATGTCAACGTGGGCAGTGTTGGGAACTACATTTCCCAGAAACCCTTCCCTTTACGTTCAGATTTACCAATAGCCTAACTTGGCACGAGATTTGGAAGGTGGAAGTGAAGAAGCCATTTCTGTTTGGAGCCATATTAAAGTGTGATAGATGGAAAGGAGCTCTTTTCCCCTGATTTTGGCCCTGCCAGTCAAGAGTATCGTGCAAAAGAAATGCCATGTGCTTGATTCCCATTTTTCTCAGAGTTGCAGGCTTCCATGAATATCTTCCTGAGCTACGTATAAAGGATCCATTTGTGTGGTCTTGCACTCACGGTTTGGATATTCTTACAAACTCTGATGTGTCCTCTAGACCACTGTTTCAGACTCATGGTTAGTGATCTTTTCTGATACTATGATTTCACTCTTCTCTAGATCTTCACATATGTGTATAAGGTCTAATTTGTATAGTGAACACCTTATTTTCAATACTTCTAATGACTCCGTGATCCTGATTCTGCCATAAAAGCTACAGTGTTGCTACAAAGCAAAATAACACATGGGACTTAGTTAACCTATTACATCTTATAGTGTGCTGAGTCAGTCCTTCAACGTGAGAAAAAAACACCTTCGTATACTAGATTTTGGGAGAGCCAAATGCTGTTTCTTGCTAAGGGTTTTACTGTTATGTTTGATTATGTGTCATTAAAAACAGTATGTATTTTATCAAGGGAAATCTTTTGTAGATATTTCCTAGAAATACACAACTTACAGTGTTTTTATATCATCTGTGCACTTACTGCATTACTTTTCTGGGGCTGCTGTAACAAAATACCACCGTCGGGTGGCTTAGGACAACAGAAATTTTGGTCTGATGGTTCTGAAGGTAGAAGTCTAAGTTCAAAGTATTGGCCAGACCATGCTTCCTCTGAAGGTGCTAAGGAAGGGTCTGCTTCAGCCCTCTCCTAGCTTTCGGTAGTTCATTGGCTTGTGGCGATATAACTGATCTTTACTCTGCATTCTGCCCACATGCATGTTTATCTCTTCATCTGGTGTTCTTTTTATAAGGACCACACATATCAAGTTAGGGCTCATCCTATTCCAGTATCACCTCCTCTAATTATATTGGTGGTAACTCTGTTTCTAAATAAGATCACATTCTGAGGTGCCGGGGATAGGACTTTGGTGGACAATTCAACCTGTAACTCTACCAAATGCTATACTCTTTTTCATTTACTGAGAGAACACATTAAAATATCCCATGGCAATTATGCATCCCAGATCAACTGTAATTTTGGTAAGCATTATACATTCTAAGTCAGTATTTCCAGGTGCATACAACTTAAGACATTTTTGTCGTGTAACTTTTTTTATTGTTGCATAAGAATTTCCTATTAAACTGATTTCTTACTCATTGCTAATAAAACCTTAAATAATTGTTTTGTCAAAGCTTTCTAACTCAAACCACTGGGAACACACTGGTAGTCAATGAAAATTGGGTGCGTTGAATTCAAGCAATTTGAGTGAACACATGGACAGTGGGATGTATCAGTCAGAGGGTGTTTGGAAGGATATATTTTCAGATTTTGGCTTGTGTTTGGTGATTGTAGAAGGCAGAAATAACTGAATTTAGCTAACTAAAATTGGTAGAGCAGTCATTGAGAAGAAGGGTTGTTTTTTTAAAAAAAAAGTTTTAATTTTAATTCCAGTTAACATAGTGCTATGTTAGTTTCAGGTCTACAATATAGTGATTCAACATTTCATACAGCACACGGTGCTCATCACAAGTACATTCCTTATCCCCATCACCTATTCAACTCATCCCCCTACTCCGTCCCTTCTGGGAACCGGCAGTTCTCCTTAATTGAGAGTCTATTTCTTGATTTGTCTCTTTTTTTTCCACTTTTGCTGGTTTTGTTTCTTAAATTCCACATATGGGTGAAACCATATGGTATTTGTCTTTCTCTGACTGATTTCACTTAGCATAATACTCCAGCTCCATCCTTGTTGCAAATGGCAAGATTCCTTCTTTTTTTATGGCTGAATGATCCATTGTGTGTGCATCTTCACATCTCTATCCATTGATCTATCAGTGGACACTTGGGCTGCTTCCATATTTTGGTTATTGTAAATAATGCTTCTGTAAACATCGGGCTGCACGTATCCCTTTGAATTAGTGTGCTTACATTCTTCAGGTAAATACCCAGTAATGCGACTGCTGGATCATAAGGTAGTTCTATTTTGAAGTTTTTGAGAAACTTCTATATTGTTTTCCACAGTGGCTGCACCAGCTTGTATTCCCAGTAACCATGCACGAGTGTTCCTTTTTCTCCACATGCTTGCCAACACTTGTTTTTTCTTGTGTTGTTGATTGTAGCAATTCTGACAGGTGTGAGATGATACCTCACTGTGATTTTGATTTGCACTTCCCTGATGATGAGCGATGATGAGCATCTTTTCATCTGTCTGTTGGCCATCTGTAGGTCTTCTTTGGAGAAATGTCTGTTCATGTCTTCTGCCCATTTTTTAATTGGATTTTTTGTTTTTTGGGTGTTTGAGTTTTATATATTCTTTATATATTTTAGATACTAATCCTTTATTGAATATGTTGCCTTTTAGTTCTTAAAAAGTTTTTTTTTTCTGTTTATATTTTAGAGAGAGAGAGACAGAGTATGAGCCAGCAAGAGGTAGAGAAAGAATACACCATCACTCTCGACCAGAGGTGCCCATTTGTTTTCAAATCCCCCAAACCTAGTCAGTGATCTTAGTTCCCTGTCTTTGTCATGTCTCACAAAAGGAATGCCTGTATATAGTCTTAGAAGTCCGTAAAACTTGATGCCATTCGGACGTCACGGCAGCCCCACCGGGCTGAGAGCACGTGCCCCATGGCCACAGCAGCCCCTATTCCCGCAGGAGCCCCTGCTCATCGCTCCCCACCTTGGCCGTGTGAACAGTCTCAAACCCTCAGTGAAGTCACTAATGGATGTTTGGTCAGGGCCCTCAGGTAGGTGCATGCACACTCACACCTGTTGTCCCTCACTCACCTGCCCAGTGTTCTGGAATCTTCTGGCCTGAGGACTGAGGCTGCGGCACAAGCACTGTCGGCGCCGGGACTCCTCACCACAGCTCATGCCTACCCGCCGCCCATCCGGGACCACAACGCCACCTCACCAGTGCACATGCGCATTTCTACCAACGCCCGTGCTCTGCGTTCTGGTTCCGCGTAGTCTCAGCCCTGCTGCCTGTGAGAAGTGGAGGTCTCGGGCAGAGACTCCACAGAGGCCCACAGCGCCACCCTTCAGACTCCTCCCAGCATGCCGTGCGCCTCGTGAGGAAGTACTCCTCAGAGCCACCTGGGATTGAAGCCCACGCGGAAGTACGCAAGCGCGTGTGGGCGGGGCGGACGCGCACGCGCACGCGCGGAAGACACTACACCAGCGAAGAGGAAAGTAGAGTCCCCGCCCCTGGGCTTCAGTTCCCGTCGCTGCCTGGCTTCTGCTCTGGGTGGCTCAGTGGCTGGGAGACGTGTGTGGGACGAGCTCCTGAGTGCCCAAGGTGTCCACCCGTGGAGTCTTGGGAGGAGGTTGGGGCCGCCCAGGGTGTATGGAGCAAGGTGTGTGGGCACATGAGACCAGGAGAGGGGAGGACTGTCAGGAAGACCGCAGTATAGGACACGGTGGCTGCCGGTCCACGAGATGGGCACGTTATTGCCTTCACCGAGCTTCCAGTTGGAAAGCAGTGACAAGAGGTCAAAGTAGTGATGAGCGCATTTCTCAAAGAATCCTAAAAGCAGCGTGTGGAGCTGAAACACCATAACCCCAGCCATATAGGGTCCCTTCCACTTCTTCCTCGGATTCCTGTGTAGGGGTTCTTATCGAGAGAGGTTTTTCCCTACCGCACAGATTCAGAAAGTGTGAAGTCCCCGTTCCAGGAGGAGAGACCGCAGTAAAACGTGTAGTGTAGCTGATGCGGATTAGTCTGGAGTAGAGAGCTGTTGGCTGGGTGGTTTTCAGAGGGCCTGTGTATCCCTGGGAGTGAATTCGTTTTCTCTGGAGACATCATCTTTGCCAATGTGTCTGAGTTTCTGTGTCTATCTGGGTATGTCCACATGTGTGTCCGTCCCAGTGACAGTTTTTGTGGTTTTGTCGCTGTAGCGTGTGTATATGTCAGAGAGTTCAGGTGTTTGAGTGGTGGTTCCTGTGCTGGCAGGAGTGTCTGCTATCGTCCGCGTATCTTACTGCATGGCTGTAGTGTTTTCTCTGGGTTTTTGCGCAGTTGTGTGTATGGAAACCCAAATACACAGTAAAAACAGATGGTTACAAGTCACTTGTGTTTAACTTTTAAGAGTCAAATATTTACTGTAATAAATTCTAACGAAATATTTAAAAAGAGAAAGCTTCACAATTATTTTTAGTAGGTTTTCATGAGCTCCAACATTCTACAGAGTGCTTAGTCCTAGACTAACAGCATAGCACCTGCTGGCAGTAATTTGGACTTCTCTAGAATTTCTCACACATAAGTTTCTTTCCTTATCTGTTGATTTTTTACTTCAAGTTTCTAACACCAACGGTGGTTCAGATAAACTCTTGAATGATAATTGTCATGTGATGAAGTATTTTAGATTGTGATCATTCTTAAATGAACAGGTGACACGGAAATGGATCTCCAAAGGGCAAATAAGGTAATATGGTTGACACAATGCCATCTTGTTATTTGGTTTTTCCTGTAGATCACTACATAGAAGAGAAACTTCTCTGTGGCAAGAGGATAATAATTTGCACTTCAGTTTGAACTTAATCTTAGAAAAAATTAAATTCTGTATCATTTCAATAACATTTTGTTTCCAAATATTTAAAATTCGTATCATCTGATTCCACAAAATGGGGAAATGCAAGCACTCACTAACCATTCCTGCATGAAGACTTTCTTGGTTCTTTGTCAGTTGTATAAATTTCTTTTCCTTCTCTGACCTTCCAGAGCACATCATTTCTATTTATAAATAGCATATTTTGTCCAACATCTTGCTAATTGTGCAAATGTTGTAATTAATTGCAATTGTGCAAATAACCATTAGTCAGATTTTGCTTATTACATGCTGCAGTAAGTGTTTATTTTCATGTTCATAGGTCTGACTTGGGTGGGTTGTGACAAGTGGTGGGTTTTCAGGAAGCTGTACTGGCTCTGATCTGAGATGTCCATTCTGGGGTTGAAAGTGAATGGATAGCACCAGCTCAGGGAAGCTTCTTCAAGATGAGGCACTAGAGGAACAGAGGAAAGCCAAAAGCACATTTTAGGGTTTCTGCCATAACATTTGCTCACATAGCACTGGCTTAAGTAAGTCACATGGTTCAAAATGGAGGAAAAATTACTACTGTGCTATCATGAGGACATTGCTAGATTGTTTCACAGGGGATTGGAAAATCTACCACACAATCTGAATATCCTTTTAAGAAAGGGGTTGCATTAGCATAATTATAGAGACCATACCAAAACTTCCTTTTATAGTTTTCTTTCTTTCTTTCTTTCTTTCTTTCTTTCTTTCTTTCTTTCTTTCTTTTTTTCTTTCCTTTCCTTTCTTTCTTTCTTTCCTTCTTTCTCTTTCTTTCTTCTTTCTTTCTTTCTTTCTTTCTTTCTTTCTTTCTTTCTTTCGTCTATTTATTTTGAGACAGAGCTGAGAGAGTGAGTAGGGGAGAGATCCATAGAGAGAGAGAGGGAGAGAGAGAATCCCAAGCAGGGTTTTGAACTCACAAACCATGAGATCATGACCCAAGCTGAAACCAAATTAACTGAGCCACCCAGGTGCACCTTAATCATTTATTTTATTTTTTTAATGTTTATTTATTTATTTTTTTTTTAAATTTTTTTTTCAACGTTTTTTATTTTTTATTTTTGGGACAGAGAGAGACAGAGCATGAACGGGGGAGGGGCAGAGAGAGAGGGAGACACAGAATCGGAAACAGGCTCCAGGCTCCGAGCCATCAGCCCAGAGCCTGACGCGGGGCTCGAACTCACGGACCGCGAGATCGTGACCTGGCTGAAGTCGGACGCTTAACCGACTGCGCCACCCAGGCGCCCCAATGTTTATTTATTTTTGAGAGAGAGAGAGAGAGAGAGAGAGAGAGGAGGGGCAGAGAGAGAGGGTAACACAGAATCCGAAGCAGGCTCCAGGCTCTGAGCTGTCAGCACAGAGCCCGATGTAGGGCTCAAACTCATGACCTGAGCCGAAGTCGGTTAAGCAACTGACTCTTGCTTTTGGCTTGGGTTATGATCTCATGGTTCATGGGTTCGAGTCCCGCATCAGGCTCCATGATGACAGTGCCAATCCTGCTTGTGATTCTGTCTCATTCCCTTTCTCTCTGCCCCTCCTGCTCACTCGCTCACTCTCTCTCAGAATGAATAAACTTAACAAAATTTTATTTTGTAAAAATTCAAACTCTGTAAATGTAGAGAGAATGGTTTAGGAAAATCTGTTATACCTGTTACCTGCCTTCAACAATTTCCATCAGTTTTCTTTACGACACTTGGCTTCCTCTGGATAATTTTGAAGCAGTTCTCAGTATATCATTTCAATCTTAAAATTTTTGGAATGAACAGTTATCCTTAATATATTCAAATAAATAGGCCGTGGTCAATGTTCCTAGTTTTTTACATAATTTTAAAATTTTGCTGTTGGATTGTTTGCATTGGGATCTAATGAGACCCATACATTACAACTTAATATCTCCTTTGTATCTAATCTATAGTTCCCTTAGCATGTATTTCTTTGTAATGTAATTGTTGAATAAATCATGTAGAAATTTTCATAGAATGGGTCTTCTAATTATATCTCCATGCTGTTCTTTAACATCTTCTGTTCTTTATATTTGCAAGTAATTGCAAGTTAGATCTACAGGTGTGACCGTATTCAGGTCTGATATTTTGACGAGTATAATTTAGATATTATTTGAGTATTTCTAGCTGGAGGCACATAGCATCTGGAGGTTCTGTATACATGAGACAAAGATGGCCTCTGTATATTGTCCCTCCGTGGTTTATTTCTTCATTGTAAACCAGTGGTTCAAAAGCCCAGTGGTGCCAAACTCAATTTTTTACTTATCTGTTTTAAACATAGCTCAAATAAGTGCATTTTTAGCTATTTAGAGCCTGCTAGCTTTTCATGCCTACCCCATGAAACTTTGCCCAACAGCTGCTAGCCATAAATAGGGTAATCCCTGTAGCTATGAAAGACCCAGGCTGCTGCTGCCCTTTGGAACTCTCTGATCCAAAGACTTCCATCTGGGCTGCAGAGCGACCTCACCCAACCATGTAAGTCTCTGATACCCTTCTTCCCTGGGAGTTCTCTTGTGCACCTCTCTTTCTGGGTAGTAGCTCCCTTGCCATTGCCTCTGGACGGCCTCATGCTGTGAGGGACTTTCCCTACAGGCAAACCTGACAGAGTATTGCCTGAATAGAGCTCATGTGTGCTACTGCATTCTGGGCTCACATCCTTTTTCATGGATCACCCTCAAAATGTCAAAAAGGAAGTGATTTATCTTTTTGTGATGGAAGCCAGCTTTGATGACTATTACCTGAAGCAATTAAAACTCTTGTGAAGGGTTACATGAAAAAGAAGGCATGCATTTCCAGAATGTAGGGCAGACCATCCGAGCAAGTGGCTTAAATTTATTCTCACAGTTTTGGAGACTAGATGCCTGAAATCATTCTCAGCAGGGCCATGCTTCTTCTGTGACTGTGTATAGAATCGTTCCTTGTCACTTCCTAGCCTCTGGTGCAAGCCCTCAATCCTAGACATTCTTTGCCTTGATCTGCGTCACTCCAACCTCTACCTCTGTTATCACATGGCATTCTCCCTGTGTGTCTTTCTTTTGTATGTTTTATCCTTGCCTTACAAGGACACAATTCATGTTGGATTAGGACACACTCTAATGACTTCTTAACTTGATTACATCTGAAGACCCTATTTCTAAATAAGGTCACACTTTTCATTGAGGTGTTTGTCATTGCTTTGCCAGAATTCATGTGTTTGGGACACACATGTTTTATCAGCGATGTGATTTGAGAATTTTTTCTTGGTATCTGTGGCTTACTGTTCTCAGTGGTGTCTTTGGGAAAGTAGCTTAATTTGGGTAAATTCTAATTCATTAATTTTGTTGAACCTTGTTTTTGGTGTCATCTCTTAAAAATGTTTGCCTAGCTGAGGTCACAGTGAAATTCCTGCTTTTGTTTCATCTAGAAGTTTTATTGTTTGTATCTTGCATTTAGGTCTATTATAAGTTTTGAGGTTTTTTGTAAACAGCATGAGTTTTTTGTTTTGTTTTTTACATATGGATATGATTGATCCAGCACCATTTGTTGAAAAGGCTACACTTTCTTTATTGAATTACTTCAACACTTTTGTAAAAAAAAAAAAAAAAAATCAGTTGACTTTAAGTATGTGTGTTTATTTCCAAACCCTGTATCCTTTTTAATTGATTTACAAAAGTATTGGAGTACAATTAATTTTTGCCTTTTGATCTTGTATCCTGCAACCTTGCTGAAGTTGTTTATCAGTCCTAATTAGTGTACAAGATTTTCTACTGACAAAAATCATGCCATCTGCAAATAGACTTAGCTTTAATTCTTCCTTTCTTATCTGGATGCCCTTTATTTTCTTGCCTGTCTTCTCTGGATAGAGCCTTCATTACAATGGTGAAGAGAGGTGGCAAGAGCAGACATATTTATCTTGTTTCTGTTATTAGGGGGAAATCATTTGGTCTTTCAGTATTAGGTATGATGTTAGTTTGGGATTTTTAAAAATCAGGTTAGGAAAGTTCCCTTCTCATCTTAGATTACTGAGTTTACTTAGTTCACTGAGTGCTTTTATCATAAAGTGGTATTAGATTTTACCAAAGTGCTTTTCCATGTCTATTGAGATTATCATGTGATTTTTAACTTTTATGATGTTCATATGGTGTATTATCTTTTCTTAAAAATTTTTTAATGTTTATTTATTTTTGAGAGAGAGAGAGAGAGAGAGAGAGAGAGAGAGACAGAGCATGAGTTGGAGAGGGGCAGAGAGAGAGGGAGACACAGAAGCTGAAGCAGGCTCCAGGCTCTGAGCTGTCAGCACAGAGCTCGACGTGGGGGTTGAACCTATGAACTGTGAGATCATGACCTGAGCTGAAGTTGGATGCTTAACTGACTGAACCATCCAGGTGCCCTAACTTAATTTTCAATGTTAAGCCAATCTTGCATTCCTGGGGTAAATACCATTTGGTAATGGTGTATAATCATTTTAAGATGTTGGTAGATTTAGTTTGCTGGCCTTTTTTTGTGAAGATTTTTGTAACTTTGTCAAATTGAACATTATAAATTCTTAGTCAATATTGCCAGATGCATACAAGTTTAGGCATTTTTCTTTCATATAAATTTTATTTTTACATACTTCAAGTTTTTGTCATTAATATAATTTCTTATTAATAACAGTGAAACATTAATGGTTTGTTGGTGTCCTCTAGAGAAAGACCACCAGGATCACACCTGTGGTAAAAGATGTTGGGTGTACTGAGTTCTAGAAACACACCATTAATGATTGTGGGTTAAACCAGTGTTTAAAAAAGACTTATCATAGGACTTCTGCTTGTATTAGTTGATTTGGGTTATGTTCAAGGAAGCTGAGATTTGCTCTCTATTGGATGCTATCAGGAGTTGAATGTAATTTCATCATTGAGAATTTTAAGTTTCAATCCAGAAGGCAAGAAGAATGGAGTGGTGATAACACTAATTGTTAAAGAAGCAGCAGTCAGTTTTATTAACAAGAAGAGGGGAGTTTGGGGACTTTTTTTTTTTTTTTTTTACTTTTTACAGACTTATTTAGAGTGCATTTGTTTTTGTTTTTGTCTTGATCCAGTTTGGTCACCAAATGGTGTTGTCTAATGATGGTGTTGTGTGAGATTCTTTATTTTGCCAGGCCAACTCTGGGTTGTCTGGGCTGCTTCTGTATACACTGCAATCTGCATCGGATGCTTTTTAGTATTTTTCATTGAGTAACTCATTTTACATATAGAAATTCAGTTACTCCTCAGCAAACTCTGTGAGACAGGGAATATACTATGCCCTTTTATGAGTTAACTGAGAAATACAAGTTTACATAAATTACCAGAGATCTCAAAGACAGCAGGAGACAAAGACATAATCAGGTTTCAAGCTCTTACTACTCAGAGACTGTACTATTTACTTGATGCTAATGTTGAGCATCCATATATGCCATGTGCTGTAGGCTCAGTATTTAAACAGCTATAGTCAAAAGTAACCAATGTACTCTATGTTGTTTTATGTTGAATGGAGAGGCAGGAAACACACACAGGTTGTTGCAGTCTTCGTGTTTATGTTTTTATGGGAAAAAAGTAGTGGTTAACAAGTGGTAAAACTTAGGCTCATAAGAAGTTTGGGAAGGAAACAAAGACAAGGGAGCTAATAGAGAATGCAGGGATTCCAGTGTGTAGTTTTTTGTGGGGGATAAGAAACTCATTGAGTGAAGACTTCATCATTAATTTATTTATATTTCCATCATCTAATAGGCCTTTAATAAGCACTGTTTCAAATATTCACTGTTTGTAAATAGTGGAGAATGATATGGACAGTCGTGCGTTCATGTGGTTAACCATAATGATTCTCCATAAAAATAAAGGTATAGGTCTGGTCCAGCTTAATGTTTGTAATGGTTAATGTTTTAAAGCATGTGATATGTTTCCATGAATTTGGACATGGGTATTTGGGGCCAGATTCTTCCCAGTTATGCAGAGTATAGGGTGTGGGTGTTTAATACTCTTGTGGGGAAAAAAAGGTAAGTTGTATTATATACTTGAAATATTTTTGCTGCTACTGTAGACTGAATCACACAATTTGTTCCGGAAAACCATAGGTTGCACTTAATTTGATTAAGCATTATGGTCATCTGCACAGTTCTACCCCATCATGGTCTTATGAGTATAGTGAATTAATGCAAGTCGATTGTAACCTTCTGGCAGAAGCAAGGTAAGTCATGAGTAGGGGGACAGTTATCTATGAAAAACTGAGATGATCTGCAGTTGGTACCATTTTGAATAATACTCCAATTTAGTAAAAAAGGTATACTTGATATTCTCAAGCAGGGAAAATTTTAATGCTTTTTATAGAAGGTGGAAGGTTTTTGTTTTAATGATCCACAAAGTCCAAAAGCCCCATTCTACTTTTCACAGGTGTAAGTTCTATATGGATATATTTCTAGCACGTTAGGGAAGAGAAAAAAAATGTGACAGCATTTTGCTTGATTAAAGAACAAATAAAGTCTAATCTGTCCATTTCTCCATGTTAACTTATATTTTCACAGTGTCACAGAAATTAATGTGATTTGGGGGTTGGGTATCCAACTCTTGATTGTAGCTTGGGTCATGATCCCAGGGTCATGGGATGGAGCCCTGCATGCTTAGCATGGAGCCTGCTTAAGATTCTCTCTCCCTCCCTCCCTCTGCCTCTCCCCTGCTTGTGTGCACATGCGCACTCTGTCTCTCAAACAAAAACCTCTTAAAATAAGGAATTAGTGTGATTTGATAATCATTAGTATCTCATTTGACCCCCACCGACCTCACATCATCTCTATCATGGTACATATGAAAAAAGTTGAGCAACGGAGCACAGTCTTTTCTGATCTCACATGGTTCATAATAATAATGAAATCTGTCACTTTGAATGTATAATATAGGCCACCACCATGATGGGCATTGTTCAAAAACTTAAAACTCAGAATACCTCTGTAAAGTAAGTATACATAATTTTACAAATATGACACCACAACTTACACATAGGACTGAAAAGGCAACATAGTGTTCCATTTATGTGCCATTCTTTGGGAAAAGGCAAAGGTACAGAGATTTGGAACAGATGAGGGGTTAAGGGTGCGGGTGCTGACTACAAATGGGCACCATGAGTTTTTTGGGTGGTGATCAAGCGTTCTGTATCTTGATTGTTGCAGTGCAATTGTACATTTTGGAAAACTGATAGAACTACACTTAAAATAATGAATTTTGATATATGTGTATTAAAACTGAATTACTAGAAAACGAACAGCCGCCAAAGCAAAACAAAACAAACCAAAAAACAAAACTGCTTTCATATGCTTAGAGGAAATTTAAAACTCTCCTCAACCTTGATACATAGGTGTACAACAAGACATTTCCATCACGTTGGTATCTTGGGAAGAATTTCATAATGTGGAAAGGACTTGTCAGGCCCTTTTGGGAAGCCAGTTAGTAGTTAGAAAACACTGTCTAGGGTCCTCGCCTCACACACATACCTGGAGGGAAGTAAGACCTCGTCTGGAATCCATCTTTGATCTGACACCAGGTTCTTTGGATCAGACCTTTAGCAATGCTCTGGTTCTGAAACCTGAAGGTGGACCTCTCAGTTGTTCCCCAAGGAGGACCCTATCTGGGGGCGTCCTAACCCTTGGGCACCAGCATCGTGACTCTCCGGGGCCTGTCTGGAATTCTTAGGCATCAGCATCACGCCTTTCCAGCTCTAAACCTGCCATCAAGCGAGTGCCCCGCCTTCTTGCTGGGAAACACCAGTATTCACCCCGACAACCCTTGGGACCACTGCAGCAGCCCCACGTGGCGGCGAGCCGAGAGGGAAGAAGAAGCGGTGGCAGAACACACGCTGTGGGTACAAAACGACTCCCAGCCATTGCAACTCCTGCAGCCCCATACACATCTCATTACCCGCAAGTGCAATCACACCTCTCAGGGTCTCAAAACTGCTTGTCACACCCACTCCCCCACAATCACCGAAGGGACTTCTGCGCTTGCTCAGGTCTGACACTCTGCGCCCCCAAGACGCCCACTACGCACCACCGCACGTCCCTTATCCTCAGGCTCCAGGGCAGGTCTTCCGGGCCTCCAGCCACGGCGCACGCGCACTTCTTCTCGAGTGGAGCCTCGACGGCACAGGACGCAGCCCATTGGCCTGTGGGAAACGTAGTTCCGAAAGGAGGCCCCTCGGATGCTGGGAGTCCAGCCACTCAGGTTTTTCCCAGCATGCAGCGCTGGCCTGCGTGGAAAGCGTCCTGGAGACCCCTGGGAGTGCGTCTTCGCTGAACTGCGCAGGCGCACCCACTGGAGGTGGCGACCCACGAAGGGGTTCAAGGCGGGTGTGGTAACGGAAGCGGTGGGTGGGAGTCCCGCCCCCCGTCCCCCAACCCCGGCTTCTGGTGGGCCGTGAGTTAGTGGCGGCTGGCCCGGTGGCCCTAGCTCCTGAGGCCTCCGTCCGCTCGCATCCTCCTGTGCTCGGACAGCGCCGACTGTCGGGGAAGGCCCCTGAAGTCCGACGGAGTCCTCGCGACGGGTGCAGGAGGACGCTGCAGCCGAGGCGATGGCGTCAGAGGTGACGGCCGTGGAGGGCCTGTGGCTGAACGAGGGGACAGACGCGAGTGAAGAAGGGCCTGTTCCTGGAAGGATCGCAGCTCTCTGGGAGGGCCTGGGGCATCGTTGTCGCAGTCGTGCCTGACCACGGAGCCTCAGGGGCCCAGAGTCCCCGTTCGTCAGTTCTTAGGTGGCCAGGGATGGCTCAGGAACGCCCCTCTGCACCAGGCTGGTTGAAGCACCTGCGTTTGGGTGTGGGGGCCTCTGCCGCGTGGGCTGGGCGCGAAAACCAGTTCACTTCCGGAAGTTGCAGTGGGTGTAGCTCGACGACGACGGTGGTGCGCCACCACCTGCGTTCTTGCGTCTGTTGGGCCCGGACAGTCCATGGGTGTTTCTTGATTTTTCCCCTGTAACCGATCGTAGTATAGGTTCCGTCGTGAACAGAACAGGCAAAATATCACAATCCCCTCGAAGCGGACGTTCTAGGATACAGAAAATACAAAGGATGTAAAAAAATACGCACTGTGCGGATGGTGGTGATTCCTCAAAAGAAGAAACAAAACGAGGGGAGGGGTGTGCTGAGGGCCTGAGCTGTGTGTGCCTCTGGGAGAGTCTTCCTTCCTCTGGGACCCTTATCTCTGAGGGTGTGCCTAGGATGTGTGCTTGGGGGTGCCATCGGTATTTCCAGTGATGAAGGCTGGGTGATTCTGTATTTTTGTCTGCAGGGCCACATGTGCCTGTCCGATAGGTTCCATGTGTTCCATCATCCTGGTGATGATGGTCCCTGTGTCCAGGCAGGAGTGTCAGTGCCTGTCTCCCTGCATGCTGTAGTGGTTTTTTTGTGCCTATCTATGTATGGGCTCCCGATAAAGGCCTGTCAGGTGCAGATTTACAAGCGGGTTCTACTTAACTTCTAAGAGGCACATAATTATCATGTATTAAATTCCTACATGTGAAAAAACTGGAAACCTTTACGATTATTTTTAGTAAGTTTGTGCAAGCTCCATACTGCATGAAATGGAAAGGTTGGGATCAAGCCAACTTTTTAGGTTTATTGAGTAATCAGTGAAATGAAATAAAATTCAGATATATAAGTAAGTTTTAAAGTTTCTTTATTTTGAGAGAAGTGTGGGGGCAGGGCAGAGAGAGAGAATCCCAAGCAGACTCTGCTGTCAGCACAGAGCCTGATGCGGGGCTCGATCTCCTGAATCAGGAGATCATGGACCTGAGCTGAAATCAAGAGTTGGATGCTTAATGACCAAGCCACCCAGGCTCTCCTTATGCATAAATGCTTTGATACATATACGTGTCCATGAAACCATGACTGTGATCATAAAAAACTAGAAAACTCAGTTTTGAATGAGGACTAAGTTACAAATGGGATATTGGACAGTATAAATTCTCAATTTATTAGATACCTACCAAAAACTGGAGCTCGTTTCAGGGATAAAAATGTTTCCATGTTATAAAATACAAATATCATCATATTTTACCAAGAAGACGAAGCAGGCATTGCTGCCCAGTGGTAAAAATTATGGATACGTTAACACATGGACAGTAACAAAGGATTCTTTAAAAGGGAGCAATAAATCTGTCAACTCCATGTATGATAATCAACTTACTGAAGATTTACGTGAAGGAGGAAGCTAGAACACTCTTAGAAGTTACGGCAAGTTTTTGTGACTTTGGAGTATGGGGAGTTTTCTTACGTAAGAAAAAATAGTAAGCTACAAAGGAAGAGAATGAGAAATTATTCAAACTAATTACAGGCCACTGAAATGTAGAATAAAGGGGGTACAAAGATAAACCACAGTCTGGAAGACAATATTTGCAATACGTACAAATGAAAAAAATGCATATCCAGAGTATATGAAGAAATCAGAAGAAACCAATAAACATACAAATGAATTAAAAGTAAGAAAATGATAAAGATTACACAGACGAAAGACATACAAAGTGCTCAATATTATTGGTAATTAGTAAAAAGCAAGACACACGAGGCAATCCTGTTTCACATGGACTATATAGGCAAATATTCAACAGTTGCAGTGTGGTCAATCATCTTATGCAAGAATAGTGGGAGTGTTGATTCACACATCCCATTGGCATTTCCTATAAATTTGAAATTATCCATAGTCTCCAGTAGTTTTTCTCCAATGTGTAGAGAATTTGTTATGAACTGCCACTTGGAAATCGAGACAAGAATGATAGGAGCAGCATTTTCCACGCCAGGAAAACACACATGAAAGAGTCCCGAAACTATAAGCACTGGAAAGGATGAGTAAATTGGGTCACCCCCAGCCACAGATGCCTGCATGTGTGAAACAGACTGAGGCAAGGAAATCAGTGACGACCGTGTTCCAGGTAATTCTATCCCTATCTTTTCATGAAAAGCTCAAAAAAGGCAGAGTTTGACAAAACACTACTTAGTGATGAGTCATAGTAAAGCTCTGAAGAATAACTATAAAATTCCAAATACTGGTCACATCTGGGAGTAGGAGGGAAATGAAGGGTGGACACACTGGGGTCTAATATCTGCCCAAAGTCTATCGATGATTGTTCCAAACTACAGAGTTTATATAATATTAATATTTATTTTTTTAATTTTAGAGAGCATGTGTGCAAGTAGGGGAGGAACAAAGGGGGGGGGTGGGGAGAAAGAGAGAGAGAGAGAGAGAGAGAGAGAGAAATCTCAAGCAGGCTCCATGCTCAGTGCAGAGCCCCATGCGGGGCTGGATCCCAGGTCCCTGGGATCACGACCTGAGCCAAAATCAAGAGTTGGGCCATCAACCAACTGAGTTACCCAGGCACCCCTACAATATTAATATTTAAACTTAAGATAAAATTGGGGCACCTGTGTGGCTCAGTTGGTTAAGCAACTGACTCTTGATTTCGGTTCAGGTCATGATCTCATGGTGGTGAGATTGAGCCCCAAGCTGGACTCCATGCTGAGCTTGGGATTCTCTCTCTTCCCTTCTTCTTGCCCCTCCCTCTCCATCTCTCTCTCCCTCTCTCTCTCTCTCAAAATAAATAAATAAACTTAAAAAAAATAAACTTAAGATAAAATGTTTTATGCAATGTTTGCAAAGTATGAGACACGCTACACAAATTTAAAGAATTGTTTACATGTGAAAAATACAATTTAAAGATATTTGTTTTACTATATTATCTGACCACCTACCTAGTTTTGGTTTCAGTCTGTTTGGAAGGTATTCACAAGTCTTTTAACTGAGCCCATTTAACTTGCCCTTATATTCATTTGAGTAGCAACAGATTAAGTATGAGCCCAGTGTCTAGAGAGAACTGGTTACATGAACTTATACCATTGTATGCATCTTGATAGGAAACGAGCTGCAGGAATTTATTTCTAATTGAATAAAGTTGAAGCATATACCAGTGTGTAACCATGTTACCTTAATATGTCTAAGAGGAGAAAAAATGTAGCTGAAATTGCTTCTCTTTACATAAAGAAACACTGGTCATATGTACAAAAACTAATAAAATTGGAATTTGGAGGGGGCAAATGGACACGAATTCTGGAGGGTATGCTAGGAGAGAGTTTTAAGGCAGATTTCTAAACCTCGTGCTGATTATTTAAAACTTGGTGTTCATTTATAAACAATAAACAAGTATATTAACCATATCTTATTTTTAATACTTTATAAATCAAATGAGAAATATATTTTTAATGAGAAGCCTCTTTTCTACATGCTACTTCTCTGAGCTCTAATTTTTATGAAAGTGGACAATACTTTTTGCAAACCATAAAATATGAATTTCTTCAACTTTGTAAATAAGATATGCCATAGAGTGTCCTTCCACTAGCTCTTAAACTGGGAGGTATTTTCAGAAAAGGGAAGCATATTAAATGCACTAGGAATTTGGACTCAATCTGTTCAGCATATTAAACTTCTGGGTCCATTCCAAATTTACATAAGCTTTTGCTATTTTCTTCTATCCGTTAAATGGCCTGAGGGATATCATAACCGTTCACATTTCAAAGTTCTCTAGGGATATACTAAAAACATGGATCTGCAAATAATTTCCTTCTAGTGTAGAATGTGAAGCTGAGGATTTTAATGAACATGTCCGGTAACTTGTGGTCCTTCTGAGAAAAGATCTTGAGCCCAGTTTCAGGCTGTGGGGTTCAAATTCCTCGCTAGCACCTGGCACTTGCAGGCTGCAGTTTCCTGATCTAAAGCAGCAGATGAGGGGGGTGGGGAAGCATGGGTGAGGCCACAATGGTGTCAAGGGCCAAATATCAAAATGTATCCAGACCCTGCACTGCACGTGGTGAAGTCACGATCAAATGTATGTGTGTTAAAAAAAATTTTTTTTTCTTTATGGTTTTTTGTTGTTGTTGTTGTTGTTGTTGTTGTTGTTGTTGTTGTTTTTTAAGAGAGAGACACAGAATCCGAAGCAGGCTCCAGGGTCTGGGCTGTCAGCACAGAGCCTGATGTGGGGCTCGAACTCAAAAGCGGTGAGATCATAACCTGAGGCCAAGTCAGACGCTCAACCGACTGAGCCACGCAGGTGCCCCCAAATGTCTGTGTTCTTAAAGAGCACAGACCCAAGGGTGACCTTGCAGTCCCAAGCCAACCTCTGAACCCTGGAGGACACGAGGGCCTCCTGTCCTGTCTTGTCCCAGCCCAGCCGGGATTGGGCACCCCTCCTTCTCTGGACAGAGAGGTATTGCTCGGTGGGGGAGATGGGAGTCTGGAAACAGGAGGTGCCACAGACCTGCGGGAAGACGCCGAAGTCCTTGGGGGAACTAGAGCTGGTTCTACGTGTGCCCAAGTGTCCCTACTGTGACCAGCCGGAAGGGGCCAGCCACTCGTGTTGCGGTCGTGCGGAATCGTCCCGTCAGGGGCCCTGGGGCGAGGGTGGTGGATTATCTGATTGGGAGGGCTGGGGCGGGGTCTGCAAGCCCTGTCCAATCAGGGTCCGCGGTCTCGGAGCACCGTCCAATCAGAACCGCGGGCGGGCTCCCAGCCGTGTGGGCTGGGCTCCCAGACCGCCAGAGGCGCTAGTGTGCACCTGCCCCGTGCGGCTGCAGGTGTCTGGGTCTGCGTCGCGCTCACCTGCCTGGGCCGTGGAGCCACGGGGAGGACGCCAGGAGAGCCTGCAGCGAGGCCGCGAGATGGTGAGTGCGCGGGGTCGGCCGGGACCGGGAGGGGCTGGTTCGACAGCCGGTACCGTCTGGAGGTGGCCGCGGCCCGGGTTCCTCTCCCCAAACCCTCTCCAGGTTCTGACCCGGGTTTCTGTCCTTGGCCGCGGGGTTGGGTCCCAGCGTCCTGTCCCATCCCCGCGCGGGTCTGGGGTTCTCAGGACTGCCCGGGGTGACCAGATGAGCACAGCTTGCTATCCACCCGGGGGTCGGGGAATCTCAGCCCGGAGTTAGCTCCTCCTACAAGAGAGCCTTAGGGGACGAGTGAGGAGTGTGGGGAGACCTGCTTGGGGTCCTGGGCTCGGAGAGATCCTCTGGTATGTCCTGGATCCCTAGGTGACCCCGACCCCAGTTCTCATTTCCTGGAGGGACATTAGTTGTCAGTTGACCAGATGCTGGTATGGAAGGGAAGAGAGGAATGGTTCCTGCCCCCTGGATTCTCACGGTGAAGGATGAAAAACCCGAAGGACAAAGAAAACCCAGTGAGTTGGTGCTGCAACCTGCAAAGCAAAATGCACGGCAGACCCGCAGTGGGACAGGAGCCAGTGCCCTTTGGGAGGCTGTTCAGCGAGCATTTCAGAGAACAGGTGTTGGGGGGTGGATGTCCCACGTGGTAGGATGGCCGTGCTTGACCCTTGAGTCATCTCAGTGTTCCCGTTCTGCACTGCCCCGCCCTGAGTCCGTCACCTTGCAAAGATTTATTTGGTTATTCGAGCCTGAGATTTGTCAGTAAATGTAAAATACATTTAATTAATAGAAAGATTAGATAAAAATAATTCCAAAGAAACGGGAAGGTTCAAGTTCAGAAATCATAATAAAAAGATCTAGTCTTACATACCATTTGTTAAAAATTCTTTTGTGCCTTTTTTTTTTTTTTTTCCTCTCCTTGAGCATGTGTGGTTAAGTTTCTCACATCTGTTGTTTTCTTTTTGGTGACGACAAATGGAGTTCCAGGGCTTAGCCTCGAGGATGCTACTGGGGAAAAGAATCTAAGAGAAATAGAGAAAGCTTCTCTCGCATTATGAATGCATAAAAATGAATGCATTTACACACACACAAAAGCTTGGCCTATTAATTGGTGAGTTACAAAGGCTCACCAAAATGTCAGCTATTTTTTGTTTACTGGGTGGGGAATTTATGACTGTGGATAATTTTATTCTGTCTGGTATTATTGGATTTCAGAGATTAATGCTAAATCCTATTTCGTGAAATTTACATCACTTGTTGAAATGTGATTGTTTATAAAGCACTTTATTCCCATGGAAATAATAAAGTGACATCTTTATTTTCTCCGAAAGGAACAGATACTTGTGGGTTTTCTTCTTGAGTCATTTAAAAAGTCATTAGACCCATTGTGGGTTTTCTTCTTGAGTCTTCCCTCTCCTTTATATATAAACACTGGGTTTGAGTGATGTTGCCGGATTCCTCAAACACTGAGTTTGTGTCATTTAAATCAATAGGGTCCAACAAGAGTGACTACCTCGAGTGGGGATAGGGGCCCTACCCAGTGACTCCAAGCTAAGTAAGGCCAATCATGAGATATCAGAGAGAGAGAGAGAGAGAGAGAGAGAGAGAGAGAATGAAATGGTTTTTTTCTGGAGCTTCTCTTCTGTGCTCACCTTCCGCAAGAGGAATGTGTGTACCTAGAAATGCTGCAGGGCACTGAAAAATGTGCGTGGTTGGGGGAGAAAGAGTTATGAATTTAGGGGTTCATTTGGTTTAGAACTTTAAACTGGCTCCAGCCAAGAGTTTCCTGGTTAGTGAGAACTGAAGCCTGGAGAGGGAGCGTTTCCGCACTGCAGGGAGGGGAGTGGAGGGTGTGTGGAGCTCCAGAGTTCATCCCTGTGTCTGCTCAGGTCACCCTATCTCCATCGCTGGGGACTGATCCAGCAGAAGGCTGGTATTTCTGCAGTGAGGTTCTGGACCCCAAGCCTGTGGGTGTGTTTCACCTTCTGAACCTGGTGGGTGTTCTTTGGGAATGGTGGATAAGTCAGTGGCTCTATCTGAGCCAATGGAAATGTTTGATTTTCATCCCTTCTGATTTCTGTACTGAATGTTGCTGCCATATAACTCCAGTCTCCCTAAAACTTTGGCCTTTTTATTTCCCTATTTGAGTGTTGTAAGATTTTTATTTTCTTGGGTGAGTAGAAATGGATTGAGAGATACAATAGAAGAGAATTCTGAAAGCATACAGAATTTTTCTTCCTTTTTTTTGACAAGAGGACTTCCAGATAGGAGATGGGTGTATTTAAACTCTCAGGTTAATTTTTCACTTTTTCCATAATTTTTTATATCAGTGATTGTCTCTATAGAGTTATGAAGTTTAAAATGTACTATTCCCAAGACAATTCTTATTTTAATTGATACGAGGAAAATTACCTTTGGATGTGCAAATCCTTGAAAATCCTAGTGCATTGAATAGGTTGGATCCAAACCCCTGATGTGCGAAGTATTCTACTCATTTTTGAAAATAGTTCCTCAACTGAGATGGAGTGGAAGTGCAAATAATGATGGTGTCACCTGTCATTTTAGTTGTAAAGATGTTTGAGATATTTCATTTTCATAAACTTTAACTTTCAGGGGATTCTTAACCTTAAAAATAAGTCAGTTATTTTGTCAGCAAAAATGGATTTATTTGGAATATAGAAAATTGCAATTTGGGACCTGCGAGACAGCAAAACCCTAGGCACACCCAACAAACAAAAGAACAGCATTATTTTATGGACAAGGAGGAAGTTGGGAGGGATTGTTTTGGACAAAAGTCCATTGGACAAAGGCAAGAGTTCAGGGTGATGATAGTTTCTCTGAGTTGTTGATGGCAGTTTTTTCTTGATGAATTATAGGGGTAGTCAATTCTTTTCATTTTCTGTAAAGGATCCTCCATTCTTATTTTTTACTTCATTTTTAAGATTTTTGTAAGTAGGCTCTTTGCTCAACGTGAGGCTCAAACTCACAATCCCAAGATCAAGAGTCTGATGCTGGACTGCCTGGGCCAGCCAGGTGCCCTAGGGGTAGTCAATTTCTTTCTTTCTTTCTTTTTTTTTTTTTTTTTTAATGTTTATTTTTGAGACAGAGAAAGAGTGTGAGCAGGGGAGGGGCAGAGAGAGAGGGAGACACAGAATCCGAAGCAGGGTCCAGGCTCTGAGAGGTCAGCACAGAGCCCGACAAGGGGTTGGAACTCACCAACCATGAGAGCATGACCTGAGCTGAAGTCGGAGGCTTCCCGACTGAGCCACCCTGGAGCCCCTAGGGGTAGTCAGTTTCTTATAGGAGATGCAATGGACATCTCTCGGGCCTGTAATTGACAGTTCTTTCCTGTAATTGACGTGGAGTGGTGTGGTTACCCCTTCTGGTCTCCTGACTCCATTTTATCTTTTATTTTGTTTTGTTTTTATTTTGGGTTTTTATTTTTTCATTTATTATTATTGTTTTTCTCTCCACTCCATTTTAGTGAGACTTTGCTCTATTAATTTTCACAGGATTAAATCTTAACATAACTTCTTATATGGAAAAGTGGTTCCCAAATAAAAATAAAAACCATTAAAAAGCAAAATATAATTGATATAGATTTCTCTTTCTGTAAAGTAAATAATGGATGCAAAGGTTAAAAAATCTGTAAAACATTGAAAATCTAACTTAAGACCATCCCCTGCCAGCATATTGTGGTCCGTGCCGGTCCTGCCCCAGCCACCTTCAGACAACTAGTTTTAATGATTTCTTGTGCATTTCTGTCAGTGTTTCTTTCTATAAAAACGATTAAAAGTGCAAGAGTTTTTCTTTTGTTATAGGAAAGGTGACATGATGTACACGTGCAGCACACTTTTCTTATTTGTTCTATTGCTAATTCTGCAGACCTTTTCGTAGCAATGATAGATGTCTTTGATTTTCAAGTTTATGCAACCAGTTCTAATTAGGCAATCGATCTGCATGTAATATTTTTCTACTAGAGTTCATTAATCAAACTTTTTCATGTTACATGGTAAGCAAACACACAAAAAGCATATAATTTTCCAACCTTAATTGATGCTTTAAGTTTTATGGTGAAATTTATCGTATTTGGCACACATACAAAGTTTTATTGGACGTTTTAAAACTAATCATGGTGTAAACATCCATAGACTCACCATCTAGATTCATAAATCGGTCTTGGGTAGAGACTCCTGACATGACTCTCCCTAAATGACCGTCTTGTCCCATCGGTAACTACTTGTTTCTTTGGTTAATCTTCATGCCTTTACCTTTTATGTTTTTTTACTAAGCAGTGTTCTGCTTACTTTTATCCCTTCGGGACTTTGAATAAATAAATATTAACGGAATTACGCTGAAAAGGCGTCCCCGGGGTTCTTTGCCTCAGTTTGTTTCATACATGCTGCTGTCTGAAACTGCCATCATTCTTCCTTCCATTCCAGTGCTTATAGGATTTGGGTTTTTGAAGTTTTTTTTTTGTTTTTTTTTTTTTTTTGCTTTTGTGAAAAATGCCACTCCCACGAGTCTTGTTTCAGTGTACGAGTGCAAATGCATGACATTTATGACATACTGGAGGAAAATCTCTAGATTGTGGATCATGGCCAAGTTCAGATTTATTGGGAAATTCCAATGGAATGTACCAGTTGATTCTCCAAACATCTGTACATAACTGCTTATTTGTTCCATGTGACCATCAATACCCGACATGATCTAATTTAGTAATTTTTGCCCTTCTTGGTATGAAACAAGATTTTATTCTATTTGCTCACTGACAACGAGGTTGACTCTTTTCTCATATGTAGTCTTACATCTTTTATGATACATGTTTTAACCATTTTGTGATTTCTCATTCATTTGTTTGACCATTCAGTTTTGCTTTACACACACATTTTTATATTTGTATGTGTTGCAAGTATATTTATCTCGAATTGTGGTTTACCTTTTCAGTTTCTTAACTTTAGTAGGGTTGTAATCATCAATTTCTTCCTTTATAGCTTACTATTTTTTTATTATTTAAGGAAAGTTTTATATGTAAACATTTTATGGTTATAATTTTAATTATAATAATCTTTTATACTTAAAAATTTTATTTAAGAAAAAATCCCCTATTCTTACATCATAAAAACCTTTCCCTTTGACTTCTGAAAGAGTTCTAGTTATGTCTTTTGCATTTAAATCTAGAGTAAATTGATTATTGCCCATGGACTAGATGGCAATACCAAGCATTTTTCCTAGTTGGATGCTAATTTCTCCCTGACCTGTATATTAAAGTATACAGCATTTCTGCCACTGCTTTGCGATGCCTGTTCTGTCATTAATCGAATTTCCATATGCATAGGGTCTCTTCAGGATTCTTTCCCTTTCCATGAATCTATTGGTTTATCCCCTACTAATAACATATTGGCCATATTACTGTGGTTTCAAATTCCTTCATGTATTTGGAAAGCCCCTATCGTGTTCTTAAGAAACTTCTCCCCCCCCCTTTTTTTTTGGACATTTGTTCTCTGGAGAACTTTAAACTTTCGAGACGTTGTTTTTGTGAAGTTCTGGAAAATCGGGTCTGAGGATTTAATGGAACTTTATAAAGACTACTACGGGTTTCTTTTGGGGGAGCTGACATCCTCATGGCATTGAGTTCTTTCAAAGAACATGTGCCGCTTTTCCATGCATTTTACTTTGATATTATCCAATAGAGTTGAAGGTTTTTGTCCATTAGAATCTTTTTATACCCTTCGTATATTCTTTATTATGCGCTGGCTTAAAATGACCTTTACCGAGATGTAATTTACATACTATACGTACCCAAAAATTCACCAACTTCAAGTGTACAATTCAGTGGTCTGTTTATTCATAGTTCTCACCAGAGTCAACTTTAGTTCATTTTCATCATCTCAAAAGAAACCTCAGACCATTTATCTATCACCTTCCTTCCTACTCCCAGCCATAAATAACCACTAAGGTACTTTTTGCTTCTTGAGAATTTCTTAATTCTGGACGTTTCATGTGAATGGAATAACATACTTTGTAGTTCTTTCTCTTACAAGTTCAAATCTATGGTTGAGTGTCTCCGATGACTTTTTCAATTATTGTGCCCTTTCTTTCTTTCTTTCTTTCTTTCTTTCTTTCTTTCTTTCTTTCTTTCTCTTTTCAAGTTGTAATTTAAATCCTGTGTAGTTAACATATATAGTAACATATAACTGCAGACTTTAGTGATTCGTCCCTTACATATAACACCCAGTGCTCATCACAACTACCCTCCTTAATGCCCATCACCCATTTAGACCACCACCGTGCACTTCCATCCACCAACCCTCAGTTTCTTCTCTGTAGTTAAGAGTCTCTTATGGTTTGCTTCCCTCTCTCTTTTTTTCCCCTTTCTTCCCCTGTGTTCATCTGTTTTGTTTTCCACATATGAGTGAAATCATATAGTATTTGTCTCTCTCTGACTTATTTTGCTTAGCATAATACACTCTAGCTCCATCCAGGTCATTGCAAACGGCAAGATTTCATTCTTTTTGATGTCTGAGTAATATTCCATTGTACATATATACCACATCTTCTTTTTTTTTCAATATATGAAGTTTATTGTCAAATTGGTTTCCATACAACACCCAGTGCTCATCCCAAAAGGTGCCCTCCTCAATACCCATCACCCACCCTCCCCTCCCTCCCACCCCCCATCAACCCTCAGTTTGTTCTCGGTTTTTAACAGTCTCTTATGCTTTGGCTCTCTCCCACTCTAACCTCCTTTTTTTTTTTTTTTCCTTCCCCTCCCCCATGGGTTTCTGTTAAGTCTCTCAGGATCCACATAAGAGTGAAACCATATGGTATCTGTCTTTCTCTGTATGGCTTATTTCACTTAGCATCACACTCTCCAGTTCCATCCACGTTGCTACAAAGGGCCATATTTCATTCTTTCTCATTGCCATGTAGTACTCCATTGTGTATATAAACCACAGTTTCTTTATCCATTCATCAATTGATGGACATTTAGGCTCTTTCCATCATTTGGCTATTGTTGAGAGTGCTGCTATAAACATTGGGGTACAAGTGCCCCTATGCATCAGTAGTCCTGTATCCCTTGGGTAAATTCCTAGCAGTGCTACTGCTGGGTCATAGGGTAGGTCTATTTTTAATTTTCTGAGGAACCTCCACACTGCTTTCCAGAGTGGCTGCACCAATTTGCATTCCCACCAACAGTGCAAGAGGGTTCCCATTTCTCCACATCCTCTCCAGCATCTATAGTCTCCTGATTTGTTCATTTTGGCCACTCTGACTGGCGTGAGGTGATATCTGAGTGTGGTTTTGATTTGTATTTCCCTCATGAGGAGCGACGTTGAACATCTTTTCATGTGCCTGTTGGCCATCCGGATGTCTTCTTTAGAGAAGTGTCTATTCATGTTTTCTGCCCATTTCTTCACTGGGTTATTTGTTTTTTGGGTGTGGAGTTTGGTGAGCTCTTTATAGATTTTGGATACTAGCCCTTTGTCCGATATGTCATTTGCAAATATCTTTTCCCATTCCGTTGGTTGCCTTTTAGTTTTGTTGGTTGTTTCCTTTGCTGTGCAGAAGCTTTTTATCTTCATAAGGTCCCAGTAATTCATTTTTGCTTTTAATTCCCTTGCCTTTGGGGATGTGTCGAGTAAGAGATTGCTACGGCTGAGGTCAGAGAGGTCTTTTCCTGCTTTCTCCTCTAGGGTTTTGATGGTTTCCTGTCTCACATTCAGGTCCTTTATCCATTTTGAATTTACTTTTGTGAATGGTGTGAGAAAGTGGTCTAGTTTCAACCTTTTGCATGTTGCTGTCCAGTTCTCCCAGCACCATTTGTTAAAGAGACTGTCTTTTTTCCATTGGATGTTCTTTCCTGCTTTGTCAAAGATTAGTTGGCCATACGTTTGTGGGTCTAGTTCTGGGGTTTCTATTCTATTCCGTTGGTCTATGTGTCTGTTTTTGTGCCAATACCATGCTGTCTTGATGATGACAACTTTGTAGTAGAGCCTAAAGTCTGGGATTGTGATGCCTCCTACTTTGGTCTTCTTCAAAATTACTTTGGCTATTCGGGGCCTTTTGTGGTTCCATATGAATTTTAGGATTGCTTGTTCTAGTTTCGAGAAGAATGCTGGTGTAATTTTGATTGGGATTGCATTGAATGTGTAGATAGTTTTGGGTAGTATTGACATTTTGACAATATTTATTCTTCCAATCCATGAGCAGGGAATGTCTTTCCATTTCTTTATATCTTCTTCAATTACCTTCATAAGCTTTCTATAGTTTTCAGCATACAGATCTTTTACATCTTTGGTTAGATTTATTCCTAGGTATTTTATGCTTCTTGGTGCAATTGTGAATGGGATCAGTTTCTTTATTTGTCTTTCTGTTGCTTCATTGTTAGTGTATAAGAATGCAACTGATTTCTGTACATTGATTTTGTATCCTGCAACTTTGCTGAATTCATGTATCAGTTCTAGCAGACTTTTGGTGGAGTCTATTGGATTTTCCATGTATAATATCATGTCATCTGCAAAAAGCGAAAGCTTGACTTCATCTTTGCCAATTTGGATGCCTTTGATTTCCTTTTGTTGTCTGATTGCTGAAGCTATACCACATCTTCTTTATCTGTTCATCAGTTGATTGACATGTGGGCTGTTTCTATAGTTTGGCTGTTGTCGATAATGCTACTATAAACTTTGGGTTACATGTGCCCCTTTGAATCAGTACTTTTGTATCCTCTGGGTAAAAATCTAGTGGTGCAATTGCTGGGTCATAGGGTAGTTCTATTAAAAATTGTTTTTAATATTTTATTGATTTTTGAGAGACAGAGAGTGTGAGTGGGGAGGAACAGAGAGAGAGGAGGGCAGAAGATCCGAAGTGGGTTATGCGCTGAGAGCAGCAAGCCTGTTGTGGGGCTCAAACTCATGAACTGTGAGATCATGACCTGAGCCCAAGTTGGACACTCAATCGGCTGAGCCACCCAGGCATCCCAGTTAGTTCTATTTTTAACTTTTTGAGGAACGTCCATACTATTACCAGAGTGCCTGCACCAGTTTGCATTCCCACCGACAGTGTGAGAAGGTTCCCCTTTCTCCACGTCCTTGCCAACATCTGTTGTTTTCTGAGTTGTTAATTTTAGCCATTCTGACAGATGTGAGGTGGTATCTTTTCATGGTTTTGATTTGTATTTCCCTGGTGATGAGTGATGTTGAGCATCTTTCTATATGTCTGTTAGCCATCTGTATGTCTTCTTTGGAAAAATGTCTGTTCGTGTCTTGTGCCCATTTCTTAACTGGATTATTTATTTTTGGGGTGTTGAATTTGATAAGTTCTTTATAGATTTTGGATACTAACCCTTTATGAGATCTTTATCTGATACTAACCCTTTATCGTTTGCAAGTATCTTCTGTTCTGTAGGCTGCCTTTTAGTTTTGTTGATTTAACATAGTACTGACAGTACAATCAGACAACCGAAAGAAATAAAAGGCACCCAAATCAGCAAGGAAGAAGTCAAACTTTAACTGTTTGCAGATGACATGATACTCTGTAGAAAACCTAAAAGACTCCACCAAAAAATTGCTAGAACTGATACGTGAATTGAGCAAAGTTGCACGATATGAAATCGATAGAAATCTGTTGCATTTCCTTTTTTTTTAATTTTTTTTAACTTTTATTTATTTTTGAGACAGAGAGACAGAGCATGAACGGGGGAGGGTCAGAGAGAGGGAGACACAGAATCTGAAACAGGCTCCAGGCTCCGAGCTGTCAGCACAGAGCCTGACGCGGGGCTCGAACTCACGGACCGCGAGATCATGACCTGAGCCAAAGTCGGCCACTTAACCGACTGAGCCACCCAGGCACCCCTGCATTTCCTTTTTAATTATTATTTTTTATTTTTAGAGACAGCATGAGCAGCGGGGAGGGGCAGAGGGCAAAAGAGAGAATATTGAGCAGGCTACACGCTCAGCACAAAAGACCCCAAACAGCCAAAGCAATCCTGAAAAAGAAAAGCAAAATCGCAGGCATCACAATTCCAGACTTCAAGCTATGTTACAAAGCTGTAGTCATCAAAACAGTATGATGCTGGCACAAGAACAGATACATAGATCAATGGAAGAGAATAGGAAACCCAGAAATGGACCCACAACTGTATGAAGACCAGTTAATCTTCAACAAAATAGGAAAGAATATCCAATGGAAAAAAGACAGTCACTTCAACAAATGGTGTTGGGAAAACTGGACAGCCACATGCAGAAGAATGAAACTGGACCACTTTCTTTACACTATACACAAAAATAAATTCAAAATGGATGAAAAACTTAAATTTGAGACAAAACCATCAAAATCATAAAGGAAAACATAGGCAGCAACCTGTTTGACCTCAGCCATAGCAATTTCTTACTGGACATGTCTCCAGAGGCAAGGGATACGAAAGTTATTGTGCTTTTCAACCCCAGAATTTTCATTTGGTTCATTTAGAATAATTTCGATCTCTTTTTGACATTATTTGGTGCATCATTGTTATCATATATTCCTTTACATCTTTAATCATTGTTTCTTTTAGTTCTTTGAACATATTTATAATAGTTACTTTGAACCCTTCTGTAAACCAACATCTGTTTGCTATTTCTGTTTCCTGCTTATTTTTTCTTTTTTAAAACAATTTTTAAAAAATATTTTCATTTATTTTTGAGAGAGACAGAGCACTAGCAGGGAAGGGGCAGAGAAAGAGGGAGACACAGAGTCCAAAGCAGGCACCAGGCTCTGAGCTGTCAGCACAGAGCCTGATGCGGGGCTTGAACTTGGGAACCGTGAGATCGTGACCTGAGCTGGAGTCGGGCGCTTAACCAACTGAGTCACCCAGGTGCCCCCCGACCCCTGCTTATTTTTCTGCTGTAAGGGTCACAGTGTCCTTTTTCTTTGCATGCCTTGTAATTTTTTGTTGGAAACTGGACACTATAGATAATATATTGTAGCAACTTTGGGTACTGGCCCCTGTCTTCTGGGCTTCCTGACTGTTTATTTGTGTTTGCTTGGTGACTGGCTGGATTATTTTAGTCAAGTCTATTTCACTCTCCTCCCAGCCCCTTCAGAGGTAGGCCTCTGATGTTTCTCCTCAGTCACCCTGGGATGGCAGTAGTGTTGGCAGGGTTTTCTTCGTTTCTTTCTCGACCAACCGCTGTTAGCTGTTAATCTACACTAGTTGTAGGCTGACTCTTTTATTGTTTTGAACATGCCATGGTGCGAACATTGCTCTATCGACTAATCCAGTCAAATTTGGACTCCTTTGAAGGAATGGCTGCGCAGGTTAGTGTTTGTTGATCGTTCGGACCCCTGAGGGGCTCCTCCCAGCTTCCTCTTTCCCTATTTGTCCCCTGAAAACAAGGGGACCACAGTTTTGCCTGTATCTTGAATCTCTTCCCTGTTGCCTTTCACTACAACTTCCACTGTTTTTGAGAGCAACCTTAGGCTTGGGAATCTTCATGCTCTGTTGTAAATGAAGTCAGTTCTTTGGGGGGAAGGACTAGGAGCTATCTGTTTTACAGCCTGCGTTTCCTCCTCGTCAAGAATCTCTGAGCCAGAGGGCTGCGTTGAAGTGGGGACAATGGCACACCTCCACCTGAGTGACAAGTCCACTTTAAGAGCTGAGCATTGGGGCGCCTGGGTGGCTCAGTGGGTTAAGCGTCCGACTTCAGCTCAGGTCAGGCTCTCGCAGTCCCTGAGTTCGAGCCCCGCGTCGGGCTCTGTGCTGATGGCTCAGAGCCTGGAGCCTGCTTCGGATTCTGTGTCTCCTCCTCTCTCTGACCCTCCCCCGCTCATGCTCTGTCTCTCAAAAATAAATACGTGTTAAAAAAAAAAAAAAGCTGAGCATTAAGTGGAGGAAGAGCATTTGCTTGATGCCTTCCCAGCTTGCCTCTCCTGGGTGCGGAACCTCCGCCTTAGGCAAAACAAGAACAATCAGGTCCCCAGTATTCTCAGCATCCCCTGTACCCACTGTAGAGCCCCCATTCTACAAGCGGGGGCTGGCAGAAGTAGAGAGGTCCTCCTGTCGACTGCACTTGCTTGGAGCTTAAACTCAGCAGCAGCTAACTGGGGCAGGATGAGAAATGCTGACGGCCTCCTTTTCTGTCTGGGAGCTGTGTGGACAGGGGTCCTGTGTTCTTGGCTGCAGTCAGAAAAGGAAGTTTAGGGAGAGAGGGAGTGGTCTTGGTTCAAATACCAAACTGTTAATTTCTGGTACTGAATTCGCATAGTTTCTTGAATACCTGTTTCTTCAGCTGTACGTCCTTAGTAAGGATTGTTTCCAGAGGCTTGAAATGATGGCTTTCGTGTTCACTTTTTGACATGAATTTTCCAACTTAATGTTGTTATGAAATGGAAAGGTGATAAGTTTTATTTTCGTCCTGTGTATCTATTCTAGAATCGTGCTAAAAATCTTATTTTGTGGTTCTTGTTCTGTCAGGGTCCTGTGCATAGGCTTCTTAGTGCTAAGGATAACAGTGATCTTTTTTATTCTTTTGTAATTCTGCACATTTGTTTATTTTCTTGTGGCACTGGATTGGCTTTTTCATGTAATGTTGACCAGGAGTGAGGCAAGGGCGACTCAGTTTTGCACATTTTTTTGGTAGAAAAACTTCACACCATTTATATATTCCTTCTTTAAAAGTTTATTTATTTTGAGAGAGAGCATGTGCATGCACACGCATGCAAGCAGAAGAGGGGCAGAGCGTGGGAGAGAGAGAATCCCAAGCAGGCTCCCCACTGCCAGTGCAGAGAGCCCAACGCAGGGCTCAAACTCACAAACTGTGAGGTCATGACCTAAGCTGAGATCAAGACTCAGATGCTTAACCGACTGAGCCACCCAGGGGCCCCTATATATTCCTTTTTGAATAATCTTCCCACCCCCCACCCCCCCACTATGCTCTTTATTGGGCTATGCGTCTTACCATTGGTTCCTCTGCAGTATGAGTTTTTTTTTTCATGTGTTTCTGTTGAACAGTATAAAATCATTTTCTATAATTCTTAAGATGATGTCAGGTAAGTTGTGTTAATTGATTACCATGTTTCATTGCAAAGTATAACATACATGCAGAAACGTACATAAGACATATTGGACAGTCTATAGCAATAATAAAAAATAAACACCTGTGAAGTAAAATCCAGCCCTAGAGCTAAAACAGTGCTTGACATCAGACACCCCACTGGAAACGATTCCCAGTGACCCTCCTCACTCTCTAGATGTAACCAATATGTTGAATGGTGTGAAGGCAGTGTCCGTTTTTTTAGCACCTGTGTGTGCAGCATTAAATAAAGATACTCTAATTTTGCATGTCCCACGTTGCATGTAAATGGAATCGCAGTGTAGATTTTAGGTAAGATTTTAGGTAAGATTCCTTTTGTTTAAAGTTATTTTACAGTCTTCTGTGTGGTAATAATAGTTAATCAACCTTTAATTGCTCTCTTGTATTCACTTGCAAGGATACACCACCATTATTTATTAACTCTGTTACTAGTGGCTACTTGGGTGTTTTCAAATTTTTGCCATTCTGACCGGTGCTCCTGAAGACATTATTAATGCATGTGTCCACTCGGATGTCTTATTGTTCCCATGTTGGTATTGCCTGTTAGGAACTTCTCATCCTCTCCCTAAGACCTTAGTCTACATATGGCCTTCTACATCTCAGTTCATGGAAACTCCATCTTTCCAGGGTTTTGGTTGTTTTTTTTTTTTTTTTAGATTTTTTACATGTTTTATTTGTATTCTTGAGAGAGCACAAGTGGGGGAGGGGCAGAGAGAGGGGGACAGAAGATCTGAAGCAAGCTCCATGTGGAAAAAGTGAGCCCAATGTGGGCTTGAACTTAGGAACCATGAGATCATGACCTGAGCTGAAGGGAGACACTTAACTGACTGAGCCACCCAGCCGCCCCCATTATTTCAGTTTTTATTGCGAGACATAATCAGCGTCATCAACTCCTCTCATTCTGTCTTGCCCCAACTTCAGTCCATCAGGAATCTGTAGCCCTTCCCAATATTTCCCCTGTACATTCCACTGTAATCACCCCGGCCGACCCACCTTCCTCTCACCCGGTTATGGCTTTATTTTCTTCACAGGTGTTCTGGTCTCTACATCCATTCCCCATAGTCTAGTCTCAACACAAGTGATGGATCATTAAAGCTAGAGAGGAGACCACCCCTCTGTGCAAAAGCCTGAAGCAGCTCCACATTTCTCACAGAATCGAATCTGACTAGTTCCCCACAAGATGATGGGCCCAACCTCCCAGCAGTCCCCACCATTCTTGACTTACTTCCCATCTCACTTTGCTCCAGTCTCTGGCTATGTGTCTTCGTCCCATTCAGGCTGCTATAACAAAACACCAAAGAGTGGCTTAGAAATGACAGAAATGTATTTCTCTCAGGTATGGAGGCTGGGAAGTCCAAGATCAAGGCACCAGCAATCTTGGGTGGAAAGAGCTATTTTGGCATCTTAGAACCTCAGTGTGCACATGCGTGTGTGTGTACTCAAAATTAATGCATACTGACACCAAGGTTTATGAATGTGGGTATTATGGAAAGGTCTAAGTTCTCATGCCTTCTTCCCTCCTTCTGAGTTATCTTGTCTTCCTCTTTCCTCCTCTTTCTCAATACCTCTTCTGTCTCAAGGGCACACAAAGGAAGAAAGAGTAGCAACTGATTCTGTGATAAATGATATACATAAAATACACATATAAGTTAATATTAGCATTTCTCCAGGAAAAATGTCTTCATGCTCCTAGTTGGACATATCTACTTTGAATTGTCTAGAGTACATCCAGACACAGGATCGGCTGGCCCACGTTGCAAGTTGGGTTTCCACCTTGGGCCTCTCGTTGGTGAGGGGAAATGAAGGAAAAACTTCAGTGCGTTTTTGTTTATTAGAATCCCGTTTCAATTTGAACTTGGGGTCTACGCAGTGGTGACCAATGCGGTGGGCAATAAGGAGACAGATGAAATAGTTTTTGTCACAAGGAATTGGTGGTCATAAAATGGAAATATTTGTTTCATTTGTGTAGCATTTCTCTAACTTTTCCAATGTGTTTTGGACTATTCTAGACTCTGTGAAAAGGCAGGGATCACACAGGAAGGGTCACAGTAAAAATGGAGAGAGGGACAAGTTCAATGTATTAGTGGTGTGTTAAGACCATGATACAGAAAGTGAGTGTGGATGTAGATTAGATGTGGGGAGACCATAGAATCTTGTTGGAACGTCCTGTGAATTTGAGTCCACTTCCCCTGTATTACCCATTCTCCTACACATCTGTGGTTTGTTTTAGGACTCAGTGGTCTTTGAGGATGTGGTTGTGGACTTCACCCAAGAGGAGTGGGCCCTGCTGAAACCTGCTCAGAAAAAGCTCTACAAAGATGTGATGCTAGAAACCTTCAGGAACCTGGTCACAGTAGGTAAGGGTGGCATCAATCCTTCACTTAGTTATTTCGATAACAACTATTTCTCATTCATTAAGCCCATTTCAAAATCTGGAATGCGGAAGGAAGACGCATTGGAAAATAAGACAGGCGTGATCACAGCTGTCACAGACCTAGAATCTAACGGTTTCTCAGTGACAGTAAAAATCTATATATTAACCTGTGTTTTTCTTCCTTTCTGGTTTAAAAGACAGCATTCTTCACTGTCCTCAGTATGTGTATATACCCATGGGTCACTTTGTGGGCATGGAGAAGCTTGTTGTTTGAAACCTTGTGTTTTTTTCTGTGCATATTAAATTGCCTACTGTTTTGACTTCTTGTGCCTCTTTGCTTCAATTTTATTTATTTATTTTAAGAGAGAGAGAGCATGCATGAGCAGGGAGGGGCAGTGAGACAGGGAGAGGGAGAGGGAGAGGGAGAGGGAGAGGGAGAGGGAGAGGGAGAGAGAGAGAGAGAGACAGAGAGAATATCCCAAGCAGGCTCCACACTAACAGTGTTCTCTGTCACTGACAATGTGGAGCCCAGTGTGGGGGTTGAACCCATGAAGTGTGAGAGCATGATCTGAGCTGAAATCAAGAATCAGATAATTGGCCAACTGAGCCACCCAGGAACCCCTTTTGTGTCTCTTAATAATTAAGTTTTGAGGGGCGCCTGGGTGGCTCAGTTGGTTAAGCGGCCGACTTCGGCTCAGGTCACGATCTCGCGGTCCGTGAGTTCGAGCCCTGCATCGGGCTCTGTGCTGACAGCTCGGAGCCTGGAGCCTGTTTCAGATTCTGTGTCTCCCTCTCTCTGACCCTCCCCCATTCGTGCTCTGTCTCTCTCTGTCTCAAAAATAAATAAACGTTAAAAAAAATTAAGTTTTGAAACACTGAACTCCTGAATGTATTTCTTTTCTCACAGTTGCCTTTTTCATAAGATTTATTCACTGTTTTGTTTTAGATGATGAGAATCAACTTAGAACCAATGGGTCCACTTCTCAGCAGGTTATTTCTGGAGAAAAATTATCCAATGAGCAGAAAATAGCAAGGTTCACAAAAAATGATTCCTGGACCTCCCTTTTTGGAGAAAATTGGGAAGACCAGTGCATTGAAGATAAGCACAACAACCAGGGGAGACATTTGAGGTGAGCTGCATTTAGGAGAAAATGCAATATCGCAGTAGAGAATCTTACTATTTCATGAAATTAAAAAAACAAAAACAAGAGACCCATAAACCTAGCTCCAGATTTGTTTATTCACAAATCATTCCCTCCCTTTTTTTCCTTCGTGTGACTCAGACATTAAGCGTTTGAAAGATAATTTGGTGGAAAAGAATGACCAGGGAACCCTACATATGAGAAATGCTGTTGTAGTAATGGGCTGTGCCTCAGCCCATTCTCAGAGCATTTAGTTTATTCCACCTTGAACTAATTCTGACAGGACAGAAAACCTATATTTAGACAGAAAAAATGGTAGAAATGTAATCCTCGAGCTCATTAACAAATATTAATAAATAATTAATACACAAACCATTAATAATGTGCCCCCTCCATTTTTTTTTTTTTTTAGCAGAAATCATATGGTGGAGAGACTCTGTGACAGTAGCAAAGGTAATACATGTGGAGAAACCATCAACCATATTCCAAGTCTTAAGCTGTACAAGAAAACGCCTACTGGAGTAAAACTGTATGAGTGCATTCAGTGTGGAAAAGTCTTCAGGCATCGTTCATCCCTTAAGAGGCACAAAAGAAGTCATACTGGACGCAAACTATATCAGTGTGAGGAATGTGGGAAAGCGTTCAGTTGTTCTTCCTACCTAAGGAATCATGTGAAAACTCACAGTGGAGAGAAACCCTATGCCTGTAAACTTTGTGGGAAAACATTTATTCGTTCCCACTCCCTCACTGGACATATAAGGAGTCACACTGGAGAGAAACCCTATGAATGTAAGGAATGTGGGAAAGCCTTCAGTTGCCCCAAATCCTTCCGCGTACATGTGATGATGCACAATGGTGGGAAGCCCTATGAATGTAAGCAGTGTGGGAAAGGCTTTAGCTGTCCCAAATCCTTTCGAGTACATATGATAATGCACACTGGAGAGAAACCCTATGAATGTAAGCAGTGTGGGAAAGCCTACTGTTGGCTCACATCCTTTCAGAGACATGTGAGAATTCACAATGGAGAGAAACCCTATAAATGTGAAAAATGTGGGAAAGCGTTTGGTTGGCCCTCATCCCTACACAAACATGTCCGAATGCACACTGGAGAGAAACGTGTAAACATAAGCAACGTGGGAAGGCCTTCAGCTGGCCCTCATCCTTCCAAAAATGTAAGAACGCAGACTGAAGAGAAACGCTATGAGTGTGAAAAATGTGGGAAAGCATTTGGTTGGTCTTCATCCTTACACAAACATGACAGAAAGCACACTGGTGAGAAACCCATAAATGCAAGCAGTGTGGGAAAGCTTTCAGTCATCCTTCCAAAAATGTAAGAATGCAGACTAGAGAAAAACCCTTTAAGTGTGAAAAATGTGGGAAAGCCTTCAGTTGGTCCCAATCCTTCTAAAACCATAAGGATAAAGACTAGAGAGAAACCTCAGACGTGTGAAAAATGTGGGAAAGCTTTCAGTTGTCTCAAAGCGTTTTGTAGTCATGTGAGAACTCCCAGTCAAAAGAAAGTTTCTAAATATAAGAAAACCTGGGGCGCCTGGGTGGCTCAGTCGGTTAAGCATCCGACTTCAGCTCAGGTCACGATCTCGCGGTCCGTGAGTTCGAGCCCCGCGTCGGGCTCTGGGCTGATGGCTCGGAGCCTGGAGCCTGTTTCCGATTCTGTGTCTCCCTCTGTCTCTGCCCCTCCCCCGTTCATGCTCTGTCTCTGTCTCAAAAATAAATAAAACGTTAAAAAAAATTTTAATAAAAAAAAAAAGAAAACCTAATGCATATTAATTCACGTAAAACAGTTTGGAAAATCCACACCAGAAGAGAAATATTATAAAAGTTACACAGTAGTGCTCAGTATCTCATCCTTAATGTGGACCTCTGGCAAGTGAATTTCCATGTCTCTTTCAACTAAACATTGAGATGAAAATTCTCAAGTATTCTGAGTACATCTACACAGTACATGAATTTTGATATATTGTAGGTTTTCTCCCCCTTCATGAATTCAGTTAATATTTCTGCATCCGTTTTGAAGTGTGATTCACCCACGGGTGGTTGATATGTTTTAAATATGCATTAGGTTTAATTTTATATAGTTTTTAAATTGTTCTGTAAGTATGGGGCCTTTAGAGTAATGTGACATTGGTATTCGTTTGGATTTTCTTACTGGCCAACTATGTTCCAAGCTGGGTATCACTTTCCCATTACATACGTATATTCCATTTTACTATCTTCCTGAGAGAACTTACAACTTCACACTTAAAGTTGACACTTCTTTACTTACATCATAAGGTATATGTTCTCAACACCTTTTTTTTTTTTTTTTTTTTTGGCCAGAGGATCGTTATTCCATTATTCCATTTTGCTGGCTTGCAAATTTGTGAATATGTAATTGGCTAGAAATTTGTAGGTATGCAGAGATCTTGCAAGAGTATAGTTTTGTATGAATTGTTATTTCCATCTGTTGCTGTATGCTCTTTGTCCTAGCTTCTGGTTAGGAAGTGGGCAATACATTTGAATGAAGAAGACAGTGAAATCTAGAGGCGGATATGGTTCTCTTGGAATGTGTCCTCGCAACATAGGAAGGGCTAGGAACTACCACTTCCCAGGATGCTTTCTCTATATGGTTCCATGATAGAATTCTCTAATGAGCTTGCATGAGATTTGAAAGAAGCGCTTTTCAGTTTATTGAGCCACCACTCTATAGGGAGATAGACAGATGCGTAGGGACTCTGTGGGTATCATCTCCAGATTATTTTCCTGATTGCCGGCCTTGCCAATCAAAAGCACCTTCAAAACAAATACCAGCTGCGTGACTTCTACTTTGTCAGAGGTGTAGGCTTTTACAGACACCCTACCAGCTTTTCCAGCATGGATGCACATCCACGGTCAGATGTCCACAGCTTGCATTTTCCTGAAAGCCCTAGACTGTCCACCAGGCCACTGATTAGGATGTCATGGCCGTTCATCTCATCTAATGCTCTGACCCCTTTTCCCTAGATCTTAACATATTCATATAAAGTCTGATTTGTATAGTGAACATCTCATTCTCTTAATACTTCTCATGCTTCTGTGTGTTTGCAGTGGTGCATCCATAAGAACATATGGGACTGTGTTTCCCTACAGCATCATTGAGCAGATGTCCTGACCCAGTATTTCTATAAAATAAATCAGCATTACTGACATATTGGGTAGACGGTGTGGGTTTTCTGTTACTCAGCACTAAATCCAATCCCTCAGGATATGTTCCATTATTAAGATCGATTATGTGTGATTAGACACAATGTGAATTTTTTTTTGGTTGAACAAATTCAGTGTTTATGAGAAATATTCAATTAACTGTTTCCATATGAGTTGTGCACTATATAAATGTATAAAATGTTTGAGAAATATTCTGTTAATTGTTTTAAAGTGTATACTAATAAATGTCAATGTCTTTAATTTACTTAAAAGGTATTAAAACATTGCATCTATGAGTTGTCGAAACTTTGTAACTTTGTGAATTTAAGAATTGTAAATTTTGAGTCAATATTACCAGGTGCATACAAATGTAGGCAGTTTTCATCCTAACAAATCTTACTTTGTATATTGTTACAATGTTATCAATATAACTTCTTGTTCACAATAGTAAAAACTTAAATAATGGTTTTACCAATTTAAGGAATAAGTAAGTCTAGCAAATGATATAAAAAGATTCTCATGAGAAAATATCTTAAACTTTATTGGATAATATGAAAGCAAAGTGAAGTAAAATATAAACCATGACGAGATAATAGGCACACAGATTGAAGAAGAGAGGCCTCAGTGAATGAAGGCACCATTGATTCATGTATACTTAGTATGCCTTAGATACTTTCTGGAACTGCTCAGAAGTGTTGGTAAAAAGTGGGTGATGATACAGAAACAATCCTCCACTCGTGGAGTTAACACTAACCACTTCCCATAAAATTACAGATATAGTTCACCCTCATTTTCACAATGGTTAAAAATTTCAGGGTGTGTCATATATGTTGATGAGACTGGGCACTGGTATTTGGGACCAGACAGTTCATATTGATTTGAAGCATGCTGTATGGGTGTTTGTATTTAACATCCTCATGAAAGAATTTGAAATTGCCTCATATAACTTTTAGAACGATCTGAGGGTTGATGGGGGGTGGGAGTGAGGGGAGGGTGGGTGATGGGTATTGAGGAGGACACCTGTTGGGATGAGCACTGGGTGTTATATGGAAACCAATTTGACAATAAATTTCATATTAAAAAAAAGAAATTGCCTCATATGTTTGTTACTATCATTTTGGGACTCCGGCATGTGGAGTGAGATTTGTTCTGAAGAAAATCAGAGTTCCTCATAGTGTAAGGAAGCTTCACATTATCCTCATACTTCTAACCCCTCAAGTCTTCTGTGAGCAGAGCAATAGCTATGCAAGTCCACTCTGATTTCCTAATAGAAGCAAGGAGAAGAGGTAGGGGTGGTAAAAGGGAAAGCTATCCAGGAATCAGTGAAGTGAGCTGCAGACCGGGGGTATCATATAAGCGATATCCCAATTTATTAGACATCCTCAAACAAGGAAAATTTTAATGACCACTTACAGGAGGAGAATGTGTAAGCTTTTGTTTTAATAATCCATAAAAGTCCCAAATGCCCACTTTGCTTTTTGCGGGTATTGTTTCCACATGCTTAGACTTCCAACACATATTAGGAAAGAAAACTGTAACAGTACTGTGCTTAATTAAAAGGCAAATGAAATTTAGCCTTTGTCCATTTCTCCATGCTAACGCTTGTTTTCATAGCACAGCAGAGATTAGTGTCATTTCATAATCCTTATTACCACATTCAATCACTTCTCCCAGCATCCTTCCAATTGTACAAGTGACACAAGTTAAGCAATGGAAGCAGGGTCCTGCTTAAGCTTATGCACCTGAAAAGGATAATGGAATCTCTCTATTTTGAAGGCCTAATGTGTGCCACGAGGTGTACTGGGTACTGTTGAAAATTTGAAATCTCAGAACTCTGGAGGACAAGTACAATTACTAAAATTTCAAAATGTAACATTAAATTTTAAACACAGTATTCAAAAGCCTACATCTATATGCCATTCTGGGAAAAGTAAAGGTACAGGGAACTAGAACAGACGAGAGGGTTAAGAATGGGGGGAAGGGGCGCCTGGGTGGCTCAGTCGGTTAAGTGTTCGACTTCGGCTCAGGTCATGATCTCTCAGTCTGTGAGTTCGAGCCCCGGGTCAGGCTCTGTGCTGACAGTTCAGAGCCTGGAGCCTGCTTCCGATTCTGTGTCTCCCTCTCTCTCTGCCCCTCCCCCATTCATGCTCTGTCTCTCTCTGTCTCAAAAATAAATAAACGTTAAAAAAAAATTTTTTTTAATTAAAAAAAAAAGAATGGGGGGAAGTTTGTCAACAAATGAGCACTAGGACGTTGTTTTCTCGGAGGTGAGAGATGGAGTGTTTTGTATTTTAACTATGGTGGTACAAAGTGTGAATTTATGAAAACCCATAGAACTACACTTACAATGGCTAATTCTAGTCTTTCAAATAAATTATTAGAAAACAAAGATACGAAACTATCTTATGAACTAAAGGGAAGTTTAAACTCACTCACACCTTGATTTTTAGATGTGTAAGGACAGTGCTTTCCACCTCCTAAAGACTTGCGACCCATCAGGCCTTTTTTGGAACCTCAACTGAAGTTCGAAAACACTCCAGGGTCACACCTGTCCTCACCTCCATCACCTTACCTGAGGGAAGAGAGGGAAAGCCAGCAATAGGTCTCTAGGTTTACATCAGGTTTCCTGGGCCAGAACTCTGGGAATGCTGTGGCTTGAAATTTAAAAGGAATTCCACCATGTTCTCAAGGGAATCCTCCGGGGAGGGGGGAGTCGGCCTGGTGGTGTTTCCTACTCCTTGGGCATATGCATAGGGTCCTGTCCTGAGGCCACCTGCAACTCCGTTCAGACTACCTGACATCTCAGGGACAAACCCAACTGTGCCGTTCACTGCTGCAAACTTCGCTATTGACGCACACTGGAGGGCGCTGCACTAGTCATTCCTCCGCAGAAATTCCATGTGGGTGCACTGAGAATCCAGAGGAAGCACTGTAAGCCGGTGACCCACATTCTTCCTCCAGAGCCCCGGTTCCCACATGAACTCACAACCTACTGCCGGCCAAACTCTCCTTCGAATGGGTCACAGCCTCAACACCTACCACGTGGGCGACACACCAGGGAGGACGCGATACTCACGGCCATGCGCGCGCGCACTCACGCCCGCCCTTCCGCAGTCTCTCGCCTCTGCCGGGCCAAACTTGCGAAGCAGCGCTGCGCATGCGCTGTCAACACCCCGGGGGGGGGGGGGGTTTCCTCCGCGCCGCGCAAGCGCTGTCAACACCCCGGGTTTCCTCCGTTCCGAACTCCCTGACGGCTCCAGGTGGAATCTGTGGAACCCTTTCCGCGGCACACCCGTGGTCACGGGGAAATGTAGCTTAGAGTAAGAGCCTCCTCAGACATTATCATGTCCCCCCCACACCCCCCTCCAGTGCTCCCAACATGCAACGCGGATGCAGTCACATGGGTGCCGCGGAGTCACCTGGGAGTTCTGAATTGGCTGGCCTGCGCAGCCGCAGTCGCAGGCGCAGGCTCCTGTCGCGGAGAGTCCCTCCAGTGGCGGAGCTGAGACCGCAGGTGTTCTGGAAGCCGGAGAACGCGCAGTCTATATCTGAGCGGGGCTGGGGTGCTGAGGGCCCCGCCCCCATGCCCATCTACAAACTTCTGGGTGTCACCTCCTTCCCAGGAGTCGTTGCCCGTCGCCCGGAAACGGGATGTCTGAGCTCGAGAGACGTTGGCTCTCCCCTGGCAGGATGCAGTGGGTGCGCTGGACTGCGACCGTGGACAGGAAGGGCCGCAGGCCCGGCGGCGGGAGCCGAGCCCGGGAGGACAGGACGGCCATGGGAACATCCAGGAGAGCGCCGCCGTGGCCAGCTGGGTTGTCAGGGGGCGAGGAGGCCTCTGCCGGCAGAAACCTGCAACAGCGAGGCGCTGGAGCGGGCGGCCCTTGACTCTCTGGGGTCGCAGGCTCTGGGTGTCACGTTATGAAGACACGGGGCTAGAGTGGGTGCAGGCAGGCTTTGTGCACAATGAGGGTTCTGTAGCGTGACATCCCTTTTCCAGCAGGGCCCTTTGGGGGCCAGCGGAACCCTGTAGTATTTGGCACGGGGAACATAACCTTTGGATGTGAACCCAAGAGCGTGTTTGGATAAATGGGAACCCCCCCCCCCCCAGGGGAAGGCGTGTGTGTCTGTATGAACCTGGCCTTTCAATAAGCATTTAGACTTTGTACTGGGTGCTGTTGATTTACCAGTGACCGGGTGGGAAGGATCGTCCCTTTCCACTTGGAACTGAAATTCTATGGGGGAAAATGAAGGACATATAAAGAAATTCTAAGGTGTATTGCAGGGTGGTTAAGTCCTAAAGGGAAAAAGCAAATAAGGGAAGGGTGCAGAGGTTCTTGGGTGTGTACGTGTTGCTTGGAGGTCTGTCAGCGTGCATTATTTTTGCGAGTGTGTGTATCTTTATCTCAGGTTGTGTCTGTCTCAGGGGCCACGTAGGACAGGGCTGGGATTGTCCCTGTGGCAGAGTTATGTTCAGCCAAGAGTGTCTGTGAATCTCCTACGTTACAGTGGTGTTGCTTTGCCTGTGTTTATGTTTCCCATCCTGTGTATAATAACCTAATGTTGGCTGATGTGAAATGTTGGGGTTTGGGAACAAATGGTCAAGAAAGAATTCTTGAGATGTCTTTGGTACAAAAAGGGTGGTTTTATTCAAGCACGGGGAAAGAGCTGCCCTGGGATTGTGGGGAATGGCTGATTATATACTTTCAGCTTGGGAGGGGGTTAGGGATAGCGTAAGTCTCTAAGGAGTTTGGAAGCAAGGTTTCCAGGACCTTGAGGGACTAGCTGTTGTTAGGAAAAGGTCGTTTACTATTGTCTAGTAAAACCTCAGTCGTGAGACCCTTCAGATGTATATCGGTGGGCCATAAGCTTGGAGGATGATTGCTAACATATATCTTGGTGGGCGAGGCATAGAGATAAAGGAAGTTTCCAAGGGGATTTTTTTATATGTTAAGGTAGACTTACAGGGTCATGGAGGGCAGGCTAACGTCAAGCTAAGGTTGCCATTTCCCCTTAGGGAAGTATTAACATTGAGGCAGTTGAGTTCCTGAAGGAAGGTCACTCTGCCTGTCTCAAGGACTTGTCAGTGGGCTGTAAGTTGGAAGGAAGTTTAATGGTTTTTATTTTGCCTTTGTTCTCCACATCATTGGCAATTTGGATATCTTCTTTGGAAAAAGTCTATTCAGTTCTTCTCCCCGTTGTTAAATTGGATTGTTTGGTGTTTTGTTTTTGGTTTTGTTTTTGTTTTGCTATTGAGTTGTGTGAGTTCTTTATCAGATACACGGCTTGCAATTATTTTCTCCTATTCTGTTGGTTGCCTTTTCATTTTGATGATGGATAAAAGTTTAAGGTCATTAAAATTACGTTTGTCTCGGGGCACTGGGGTGGCTCAGTCGGTTAGGTGTCCGACCCTTGATATTGGCTCAGGTCATGGTCTCACAGTTGATGGGATCAAGCCCTGCATCAGGCTCTGTGCTGAGCATGGAGCCCTCTGTGTGGGATTCTCTCTCTCTCCTTTCACTGCCCCTCCCTTTCTCGCATGCGCGTGCGCTCTCTCTCAAAAAAATTTAAAAAATAAAACAAGTAAATAAATAAATACAACTGCCTCAACCACCTAACACTCATTAAGGTGGTACTGTAAAAAAGAGCCCCAGAAATTAACAAGTGAAGATGTGGAGAAATGGGAACCCTTGTGTACTGTGTGTGGGAATGTAATGTGTAGCTACTATGGAAACTAGTACGGCAGTTCCCCAAAATATGAAAAATAGGAGTACCATATGATCCAGCAGTTGCATTTCTGAGTGTACACCCCAAAAAATTGAAATCAGGGGTTAAAAGAGATATTTGTACATCCATGCTCATAGCAGCGTTATTGCTAATAGCTAATTGGTGGAAGCAATTCAGGTGTCCATCCATGGATGGATGGATTAAATGAAATGTGGTGCATATTTACGATGGATATATGCCCCATATCCTATCCTTAAGGAAGGAGAGTCTAATGCATGCTACAAAATGGATAAACTTTGAAAACATTATGTGAAGTGAAATAAGGCAGTCACAAAAAACCATCACATGGTGGCTGCCAGTGGTGGGGTGGTGATGGGGGGCCGTGGGGGTTATTGTTACATGGGCATAGAGTCTTAGTTTTGCAAGATGGAAAGAGATCTGTAGGTGGATGGTAGTGATAGTTGCACAGCAGTGTGAATGTATTTGATGACCCTGAATTGCACTCTTAAAAATGGTTAAGATAGTAAATTTTATGTTGTGTATTTTGCCACAATTTAAAAGATGTATATAAGTATCTCAATTTAAGAACCAAATCCATGCTGGGGTGCCTAGGTGCCTCAGTCGGTTAAGCATCTGTCTTGGGCTCAGGTCATGATCCCGAGATTTGTGAGTTCGAGCCCCATATCGGGCTCTATGCTGACAGCTCAGAGCCTGGAACTTGCTTTGGACTATGTGTCTCCCTCTCTCCCTCTCTGCCCCTCCCCTGCTTGCACACGCTCTCTCTCAAAAATAAACATTTAAAACATTTTAAAAAGAACCAAATTCCTGCTTCATACAATAATAGTCTCTTCTGGAATGGAGGAAAGGGCACGTCGTCTTACATCAGAGTATTTGTTATCTGTTGCTGTGTAATATCACTTCCAAACCTACAGACTGAAACATTTATTTTGCTAACAAATCTGCTATCTGGACAGGACTGGGTATTGACATCTCCGCTGCACTCTGTCACCACACGAGAGCCATTTGGAGTGTACTTTTGGCCAATTAGTTTTTACAGGGCCTACCATATCTTTTTATCCTGGAGGTCATAGAGAGCTTTCCAGCAAATAACAGTGTTAACACGTAAAACAATATAGTATCTTTTTTTTAATCCCTTTTAGCAAAAGTGCCCTTTTAGTTCACCATCAGCAAATCTGGCCTTTATCCAGTCTGAATGAAAATCAAAACCAAGTCATATAAAGACAAGGTTATTATCTCGGGTTGGACTCTGAAAACCACTGTTCATTGTCTCTTCCTATCTTGTAAAACAGCATTTCTTTAGTTTCATTTGCTGGGTTTTGGGGAATATGCATTATCGGTGGTCATTACTAGATAGCAAAGAGCATCAGTCAGATTTCAATAGAGGGTTAGACCAACAACTCAAGCATCGTCAGGCAGTGTATGGTTTTGAAGACTTTAGGATGCTGCTCAGGCCAAGGCTGAAGCTGAGGCACCTCCCCCTTGCACACATAAGGGGCTCGTGTTCCCCCTACAAAATGCCTTACCTATGACCCTTGGGTTCTGCCAAATGGCTGCTAGTGTACCTAATGCTTCTTTGAACAACAGGCTACCATTTAGTGCCATCTGGCTTTGTGATCACAGCAATTTTCCCAATTTTGCGTCCCTCTCTGTATGTGGACCTGAGTCAAGCCAATTTGGTGGCTTCACTCCCTTTCTCTGAGAGCATTCCTAGCCATAAACATGGGTCTTCTATGTCATGTGTTTATCTCTATCCTTGAGTCAGGAGTTTTATGGAAATGAAATGTATGTAAATCTCCACATCATGCCCTACATAAACTTCTTTCCAAAACAAACTAAAGATAAATGTGAGAACTTAAACAATTTAAGAAGAAACTACAAGAGATTTTTTTTAAAAAGGACATTAGTAGAATAAAAGAACAGCCCATAGAATGGAAGGGGAAAATTTCGATCTATGTATCTGGCAAAGGGCTTGTACATAGAATATATCCCATGCCCCTACAAGTTAATAAGAAAAATGCAGGCAATGCAAGAGAAAATGAAATCATTCACAAAGGAAGATATTCAAATAGCTAATATAGATTTAAATAGATATAATTAGTTATAGATGTATAACTAGAATGGAGGTATTCAACTTGATTAGTAATCAGAAAAATGAAAATTGAGACACCAGTACATTCCTACCAGAGTTGGTAAAATGAATATATATAAAACATGCAGGAGAATGTCAGTTTGGGTGAAGATGTACAACAACTGGAATTCTCCCACACTTGTTTTGGAGTGTAAGTTGGTATAACCACGTTGGAAAAGTAATTCCAGTATCTATGAGTGGTGAGGATATGCATTCCCTACATCCCATGCGTGTATATAGATATATGCCTCAAATAGAAACGCATATATACTTTTCCCAAAAAGGTACTTACTAGAATGGCCGATACATCATTATTTATAATAGCCCGAAACTGGGAACTACTCAAATGTCCATCAAAAAGAGAAAGGATGTTGTGGGGGTAATAGAAAATGACAATGCAGCAACAACAACAACCAGAGACTGACAGTGTTGATTGGAAACCCAGATACACAAAAATACATGCTATGCAATTCTAATTAAATAAAATACAAAATAGGGGAATCTCTATTTTTTTTATGTTTGAAAAAAGTTTTTTTTTTTTTAATTTAAATCCATGGTAGTTAATATATAGTGTAATAATGGTTTCAGGAGTAGAATTTAGTCATTCGTCACTTACTTATAACACCCGGTGCTCATCCCAAGTGCTTGCCTTAAGGCCCATCACCCATTTAGTCCATCCCCTCACCTGCCTCCCTCCAGCAACCCTCAGTTTGTTCTCTGTATTTAAGAGTCTCTTATGGGTTGCCTGGGTGGCTCCGTTGAGTGTCCGACTTCAGCTCAGGTCATGGACTCATGACTCATGACTCGTGGCCATGTTGGGCTCTGTGCTGACAGCTCAGAGCCTGGAGCCTGCTTCAGATTCTGTGTCTCTCTCTACGCCCCTCCCCTGCTCTTGCTCTGTCTCTCCAAAATAAATAAACGTTAAATTTTTTTTAAAGTCTCTTATAGTTTGGCTTCCTCCATGTTTTTATCTTATTTTCCCTTACCTTTCTCTATATTTATCTACTTTTATTAAATTCCACATATGAGTGAAATCATATGATATTTATGTTTCTCTGGTTGGCTTATTTTGCTTAGCATAATACATTCTAGTTCCATCCACATTATTTCAAATGGCAAGATTTCATTCTTTTTGATTGTTGAGTAATATTCTCTCTCTTTCTCTCTCTCTCTCTCACACACACACACACACACACACACACACACACCCTACATCTTCTTTATCCATTATCAGTCGATGGATATTTGGGCTCTTTCCGTAATTTGGCTATTGTTGATGGCGCTGCTATAAAAATTGGGGTGCAGGTGCCCCTTCAAATCAGCATTTTTATATCTTTTGGGTAAATACCTAGTAGTGCAATTGCTGGGTCATAGGGTAGCTCTTTTTAATACTTTTTTTTAGTGTTTATTATTAATTTTTGAGAGAGAGAGAGACAGAGTGTGAGCAGGGGAGGAGCAGAGAGAGAGGGAGACACAGAATCCAAAGCAGGCTCCAGGCTCTGAGCTGTCAGCACAGAGACTATGTGGAGCTATTTTTAATTTGTTGAGGAACATCCATACTCTTCTCCAGAGTGGCTGCACCGGTTTGCATTCCCACCAACAGTGCAAGAGTGTTCCCCTTTCTCCATATCCTCATCAACATCTGTTGTTTCCTGCATTGTTAATTTTAGCCATTCCAACAAGTGTGAGGTGGTATCTCATTGTGGTCTTGGTTTGTATTTCCCTGATGGTGAGTGATGTTGAGCATCTTTTCATGTGTTTGTTAGCCATTGGATATCTTCTTTGGAAAAGTGTCTATTCATGTCTTTTGCCCATTTCTTCACTGGATTATTTGTTTTTTGGGTGTTGAGCTTGATAAGTTCTTTATAGATTTTGGATATTAACCCTTTATCAGACACATAATTTGCAATATCTTCTCCCATTCCATCAGTTAGTTGCCTTTTAGTTTTGCTAATTGTTTCCTACTCTGTGCAGAAGCTTATCTTGATGAGGTCCCAGTGCTCATTTTTGCTTTTATTTCCCTTGCCTTCAGAGACATGTCTAGAAAGAAGTTGCTGTGGCCAAGGTCAAAGAGGCTGTTGCTTATTTTCTCCTCTAGGATTTTGATGGTTTCCTGTCTTATATTTAGGTCTTTCATCCATTTTGAGTTTATTTTTGTGGATGGTGTAAGAAAGTGGTCCAGGTTAATTCTATTGTATGTCACTGTTCAGTTTTCCCAACACCGTTTGCTGAAGAGACTGTCTTTTTTTTCATTTGATGTTCTTCCTTGCTTTGTCAAAGATGAGTTGGCCACACATTTGTGTGCCCATTTCTGGACTCTCTATTCTGTTCCATTGACCTGTGTGTCTGCTTCTGTGCTAGTACCATTCTGTCTTGATGATTACAGTTTTGTAATACAGCTTGAAGTCCAGAGTTGTGATGCCTCTGGCTTTGGTTTTCTTTTTCAACATTACTTTGGCTATTTGGGGTCTTTTCTGATTCCACATAAATTTTAGGATTGTTTGTTCAAGCTCTGTGAAGAATACTGCTATTATTTTGATAGGTATTGCATTGAATATGTAGATTTCTTTGGGTAGTATAGGCATTTTAAACAATATTTGTTCTTTCAATCCATAAGCATAGAATGTTTTTCCATTTCTGTGTCTTCAGTTTCTTTCATAAGCTTTCTCTAGTTTTCAGCATACAAATCTTTTACCTCTTTCTTTAGGTTTATTATTAGGTATCTTATGGTACTTGGTGCAATTGTAAATGGGATCAATTCCTTGATTTCTTTTTCTGTTCCTTCGCTATTGGCGTATAAAACTGCAACTGATTTCTGTATATTGATTTTATATCCTGTGACTTTGCTGAATTAATCTATTAGTTCTAGAGTTTTTTGGTGGAATCTTTTGGATCTTCCACACAGAGTACTATGTAGTCTGTGAAGAGTGAGAGTTTGACTTCTTCCTTGCCGATTTGGATGCCTTTTATTTCTTTTTGTTGTCTGATTGCTGAGGCTAGGACTTCCAGTACTGAGTTGAACAACAGTGGTGAGAGTGGACATCCCTGTCATGTTCCTGACCTCAGGAGGAAAAAATATGTGAATCTCATTCATGCTCTTATCTTTAGGGGATAATGCCTGGAAGGGAGCACTAATTGAGCTTCAGGTGCTGGCAATGTTCTGTTTCTTGATCTGGTGCTGATTGTACGGGTGTGTTAACTTTATAAAAATTCAGTGAGCTGTTTTATAATATGTTCACTCTTCTGTATTCCTGTTGCATTTATATAAAAACTTAAAAAGGAACAAATGGAAAACATGACTGTGAATAGGTCAGCAAAATTAAGAACTTCAAGGATGAAGTACCAACAATTTACAGTTGAAGAGAGACTTAGTGCAAAGTAAGATAACATAGAAGAAAATATCCCTGATGAAGCCCACAGAGGCAAAGCTGTGGTAAGTACAGAGGAGAGAATATGAAACATGATACTCAAAATTATAGATCTTAGAATGTGGCAAAAGGGGGTAAAATTATACTTAACAGCAGAACTCTGTTCTAGTACCTATGTAAAATATAACTTAAATGTTAGATCTGTATCCAACCTCAGTAAACCCAACAGCTCACTCTCCCCTCTCCCCGTGGAAGACAAAATCTTGCCTGTGAGAAGCCTGGGGTACAAACTGTCTTACTTTCAATAAAAAATTCAGTCCAGTAGGAAAATTCTAACAGGTCAGAATTCATGCTGTTCCATATGCATTTTTTTCTTCTAAGGAAGCCAGGTCACCAGTGCTGTTATTAAAATAGTTCTTCCTGGGGCGCCTGGGTGGCTCAGTCGGTTAAGCGGCCGACTTCGGCTCAGGTCATGATCTCACAGTCTGTGAGTTCGAGCCCCGCGTCGGGCTCTGTGCTGACAGCTTGGAGCCTGGAGCCTGTTTCAGATTCTGTGCCTCCTTCTCTCTCTGACCCTCCCCTGTTCATGCTCTGTCTCTGTCTCAAAAATAAATAAACATTAAAAAAAACATTAAAAAAATAGTTCTTCCTCAGAGGAGGTAGGGAAGCATCATTTGTATTGGAAAATGAACTCAGGAAAGAAAAGCATTTAAGATTGAGGCATAGCTCTTGCTCTCTCTCTCAAAATAAATAAACTTAAAAAAAATATATTAACTTTATACCAAATTGTCAAACTCTATTTTTTCTAATAATTATCTGTAGAATTTTTTGTGTTTTCAATGTAAACCATCATATCACCTGCCAATAATACGTTTAATTTCTTCTTTTAAAGAACTTATGCCTGGGTGGTGCCTGGGTGGCTCAGTTGGTTGAGTGCCTGACTCATGATTTCAGCTCAGGTCATAATCCCAGGGTCGTGGGATCGAGCCCTGAGTCAGGCTCCATCGTGAGCATGGAGCCTGCTTAAAATCCTCTCTTTCTCCCTCAGCCCTTCTTTCCCCATGCACACACGCTCTCTCTTGGAGATAAAATTAAAAATTAAAAAAGAAGAGCTGTTCCTGTAATTTATTTTTCTTATTACATTATCCAGGACTTTCAATGACCCATTAGATAGAAGTAATTATAGCGAACATCATGGTATTATTCTTTATTTTATTTTATTGAAATATAATTGGCATGTAGCATTGTATTTGTCTCGAGTGGACGACATAATGATTTTATATATGTAGATATTGTGAAATCACTACAATAAGTCTAGTTAACATCCATCCCCATACTTAGATTGGAGATTATACATTTTTTTTTTTTTGTGATGAGAACTTTGAAGATCTATCGTCAGCAACTTTTAAATATACAATACGGTATTATTAACATAGTCATCACGGTGTACAGTACACACCTGTGAGGGTGTGTGCGTGTGTGTGTGTGTGTGTGTGTGTGTGTGTGTGTGCGCGTGTGCGTATTCATTGCTGCATTGCCAGCACATAGAACAGGATCTGGCACGCAAGTGATCAAAAAATGTTTGTTAAATGATCAGGTTCTGGATACTTACACATTCACACACAATTAACAGGTTTTTTTTTTCAAACTTCATGACAGACCCATATCCCCTTGCCCTTGAAGAAAGGACAGTTCTCACCCCCTTCCCATGTGGCTGAGTGGTGTCCCCTGGCACCCAAAACACACCTAAAGAGTGTCTCTTAGCTGATTTGTTGGGAAGGGACCTCCCAGTACTGAGTTCACATTGTGCATAAAATCTGATCGAACTTGCCCCTTCCCTGCATCTCCCTAAGAAACTATCAAGGGGTCATCACCATCACATGACAGGAGCCCAGGGTCCTGAGAGTCAAGGGCCAATATCCTTTGTGAGGAATGCTCCCGCGGGTCACTCTGCTTTAAGTTTCTTCCAGCGAAGCACCCCTCACTATCTCACAGGGGAGTGTGTGCTGTCCCTTTGTTTGGGGCTGCAAACGGTACAGGCTGTGGAATCTTCCGCCTCTTCAGCCATCATGTCCACCACCAGGTTCCTCCGAGTCCAGCCACTTCACTGTCGTTCCCTTCGCACCTGGCAGACTTTCAGCGGCTTCCCATTGGGAGAAAGGAAGAAGGTTGAGGCCCAGGAAATCACCTGCAGCTCCTCCTGGGCACCCGCCGGAAGCGGCTGTGAGGCCCAGGGGGCGGGGACTTCTGCCGTTTCCGGCAGGCCCGCGCGTCTCTTCCGGGAAATCGGCAGGCGCCACTTCCACGACAGGAGGGAGGTTTGGCCTGCACTGGGACACTCGGCAAAGGTCGGAACTGTCAGCTGCCTCTGGGAACAGCTGGTCTGCAGGGGGTGCTGTGCGTGTTGGGGGAAACCGGAGGGGCAGATCAAGGCCTTGGAGGGCCGTCTTTCTTCGAGCTGAGTTTCCTGCGGGTGTGCCCCAGAAAGTGAGTTACCGGGGGCACGAAGGGGCGGACCCCGCAGACCTGGCCTGGAGCCTGGGGATGATTAGGGAGCCAAAGAGACCGTGGTTCCGGGTGTGGACTGCGCATGTGCGGCCCTGAGTCTAGCAGCGCTGTGACTGCGCATGTGCATGTCTGTGATGGAGGGTTGAAGGGGCGAGAAGGTGGAATGCGCCTGGCCACGTGCTGCTGAGCTGCTGGTGCTGCAGAGCCGGCTTCTCCCGCGAGGGGTGTGGGCCACCGTCTCGGCTTTCACTGCCCGTTTTCTACTCCCTCTCACCTCACTGCAACGTGGTGCCGCTCCAGGGAAATATTTACAGGATGGGGACAAATGCGGATCCCTCAGTGAACTCTTTCAGCCAAAAGTACAGAACTGGGTTTGGGGTGGGGTTTTGAAAGCAGGGGATTCCTGCCCTCGAGGGCCCCGCTTGACAAGACTAGGTCCGCCGATGTTTCGAACCAATAGTTCTTTCAAAGCTCAGATTCCCAGGACCCTGTAGAGCAAATGCCCTGTCCCTTCTGATGTGGGGCCTGGAGTGGACAGTTAAGAAATAATTCTTGAGACATTTTTGGTGCAAAAAGGTGCTTTTATTATGGCACAGGGACCCGTGGGCAGGAAGAGCTCCGCTGGGATTGTGAGGAGTGACTGATTATATACTTTTTAGTTAGTGGAGGTTAGGGATGGCCTGAGTGCCTGAGGAATTCGGAAGCAAGCCTTCCAGGACCTTGAGGGGCTAGCTGCTGTTGAGGTTATCTACTGTCGTCTCATAAAACATCAGTCGTGAGATACTTCCGATGTATCAGTGAGCCATATGTTTGAATGATGATTGTTAACGCATATCTGGGGGGCAGCTTATGATTATCAGAGTGACGTCACACTAACCAGAGCAAAGCTGTAGTGGCAAAACATTAAAAGGAGTCCTTGAGGGAGCTGCAGGAGTGTTACAGTCTGTGTGCCTCATGAATCCTGCCTGGAGACAACTAGCTGAACAGCAGCAAAATCCGGCCGTTGCTCCTTTTTCTCCCATCCCCTTCCCTCTGGCATCTCAGAGCTAAGGGCAGGCACGTGCCAGGAGGGTGTCACCTAATTTCTGAGTGGATTCCAAGAAAGGCGTGATGGTTCAAGACTCCCTCTTATCTGTATCTGCCATTCTCTGTAACATCATTGAGGAGGTGGAGAGAGTTGTTTTGCTTACCTAAAAATCAAGGTGCTGATATGGGTTTCTGTTGTTGGCTCAGGCATATGCGAAACAGTAAAGTTCAGTCTTTTGCGTGTAGTTCTGTGAGTTTTCAGCAATGTATACAGTGGTACCAAAATCATAATGCAGACTAATATCTCACTCCCAAATAATCACTAGCGCTGCCCATTTGTAGTCAAGCCCTTCCCCATCTTTACACTCTGATCTGTTCTACATTCTAAAACCATACCTTTTGGGGCGCCTGGGTGGCTCAGTCGGTTGAGCGTCCGACTTTCGGCTCAGGTCATGATCTCACAGTTCGTGGGTTCGAGCCCCGCATCAGGCTCTGTGCTGACCTCTTGCTCAGAGCCTGGAGCCTGCTTCAGATTCTGTGTCTCCCTCTCTCTCTGCCCCTCCCCTGCTCATGCTTTGTCTCACTCTGTTTCTCAAAAATAAATACAATGTAAAAACAAATTAAAAAAAAATAAATAATAAAACCATACCTTTATTATTATTTTTTTTAACGTTTATTTATTTTTGAGACAGAGAGAGACAGAGCATGAACAGGGGAGGGTCAGAGAGAGAGAGGGAGACACAGAATCTGAAACAGGCTCCAGGCTCTGAGCGGTCAGCACAGAGCCCGACGCGGGGCTTGAACTCACGGACCGCGAGATCATGACCTGAGCCGAAGTCGGCTGCTTAACCGACTGAGCCACCCAGGCGCCCCAACCATACCTTTATTGAAAAAGCCATGTAATGACCTCAGACATCGTAGCATTTTGAGTCAGATGTATTTGATGTCATATTTGTAAAACTGAGCAATTATACTTGCCTTTCAGTGGTGGTCTGAGTTTTGGATTTCTACAGTGCCTCGTATAGGTCATGGAACACATAAAATCTTCAAAACTGAGATTTCATTGATTATAAGTTACATGAGCTGATGTCAAACCATGCTCCCTGTGCTCAACTTTCTTCTTTGGAGTTTGGTTGAGAGGGGGGAGGGGGATCAAATAAGGTAACGATGGTCAAATTACGTTGAAATATCTGCACTATTACAAAACATTGATGTTGGGAAAAGTAGACACAGATTTTACTTCATTTGCTGTTTAATTAAGCAAAGAGGTACTGCATTTTTTCTTTGCCCTAACATACTGGAGGGCTAATATATGGAAGTATCTGTGAAAAACTTTATGCGACATTAAAACAAAATTTTCCACCTCTTTCTTTTTTTAATGTTTATTTATTAGCGTTTATTCATTTTTTTTTGAAATTTATTGTCAAATTGGTTTCCATGCAAACGTTTATTCATTTTTGAGAGACAGAGAGAGACAGAGTGTGATCAGGGGAGGGGCAGAGAGAGAGGGAGACAAGGAATCCGAAGCGGGCTCCAGGCTCCGAGCTGTCAGCACAGAACCCAACATGGGACTCAAACTCATGAACTGCAAGATCATGACCTGAGCCAAAGTTGGAGGCTTAACTGACTGAGTCACTCAGGTGCCCCTTAATGTTTATTTATCTAGAGAGAGAGTGTGATCAGGGGAAGGGTGGGGCAGGGAGAGAGAATCCCAACCAGGCTCTGTGCTGTCCGTGCAGAGCCCGATGCGGAGCTTGATCCCACTGAGCAGATGCGGGACTCCCTCCCATGAACCTTGAGATCGGGCCTGAACTGAAACCGAGAGTCAGATACTTAACTGACTGAGCCACCCAGGCACCCCTCTATTTCTTTCCACACAAGGGCATTAAAATTTTCCATGTTTGAGAAGGCTAAATATATATTCTTTCATACTAAGTTGGAGAATACTCAAAAGACACACTGCGTTTGCAGCTCACCTTCATTTTTCCTACAAAAAATCCCCTCACCATCCACAGTCCTTCTCGTGCACCTACCAGATCACCAAAGCTTGCATAGATATCATTCTACTTATAAGAAAGGGCATATGCTGGGGTAAGACTGTGCAGGTGATCTTCCCCCTTTTCCAACTAGGGATGACTCTACGATTTCCAGGATACAAGTTCTGTTATTTAGACTGTAATCACTTCAAAAGGATTATAATTCTTTACAATTCTTTCAGGAGGATTATCAATAGCCACATTCTATAGCCCAGATACATGTGGACTCTGGTGACAGAAAGTCTTTCCAACTTATAAGTATATCACATGACCTAAACCTAAATGGTTTTTACCATTGCAAAAATAAAGCTGAACTATGAGTCGGGTTTTATGTTTATAGAGAATCATTACTCTGTCAACTCCATGAATGCAGGACTGTGTATCACACACACTATTTACAAACACCCTGGAGCAGTTCCTTTAATAGTGTCTGCATAAGACACACTAGAAGATGGAAATACACATTAATGAGCAACATCCTCACTCACTGATGCCCTTGCTCTCAATAGAAAAAATAGACTACACCCTTTTGCTTTCCCTGGTATCTCCCTTGTCCTGGATTGTTTTTTCCACCAAGACCCACATTTCCACCTTTTATGCCAATTGCTTCTTTGTACATAAACTTCTTTACCTGCAAGGCAAAAACAAGAGTGTTCTGTAGCCATGGCATTACACAGGATAATAATAGAATTATGCAAATCACAAAAATAATGAAATATCCCTAGTCTGGCTAATAAAACTGACTTCTACTTCTTTACAAGGTAATTTTAGCCCTATTCTCTTTTTTCTGCCTTCTAGATAAGACTACTGGAATTCTAAATCGTACAATTACGCTCATTTCCTGTATCAAAATTCCCCAAGAGCATTCTCAGACTTGATGATTCACTTGAAGGACCAAACATGTTGCAGAACCTCTCCGATATTTACGATCTCAGTTTCTTCATGCTACGATCATCCATTACATGGATGGCATCCTATTAGCTCTCCTCGAACGACACGGTTTACGTGCACTCTTTTTAGCAGCTCAAGCAACCCGCTTAGAGTATGGCCTCGTTCTGGCTGGAGCATGAAGACCTTCACTTAACTGCCCTTTGTTTGCAGACTCACCTTTTTGCGACTCCGGCCATACTCCCTGCAACACAAACAAGATTCGGAAGAACCATTATACCATGGTTTATGGTAAAAAGGATAGACTGAAATCAGCAAAGGGAAATAGCACATAGGGTGAAGTCTGGGAGAAATCAATGCGGACCTCCAGTTGTCCTCCCTCACCAGTCACGTGCCGTGTATGACGTGTGCCGTGTATGATGTGTGACACCACGTGTGAAGTGTTGACAGTCAGAGCTCACCTAAGCCTTCGTCTCCAGGGGGCAGTCCTGTAGCCATGCAACATCCACATAACTGAGCTTAGCTACCCAGCCTCCAGCTCCCTTCCTCAGAGGTCAAACTTGTAACAGCCTCGTCTGTGGCCTTATGCACACAAAAGCAAGCACTCACCATAAGTCACACTGTTAGCATAAACTACCCAGTGAGACTGATAACGGTGTGGTCCAAGGACGCAGACATACAGAACACTTATTGGTCAGAATATTTCAAGGACTCAAAATTTATCTCCCAGGAGCTGGTCAAGGACCAGTGCTTTCTTCAAGAAGTGCAGAATTTGAGCAACCGAAGCCTACTGAATTAACATTCTACTGTACTCTTCTTGGCAATATCCAACCCAGTAAAAAACCTGCTCTTTTGATGCCTCCCTCAGATCACCCGAAATAAATCCAGTTCCTGTAGGTCCTTTCTACTATGCAGTTTCTGAGATGTTCCAGTCTTCCTCATGCTGAGCAGTCACCCCATCGTAGGAAGTCCACAAATCTAATTTTGTTCAACTGCATGTGTATTTCTCATGTGTTCTGGCTGGCGGGTATTGACTTGGCCAATGTATAAGTGATTATCCTTACAAGTGGATAAGCAGTTAAAAAAATTTTTTTAATGTTTATTTATTTCTGAGACAGAGAGAGACAGAGCATGCGTGGGGGAGGGGCAGAGAGAGAGGGAGGCACAGAACCTGAAGCAGGTGCCAGGCTCTGAGCTGTCAGCACAGAGCCTGACGCGGGGCTCGAACTCACAAACCGTGAGATCATGACCTGAGCCGAAGTTGGTCCCTCAACCGACTGAGCCACCCAGGCGCCCCTGGATAAGCAGTTTTAAAGGGGAAACTGCTGGGGCGCCTGGGTGGCTCAGTCGGTTGAGCATCTGATCTGGGCTCGGGTCATGATCTTGTGGTCGGTGAGTTCGAGCCCCCCGTCAGGCTCTGTGCTAACAGCTCAGAGCCTGTTTCAGATTCTGTGTCTCTCTGTCTCCCTCTGTCTCTCTGTCTCTCTCCCTCTCTGTCAAAAATAAATAAATAAATATAAAAAAATAATAAAGGGGAAACTGCTTAACATTATAAGAATAAGAAAATTCACATTAAATTCTGAGGCCAAAACATATGTTCAAAAAGACAAAATTACAGTATTGTTTTGATAATCCATAATTGTATTGGAATATTTTATTTTATTAAAAAAATTTTTATTGTTTTATTATTTTTGAGAGAGAGAGGGAGACTGAGAGCAGGCAGGGAAGGGGCAGAGAGAGAGGGAGACACAGAATCGGAAGCAGGCTCCAGGCTCTGAGCGGTCAGCACAGAGCCCGACACGGGGCTTGAACTCACAGACTATGAGATCATGACCTGAGCTGTAGTCGGCCGCCCAACGGACTGGGCCACCCAGGCGCCCCTGTATTGGAATATTTTAACATATCCTTTCAGTACATGAAAAATAAAGTTAAGTTTTAAGTATACAGAAAATATGAAAATATGAAAATTTAGGATTTTTCCAAAAATGATGTACCAAAAAATTGTTTGACAAAACACAAATTCAGGAGAGGGCGGGGATGGGGAAAAACAGGAAAAAAAAAAGCACAAATTAGTTTGCAAACATAAAAATTGTAATCATTGAACACATGTTAAGTTTATCATTTAGAGATTGCCTTCATCTGTAACAGAACACTCCCACAATCTGCTTCATGTATTTACAAGGTACCTATTTCTCATGTAGAATTGTCCAGAAACAAAAAGTACGGGGTAAATGCAACAGCTCAGTAGAGCAACTGGGAAAAAAAAAAAAAAAAAAAAAAGCTCCTGTGTGTTTTCTGACCTAATTGTAAATTTCAGAAGTTCCTGTGGAGTCAGGTACACAGGGCCACTGGACATATTATAGGAAGATGTTTAGTACACAAATTCAACCTAACATAAATATGGTAAAATGAGAGAAATGAGGGAGTGTCAGAAAAGATCAGCAACTAAAAGAATACAAATCAGTGGCCTGGGTGGATGTGTGGGAGCTCACAGGAAAATCTAAATGGTGGATATGTGAAAATGGAAGCAGGTCCATCATGGGAGATGCCTGAATGGCACCAACTCTGATGGAATGAAGCCAAATAACTGATGTTTGGTTTACAGGCACTCTTGATCAATGGGCCCAGAAGGCAGGAGAATCTGTTGGGACTTGGCGTCCGCTGGGGCGTCTGGGTGGCTCAGTCAGTTAAGCGACTTCGGCTCAGGTCATGATCTCACGTTTTGTGGGTTTGAGCCCCGCGTCGGGCTCTGTGCTGACAGCTCCGAGCCTGGAGCCTGCTTTGGATTCTGTGTCTCCCTCTTTCTCTGCCTCTCCCCTGCTCGTGCTCTGTCTCTCTGTCTCTCTCTCTCTCTCTCAAAAATAAATAAACCTGAAAGAAAGAAAGAAAGAAAGAAAGAAAGAAAGAAAGAAAAGATATCTATGACTTACAGAAATGTGATAAATATTCCTTTGTGAACAATGTGAAGCATTTAACTTTTCTCTCTACCTGAACCCTCCGGAATTCAGAAACATCTCAGTGAGTATTCCTTCTTTGTGGAAATTATGATTGTTTGCATAAGTTCAATGAGAATCTGTTCTCCTTGTAACAGGACACCATTGGAAACGCTGGTTATTTTACCAAGGCTTTGACAGGAATGTCAGATTTGGACAGACCTGCATAGACTCAGAACTAACCAGACAGCTTGGAGGAACTGAGGTGGGCTTTGTGGAGCCAGTCAACCCCCGGAAATATTGGCCCGATGCCTGGCTGACAGAGTTCCCAGCAGCCTTACCAGGTGAGTAAAGAATATCGCTTCCTGGCAGGTGCAGGAACCTCAGGATATTTGGGGGACCTCAAGAAGAGGGATACACCCAAATCTACAGGTATTTGGCTTGGCTTCTGGCCTAGAGAGGCTTCTAAAAGTTCAATCTAGGTTCCTTATAAAAAGTTCCAGCAAAGTATATTTTATTTTATTTTATTTTATTTTATTTTATTATTTATTTATTTTTTTAAATTTTTTTTAACGTTTATTTATTTTTGAGACAGAGAGAGACAGAGCACGAATGGGGGAGGGTCAGAGAGAGAGGGAGACGCAGAATCTGAAACAGGCTCCAGGCTCTGAGCAGTCAGCACAGAGCCCGACGCGGGGCTCGAACTCACAGACCGCGAGATCGTGACCTGAGCCGAAGTCGGACGCTTAACCGACTGAGCCACCCAGGCGCCCCCAAAGTATATTTTAAAAGATGTGTATGATCAATCGCTACTCTTGCTGAGCTTATGTAGATAATTAAATCAAATTAATTAAAGTTGGACGTGTTTTTCAAATGCATTAGTCTTGATTTGGCTACCTTTGATAAAAACGAGGGTGATTATATGGGGCGCCTGGGTGGCTCAGTCGGTTAGACTTCCGACTTCAGCTCAGGTCATGATCTCACGGCTTGTGAGTTCGAGCCCTGCGTCGGGCTCTGTGCTGACATCTCAGAGCCTGGAGCTGGCTTTGGATTCTGTGTCTGCTCTCTCTGCGCCTCCCCTGCTCATGTGTGTTCTCTCTGTCTCTTGAAAATGAATGTTTAAATTTTTTTAACGTTTATTTATTTTTGAGACAGAGAGAGACAGAACACGAGCGGGGGAGGGGCAGAGAGAGAGGGAGACACAGAATGTGAAGCAGGCTCCAGGCTCCAAGCTGTCAGCACAGAGCTGGACGCGGGGCTCGAACTCACAGAACGCGAGATCATGACCTGAGCCGAAGTCGGACGCTCAATCGCTCAATCGACTGAGCCACCCAAGCGCCCCATGAATAAATGTTTAAAAAAAAATGAGGTGCTACTGTATCCCTTGGGTAAATTCCTAGCAGTGCTATTGCTGGGTCATAGGGTAGGTCTATTTTTAATTTTCTGAGGAACCTCCACACTGCTTTCCAGAGCGGCTGCACCAATTTGCATTCCCACCAACAGTGCAAGAGGGTTCCCGTTTCTCCACATCCTCTCCAGCATCTATAGTCTGATTTGTTCATTTTGGCCACTCTGACTGGCGTGAGGTGATATCTGAGTGTGGTTTTGATTTGTATTTCCCTGATGAGGAGCGACATTGAACATCTTTTCATGTGCCTGTTGGCCATCCGGATGTCTTCTTTAGAGAAGTGTCTATTCATGTTTTCTGCCCATTTCTTCACTGGGTTATTTGTTTTTCGGGTGTGGAGTTTGGTGAGCTCTTTATAGATGGGGGGTGGGAGGGAGGGGAGGGTGGGTGATGGGTATTGAGGAGGGCACCTTTTGGGATGAGCACTGGGTGTTGTATGGAAACCAATTTGACAATAAACTTCATATATTGAAAAAAATAATAAAACAATCTAAAAAAAAAATGAGGGTGATTATAGAGGAAATGTGTTTCCATAACATGTCTTTGTAAGTATTAGACTTTAAGCACTGAGACTCAAGAAAATTGAATTACTATTTTGCCAAAAGTGTTTCTCAGAATGAGAATTGCCCCAAAACAATAGGGTTAAGCCTCTTTGAGTTCCTATGCGGAAAGGCCTTTCTCACTGTGACTTGATCAGTAGAGGAAAACTATTATGCTCTGTGAAGTTATTCACCTCAGGTTAATTCATAACTTTGTAAATGGACAAGCAGGCCATCTCCTCCCTAAACCTGATCTGACAGTTACCAGCAACCCACCCCATATAAACACAGGAGACATGCTTTATTTAAGGTATTGGAAGTCCTTTTTGTTTTTTTTTTAATTTTTTCTTAATTTAAAAAAAAAATTTATTTTTGAGACAGAGAGAGACAGAGCATGAGCAGGGAAGGGGCAGAGAGAGAGGGAGACACAGAATTGGAAGCAGGCTCCAGGCTCTGAGCCATCAGCACAGAGCCCGATGCGGGGCTTGAACTCACAGACCGTAAGATCATGACCTGAGCTGAAGTCGGACGCTCAACCGACTGAGCCACCCAGGTGCCCCTTGGAAGTCCTTTAAATGGGAAGTCCTGCCTGGGGGGCTCAGTTGTTGAGGGTCCTGATGAGGGAAACAAAGCCAAGAAAAATGTAGTTTAAATTCCCATCAGTAGATGTCAGAGGCCTGCAGGGTGTAACACTCCCCAACGCGTTGATAGCTGCCCTAATGCCTCAATGTTTATACTTCCTTAAAAACTAAAAGCAACCTTATCTTGACAATAGCTAAATCTTCAGGGTCCTGTGAGACCCTGCTTTCAGCATCCAGAAATTCCTTGGTGACTTTCAACCCCCTCCCTCCACAAATTTGAAAGTATATAATCAGTCACCCCTTACAACCCCAGTGCAGCTCTTTCTGCCCATGGGTCCTGTCCCTGTGCTTTACTAAAACTGCCCTTAGCACCAAAGACATCTCAGGAATTCTTTCTGGGTCGTTTGTTCATGAACCCCACTCCAGATTTCATCAGTAGATTTTATCTACTAAGCTGACTCCTGTCTTTCAGCTCAGGTCATGATCCCAGGGTCGTGGGACCAAGCCCTGTGTAGGGCTCTGTGCTGAGTCTAGAGCCTGCTTGGGATTCTCTCTCTCCCTCTGCCCCTCTCCCCAGCTCTCTTTCTCTCTCTCTAAAATATAAGTAAATAAAACGTAGCTTCTTTCACTGTGCAAAAGCTTAAAAAAATAAAAGATTGGAAGTCTAATACAGCAGGAGATTTACTTCCAAAATGGAAGGGCCCCTCCTGGGTCACATCATGTGCTGTAACATTCCTCATGGACTCATATATCAAGAATTAGACCAGTACGTCCCTCACAGGAATCCAGTGTGCCTGCTAACGTGCCTTTTTATTCCTGTGAACCTGTGGAAGATCCATGGCACCAAGATGCCTTCACTGCCTTAAGTTCAAGCTGACAGATGATCCTGTCTGCTGAAGGAGACTCCCATATGTTATCAACTCTAGCCACAGCTGCCTCTGCCTTTAGTAAGTCCTACACGAACGTGCCCACCTGACCAACGTTGACCCATAGGTAGGGACCTCGCTGCCCCCCTATTTAGCCGAGAAGTTACGGAAGGCCTTCCGCTTTTAGCAACCTTATAGATTGAAGGGTCAACACTGTTTAGAGGGGAGTGGTGAGGAAAGCAAAGGCAAAAGAAATGTAGATAAAATTAAATGTCCTTACTACGTGCAGCCCATTGACAGATACTTGAGACAGGCAGAGTAGGACATTCCTCTGGGAACTGACAGCTGCCTTAAGGTTAATGCTTTGCTAGAGGCAAAAGGCAGCCTTAGCTTGACATTAGCCAGACCTCCAGGATCCTGTCAGTCTTCTTTAACATGTGAAAACGCCTTCGGAAACTTCCTTTATCTCTACCCTCCCCTCCACCAAGATATGTGGTGGCAACCATCCTTGAAACATAGGCCCCCCGATACACATCTGAAGGGTCTCGGATTAATGTTTTACTAGACAGTAGTCAGTAACCTTCTCTTACGAGCAGCTAGCCCCTCAAGGTCCTGGAAGCCTTGCTTCCAAATTCCTTTGAGACTTCTGCTATTCCTAACCCCAACTAACCAAAAAGTATGTAACCAGTCGCTTCTCACAATCCCAGCGCAGCTCTTTTCGACCACGGGTCCTGCCCCCTGTGCTTCAGTAAAAACACCTTTTTGTGCGGTGAAAATGTCTCAAGAATTCTTTCCTGACTTTTTGCTCTCAGACCCCACATCACATCAGTTTAATACTTACGGCTCTTTTCATAAGATTTCTCTGGTGTTTTTCATTTAGTTCAATATTAACTGGGGTGAGATGTACAGAAAGTCATGAGTCCCTCTGCGAAAGTAGCAACCAGGGCGTATTTGATCCTTATCAGAACAATGCAGACTATAGGTCAGCCTTCTGGTGAACATTTTTCTGATTCTGTCCTTCATCATTTCCTCCCTGACCAATCTTCGGTCCTTAAATCTTTAAGGTTATTGAAAGGTGAAGTGCTCATCTTCTGTAACTTCTTCAAACTGACAGGTGGTGGGAGGAAGAGGAAGGAGGGAGGAGGGGAGGGAAAAGAGGGGGGGAGGGGAGGGAGTGGGTGGGGGGAGGTGTTCCTACCTATGGACTCAAATTGGTCACTATGTGTCCCAACAAGTAACTATTACAGAAAGCCATTGCTGTAGAGTCCAGAGTAGACACAGTAATAAGGATCAAGGAGTCAGGAACTGCGATCGTGAATCTCGACAATAGGAGAAAACACAGAGAAAGAGACAACATATTAGGATTGACATTATGATAAAAATAGGAAGTGTGATAAGAGGATCCTTTAGTGGGGGACTATAATCCACCCCACCCAGGAATGTAACCAATGGTTAAAAGACTATGTAGGGTCCTTAAGACCACCAATTTAATTATTTATATCACTATCCTGTTACATTTTTGTTATAATCTGGAGTGCAAATGCAACATTCTGCTGAAAAATGCCCCATGTTCCTCCTTGTGTTCTGTTAAGACATCTACTGTCTTTCTATTTTATAGAATTGCTTTACGCATTCGGGTGACGTTAGTGTTTAATAGGGTTATGCTATTTTGAGGGTCATTTAAGGCCTTAATTGTGTATTTATCAAGGGCCCCCATGAGCCATACGACCTCTTCCAGACCTCCTGATGAAAGAAACATTGGTGTCAGATGGTCATACCAATGGAACGGGGAGCTTGTCCATCATTGTCATGAGCCCATCTGTGGCTTGGCATATTCAGTTAAAATTCTGATAGTTTGATGATGATAAGACAAAGGCCTCTTAGGACCTGCAGAGTCCCAAGTAACATTTACCACGGGCCAGAAAGAAACATTCTTTTTAGGGATAGAAATATTCCTATATGTGCTGGTATTGGGGTGATGTATTATACTGGCTATGTATTGATACAAATAACGCTAATCTGTACCTTGTAATGGAGAAACCCCCCAGGCTCAGCATCACGTTGTGCACATTGTAAAAAAAAGAGTTGGCATTTATGTACCGTGTGTACATCTGCTAAAACTTTGGATACTTTAGCAGAGTCATTTGGGATAAATACACAACATTCAGTCTCAACGTTAGCATGATAGCTTTTTTCTTTGACTTGCAGCCAGGATTAGGCTTTGGAGGGCCACTTTTTGAATTTGTGGGCGGCTGCAGGTTGGGCCTGGTTAAAGGTGGCCACTGTATGCTTGGCTAAACATTACAGAGGCAGCTCCCAGAACAAATCGGGCTAAAACAATTAAGAAGCCCCCTTTGCCCGATGTCTGGTCTTAACAATATCCTAATTACAAGGAATCATTGGCAAGTGGGAGATGAGTTGTCCCAGGAGATAAGGGCGTCCCCAAGTGTGTTGTCCAATCCAGTCATAAGGAGAGTGGGGCCATCTGTTAACTCCATAAGTCCATAGTTAACCCCCATGGAGTGGTTTATGCTCTGACTCTTAAGGAGCGGTTTTGACATCCCAGCCGCATAGAATTGATCGAGGTGAGAGCTGAGCTATATAGTTGTTGGGGAGTTCATCCCATTGTCCAGTTGGTTAAATAATCATATGCCTTTGGGTCCTTTTATTATCCCCACAGAGTAACAAGCAGGAAGGTTGCGTACATATGAACAAGTATGGCAGTCTCTCTGAAGTTCGCCTCAAGTTGTGTAGCTTAGGCAAATGTTTAAAGACAATTGAAAACTAGAATCTAACATCCAGAAGGATGTGTTGTTGAAACATAATTTTTCTGTCAAAATTCACCCTTATTCCCAGGGATAGCCAAATCAAAACGAATTCATTTATGAAACAAGTCCAGTTTTAACAAACTTGACCTAATTACTTACAAAAGCTCAGCAAGAATAGTGATTGTTCATATAGATCCTTTATTTTTTTGTCTTATTTTTTAAAATGTTTATCTATTTTTTTTTTTAATTTAAATTCAAGTTAGTTAACCTGCAGTGTAGACTTGGCTTCAGGAGTAGGACCCAGTGATTCAGCTCTTACATATGACACCCAGTGCTCATCCCAGATGAGCCCTCCTTAATGCCCCTTACCCATTTAGCCCACCCCCCACACTCCTCCCTCCAGCAACCTCAGTTTGTTCTCTGTACTTAAGAGTCTCTTATGGTTTTCCTCTCTCCCTGTTTTTATCTTATTTTTCCTTCCTTCCCCTCCGTTCAGCTGTTGTGTTTCTCAAATTCCACATATGAGTGAAATCATATGGTCTCTGTCTTTCTCTGATTTATTTTGTTTAGCATAATGCCTTTCAGTTCCATCCACGTTGTTGCAAATGGCAAGATTTCATTCTTCTTCATCGCTGAGTAGTATTCCAGTGTGTGTGTGTGTGTGTGTGTGTGTGTGTGTGTGTGTGTTGTGTGCGCGCGCACACTGCGTCGTCTTTGTCCATTTATCAGTCAATGGATGTTTGGGCTGTTTCCATAGTTTGGCTACTGTTGATATCTATTTTTGAGAGAGAGAGAGAAAGAAAGAGAGAGAGAGAGAGAGAGAGAGACAGAGACAGAGGGCGCACGGCAGGGGAGGGGCAGAGAGAGAGACAGAGGATCCAAAGCAGTCTCTTTGCTGACCACAGAGAGCCAGATGTGGGGCTCAAACTCAAACTCACAAACTGAGAACAGATTCTTACTGAACTTATGCAAGTAATTATAATTGCCATGAAAGCAAAAATACTCGCTGAGTTTCTGAATTCTGGATGGTTCCGGGAGGGAGAAAAGCGAAATGATTCAGTATGTTCAAAAAGGGATATTTTATCGTTTCCCTCATTTCATTGAGTCCTATGTCATTAGTTTTTGTTCTGTTTGAATGCAGCTTTTTCAATTATTTCTGGAAATTCTTATTCAGCTTGGTTTTATGATTTTAAAGATAGCAAAACCTATGTTTGTCAAAAGTCCTTTTTATGAATATCCTTGATGATGAAACACATTTCGTGAGGACTTCAGAACAAGAACTAACATGATTTACCAAAGAAAAGAAAACGGGGCAAAACAAGCCACCAACTCAGAAATGGCCATGGTCAAAGATCTGATAGGAGAGTTCATTATAATGCCAATGTCAAGGAAAATCTGCTTATTTCCGTGACACACGATATTTCAATAATTCAAGTAATGAGTTTCCACCAGGACATAGTAAAACTTGAGGAATTTCATATATTTTCTTTTTTTTTAATTTTTTTTTCAACGTTTTTTATTTATTTTTGGGACAGAGAGAGACAGAGCATGAACGGGGGACGGGCAGAGAGAGAGGGAGACACAGAATCGGAAACAGGCTCCAGGCTCTGAGCCATCAGCCCAGAGCCTGACGCGGGGCTCGAACTCACGGACCGCGAGATCGTGACCTGGCTGAAGTCGGACGCTTAACCGACTGCGCCACCCAGGCGCCCCTATATTTTCTAGAATAGTTACAGCATCTGCCCATTCAGTACGACTAAGGCTTATCATCACTGGCTTGACAGGGCTTTCCAATTAGCATACAAAATAGACAAGACTAATTAACTTTCCCATTTAAATCTTGGAAAGTTTGTTAGAAACCTCGGGAAATTTTATTTTCTAATTTTTTAAATGTTCTTTTATTTTTGAAGGAAAGAGACACAGAGTGTGAGGGAGGGAGGGGCAGACAGAGAGGGAGACACAGAATCTGAGGCAGGCTCCAGGCTCTGAGCTGTCAGCACAGAGCCCCAGGCAGGGCTGGAACCCACGAACCACGAGATCATGACCTGAGCTGAAGTCAGACGCTTAACCGACAGAGCCACTCAGCCGCCCCAGAAACCTCAGAAAATTTTAAAGCACAAGCCTGAAATAGGATTCCATATCATAATAAATTTAATATTTATGTTTAACCAAGGTGGCAATAGGATTCTGCAGGAAGCCATATAATTGTTGGCAAAACTTAGCTGCTTTAACATTGAGAAGTTTTTAACCTTGTTAAGTAATCAAAGACCTGATAAAGACAAAACTTAGAAGCTTTGGTTTTCTGGGCAGATAAAGAGAAGAGAAAAAAAAATAACAACCTTTGTTTGTGCTTTCTTATCAAGAGTGGACCAACAATCCAAGAAAACTTTGTCGTTTTAACAGAGAGAAAAGCTGAATTTCAATTTTATACCAGTATACTTTTATTTTTTTTAATTAAAAAATTTTTGGGGGGGGCCACCTGGCTGGCTCAGTCGGTTAACTGTCCGTCTTTGGCTCAGGTCATGATCTCACGGTCCATGGGTTTGAGCCCTGCATCGGGCTCTGTGCTGACAGCTTGGAGCCTGTTTCGGATTCTGTGTCTCCCTCTCTCTCTGCCCCTCACTCATGCTCTGTCTCTCTCTGCGTCTTAAAAATAAATAAACATTATTTTTAATGTGAGTGTGAGGAGAGGAGAGGCAGAGAGAGAGGGGAGACACAGAATCCGAAACAGGCTCCAGGCTCTGAGCTGTCGGCACAGAGTGTGACCTGGGGCTCAAACCCACAAACTGGGAGATCATGACTTGACCAAAGTCAGACGCTTAACTGACTGCGCCGCCCAGGCGCCCCTAACTCTCTGGTTTTTCTAGGTCACGGTGCCTTCCGTTCTCAGGAAGTAGGCCCCAAGTAGGAAGTAGGCCCCAAGTCAAGTTCTTGTCTAGCCTGACCACAATCCACATCCTGGATGAGCTCGGGACAGAGCCCCTTGAAAACCTGTCACCTCCTGCTCCACCCTGCCCAGGATCCACCCCTTTCCCCACCCTCCACTGTGGACACAGCTACAACCTTCTCATGCCCCAAAAAACCCTTAAAAGGCCCAGCCCGCCAGGAACCAGGGCCGACATTTCTCCAGATGTCCGGTCCCTCTCCTCCCTTGGAGACAGAATCAGCTCCATCCCGCTTGTGGCTCTGCTCTCTCTGCACATCCTCGCTGCCTGTGTCACCGGCCAACCCCACACGGCTAGCATGGCCGCCTTTGTCTCAAAGTCCTTTAGGACCACGTTCAGACAGTGATCTCAAATAAATTTCTTTCCAGTGTGAAATGTCCACTTGAAATTTTTTTTTTTTAATGTTTATTTTTGAGAGAGAGAGACAGCAAGGGAGGGTCAGAGAGAGAGGGAGACACAGAATCCGAAGCAGGCTCCAGGCTCTGAGCTGTCAGCACAGAGCCCGACATGGGGCTCGAACCCATGAAACCGTGAGATCGTGACCCGAGCCTAAGTCGGACGCTCAACTGACTGAGCCACCTAGGCACCCTGTAAATTTTTTAAGTACATGTCATATCTGTGGTGGTTTGAAGAGTTCCGGCTTCTGGGCCTGGGTTCTGTTAAAAATAAGACCACAAGTCCAAAATGGAATCACTTGCTAAGCTCCTGGTCACCAGACCAAGAGTTAACTTAATTGCAGTTTCGGCCTCTCCCAGAAATGGAATCTTAAACCAGTCAATCAGGAACGACCTGGTCAGCCCTGGTGAGGCTGCTAGACCCCTGCCATCCCGGAAGGAAAGGTGACCTCCCACCACCCATCCACTTTTTGTCTAACAGAACTTCCTGTCCCCACTCCTCCTGCCTGTGAGCCCTTCATTTTGCGCAGCTCCTCCGGGCTCCCGTGTATCGGCGAGATGGCATGCTGCCCGATTCATGAATCATTGAATGAAGCCAACAAAGATCTTTAAAGTGAATTCAGTTGAGTTTTGCTTTTTAAACAGTTCCAACTTCCCATGAGCACCAAGCTCTCAGGAAGCTGTGGGTTTCCTGATTTAAAGTGCATGTATGTCCAAAAAAAACAAAAAACAGAAAACAAAAACTTGGATTTGTCATAAGGACGAACTTGACTTAGGTAGGAACAAAATGAGCCCAGAAGTCTGCAAAGGTCTCGAATCACACAGAAAGGGGCTTTTCTTTTCCAGGTAAGAAGGGGAAAGTGCACTGATGAGGACAGACCGGAGGACAGCAGGACCAGCGGGGTGGGGACAGGGCAGGGCGCCCTGTGGTCAACTTGTTCTCAGGAGAAACAGACCAGGAGCTGGTTCTCAGTTCCGGTGTTTGCTCAGTCCTGGAGGTGGCCCAAACTTTGGGGCCTGAATGGAGAGAACCTGATATAACCAAGGGGCAAGAAATGAGGTGTGGGGAACCCTTGGTCAAACCCCAGACGCTGCGGAGGGCAGGGCTGGGCCTCAGGGTGTCCAAGGTCACATGTCAAAACAGCTGGGACACTGTTGAGTGTCTTTGTTGTTAGAGGAAGGACACAGAGCCACCAGGACCTCGTCCCCAGGTTGACGCCCCGACCCCCGAAGTCTCCAGACCCTCCTGTCCCGTCCAGGCCTGTCCCCTCTTGTCCCAGCTCTGGACAAGGGGGCGCTCCGCAGGGACACTGAGTCAGGACTTCTGGTCCAGGAGGAGGATGCAAGTGGTTTCTGCCTCTGCGTCCTCGGCAGCAGGGTCCGGTTGCAGGAAGGCGGCCGGGCAGGGGAGGCTGGGGCCAGAACCCGAGTTCACGCGGGCTCAGCCATGTGCCTGTCACGCAGGACCCACGAAGCACTCTCCAGTCAAGTTGGCCAGGCATGGAGAGCCAGGAGCCCTGACCAAACCCAGTGCCAGTGCTGGGGCGCTGCCCAGTGGGCGGATGTGGGGGCAACTTCCGAAGCTCTGTTGGGTCACAGGTTCTGGGAGGGGAGTGCAGACCATTCAGGGTGCGGGGAGCTACAGCATCATCCAAGGGGGAGGTCTCCTAGCCTCGTGGACGTGGCTCTGTGCATCTGTCCTTGGGGCCCCAGGTGTCGCCACCATGTTACCCTCACCTGGTAGGACCAGGGAGACTGGGAGGGGCTGGTTCCCACTTGAGCGGGCTGGACGTGGCCGCAGCCTGGGTCTCCCAGTACTGTAGGGGTCCCCACCACAGTTTATGCCCCTGGCCGTGGGCTGGGGTCCCGGTACCCCATCCATCCCCTCTTTCCACAGGGGTCTGCACTCCAGTCCTTGGCCGGGTGGCATCTGAGGGAGGACCAGAGGGCAGCAGGCACTGCCGGGAGGGGCTTGGGGGAGCCGTGGAAAGACCTGCCGTGACTGAGGCTGGAGGGAAGGGAGGGAGACTCAGGAGACAGACCAGTGTAAAGCCCTTTCGGTCTGAGGCTGACCCTTAACCTAAAAGCCACCAGGTCATGAGAAGAGTCACATGGTCTGACTCATGAGAAACCACAAGACCCCGCTCCCTCCAGCAGTAAAAGCCACAAAGGCTGGACATGCTGAAAATTGCCCGCCGTGGGTGGTTCCACAACCTTAAGACAAAGGAAAAACTCACCTCAGTGATGAACCCAGAGTTAAAGAGTAAGTTCTTTTCTGTACGGTGAGCTAATTAAGATAAAATAAAATAAAACAAACTTATAAAACCTTTGGTTAGAGGCAAGGGAGGGTTGTCTTCTGGGTCATCTGGGAGGAGAGGCCATCATTGGGTGAAGGACCTCCTTTCTTACCTCTATCCTTAGTAAATCTTTGTCCCTTTCCTTAAATGGCTGGCCCTTGGATTTCTTGTGCAAAGCCAAGATCCCTCTCAGGGCCTCGCTGCTCTGACATCGTAACTGAACCCACGACCTTTTCCCCACTGGCAGCAATGCTGATCACGGGGTCTTGGGGGATGCAGTCAGGGCGCCTGTGTTTAAGAGCCAAGCCGCCCGATAGGAAGCTGGCTCAAGTCTGTCTCCCACAACTGACGGTAGAGTAAATCTTTGTGCATCAAAGGACACTATCAAGGGAGTGAAAAGACACCCGCAAAAATGGGAGAACATTTTTATATCACTTATGCGATAAGACTTTATTAACTGGAATACGGCCCTTATATCTGCAATACAGAGCGTGAAAAAACCTGGTTAAAAGTGAGCAAAACCTTGAACAGCCATTTCTCTTAAGATGATGCACAAATGTCTAATAGACACATGAAACGATCCTCCCATCAGGACGATGCGAGTCAGAACCACGATGAGATGCCACTTCCCACTCACGAGGACGGCTAGGAGCCAGAATCCAGAAAAGAAGCGACGGCCAGGATGTGGAGAAAGCGGAACCCTGTGCTTGGCTGGTGGGAGTGTCAGGGCAGCTGACGTGGAAAACGTTTGGTGGTTCCTCAAGAAGTGAAACACAGAACTGCAGTGTGACCCAAGTGTTCCAGTCCTACGTAGACGGAAACACTCAGATGTGTGCACACGAATGGCAGGTGCAAAACTGTGCAGACCCCGCAAAAGAGGGACACGTCCCAAGTGTCCCCCAGTGCGTGGATGGATGAACAGGGTGCGGCGTATCCACAGGACGGACGGTGATTCAGCCCCAGAGAGGAATGAAGGACAGACACAGCATGCACGTGAACGTATGGTGACAATGTTACACCACGTGGAAGACACCAGCCACACCAGGCCACATGGTGTGGGTCACTTACCTTAAATAGGCAGAGTGGGCAAATCCGCAGAGACACGAAGTATTTCAACAGTGCCCAGGAGGCATGATTTCCTGGCTATTGTGGCCTTTAAATTTGTTTCGGAAAATGGAGATATAATTCACATCCCATAGGGCTCACACTTGTAAGAGTAAAACTCAGCGTTCTTTTTATTTTGTGTGTTCCCAGAGCTGTCCCACATCAACCCACCCCCTGAAGAAGGATGTGGAGCTTTTACATTCCACATCCACAGGGACGGATTATAAAATGGATCTGCGTGACTTTCCTTGCAGAATGTAATGCACACCTGAGTATTGTAACGTGTCACGCCTGTGGCTGTGCCCAGCTGGGCACACAGGTAATGAAGCCACGTCCCCCGGGGGCTGAGGACCCAGGGCTTGTTTGGTTGACTTGAGGCCAGAGAAGTAGGGGTGGGGCCGGAGGGCGGGGCCTTGCGGTGTCCAAGGGTCAGGTCAAAATCTCGGGGGAGCTTGGCTTCCTTACGGTGACGTCACCGGTCAGTGAGCAGTTCCAAAACACAGGGGACAGGTGCACCGTTATGCTGTATGGGCCACGGACTGAAGGGTCACCGGGTCCTTCTATTCTGTCATCCGGATCCGGATCCCCGCGTAAGGGAGGCTCCGCGGAGAAACTGAGTCAGATCCTCAGACAGAAGGAGGAGGAGACAGGCGGCTCAGTCCGCCCGGAGCGCATTCTACTGAGAGCCCACCTCGGGCAGGGGGATCTGACACGTGTGTACCGCCAGCCTGTCACTCAGGGGCAGGGGGCGGGCCTGGGGGGGGGGGGGGGAGGAAATCAGCTGCAGGACCAATATCCAATCAGATTCGGGGAGAGTCAGCTTCGGAACATCATCCAATCAGGTCGCAGGGACTGAAGGATCGCCCAATCAGGGCCAGGGACCTGTACACCACCCAATCAGGCCCGAGCGAGAGCCCGGTGGGTGTGGCTCTCCGCCGGGGCTGCTGGTGCAGTCGGATCCTGCGCTGCCACAGTTGCTGGGGTGCGCGCCGTGGAAGGACGCCCCGAGGGCGCGGAGCGGGGTCGCGAGATGGTGAGTGCGCGGGCCGGAGGGGACCAGCCGGAACTAGGTGGAAGCGGCCGCGGCGGGGTGTCCCCGTTCCCCGGGGTCCGCACCTGGGTCCTGGGCGGATGGAACTGAGAAGGGAGGCTGGGGGAGGGCAGGGGGGAGGCCTGGGATTCGGGGAGCGTGTGCGACGACCTGACTAAGCAGGAGTTTGCTCCTCGGTGGGGGACAGGTAGAGACTGTCCGGCGAGTTGTCTCATAAAGGAAACTGCAGCCGTAAAGAGGCCGCAGGGAATAGCTTCTGAATCCGCGACTCCCCAGAGGGGAGGGGGGGGGTCTTTTATGGAGGGTGACGATGAATATTCAGAAAGGGGAGCTCTGTCGGGGGCAGTCTAGGCGGGCGTGAGGTTGCTCGGACCGAGCTGCAAGACGTGCCCAGAAAGCACGCGTGCAGCGTGACGGTCACGGAGCCAGAGCTGCTCCCGGGGGCTGAGACTTGGACGTTAGAATCCAGCGGAGGTAAGTGTGGGACGTGGGGCCGGGGCTGAGCGCGCGCTGAGGGAGCAGGTGCGCGCGCACGGGGTCCTGGGCTGCGATCTCGGGTAAGAAATGCAGGGTTTTCTCACTTTGGAAACCGCGCGGAGAGTTTCACGGGTTTGGCTGTTTCCTGGCCTGGTGCAGACTGTCAGTCTTTGCTTCCACGCTGTTCCCTTCAAGTCGTAAATGGCTGAGATTGCTTTTTTGTTTTTCCATTTCTTTGCGATTCTGACCCGGACCAGGAAGTTATGCAAGGAGTGTACTGGGCGAATAAAGCCGGTGAGGCGTAGATCACGGAATGGAGCGGGGGTCCTAAAATGATTGCTTTTCTGGGCACCCCCTAAACCCGCTGAGCTTACAGGGGGACCCACGGTGGACCTGTCACCCAACCAACCTGAGTTCTCTGCTTGGTGAGTCAGAAAGTGCTCCACACTGAGCAGTCCCAGGAAGAAAACGTTATTAGCAGCAGATACAGAGATCAGTAGATCACAGGAAATAACTTCCAAAGCCCTGCCTGACTCCCCGGAGGGAGGGTGGATGGGCTCTTCTGGTTTAGGGCTGGATGGATATTTCCATGGGGAAGCCTCCTCATCCTGTGTGGGGTGGAAGGAGGGGTGCTGGAGGTGGGCCTTAGGGCAGCAGGCCTGTCCCCAGGGAGTATGTCATGTACAGGAGGCTGTGCTCCTCCCCCAGTGGAGACTTCAGTGTGATAATGAGGTAAAGGTAATTGGTGGTCATTCCAGAGGTCCCTCCAGGTCCCTCTGCACAGGCAGGAATCCCGGGGCTCCTCAAACTGGTCGGGGAGGTTGGGGCCCTGGAGGTCTGGTGAGGGCAGTCGATCTGCGATCTGCTTCAGGGGCAGGTTCCTGTCATTTGCCTGAGTTAAAGAGGACAGCTGGAAAGGACAGCTTAGGGAAACGTGGGGCAAAGGTCTGTGAGTACAACCACGTGGGCTTGGGGTCTAGCTGGTGACAGACCTGAGAGATGACCTCAAATCTGCACCTGGCTGAGGACAGTTTATTACAATCGGTTCCAACAGGACCTGCTCCCATCTCAGGGACCCTCCAGTGAAACAGAACCCAGCTTGGCTGTTCTGCGAGAGGGGGATGGGCAGGAAGGCCCAGTGTCAGGATCTGGCCCCTGTGGTGGAGGAAGGCCTCATTGGCTCACGTCCCCAGGGCCTTGTTCCTCAGCTCAGTGGATGCTCAGCGTGTGGGCCACCTGCAGTTCAGGGGCCTGTGGGGAGCACAGCGGCCTGGGCAAAGTTTGGGTAGGAAAGGGGCGGTCGTGGACAGTTGGTCAAACCAGTGTCAAAAAAAAAAAATCCGAGTTGAGTAAGGAGAGTCCTGTATTGAGAAGAATGACTGCAAAGAAGGGGGAGGGGACTGTTGCATTAGGGGCAGGGGCCGTGCAGGGGGGTAGGAGGGCTGTTGCACTATGGGCAGGGACTGTGCAGGGGTGAGGGGGACTGTAGCATTAGTGGTGGGGGCTGTGCAGGGAGGCAGGGGGCTGTTGCACTAGGGACACAGGCTGTCCAGGGGGGCAGGGGCGGGCTATTGCATTAGGTGCAGGGGCTGAGAACAGAGTGGGGGGCAGTTGCATTAGGGGCAGGGTCTGTGCAGGGGGAAGGGGGGGCTGTTGCATTAGGATCAGGGGCCATGCAGGGCACGGGGGGGCTGTTGCACTAGGGGTGGGGGCTGTGCAGGGGGGTAGGAGGGCTGTTGCATTAGGGGCAGGGGCTGTGCAGGGGAAAGGGGGAGCAGTTGCATTAGGGGCAGAGGGGCAGGGGAGGCTGTTGCACTAGGGGCAGGGGATGTGCAGGGGGCAGGGGAGGCTATTACATTGGGTGCAGAGGCCATGAAGGGGAGTGGGGGAGCAGTTACATTAGGGGCAGGGGCTGTGCAGGGGGGAGGAGGACTGTAGTATCAGGGGCAGGGGCCATGCAGGGGATCGGGGGGCAGTTGCATTTGGGGCAGGGGCTACATTGACACTGTGAGCCTAAGACCTGCGAGTGTCTCAAGAGTCGTGTAGAAGGGAGGAGAGGAGGAAAGAAACCAGGCATGAACAGGTATGGTGCTGACGTTGGGGTTCCCTGAGGCCAGCCTGTCCCCCCTGTCCCCCAGGAGGGGCTGTGTGTGGCTCAGCCTGAGAGCAAGCCCACATTCAGGGGTCTGGGGGAAGGAAAGAAGCCAAAGCAAAGTGGGACCAGCCAGCATTTTGTGCCCCTTGGTCACAGGGACAAGCAGCTGAGCTGATCGCAGATGAGGCACAAAGTGTGGATTTGGGGGCTTTGTGCATGGCCCTGTCGTGGGTGAGCCAGGGGGACTTCCTGTGAGTCTTCTCTCTCTTTTTATATTTATTTTATTTATTTTCAGGCAGAGAGTGTGAGCAGGGGGAGGGGCAGAGAGACAGGGACAGAGAATCCCAAGCAGGCTCTGAAGCCTCAGCTCAGAGCTCGATGTGGGGCTCGAACCCATGAACCATGACATCACCACCTTAACCAAAATCAAGACTCACATGATTTAACACTTAACCAACTGAACCACCCAGGAGCACAGGGCTCAGGTAGGCGTCTGCAGGTCACCTGTCACCTGTGAGCAGCGCTGTCCCTGTCCAGCTCAGCACTGATGGCTCTGTCCTCCGCCAGCCTCGCGTTGAGCAGGTGTAAAGTGCCCGAGTTCTTTCTGCCTCCTTTCTTCCTCGGGTTACTGGGGGGCTTTATCCAGAGAGCGTCCCCTGGGGAAAAGTATCTCAGGACAGAGCTGTCGTTCTCCATGAGGGTTGGGGGGGGGGGGTCTGCAGGGGGCTCCACACCTTCATGCCAGGTGGATGGGGTCATGGATCAGGGGATTCATCCCAGGCACCTGGGTTGCTCAGTTGGTTGAGCAGCTGACTTCCCTTCAGGTCGTGATCTCCGGGTTTGTGAGGTCAAGGCCAGGCCTCACATCCAGCTCAATTCTGTCAGACTGTCAGTGGAGAATCCCTTTTCTCTCCCCCTCTCTCTGCCCCTTCCCTGCTTGTGCTGTCCTAAAAATAAAGATTAAAAAAAAAAAAAAGGATTCATCCAAATGCTAGTGACGGTTCCATGCAGGGTCCAGGGTTGTAAAGCTGTGACCCTGATCTGTCTCACATATTGCATATTGTAGCTCATGAGTAACTTATATGTTAGTAGGAAACGCGGGTGCAGAGTGTGAACCACACGTCAGTGCTGGGTCCTGTCCCTTCTGGCTTCCTGTTTTCTAGTTCGTGGGTGTGACACGGGGTCTCCTGGACGTCGCACGTTGGTTTTTCTGATTCCTCCAGGGCTGAGCATTTCTCACGTGTGGGTTTCCTCTTCTGTGGAAGTGTTTCCAGCGTGTTGTGACCTGTAACTCACATGTCTTCTTCCTGATGATCTGTTTCCTTCACGTCCTGGGGACATTTGTCTGTTTCATTTCTACCTGTTGTGTTTTCTCCACGTCAGGGTGTGTCATTTCTCTGTATTGTCTGCGTGGATGCACCCTTTGCGTTGTTAGTAGACTTGAACTTCCTGGTCTGTTCCTGTGTAGACGACCTTCTTTTGTTCTGTGACAAAACTCCTCCATCGCTCAGGTCTAATCACACGTGCTGGAACTTTTCTGTCCGTGTATGTTCCTCTTGTTTCCGTGGCAGTTAAATCCACAACACTCGGTTATTGTCCGTGAATCTGATGATTCCTTTTACCCCTTAGATAACCAGCCTTCCCTGGCCCCATGTGTCCAAGTGTCCCCATCTCTGCTGATGCCACTTGCTAAAGTCAGGGGCGCCTGTCTGTGCATTTCTTTGTCGATCAGGGTGTTTATCCGTCTGTCTGTTGCTGCCACGTGTTCTGGTTACTGGTAACTTGTAAATTGAAACTGTCAGTTACTTTACACCCAAAACTGAGTTTGTTCCGGAACAGCAGAGAATTAGTTCTGAACGTGTAAGATACCACAGGACCACAGGCAGTTACTAGAACAGAGGAGAGGGACGCTCTCCTAGAGAGGCCAGGAGGGGCCGGGATGGAAACACGGGATGTGGAAGAACCTAGAGCTGGAAGCACAGTGGCTCCGCACTGGCAGGGTGGGGGTGGGGAGGTGGCGTCCCGGCTGAGGCAGGCTGGGCTTGCAGGGTGCTGGGCTTGAGGCTGGGGCCCCCTGTGAGGACGGGGCAGGACGCGAGGGCGCCCCCTGCCGGCCCCCCACTCCGTCCCTAAGGAGCTTTCCGTGTGCGAATTTCTACATTTCCTCTGTGTGACCTCAGTGTTTCCTGAGAAGCATCTGGGAGTGAGAGGCGGGTTTGCTGTATTTAGTGGATTTGTCCCTCAGCGCCAGGAAGGACGTCTCCCGCTTGGCGTGGCTCGTGTTGGAGGGAACGAGCAGAGCAGCGGAAACCAGTCGAGGCCACAGCTGAGTAACAGGGACGGTTCGGAGGGAGATGCCGTCAGACACTTGTCGTCTAGGCCGTGTTCACCAGCAGTGTCCGCCTTGCAGAGCGTGTACTTGTATGAATCACACGAGTCACCGGCAATAAAATATGGAAGAAAAGTAGCATAACTCTGTGGTTTGTCCTAATCCGGGACCCCGGGTCTGAAGGCAGCCACTGAACTGTTTATTGGCACTTGTTCCAACCCCGGGGAGAAAGTTCTCCCTGTGGAGCAGACCCGGAGTCCTGTTGGCCTCCTGGAAGTCCCCGCCTGGGCCACCGTGAGGGCAGATGGTGAATCCCAGGGACCCAGAGGGAGAGAACGAACCCAGGGCATTTGGGAGGAGACAGTGCCGGGGGGCGGGGGGGGGGGGGGGGGGGGGACACAAAGCTTAGTGGTGAAGTTTCTGAAAAAGTAGCAAAACTTGAAAGATGTTTTAACAAGTGTTCTCAAAAGTGCAGTTTGGAACCACGTTACCCAGAAATGCAGCCTGTAAGGTTGTGAATGGAGAGACCATGAATTTGGGTAATACGACGGCATCAGCTAATAGTTCGGATGGGGAAAGACTTTTGTGAATTTAGAGCCTTCTAACACGTGAGAAAAGGCAAGTGACCGGTTCATTTGTCTCGGGATCCTGATGAGCCCTTTCCTGAAAGGCCAGAACCCCACGAAGAGAGTTCCATGAAGCAGAGAAGAAGCAACAGTGAGAAAAAGGGCCCCAAGCCAGGGCCGGACGTCTCGGGAAGGCTGTGGCACAGATGTCGTCTGCTGCCGTTCGGGAAACCTTTCCTGTTGCGTCACCATGTGGTGTGCAGGGAAGTCAGGGTTTGCTGTGTGTCTACGTGTGCCACGTGCCTCCAGGGTCTGTGCCCTGGAGTGTGGTGACACAGGGGCTGGCGGGCAGATGCTGACGGGGGGCCTTTCCAGGGAGGCCGGAGGGAACCAGGAGGGGTCTCGTCAGTAGACGAAATCTCGGGAGTTGGAAGGTGGGAGGCCTCAGGGTCTTCCTCCCCCGAGAGGGCTCTGTGAACGTTGCTCTCCCACGGCATGGTTATTTTGTTTTGTTTTGTTTTTAATTTTTTTTTTTTACATTTATTTATTTTTGAGACAGAGAGAGACAGAGCATGAATGGGGGAGGGGCAGAGAGAGAGGGAGACACAGAATCTGAAACAGGCTCCAGGCTCTCAGCTGTCAGCCCAGAGCCCGATGCGGGGCTCGAACTCACGGACCGCGAGATCGTGACCTGAGCCGAAGTCGGACGCTCAACCGACCGAGCCGCCCAGACGCCCCTACGGCATGGTTATATTGATAAGAAGCTATTAATTTTTTCCAATACTAACGTATACACCTTTTTGTCACCGAGAGTCAAAGGAGCGAGGGCCAGGGCCTATGACGTGCTGTGATTTCTCAGGGTGGGAGTCGGGGGGGCTCTGGAGGGGGGGGTGTGAGATGGAAAAGGACCAACCCCAGTGCTTTTGGACACGGTGTTTGGGAGGCGGGGGTGTCTCCACACAGGGTGTCCGTCGAGTAGCAGCAATGCCTTCAGTGAGTCCACCTGAGCCCCAGGATCCTGGGTGTTACGCAGAGCGAAGGTGTAAAACGGGCCGAACGGAACGGCACCTGGCCGGTAAACTGGGCTCCCGGATCCCTGTGAAGTTTGCGAGGTGTTCCCCAGGTAGGGACGCTCTTTTCTCACAGCACTGCAGCCACAGGACAAGAGAAGGCTTCCGCCAGTGAGATAACCTATGAACCGTGACTAACACATACTCCTATTCACAGAGAGGGGGCTGCGTGAAATCCATTCATGCAAACGGGTTTCCCTGGGTTGTAACTGGACAGGTGGGACCAGCGAGGTTGTCACGTTTTTTTGTGGCTTCAGTCTTTCTCCACGAGTACTTCTCGAACACTCTCCTGTTGTTGGAGGCCGCTGCTCTACTGTGTGTTCAGTGGTGAGCAGTGAATATTGTAGAATCGCTCCTAGGGCCAGACTGTTCTTTGGCCCAAACCAGAGTTCTCCCTTTTTTTGAAGTAACAGACTTCTAATAAAGTGTTTCCATTTCTGGGGCGCATTCTGGGGACACCTCTGGTCAGTTTTGCTAAGTTATTTTTTAGGAGAACATCCCTTTGAAGTAGAACAGAAGTTTGCCTGTTGGTTTCCTTGAGCTGGCTTCCATTTTTTGCGTTGAAGACATGTCAGAGATCAAGAGGGAACTTGGGGCAGAGCCCCTGTGGTCCTTAGGGCCCAGATGTTGGCAATGAGGAGGGCTCCCGCATCTGGAGCATTCAGGCTGCTGATAACCTTCTCTCACATGTCCCGCCTGTTTGCAATCGTAGTGCGAACTGTAGGTGTTTGGTTTTTAGGAGGCTTCAGATGCCGTAGGTGAGAATTAAGAATTTTGGCTGCCTTTCCTCCATGTGGGGTGTGAGTCCGCTTGTTTGCCAAAATAACGAAAATGCAGTGGACATGGAGTCCCATTCCATCTTGGGCCTTTTAAGTAAAAAGTAGGATCCCAGTTCAGCCCATTAAATGCTGCCTGGGTAGATTTCACATGTGAAGAAAGACCTGAAGTTATGTTGAAGACACGCTGGAGTCTGTTACAACAGCCACGTACAGGTTCATCAGGCTTTTGTGTGGAAATCTAGATTTTGTTTTAATTCACAATCTTGGGAAAAGCTACTGTAATTGCTCGGTGGGGATTTCCAGTGAGTGTCATAAGCATCTTTCCAGAAGTGGGCATCTGTGTCTCGCGGGTTAGTTTCATCCCATGTGTGGCCTGGGCCTCAGCAACACGCATGTGGACTAATTGATCTCAATCTGGGACACCCTGTTGGTGTGTCCCAGTTGAATAGCTGTGTTATGTTCTTCAGCGAGCTTATGGGGGTTCTAGGCATTTCTGGAAACTTCTGCCTTAGTCCAGGGAACATGAGAAATGTGGGGTTTTAGGTCTTGAGAAGCCTTCCCTTTAAAGAGGCCTGGTTAACAGGCTGAGGTAAGGAGGGATCAAGGGCAGGTTCAGAAGAAAAGGGAAGTTCAGAGCTTGTTGAGGAAAGTGGTTGGAGGCAGGTCCTGGGTGTAGAGTAGCCGCTGGGTGTCTGCAGCAGTGAAGTCGGGGTGGGAGAAAAAGACACTTCGGAAGCCATTTGTCGTATTTCAGTTGTTTGCCTCCGTTCATTTGAAATAGTCTTTTGCAAAGAGGCACACTTAGATCCTGAAAATATTTGCAAGTCTTGAGGTACCGAATAAAATCTGTATCAAACTCAATGTTCTGAAGTCACGACTTCCTAATTTAATTTTCAATAAAACAAGTTTGGGGAGATCGAAAGTTCCCCATAAAGGCCATTGTAATTTTAAATTACATTTGGTTCAGTTGTTCATTTTTTAGAAATGCACATGAGGACGCACCATGGCTTTTTAAACGTAAGACTGGTCAGGGTCCCAGGTGGGAGCCCCCCCTCCCTGCGCTTTGATGTTTGGAATCCATTTCATGGTGGTTTTCTCTAGACCAGTGTATAAACACTGGTCTCTACAGGGGTAGCCTCTTTACAGAAGAAATCAGACCAAGGGCTAGCACATTTCCAACAGGTACGGTTCTAAGAGGTACAGTCCAGTTCTGAAAAGTAGTCGGAACAAAAGCCAAATGAGTTCTCTCAGAAAGGACAAGCCCATAAGACAGGTCCCCAGTAAACCCCGGAGAGCACAGACACAGGACAGCGCAGACCCGGGGAGCGGGGCTCTGATCCTGGCACAAAACTTACCCTCCACTTCAGGGTCCGCGAGAAAGCAGCGCAGTGGGCTCTGTGGGACCTGCACCTGTTTGCTCGCCAGCCCGGAGTGGTTGGGGTCTTTTGTGGGTCCACCAGTGATCAAGTAACTGTTAACCTTAAAACCAGATTATTTTTCCAGGAAAAAATGGGTTTATCTGGGACTAGCAGAGAATTGTAATTTGGGACACATATGCCACAGCAAAACCACAGGCAAATCTGGAGGAAAAAAGGGGAGGACTATAGGGAGGGCTACTGTTTTCTAGAGGAGAGGGGGCATTGGGAGGGGCTGTGCAAACAAGAAGTCCGTTGGAGCAAACTGGGGCTTCTCATTGGCTGGGCTATGACCATCTCTCATTGGGTGATCCATGACTGTCTCTCATTGGCTGGGCTGCTACTATCCTGCATTGGCAGGGCTGTGGCCATCTCTCATTGGCTGGGTTGTGACTCTCTCACTGGCTGAGCCCTGGCTCTCTCTCATTGGCTGAGCCGTGATTGTCTCACATTGGCTGGGTTGTGACTGTCTCTCATTGGCTGGGCTGCTACTATCCTGCATTGGCAGGGCTGTGGCTGTCTCTCATTGGCTGGGTTGTGGCTCTCACTGGCTGAGCCCTGGCTCTCTCTCATTGGCTGGGCTATGATTGTCTCTCATTGGCTGGGCTGTTGCCACCCCAGGAAATCATCTTCCTTCCTCCTGCATGAGCAGTGATGCATTATGGGTGTGCAGGCGCGTCTCTCCGTGTTGTGTCTGCCCTTGGCCCTGAGCGGCAGGTTGGGGAGCTTCCCCTGTGGACTCCTGACTGCACTTCAGTCGTGTCGCCTTTACTCGGCCTGGAAGAGGTGCCCGGCTTCTGGGTGGTTTTCATCGCTGGCGATCGGGAGTCGTGCCGCGGAGAGCAGAGCGCGTGCGCACGCGTGTGTGTGATGGCGCTCGTCCTCCCGGGTCTGGGGCAGGTGGATACGAGGAGCGGACCTGCCGTGTTGGGTGGGAACTCCACGTTGCTCGTGTTGGGGGTCCACCAGACTCTTCCAAGGCGGCCGCCCCCTCTTACATCCGCAGCAGGATGAACGAAGGAGAATGCGCCCTGCTCACGTCCTCGCCAGCGCTTCCCGGGGCGTCTTTATAGCCAGTGTGGTGGGTGCGAAGGGGCCTCTGCTGGTAGTTCGAGGTGCGTGTCCCTCGTGACGAATGTCTAGCATCTTTTCATCGACCCACTGGCCATTTGCATATGTTCTTGGGAGAAGTGTCTGGGTGCGCAAATGTTAGGTGTGGACTTTTCCCCGCCGCCCCTTTTCCGGGATGAGGAAGTTCCTTTCTGTTCCTAGTTGGCTGAGTATTTTTGTCAAGAGAGGGCGGTGGGTTCAAGGAGATACCTTTTCTGTGTGTAAGTGATCATGGGGTTTTTGTTTCTCTCCTGTTCATGAAGTTTATGACTGCTATTTTGCTTGCTGAACCAACCATTTTATTCCCAGATAAATCCCGCTTGGTCACGTTGTAGAATCCATTTTATATATGACTGGTTTTGGTATCACCATAAACTGGCCTCATAGAGTAGGTTAGACGTGTCTGTGCACAATTAAATTTTGTGGATGGATCCCAGATGATTGGTGACATCGAGCATCATTTCATATGCTTTTTGGCCATTGTGTATCTTCCTGGGGAAATGTGTACTCGCGTTCTTTGTCCATTATTTGGTTGTATTATTTGTCTTTATAATGTCTTTTTTTAATTGTTGTTATATGAGTTTTTAAAAACTTGTTTAGATCACAAACCTCGTATCAGCTGTGTGACTAGCAAACCCATGTTGCAGCCCCAGACGAAGGGGTGTTGCCTTTGTTGTAGCTGATGTAGCTGGGGTTCTGTGTCCTTAGATTTTGGGAACATGTCTTTTGTTTAAACAACTTTTGATAATTTTATGATAATTGTTTTCTTTATTTCACTGATACAGTGGCTTCTTGTATTGCTCCAAAGATATTACGTATGGGGGTTCTGATGTTTGGGGGACCCAGCAGTGTGGGTTGTGTAAGAATTCACCCAATGCAGCACAAAGGAGATAGAGGTTTATTGAATGCACCATGAGGGAGCCACCAGGAAGTGGTTTGGGGCTAGACTTATAGGGCAGAATGAGGGAGTGTGGGAACATATGGAAATTCCCCTTTTTATGGTAACTGTGCCTGGTTATAAGTAGGCCATTGGATAGTTGGGGCCTGTGGCCATTTCGAGGTGGGTCACTTCATGAGCCTGCTTTTTATGCATCTGTGTGTTCACTGTGGGCCCTTTTGCCTAACTCCGTTTTCCATTGGTGAAGCCTGTTATCTAAATGTGGCCCTGACATCCCCCTGACAGGTGGACAATACAACTCTTTGGCATTAGGGCAGGGGTGTCACCTTCAGTAGCTTCTTCCTGCTGAACGAGGGCATAGAGATGTCCCTGGTGGGTCAACATTCAGCAGGAAGAGAAGCTGAAATAAAAGACCTTTAATAGTTGACCAAAATCTTCCTACAGTGGAGTTTAACCAGTTATTAAAGGAGAGGGAGGGATCCTTTCAAGCACCAACATGAGTATCCATATCTTTTAGCATTATTGTAATCTGAAGCATATATTTAACACTCTTTTAAAACGATTTTTTTGGGGGAGGGTTGGGTTGCCTGGGTGGCTCAGTCTGTTAAGCATCCGACTTTGGCTCAGATCATGATCTCACAGTTCATGGGTGCTGACAGCTCAGAGCCTGGAGCCTGCTTTGGATTCTGTGTCTCCCTCTCTGTCCCTTCCCTGCTTATTTCTTTTTGAGAGAGAGAGTGCACGAAGCAGTAGAAGGGCAAGGAGAGTGGAAGACAGGGGATCCAAAGTGAGCTCTGCGCTGACAGCAGAGATCCCAATGTGGAGCCCAAACTCCCGAACCAGGAGATATGACCTGAGCAGAAGTCAGACTCTTAACCAACTGAGCCACTCAGCTGCCCCAACACTGTTTTAATGAAAGTATACGTTACTCCTTGAGCTGCAGCAGGATTTTAAGGGCTGTTTGGTTTTGCAGGACCACCTCAATTTCTGGGTGAGCATGTGTTGGGGTTGGTTAAAGGTGATGTCTGTGTGCTTGGTTAAAGCATCTACTTATAATTTTACATTGATAGAGGCAACTCCTGTGACAGATATGTCTAAGGGGTAAAACCATCAAGAAGGCTTCTTTGCCTGATGTCCAGCCCTAATGACATTCTTTTTAAAAAAAATTTTTTTACTGTTTATTTTTGAGAGAGAGAGAGAGAGAGAGAGAGAGAGAGAGAGAGAGAGAGAGAGAGAGAATGTGAGCAGGGGAGGGGCAGAGAGAGAGAGGGAGACACAGAATCCAAAGCAGGCTCCAGGCTCTGAGCTGTCAGCACAGAGCCTGACATGGGGCTTGAACACAGGAACTGTGAGATCAGGACCTGAGCCGAGGTCAGATGCTTAACCGACTGAGCCACCCAGGTGCCACTAGCCTTAATGATATTCTAATGATGAGGAATTGCTGGCAAGTGAGAGGTGACTTGTCCTGGTAGATAAGGGCATCCCTAAGTGCATCATGCAGTCATATCATAAGGAAAGAATGGCTACCCATTATTTCCAGAAGTCTACGGCCAATCCCATGGAGAAGGGGAAATTCGGGATTTTGTGGAGTGATTTTTGGCCTCCCAGCCACACAGAATTGGTCAAGGTGATAGTTGAGTTATGAAAATGTTGGAGAGTTCCTCCCATTTTTTTGGCTGTTCAGATGATTCTATGTCCATGAGGTCTTGTTATCATCCTCACAGTAACAAGCATCATGATTCTTTATACATGAGCTTTTGCCAGTTTCTCTGAACCTCACCTCAAGTTGTCCAGCATCAGTTTTCAAGACTTTAGGAAAAAGGGTGGTTGTGGTTTTTAATGACTTAAGTCAAGAGGATGGAAGGTTGGAAACCTTAGTTTGGAGAACTCTAGCTAAATATTTGATGAAACCAGAAGAATTCAGGACCTAGTCTGGTTTATAAGAAATAGTATTAAAATCTAATATCTACAAAGATGTGTTATTGAAACATTATTTTTTATTCTCTCTGAAATCACCCTTATTTCCAGAGATAGTCAAATCAAGACTAACAAACATGACCTAATCATTCACAGAAGCTCAGGAAGAATGTGTTGGTGGGGCGACTGGGTGGCTCAGTCGGTTAAGCATTCGACTTTGGCTAAGGTCATGATCTCACAGTTTGTGGGTTTGAACCCTGCGTTGGGCTCTGTGCTGACACCTCAGAGCCTGGATCCTGTTTCGGATTCTGTGTCTTCCTCTCTCTCTGCCTCTCCCCTGCTTGTGTTCTGTTTCTCTTGCTCTCAAAAATAAATAAAATATAAAATAATAATAATAATGATAAAAAGAATAGTGATTGGTCATAGGAGTTTTTTTTAATGACTTTCTTTGCTTGAAATGTTTATAAATAATCTCTAGATTGAATTTTTAATAACCTCTCAAGGCCAGAAGCCAAGTCAAATACTTGCTGTCAGACTTGTCTACAATCCCTGTAGATTCAGGTGAATACCTCTTCTTGAGGCCCTGAATAAATCCTGAGGTTACCTGCACCTGCCAGGAATTGACTTTGTCTACTCACCTGGTAAGGCTGCTGGGAACTCTGTCAGCAAGGGATCAGGCCAGCATTTCTAAGGGGCTTGATTGGCTGCATAAAGTCAACCTTATTTCTTTAAAGCTGCCCGGTAGTATCTGTTGTCTTACCATGTCTCTCTGAAATATGACATTTCAGTCGAAGCCTCGGTAGGATAACCAACATTTCCGATGGTGTCCTGTTACAAGAAGAAGAGAGGCTCATTGAACTTACACAAATGCTTATCCTTGACAGGAAAAGAAAGAATACTCACTGAGAGTTTCGGAATTCTGTGGCATTGAGGTAGGGAAAAAAGGGAAATGTTTCCATTTGTTCACAAAGGAATACTTCATCACATTTCTCTAAGTCCTAGGTATTTCAAGAGAAAACATCCTCAGTTTGTTAGAGCAAACACTATAGAACCAGCAATATTTCAAATAAGAGTTACAAAAACTATAAGCATCTTTAATGCACTTAGTCCTATGTTAATTAATTCCTGTTTGTTTGAATGCAACTTTCCCATTAGTTCTGGAAATTCTTACCCAGTTCAGTTTTATGATTTAAAGATATCAAATACCTGTATTTACAAAAAAAAATCCTTTTCATGAATCTCCTTGAAGACAAAACTCATTTGGCAAGAGCATCAGAACAATAAATATAAATGACAAAAAAAACAAAACAACATAGAAATGGCCATGACTCATGATCTGATCTGTGACTTCAGTGTAATATAGCTGACAAGGAAATCTGCTCATTTCTTTGACAACTAGTATTTTAACAATTAGAATGTCAAGTGATGATGTTATATGAGAACATATTTAAACTTTATGGATTTTATGTAATTTCAAAACAGCTGTAGTATACACTCAAATGATACAATCTAAGGTTTATTACTATTTGTTTGACCCTGCTTTCCAAGTAAGTTAACATACCAAATATGCAAGCCTAATTAGTCAAAAAAGACTTCATTTACAATTTCTAAACTTGGGAAAGTGTGTTGGAATCCTCAGAAATTTTTATTTTTATTTATTTTAAATGTTTATTTACTTTTGATACAGAGACAGACAGATCATTACTGGGGGAAGGGCAGAGAGAGAGACACACACACAGAATCTGAAACAGGCTCCACGCTCCAAGCCATCAGCACAGAGCCCGATGTGGGGCTCGAACTCACAAATCGTAAGATCATGACCTGAGCTGAAGTTGGATGCTTAACTGACTGAGCCACTCAGGCACCCCTTGAACTCTCAGAAATTTTTAAAGCACATGTCTAAATAGAATTACAGATCTTACACATTTTGAGAAGTTTTAACTTTAAGTAGTCAAAGACCTGGTGAAAGCAAAACATAGAAACTTTGGTTTTGGGGGCAGATAAGGAAAGGAAGAAGACTTTTGTTTACATCGTCTTGATCAAGACCAGACCAACAATCCAAGAAAGCTTTGTCCCAGCGAGAAAAGTGCATGTTTACTATTGAAGCAGTATCCTTTTAAAATCAATTTGTTTCTTTTTTTTTTTTTTTTTTTATTTTATTTTTTTTTTTTTAACGTTTATTTATTTTTGAGACAGAGAGAGACAGAGCACGAACGGGGGAGGGTCAGAGAGAGAGGGAGACACAGAATCTGAAACAGGCTCCGGGCTCCGAGCTGTCAGCACAGAGCCCGATGCGGGGCTCGAACTCACGGACCGCGAGATCGTGACCTGAGCCGAAGTCGGCTGCTTAACCGACTGAGCCACCCAGGTGCCCCTCAATTTGTTTCAATATTAGTCCATCCTAAGCACACACACATAAAATTACTTTCTAAAGCGGTCCCTTCACAAACTTGTCTGCAACATTCTTTTGCACTCAGAGTTTGTCCTGAGATTTTTTTCTCTAAATAACCAGTCTCATTTTAGGAGAAAATTACTTTCTTTCACCTTAACAAAATGTATTCCCATCCCTCATATCTCCTACTCTCTTAGATACAGACTTGCTTTCCCCATTCCGGTCGGTCTCAGTTACATTTAGAATTGTACCTCTTAGAAACCTTAGTCTCCAGTGAAAACCAATTGAGAACTGTCTATACACCAGGATTCTTTAGATGACAAATTTATGGACGCATTTCATAGTTTTTAGGAACATGCCTTTTTCATAGCACAGTCTTTATATGAGGCACAATGTATGTTTTCCAACAGGTGCAGGTATCTTTAGTTTCTCTGCAATAAGAAGTCAAAAGCAGATGAAACTTATTTTTGCTAATTAACATGTTAGTATTTCATCTTATTGAGAAAAGACTTAGATGCCCAGTGAATTAAACCAAATTTATCACTGAACTTAGCAAAATTTCAAAGTTTCAGGTTATGAAAGATTTTGAAAACTATCTTAAAAATTACCCATGACAACTTTCTGAGACAAAGTTAACCATGATTTTAAGTCATCATTTATTTACAAACTGCAACAGAGATAACATGAGCTTATTTGACCTTTAGTATAAAAGTTTTATATGTAATAAATATGTATGGATAACTCTAAAATCATGTCTTTTCGTTACATCAGCAACCTTAAATTAGCTTTAATATCAAATATATTCTGGGGCAGCTGGGTGGCTCAGTAGGTTAAGTGTCTGACTTTGGCTCAGGTCATTATCTTATCGTTCATGACTTCGGGCCCTGCCGTCGGGCTCTGTGCTGACAGCTCAGAGCCTGGAGCCTGCTTTGGATTCTGTGTCTCCCTCTCTCTTTGCCCCTCTCCTGCTCATGCTCTGTATCTCTCTCTCTCTCAAAAATAAACAAACATTAAAAATTTAAAAAAAATCAAATATGTTGCATCTGCGTCCACTAGGAGTCAATTTGTTGCCCACTGTTTTTTTTTTTTTTTTTTTTTTTAACCTGGGATACCTATGGGAAAAATCTAAAGTTGGCCATTTAAGTCCAGTAGAGCCCCTGTTCCTGTAGAGGCAGGGGAAAGCCAATGGGTGGAATAAAAGAGAGGTCATCTAGAATGTCTGAAGGGTCAGATGGGCCATGTGTCTGAGGAAGACACATTCTGCAGTTTTTGTAGAGGTTGGGATTTGGGGACAGTGCCATGAATATGAAGGCTTGCATGTATGGGACCTGTGAGCATTTGGAGGAGTTCTGGCAAAAGACTTCAAGTTGCGTAGTGGGGCCATATGTCTTGATCTGGGAGTTTGTATGAGGCCAGGACACATGACATGAAAGATGAGATGATTTTTCTCAGGTCTTGGGGTTCATGTTTTATCCACTTTTTAAAAATACAGCCCAAAGGCTGAATCTGAGTGTCCACAGCATCCTGACATTCTGGTTCCAGTTCTTGGAGCTGACGAGGCACAATCGTCTTAGAGCAAGCCAAGCGTGTGTCCTCCGGTCTGTGTGTTGTCCGAGTGAATATTTCAGTTTTCGGTCTGTACAGTGCTGGTCTGCTCAGATCTGTCTCAGTGTAAATATCCCACTAAATAGGCTGTGTGTAAGTCCATGTCAGCTGTTGTCCTCACCCTCTATTGTGACTCAGGGGTTCTAGGAATGGAGTGCAGCTCCCCGCCTGTCACCCTTCATCCTTCCACACACATGGGTGATGATGGAGCTTTGCAGCAATAGAGTGTGTGGTATGTTTCAGGCCTCTGTGGTCTTTGAGGATGTGGCTGTGAACTTTACCCCGGAAGAGTGGGCTTTGCTGAATCGTGGTCAGAGGAAGCTCTACAGAGATGTGATGCTAGAGACCTGCAGGAACCTGTCTGCCGTGGGTAAGGATGGCTCCATACCTTCACTGGTCTTTTCAGGAGGAAGAAGAATAAGTCAAATTTGCAAATGATATGAAACAATACATAGAATGTCCTTAACACTTCACCAAATACTATTAGAACTAATACATGAATTTAGAAGACTTGCAGAACACAAAATTAATATTCCAAAATCTGTTGCACTTCCGTATCTACTATCAAAATAGCAGAGAAATGTAGAAAACAAACCCATGTTAAATTACCTCAAAAACCATAAAATACTATGTTAAATGTAACTAAGGAAGTTTAAAGATATTTAATCTAGGAGGTATAAACATTTAGTGAAAGAAATTGAAGGGGCGTCTGGGTGGCTCAGTTGGTTAAGTGTCAAGTTTGGCTCAGGTCGTGATCTCACAGTTTGTGGGTTTGAGCCCTGCGTTGGGCTCTGTGCTGACAGCTCACAGCCTGGAGCCTGCTTCACATTCTATGTCTTCTTCTCACTCTGCCCCTCCCCCACTCATTCTCTCTCTTTCTCTCTCTCTCTTTCAAAAATAAATATTAAGAAATTTTTAAAAAAATAAATTGAAGGGGCACTTCAGTGGCTCAGTTGGTTGGGCATCCGACTTTGGCTCAGGCCATGATCTCATGGTCTGTGAGTTTGAGCCCTGCGTTGGGCTCTGTGCTGACAGCTCAGAGCCTGGAGCCTGTTTCGGATTCTGTGTTTCCCTCTCTCTGCCCCTCCCCCACTCATGCTCTGTCTCTGTCTCTCTCAAAAAAGAGTAAATAAACATTTAAAAATACTTAAAGAAAAGGAAATTGAAGACGACACAATAAAAAAAGGTATACCATTGTCCTGGATTATAAGAACTAATATTATTGAAAATGCCCATACTATGAAAAGTGTTATACATATTCAATGCAATCCCCATCAATATACAGATAGTATTTTTGAAAGAACTAGAGCAAGAAATTTTAAAATTTTTATGAAAACAGAAAAGATTCCAAATAAAGCAATTTTAAGAAAACATACCAAAGCTGAAGATACAACAGTCTCAGATTTCAAACTATACTAAGCAAAACAGTGTAGTACCGGGACAAAAATAGACACATAGATCAAGGCAACAAAATAGTCCAGAAATAAACCCATGCTTATATGGCCGGATTATGTACAAAGAAGGAGCTGAAAATGTATATACAATGGGGTTAAGACTGTCTCTTCAATAAGTGGTGTTGGGAAAATGAGACAGCTACCTGCAAGGAGGTGAAACTGGGCCAGCTTCGTACCCCTTACCTGAAAGGAAACTCAGTATGGATTAAACACCTCGGTGTAGGACTTGAACCCATACACGTCTTAAGACTAAACGGAGGCACTGAACTCATGGACATCAGCCTTAGCATTATTTTTGTGGAATCATCCCTTCAGGTAAGGGAAACAAAAGGAAAAATAAAAAATTGAAAGGGGAACATAGCAAACATAACAGACATTTTCCCACAGAAAATAATAGAGGTGGCCACTTGGCACATGAAAGGCTGCTCAATATCACTAATCCTTAGGGAAATGCACATCAAAACCACAATGAGCTGTCCCCTCACAGCAGCCGGAATGGCTAGTGTCAAAAAGACAGGAAATACGAGTGTTGGTGAGGATGTGGAGAAAAGGAAACTCCTCGTCGGTGGGATTTAAATGGGTGCAACCAGCTTGGCAAACAGTTTGGAATTTCCACAATAAAATGAAACCTAACATATAGCCCATAATTCCACTTCTGGGTAGTTCACCAAAGAAAAAAAAGCCAGCACAATAAGACATGTGCACCCCCTGGTTCACTGGACTGTTACTCGCTGTACTCAACATAGGGAAGCAATGCAGGTGTCCTTCAACAGATGAATGGATAATGAAGATGTGGTATCTACATACAAGGGACTATCCCTCAGTAATACAAAAGGGACGAATTTGTGATGTTTGCGGCAACGTGGATGGACCTAGAGAGTATTATACCAAGTAAATAAGTCCGACAGAGAGACAAACAAAACACGTTACTTATATGTGGAATCTAAATGACAAAATGAACAAACAACAGAAAATAGGGACAGTCTTAAAATTCTAGGGAACAAATTGGTGTTTGTGAGATTGGAATGGGATTGAGAGACAGGTGAAATCATGGAGGGGATTGAGAAGAACAGATTTGCACTTGTTGAATAAATAAGTTACCAGAAGGAAAAGTAGAGCACAGGGAATATGGTCAATAATTGTATAGTTGTGTATAATGACAGCAATTACACTTTTTATGGTGAGCATTTTGTAACGTATGTAATTGTCAAATCACCATATTGTACACCTGACACTAATATATAGGTCAGTATGCTTCTAGTAAAAGAATGATTAAATGAATTAATTAATAAATGAATAAATAATAAAAAGCCACCAATTATCGGTCATCAATGACCCTGAAGACTAAAGTTAGTGCCCATCTTCCAGATTGCTTGTTCTTCAAATCCTCCGTCCCGCTGAGCTCTTCTCAGGGGCAGGCCAGCAGCCACACACATCACCTGACCTCTAATGGCAGCTGGGGCAGTGTAGGAAGGCTTCACCAAAGGCCTGTGTGCCTTCAGAACTGATCAACCCTTGGTTGGACCAGGTTCCAGACAAGGGATTGACATTTGGACACATCCCCTAGAAACATGACTCTGTTTTTGAGAAGGGTGATATTTGTCATTCACCCGGCTTTCCTGTTGGACTTTTCATCTATCATACCCCCTGTGCCCAGTCTTTCTGTCTTCCTGTAGAGGTAGGGTATGGATGTGTGTATCTTGCCCAGTTCCTTCCTACTTGGCTCTTCTGATAATTCTTACCTCCACATTAGTGTCCATCTAGTTTGAAGTATTTTTGAATGAACGGGCTGCCATTTCAGACACTTTCTCTATTATTGCCAAAGTCCCGAGTCACAAGGGTCCTCGGAATTTTTTGGTCACCTGACCATTCTTCCTCATGAAGTTCATTTACATTTCGGGATCCGTATATAAATAGAGATACCTGGTCTGTTTTCTTACCTTACATATCAGATCATTTCCGAGAAATTCAATTAGACTCCCAATTCTTGTAGTTTCTCCCAGTCAAGGTAAAATGAGTTGATCAAAGACTCAGTGGAATTCTTTGCGAATGAGCCTCTGAGTGAAAATACTAATGTATACAAAAAATGATTCCTGTTCTGTGTTTGTAGAGAAGCAGAAATTTCACAGCAGTGGAGATTTGACCCGAATGCAGGAAGGGCTTTTGAGGTGAGTGACACTTGTAAGGGAGGAAGGGGGGGGATGTTGGCGATTGTGAGACTGACCTGAAATTAGAGAACAGTTGCAAACCTAGTGCAACAATCCTGTAGTCGAAATTTTCGCAAGACAAACCTTTATAAATGCATTCTACCTATTGATCATCTGAAAAACAATTCAGTTGGAAAAAAATGGTCAGGGAAAAGCATATGTAAGAAGCCCTGAATGTTGACTCTATTTGAGTCCTCAGGGAGAACAGGAAGCTTGTTCCACTTTGGAACCTTGCACACAGTGCTAAAAACATACTCATTCATTGAGAATATCCATCATGTAACCCAATAATGATTAACAAACATCAATAGATCATTAGGTAATAAAGAGATCACTTATAATCATTATTCCCTAACAATGTACCTTCCTATTTTGAACAGAAGTCCTTTGGTGGAGAGTGTCTGTGAACGTATTGAAGGAGATCCATGTGGAGAAACCCTGAACCCGATTACAAGTCTTACTGTGCATGAGGGCTGTCCCACTGGAGGCAAATCCTGTGAATGCGCTAAGTGTAGGGAAGCCCTCACAGATGGTTTTTTTCTAGGGAATCTGGGAAGATCTCACCCAGGACTCAAATCTAGTCCCTGTGAGGAATGTGGGCCGGCCTGTAGCTCCGTCTCAAGCCTCAGCACTCAGGTGGGTGCAGACCTTGTAGAGAAACCCTATGAAGGTCAGGACACCGGGAGAGCATCAGAGACATACGCAAAGAGTCTGAGTAGTAAAAAATCTCTAGAGTGCAAAAAATGTGGAAAAGCTTTCACTTGCGTTTCTTCTTTTCAGGGTCATGTGCAAAATGACTGTGTACAGAGGGTCCATGCATGTGACGTGTGTGGGAAAGCCTTTATGTGTCACTCTGATCTTACACATCACGTGAGAACTCATACTGGGGAGAGAACCTATCAATGTCAGGAGTGTGGGAGAGCCTTCCAGTGTAAGTCAGGCCTACAGAAACATGTGAGGACTCACACTCCAGAGAAACTCTATAAATATCAGCCCTGTAAGAAATCCTTCCCTGGCCAGCAGTCCTTTCTAGTACCTAGGAGAAGACACACAGGGGACAGACACTTGGAATGTAAGGAGTGTGGGAAAACTTTCAAGAAGCATCTACAGTTTGAATGTCACATGACCACACACAATGTAGTGAAACCCTATGAATGTCGGGAGTGTGGCAAAACCTTCAAGCATCACCCAGACCTGCGAGTACATATGAGGACACACACTGGGGAAAGACCCTATGAATGTAAGGAATGTGGGAAATCTTTCCGAAAGTATGAACATTTTAAACGTCACATGACCACTCACAGTACTGTGAAACCGTATGAATGTAAGCAATGTGGCAGAGCCTTCCGGGATCACACAGACCTGCGAGTGCATATGAGGACACACACTGGGGAAAGACCATATGAATGTCAACAATGTGGGAAGGCCTTCAGATATCTTGGGAATCTGCGAGAGCATGTGACAATACACACGGGGGAGAGACCCTATGAATGTCAGGAGTGTGGGAAAGCCTTCAGGTATAACTCATGCCTGCGAGAACATGTGAGGAAACACACTGGGGAGAGGCCCTATAAATGTCAGCACTGTGGAAAAGCCTTCATTCGACACCACACCCTCGTACTACATACTGCGAGAAGACACTCAGTGGGTGGACACTTGGAATGTAAGGAGTGTGGGGAAACCTTCCGGAAGCATCAACCTTTTCAACGTCACATGACCACACACAATGTAGTGAAACCCTATGAATGTCAGGAGTGTGGGAAAGCCTTCAGGTATCACAGAGACCTACAAATACATGCACGGACACACACTGGGGAAAAACCCTGTAAATGTCAGCACTGTGGGAAAGCCTTCACATCTCCTTCCAACCTGGGAGCACACATGAGGACACATGCTGAGGAGAGACTTTTTGAGTGTATGGAGTGTGGGAAAGCTTTCCGTCAGCTGCAAAATTTTCAAAGTCATTTGAAAACACACAGCACCATTAAATCCTATGAATGTAAGAAGTGTGGGAAGGTGTACAAGTTCTCCTCGTCTCTTCGAGCGCATATGAAGAAGCACCCTGGGGAGAGACCTTGACAGATCACTGCTCCCTTCAAGAACACGTGAGGCTGCACAGTGGACAGTAAGCCTCTGTATGTAAGGACTCTGGTAAGACCTTCCAATGTCTCGTAGACCTGGGCAGAAGAACCTTATGAATTTTCGCTCTGTGGGAAAGCCTTCAGTTGTCCCTCTTCCCTTCGAGAACACACGTGCAAGCACAGTAATGTGAAACATTACACACTTAAGCACCATGGAAGAGCCTGTCCGGGAATCTGTGAGCAAAGCCACACTGTAGGAAAGCATTTATTTTTCCTTCAAATATTTTTTTATGTTTATTTTTGAGACAGAGACAGAGCATGAGCAGGAGAGGGGCTGAGAGAGAGGGAAACAATCTGAGGTAGGCTCCAGGCTCTGAGCTGTCGGCATAGAGCCAGATGCGGGGCTTGAACTCATGAACCGTGAGATCATGATTGAGCCAAAGTCAGATGATCAAATGACTGAGCCACCCAGGCATCCCTCCTTTCAAATCTTCTTGAAAATGCGAGTCAGTACAACGGAGATGATCCTGTATGCACACAATTTTGGGAAAACTTCAGGTATAGAACTTCATGTATTTTGTTCATGAAAATTCAGGCAGGAGAGAAATCTTTTCATTGTTGTGAATATGGCTTTGACTTTCCAGGTGCCTCTTCCTTGATTGGGATCCCAAGTGTATGAATTCCTAGTTCATCTCACTGATACGAACACTGATGGTTTTAAGTGGCCTTCTTTGTCCTCTCTATCTGTACAACCTAGATGTTACCTCAGACTTGAAGTAATCACATGGTTTTGTACAACATGTCTCTTTCCCTTAATAATGTCTTTTGGACCTAGAGGTGATAAAAATGTGTCTATTGTTGGTGTGTACTTCACACCTTTATATACTTTTACAAAAGAATGTCTTGAATTATACATTCCAAAATGTCCTTGATAAATTTTCATGATGTTAGACCCCTCATTGTTGAAAGTTCTTTTCTGTCCTCTGTTATGGATACTGGAATTTCCTGATTCTGTGTCTACTCGTCTTTTCAGTCTTTATTATTAAAAGTTATATTTTCACATCAATTTTCTCATTTTCTTCAATTTTTAAAAAATTCAAAAATGTTTATTTTTGAGATAGGGTGAGAGAGAGAGAGAACGCACAAGCGGGGGAGAGGCAGAGAGAGAGAGAGAGAGGGATACACGGAATCTGAAGTAGGCTTCAGCCTCCAAGCTGTCAGCACAGAGTCCAACACGGGGCTTGAACTTACAAACCTCAAGATCATGACTTGGACACTTAACCCACTGAGTCACCTGGGCACCCCTTTTTCTTCAATTTTTAAAGTTCTGATATTGGTTTATCTTTCTGGCACTAGTTCTTGTCTTAGATTGATTTCGTTCCAAATTATGACCTAGAAGAACATCCCTTGTGCAGTTATTTCTTGAGAGTGGATTGCAAGGCCTGGGAAAGTGAATGGGGTAAATGCTGAAACATCAGCAATGTTCTGGGCTCAAGGCTGTCCACCAATAGCCCTGTGAGATCCAGAGTCCCATGATCTCCCAGGAGCCAGTTCGGGAACAGACCCACTGTAGTCGCCTGGCAGTCTTCAAAACCGCACATCTTCCCTACGTGCTTTCATGTAAACACCGGATATGTGTGTGTGGTCTATGTCCGGAGGCTCTTTGTGTTTTCCTCCCATGCTTTGACATTCTTTGATGTTTATTCCTGGTGAACAGGAAATAAAGACTATGCAGTTTGCTCCTGGTGCTGTTTTGCTGGCAGAGAGAGCCTTGCATGTCCACTCTAAGTGAGAACTTTTTCTTCAGTGTGCAGGGACATCCCTTTGGACCATGACTCAGGTTTGCCTGCTTATTTCCGAAAGCAGTGATTGTGGTGGAAATACCAGTGGGGTGCTTTCCTCTGGCCCCCAGGGGGTGTCTGGAAAGACCAGTACCCTTGATATCAGCCAGATCAGTCGACCAAAATATGGTATCTGGTAAATTCTGGACATAGGAGCCCCTTCGGTTTTATCCTTAATAGAGGTAAGAAAAAAACCCAAAAAACCAAAACAAAAAACAAAAAAACCCTTGCTGTTTCCATAATGTTCCACAGTTCTGAGGTACCCCAAAGTCATTCCAACTATGGGACGAAATGCTTGTGGTTTTACCCTTGACTATGATATTTGGTCATGTAACGGTATGTAACATCCTATGGGGCTGGACATTCAAAGGGAAAAGTATTGCCACCTTGGTACCTTTAAAAGGATTTGCAGGGCACTTGGCTGACTCGGTCAGTAGAGCATGTAATTCTTAGTCTTGGACTTGTGGGTTTTTGCCCCACACTGGGTGTAGAGGTAATGTAAAAAAATAATAAAATGGAATTAAAAAAAAAAAAGGATTTGCAAAAGCATACCCAACCTAATATTTACTGTTTTCCTCCTTTTTAAAAAACACATCAGTAAACTATGAAAAATCTTTATTGTTTAGAGGAGTGGCATGTAAAATGCCATGGGGAGTCAAAAGGGGACGTGTCAGCATTAAGTTGTCATGAGTTTTCTTTGGATCCAAATGTGGTCTGAAGAATTTGCTCTCAGTGGCAGTGCATGCCAGTAGCCAATAGGGCTTAAGAACAACAGAGTTTGGAGGGATAAAGATGTTATTTATTGCTGAGACGTCTTGGACAGACATCCGTTATCATCCATTAGGTTCTGCCACGTAAAGGAGGCACTTCAGGAAACAGTATAGGGGATTCTGAGCACCTGAGCCTTCTGTTCTTAGGATGGGCCTGATGCCCTGAAGAGCCTCTTTATTTGTAGTATATTGTCTCATTCCATTCTGCCAGGAGGGTTTGAAAAATACAATTTTATATTCATAGCAGCTACACTACGATTCTGCCAATATCAGTTGAGGATGCTTCCCAGAAAGACGATGGTAGGTGATCCAGTTGAAAGAAATGGTTAGTGTCCCCAGATTCCACTCTAGTGCTGATAAAATGTGTTCAAGGGTCATTTGATCTCCCTGGTTGGTTAATCTGATTACTACTGTCAAAGTTTAGAATTATGTCTCCCTTTTGGAGGAAAGAAATTCTGTCATGATCCTGTTGTAAGAAATCTCTGCCTAATACGTGAATAGAGGAAGAAGGGAGAAAAAGACGGTGAGTTTCTCGCAAATGTCCTAGACAAAAGGAATAGGCTCACAGACAGGAACTTGTTCAGATTTTTTTTTTAGACACCCCCCCCCCCCCCAAATACTGGAACTATATTAATCCTTCCGGGCAGGGGCTGCATTACAGCAGGGGTTTGGGCACCAAGAGTGTACTTCTGGTGTCAACAAGGACAGAGATTCATTCCCAATGTGCAGGTGGTTCCACAAGCTGATTAAGACGGACAGCTGGGAAGAGCCCCTGTGGTTCCCTGGAGCCCTGTCACTGGGAATGAGGAGGATGTCAGAAAGACCAGGTGGAGGGATGCGGGTGGATGGAGTGCTTACATTTGAAGATTTTTTCCAAAATCCTGGCTCTTTGTAATAATACCAGAAGCTACACTTTTTAAAATTTTTGTGTGGAGAGATTTCATATGCTGTCAGTAAAAAGTGAGAATTTTCTTATTTTATTTTTAAATTTATATCCAAGTTAGTTAGCATATAGTGCAATAATGGTTTCAGGAATAGAATCCAGTGATTCATCCCCTACGTATAATACCCAGTGCTCATCCCAACAGGTGTCCTCCTTAATGCCCCTTGCCCATTTAGCCCATCCCCCCACCCACAACCCTCTCCAGCAACCCTCAGTTTGTTCTCTATATTTAAGAGTCTTTTATGTTTTTCCCCCTCCCTCTTTTTATATTATTTTTGCTTCCCTTCCCCTATGTTCATCTGTTTAGTATCTTAAATTCCACATATGAGTGAAGTCATACGATATTTCTCTTTCTCTGTCTGACTGATTTTGCTTAGCATAACAGCCTCTAGTTCCATCTATGTTATTCCAAATGGCAAGATTTCATTCTTTTTGACTGCTGAGTAATCTCCATTGTATGTATGTATGTATGTATGTATGTATGTATGTATGTATGTATATGTGTGTGTATATGCACACACCACATCTTCTTTATCCATTCATCTGTTGATGGACATTTGGGCTCTTTCCATATTTTGGCTATTGTTGATAGCTCTGCTATAAACATTGGGGTGAATATGTCCCTTTGAAACTGCACACCTGTATCCTTTGGATAAATACCTAGTAGTGAAATTGCTGGGTCATAGGGTAGTTCTATTTTTAATTTTTTGAGGAACCTCCATACTGTTTTCCAGAGTGGCTGCACCAGTGTGCATTCCCAACAGCAGTACAAAAGAGTTCCCCTTTCTCCACATCCTTGACAACATCTGTTGTTGCCTGAGTTGTTAATGTTAGCCATTCTGACAGGTTTAAGGTGGTATCTCATTGTGGTTTTGATTTGTGTTTGTATTGATTTGATTTGTATTTCCGTGATGTTGAGCATTTTTTCATATGTCTGTTAGCCACCTGGATGTCTTTTGAAAAGTTTGAGAAGTGTCTATTCATGTCTTTTGCCCATTTCTTCACTGGATTATTTGTTTTTTGGGTGTTGAGTTTGATAAGTTCTTTATAGATTTTGGATACTAACCCTTTATCTGATATGTCATTTGAAAATGTCTTCTCCCATTCCATCAGTTATCTTTTAGTTTTGCTGATTGTTTCCAAGTTTTTATCTTGATGAGGTCCCAATAGTTCATTTTTGGTTTAGTTTCCCTTGCTTCTGGAGACATATTGAGTAAGAAGTTGCTGTGGTTGAAGTCAAAGAGGTTTTTGCCTCATTTTCTCCTCAAGGATTTTGATGGCGTCCTGTCTTACATTTAGGTCTTTCATCCATGTTGAGTTTATTTTTGTGGATGGTGTAAGAAAGTGGTCCAGGTTCATTTTACTGCATGTCGCTGCCCAGTTTTCCCAGCACCACTTGCTGAAGAGACTGTCTTTATTCCATTGGATATTCTTTCCTGCTTTGTCAAAGTTTAGTTGGCCATATGTTTGTGGGTCCATTTCTGGGTTCTCTACTCTGTTCCATTGATCCGAGTGTCTGTTCTTCTGCCAGTACCATACTGTCTTGATGATTACAGCTTTGTAATAAATACATCCTGAAGTCTGGGATTGTGATGCCTCCAGCTTTGGTTTTCTTTTTCAGGATTTCTTTGGCTATTAGGGGTCTTTTCTGGTTCCATGCAAAGTTTAGGATTGTTTGTTCTAGCTCTGTGAAGAATGCTGGTGTTATTTTGATAGGGATTGCATTGAATATGTAGATTGCTTTGGGTACTATCAACATTTTAACAATATTTGTTCTGTCCATGAGCATGGAATATTTTTCCATTTTTTGTGTCTTCTTCAATTTCTTTCATAAGCTTTCTATAGTTTTCAGTGCATAGATTTTTCACCTCTGTGATTAGGTTTATTCCTAGGTATTTTATGTGTTTTGGTGCAATTTTAAATTGAGATCAATTCCTTGATTTCTCTTTCTGTTACTTCATCATTGGTGTATAGAAATGCAACTGATTTCTGTGCATTGACTTTATATCCTGTGCCTTTGCCGAATTCATGAATCAGTTCTAGCAGTTTTTTTGTGGAATCTTTTGGGTTTTCCATATAGAGAATCACATCATCTGCAAAGAGTGAAAGTATGTCTTCCTCCTGGACGATTTGGATGGCTTTTGTTCCTTTGTGTCGTCTGATTGCTGAGGCTAGGACTTCCAATGCTATATTGAATAACAGTGGCAAGAGTGGACATCCCTGTCGTGTTCCTGACATTAGGGGGAAAGCTCTCAGTTTTTCCCCATTGAGGATGATATTAGCAGTGGGTCTCTCATATATGGCTTTTATGGTCTTGAGGTATGATCCTTCTATCCCTGCTTTCTTGAGGGTTTTTATCAGGAAAAGATGCTGTATTTTGTCAATGCTTTCTCTGCATTTGTTGAGAGGATCATGTAGTTCTTGTCCTTTATTTTATTAATGTGATGTACCGCATTGACTTGTGGATATTGAACCAGCCCTGCATTCCAGGTATAAATTCCACTTGATCATGGTGAATAATTCTTTTAATGTATTGTTGGATCCATTTGGCTAGTATCTTGTTGAGAATTTTCGCATCCGTGTTCATCAGTGAAATTAGTCTGTAGCTCTCCTTTTTAGGGGGTCTTTGTCTGGTTCTGGAATGAAGGTAATGCTGGCCTCATAGAATGAGTTTGGAAGTTTTCCTTCCATTTCTGTTTTTTGGAACAGCTTCAACAGAATAGGTGTTAACTCTTTAAATGTTTAGTAGAGTTCCCCTGAAAGCCATCTGGCCCAGGACTCTGTTTTTTTGGGAGAATTTTTTTTTTTTTAGCGTTTATTTTTGAGAGAGAGAGAGAGAGAGAAAGAGAGAGAGAGAGAGAGAGAGAGAGAGAGAGAGAGAGAGAGTGTTGAGTGGGGGAGGGGCAGAGAAAGACAGGGAGACACAGAATCTGAAACAGGTTCCAGGTTCTTAGCTGTCAGCACAGAGCCCAACACAGGGTTTGAACTCGGGAATGGTGAGATCATGACCTAGGCTGAAGTCAGATGCTTAACCAACTGAGCCACCCAGGTGCTCCTAGAGATTTTTGATTATTAATTCAATTTCTTTACTGGTTTTGGGTCTGTTCAAATTTTCTATTTCTTCCTGTTTCAGTTTTGGTAGTTATAGGTTTCTAGGAATTTGTCCATTTCTCCCAGATTGCCCATTTTATTGGCATCTAATTGCTCATAATATTCATTTATTACTGTTTGTATTTCTGCAGTGTTGGTTATGATCTCTCTTTCATTTGTGATTTTATTTATTTGGGTCTTTCCTTTTTCTTTATGATCAATCTGGCTAGGGGTTTATCAATTTTGTTAATTCTTTCAAAGAACCAGCTCCTGGTTGCATTGATCTGTTCTACTGTTTGTTTGCCTGCCTGTTTTATTTTAATAGCATTGATTTCCACTATAATATTTATTATGTCCCATCTTCTGCTGGTTTTGAATTTTATTTGCTGTTCTTTTTCCAGCTCTTTAAGGTGTAAGGTTAGGTTGTGTATCTAAGACCTTTATTCCTTCTTTAGGAATGCCTGAATTGCTATATACTTCCCTTTTATGATCGCCTTTGCTGCATCCCAGAGGTTTGGGGCTGTGGTATTATCATTTCCATTGACTTCCATGTACTTTTTAATTTCCTCTTCAACTTCATGGTTAGCCTATTCATTCTTTAGTAGTATGTTCTTTAGTTTCCAAGTATTTGTTGTCTTTCCATTTTTTTCTTGTAGTTGATTTCAAGTTTCATAGCTCTATGGTCTGAAAATATGCATGGTATGATCTCAATCTTTTTGTACTTTTTGAGGGCTGATTTGTGTTCCAGTATGTGATCTGTTCTGGAGAATGTTCCATGTGCACTTGAGAAGAATGTGTATTCTGCTGCTTTAGGATGAAAAGTTCTGAATATATCTGTTAAGTCCATCCGGTCCAGTGTGTCATTCAAAGCCATTGTTTCCTTGTTGAGTATCTGCTTAGATGCTCTGTCCATTGTTGTAAATGGGGTGTTAAAGTCCCCTACTATTATGGTATTATCGTCAATGCGTTTCTTTATGTTTGTGGTAAATTGATTTATATATTTGGGTGCACCACGTTAGGGACATAAATGTTCACAATTGTTAGATCTTGGTGGATGGACCCCCTAAATATGATATAATGCCCTTCTTAATCTCTTGTTACACTTTAATTTTAAAATCTAGATTGTCTGGGGCGCCTGCATGGCTCAGTAGGTTGGGCGTCCAACTTCAGCTCAGGTCATGATCTCACACTTCATGGTTCAAGCCCTGTGTCAGGCTCTGTGCTGGCAGCTCGGAGCCTGGAGCCTGCTTCCGATTCTGGCTCTCTCTCTCTCTGCCTCTCCCCGACTTGTGCTCTGTCTCTCAAAAGTGAATAAATGTTAATAAATAAATGAATAAAATCTAGATTGTCTGATACAATTGTGGCTACTCCAGCTTTCTTTTGGCAACCATTAGCATGATAGATGGTTCTCCACCACCTTACTTTCAATCTGAAGGTGTCTTTAGGTCTAAAATGGGTCTCTTGTAAACAGCATATAGATGGATCTTGTTTTCTTATCCATTCTGTTTCCCTATGTCTTTTGGTTGGAACTTTTAGTCCATTCACATTTAGAGTGAGTACAGAAAGATAGGTATGTATTGCCATTGTATTGCCTATAGAGTTGGAGTTTCTGATGGTGTTCTCTGGTCCTCTCTAGTCTTTGTTGCTTTTGGTGTTTTTGTTTTGTTTTGTCTTTTCTCTCCTCAGAGAGTCCCTCTTAAAACTTCCTGCAGGGCTAGTTTAGTGGTCATGAGCTTTTTTAGTTTTTGTTTCTCTGGGAAACTCTTTATGTCTCCTCTATTTTGAATGACAGCCTTGCTGGATAAAGAATTCTTGACTGCATATTTTTCTGATTCAGCACATTGAATATATCTTGCCACTTCTTTCTTCTGCATATTTTTCTGATTCAGCACATTGAATATATCTTGCCATTGAATATATCTGCCAGGTTTCTGTGGCTAGGTGTGTTGCGAACCTGATCTGTCTTTCCTTACAGGTTAAGGACTTTTTTCCCTTGCTGCTTTCATAATTCTTTCCCTGTCTACATATTTTGTGAATTTGACTATGATATGCCTTGTTGATGGTCAGTTTTTGTTGACTCTAATGGGAATTCTCTGTGCTTCCTGGATTTTGATGTCTGTCTTCCCCCAGGTTAGGAAAGTTTTCCACTATGATTTGCTCACACAAAACTTCGACCTCTTTTTCTTGCTCTTCTTCTGGGATCCCTATGATTTGGATGTTATTCCTTTTTAATGAGTCACTGAGTTCTCTAATTCTTATATCATGCTCTTTTGCCTTAGTTTCCCTCTTGTTTTTTGCTTCATTATTCTCCATGTTTGTCTTCTATATTGCTGATTTGCTGCTCTGCTTCATCTATCCTTGCTGCTGTGGGAACCATTGAGATTGCATCTCAGTTATAGCATTTTTAATTTTGTCCTGACTAGATTTTACTTCTTTTATCTCCGCAGAAAGGTATTCTATTTTTTTTCACCCCAAGCTAGTATTATTATCATGGCTCTAAATTCTAGTTCAGACATCTTACTTATATCTGTGTTAAGTCCTTGGCTGTCATTTCTTCCTGTTCTTTCTTTTGGAGTGAATTCCTTGATTTTGTCATTTTGGAGGAAGAAAAATAATTAATAAAATAAAAAATTAAATTGGGGCACCTGGGTGGCGCAGTCGGTTAAGCGTCCGACTTCAGCCAGGTCACGATCTCGCGGTCCGTGAGTTCGAGCCCCGCGTCAGGCTCTGGGCTGATGGCTCGGAGCCTGGAGCCTGTTTCCGATTCTGTGTCTCCCTCTCTCTCTGCCCCTCCCCCGTTCATGCTCTGTCTCTCTCTGTCCCAAAAATAAATAAAAAACGTTGGGAAAAAATTTAAAAAAAAAAAAAAATTAAATTAAAAATTAAAAACAACACAAAAAAGTCAAATAAAGGAAGCTAGATTCTAAGTGTGTTTTGATCTGGTTGTTGAAAGAAGCTTGATAGAATATAGAAAAAAAGGAAAGGAAAAAAAAGAAAACTTTAAAAATTTTAAAAGGATGTATACAGTAAAATAAAATAAAATTAAGAAAGTAAAACAGACTAAAAATTTAAAAAAAATTAAAAATAGAAAAATCTTCATAAAAATGGAAAGTAAAAATAATTTTTTTCTCTTTCTGTTCAAGAGTAAGAAAAGAAAAAAAAATGAATAGATGGACCAGCAATCAGAATGAAATCTGAATGAAATTACAATGGTTTCCCCTAGAAGTCAAACTATGAAGCATTTTATAGTCTGTACATTAAGCAGGCAGAGAGACTTGTGGTGGTCCTCTAGGGCTTGGTTGGTATAGTTGGACCAGGCTTGGTGTAATGGCTCTGTACTCCACTAGGTGGTGCTGCTTAGCTTATTGGGGGTGGATTGGTGTGTCACATGTGTATGTGTATGTGCATGCTCAGGAGAGGTGAAAATGGTGTCACCCAGCTTCCCAGTCTCTAGGATCAGAACTCTGCTCTCGCTGACTAGCAACCAAGCATCCCTCCTTTGTCTCTGGCTTCCATCTACTCACCACTTCTACACTGTCTGCAACCAAGCCTTCAGCCTGCCAAGCAGCACCTCCCTCCCGAATTTTATCTCAGATGGGGCTGTGTTTCCAAATCTCTCACTACTGAGGGCCCTGAGGCTTGAACCTGCTCTGACCCTCTGGGGAGGGTATCCTTGAATAATGGCCGGGTGCCAGCCTACCCCCAGGAATGTTCACATGACTGTGCTGGTGCAGATGCTGAGAGACTGTGGCTGGTGCCAGTCCGCCCCAGAAAAATTTAGCATTATCATGTAGCAGCAGTGGTTCGGGGACTATGGTAAATCACAACATACATCTGACGCCACATTTCACTGCTCCCTCATGCCCCCTAACGTCCTTGTTCCAATACCAGCAAACATGAGTGAAATATGGGGTCTGCTGAGACCTTTGCCTGTGAGGAAGCTGCATGGCCTCTACCATATATCCTCCTGGCAGGGGACCTGCCTCTCCCCATATGGTCCGAGGACCCCCAGTACCTCGCTATTTGCTCCTGGGGATTCTCCCTTCCCACCAGAGCACCACCAGGTATTGAGCTGCAAACTTTCTGACTCTGTGCTCCCCAGTTTATAGACTTCTAATGGTACTGAAATCCTCTCCTTTCTCCTTTCTCCCTTTCTTGTTCAGTCCCTTATGAGTGTTTCCACTCTTTTTCTTTCCAGCTGCTTTTGGGGGAAATGCTTTCCCTGTACTCTCTCCCCTGTCTCTGTCTTCTCTCTGCAAGCAAAAATAGTTCCCTACCCTCCGTGGCTTCTTCCTGCCTCAGTTTACCTCTCCATGCCACGTACCGGCCAAATTCTGTGGCTCAAGTTCTGCAGATTGTTGTGTTAGTCTTCAGATCAATTTTATAGGTGTGCAAAATGGTTTGGTGCTGATCTAGCTGCATTTCAGGGATGAGAGAAGCAGAGAAGTTCAATGTGGCTCTGCCATCTTGGCCCCTCTGAGAATTGTCTTGAGAGACAATTTGGACTCAATTGTGATCATTAAGAAAACATTCATCAGGTTGTGGTGTGCAAGTCTGAATTTTGCTCCACCCTAGAGGCTTAAGGGAAGATGTATAATTGCTCAGTCATATTTCCAGTGACTGTTCTAGCATCTTTGCCAGAATGTAGGTGTCTGCTTTCCAAATACCTTTAAGGATGTTCCCATTGGGCCCGCTGAGCCTGGCGGTCTCCAGCAAGCATGTGAGCTAATTGGTATAAAGTTGAGAAACTAAGTAGGTGAGTATGAATAACTGTTAAATTCTTTGGCAAACCTCTGGGGATTCTCAGTTACTTTGGGAAAGCCTAATTCTGGCTCACAATTCTGCCTTAGTCCAGGGAAGGTAAGTAATTGAGCTTTATTTGGATTCTCACAGGGGCATGTCTTAACAGGTTCAGGGGAGGAAGGATTGGGGAGAGAATCAGAGGAAAAGGACCTTCAGTAAAAGGATTAAAAGTAGGTGGGGGTACATAGAAGGCCGGGATGGGGCAGAGGGAACAGAGGAAGGGGACATTGATGGCCTGGTCTCCACTGGAAGAGGCACCCACGTGTCTGGAAACAAAGAAGATGGGGAAGGGGAAGGAGGCTTGGAAGCCATTTTGACACCCTTGAGTGCTTTGTCTCTGATAATTTAGAAATAGTGGAGAAGGAACTTTAGATCCTGATAGTGTTTGGAAGCTTCAAAATTCCCATTAAAATAGGCATCCAATCTGGTTCTGACAATTTGAGAGCCATGGCTGTCCAATTATATTTTGATTAGAGTCGGGAGATCAGAAGTCTTCCATAATGGCCATTGATGTTCTAAGTTACCCCTGCTAAAGTTAGTCCATTTAGTTAGAAATTCACATGAGGAAAGACCGCAGTTTTTAAACATAAAACCAGAGGGGACCACTGAATTGGGGCTGAGAGACACCCTCAAAGCATTTTGATGACTGGGATCCCCTTTCTTGGCTTTTTCTTTAGAACAAAAGGATCAGATCCTAAAAACCACTGTTGTGACAGGAACAGGCTGGTTCCAAAAGGACTTGGCCCAAAGGCCCACACACTTCCAGGTAGAAACAGTCTAAGTCCACACAGAAGTCAGACCAGAGGCTGGCACACTTCTAATGGGACAGTGTTTGGTACCAAGTAGGTTAACCTTAAGTGTTGGTTGTTTTTCCAGCAAAAGGGGTCTATTGGGAGCTAATTGCAAGAACTGCAAATCAAGACATGCAAGAAATGGCATATCTGAGAGCAAGTCCTGAGAACAAAGGAGAGGATGCTCTTTTATAGGCAAAGGAGGAGTAGGGAGAGGGGAGGAACTATACAGAAAAAGTCCATTTGGGCAAACTGTGGTTTGAAGATGGTGGCTTCTCATTGACTGAGCTGTCACCATCTCTCATTGGTGGAGCTGTGACTGTCTCATTGGGGTGTGACAGCCTCTCATTGGCTAGACTGTTGCTGGGCAGGGGAAAGTTTTCTCAATGGGGTAAGGGCAGTAAAGTCTTTTCCTGTTGAGTCTGCAGGTGGCCAGGGGTTGAACAAGGAGCATCTCCGGCTGGCCTCCTGCCTTTATTTTATTTCCCTTTTGTGTTCTCACAAAACTTACACCTTTTGACGTTTTACTTTCTGCTGTGATTTTCTTTAACTCCTTTACAACTACCACTTTTTATTTATAAAAATGACGTTGTCACTCCTAATCTTGAAAACCTAAATATTGCTTATGAAATGGTCTTTGACAAAGAACACCAGGAGTCTTGGCCTTGCAGGTTAAGATTGTGGGATGGGGAGCCAGACACACATCTTCCCTACTTGTCTGTCAACAACTAGAACAGTGTCGGTGAGGTGAGTCTTAGTTGTGGTGGGAATGAGTTCTTACACGGAGCTCCAGGCATAACTGCGTTGAGGACACTATTAATTTCTGGAAATGCTGTTCCCAATGTGTGTTTTCCAAATAGCTCTTTGATGTTTACATGAAAATCTTTACCAGAATGGAAACATGTCCTTATTTCCTTACTTGTTCTTACTAGGAATAGTGCTATTTGTGTTCAACAGGAGGTTTCTTCCTGTGATGGGTGGGTAATTGGTTGGTAATATTTCACCCATCAATGTATCCTTGTATTAATTCCAGTGGAGGACAAATGGGCCATGCCTTTCTCTTTTCCTTCAAACCACTGATACTTCTGTTGATCTGCCCCCAATTGACATAAATCAGTTTCTATTGCTGTGTCAGATGGCCTCCAGGGATGCTTCTCTGGCCCCGGGCATGGTCGTAGTCCGGTTGTATTTCAGGTTGGGTTTCATGTCTGAGATGGTGTGTAAGGGGAGCCGCAGTCCCACTGGGATGTGGGGAAGGAAACAGTAAAGGAAATGTACAGGAATGTGGTAGCATAAATGGAAAATAGAGATACCTGTACACTGTGCAGTCTTTGCAGAGAGGAATGCTTATGTCTTATCATTCCAACCAGGGTCAGAATGGGCTTTCCTGTCTACTGTCCTCAGTTCACCAAAATGACCTTGTCATGGGGACGACAACACACTGACCTAACAACATGGGAAGTGTGGATCACAACAACATTGCAATTTCTGCACTGGCAGGAAAGAGTCCGTATGTGACATTTGATGTGGGATTCTTGCTTGTTCATAGAAAAACCATGAAATCCCTGATTTTAAACATTGTCTAAAAAGAGTTCACAATTGCAAATACTCAGAGGATGTTTTCTTTGTGAATTTATGTTCCTTTTCTTTGCAATGCCCTTCTGATTCTGAGTCTGCAGTTTTGCAGGACAACCACTGAGTACATGTTTAGAGGCCTTGAAGGTGCACCTGTTCTGTGGCCATTTAAGGTTGGCCAGTCTTGGCAATGACAGGAGGGGGCACAGGAAGGCCCAGGACAACAGACAACCTTATCCTCAGGTCTGAGACGGACAGTCAGTGCGTAGAGATGGGGTGACCGTGGGAGGCACCAAGGGAACGAGCCTAAATGGGCAGCTGGGAAGCAGTGAGTGTGAGGACATGTGAGCAAGTGTCTGCAGTGCCTGGGTCCACATGGAATATAATTGTGTGCTTTGAGCAAACATTGCTTTGCTTTGAGCCAGCTGTGTGGCACATAAGAGGGGGCTCAACTTTTAGCACCTGATACCGAGTATAGAGTCTGGGAAAGAAAGGATAAATTTGAATCATAATCCTGAGTTGTTTGTTTTGTTGTTGTTGTTCCTATGCTTGGTGCCCTCTAAAAATTCACCTAGATTTATAGGCCTCAGTTAACTCATACAAGGAGAGGGGGAAAAAAGGATGGCATTTGAGCAACTAGCTTTATATGTGCTGACAGGGTTCCCTTAAGGAGGACATTTAACACACTGCCGGATATGAGTAAGCAGCACGTCCGTGTTCACACAGTCGGTGAGAATGGCAGTCATAGCCTCAGACACGGAAGCCGGCCCGGCGCTCGGTACCGGGCTGTGACATTCACTGAGCAGAAACCATTTCACCCGCCTGTCCTCGGACGAGGCACACCCTTGTCTGTGAGGCGTCGAGGCACACGAAGACCACGATACGGTCATGTGTGTAAAGAAGCTAAAAAATAGAGTCCAGTCCATACAGCTCCCCACATATTCCCTGCTTCTTGCTGATGTGCTTGCTGCCTCTTTTTTAAAACAAATTTTTTTTTAATGTTTATTTTATTTTTGAGAGAGAGAGAGAGAGAGACAGAACATGAGCAGGGGAGGGGCAGAGAGACTAGTAGATACAGAATCCGAAGCAGGCTCCAGGCTCTGAGCTGTCAGCACAGATCCCGACACGGGGCTCGAACTCATGAACCAGGAGATCATGACCTGAGCCAAAGTAGGACGCTTAACCGACTGAGCCACCCAGGCGCCCCGTGCTTCCTCTTTATTCATAGTTCGAGCTGCACCGCATCCCGCCTGCTTTCTAGACAAGAAGTGTGAAGATCTCCAATCACAAACTTACCTGTACGTCCTGACGGCATCTAATCCAGAATAAGGGAGCCCTTCCCACACGCCCCCATCATCTGTCACACGTCTGCATGCGTCATGTCAGAACACGTCCTCACGCGGTACATGTCACAGTGTGTCCCTCACACCGACACCTCTGCCCACCTTCATGAGTTGTGGTCATCCAATGTCCCGATGCAGTGTGATCCTCTCTGCCCACAGGTGTGGTCCTGGTGGTCTTTGAGTGGAGGGCATTGATGAAGTCATCGCCTTAGTCTTAGTAGTGTGTTACAATCACGGTAATGACAAAAATCGTAAGTATATAAGAATTTAAAATATCGACCCAAAAGAAAACATCCCTAAAATCCTGTGCAGCTGGTACCATGACTAAGAATGCATGAAAATATTAACCAAGAATTGTCCTAAATGAGAAATAGCAAGGCTGACTTGACACTACATAAGTGCAAAGGGATATTTTGATAAAATCTCTCAGCCAATGAAAAGTTAAAGAGAATTACATTCGTTAGTATACAGGTGGTTTTTAAAAATGATTGACAAGTTTTCTTCCGGGCAACATGCATACAAACTTGTGTTTGACTAAACAAATGCACGCAGTTTTTAATCATAATATAAAATGTGAACACTTGCTGAATTCTTGGCTTCAACTCCCAAGTAAAAGAAATCTCCCACATCCCGCCTGAGACATGCAGAAGGTGCTCGTTTCTCACACGGAAGGATAGAACAGTACAGACACTCAACAGGGCAGTAGAGGGTCAGAGTCCCATGTAGTTTTTAGCTGCACCATTATATCTGTTGTCCTGGAATCAAGATGCCTGGTCTTCCACAATTACTGAGAGAATGGGTGCTTGCTATACAAATGATATGTTACACAAATACGGTAAGAAAAGGGGAGTCAAAGCATCAGAGAAATTTAAGAATTATGACTTTAAATCAGTGGCTCGGGGGACACAGTGGGGCTGGGTGGAAAACCCAAAGCTGTGGCTTTCTGACCATGGAATCTGATCTGTATTTGGGGGGTCATAGAGACATGAATGGAAGGCAAGAATGCTAAAAAAATAGGAGGGGAAAAGGTTAGTGTTTGGTTTGGTACATGCTTGATTGACAGGCTGCTAGTTAGAAATTTGGGCTGCAGGCTGTTGGCAAATAAGCCCCTATGCATTTGTCCATCTGTATGGTGACCCCAACACTAGACTAGGGCATCTTCACCTCTACTTTCAATACTCAGACCACTGGTGAGTTGTCACCTAGAACCACGAATATGGGGATTCTGGGAAAAGTGGCTGTTAGCCTTATCCACAATGAAATAATTCAGCAGAACCATAATTATCTACGTAATTTTGTTGACCTTTCACAGTCGCATGGAAAAATGGAGTACAGTGAAGGGACAAAAAGAAAAGGTATATGGAGATTATATATTTCTTAAATATACATACAGTCTGAAATATATATACATACAGTCTGAAACATATATGTATATTTTAGAGGGATAGCTGTATATGTGGTTGGAAGGACTAGGAAAACAAAACAGTAAAGTAATGATTTCACGTAACACTGGAAGTTGATACCTAAATTCATGACAAGGTATATGCAGTACAAACACACACATACTCTGGGTTCAGTATTGTACCCCCCACATTTCCTGTCTACGCGGAACCTCAAAATACAGCCTTATCTAGAAATAAGGTGTTTGCACATTTAAGGAAGATGAGGCCACACTGGATTAGGGTAGGTCTTGACCCAGTGATGGGTGTCCTTATAAAACGGGGAAATTGGGACACAGAAGCCTGTACTGAAGACAGGGCTTGACCATATGAGACAGAAGCAGGGATTGGCATGATGTGTCTACCCGCCGAGGAATGCAAGGGTTCTTTGGCAACCCCTGGAAGCTGGGAGGGAGGCCTGGGACACATTCTCCTTCAGAACTTTCAGAAGGAACCAACCTTGCAGACAACTTGATCTCAGGCTTCCAGCCACCTCAATTGTCTGTCCACAAATATCTGTACTCTGAGCCACCCAGTGTGTAGCACTGTGTTACAGCAGCCCCAGGAGAAGAATGCATTCCGAGGAGGGAAGGGACCTCGGATATCCAAGGGACAGCTGGAAGCCGCTGTGTCTACAGCAGAGTGAGAGGGGAAGAGGCACAGGAGATGTGAGAGGAGAGGATGGGGCGGGTCACATGTGCCACTCAGCCAAGAAGACGGACTTTGGTGGTGGGTGGTGTGGACCCTCAAGATGAACTGATAGGGCAGCCTCACTGGACCCGTTACCATGACAACAGACAGCAGGATGGTGATGTCGTCCAAGGTGGTGGGTCACGCTGGGCGGATCATAGCAGTGGCAATGACGTGGAGGTTGGAGTGCAGATAGAGTTGGAGTTGGAGCCATGAGAATTTCGCGGTTTGCAGGTGGGCTGACAGAGATTCCAGGAAATGTTCCCACGATGTCAATACTTCGCAAATAGTTGGATGGTTTTAGTAGAATTTCATCAATACTATAACCAAGTTTTTCTTGGAACTTCACAAATCCCACTTCAGAATTCTATACATAAGAACAATTGTTCGATCATGGACATGCTTTTCTATATAATGAGGTAGAGGGAATTACCCAAAAATGAGCAATCATCAAGAACTTGTATGTTGGAAGTATAATGCTGAAGGTATGGATGTATAGAAGTATTTTCACATAGGAATCAAAGATCATCACTTAAAACAGAAACACCTGGGGCGCCTGGGTGGCTCAGTTGGTTAAGCGTCCGACTTCGGCTTAGGTCATGATCTCGCGGTCCGTGAGTTCGAGCCCCGCGTCGGGCTCTGTGCTGACAGCTCAGAGCCTGGAGCCGGTTTCAGATTCTGTGTCTCCCTCTCTCCGACCCTCCCCAGTTCATGCTCGGTCTCTCCCTGTCTCAAAAATAAATAAATGTTAAAAAAATTTTTTTTTTAAACAGAAACACCTTCATGGCCTCGCACATTAGACAAGTGTCCAGGGACATGTGTGTTATCAGAGCATCTCAGTTCCAGGCCTTGGAAACAGCTCTGCTGAGAATCCCCAGCCCTGAAGGGGCCTGTCCTGGATAATTCGAGAGTGAAAGAAACTCAGGGAGAAATCTTCATGAACTCGCATTCGGTAAGGTTTCTTAACTGACAGGATAATCTCAGGGAACACAAGAAAAAGTAGCTAAATAAGGCTTCAGCAAGATGAAAATCTTTTGTGTATCAAAGGTCAATATCAAGAGATTGAAAGGACATAAAATGGGAGAACAACCTTGTAAATCACATCCATGGTAAGATTTTATCATTCAGAATACACAAAGAAGTCTTAAGTGAGTAACAAAAACGTGGCCCAGTCAGAAAGCAAGCAACACCTTGAAGAGACATTTCTCTTAAGATGACGCACAGGGGCGCCTGGGTGGCTCAGTCGGTCGAGCGTCCGACTTCGGCCCAGGTCATGATCTCGCGGTCCGTGAGTTTGAGCCCCGCGTCGGGCTCTGTGCTGACGGCTCAGAGCCTGGAGCCTGCTACCGATTCTGTGTCTCCCTCTCTCTCTGCCCCTCCCCCGTTCATGCTCTGTCTCTCTCTGTCTCAAAAATAAATAAACGTTAAAAAAAATTAAAAAAAAAAAGATGACGCACAAATGTCTAATAGACACCTGAACCGATCCTCCCATCAGGACGATGCGAGTCAGAACCACGATGAGATGCCACTTCCCACTCACGAGGACGGCTAGGAGCCAGAATCCAGAAAAGAAGCGGCGGCCAGGATGTGGAGAAAGCGGAACCCTGTGCTTGGCTGGTGGGAGTGTCAGGGCAGCTGACGTGGAAAACGTTTGGTGGTTCCTCAAAAAGTGAAACACAGAACTGCAGTGTGACCCAAGTGTTCCAGTCCTACGTAGACGGAAACACTCAGATGTGTGCACACGAATGCCAGGTGCAAAACTGTGCAGACCCCGCAAAAGAGGGACACGTCCCAAATGTCCCCCAGTGCAGGGATGGATGAACAGGGTGCGGCATAGACACAGGACGGTCGGTGATTCAGCCCAGAGAGGAATGAAGGACAGACACATCATGCATGTGAACGTATGGTGACAATGTTATACCACGTGGAAGACACCAGCCACACCTGGCCACGTGGTGTGAGTCCACTGACATTAAATAGGCAGAGTGGGCAAATCCGCAGAGACACGAAGTATTTCAACAGTGCCCAGGAGGCATGATTTCCTGGCTATTGTGGCCTTTAAATTTGTTTCGGAAAATGGAGATATAATTCCAATCCCATAGGGCTCACACTTGTAAGAGTAAAACTCAGCGTTCTTTTTATTTTGTGTGTTCCCAGAGCTGTCCCACATCAACCCACCCCCTGAAGAAGGATGTGGAGCTTTTACATTCCACATCCACAGGGACGGATTATAAAATGGATCTGCGTGACTTTCCTTGCAGAATGTAACGCACACCTGATCATTGCAATGTGTCACGTCTGGGGCTGTGCCTGGCTGGGGCCGCGGGGTCCCACATCCCTTGGTGGCTGAGGCCTCGGGGCACTTTTGATTGACCTGAGGCCTGAGACGTGGAGGTTGTTTCAGAGGTCGGGGCCTCACGCTTTCAATGGGCCAGGTTAAAACTCAAGGAGACCAATCATCCCTTAGGTGAGGCCACAGACCAGTGACCTTTCTTCTCTCTTATTTTTTAATTTTTTAAATGTTCTTTTATTTTTGAGAGACAGAGGCAGAGCACAAGTGGGGGGAGGGCCAGAGAGAGAGGGAGACACGGAATCTGAAGCAGGCTGCAGGCTCTGAGCCACCCAGGCACCCCATCAGTGAGCTGTTCTTAAACACAGGGGACAAGTGCATCGTCACCCCGTGTCGACCACGAACACAGGGTCACCAGGACATTCTGTTCTTTCGCGTCCCGAATCGACCCTGGACTAGGGAGTCTCCGCAGAGAAAGTGAGTAGGATTCCCTGAACAGCATAGGAGGAGGCAGGCTGCTCAGCTCGCCCGAGCTCTTTCAGCTGAGAGCCCACCTCCTGGCAGGCGGATCGGACGCGTGTGTACCGCCAGCCTGTCACTCAGGGGGGAAAAAGGCGGGACCTGGGGGTATCTGCCCAATTTTCGGCCACCCAGGACTACCCTCCAATCAGAACGGGAAGGGCCGAAGGCTGTCCTATCACGGTGAGGAAGCGAGGTGGCCTGGTAACGTCCAATCGGGTTCTGGGGGATTATCTTCGGAACCCATCCAATCAGGCCGCAGGGACTGAAGGATCGCCCAATCAGGGCCAGGGACCTGTACACCACCCAATCAGGCCCGGGCGAGAGCCCGGTGGGTGTGGCTCTCCGCCGGGGCGGCTGGCGCAGCCGGATCCTGCGCTGCCACGGTTTTGGGTGTGCGCGGCGTAGGAGGACGCCCCGAGGGCGCGGAGCTGGGGGCCCCGAGATGGTGAGTGCGCGGGCCGGAGGGGCGGATGGGACCAGCCGGACCTTGGTGGAAGCGGCCGCGGCGGGGTGTCCCGTCCCCAGGGGTCCACACCTGGGTCCTGGGCGGTTGGAACTGAGAAGGGAGGCTGGGGGAGGGCAGGGGGGAGGCCTGGGGTTCGGGGAGCGTGTGCGACGACCTGACTAAGCAGGAGTTTGCTCCTCGGTGGGGGACAGGTAGAGACTGTCCGGCGAGTTGTCTCATAAAGGAAACTGCAGCCGTAAAGAGGCCGCAGGGAATAGCTTCTGAATCCGCGACTCCCCGGGGGGGGAGGGGGGGGTCTTTTATGGAGGGTGACGATGAATATTCAGAAAGGGGAGCTTTGTCGGGGGCAGTCTAGGCGGGCGTGAGGTTGCTCGGACCGAGCTGGAAGACGTGCCCAGAAAGCACGCGTGCAGCGTGACGGTCACGGAGCCAGAGCTGCTCCCGGGGGCTGAGACTTGGACGTTAGAATCCAGCGGAGGTAAGTGTGGGACGTGGGGCCGGGGCTGAGCGCGCGCTGAGGGAGCAGGTGCGCGCGCACGGGGTCCTGGGCTGCGATCTCGGGTAAGAAATGCAGGGTTTTCTCACTTTGGAAACCGCGCGGAGAGTTTCACGGGTTTGGCTGTTTCCTGGCCTGGTGCAGACTGTCAGTCTTTGCTTCCACGCTGTTCCCTTCAAGTCGTAAATGGCTGAGATTGCTTTTTTGTTTTTCCATTTCTTTGTGATTCTGACCCGGACCAGGAAGTTCTGCAAGGGGTGTACTGGGCAATTAGAGCCGGAGAGGCGTAGATCACGGAATGGAGCTGGGGTCCTAAAACGATTGCTTTTCTGGGCACCCCTTAACCCGCTGAGCTTACAGGGGGACCCACGGTGGACCTGTCACCCAACCAACCTGAGTCCTGTGCTTTGATGTGGGAAACGAAGGCACGCTGTGGGCACAGTACAAGCTGACAACCCACCCCTCCTCCCCGCAGGTGGAGTATGTGTGACATTCCTCAGGCACTCTTAGCCGCCCAAGAATGAAGGAAAGAGAGAAACAAATGGTTAATGATGAGGTTTTGGGGTGATGGTGGGGTGGTGGAGTCCAGAGCCTACACAGGCCAAGAATTCTGGAAGACATCTTTGGTGCAAAAAGGTGAAGCTGTTAAAGCTCAAGGACAGGACCCGAGGGCAGGAAGAGCTGCTCCAGGACTTGAGGAGAGTCTGCTTATATACTATGGGGTTGTGGGAGGTCTAGTCCTGGGGAAGATTCCAATGTGATTTCCGTATGCTAAAGAAGACACGGAGGATGGGGGTGGGGGTCAGGCTAGCCATTGCCAAGCTAAGGTTGTATTTCTGTCTAGCAAAGCGATAAAACTAAGGGAGTTCCTGGCTTTTATTCTGCCAACCTCAAGTATTTGTCAATGGTCTACAGATTGTAAGGAAATTGAATTTTATCTGCCATTTCCTTCTGCCTTTGTTTCCCACAGCAATTAAGTGATGGAGAGCACAGTGAAGCAAGGCTTGAGTTGCCACCAGCTTACAAAGCTCTTAGGAAATTGCAAGGAAAAAGAGGAGTCTCCAGGAACCGATAGACTCAGTTTCCTGGACCCCAATATCACCCTCCCCTCCATAGGATAGAAAATCTCACAGAATCAGTCACTCTTCAAACCGAGTGCAGCTCTTTCTGCCCACGGGTCCTGGCCCCGTGCTGTAGTAAACCATCTTTTTGCATCTCGAGAATTTTTTCTTGGCGGTCATGCTCCGAACCCCTCCCCCACTCCAAAGCCACACCAGCTCCTTGGTGAGTCAGAAACCGCAGCATGTGGACAGTCGCAGGAAGAAAACTTTATTAGCAGCAGATACAGAGATCAGTAGATCACAGGGACTAACTTCCAAAGCCCTGACCCCCCGGAGGGAGGGTGGATGGGCTCTTCTGGTTTAGGGCTGGGATGGGTATTTCCATGGGGAAGCCTCGTCACCCTGAGTGGGGCAGGCAGGAGGAGTGCTGGGGGTGGACCTTACGGCAGCAGGCCTGTCCCCAGGGTGTGTGTCATGTACAGGAGGCTTTGCTCCTTCTTGGGTAGAGACTTTAGTGTGATAATGAGGTAAAGGTAATTGGTGGTCATTCCAGAGGTCCCTCCAGGTCCCTCTGCACAGGCAGGAATCAGAGGCTCCTCAAACTGGTCGGGGAGGTTGGGGCCCTGGAGGTCTGGTGAGGGCAGGTCAGTCTGCTCCAGGGGCGGGTTCCTGTCGTTTGCCTGAGTTAAAAGGACAGCTGGAAACGACAGCTTAGGGAAACATGTGGGGCAAAGTTCTGTGAATACAAGCACGTCGGCTTGAGGTCTAGCTGGTGACAGACCTGGCGGATGACCTCAAATCTGCGCCTGGCTGAGGACAGTTTATTACAATCAATTCCAACAGGACCAGCTCCCATCTCAGGGACCCGCCAGTGAAACAGAACGAGGCTTGGCTGTTCTTCGAGAGGGGGATGGGCAGGAAGGCCCAGTGTCAGGATCCCGCCCCTGCGGTGGAGGAAGGCCTCAGTGGCTCAGGTCCCCAGGGCCTCGTTCTTCAGCTCAGTGGATGCTCAGAGTGTGGGCCTCCCACACTTCAAGGGAGGACAGTGGCCTGGGTAAAGTTTGGGTAGGAAAGGGGCGGTGGTGGACAGTTGGTCAAACCAGTGTCAAATGAAGATTCCCAATTGAGTAAGGAGAGTCCTGTATTGAGGAGAATGATTGCAAAGGGGGGGGGGGGGGAGGGGACTGTTGCACTAGGGGCAGGGGCCTTGCAGGGGGGCAGGGGCTACATCAACAGGGAGACACTGTGAGCAAAAGGCATCTGAGTGTCTCGAGTCGTGTAACAGGAAGGAGAAGAGAAAAGAGACCAGGCAAGTGCAGGTGTGGGGCTGACGTGGAGGTTCCCTGAGCCCAGCCTGTCCCCCTGTCCCCAGGAGGGGCTGTGTGTGGCTCAGCCTGAGAGCAAGCCCACGTTCAGGGGTCTGGAAGAAGGAGAGAAGCCAAAGCAAAGTGGGACCAGCCAGCATTTTGTGCCCCTTGGTCACGGGGACAAGCAGCTGAGCTGATCACAGATGAGGCACAAAGTGTGGGTGTGGGGGTCTGCGCATGGCCCTGTCGTGGGTGAGCCAGGGGGACTTCCTGTCAGTCTTCTCCTGGTCTGATGGAGGAGGGGCCCTCGTGCAGCCTGCTGTTTTCCAGACCCCAGCAGGGTGGGGGAGGGAGTGCCTTTCCCTTCCACTGAGGTTTCCCTGGGAGCACAGGGCTCAGGCATCTGCATGTCACCTGTCACCTGTGAGCAGTGCTGTCCCTGTCCAGCTCAGCATGTATGGCTCTGTCCTCTGCCAGCCTCGTGTTGAGCAGGTGTAAAATGCCCGAGTTCTTTCTGCCTCCTTTCTTCCCCTTCAGGGGAGAGGGTGGTAAATGTGTCAGGTCGTTCCTGTCCCTGCTGACTCGGGTTACTGGGGGCTTTATCCAGAGAGCGTCCCCTGGGGAAAAGTGTCTCAGGACAGAACTGTCCTTCTCCATGAGGGTTGGGGGGGGGGGGTCTGCAGGGGGCTCCACACCTTCATGCAGGTGGGTGGAGTCATGGGTCAGAGGATTCATCCAAATGCTGGTGACGGTTCCACGCAGGGTCCAGAGGTGGAAAACTGTCTTCCTGATCTGTCCCCTGGGAATTGCCGGTGTCAGAGACGCACACAAATTCTGTGAACTGAGACGGGTTCAATTCTAACGGTACCAGGTCCCTGTTCTCTGAAAGGGATAAACAGCTTCCATTCATGGGAAACCACACAGGGGCCCTAGAGCCGCCCCTCCCACTGTGGCCTTGCCCTCAGGGTGGAAGCCGTGATTCTGCACCTGGTTGTCCACACAGCAGCTTGGGGTCCCCGTGTCATTCGGATGACCCGGGTTGCTGGAAGCTGGGGCCTCCTCTGGGCTGGGGACCGGCCACCCCCAAAGCTGGGCGTGGTGGGAGGCGAGGGAAGGTGCGGTGGGGTCTCGCTCGCCTGCAGGTGGCCTCCAGCCCCCGGGATCAGTGGGGACCAGTGGGGAAGGGGCTGGGGCCGCCCTGGGGTGTCTCCCGAGGACCGGTGTTGGCATCGTCCAAGGGGTTGTGGGGTTAAGTGGGATCTGTGGAAACAGGAAGTCTGTGCAGGTCAGACTGAGGGAAGTCTCCTCGGGGTCAAGTGCCATTGGAAGGGTCATGAACACAGAGCGTGTAGGGTTCAGATCCTAAACTGGGAGCGTTTCCTCTCTGGTGAGAATTGTGGCCCCAGAGGAGGAGGTGCAGGGCGTGTGGAGCTCAGAGTCCAGTCCCCAGGGGTCTCTGGTCCCCTCCTTCCATCCCAGAGGACCGGTGTCAGCAGGGAGAGCTTGGCGCTCATGGGGGGACTGGGTGTCACCCTCTGCACTGGGGTGTCATGTGTGGTGTGGGCGCCGTGGGTGACCAGTCTGAGCGGCTCCTGCTCTGGTGCTCGGCCCGTTGTTCCTGGAGAGGCTCTCGCTGCCCTGGGCATCCAGTGTGGGTGACACTTAGGACTTTTGTCCCTTGGCCATACCTCTTTGTGCTGGCAGCTTTCCGTGTCGTCACCCCCAAGCAGGCGTCACTCGACCTGATCTCTGTTGTGGGGCGAGAGGGGAATGTCAGCAGTGCCACCGGTGATGTGTGGCTGCCCAGGGCTCGTCTGTGTCTCTCGGGCGGGTGCTTGCGGCTCAGTGTGTCCGGTGAAGCCCTCCATCCCGGGATGGTGGGGCGTGGGGTCTCCAGTTCATGTTTTCCTTTTGTGGGCTTTGCTGCTGCCGGCAGTGTGGCCTTGTCTCCAGGGTAAATGCCTCATAAGTCCTTCTGCGCCGGGGGGACATTGCATATTGTAGCTCGTAAGTTACACGTTAGCAGGAACGGGGTGCGGAGTGTGAACCACATGTCGGTTTTGGGTCCCGTCACTTGCGACTTCATGGCGTCCAGCTCGAGTGTGTGACGCGGGGTCTCCTGGACGTCACACGTTGGTTTATCTGATTCCCCCGGGGCTGAGCATGTCTCACGTGTGGGGTTCCCTCTTCTGTGGAAGCGTTTCCAGCATGTTGTCACCTGTAACTCACGTGTCTGCTTCCTGATGATCTGTTTCCTTCACGTCCTGGGGACATTCAGGCTGTTTCATTTCTGCCTGCTGTGTTTTCTCCAGGTCAGGGTGTATCCTTTCTCTGAGTTGTCTGCGTGGATGCACCCTTCGCGTTGTTAGTAGACTTGTCCTTCCCCGTCTCTTCCTGTGTAGACGACCGTCTTTTGTTCTGTGGGAAAACTCCTCCATCGCTCAGGTCTGATCACACGTGCTGGAACTTTCTGTCCGTGTGTTCCTCTTGTTTCCAGTTAAATCCACCAGACTCGGTTATTGCCCGTGAATCTGATGATCCCTTTTACCCTTTAGAAAACCAGTCTTCCCTGGCCCCCTGTGTCCTGGTGTCCCTGTCTCTGCCACCGCCCTGCGGCACTTGCCGTGTGGACATCCACTTGCCTAAATCAGGGGCGACTGATGTCTCCCCTTAACTATATCCTCATTACGGGAATCGATGGCAAGTGGGAGATACTTGTCCTGGGAGATAAGAGCATCCCCAAGTGCATCCTCCAGTCCAAGATAAGGAATGTGATCCCATCCGGTATTTCCACAAGTCCGTAGTTAAGCCTATGGAGTGGGGTACGCTGTGGTTTAAGGAGCGATTTTGAGATCCCAGTCACACAGGATTGGTTCAGGGTGATAGTTGAGTCATGCAGTTGTTGGGGAGTCCTTCCCATTTTCCGGTTGATCACATAATCCTGTGTCCATGGGGTCCTGTCATTATCCCTCTAGAGACACAAGCATGGAGATTGTGTCTACATGAGCCGTAGGGTGGTTTCTCTGAAGCTGACCTCAAGTTGTTCAGGATTAGTTTTCAGGACTTGAAAAAGGGCAGATTGGTTTTTAATGACTTTAACTCAAGAGAATGGACGATGGGAACCCTAGTTTGGAGAACGGTAGCCAGAAATTTGAGGAAACCAGACGAATTCAGGACCTAGTCTGGTTTATAAGAAATAGTATCAAAGTCTAATACCTACAAAAATGTGTTCCTGAAACATAATTTTTTTCTCTCTGCATTCACTCTTATTTCCAGAGATAGCCAAATCAAGAACAATTCATTTGTAAAACAAGTCCAGTTTTAACAAAATGGCCTACTTACTTACAAAAGCTCAGCAAACGCAGTGATTGACCGTATAAGTTTTCCAAAAACTTGCTTTGCTCAAAATTTTCATAAGGAATCTCTAGATTGAACTTCATTAGCCCCTCGAGGCCAGAAGATAAGGGAAATATCTGTCATCAGACTTGTCTGCAAGACCTATAAATTTTCGTGACTTCCTCCTCTTGAGGCCCCCAAACTATCCTGAGGTTTTCTGCGCCTGCCAGGAGTTGACTTGACTCACCTGGTAAGGCTGCTGGGAACTCTGTCAGCAAGGCATCAGGCCAGTATTTCCAGGGGGGTTGATTGGCTCCACAAAGTCCACCTTAATTCCTTCAAGCTGTCTGGTTAGTTCTGGGTCTATGCAGGTCTGTCCCACATCCGACATTCCTGTCAAATCTTTGGTGAAATAACCAATGTGTCCAATGGTGTCTTGTTACAAGGAGAACAGATTCTCATTGTACTTAAGCAGAAAGGAGGGGAGGACTCAGCACTCAGATGTGTAGGAATGTGTTTGCTTGTAGGTCAAGATGGCAGCTGCATACATGGGAACTAAGGAGTTAAGGGGGGAATCTGACAGAAGCAAGGCTGCCGAGACTCAGCCAGCATCAGGAAAGGGTCCCAGCTGAGTCCTTCACATGTGCGGATTCACCACGGCCGAGCTGCCGTTGCCATATTTGCCACTCGTTGGGAATAGACCTTGGGAACAGAGTGGAGAGGAGAGGAAAGGGGTCATTCGCCCATACAGGCCTGAATGGTCTGACCTTGTTCACCCTCAGACCCATAGACCATACCAGGGACCCCTTGGATAGAGAACTTTGGCTGCCTGGTGAGTAATATGGTTGTACCTGCCAAAGGGCGAAAAGAAAGGAGAAGGAGTCAAGGATCCCCCCTGAAGGGCAAGAGGGGAAATCCCTCATCCTGTTGGGCAAGGAGTGCCCCATAGACGCCCCCTGGGACTTGGGATCCTCACCAAGGAGGAACCTCTCAGGTGGAGGTTGTCAGCTGCCCAGAGAACACTAGAGTCAGGCCACCAAGGGAAACTCCCAAGAAATTCCTAGGAAATCCCAGGAGAGGCCGAGTATAGCAGAGGGTCCCTGTGAAGGCCAACAAATGTGGGGTGAGCCGATCAGGGGGAGGCCCGCAGCTCAGGGGGTGAGAGAATTCCCCCCAAGGCAGAACAGAGGAGATGGGAGTTTGCTGAATACCCTGCAAGGGAGCAGCGGGCAGGATGGCAAAGGAGAGACCGTCTGCCGGGAGGCAGTGCTGGGGGCTACAGTTATGGGGTCATGAGGGAGCATGAGAACCTTTGGAATGCTCCCTGTGTGGGACCTGTGCCCGGTTGTAAGTACGCAGGGGTTAGTTAGGGCCTGTGGCCGTTTCGAGGCAGGTCATTCAGGAGCCCGTGTGCATTCAGCTGTGTGCTCACTGTGCCCTTTGCTGCATATCTTTCCATCACTCAGGCCTGTTGCCTAAAAACGGCCCATACACTGTGATTCTTCCTCCTGTGTTAACGTGAGCGGTAGCTGTGTCCCCATCAATCCCTCAGGGACTCTTCCTTCTGGTGCCCTTTTCCTTGAATTCTGGGCCCTGGGTTAAATGTTTGAGCGGCCCTGCTGACTTCCACGTTTCTTAAGGCCCCGGACTCGTCTTACACATCAGGTGTGCCAGGCGCCCGGGCCCTGGCCTGTGTCGGTGCCCAGAGCCCACCTAATCCGCGGAAAGGGTCGTGTCTGCCTCTGTCGGAAGAGAGGGGACTCCAGCAGGCTTCTTGCCCTTGTTCCTTCCAGGGCGAGAACTGCTCCCATCAAGCAGCCCTGGAATCTGAGTGTCCACAGCATCCTGACATTCTGGTTCCAGTTCTTGGAGCTGATGATGAGGCATAATCGTCTTAGAGCAAGCCAAGCGTGTGTCCTCCGGTCTGTGTGCTGTCCGAGTGAATATTTCACTTTTCAGTCTGTACAGTGCTGGTCTGCTCAGATGTGTCTCCGTAGAAATAACCCAGTAAATGGGGTGTGTGTAAGTCCATGTCAGCTGTTGTCCTCACCCTCTGTTGTGACTCAGGGGTCCTAGGAATGGAGTCAGCTCCCTGCCTGTCACCCACACCCTTCATTCTCTAACCCACACCCTTCATCCTCCCACACACGTGGGTGATGATGGAGCTTTGCTGCAATAGAGTGTGTGGTATGTTTCAGGCCCCTGTGGTCTTTGAGGACGTGGCTGTGAACTTCACCCTGGAAGAGTGGGCTTTGCTGGATTGAGGTCAGAGGAAGCTCTACAGAGATGTGATTCTGGAGACCTGCAGGAACCTGGCCTCCGTGGGTAAGCATGGCTCCATACCTTCACTGGTCTCTTCAGGAGGAGGGAGAAAAGGTCAATATTTGCAAATCATATGAGACTGTACCTAGAATATCCTTAAGGCTTCACTAATTAGTATTAGAAGTAATAAATGAATTGGAAAAGTTGCAGAACACAAATTAGTATTGCAAAATCTGTGCATTTCTATATTTCCTACTCACGTAGCTGAGAAATTAAGGAAACAAACCCATGTTCAATTCGTTCAAAAACAATAGAATACTATGTTAAAAGTAACCAAGGATCTTGAAACAGCTTACTCTGGCAGGTATAAAACATTTAATGAAAGACATTGAAGGTGACATTGTCACGGATTGTACGGACTAATTTTTTTGAAAACGCCCATACTATAAAAAGCCATCTATGTATTGAGTGCAATCTCTATCAATATACTAATAGTATTTTTGAAAGAACTAGAGCAAAATACTCTCAAATTTGTGTAAGAACAGAAAAGATTCCCAACAAACAAAGCCATTTTGAGAAAGCATACCAAAGCTAAGCAAAAAACAGTCCTAGATTTCAAACTGTAGTAAACAAAACCATATAGTACAAAAGCAGATACAGAGCTCAAGGCAACAGAATAGAGAGTCCAGAAGTCAACCCATGTTTATATGGCCAGATTATCTACAAAGAAGGAGCTGAGAATATACCGTGGGGAAAAGACTGTCTCTTCAGGAAGCGGTGCTGGGAAAATGAGACAGCTACCCGCAAGATGAAATTGGAAAATCTTCGTACCTCTTACCTGAAAGGAAGCTCAGTATGGATTAAACACCTCAGGATAGGACTTGAACCCATACATGTCTTAGGACAAAACAGAGGCGCTGAACTCATGGACATCAGTCTTAGCAATATTTTTGTGGAATTATGCCATCAGGTAAGGGAAACAAAAGGGAAAGTAAAAAATGGGAACAGGGACATAACAGACATTTTCCCACAGAAGATATAGAGATGGGCACTTAACGCATGAAAAGCTGCTCAATGTCACTAATCATCAGGGAGATGCACATCAAAACCACAATGAGCTGTCCCCTCCCAGAAGCCAGAATGGCTAGTATCAGAAAGATAAGAAATAGCAAGTGATGTTGAAGGTGTGGAGAAAAAAAATCTCGTTGTTGGGATTTTAATTGGTACAGCCACCTTGGAAAACAGTATGGAGTTTCCACAAAAAACTAAACACAAGTACCATATGTCCATAATTCTACTTCTGGGTGGGTAAACTTACCAAAAAAACTAACATAAAAAGATAGGCGCACCGTCCCACTCCCTGTGGCATCAGTCACAATACTTAAGATATGGAAGCAACCCAGGAGTCCATCAACAGGTGAACGGATAGTGAATATGTGGTATCTACTCAGCCATTTGTGACAACACGGTTGGACCTACAGGACATTATTCCAAGTAAACAAGTCAGAAAGGCAAACGTTGTATTTTACTTACGTGTGGAATCGAAACAGCACAATGAACGAACAAACAAACAACAAGAAATAGAAACAGACTTAAAACTATAGAGATTCAATTGGTGTTTGTGGGATTGGAAGGGGTTGGAGGAACATGTGAAATAGGTAAAGGGGATTGAAAAGTACAGAGTTGGGTTTATTCAGTAAAGAGGTCATGGGAATGCAGAGTCCTGCACAGGGAATATGGGCAGTAATATTGTAGTATTTTGTTCAGTGACAGATGGTAATTCCAATTATCGTGGTGAGGATCTTGTAATGACTGTAATTGTCCCAAGCACTATGCTGTACAATATTACAGATCAATAGATTTCCACTGAAAACGCCCCACACTTATCATCATTAACGAACCTGAAGACTAAAGTAAGAGCCCATCTTCCAGATTGCTTGTGGTCCTTCAAATCCTCCCTGGTGAGAGCTCTTCTCAGGGGCAGGACAGCAGCCACACACGCACCATCTAATCTCCTAGTGGCAGCTGGGGCAGCGCAGACAGGCTCCACCGAGGGCCTCTGTGCCTTCAGAACAGACCAGTGTTCCTCTGGTTGACCAAGTTCTGGAGAAGGAAAAGCATTTGGACACAGCCATTAGAAAGGTGACTCAGCCTTTGGTGGAGAAGATGATGTCTGTCATTCACGTGGCTTCCCTGTTGGACTTTTCACCCATCCTCACCCTCGTGGTGAGCCTTTTGTGTTCCTCTTGTAGAGGTAGGTGTGGACGTGTGTGTCTTGCCCAATTCCTTCCTACTTTGCTTGTCTGATACTTATCTCCACTTTATGTCTGTTTTTTTTTTTTAAGATTATTTATTTACTTTGAGAGAAAGAGTGTGTGGAAGGAGCAGAGAGGGAATCCCAAGCAGGCCCCACACTGTCAGTGCAGAGCCCACACAGGGCTGGAGCTCGTGAACCATGAGGTCATGACTAGAGCTGAAGTCGGCTGCTTAACCCACAGTTTCCAATGGTCAGGCGCCCCAGTCTCCATCTGTTCGGAAGTATTTGTGAGTGAATGGGCCGCCATTATGTACCCTTTTCCTATTACTGCCAAAGTCCCAAATCACTAGGGTCTCCCGAAGTTTTCTTTGGTCACGTGTCCATTCTTTCTGATGAACTTCATCTACATTTCAGGATCAGTGTATGAATAGAAATCAGCATATGGTCTATGTTCTTACCTTACACACCAGGTCATTTCCAAAGAAATTAAATTAGGCTCCCAATTCTTGTAGTTTCTCCCAGTAAAGGTAAAGCGTGTGGATCAAAGACTCCGTGGGCTACTGAGTGAAGAGGAAACAGTAATATTTACGATAAACGATTCCTGTTCTGCCTTTGGAGAAAACCAGAAGTTTCATAGCAGTGGAGACGAAACCCAAACCCAGGAAGGGTGTGTGAGGTGAGTGACAGTTGTACGGGAGGCATGCGTGGATCCGGAGAGATTGGGAGACTACCTTGAAATTTAAGAACAGCCATAACCTAGCTCAACAATCGTATAGTCAGATTTGCACAGGACACTGTTTTTACAAACGCATTCTAGGTACTGACCATCTGAAGAACAATTCAGTTGGAAATAATGGTCAGGAAAAACTATATGTAAGAAACCCAGAAAGTTATGACTGTCATTAATGCCAAAGCATTAATCTTGTTCCACGTTGTAACCATACAGACGGTGCCACAAACAAACCCATTCATTGACAATGGACATTATGTAGTCCAATAATAATTAACAAGCATCAATAGATCATTTATTAATAAAGAGATCACTTATAATCATTATTCCCTGACAATGTGCCTTCCTATTTTGAACAGAAGTCTTTTGGTGGGGAGTGTCTGTGAACGTTCTGAATGAAGGAGATCGACGTAGAGAAGCCCTGAACCCGATTACAAGTCTTCCTGTGCATGAGGGGTGTCCTACTGCAGGCAAATCGTGCACTAAGTGTAGAGAAGCCTTCGCGGATGGTTCCTTCCTAGAGAAGACGTGAAGCTCTCACCCAGGGCTCAAACGTAGTCCCTGTGAGGAATGTGGGCTGGGCTGTAGCCCCGTCTCGAGCCTCAGCACTCACGTGGATGTAGACCTCGTAGAGAGATCCTATGAAGGTCAGGATGCTGGGAGAGCATCTGACACAAAAGGGAAGAGTCTCAGTAGTGAAAAATCTCTAGAGTGCAAGAAATGTGGAAAAGCTTTCACTTGCATGTCTTCCTTTCAGGGTCATGTGTCAGTTCACTGTGGACAGAAAGTCCATGAGTGTGACGTTTGTGGGAAAACCTGTATGTATCACTGCTACCTCCCACGCTACGTGAGAACTCACACTGGGGAGAGACTCCTATCAATGTTAAGAGTGTGGGAGCGCCTTCAGGTATAAGTCAAGCCTGAGAAAACATGTGCGAACACACGCTCAGGAGAAACACTATGAACGACCACACTGTGGGAAAGTCTTCACTTGTCTCTCTTCCTTTCGAGGACACACATGCAAGCACAGTGACATGAAACCTTATGAGCTTAAGCACCATGGAAAAGCCTTCAGGTATCCCAGGAATCTTTGAGCACAGACATGCTGTGGGAAAGCATTTTTTCTCCCTTAAAATCTTATTTATTTTTCTTTTTTTCTCTTAAAATCTTAATTAAAATGTGAGCCAATACATTGGAGATGATCCTGGATGCACACAATTTTGGGAAAACTCCAGGTATAGAACTTCATGTATTTTGTTCATGAAAATTCAGGTGGGACAAAAATCTGTTCATTGTTGGGAATATGGCTTTGAGTTTCCAGATGCCTCTTCCTTAATAGGGATCCCACATGTATGGATTCCTAGTTCGTGTCACTGATATGAACACTGATGGTTTTAAGTGTCCTTCTTTGTCCTCTACATCTGTAGGATGTAGATGTTGTTATCTCAGACTTGAAGTAATCATATGGTTATATAAAAATACCTGTTTTCCATTACAATGTCTCTTGGACCCTGGGGTGATAAGAAAGTGTCTGTTGAGGGGAGGTGTACATGCAACTTTATTTAATTTTAGAGAAAAATTCCGTGAATTCTACATCCCAGAATATGGCTACTATCTGATCACGACACCAGACTTGTCTTGTTGCAAGTTCATTTCTGTTCGCTGTTGCGGATACTGGAATTTGCCAATTCTGTGTGTACTTTCAGTCCTTATTATTGAAAGATACATTTCAAGTTCAGTTATCTCTTTATTTAACGGATATTTGTTAAAATTCCAATATTGGTTAATGTGTTCGGGCACTGAATCTTGGTATCTTTGGTCAGTTTTGTTCCCAATTATGACCTGGAAGAACATCCCTTTGGACCATGACTCAGATTTGCCTGTTTTTTGTTTTTTGTTTTTTTTTTTTTTTTAATGAACAGTGACTGTGGTGGAAATACAGTGGGGTGCTTTCCTCTGGCCCTCAGGAGGTAAAGTCTGGAAAGACCAGTACCCTTAATATCAGACAGATCAGTCGGTCAAAATATGGTATCTTGTAAATTTTGGACACAGGAGCCTTTTCCGTTTTATCCCCCCACTGGAGATAAAAACACCTCATTATTTCCATAATATTCCACAGTTCCTAGGTACCCCAAAGGCATTCAAACTATGGGACTAAATGGTTTTGGTTTTACCCTTCACTAAGGTATATGGCCAAGTAAGCATATGTAACTATCCTGTTGGGTTGGATGTCAAAGGGAGAAGTATTGTTTCCTCAGTACTTTCAAGAGGATTTACAGGGCATTTGGCAGACTCATTCAGTGGAGCGTGCAACTTTTGGTCTTGGACTTTTGGATTTTGACTCCACACTGGGTGTAGAGATAACGTTAAAACCAATGATAATAAAATAAAATCTTTAAAGGAAAAAAAAGGATTTGCAACAGTACACGCAAGTTAATATTTACCACTTTGATCTTTTTTTTAAAAGACCCATCAGTAAACTATGCAAAATCTTTACTGTTTAGAGGAGTGGCATGTAAATTGCCATGGGGAGTCAAAAGGGGACGTGTCAGCATTAAGCAGTCCTAAGGGGTTTTCTTTGGATCCAAATGAGGTCTGGTTCCACGATCAAGTGCCCTAAGCGTCGGTCCTGAGTTTGAGCAAACTGCAGATTTTTGAGGCTTTCTGTCCCTTTAAGGCCAAAAGTTGCAACAGGTACATGATGTCTTCCACTGGGGGGAAGCAGACAATGAAACTACCTGCGTACTGTAGCTAAGTAGAGATGCGGAAGACTCTCTCTCCTCCAGATCAGCTTTAGTGGTTTGTGAAACGACAGGAAGATCATCAGTCCCTGGGGCACGACTGTCCAGTGTATTTCTGTGCCTCCAAGAGAAAACAAAACCTCGCTACACTGGTAGCTACACTGGTGGGAGTATAAACTAGGACAGCTGACGTGGAAAACGTTTGGTGGTTCCTCAAGAAGTGAAACACAGAACCGCAGTGTGACCCAAGTGTTCCAGTCCTACGGAAACGGAAACGGACACTCAGATGTGTGCCCACGAATGCCAGGTGCAAAACTGTGCGTTCCCCGCAAAAGAGGGAAACGTCCCAACTGTCCCCCAGTGTGTGGATGGATGAACAGGGTGCTGCGTATCCACAGGACGTTCGGTGATTCAGCCCCAGAAAGGAATGAGGCACGGACACATCATGCACGTGAACGAATCCTGAGAATGTTATACCACGTGGAAGACACCTGCCACACCAGGCCACATAGCGTGAGTCCGCTAACATTAAATAGGCAGAGTGGGCAAATCCGCAGAGACACGAAGTATTTCAACATTGCCCAGGAGGCATGATTTCCTGGCTGTTGTGGCCTTTAAATTTGTTTAGGAAAATGGAGATATAATTCACATCCCATAGGGCTCACACATGTTTTTACATGTTTATTTATTTTGAGAGAGGGAGCAGGGGTAGGGGCAGGGAGAGATGGGGACAGATCTGAAACGGACAATATACTTAAGCCCAATATTGGGCTCCGACTCACTAACCAGGAGCTCATGACCTGAGCTGAAGTCCTTGGCTCAAGCGACTGAGTTGCCCAGGTGCTCCTGTGCTCACACTTTTAAGAGTAAAACTCAGTGTTCTTCCCTCCCCTCCCCTCCCCTGCCCTGCCCTGCCCTCCCCTCCCCTCGTGTGTTCCCAGGCTGTCCCACATCAACCCACCACCTGAAGAAGGAAGTGGAGCGTTTACATTCCACATCCACAGGGACTGATTACAAACTGTATCTGCCGTGACTTTCCTTGCAGAATATAACGCACACCTGAGTGTTGTAACGTGTCACACCTGTGGCTGTGCCCGGCTGGGACCGCGGGATCCCACGTCGCATGGTGGCTGAAGACACAGGGCACTTTTGATTGACCCGAGGACTGAGAAGTGGAGGTTGGGTCGGGGGGCGGGGGGGCGACTCTAGGTGTCAAATGTCAGCTCCAAACACGGGTGGACCTGGCTCCCGTGCGATGAGGTCACCGGTCAGTGAGCTGTTCTTAAACGTAGTGACCACGTGTAGGCCACGGACTGAAGGATCACTGGGCCCTTCTGTTCTGTCACGTCCCGATCCCACGCCGGACAAGGGAGTATCCACAGAGAAACTGAGTGGAATGAGCGACAGAAAAGGAGGAGGCAGGCAGGAGACCCCGCCCAGAGCACATTGGACTGAGGGCCCACCTCCCGGCCGGAGGAGGAGCCACGTGTGTGCCTCCAACCTGTCACTCAAAGTGGAGAAGGCGGGGCCTGGGCGTTCAGCCCAATCTGTGACCGCAGAGGTGGTGTCAGGATTATCTTCCAATCAGAACGTGAAGGCCCCAGACTGTCCTATCAAGGTGCGGAAGCGCTGTCGGTAATGTCCAATCTGGTTCGGGGTGGTATCTTCGGGACAGCATCCAATCAGGCCGCAGGGATTGAAGCAACGTCCAATCAGGGCCCGGGACGTGTAAGCTACCCTACCAGGCCCGAGTGAGAGTCCGGGGGGTGTGGCTCTCAGCCGAAGCCGTTGGCGCCCTCGGATCCGGTGCTGCCCCAGGCGCGGGTGTGGGCGTCGGAGGAGGAAGCTCCGAGGGCGCGGAGCAGGGCCCCAAGATGGTGAGTGCGCGGGCCGGCGGGGCGGATGGGACCAGCCGGACCTTGGTGGAAGCGGCCGCGGCGGGGTGTCCCGTCCCCAGGGGTCCGCACCTGGGTCCTGGGCGGTTGGAACTGAGAAGGGAGGCTGGGGGAGGGCAGGGGGGAGGCCTGGGATTCGGGGAGCGTGTGCGACGACCTGACTAAGCAGGAGTTTGCTCCTCGGTGGGGGACAGGTAGAGACTGTCCGGTGAGTTGTCTCATAAAGGAAACTGCAGCCGTAAAGAGGCCGCAGGGAATAGCTTCTGAATCCGCGACTCCCCAGAGGGGAGGGGGGGGGTCTTTTATGGAGGGTGACGATGAATATTCAGAAAGGGGAGCTCTGTCGGGGGCAGTCTAGGCGGGCGTGAGGTTGCTCGGACCGAGCTGGAAGACGTGCCCAGAAAGCACGCGTGCAGTGTGACGGTCACGGAGCCAGAGCTGCTCCCGGGGGCTGAGACTTGGACGTTAGAATCCAGCGGAGGTAAGTGTGGGACGTGGGGCCGGGGCTGAGCGCGCGCTGAGGGAGCAGGTGCGCGCGCACGGGGTCCTGGGCTGCGATCTCGGGTAAGAAATGCAGGGTTTTCTCACTTTGGAAACCGCGCGGAGAGTTTCACGGGTTTGGCTGTTTCCTGGCCTGGTGCAGACTGTCAGTCTGCAACCCGCTGTTCCCTTCAAGTCGTAAATGGCTGAGATTGGTTTTCTGTTTTTCCATTTCTTTGTGATTCTGACCCGGACCAGGAAGTTCTGCAAGGGGTGTACTGGGCAATTAGAGCCGGAGAGGCGTAGATCACGGAATGGAGCGGGGGTCCTAAAACGATTGCTTTTCTGGGCACCCCCTAAACCTGCTAAGCTTACAGGGGGACCCACGGTGGACCTGTCACCCAACCAACCTGAGTTCTCTGCTTGGTGAGTCAGAAAGTGCTCCACACTGAGCAGTCCCAGGAAGAAAACGTTATTAGCAGCAGATACAGAGATCAGTAGATCACAGGAAATAACTTCCAAAGCCCTGACTCCCCGGAGGGAGGGTGGATGGGCTCTTCTGGTTTAGGGCTGGGATGGGTATTCCCATGGGGAAGCCTCCTCGTCCTGTGTGGGGTGGGAAGAAGGGGTGCTGCGGGTGGGCCTTAGGGCAGCAGGCCTGTCCCCAGGGAGTATGTCATGTACAGGAGGCTGTGCTCCTCCCCCAGTGGAGACTTCAGTGTGATAATGAGGTAAAGGTAGTTGGTGGTCATTCCAGAGGTCCCTCCAGGTCCCTCTGCACAGACAGGAATCCTGGGGCTTCTCAAACTGGTCGGGGAGGTTGGGGCCCTGGAGGTCTGGTGAGGGCAGTGGGTCTGCTCCAGGGGCGGGTTCCTGTCATTTGCCTGAGTTAAAAGGACAGCTTAGGGAAACGTGGGGCAAAGTTCTGTGAGTACAAGCTCGTCAGCTTGAGGTCTAGCTGGTGACAGACTTGGGAGATGACCTCAAATCTGCGCCTGGCTGAGGACAGTTTATTACAATCAATTCCAACAGGACCAGCTCCCATCTCAGGGACCCTCCAGTGAAACAGAGCCGGCTTGGCTGTTCTGTGAGAGGGGGATGGGCAGGAAGGCCCAGTGTCAGGATCCAGCCCCTGGGGTGGAGGAAGGCCTCAGGTCCCCAGGTGGCTCAGGTCCCCAGGGCCTCGTTCCTCAGCTCAGTGGATGCTCAGAGTGTGGGCCACCTGCAGTCGGGCCTGTGGGGAGGACGGTGGCCTGGGTAAAGTTTGGGTAGGAAAGGGGCAGTGGTGGACAGTTGGTCAAACCGGTGTCAATTCAGTCAAAAATCCGAAGTGAGTAAGGAGAGTCCTGTATTGAGAAGAATGACTGCAAAGTGGGGAGCAGGGGCACCGCTGCACTTCAGGCTGGGGCCATGCCAGGGGCGGGGCACTTTTGCACTAGATGCAGGAGCCATGGGGGTGGGGGTGCAGCTGTTACATTAGAGGCAGGGGCTACAGCGGGGAGGGGGCTGTTGCATTAGGGGCAAGGGCTGTGCGGGAGGCGGGGGGCTATGTCGACAGGGAGGACACTGTGAGCCTAAGACTTGCGAGTGTCTCAAGTTGTGTAAGTTGTCTGCGAGTTGTGTACAAGGGAGGAGAAGAGGAAAGAAACCAGGCATGAGCAGGTGTGGTGCTGACGTGGGGGTTCCCTGCGGCCAGCCTGTCCCCCTGTCCCCAGGAGGGGCTGTGTGTGGCTCAGGCTGAGAGCAAGCCCACGTTCAGGGGTCTGGAGGAAGGAGAGAAGCCAAAGCAAAGCGCGACCAGCCAGCATTTTGTGCCCCTTGGTCACGGGGACAAGCAGCTGAGCTGCTCACAGATGAGGCACAAAGTGTGGGTGTGGGGGTCTGCGCGTGGCCCTGTCGTGGGTGAGCCAGGGGGACTTCCTGTCAGTCTTCTCCTGGTCTGACGGGGGAGGGGCCCTCGTGCAGCCTGCTGTTTTCCAAACCCCAACAGGGTGGGGGAGGGAGTGCCTTTCCACTGAGGTTTTCCTGGGAGCACAGGGCTCAGGTAGGCGTCTCCATGTCACCTGTCACCTGTGAGCAGGACCTGTCACCCTGTCCAGCTCAGCACTGATGGCTCTGTCCTCCTCCAGCCTCGAGTTGAGCAGGTGTAAAATGCCCGAGTTCTTTCTGCCTCTTTTCTTCCCCTTCAGGGCAGAGGGTGGTAAATGTGTCAGGTCGTTCCTGTCCCTGCTGACTCGGGTTACTGGGGCTTTATCCAGAGAGCGTCCCCTGGGGAAAAGTGTCTCAGGACAGAACTGTCCTTCTCCATGAGGGTTGGGGGGGGGGGTCTGCAGGGGGCTCCACACCTTCATGCAGGTGGGTGGAGTCATGGGTCAGAGGATTCATCCAAATGCTGGTGACGGTTCCACGCAGGGTCCAGAGGTGGAAAACTGTCTTCCTGATCTGTCCCCTGGGAATTGCCGGTGTCAGAGACGCACACAAATTCTGTGAACTGAGACGGGTTCAATTCTAACGGTACCAGGTCCCTGTTCTCTGAAAGGGATAAACAGCTTCCATTCATGGGAAACCACACAGGGGCCCTAGAGCCGCCCCTCCCACTGTGGCCTTGCCCTCAGGGTGGAAGCCGTGATGCTGCACCTGGTTGTCCACACAGCAGCTTGGGGTCCCCGTGTCATTCGGGTGACCCGGGTTGCTGGAAGCTGGGGCCTCCTCTGGGCTGGGGACCGGCCACCCCCAAAGCTGGGCCTGGTGGGAGGCAAGGGAGGGTGTGGTGGGGTCTCGCTCGCCTGCAGGTGGCCTCCAGCCCCCGGGATCAGTGGGGACCAGTGGGGAAGGGGCTGGGGCCGCCCTGGGGTGTCTCCCGAGGACCGGTGTTGGCATCGTCCAAGGGGTTGTGGGGTTAAGTGGGATCTGTGGAAACAGGAAGATGTGCAGGTCAGACTGAGGGAAGGTTCCTCGGGTCAAGTGCCATTGGAAGGGTCATGAACACAGCGTGTAGGGGTCAGATCCTAAACTGGGAGGGTTTCCTCCCTGGTTAGAATTGGAGCCCTGGAGTAGGGGGTGCAGGGTGTGCAGATCTCCAGGGTTGGGTCCCCTGGGGTCTCCGGGTCCCCTCCTTCCTTCCTGGAGGACTGGTGTCAGCAGGGAGAGCTTAGCTCCCGTGTGGGGATTGGGCGTGACCCTCTGCAATGGGGTGTCCTGTGCGGTGTGGGCACCGCGGGTGACCGATGTGAGCGGCTCCTGCTCTGCTCCTTGGCCTGTTGTTCCTGGAGAGGCTCTCGCTGCCCCAGGAGTTCAGTGTGGGTGACACTTAGGACTTTTGTCCTTTGGCCATATCTCTTTCTGCTGGCAGCTTTCCGTGTCGTCACCCCCAAGCAGGTGTCACTTGACCGGATCTCTATTGCGGTGCGAGAGGGGAATATCAGCAGTGCCACCGGTGATGTGGCTGCCGTGTGGCTGCCCAGGGCTCATCTGTGTCGCTCGGGCGGGTATTTGCGGCTGGGGCCTCCTGGTGAACCCCTCCGTCCCGGGATGGTGGGGCGTGGGGGTCTCCAGTTCATGTTTTCCTTCTGTGGGCTCTGCTGTTGCCGTCAGTGTGGTCCTGTCCTCAGGGTAAATACCTCGTAAGTCCTTCTGCGATGGGGGGACATTGCATGTTGTAGCTTGTAAGTTACATGTTAGCAGGAAACGGGGTGCGGAGTGTGAACCACTCGACAGTGCTTCTGGCTGGTATCACCTGGGTGGTAAACTAGGTTCCCAGCCTGGCTGGTGAACTTTTAAGCACTGGCTGGTAAACTGGGTTCCCCGATCCCTGTGAAGTTTGAGAGGTGTTCCCCAGGTAGGGATATCGTTCTCTCACAGTCTGAAGCCATAGGGAAACACTGGGCTTCTGTCCAGTGAGATAACATATAAACCGTGGCTAAACTGTATTCGTGTTTACGAGAGAGGGAGCTGTGTGACATCCGTTTGTGCGAGCCAGCTTCCCTGGGGTTGTCCTTGGACCGGTGGAACCTGCGAGGTTGTCACTTTTGTGACCTTATTAGTATTTCTCTGCTCATAGTCATTATCAAACACTATTAGGTTGTTGGAGGCCACTGCTCTAATGTCCGTCCACTGGTGAGTAGTGCATATTATAGTGTCTCTGGATATTGCTGGACTGGTATTTGTCCAACCAGAGTTCTCTTTTTACTAAAGTCACAATTATTAGATTTCCCTCAATGCTTTTACATTTCTGGGGAACATTTTTGGACACCTCTGTTCAGTTTCTCTATATTATTATTTGGGAGAACATCCCTTTGAACTATGACATGAGTTTGCCTTGGTTTCCTAGAGCTGTGTTTCCTTTTTTGTGTTGAAGAATCATCAGCCAAATGGTTTCTTTTGGTCTCCAAGGAGTCAGATCTGGAGCCAGGACCCTTCGTAATGCCAGAGAGGTCAGTTCAAGTAGGGCATCTAATGAATTTGGGACAAAGGAGCCATTTTTAATTGACCCCCATGTGGGTAAGGACATCTTGTCTCCATAGTAGTCCAAGGTCATGAGCTCCCATACAGGCATGGCGACTGTCCCTATGAACATGTGTGAACATGTTTTACCCTTGGTGAAGGTGCAGGGCCAGAGGAAGGGCCGATCATTCAGCGTGTTGAGCTGAAGTAGCCCAAAGGTAAAGTGCTGCTCAGTGACCTCAAGGGACTTGCAGTCGCATCCCCAGCACGATATTTACCGTTTTCAATTTGTAAATAAGAGTAAACCATAGAACCTGTGCGTGAGAGGCGCTTCCTGTTTGCACGGGGAGTCGGAAGGTGCCGTGTCCGTGCTAAGCAGTCACGAGGGGTTTCACGTGGGGCCAGGATCGGGCGCCCTACGTATCGATCCTGAGTTTGAGCAACCTGCAATATTTCTTTAGAGACATTTTGTCCTTTCAAGGCCAAAAGGGGTAACAGGTGGATTCGGGCTTCCCGGGAAGCGGTCTGAGAAGGGGAGCAGAGACCCAAACCGTCTACATGTCATCAGAGAGCAGAGCCTTCAGCAGTTTTCCATCATCCAGACCAGCTTTTGAGATTCAAGAAAAGCAAGAAAGCCTGTGCCGCCCTGGTGTGTTTCTATTCCTTTCACATCAAAGCGGACACATGGGTCATCCCTACTGGAACATGAAAATGCACTGCATAGGGTAGTTATATCAAAAAGCTGCTTTCCGTGGGAATGGATGTCAGTAGTGTTGGAGGCTGGGAATGATGGCGTGCCAAGGGTTAAATAAAAGATGTTCAGGGGCGCGTGGGTGGCTCAGTCAGTTGAGTGGTTGAGCACCTAACTTCAGCTCAGGTTATGATCTCGCCGTTTGTGGGTTCGAGCCCCGCGTTGGGCTCTGTGCTGACAGCTCAGAGCTTGGGCCCTGCTTCGGATTCTGTGTCTCCCTCTCTCTGCTCCTCCCCTGTCCAAAAAAAAAAAAAAAAAAAAAAAAAAAAGATGTTCAAGGGGCATTTCATCCCCTGGTTAGGTATTTTGAGTACCTTCATCCAGTTCTAGAATTACTTCCCCTTTGTGGGAGAATGAAATTCCAGCGTGATCCCTTCTGAGGATCCGTGCAGTGAATGACTAGAGGTGGAGGAACTAACGTGAAAATGGTGTGTCTGTCACACGGGACTAGACACAAGGGGGCGGGTTCAGAGGCAGGAACCTGTGCAGGTTCATTAGAGACCCCACTGTTGGAGCCCCGTGAGCTCTCTGCGGCGGGACCTGCTTCACAGTGTAGGTCCCGTGCCAGGCGGCACAGAGAGAGTCCCTCCCCATCTGGAGAGTGGTTTCTCCAAGCTGATCAGGAGGGAATTTGGGGCAGAGCCCCTGTGGTCCTTAGAGCCCAGCCGTCGGGCATGAGGAGGGCTTGGGAGGGGCCAGGAGGAGGGCTCCCACCTGGAGCATTCAGGCTGCTGATAACCTTCCCTCACATGTCCTGGATGTTGGCAATAATAGTGCAAACTAGGAGGTATTTGGTGGTTTTTTTTTTTTAAATGTGTGTTTATTTTTAGAGACACAGAGTGTGAGTGGGGGAGGGCAGAGAGAGGGAGACACAGAATCCGAAGCAGGCTCCAGGCTCCGAGCTGTCAGCACAGAGCCCACCATGGGGCTCAAACCAACGAACTGTGAGATCATGACGTGAGCCGAAGTTGGATGCTCAACCAACCGAGCCACCCAGGCACTCCTTATAGAAGCCTTCAGTTGTTCGTGGTGCAAATTAAGAATTTTAGCTGTCTTTCCTTCATGTGGGCTGTGAGTGGCCTAGTTTGTCAAAATAATTAAATATGCAGGGGATGAGATTTCCCAGCCCATCCTGGTCCTTTTAACGAAAAAGAAAGATTCCAGTCCAGCCCATTAAATGCTGCCTGATGGATTCCACATGTGAAGAAAGACCAGAAGTTACATTGAAGATAGGCTGAAGTCCATTGTAATAGCTATGTACAGGTTCATCAGGCTTTTGTGTGGAAACCTGGATTTTGTTTTAATTCACAGTCTTAGGAAAAGCTACTGTAATTGCTTGGTGGGGATTTTCAGATGTTTGGCATCTTTTCAGAAGTTGGGCCTCTCTCTCTCTCTCCCTCTCTTGGGTTAGTTTCATCCCATGTGTGGCCTGGGCCTCAGCAACATGCATGTGGACTAGTTGATCTAAATCTGGGAAACCATGTTGGTAAGTTGAATAGCCATGTCATGTTCTTCAGCCAGCTTATGGGGGGTCCTGGGCACTTTTGGAAACTTCTGCCTTAGTCCAGGGAACATGAGAAACATGGGCTTTTAGATCTTGAGAAGCCTTCCCTTTAAAGAGGCCTGGTTAACAGGCTGAGGTAAGGAGGGATCATGGGCAGGTTCAGGAGAAAAGGGGAAGTTCAGAGCTTGTTGAGGAAAGTGGTTGGAGGCAGGTCCCGGGTGTAGAGTAGCCACCGGATGTCTGCAGACAGGGAAGCCTGGGCGGGAGAAAAAGACACTTCGGAAGCCATTTGTCGTTATTTCAGTTGTTTGCCTTGGTTCATTTGAAATAGTCTTTTGCAAAGAGGTACACTTAGATCCTGAAAATATTTGCAAGTCTTGAGGTACTGAATAAAATATGTATCAAATTCAGTTTGCTGGATTCATGACTTCCTCATTTCTTTTTTTTCTTTTCTTTTCTCTCATTCTTTCTTTTCTTCTTTCTTTCCTTCTTAATTTTTAATTTTTTTTTCTAACAGTATTCAATAAAACATGTTTGGGGAGATTGAAAGTTCCCCATAAAGGCCCTTGTAGTTCTAAATTATATTTGGTTCAGTTGCTCATTTTGTTAGAAATGCACGAGGATGCACCATGGTTTTTAAACATAAGATTGGCCAGGGTTCCATTTGAGGGCCCCCTCCATGCGCTTTGATAACTGGAATCCATTTCTTGGTAGTTTTCTCTAGACCAGAATAAAAATTTATGAACACTAGTCTCTATAGGAGTAGCCTTGTTCCAGAAGAAATCAGACCAAGGGCCAACGCATTTGCAACAGGCACGATTCCAAGAGGAACAGTCCGGTTTTGGAAAGTAGTCGGAACAAAAATGAGTTCTCTGAGAAAGGACAAGCCCCTAACACAGGTTCTGAATAAACCCTGGAGAGTGCACACACAGGAGAGCGCAGACCCAGGGAGCGGGGCTCTGATCTCAGCACAAAACAACCTCCACTTCAGGGTCCCCAAGAAAGCAGAGAGAGCAGTGGGCTCGGTGGGTACCTGCACCTGTTTGCTCGCCAGCCTGGAGTGGTGGGGTCTCCTCTGGGTCCCCTGGTGATCACCAAGTAACGTTAACTTAAAAATGAAACCGGCAGTTATTTTTCCAGGAAAAAAATGAGAATAGCAGAGAATTGGGATTTGGGACAGGTAAGCCCCAGCAATACCACAGGCAAGTCTGGAGAAGAAAGGGAGGAACGCTTTTTCCTAGCGGAGAGGGGACATTGGGAGGGGCTGTGCCAAACCAGAAAGCCATTGGAGCAAACTGGGTGTTCCACGTGTAGTGGCTTCTCATTGGCTGAACTGTGGCTCTCTTTCATTGTCCGAGGCATGACTGTCTCTCATTGGCTGGGCTGCGACCATCCCTCATTGGCTGGGTTGTGACTGTCTCTCATTGGCTGGGCTGTGGCTCTCACTGGCTGAGCCCTGGCTCTCGCATTGGCTGGACTGTGGCTGGCTCTCATTGGCTGAGCTGTTGCCACCGGAGGAAATAATCCTTCCTCCTGCATGAACAGTGATACATTATGGGTGTGCAGGTGCGTCTCTCCGTGTTGTGTCTGCCCTTGGCCCTGAGCGGTGGGTTGGGGAGCTTCCCCTGTGGACTCCTGACTGCACTTCAGTCGTGTCGCCTTTACTCAGTCTGGAAGGGGTGCCCGGCTTCTGGGTGGTTTTCATCGCTGGCGATCGGGAGTCGTGCCGCGGAGAGCAGAGCGCGTGCGCACGCGTGTGTGTGATGGCGCTCGTCCTCCCGGGTCTGGGGCAGGTGGATACGAGGAGCGGACCTGCCGTGTTGGGTGGGAACTCCACGTTGCTCGTGTTGGGGGTCCACCAGACTCTTCCAAGGCGGCCGCCCCCTCTTACATCCGCAGCAGGATGAACGAAGGAGAATGCGCCCTGCTCACGTCCTCGCCAGCGCTTCCCGGGGCGTCTTTATAGCCAGTGTGGTGGGTGCGAAGGGGCCTCTGCTGGTAGTTCGAGGTGCGTGTCCCTCGTGACGAATGTCTAGCATCTTTTCATCGACCCACTGGCCATTTGCATATGTTCTTGGGAGAAGTGTCTGGGTGCGCAAATGTTAGGTGTGGACTTTTCCCCGCCGCCCCTTTTCCGGGATGAGGAAGTTCCTTTCTGTTCCTAGTTGGCTGAGTATTTTTGTCAAGAGAGGGTGGTGGGTTCAAGGAGATACCTTTTCTGTGTGTAAGTGATCATGGGGTTTTTGTTTCTCTTCTGTTCATGAAGTTTATGACTGCTATTTTGCTTGCTGAACCAACCATTTTATTCCCAGACAAATCTCACTTGGTCACATTGTAGAATCCATTTTATTACTATTTTTAAATTTTTTTTAAACATTCATTTTTTGAGAGTGAGAGAGACAGAGCATGATCGGGGGAGGCAGAGAGAGAGGGAGACACAGAATCAGAAGCAGGCTCCAGGCTCGGAGCTGTCAGCACAGGGCCTGACGCAGGAGTGGAACTCACAGACTTGAGAGATCATGACCTGAGCCGAAGTCAGACATTCAACCAACTGAGCCACCCAGGCGCCCCTGTAGAATCCATTTCATATAGGATTAATTTTGGTGTCAGGATAAACTGGCCACATGGGGTAGATTGGAAGTGTCTGTGCATGGTTGCATTTTGCATATGGATCCCTGATGTGTGGTGACGTTGAGCTCATTTCATGTGCTTTTTGGCCACTTCTGTATCTTCCTAGGGAAATGTGCATTCACATTTTTTTGTCCATTATTTAGTTGCATTATTTGTCTTTATAATGTAACCTATAATATAATCTTTTTTATTGTTGTTATACAAGTTTTGAAAAACCTGTGTAGGTTACAAGCCTCGTATCAGATGTGACTAGCAAACCCACGCTGCAGCCCCAGATGAAATGGTGTTGCCTTCATTGTAGCTGATGTAGCTGGAATTCTGTGTGGTTAGGTTGTGGAAACATGTCTTTTATTTAAGTAATTCCTGATTATTTTCTCATAATTGTTTGCTTTTTCCTTCAGTGATGTGGTGTCCTCATATTGCTCCAAAGATACTATGTGTAGGGTGTTCAGATTGGTTGGGGAGGGAGGGTGGGCAGCATAAGCTGTGAAAGAATTCACCCACAGCAGAATTTACCCAACAAAGGAGTTAGAAGTCTATTGAATGCACTGCAGGGGAGCTGCAGGCCACCAGGTGGTGGTGACGAGCAATGGTCATAGGGCAGAGTGAAGGAGTGTAGGGACACATGGAAATTCGCCCTTTTTATGGTAACTGTGCCCGGTTGTAAGTAGACCATTGGCGAGTTGGGGCCTGTGGCTATTTAGAGGCGGGTCACTTAATGAGCCTGTTTTTTTTTTTTTTTTTTTTTTTTTTTTAATTTTTTTTTCAACATTTTTTATTTATTTTTGGGACAGAGAGAGACAGAGCATGAACGGGGGAGGGGCAGAGAGAGAGGGAGACACAGAATCGGAAACAGGCTCCAGGCTCCGAGCCATCAGCCCAGAGCCTGACGCGGGGCTCGAACTCACGGACCGCGAGATCGTGACCTGGCTGAAGTCGGACGCTTAACCGACTGCGCCACCCAGGCGCCCCAATGAGCCTGTTTTTTATCCATCTGTGTGGTCACTGTGGGCCCTTTTGCCTAACTTAGGTTTCCATTGGTGAAGCCTGTTGTCTAAATGTGGCCCTGACATCCCCCTGACAGGTGGAAAATGACAAATCTTTGGCGTTAGGACAGGGGTGTCACCTTCAGTAGCTTCTTCCTGCTGAATGAGGGCATAGAGATGTCCCTGGTGTGTCAACATTCAGCAGGAAAATAAGCCTGAAGAAAAGACCTTTGATAGTTGACCATGATCTTCCTCCAGTCCAGGAGTTTCGCCAGTCATTAAAGGAGAGGGAGGGATCCTTTCAAGCACCGACATGAGGATTTGTATCTGTCAGCGCTCCTGTTACGTTATTGGGGTAATCTGGAGCGCATACATGGCACTCTGTTTTAATGAAAGCATAGGTTCCTTTTTGAGCTGCTGCAGGATATCAGGCCATTGGGTATTGGAGGGTCACCTTCTCAGTTTGTGGGTGACTGTGTGTTGGGCTTGGTTAAAGATGGCTGTTGTATGCCTGGCTAAAACCTCTATTTGTAATTTTAAATCCATAGAGGTTTTCCAGGAGAAATATGGTTACAAGAGAGTCCCATTAATAAGCCTTCAATGCCTGATGTCTAACCTTAACAATATCCTAATTATGAGGAATTGCTGGCAAATGGGAGCTACCTCTCCCCGGAGATAAGGACGTCCCAACCTGCACCATGCAATCCAATATAAGGAAAATGAGGGCATCCCTTATTTCTGTAAGTCCATAGTTAATCACATGGAGTGGGATATGCTCAAGCGTTTAAGGAGTGAATTTCTTATCACAGCCATGCAGAATTGGTCAAGGTGACAGTTGAGTCATGCAGTTGGTGGGGAGTCCTTCCCATTTCCCAGCTGTTCAAATAATGCTGTGTCCCTGGGGTTCTGTTCTTATCCAAACAGAGTAACAAGCATGACGATTCTCTGTACATGAGTTATTGTGGCATCTCTCTGAAGTTCACATCAAGTTGTCTAGCGTTGGTATTCAGAATTTTAATAAAAACAGCAGTTTTAACTTTTAATGATTTTAAGTCATGATAAAGGAAGATATGAAACCTTAGTTTGGAGAGCTCTAGCCAGATATTTGAGGAAACCAGAAGAATTCAAAACCTAGTCTGGTTTATAAGAAATAGTACCAAAAACCCAGTATCTACAAAGATGTTGTTTTGAAAACATAATTATTTTCTCTCTGCATTCACTCTTATTTCTAGAGATAGAAATCAAGACTGATTTGTTTGTAAAACAGGTCCAGTTTTAACAAAATGGCCTAGTTATTTACAAACGCTCAGCAAGAACAGTGATTGGCCATATAAGTTTTTTAAAAAGCTTGCTTTGCTCAAAATTTTCATGAGGAATCTCTAGATCGAACTTTTTAAAAAAACTTTATTTATTTATTTAAATGTTTATTTTTGAGACAAAGAGAGACAGAGCATGAATAAGGGAGGATCAGAGAGAGAGGGGGAGACTTAGAATCTGAAGCAGGCTCCAGGCTCTGAGCTGTCAGCACAGACACTGACACGGGGCTTGAACTCACGGACCGTGAGATCATGACCTGAGCCCAAGTTGGACGCTAAACCGACTGAGCCACCCAGGCGCCCCTCTAGACTGAACTTTTAATAGCCCCTCGAGGCCAGAAGACAAGCCAAATATTTGTCATCAGACTTGTCTGCAAGACCTGTAGATTTATGTGATTTCTTCTTCTCAAGGTCCCAAAACCATCCTGAGGTTTCCGGCACCTGCCAGGAGTTGACTTTACTCACCTGGTAAGGCTGCTGGGAACTCTGTCAGCAAGGCATCAGGCCAGTATTTCCAGGGGGGTTGATTGGCTCCACAAAGTCCACCTTAATTCCTTCAAGCTGTCTGGTTAGTTCTGGGTCTATGCAGGTCTGTCCCACATCCGACATTCCTGTCAAATCTTTGGTGAAATAACCAATGTGTCCAATGGTGTCTTGTTACAAGGAGAACAGATTCTCATTGTACTTAAGCAGAAAGGAGGGGAGGACTCAGCACTCAGATGTGTAGGAATGTGTTTGCTTGTAGGTCAAGATGGCAGCTGCATACATGGGAACTAAGGAGTTAAGGGGGGAATCTGACAGAAGCAAGGCTGCCGAGACTCAGCCAGCATCAGGAAAGGGTCCCAGCTGAGTCCTTCACATGTGCGGATTCACCACGGCCGAGCTGCCGTTGCCATATTTGCCACTCGTTGGGAATAGACCTTGGGAACAGAGTGGAGAGGAGAGGAAAGGGGTCATTCGCCCATACAGGCCTGAATGGTCTGACCTTGTTCACCCTCAGACCCATAGACCATACCAGGGACCCCTTGGATAGAGAACTTTGGCTGCCTGGTGAGTAATATGGTTGTACCTGCCAAAGGGCGAAAAGAAAGGAGAAGGAGTCAAGGATCCCCCCTGAAGGGCAAGAGGGGAAATCCCTCATCCTGTTGGGCAAGGAGTGCCCCATAGACGCCCCCTGGGACTTGGGATCCTCACCAAGGAGGAACCTCTCAGGTGGAGGTTGTCAGGTGCCCAGAGAACACTAGAGTCAGGCCACCAAGGGAAACTCCCAAGAAATTCCTAGGAAATCCCAGGAGAGGCCGAGTATAGCAGAGGGTCCCTGTGAAGGCCAACAAATGTGGGGTGAGCCGATCAGGGGGAGGCCCGCAGCTCAGGGGGTGAGAGAATTCCCCCCAAGGCAGAACAGAGGAGATGGGAGTTTGCTGAATACCCTGCAAGGGAGCAGCGGGCAGGATGGCAAAGGAGAGACCGTCTGCCGGGAGGCAGTGCTGGGGGCTACAGTTATGGGGTCATGAGGGAGCATGAGAACCTTTGGAATGCTCCCTGTGTGGGACCTGTGCCCGGTTGTAAGTACGCAGGGGTTAGTTAGGGCCTGTGGCCGTTTCGAGGCAGGTCACTCAGGAGCCCGTGTGCATTCAGCTGTGTGCTCACTGTGCCCTTTGCTGCATATCTTTCCATCACTCAGGCCTGTTGCCTAAAAACGGCCCATACACTGTGATTCTTCCTCCTGTGTTAACGTGAGCGGTAGCTGTGTCCCCATCAATCCCTCAGGGACTCTTCCTTCTGGTGCCCTTTTCCTTGAATTCTGGGCCCTGGGTTAAAAGTTTGAGCGGCCCTGCTGACTTCCACGTTTCTTAAGGCCCCGGACTCGTCTTACACATCAGGTGTGCCAGGCGCCCGGGCCCTGGCCTGTGTCGGTGCCCAGAGCCCACCTAATCCGCGGAAAGGGTCGTGTCTGCCTCTGTCGGAAGAGAGGGGACTCCAGCAGGCTTCTTGCCCTTGTTCCTTCCAGGGCGAGAACTGCTCCCATCAAGCAGCCCTGGAATCTGAGTGTCCACAGCATCCTGACATTCTGGTTCCAGTTCTTGGAGCTGATGATGAGGCATAATCGTCTTAGAGCAAGCCAAGCGTGTGTCCTCCGGTCTGTGTGCTGTCCGAGTGAATATTTCACTTTTCAGTCTGTACAGTGCTGGTCTGCTCAGATGTGTCTCCGTAGAAATAACCCAGTAAATGGGGTGTGTGTAAGTCCATGTCAGCTGTTGTCCTCACCCTCTGTTGTGACTCAGGGGTCCTAGGAATGGAGTCAGCTCCCTGCCTGTCACCCACACCCTTCATTCTCTAACCCACACCCTTCATCCTCCCACACACGTGGGTGATGATGGAGCTTTGCTGCAATAGAGTGTGTGGTATGTTTCAGGCCTCTGTGGTCTTTGAGGATGTGGCTGTGAACTTCACCCCGGAAGAGTGGGCTTTGCTGAATCGTGGTCAGAGGAAGCTCTACAGAGATGTGATGCTGGAGACCTGCAGGAACCTGTCTGCTGTGGGTAAGGATGGCTCCATACCTTCACTAGTCATTTAGGGAAGAAATATTTCTTACAATTGGCTATTCTTACTGGGCCGGAGGAATGGGAATACATTGGAAGAAGGACAGAGTTGGTCCAAGCATTCATGAAACCTATCTGGAGTCATATAGCTTTTCCACAAAAGCATAGTTTTATGTGTTAAATTGGTTGTTTATTACCCTGTTTTTTAAGTTTATTTATTTTGAGAGGGAGAGAGAGTGTGTGTACACACTACTCATGAGAGTGGGGGACGGGGAGAGAGAGAATCCCAAGGAGGCTCCGCACCGTCAGCACAGAGAGCAATGTGGACTTGATCTCACGAACCGTGAGATCATGACCTGAGCTGAAACCCAGAGTTGGGTGCTTAACCGACTGAGCAAGCCACCAGGCACTCCAAGGCCACTAGTTTTAAGACCAAGAAATGTTGCCGACTTGCTACATGCCAGCACAGGGAGGAGACAAACAAATATGTTGTAAAGGAAACAACAGGACAAAACCACTGAAAATGAGCTACATGATATGGAGATAAGAGACCTACCAGAGACGGAGTTCAAAGTCATGGTCCTGCAGATCCTCACCAGTCTTGAGAGAAGAGTGTAGAAACACAGACCTTCAACAAGAAGATAGAAACTGTAAACAAAAACCAGTCACAGCTCAGAGTTTCCATAACTGGCCTGAAAAACGCCAGATGGAATCTGCAGGAGGTAAGAGGATGTTAAACACAGATCAGTCATCTGGAAGATGCACTAGTGAGAAGCCACCAGGATGAACAGCAAAAGAACAATACTGACAAATAAGTGAGGACAGGTTCCGGGACCTCTGTCACTACTGGGCTGCTTGGTTCTTGTCCTGGATGCACCAAAGAATCGGAGACCTGTACCAGAATGGGGAGCTGGGGTGGCTTGAGTAGATATGCGTAGTCATTGCGCTTTCTATTAGAGAAAAGGGGCCACTGCTGGAGTAAGAGGGGCAGTGGCCCCAGGATGCTCTCCTTTGAAGCCTGCTTCGTGTACGTGTAAATTTGCCTTTGGTTGACATTTTGACTGGCAAAATGGTGGTTGTAGAATATGGGGGCTTCTGTGCCTGTGCCTCCTCATGATTCATTCTGTTAGAATTGTACAGATTTATATATTGTCTATTTATGAGTTTTTGCTATTTATGAGTTTTATGAGCTTTTGCTGCAACCTTAAGAGTAAGTTGCACTCTTTCTGCACATGGCTCAGCTCTTGAAAGTCCCAATGCGGCTTTTTGTTTTTGAATTTTTTTTTTTTAGAGAGAGAGAGTATGCAAGCAGAGGATGGGGCAAAGGGAGAGGGAGAGAGAGAGAGAGGGAATTCTCAGGCTACACGCTAAGCATGGAGTCCAAAGCAGGGCCTGATCCCATGGCCCTGGTATCATGACTTGAGCCAAAATCAAGAGTCAGATGCTAAACAGACTGAGCCACTGAGGCTCCCTCATACACACCCCTCACACACACCTCCCTCATACACACCTTTGTGGCTTTTGAACCAGCTGGGTGGCTAGGCCTTTCCTGTTTTGTTAGCCCTTAGAGGTGGCTCTGTAGGTGTGGCTGTTAGCCCCACCCCCCGCCACGCCCCACGTAGGGGTGGCTCTGAGGTTGTGGCCAGATCTGTTTTATCCCTCCTCACTCATGTCTAACTAACTGCCCCACACTATACCATGTCAGGGGGAATAACATTTTATTAGAGAAGTCTAAGGAGGGGAAGAGAGAGAAAGGGGCAGAAACTTACTAGAAGAAACAAAAGCTGAGGGTTTCCCTAATCAGGAGATGGGAACAGATATCCAGATCCAGGAAGGACAGCAAGCTGAAACAGGATGAACCAAAGGAGGTTCACGCCAAGACTTATAATAAAATGGGAAAAAACTTAAAACTAAGGAGATAAGGTCTAAGAAGAAAGAGAAAAGCAAACTGTAAACTCTAAGGGAAATTTCGTAAGGCTGTCAGCTGATTTTTTTAGCAGAAACATGGCAAGTCAGTGGGGAGTGCCATAATACTTTCGAAGGGCCAAAAGGAAATAACTATGACCAAGGATATTCTACCAGGCAAAGTTAATCATTCAGAATTGAAAGAGACAGAGCTTCCCAGAGAAAAATAATTAAAGATGTTCATCACCATTAACCCAGCTTTACAAGAAATCTCAAAGGACTTCTTTTAAGTGGAAAAGAAAAGGCCATAAGTAGAAGCATGAAAAGTATGAAAGGAAAAACAAAATTGCTGGTAGAGGGGCACCTGGGCAGCTTAGTCAGTTAAGCATCCAATTTCAGCTCAGGTCCTATTCTCACAGTTCCTGGGTCCGAGCCCCATGTCAGGCTTTGTGCTGACTGCTCAGAGCCTGGAGCCTGCTTTGGGTTCTGTGTCTCCTCCCTCTCTCTCTGCCCCTCCTCTGCTCACACTCTGTCTCTCTCTCAAAATAAATAAACATTAAAAAAATTTTTTTTAATTCCTGGTAGAAGCAAATGTGTGGTAAAGATAGTAAATCAATCACTTACAGAATTAGTATGAAGGTAAAACTCAAAAGTAATAAACTCAAAAGTTGTATCTTGAGGTTACTCAAGGGATACACAAGAAAAGATGTGAAATATGTGGTTCCTGGCTGGCTCAGTCAGTAGAGTGTGTGACTCTTCATCTCAGAGTCATAAGTTCAAGCCCCACATTCATTGGTGTGAACCCTTGGGGAAAAAAAGACATGAAGTATGACATCATACCCATAAAATGTGGGGGAGTATAAATGTGTTTTAGAATGTGTTCAAATAAGCAATTATTAATGTAATACATACTGCTGTATGCATAAGATATTACATATGAACCTCATGGTGACCATAAACCAAAACCCTATAATCCATGCACAGAAAACAGTGAAAGGTACACAAGCAAAACATTAGGGAAAGTTGTCAGATCACACGAGGAGAGAGCATGAGTAGAAAGGAACAGAGAAGAACTATGAAAGCACTTAGAAAACATTGAACGAAATAGCTAGAAGTACATGCCTCTCAATAGTTACTTTCAGTGTAGGTGGACTGAAGGCTCCAATCAAAAGATCTACAGTGACTGAATGAATAAGAAGAAAAGACCCATGTATATTCTGCCTGCAAGGGAGTCACTGTCACCCAGTGGACACAGACTGAAAGTCAAGCAGATGGAAATAGATTTTCCATGCAAATGGAAGTGGGGGAAAAAGCAGAGGTAGAAATACTTCTATGAGATAAAGCAGACTTCAAAACAAAGACTGTAATAGACAAAGGCCATGACACGATGACAAACAGATTAATCCAACAGGGGGCGTATAACAATTGCATATATCTATGCATCTGACAGGAACACCTCAATATATAAAGCAAACATTACTAAATACAAAGGCAGAAAATGACAGTAGTACAGTAATTGTAAGAGAATTTAACACTCCACTAATGTGAATGCATAGAACGTCTAGACTAATAATCAGTAAGGAAAGAATGGATTTCAATGACACATCAGACCAGATGGACTTAATAGATGTATACAGGACAGTCCATCCCAAACAGTGGAATACACATTCTTTTCAAGTCTGCATGGAACATTCTGCAGGATAGACCATAGGTTAGGCCCAAAATTTTACAAGTTGCAGTAAATTTAAGAAGACTGAAACCATACCAAGCGTGTTTTCCATGCATAGCAGTATGAAAGTACAAGTCAAGTACAAGAAAACAGAAGGAAGCTCCAACGCATGGAGCCTAAACAGAATGTTACTAAACAACAAAGAAATTAAAGTGAAGTTGTTAAATACCTCCAGGTATTCACTGAATGAATGCAGTGATGGAAGATTTTTGGCATGTGTAGCATAAGCAGTTTGAAGAGGGAAGTGTATAGTGACACAAGCCTACGTCAGGAAACAAGAAAAATCTCAAACATTCTACCATTGCACCTAGAGTAACTAGAAAAAGAACAAGCAAAGCCCAAATCATAGCGAACAGAGCAGAAATACATGAAATGGAGATTTAAAAATAGATCAATTGCAAGAAGAGCTGGTTCTTTGAAAAGATAAAATTGACAGTATCTGGTGAAAGTAATCAAGAAAACAAGAGAGAAGGCTCAAAATTAGAAATGAAACTAATGAAACTAGAAAGAAAACTTGCAATCAACACCACAGAAATACAATGGACTAAAATAGATTAGCATGAGAAATTGTTTGCCAACAAACTGCACAAGCTAGAAGAAATAGACAAGTTTTTAGAAACTGTAATCTGCCAAGGCTAGATCAAGACGTAATAAAAAATGTAAATCGATCCATTACAAGAAACAAAATTGAATTACTAGTGAAACAACTCCTAGGAAAAATCCAGAACCATCCAGATGGCCTCACAGGTACATTCTACCAAACATATAAAGAAGAGTTATACCTATCCTACTCAAACTATTCTCAAAAATAGAGGCGGAAAGAATACTTGCAAGTTCATTCCATAAGGCCAGCATTACCCTGATACCAAAACCAGACAAAGTCACTACAAAGAGAAAAAAAGTTACACAGGAATATCCCTGTTGAACATAGATGTCAAATATAAAACAAAATGTTAGCAAACTGAATTCAAACTATATTCAAAGGAGCATTCACCACAATCAAGAGGGATTTATTCCATGGATGCAAGGATTTAACATAAGCATATCCATCAACATATGATACACCACACTAATGAGATAAATTATTAAAAATCATGTGATCATCTCCATAGATGTAGAAAATCTTTGGACAAAATTGAACCTCCATTCCTCATAAAAACTCTCAAAAAGTGTGTATACAGGGAATATACCTCAACAGAATATAGGCCACATATGACAAACCCATAGCTACCATACTCAGTGGTCAAGAGCCAAAAGTTTTTCCTCTATGATCAGGAACAAAAAACGATGTCCACTCTCACCACTTTGATTTAACATAGTACTGGAAGTCCTAACCAAACAAGTCAGACAAGATTAAGAAATATGCAAACTGTTAAGGAAGATGAAAATATGGTCAATATTTGCAGATGATTTGAAACTATTTATAGAAAATCCTTGAAACTTCACCAAGTACTATTAGAACTAGAATCATTGAAAGATACAAAAGTAATAATACCTAAGTCTGTTGTTTTTCTATAATAACAAAATGGCAAAAAGAGGAATTAAGAAAGCAATCTCATGTTCAGTTCCTTCAAAAACAAGAAAATATAGTGAATAAATGTACTCAATGAAGTTGAAAGGCCTGTACTCTGAAAGTATAAGACATTTAATGAATGAATTGAAAAGGACACAATAAGTGGAAAGATATACCATTGTCATGGATTGTAAGGGTTAATATTGTTAAAAATGCCCATACTATGAAAAGCACTCTACATATTCAATGCAATCCCTATTGACATACTAATAATATTTTTCAAAGAACTAGAGCAAAAATTCTAAAATTTTTATTGAAACAGTAAAGATTCCAAATAACTAAAGCAATGCTGAGAAAGAAAGCATACCAAAGCTGAAGATACAACAGTCCCAGATTTCAAACTATACTACAAAACTATACGAAACAAAACAGTATCGTACTGGCACGAAAAGAGACCTATAGATCAAGAGAACAGAAGAGAGTCCAGAAATAAACCCATGCTTATATGGTCAAATCATCCACAAAAAAAAGGAGCTGATTATATACAATGGAAAAAAGACTGTCTCTTCAATAAATGGTGTTAGAAAAATGAGACAGCTGCCTGCAAAAGTAAGGCTCGACCACCTTCTTACATCATCTCACACAAAAGTAAACTCAATATGGATTAGATACTTATGTGTAAGACTTGAACTCACGTATCTCTTAAGACAAAACAGAGGAGATAAACTCATGGACGTCATCAGCCTTGGCAATATTTTTGTGGATTTCTCCCTTCAGGTAAGGGAAACAAAAGGAAAAATAAAAAAATGGGATGAGGAACATAACAGACATTTTCCTAAAGGAGATATAGAGTTGGCCACTTAACACATGAAAAGCTGCTCAATAGCACTTATCCTCAGAGAAATGCAAATCAAAACCACAATGAGCTGTCACCTTAAAGCAGCCAGAATGGCTACCTTCAAAAAACACAGGATATCACAAGTATTGGTGAGGATGTGGAGAAAAGGAAACTCATCATTGTTGGTGGGATTTAAACTGGTGCAGCCACGTTGGAAAACAGTGTGGAGCTTCCACAAAAAGCTAAACATAAGTACCATATGGTCCATAATTGCATTTCTGGGTAGTTCACCAAAGGAAAAACCAGGACAGTAAGATACATGCACCCCCACATTCTTTGTGGCATTAGTCACTATTCTCAAGATATGGAAACAATGCAGGTGTCCATCAACAGATGAATGGATAGTGAAGATGTGGCATCTACATACAAGGGACTATCACTCAGCAAATATGAAATGGATGGAGTCTTGCAATTTGTGACAACTTGGATGGATCTAGAGGGTATTATTCCAAGTAAATAAGACAGAAAGACAAACACTGTCTTTCATATGTGAAATCTAAAGAACATAATGAACGAACAAACAGCAGAAAATAAGGATAGACTTAGAACTATAGAGAATAAAATGGTGTTTGTGAGATTGGAAGGGGGTGGAGAGACAGGTGAAATCATGGAGGGGATTGAGAAGAACGGATTTGCACTTACTGAATAAATAAGGAAGGAAGGAAAAGTAGAGCACCGAGAATATGGTCAATAATTTTATAGTAGTTTTGTATAGTGACAGTGATTGCACTTATTATGGTGAGCACTTTTTAATGTATATAATTGTCCGACATATAGTTGTATGTTGTACAACTGACAATAGTGTAGATCAATATGCTTCCACTAAAAACAAAACAAAACACAGGTATCCGTTAGCAGTGACCTTGAAGACTATGAATCCACCTTCCAAATTGCTTGATGCCCTTCAAATACTGCCCCCTGCTGAGCTGTTCTCCAGGGGCAGGGCAGTAGCCACACACACCACCCGACCTCCCGTTGGCAACTGGGACAGAGCAGAAGGCTTCACCAAGGGCCTCTGTGCCTTCAGGACAGACCAGCAACCCTCGGGTGCACCAGGTGCCAGAGAAGGGAAAAGCATTTGGACACGTCCATTAGAAAGGTGACTCAGTCTTTCTTTGAGAAGATGATGTTTGTCATTCACTTGGCTTCCCCGCCAGACTTTTCATCCATTCTCACCCTCAAAGTGAGCCTTTTGTGTTCCTCTTGTAGGGGTAGGGGTGGCTGTGTGTATCTTGCCTAGTTAGTATCTGATAATAATCTGATAATACTTATCTCCACATTGGTCTCCCTGTATTTTGAAGTATTGCTGAGTAAAGAGGCTGCCATTTCATACACTCTTCTTAATGGCAAAGCCCCAAACCACTAGGGTCCCCAGAATTTTTCTGTGGTCATGTGTCCGTTCTTCCTGACGAACTTCATTTACATTTTGGGATCAGTATGTGACTGGAAGTCGATGTAAGGTCTGTTTCTTATCTTGAAACATCGACCATTCCCAAGAAATTAAATTACGCTACTAATTCTTGCAGGTTGTCGAAGTCAAGGTAACACAAGTGCATCAAGGCTTCAGTGGAGCATTTTGCTGAATGAGCCACCGGGAGAAGACAAAACAGGAATATTTACAAGAAAAGATTCGTGTTCTGTTTTTGGAGAAAAGCAGACATTTTGTAGCAGAGGAGATCACCTGCAAACCCAGGAAGGGCATTCAAGGTGACTGACACTTGCATGGGAGGAACGGGGATGTTGGCGGTTATGAGACTAGAAATTAAAGAACAGCTGTAAACCTAGCACAACAATTGTGCAGTCGGAATTTTCACAAGACAGAGGTTTTTGTTTTTTTTAATTTTTTTTTTAATGTTTATTTTTGAGAGAGAGAGAGACAAAGCATGAGTGGGGGAGGAACAGAGAGAGAGGGAGACACGGAATCCAAAGCAGGCTCCAGGCTCTGAGCTGTCAGCACAGCCCGACACGAGGCTCAAACCCACAAACTGTGGGATCGTGACCCGAGCTGAAGTCGGATGCTTAACCGACTGAGCCACCCAGGCGCCCCACAAGACAAAGTTTTTATAAATGCATTGTAGATATTGATCATCTATAAAACAATTCAGTTGGGAAGAATGATCAGGGAAAACTACATGTAAGAAGCCCAGAAAGTTATGACTTTGTTTGAGTCCTTAGCCAGAGCAGTAAGCTTATACCACTTTGTAAGCATGGAGACAGTGCCACAAACATACCCATTCATTGACAATGGCCATTAGGTAGTCCAATAATGATTAACAAACATCAATATATCATTAATTAATAAAGAGATCGCTTATAAGCATTATTCCCTAACCATGTGCCTTCCTATTTTGAACAGAAGTCCTTTGGTGGAGAGTGTCTGTGAACGTATTGAAGGAGATCCATGTGGAGAAACCCTGAACCCGATTACAAGTCTTACTGTGCATGAGGGTTATCCTACTAGAGGCAAATCCTGTCAACATGCTAAGCGTAGAGAAGCCTTCGCAGATGGTTCCTTCCTTGGGAAGGCAAGAGGATCTCACCCAGGACTCAGACCTAGTCCCGGTGAGGAGTGTGGGCTAGCCTGCAGCTGCGTCGTGAGCCTCAGCACTCACACGGACACAGACCTTATAGAGGAACCCGATGAAAGTCAGGACACTGGGAGAGTATCTAAGACATCGAAGAGGCTCAGTAGTAAAAAATCTCTAGAGTGCAAGAAATGTGGAAAAGCTTTCACTAGCACGTCTTCCTTTCAGGGTCATGTGCGAGGTGACTGTGGAAAGAGAGTCCATGCATGTGACGTGTGTGGGAAAGTCTTCAGGTATAAGTCAAGCTTGCGGACACATAAGAAAACACACACTGGGGAGAAGTCCTATGAATGTCAGCACTGTGGGAAAGCCTTCTCTGGTCGCAGTTCCCTTGTAAGACATGTGAGAACACACACAGGGGACAGACCCTATGAATGTAAGGAATGTGGGAAATCTTTTTGGAATTGTGGACATTTTAATCGGCACATGACCATGCACAGTATGGTGAAACCCTGTGAATGTAAGCAGTGTGGCAGAGCCTTCCGGGATCAGACAGATCTGCGGATCCATATGAGGACACACACGGGGGAAAGACCCTTTGAATGTCAGCAATGTGGGAAAGCCTTCAGATATCTTGGAAATCTGCGAGAACATATGCGGACACACACGGGGGAGAGACCCTACGAATGTCAGGAGTGTGGGAAAACCTTCAGGTACAACTCAAGTCTGCAAGCTCATGTGAGGACACACACTGGGGAGAGGCCCTATAAATGTCAGCACTGTGGAAAAGCCTTCATTCGACACCACACCCTCGTACTACATACTGCGAGGAGACACTCAGGGGATGGACACTTGGAATGTAAGGAGTGTGGGGAAACCTTCCGGAAGCATCGACCTTTTCAACGTCACATGACCACTCACAATGTAGTGAAACCCTATGAATGCGAGGAGTGTGGCAAAGCCTTCAGGTATCACAGAGACCTACAAATACATGTGCGGACACACACTGGGGAGAGGCCCTATAAATGTCAGCACTGCGAGAAAGCCTTCACCTCCTCTGAGAACCTGCGAGTGCACATTAGGACACACACTAGAAAGTGACCCTATGAATGTCTGCAGTGTGGGAGGGCCCTCAAGTGTCCATCACACCTGGAAACACACACGTGGACACACACTGGGGAGAGACACCATGATTTTAAGGAGTGTGGACAAACTTTCCAGAAGCGTGAACATTTCAAACGTCACTCGAACACGCACAGTGCAGTGAAACTCTGAATAAGCAGCGTGGCCTCCTGGGATCACACACATCTGCAGGTACATGTGAGAACACACACTGGGGAAACTTCGTAAATGTCTGCTCTGTGGGAAAGCCTTCGTTTGTCTCTCTTCCCTTCAAGGACACACACACGGGCAAGCACAGTGACGTGAAACCCTATTAACTTCAGCACCGTGGAAAAGCCTTCAGGTATCCCAGGAATCTGTGAGCACAGACACACTGTGGGAAAGCATTTATTCTCCCTTGAAATTTTATTGGGAATGTGAGCCAACACACTGGAGATGATCCTGAACAAACAAGATTTTGGGAAAACATCAGGTATAGAACTTGATGTATTTTGTTCACAAAAATTCCGGCAGGACAGAAATCTTTTCATTGTTATGAATATGACTTTGTCTTTCAAAGTGCCTCTTCCTTAATGGGGATCCCAAATGTATGAATTCCTAGTTCATGTCACTGATATGAATGCTACTGGTTTTAAGTGGCCTTCTTTCTCCTCTGCATCTGTACAACATAGATGTTGTTGCCTCAGATTTCAAGTAATCACACTGTTATGCACAACATGTCTCCTTTCCATTAGTATGTATCTCAGACCCAAGAGTGAGAAGAGAGAGAGTGTGTGTGTGTGTGTGTGGCAGTGTGTGTACAACTTTATATAATTATAGAAAAAGATTTCTTTAATTTCACCTTGCAGAGTGTTTCTAGTATATGATCTCAACATGTAGACTTCTATTGTTGAAAGTTCTGTTCTCTGTTGCAGATACTGCAATTTCCTGAGTCAGTACCAACTCTTCTACTCAATCCTTATTATTAAAGGATATATTTTCACATCAGTTCTCTTTTTTTTGTTGTTTATTTATTTGTTTTGAGAGAGTGGGGGAGGGGCAGAGAGAATTCCAAGCAGGCTCCACACTGTCCACATGCAACCCGATGCAGGGCTTGATCCCACGAATTGCAAGATCATGACCTGAGTGGAAGTCAAGAGTCAGATGTTTAACTGCCCGAGTCACCCAGGTGCCCCGAGTTCTCTCTTTTTATTGAATGGACAATTGGTAAACTTCCAATATTGTTTCTTTTTTGGGACTAATTTTTGGTGTCAGTCAATTTTGTGTCAAGTTGTGACTTCAAAGGACATCCCTTTGGACCATGACTCAGGTTTGCCCGTTTGTTTCCATGAGCAGTGATTGTGGTGGAAATCCTTATGAGGTGCTTTCCTCTGGCCCCCAGGACATAATACCTGGGGTGCCTAGTACCCCTAATATCAGCCAGATCAGCTGGCCAAAATATAGCATCTGATAAATTTTGGACATAGGAACCTCTTCAGTTTTATCCCCATTGGAGATAAAAACACCTCATTGTTTCCATAATATTCCAGAGTCTTGAGGTACCCCAAGTGCATATCAACTATCGGGCTAAATGTTTTTGGTTTTGCCCGTGGCTAAGGCATATGGCCGAGTGGCAGTTTGTAACTCATACTACTGGGCTGGATGTGAAAGGGAAAGCATTGCTCCCGTAGTACCTTTTAAAAAAGGTCTTGCAGGCTGGCTGGCTCAGTCAGTGGAGTGGGCAACTCTTGCACTTAGAGTTGTGGGTTCGATCCCCATAGTGGCTGTCAAGATAGTTTTAAAAAAATGATACAATGTTATTTAAAAAACAAAAAAGATTTCTGATAGCACACCCAAGCGAATATTTACCACTTCCATCCTATTTAAAAGACCTATCAGTAAACTATGAAAAGTCTTCATTGTTCAGAGGAGTGACGTGTAAAATGCCACCAATCAAAAGGAGACGTGTCGGCGATCCGCAGTCCTGAGGAGGTTTGTCTGGATCCGAATGTGGTCTCTTTCCTCAAGGCATCCGATGACTGGGATCTCCTAAAACTCCTAAAAACCACAGTTTCCTGCAAACTGGCTGGTTTCAAAAGGCCATGATCCAAAGGCCTGCACAGGTCCAGGTAGGAAGAGTCTGAGTCCGCACAGGAGTAGGACTGAAAGCACACTTCTAACGGGTGCGGTTTCTGACCCCAAAGTGAGGTTAATTTTAAGTGTCTATTATTTTACAAGCAAAAACGAGTTTATTGGGAATAGCAAGGATTGCAAATCAGGACAGGCAAGAAATGGCCGATCCATGGGCAAGTTCAGAGAAGAAAGGAGAGGATGCTCTTTTACAGGAAATGGGGAGAGTTGGGAGGGGTTGTGGTAAAGAAAAAGTCCGTTGGGACGAACTGGGGGTTTGAAGATGGTGCCTTCTCATTGGCTGGTCTATGACCACCTCTCAACGGCGGAGCTCTGATGGTCTGTCATCAGCTGGGCTGTGACTGTCCTGCTCAAAAATATGGGAGGAGGAGGCAGACACACGCATCTTCCCTACTTGTCTGTGAACGACTAGAAGAAACAGTGTGGCTGATGAGGTGAGTCTAGTGGTGGTGGGAATGAGTTCTTATATGGAGCTCCGGGCATAACTGCCTTGAGGACACTGCTAATATCTGGAAAGGCATCTTTCCAATGTTTGTTGTCCAAAATAGCTCTTAGATGTTTACTTGAAAATCGATACCAGAATGGAAACCTGTACTTCCTCCCAGCTAGAAATTGTGCTGAAAAGGATGTTTCTTCCCATGAAGGATGGGTAATTGATTGGTAATGCTTCACTCAGAGGTGTTTCCTTATTTCCAGTGGAGGAAAAATAGGCCAGGCCTTTCCCTTTTCCTGCAGACCACTCATGCTTCTGTTGGTCCGCCCCCATTGGACACAGATCAGTTTCTATCTCTGTGTCACATGGCCTCCAGGGATGATGCCCTGGTCCTGGGCGTGGTGGGAGTCTGGTTGTATTTCGGGTGGAGTTGGGCTTCATGTCTGAGATGATGTGTGAGGTGAGCAGTCCCACTGGGGCTGGGGGAAGGAAATGGTAAAGGGAATGTTCAGGAATGTGGTAGTTTAAATGGAAAATCAAGATATCTGTACAGTGTTTGCAGAGAGGAATGCTTGTGTCTAGTCATTCCAACCACTGTCAGAATGGGCCTTCCTCTCTGCTGTCCTCAGTTCACCAATCGATACGACCACTGGTCACGTGGATACCACACACTGATAAGGCTCAGATATAGCTGCGCTGAACTAGAACAGCATGGAAGCTGTGGGTCAGAACCACGCTTCTGTTTCATCACCGGTGGAAAAGAGTTCAAGCTGGACATATTCCATGGAACGCTCTTTTTCTTAGCAGACCCATGACATACATTGTCAAACTGGCTTATAAGTTGTTAGCCCTTCTGCATACCCAGTGGCAGTTTTCCTTCTGAAGCTGGAGTTCTATTCTTTGTAGTGCCTTCAGATTCTGACTGAGAAGTTTTGCTGGGATGCCCATTGATGTCTGTAGGCTGTGACTCTGCACGTGTTCTGTGTGCCTTTAGCGGCTAGCCAGTTCGTGTGACCAACCCAGGTGCACAGAAGGGCCCAGGATAATCGTGTATTATGATCACATCCCAGGACAGTCAGTGCATGTAAAGAGGGGGTGACACTGGGGAGCACCACGGGGGCGAGCGAGCAGAGCAAGAGGGTGGGCGGCCATGAGCACGAGGCCATGTGGGCAAGTGTCTGCAGTGCCTGGTTCGGCATGGAACATCACTGTGTGCTCTGGGCCGACGGTGTGGGGCATGAGGGAGGCTCATTATTTATTACCGGACAGTATAGAATCTGGGAAAGAAGGCTCAGTTTCACTGACCATCCTGAGTGCTTCCTTTCCTCTTGTGTCCTCTGGAAAATCACCTGCATTTGTAGGCCTCAGGCAACTCAGACAAGGAGATAAAAAATATCTATCTTACAGATTTTGCTCAGGGGAAACTGGATTTATATATGTTGGTGGAGTTCCTTTATGGAAGGAACACACTGCCGGATATGAGTAAGCAGCAGGTCAAGTGTTCACACAGTCAGCGACAATGGCAGTCATAGCCTCAGACACGGAAGCCGGCCCGGCACTCAGTCAGTACTGGGCTGTGACATTCTCTCACTGAGCAGAAACCATTCACCCACCTGTCCTCGGACGAGGCACTTCCTTGTCTGTGATGTGTCGAGGCACATGAAGACCATGTTATGGTCATGTCTGTAAAAGGCTTGAAAATAGAGTCCAGTCCATAAAACTCACCAAATATTCCCTGCTTCTTGCTGATGTGCTGGCTGCCTCTTTATTCATAGTTTGAGCTGCACTGCATTCTTTTTTCTAGATAAGAACTGTGTGGGCACCTGGGTGGTTCAGTCAGTTCAGCATCCGGGTCTTGCTTTTGGCTGAGGACGTGATTTCATGGTTCATGAGATTGAGCCCCACGGTGGGCTCTCTGCTGATAGCGTGGAGCCTGCTTGGGATTCTCTCTCTTCCTCTCTCTCTGCCCCTCCCCTGCTCTCTCTTTTTCTCTCTCAAAATATTGTTTTTTAATTTATTAATTATTTTTGAGAGAGGGCAAGCAAGGGAGTGGCAGAGAGAGAGAGGGTGACAGAGAATTGGAAGCAGGCTCCATGCTGACAACAGAGAGCCAGCCCCATGTGGGGCTCAAACTCAAGACCCATGAGTTCATAACCTGAGCCAAAGTGGGATGCTTAACCAACTGAGCCACCCAGGTGCACCAATAAATAAACATTTTCAAAAAATAAAAACAGATAAGAACTATGATAATTTTTCAATGATAAATTTACACGTACCTCCTGATGGTATCTGGATTAGACAGCACCCAGTCCAGAGTAAAGGAGAACATCCCACACACATCATCCATCACATGTCTGAATGTGACATGTCAGAACACGTCCTCACGTGGCTCATGTCACAGTGTGCCCCTCACACTGACACCTCTACCCTCCTTCATGAGTTGTGGTCATTTGATGCGCTAATCCAGGATGATCCTCTCTGACTACAGGTGTGGTCCTGGTGGTCTTTGGCTCAGGGCATCGACAAAGTCATTATCTTAGTCTTATTAATGTACTACAATCATGTTAATCACAAAAGTCTTAATAGATAAGAATTTTAAAAATTGATTCATAAGGAGAAAATCCATGAGGTCATATGTAGCTGGTACTATGACTAAGCATGTATGAGAATATGGACAAGAATTGTCTTAAATGAAAAACTGCAAGGCTGATTTGACAACCCATAAATGTAAATAGATAAAATATCATTTTTATATATAAGTCTCACCAGTGAAAAGTAAACAGGGTGTCATTTTGTTGCTATACAAGTTCTATTTAATTAAAATATCAGGGATATATATTTAGGAGGTTGGTGGGAATAGGAAAGTGGAAGAGTAAAATAACAATTTCAGGTAACACTGGAAGTTGATAAATTCATGACAAGGTATATGCAGTACAAACACACACACACTCTGGGTTCAGTATTTTACACCCCAAATTTCATGTCCACGTGGAACCTCAGAATACAACCTTCTCTAGAAATAAGTAGTTCAGGGGCACCTGGGTGGCTCAGTTGGTTCAGCGTCCGACTTTGGCTCACGGTTCGTGGGTTCAAGCCCCACATTGGGCTCTGTGCTGACAGCTCAGAGCCTGGGGCCTGCTTCAGATTCTGTGTTCCACACCCCCCCCCCCCGCCCCACCCCTGCTTGTGCTCTGTCTTTCAAAAATGAATAAAAACATGAAAAGATTTTTTTTTTTTTAAAGAAAAATAAGGTGTTTGCCCATGTAAGGAAGATGAGGCCACACTGGATCAGGGTAGGTCTTGACCCAATGATGGGTGTCCTTATAAAACTGGGAGATTTGGACACAGAGGCCTGCACTGAAGACAGGGCTTGACCATGTGAGACAGCAGCAGGGATTGGCATGATGTATCTACCCCCTCAAGGAATGCAAAGGGTTGTGGGCAACCCCCAGAAGCTGGGAGGGAAGCCTGGGACAGTTTGTCCTTCAGAGCCTCCAGAAGGAACCAACCTTGCAAGACATCTTGATCTCAGGCTTTCATCAGCCTCAGTTGTGACACCACAAATGTCTGTCTCATGCTGTGTTATGGCAGCCCCAGGAGACGAATGCATTCTGAAGGAGGGAGGGGACCTCGGATATCTGAAGGACACCAGAGGCCACTGTGCCCCCAGCAAAGTGAGGGGGGAGGAGGAACAGCAGATGTGAGAGGAGAGGATGGGGTGGGTTGCATGTGCTGGTCAGTCAAGAAGACGGACTTTGGTGGTGGGTGAGTTGATCAGGCACCCGCAGAGGATCCTTCTGTTACCATGACAACAGACAGTAGGATGGTGATTTCTCTTTTTTTTTTAATATATGAAATTTATTGTCAAATTGTTTCCATACAACACCCAGTGCTCATCCCAAAAGATGCCCTCTTCAATGCCCATCACCTACCCTTCCCTCCCTCCCACCCCCTCATCAACCCTCAGTTTGTTCTCAGTGTTTTTTTTTTAATTTAATTTAATTTTATTTTATTTTTCAATATATGAAATTTATTGTCAAATTGGTTTCCATACAACACCCAGTGCTCATCCCAAAAGGTGCCCTCCTCAATACCCATCACCCACCCTCCCCTCCCTCCCACCCCCCATCAACCCTCAGTTTGTTCTCAGTTTTGAAGAGTCTCTTATGCTTTGGCTCTCTCCCACTCTAACCTCTTTTTTTTTTCCTTCCCCTCCCCCATGGGTTTCTGTTAAGTTTCTCAGGATCCACATAAGAGTGAAACCATATGGTATCTGTCTTTCTCTGTATGGCTTATTTCACTTAGCATCACACTCTCCAGTTCCATCCACGTTGCTACAAAGGGCCATATTTCATTCTTTCTCATTGCCACGTAGTACTCCATTGTGTATATAAACCATAATTTCTTTATCCATTCATCAGTTGATGGACATTTAGGCTTTTTCCACAATTTGGCTATTGTTGAGAGTGCTGCTATAAACATTGGGGTACAAGTGCCCCTATGCATCAGTACTCCTGTATCCCTTGGATAAATTCCTAGTAGTGCTACTGCTGGGTCATAGGGTAGGTCTATTTTTAATTTTTGGAGGAACCTCCACACTGTTTTCCAGAGTGGCTGCACCAGTTTGCATTCCCACCAACAGTGCAAGAGGGTTCCCGTTTCTCCACATCCTCTCCAGCATGTATAGTCTCCTGATTTGTTCATTTTGGCCACTCTGGCGTGAGGTGATATCTGAGTGTGGTTTTGATTTGTATTTCCCTCATGAGGAGCGATGTTGAGCATCATTTCATGTGCCTGTTGGCCATCTGGATGTCTTCTTTAGAGAAGTGTCTATTCATATTTTCTGCCCATTTCTTCACTGGATTATTTGTTCTTTGGGTGTGGAGATTGGTGAGCTCTTTATAGATTTTGGATACTAGCCCTTTGTCCGATATGTCATTTGCAAATATCTTTTCCCATTCCGTTGGTTGCCTTTTAGTTTTGTTGATTGTTTCCTTTGCTATGCAGAAGCTTTTTATCTTCACGAGGTCCCAATAGTTCATTTTTGCTTTTAATTCCCTTGCCTTTGGGGATGTGTCAAGTAAGAAATTGCTGCGACTGAGGTCAGAGAGGTCTTTTCCTGCTTTCTCCTCTAGGGTTTTGATGGTTTCCTGTCTCACATTCAGGTCCCTTAGGATGGTGATTTCTCAAGATGAGTTGATCAGGCACCCGCAGAGTATCCTTCTGTTACCATGACAACAGACAGTAGGATGGTGATTTCAACCAAGGTGGTGGATCACACTGGGTTGGTAGAATGGCTATGATGTGGAGGTTGAAGCCCAGATAGTATTTGAAGTTAGAGCCATCAGAATTTCCTGGCTTGTAGGTGGGCTGAGAAAGAGGTTCAAGGAAATCTTCCCACGTGTCAATACTTAACAAATAGTTGAATCATTTTAATAGAATTCCATCAGCATTATACCAAGTTTTTCTTGGAACTTCACAAATCCCACTTCAAAATTTTACACATAGGAACAATTGTTCAGAGACATGAATTTTTATAAAATGAGGTACAGGGACTTACCCCAAATTGAGCAGTCATCAAGAACTTGTATGTTGGAAGCATAATGATGAAGGTATGGATGTACAGATGTGTATTTGCATAAGAATCAAAGATCATCACTTAAACCAGAAACTCCTTCATGGCCTATCGCGTTAAACAATGTCTAGGGATGTGTGTTATCAGGACCCCCAGCTGGGCACAGCCACAGGTGTGATGTGTTGCAATACTCAGGTGTGCATTGTGTTCTGCAAGGAAGGTCACAGCAGATCCTGTTTGTAATCCGTCCCTGTGAATGTGGAATGTAAAAGGCTCCATTTCCTTCTTCAGATGGTGCACTGAGAACACACCAAATAAAACAACACCTGAATTTTACTCTTAAAAGTGTGAGCACTACGGTATGTGACTTATATCTCAATTTTCAAAACAAATTTAAAGGCCACAATAGCCAGGAAATCATGCTTCCTGGGCACTGTTGAAATACTTAATGTCGCAATGGATTTGCCCACTCTGCCTATTTAATGGAAGCGGACTCACACCATGTGGCCTGGTGTGGCTGGTGTCTTCCACGTGGTATATAACATTTTCACGATTGGTTCACGTGCATGATGTGTACGTGCCTCATTCCTTTCTGGGGCTGAATCACCGTCCGTCCTGTGTATACGCTGCACCCTCTTCATCCATCCACGCACTGGGGGACACTTGGGACGTTTCCCTCTTGTGGGTCCTGAATAGTTTTGCACCTGGCATTCGTGTGCACACATCCGGGAATCTGTTTCGATTTGGGTAGGACTCAATACATGGGTCACATTATAATTCCGTGGTTAACTTCTTGAGAAACAATCAAGATTTTATCCACATCAGGTGCCCTAGCTTACATTCCCTTAGCCATGCACACCTGTGGCTGTGTCCTGCTGGGATCGCGGGATCCCACGTCTCGTGGGGGCTGAGGACACAGGGAACGTTTGGTTGACCTGAGACCAGAGAAGTGGGGCGGGGATGGAGAGTGGGGCCTCGCGGTGTCAAAGGGTCAGGTCAAAACCCAAGAAGACCTTATCTTCTGTTTGGTGACATCACCGGTCATTGAGCTGTTCTTAAATACAGGGGATACGTGCACCGCCACCCCGTGTCCACCGCGGACTCAAGGGTCGCCGGGCCCTTTTGTTCTGTCTCTTCCTGATCTGGCGCCGGACAAGGGAGGCTCCGCGGAGAAAGTGAGTCAGATTCTCGGGACAGAAGGAGGGTGCAGACGGGTCAACGGGCCAAGAGTGTATTCTGCTGGGAGCCCACCTGGGGGCTCACAGATCCGGCACAGGTGTATCGCGAGCCGGACCCTCAGGGGGCAGGAGGCGGGGCCTGGGGGAGCTGTCCAATCTGGGGCCCCAGGGGCCGTGTCAGGGTTACCCTCCAATCAGACCGTGAAGGGCCGCAAGCTGTCCTATCACGGCGCGGGGGCCGCAATTATATCCCGGGAGCCGTCCAATCAGGCCCGGGGGCGGGCGCGATCCCACCTCGTGGACGTGAATCCGCGTTCCTCGCGGGCTCGGGCTCCTCCGCGCGGAGCTGGCACCCGCCTGGGGCCGCAGTGCCGAGTGGAGGACGCGTGGAGAGCCCGGAGCGGAGCCGCCAGAGGGTGAGTCCGGCGGGATTGAGACGGGGTGGGGGGCGCTCGTTCCAACTGGCCGGAACCGTCCGGAAGTGGCCGCGGGCCCACGTCTCCCGGACCGCGGTGACCGGACCCGAGTTTCAGCCCTCGTCCGCGGAGTGGGGTTCTGGCGTCCTGTCCCCTTCTCACGTGCTGGTTTCCGTGTTACCAGCTGAGTCCCTGGCTGGTGGAAGAAGGCCGGGACCACCACCCGTGGGGCGGTAAATCCGGGGAACTCATGATGGACCTAAGAGAGAAATTCAAATCCCAGCTTGTTTGAGGACACTTTAATACAAAAAACTCCAACAGGGACAATGTCCAGTCTCAGAGATCCTCCAGTGTCTCCAGTGAAACAGAACCGGGGCGTGGCTGTTCTTTAAGAGGGGGATGGGCAGGAAAGCCCAGTGTCCGGATCCGGCAACTGCGGTGGAGGAAGGCCTCATTGGCTCATGTCCCCAGGGCCTTGTTCCTCAGCTGAGTGGATGGTCAGAGTGTGGGCCACCCGCAGTGCAGGGGCCTGTGGGGAGGACAGTGGCCTCGGTAAAGTTTGGGTAGGAAACGGGCGGTGGTGGACAGTTGGTTAAACCAGTGTCAAATGAAGATTCCCAACTGAGTAAGGAGAGTCCTGTATTGAGGAGAATGATTGCAAAGGGCGGGGGGGGGGGAGGGGACTGTTGCACTAGAGGCAGGGGCCTTGCAGGGGGACGGGGAGGGGGGGATGGCTTTTGCACTGGGGACAATGGCTGTGCAGGGGGGCAGGGGCCTGCAGGGGATCGGGGGGGCAGTTGCATTTGGGGCAGGGGCTACATCGACAGGGAGGACACTGTGAGCCTAAGACCTGCGAGTGTCTCAAGAGTCATGTAAAAGGAGAGGAGGAAAGAAACCAGGCATGAGCAGGTGTGGTGCTGACGTGGAGGTTCCCTGAGGCCAGCCTGTCCCCCTGTCCCCAGGAGGGGCTGTGTGTGGCTCAGGCTGAGAGCAAGCCCACATTCAGGGGCCTGGAGGAAGGAGAGAAGCCAAAGCACTTTGCTTCTCAGCACTTTGCTGGGACCAGCCAGCATTTTGTGCCCCTTGGTCACGGGGACAAGCAGCTGAGCTGATCGTGGATGAGGCACAAAGTGTGGATTTGGGGGCTTTGTGCATGGCCCTGTCGTGGGTGAGCCAGGGGGACTTCCTGTGAGTCTTCTCTCTCTCTCTCTCTCTCTCTCTCTCTCTCTCTCTCTCTCTCTGTTTTTATATTTATTTTATTTATTTTGAGGCAGAGGGTGTGAGCAGGGGGAGGGGCAGAGAGACAGGGACAGAGAATCCCAAGCAGGCTCTGAACCCTCAGCTCAGAGCCTGATGTGGGGCTCAAACCCACGAACCATGACATCACCACCTTAACCAAAATCAAGACTCACTTGATTTAACACTTAACCAACTGAACCACCCAGGAGCACAGGGCTCAGGTAGGCGTCTGCAGGTCACCTGTCACCTGTGAGCAGCGCTGTCCCTGTCCAGCTCAGCACTGATGGCTCTGTCCTCCGCCAGCCTCGCGTTGAGCAGGTGTAAAGTGCCCGAGTTCTTTCTGCCTCCTTTCTTCCTCGGGTTACTGGGGGGCTTTATCCAGAGAGCGTCCCCTGGGGAAAAGTGTCTCAGGACAGAGCTGTCCTTCTCCATCAGGGTTGGGGGCTCCACGCCTTCATGCTGTGGTGACTCCAGTGTCCACAAGCACTTAAGACCTTTGTGCCGTATTTGCAGGTGGATGATTTTTCTGTTGTAGTGTGTGAGTGTGCTGTCCCTGGGGACTGCTGTTGTTTTCCTTTCTTTGCAGCTCTACCTCTGTTCTCATCCCCAAGCAGTGCATGGCTTGATTTTGCCCCTGTTGAACTTGCAATAAGGGAGTAATCCTAGAATAGTCTTTGATGTCACGGGAGCGTGCGGTTTCACAGCCCTGCTGTGTCTCACTTGGGCAGGTTTCCTGGAGAAGGGAGGTTCCTGGAGAAACTTAGTTACCTGAAGGAGGGAGGATGCGGGTGCATCCCCTGGCCAGGAGCCATCCTGCTGGGAGCTGACCTCTGGATAGGCGGGTCAAACACGTGTGTACCGCCAACCTATCAGGGAGCAGGAGGTGGGACCTAGCAGATCTGCCCAATTCTGGGACACAGGGGTGGTGCCAGGATCACCTTCCAATCAGAACGTGAAGGGGCTGCAGGCCGTCCTATCACGGGGTGGGAGCGGGTTTCTCAGAGCAGTGTCCAATCAGGTGTCAGGACCTGAAGCAATGCCCAATCAGGTCACAGGGGTGCATAACGCGGTGCAATTATATCATTGTGCTCAGAAACCATCCAATCAGGCTCGGGGGTAGGCGGGATCCTGTGCTTTCCAAGGTGGCTCTTCCAGTGCAGCTGGGTCATAACCACATGCCTCCCTCTGCTCTAGGTGTGGTGTCCACATTCTTACCTGCCACAGTCCCAGAACCACCAGGAAGATGCTCTGAGAGCCTGGAGTGGGACTGAGAAAGGCTGAGTCATGGGCCCAGGTCTCCCAGATCCCAGGGGTGTGGCCCCGAGTTATAGCCGTCTTCCCGAGTGGGGTTCCGGTGTCCCATACTGGTTTTGGGGTCACCGTCGGTCCTCACCTGACTCTCCATCCTTGTCCGCGAGGTGGGGTGCAGGAGTGGTGGTCCCAGGACCCCCAACCCCAGTTGTTGGCAATGTAGGGGGGCAGAGGGCGGAGGGGCCCACCGCTGCTTTGGGGTTCGGGTCTGGGACGACCCCCCACGGATCTGTCTTGTAACGACAGTTGTGTCCTGCACGGGCTGATAGTACTGCCTTCACACAGGCCTGAGGTTTGGGTAAACGGCCTTGTCTGCTGTTCTCTGGCGAAGAGTAAGTTTCTGTCCTTGAGGAAGTACCTCCAAGTGCTGTCCCATGTGTTCTGGGGCTCATTGTGGGAGTGCCACCAGAGCAGGGTCTCAGGAAGGTCCTGGAAGGGCCGATACACACAGTTCCGCACCCTAAGGGGAAGTGGGTGCGGGAGTGATTAAAAATTCATAAAATCCTTAGGACTCTGAAAATTCAGTGAAGGAAGATGTGGTCAATTCTCATTAATTTAAGACTTGTTATCATGAGGATACAGTTAAAAGTTAACTGCTTTGTGAAGGTGTGAACAGTTTCCGCTTCCATAAAACCACCCAGGTGCCCTAGAGCTGCCCCTCCCACCGTAGCCGTGACCGCAGAGTGGAAGCCATGAGGCTGCACCTGGTTGTCCACACGTTTAGGCATATATTTGCCCTATAATACGTTGGGTCAGCATGACATTGAAATAATTAAACGTTTCTTAGGTTTAAGTGGCAAGAAAGACATTTTGCAGAAACCTCAACTTGAGCTGGAATCAGGTCTCTTCTGCCTCAAAGACAGCCTTTCACGGGCCTGTGGAGCCTGCCTACCTGGAAGGATTCCTTCCGCTTTCATCTGACCCAGTCTCTAGCTTCCTCTTCATTTCGAGAGATGTTTTCGCTGAGCATAGACATTTAGTTTGACAGATAATTTTGCTTTTAGCCTTTAAAATTATTTTTTTTATGTTTATTTTTGAGAGACAGAGACAGAGTGAGAGTGGGGGTGGGGTGGGGTCAGAGAGAGGGAGACACAGAATTTGCAGCAGCTCCAGGCTCTGAGCTGCCAGCACAGAGCCAGACTTGGGGCTCCAACCCACGGATGGTGAGATCATGACCTGAGCCGAAGTCGGTGGCTCAACCAACTGAGCCACCCAGGCGCACCTGCTCTTAACATTTTAAATATGCCACTGCACTATATTTGTGCTGCCATTAGTTCAAGTAAGAAATCAATGTCAACCTTGTTAACCTTCAAAATGAAACTCTTAGTTATTTTACCAGCAAATAAATAAGTAAATAAATTTGGTAAACTGGCTTATTTACAGACAGTAGATAATTACAGTCTGGAACAAGCGATGGCAGAACCACACAAGTCCAGAGAACAAACGAGACAAACAGTCTTCTAGTGGAATGTGAAGGTTGGGAGGGTTGCTGTGAACCAAGGGTGCATTGTAGGAAACTAGCAGTTGGACGCGTTGTGGCTGCTCACTGGCTGGGCTGGCAGAGGGTGAAAGCCTTTCTTCCTGCTCCTGGGGGAGTAAAGTATTAGCTGAGGTCCTACTGACTTGCAAGGCTTTTCTCTTTCTGTGGGATCTGCAATTAAGCACGAGCGGTAGTGGACAAGGGCTGCCTTGCTTTTCTCCTGAGTCCATTCTAAAGCACATTTCCATTTATTAATTTTCACACTTGCCCCTTTCAATCAACCTCCTTCCTCAAAAGCATTGCTCATCAAGAGTCAGTTTTTCCGTATTTTAGTGTTTTTGTCTTTTGCCAAGAAGAACCTTTCCTACTTGTGTATTATGTTTGGGGGAACGTACAGAGCAGTGGGAACCAGTTAAAGCCACATTTGAGACACAAGGAAGGTTGGGAGGGAGAAACTCTCAGGCACTTGCCAATTAAATATTCTATCTTCTGGAGGTGATAAGCTTTGGAGATTATCTCAAAGCATTGATCCAACATCACATTATTGGGTATATCATTTATTTTTTTATTTTTTTAATGTTTATTTTTGAGAGAGAGAGTGAGAGTGCATGAGGAGGGGAGGGGCAGAGGGAGAGGGAGACACAGAATACGAAGCAGGCTCCAGGCTCTGAGCTGTCAGCACAGAGCCCACTGTGGGGCTCGAACTCGTGAACCACGAGATCATGACCTGAGCTGAAGTTGGACACTTAACCAACTGAATCACCCAGGTGCCCTCAGGTATATCATTTTCTTAAAATGTTTTGAGAGGCAATAAATAAATAAACAAATAAATAAAATTAAAATATTATACAGTAAAGAAGTAACATGACAAATCCAAATTGTAAGATGAATCTAATCCGGGACCCCGAGTCTGAAGGCAGCTCACTGAAATGTTTATTGGCACTTATTCCAACCTCAGGGGGAAAGTTCTCCCTGTGGAGGCAGACCCAGAGTCCTGTATGCCTCCTGGAAGTTCCCACCCGGGAGACCGTGAGGGCAGATAGTGGGCCCTGCAGAAGCACAGGGCGAGAACGAACCCAGGGCATGTGGGAGGAGACAGTGCGGGGGAGAACACAAAGCTTAGTGGTGAAGTTTTTGAAAAAAAAAAAAAAAATAGCAAAACTTGAAAGGTATTTTGAAATAGTATTTTTATCTCAAACTACTTGGAACCAAATGTGTTCTCAATAATACAGCCTGTAAGGTTGCAAATGAAGAGACCATGAACTTGGGTACAAATCCTAAGTCAGTCAATAGGTCAAGTGAAGGAAAGACTTGATTTTCTGAACTTTCTATCCCTTCTGAAAACTCATGGGATGCTCATGAGCCTGTTCCTGAAAGGCCAGAAGACCAAGAAAAGGGTTCCCCCTCCCTCAAGTGTTTTATAAACGCAGACAAGGGCAGGGCATCTCTCGGTGAAGAGAGAAGAAAACAACAGTGAGCTAAAGGACCCCAGACCAGGGCCAAACATCACAGGAAGGCTGTGGCACAGATGTGGTCTGCTGCTGTTCCGGGAAACCCTTACTGTCACATCACCACGTGGTGTGCAAGGCAGTCAGGGTTTGCTGTGTGTCTAGACAGGTCACGTGCATCCAAGAGTCTGTGCCCTGGAGTGTGGTGACACAAGGGCTGGCAGGCAGATGCTGAGAGGGGCCTTTCCAGGGAGACTGGAGAGAACCAGGAGGTGTCTTGTCAGTAGGCGAAATCTTGGGGTTGCAAGGTGGGAGGATCCAGGTCTTCCTCTCTCTCCAGAAGGGTACCATGAAGACTGCTCTTCCAAAGCATGGTTATTTCAAATAGAAGCGACCAATCTTTTCCAATACTGAAGCATACCTCCCTTTCTCATTGAGGGTCAAAGTCAACAGGGACCAGTGCAATGGACGTGCTGTGATATCTCAGGGTGGGAGTCTAGGAGTTCTGGAGGGTGGATATGAGATTTAGAAGGACTAACCACAGTGCTTTCGGACATGGTGTAGGGGGTGGGGGGATGTCTCTCCAGTTTGTCAATTGAGCATCGATAGTGCCACTAGTGTGTTCAACTAAGCCTGAAGATTGTGGATGGTATGTGCAGGGAATGTTTTGTAAAACTAGCTTAACAGAACTGGTTCACGGAAGCACCCGACTGGCAAAATGGGTTCCCCAATCACTATGAAGTTTGAGAGGTGTTCCCCAGGTAAGGATAATGTTTTCTCACAGCACTGCAGCCACAGGACAAGCACTGGCTTGTCTGCAAGCGAAAGTTTCAGTCCAGTGAGAAAACATGTAAACCATGACGAAACTGTATTCATGTCCAGGAGAGAGGGAGCTGTGTGAAGTCCATTTATGCAGACGTGTTTCCCTGGGTTGTACTTGGACAGGTGGGACCAGGGAGGTAGGCACTTTCTGTGGTTTTATTAATGTTTCCTTGCCAATATTAGTTCATGAACATTACCACTGTCATTAGGCCAGGGTTTAACGCATATACAGTGCTGAGTAGTGGGAATTGTTGAATCTCCAGTAGGGCCAGAGTGTTATTTGGTCGAAACCAATGTTCTCTCTTTTTACTGAATCAATAATTATTAGATTTTCAGTATTGTTTTTCCCTCTCTGAGGCCAATTATTGGGTATCCTTTGTTAATTTTTCCAAATTATCATTTGGGAGAACATCCCTTTGGACCAAGACAGATATTTGGCTTTTGGTTTCCTGGAGAGTAGTGCTTTTCATGGAAATATCAGTGAGGTGATTTCCTTTGGGCCACCACGGGGTTTAGCCTGGAGTGCCCGGGAACCTTAGTAGGGCCCAAGCAGCTAGCAAAGGTATAGCATCTAATACATTTTGGACATAGGAGTCATTTTAATTTTATCCCCATTGGAGGTAAGGAAGCCACACAATTTGTACAATATTCCAAAAGTATGAACAACCCCAAAGGCATACTGACAATTGGTATAGTCTGTGGTTTTACCCTTAGTTAAGGTACAAGCTCAGATAAGGGAATATAACTCCCTTATTAGGCTGAAGTAGCCACAAGTAAGGGTGCTCCCTCAGTGATTTCAAAAATAAGTTGCAATAGCACACACAACCCATTCAACATTATCATCCTTTAGGTAAAACCTGCAGTAAACCATAAAAACTATGCCTTAGTTTCCCATACACTGCAATGGGGAGCCAAAAGGTGATCTGTCAGCATTGCCAAATTAACTCAGTCTGGAGTGGATATGTCTTCCCTTTCCATCCTGGTCCTGTTAACCAGAAGAGTATGTTCCTGGTTCAGACGATTAGCAAACATGGAGTTAGTTAAAGGCTACTTGGGCGGATTCCCCGTCTTAAAGGAAGAGCAGCATTTTCTTTGAGGACAACTTGGAGTTGAGTGTAATTGTCATCAACAGGTTCATTCATCAGGTGCTGTTTGCAATCCTAAACCCTGTTCCAGTCAGCAGGCTTAGGAAGAGCTACCACATTTGCCCGGTGGAGACTTTCATTGTGTGTTCTAGCATCTTGCCAGAAGTGGGAGGTCTGTTTCTCTAAATCCCTTTCAAGGATTTCCTGGCAGACTGGCTTCATCCTGTGTGTGGCCTGACCCTCACCAACACATATGGGGACTAGTTGATATCAATCTGAGAAATCAGTTTGGGAAGTTTGAGTAAGTATGTTAAATTCGTCATCATATCTATGGGGGTCTTCAGTCACTTTGGGAAACTCATTCACCCTGGCTCACAGTTCAGCTTTTTCATCCAGGGAAAAAATTGGGGTTTGTTTGGATCATCAGATTTAGTTTTAAAGGGGAAGGTTTTAACAGGTGCAGGAGAGGAAGGATTGGGTCAAGACTCAGAAGAATAGGGACTTTCAGCGGGAAGAGAGGAAGAGGGTGATGGAGGCAAGTTTCTCTATTTTTTCTTTTGTTACTTGTGACTTTGATGTTACAGCTAAGAAGTCACTGCCACATCCAATGTCATGAAGCTTTTTTCCTATATTTCCTCCTAAGAGTTTTGTTGTTTTAGGGCTTACATGTAGGTTCTTGATCCATCTTGAGTTAATGTTTGGGTATGGTGTTAGGTAAGGGTTCCACTCTGTTCTTTTGCATGTGGATGTCCAGTTCCTTGGCACCATTTATTGAAATCACTGTCCTTTCCTCATTGAATGGTTTTGGCACACTTGTCAAAATCAGTTGACCATGTATGCAAGGATTTACTTCTGGGTTTTCTATTCTATCTGCTTGGTCTATATGTCTATCTTTATGCCCTTCCCACACTGTTTTGATTATAGTAGCTTTGTAGTTAACTTGTAAGCCACGAAGAGGGAGACTTACAAATTTTGTTCCTTTTAGTCATAGACTCTAAGTCTAAAGTTCTCTTTTGGCCAGCAAAAGAGTGGGATACAGGATGAAAACCGAGAGATGGCTAATATCCAGGAAAAGACAAGAGCCCTGAATAAGGGTCCTTGCCCAGTTTTTATTAGGATCAGAAGGCTTATAAACATGGCTACGGACATGCACAAAGAGACAATGAATCTGTGAACATTAACTTGTGGATGTGAGGGAAAGGGGGTCTTGAGCATATTCGGGGTTAGGGGTTTGGGTTAATACAAAAAAAAATTGGTGCTGGGCAGGTGGGCAGGAGGTTGTTTACTGCGGACCTGAGGCACCACCTGTTTATCTTAGCTAGCCTAGGGGATGAGACAGGCAGGACAAATAACCTCAGGGTTAACAAGGCACCTTTCTTTTGTTAATCATCTCTCCTCTGGGCTGCTTCACCTGAAGTGCAGGTCTATAGCCCAATTTACCTGCTTACCTAATTTGTTCCTTCCTTCCTATGAAAGCAGCTTTCTGCTATACTACTAAATTGGGGGGCACTTTTGCCCTGAATACCTAATCTTGCTTACCTCATATACCTTTGTATTGGGGGTCTTTGCACCCCTCTCTATTCTGAGTGGGGGGATCTGCACCCCGTCTCTAGTCTAGGTGCCTTTGCACCCCCTCTTTATTCTGAGGTGCCTTTGCACCTCCCTACTCTTGTTTACCCAAACCCAGGTTGTGAGTATCCTATGGCTTTGTATTTCTTTATGCCTTGTTAACCCATTGGTGTAAGCCCAGGGGATTCCTAAGCTTATTCCCCACACCTTTTGAAAACTGTTTTGACTATTTGAGGTTGCTGGAGATTCTTTATGAATATTAGCATGAGTGTTTCTATTTCTGCAAAGAAAAAGCCATTGGGATTTTGATAGGAATTGCATTGAATCTGTAGATTGCTTTGAGTAGTACTGACATTTTAAAAATACTGTCTCTTTTTTTTTGGGGGGGGGCGCCTGGATGGCTCAATTAATTCAGCATCTGACTCTTGGTTTTGGCTCAGGTCATGATCTCACAGTTTTGTGAGTTTGAGTCCCATGTTGGGCTCTGTGCTGGTGGCATGGAGCCTGCTTGGGATTCTGTCTCCCTCTCTCTGCCCCTCCAAGTCACGCTATCTCTGTCTCTCTCAAAATATATAAACTTAAAAAAAAAACTGTCTTTTTTTTTTTAAGTTTAATTTTGAGAGATCACACAGATGTGTGAATAGGGAGGGACAGAGAGAGAGAGAGGGAGAGAGAAATTCCAAGCACAGAGCCTGACACAGGACTCCATCTCACAAACCATGAGATCACGACCTGAGCCGAAATCAAGAGTGGGATGCTTAGCCAATTGAGCCATCTAGGTGCCCTTAAAAAATATTGTCTTTCTGGGAATGCAACCTGGTGCAGCCACTCTGGAAAACAGTATGGAGGTTCCTCAAAAAACTAAAAATAGAACTACCCTATGACCCAGCAATTGTACTACTAACCATTTATCTAAGGGATACAGGTGTGCTGTTTTGAAGGGACACATGCATCCCCCATGTTTATAGAAGCACTATCAATAGCCAAAGTATGGAAAGAGCCCAAATGTCCATTGATGGTTGAATGGATAAAGAAGATGTGGTATATATATACCATGGAGTATTCCTTGGCAATCAAAAGAATGAAATCTTGCCATTTGCAACTATGTGGATGGAACTGGAGGGTATTATGCTAAGTGAAATTAGTCAGAGAAAGACAAAAATCACATGACTTCACTCATATGAGGACTTTAAGAGACAAAACATGAACATAAGGGAAGGGAAACAAAAATAATATAAAAACAGGGAGGGGGACAAAACAGAAGAGACTCTTAAATATGGAGAACAAACAGAGGGTTACTGGAGGGGTTGTGCGAGAGAGCATGGGCTAAATGGGTAAGGGGCATTAAGGAATCTACCCCTGAAATCATTGTTGCACTATATGCTAACTAATTTGGATGTAAATTTAAAAAAATAAAAAAAATAAAACAAGTTTAAAAATACAAAAATACTTAAAAAATTGTCTTTGAATCATGAATATATGATGTTTCCATTATTCATATCTTTAATTTCTTTCAGCAATGATTTGTAGTTTTATCTTATATGAGTCTTTTGCCTCGTTGGTTAATTCCTAAACACTTAATACTTTTTGATGATGTTTTAAATGGAATTGTTTTTGTAATTCCTTTTTAGATTTTTTATTTGACTTAGAAAAGAAACTTTTGTGTTTTTATCCTGATATTTTTCTAAGTTCATTTATTATTTCTAATGGTTTGTGTGTGTGTGTGTGTGTGTGTGTGTGTGTGTGTGTGATTTTTAGAGTATTCTACACCTAAGCTGTACAGAGATCATTTTTATTCCTTTCCAAGTTGGGTGCTTATTTCTTTTCCTTGCCTAATTGCTCTGGGTATGACTTCCAGTACTCCATTAAACAGGAGTGGTGAAATTCATTCTTATTCCTGATCTGAGGGCATAAGTTTTCAGTCTCTCACCACTGAGTGTGATGTTCTCTGGGGGTTTTTCTCATGCGGATTTTATTAAATGGAGGTGGTACCTTTCTACTCCTAGTCGATGGAATGCTAACATAAAAGGGTGTTGAATTTTGTTGTGTGCTGTTTCTGCATCAGTTTAAGATAATCCTTTGGATTTTTTCTCTTCATTCATTTTTCTAATTAATGTGGCATATTGCATGGGTCAATTTTTGTACGCCCAACCATTCTTACATTCCAGTGATAAGTCTCATTTCATCACAGTGTACAATCCTTTCAGTATGCTGCTGAGTTCTATCTGCTAGCATTTTGTTGGGGAGTTTTGCATACAAATTCATAAAGGATATTGGTTTGTAGTTTTGTTTCCTGGGGGGTGATGCTGGTCTCATAGAATAACTTGAGAAGTGTTCCTTCCCTCCTCTTCAATTTTTTGGAAAATTTTGATAAGGATTAGTATTCTTCACATGTTTGGTACAATACACCAGTGAAGCCTTCAGGTTCAGGACTTTTCTTCGGGAGAGTTTTGACTAGTGATTCAACCTCATTAGATTTCTATTTGGTATTTGTTTCCTCATGATTGATTCTCGGTACATTTTGTATTTCTAGGAATTCCCCCATTCCATCTAGGTTGTCCAAGTTTTTGCTGTACGTTTCTTCATAGTATTCTCTTGTAGTCCTTTTTATTGCTTTTTTAAAAGTGTTTTATTTTTTATTTTTGACACAGAGAGCATGAGCAGGGGAGGGGCAGAGAAAGAGGGAGACACAGAATCCGAAGCAGCCTCCAGGCTTTGAGCTGTCAGCACAGAGCCTGACACGCTGCTCGAACCCACAAACCGCAAGATCATGACCTGAGCCAAAGTCGGATGCTCAACCGACTGAGCCACCCAGGCGCCCCAGTCCTTTTTATTTCTGTAGATTCAGTAGCAATGTCCTGTCACTTCTGATCTTAGTAATTTGAGTCTCCTCTTTCTCAGTCTACCTAGCTGAAGGTTTGCCAATTTTGTTGATCTTCTCAACCAAGTTTTGGTTTCATTGATTTTCTCTATTTTCTTCTTCATTTATCTCTGCTCTAATGTTTATTATTTTCTTTCTTCCGCTAGGTTTGGATTTCGTCCCTCTTTCTCGATTTCTGAGGTTGTGAAGTCAGGTTGTTGATTTGAGGTCGTCCTTGTGTCTTTTTTTTTTTTTATTTATTTTTTATTTTATTTTATTTTATTTTTTATTTTTTTTTTTAATTTTTTTTTTTTAACATTTATTTATTTTTGAGACAGAGAGAGACAGAGCATGAACGGGGGAGGGTCAGAGAGAGAGGGAGACACAGAATCTGAAACAGGCTCCAGGCTCTGAGCAGTCAGCACAGAGCCCGACGCGGGGCTCGAACTCACATACCACGAGATCGTGACCTGAGCCGAAGTCGGACGCCCAACCGACTGAGCCACCCAGGCGCCCCTGTCCTTGTGTCTTAATGTAAGCATATGTACATACATTCTCCCTTAGCAATGCTTTTACTGCTCTCTGTATGTTTTGGTAAGTTTATCCTTTTCATTTCTCTCAAGAACTTTTTTTTAATGTTTATTTTTGAGAGAGAGGGAGAGACAGAGCGTGAGTAGGGGAGGGGCATAGAGAGGGAGACAGAATCCAAAGCAGGCTTCAGGTTCTAAGCTGTCAGCACAGAGCCTGATGCAGGACTTGAACTCAAGAACTGCGAGATCATGACCTGAGCTGAAGTCCGACGCTCAGCCCACTGAGCCACACAGGTGCCCCTCACTCAAGTACTTGTAAATTTCTCTTGTGATGCCTTCTTTGACCCATTTGAGCTATTTTTTAATGTTTATTTTTGAAAGACAGAGTGTGAACAGGGGGGACAGAGAGAGAGAGAGGGAGACACAGAACCGGAAGCGGGCTCCAGGCTCCCCTGTCTGCACAGAGCCTGACGTGGGGCTTGAACTCACAAACCATGAGATTGTAACGTAAGCCAAAGTCAGACGCTTAACCGACTAAGCCACCCTGGTGCCCCAATTTGAGCTATTTTAAAGTATGGTAATTAACATTGCTGTCAGAGAAAAGGTGCCGTTGCTGAAGAGAAACCATATGCTGTTGGGGTTGATGAGGGCAAAGGAAGTCCTTGTGCAGTTACAGTTACTGCACCCACCCATCCGCTTCTCTGTGTTTTAATAAAATGATAGCAATTTGAAATACCTGGAAGTAAAATCTAACTAAAATAATGAGAAAAGATAAATTAACCAGCTGCTTCAAAGAGTATGCAAGTTCTACGTGGAGAATAGCTGTCGTTGTCTTTATGCTCTCCTCTGTTTCTTGGTGTTTTACAAATAGGCTGGGGTACATAACAGAATAGCGGGCGATTGAAGGACACATGGCTGCATGCACCTTTGTGATATCCTTGGCAGTCGTGACACTGTTGGATGTGACTGTGCATGTGTTGAGCTGAATTGTGTGGCCGTGGGGATTGCTGTGGCTGAGGAGTGTGTGTCCTTGTGACATGGATTCTGCCACTGTTCCAGCCTCCGCACCTCATGCCATAGAGACCTGCTCCCTAGTGGGTGCAGTTGTGCATCACTAATGATGCTTCTCAGCAGGAGGACACTTTGGTTCCTTATGGGAACACTGGAGCTCGAGGAGACCTTGGGACAGGCCCTGGAGAGAGAGAGACATGCTGCTGAGGCCCAAGGATTACGATTCCCCATAGGAAAGACTGGGCTGGGCCTTTGTTTCATGGCCACAGCATTCCCAAAGGATTGACAGGACTCAGCATCTAGTCACAGTCACTGCCAAGATCTCTCATAGGGAAAGGATACAGGGGCAGATTAGTGAGAGGAACAGGTCCATGGGCCCAAGTTTGGGAAACAAGGCCCAAGCTTTTGGGTTCTCCCACTGGAGGCACACAGGGTGCACTTCATGAATTTTTTGTGACAGCTCATGTAAATTGTTGCCAGCCAGGGAGGCTCAGTACAGAAACAGTGCCAAGGTTTGTATCGGGGAACTGCTCACACAACTACTGCCTGCCTGTCACATGCCAACATTCCAGACTCCCAGAAGGAGGGCAGGAGTTCTGCTTGAACTACATTGCTTATACAAACAGTATAGACGTAGCCAAAGTTTCAAAGGACAGAAGTCGGGCCTGCTGTGTTAACTCTTGTCTACAGTCCAGGCCTTTGGCCCTTGGTTTACAGCAAAATAGTTATCAGTGGGAACCATATGGCAGGATGAGACCATCTGCCAGTGCTGATCTCTGTTATGATGTTTAAGGATAGTGGACTTTGGAAAAAAGAAAGGCTTTTCTTAGAAAGCCAGCTGGATTCCTCCTTAAACCTCTGTATCCACCTTTTTGGCTGGCCTATCAATTCAGACACAACACAACTCTGCCCAGTAACTGGAAGTTGACCTGAATGTCTCCCACAGCTCAGGCAGTGTCAGCACATGTGACACACACAGGAAGTACAGTCCCAAAGGAGGCAGAGAGGGCACAGCTGTCAGGGTGTCCTGAGCACACATTGGTGCATCAGGCAGTTCAGGCTCAGAGGTCCCTGTGTGGCTTCTAATGTGGCCCCTTCTGCCCCTAGAGTTCTCTGTCCTGTCCAGATAATTTAGTTCAGTCCTTGACTTTAGAAGGACTGCCTCACTCCCAGATGGCTTGCCTGCCCTGACCCCCTGCTTCATTCGCCTGGACAGTGTCTCCAGGTGCTCCATATGGGAATAACAGAGCCAGACTCACATGGGTCAGCCCAGCCGTCTGCGCTTAGACACTCACAGCACTTTAGAAAGGTGGCGTGAGGGGCGCCTGGGTGGCGCAGTCGGTTAAGCGTCCGACTTCAGCCAGGTCACGATCTCGCGGTCCGTGAGTTCGAGCCCCGCGTCGGGCTCTGGGCTGATGGCTCGGAGCCTGGAGCCTGTTTCCGATTCTGTGTCTCCCTCTCTCTCTGCCCCTCCCCCGTTCATGCTCTGTCTCTCTCTGTCCCAAAAATAAATTAAAAAAAAAAAAAAACGTTGAAAAAAAAAAAAATAGAAAGGTGGCGTGAGGTTTCCTTCAGGAAGGATTCTGAGAAACAAGGTTGACATTGGCCTCTGCCTTCCCCATCACCTCACTAGACACCAGACTTGTGTCCCACTTAGCCATTATAACATGACATTTTAAAACCAGCCCCTCCTCTCATCCAGACCTTTCCTGTGGAAGAGGCGTGCAGAAGAGGAATAACAACATTTCCATGGAAAACATTTTGATACAACTTACTCAGACACATCCCATTTAAAAGTTGTTCAGGACGAGACGCTAAGTTTTCAAAAATGAATTTGCACAACCTCCCACTCATTTTGTCCTGATGATTTATCCAGCAAGCTGCCCGGAAGAGAGGAGTATGTTTCTGGAGACCGCCACCTTAGTACAGTGTGCATACCAGGAGGAAGGGCAAGGGAGGTGGGTCAGGCTTCCAGAAAGCAGATGAGAGTTGTGATGAGAGTTGTGACATCAGAGCCTGATGTCGGGGGTGGACAGAGAGGCCACTGTCCCTGTGTTGTGCCCTCCCCAAACGAACAGCTTTTGGTAGGAATCACAAGTTAGCAGTACAGTCGGTCTGTGTATCAGACGATTGCTGCAAACATTTATGTCTGTTTTTACCATCCACGCGTCGATCCAGAAGCAAGAGCACAAAACAGAAAGACTGCGGCCTCCCCCTCCTTTTTTTAATCATTACAAATTTACTCAGACCCCGAGCAGTAAATTCAGCATTTATAGTGTTGGCATTAGGGCTGCCAAGCAAGATCATGGGCTAGAATGCAGGAGAGGCTAGGGGAGTGGTACGCCAAGGCAAGAGCACCCACACTGGAAAGACCCTGATCTGTGATACCCATTTCCAAAGTCTGAGTGCACATCAGGTGGCCTAAAACTTTTAACCGTCGAGATTTTAAGCTTGAAGCATGCCCCTACCTTTATTTTCATGTGATGTCATTCATGTAAACTCCACAAATTCACAGCTGTATTTCTTCCCAATATTTACAAGTACTTCCAACAGTTCCTGAAACACTTCATTCACAATTTATTCAGTGTGTTTGTATGAATTAATGACGAGCTCCTCACTGCAACTGTTACTGTCCATAGAGAAAATATACATCACACCCCATGCATTTCCTGTTATCTGACTTGCCACAGTTTGCTTTCCTGAAAGGTCCCTATTTCCTTATAAACCACACCTTTGCCATGTTGGCAATCTCTCTTTTCTCACAAAAATACAAGACCAGGAGTGTTAATACTTGTTTGTGTCATGCCTCTACATCCAGGGCCTAGGATGTCCTGGTTAGCTTTAAACCTAACTGTATACATTTTGAGACTAAAATGCTGGGTATATGAGGGCTGCTCAGAAAATAGCATCAAGGTGCGACTGGGTGGCTCAGTCGGTTAAGCATCCGATTCTTGGTTTCAATTTGGGTCATGATCTCAAGATTTGTGGGTGTGAGCCCTGCATCGGGCTCCACACTGACAGCACAGGGCCTGCTTGGGAGTCTCCCTCCCTCTCTCTCTCTCTCTGTCTCTCCCCGACTTGCATGCACACACTTGCTCTCAAAATAAATAAAAACTTAAAAAAAAATAAAATAAAATCATACCAGAAAGAAAAGTCCTTGAATTTGTACAAACCTAGTAACCCTGACAGAATAAGTGTTGCCTAAGTTGGTAATTAGTTGATTTCACAGTCCATAATCGCAATGGGATTTTTTAATATATCCCCAGAGTGAAAAGTAAAAAAGAACATTTCTTAGTATCCATGTTGGGGGATCACATGGAAATGCTGACAGCCTGAGAATGAGAGTCAAGTGCTCGCTGTCTGTTTTGAGGGTACTCTTGATTAAAAGGGGCAGGAATCACTACAATAGTCTAGAACTCAGTGTCCAGTCTGCTTTTTGTATGTCTCATGCATATTTGACAGTTAATGAATTTGAACCGAGAAGTCTGTGGGGAAGACATTTAGGGAAATATTCCCAGACTTACCCACATTTCTGTAATGAAATCCGGTATAACCATCTCCAACTCCATCTATACATTTCATTATGTCACAGGTCTCTATTCTTAATTCAAAACTTACTGTCCAGGTCACGCGGAGAAGTAAGGAAAAGAGAAAATTGCAGGAGATAAAGATTGCTCTTTGTAGAGTTTTGCATACTTACCAAATTTTGCATCAAACAAGACTATTTTAGTAAGAAAAATAAGTGATATCCACTATGTGCCATACTAGAACAGTAAGAAAATTGCTAAAGTTCTGTTGTTCTAACGATACAGAAAAACTACGGTTTTGTTCATCTCAGCCTGTCAGTAGCCATGCTATTGGCTAGGAATGCCTGGGGGCACTCCCCTGAGCCATACTACTTGCGGTGAGCCCCCACAGACATGTCCCATCCAGAGCTAGTGTTGTGACTGGACTGTTCCTTGTGGTTCTTCATATGACTGTAAGATGCACCTCACAAATGGCCATCATGGAACTTACAAGAACTAGGTTTAATACAAGTCCTGGAGAGTACATAGCACACCTGGGCCACATAGCAAGGTTGTGAGTACAGAGAGCATGCACACCGGGTATTCTACATATGTTGGGGTCAAGGGTGAAGGGTGGTTCCCTACCTATTGGTTCTATTGGCAATTGTATTATACAACCAGCAAGGTTTATTCCAGATGGAGCTTTGAAGTGGATGTACTGTCAGGCACTTACCTACAATACAGAAGAGTTAAGTTTTCTGTAACATTTAAAAAAAAAAGCACCTTTCTGTAACATTAAAAGTGCACTTGAAATTACTATGGTTCAAATAAACTACAAAGAAAGAAAAATAAATGGGAAAATTGGGGGAACACTATTCAAACTTATGCACTCTAGCTGAAAGACTTGGAGAGTTATTTCTCACATGAACATTTTTTTTGTGAAAGAACTGAAAATTCACTATTGAGGGGTCCATTTTTTTAAGTTTATTTATTTTGAGAGACAGAGAGCAGGGGAGGGAAACAGAGAATCCCAAGCAGGCTCCATGCACAGAGCCCAACACAGAGCTTGAACCTACGAACTGTGAGATCATGACCTGAGCTGAAGTTAAGAGTCAGACACTCAATCAACTGAACCACCCAGGCACTCGTAGGGGTCCATTTTTATTTTTTTTTTAATGTTTATTATTTTTGAGAGAGAGACAGAGCATGAATAGGGGAGAGGCAGAGAGAGAGGGAAACACAGAATCGGAAGCAGGCTCCAGGCTCTGAGCCATCAGCCCAGAGCCCTACGCGGGGCTCGAACTCACAGACCGCGAGATTGTGACCTGAGTTGAAGTCGGACGCTTAACCGACTGAGCCACCCAGGCGCCCCAGGGGTCCATTTTTTAAATGAGGTAATGACAAACACAATACCATATTTATATCTTCTATATTTCTTTCCTGGCATGAATTTCCTGGAGTATTATATATAAATCAGTGCAAGGTTTTCCAACATTACTTACAATTATGGAACTCCCCTCTAAAAAGTATGACTTAACTAATTTTTCAAATATTCCATGCCTTTCTGGAGCTACTACCCAGTGTGCATCCTCACATAGTTTCGAAAGGATGAGGGCCACTTGAAGGCTTTCCCACACTGTTGACATGTGGGGTGTCTCTCCCATGTGCATCCTCAAGTGCTTCTGTAAGGACGAGGACCAGCTGAAGGCTTTCCCACATTGTGTACATTCATAAGGCTTCTCTCTGGTGTAGGTCCGCACGTGGCCTTGGAAGAATCTGGAAGAACTGAAGGCTCGCCCACAATTTTTACATTTATACAGTTTCTCTTCAGTGTGAATTCTCACATGTTCTCAAAAGGTTGAGGGCCAACTGAAGGCTTTCCCGCACTGTTTGCACTCGTAAGGTTTCTCTCCAGTGTGGGTTCTCACATGCCCCTGGAAGGACTTGGGGGAACTGAACAATTTCTCACAGTGCCCACAGTTAAACAGCTTCTCCCCAATTTGCACTCTCACATGTATATGGAAGGTTTAGGGCTGAAAGCTTTCCCACACTCCTTACACTCATAGGGCTTCTCTCTAGTGTGAGTCTTTTAGTGTCTTTGAAAAGACTGGGGATAACTGAAGGGTTTTTCACGTTGTTTACACTTACAGGGCTTCTTCCCAGTGTGTGTTATCACGTGTCTTCGGAAGGTTGAAGGATAACTGAAGGCTTTCCCACATTCCTTACACTTATATGGCTTCTCCCCAGTATGAGTTCTCGTGTGTCTGGTAAGACTGGTGATCTCTGGGACGACTGTACCGCAATGCTTGCATTTATAGGTTTTCTCCCCTGTGTGACTCTTTATATGTTGAAAGAGGGAGTAGGGATGCCAGAAAGTTTTCCCACATGACTCACATTCATAGGGCTTCTCTCCAGTGTGTGTTATCATGTGTCTTGGAAAGACTGAAGGATAAATAAAGACTTTTCCACATTCCTTACGTTTATATGGCTTTTCTCCTGTGTGCATTTGCACATGCCCAGTAAAACTGGAGAACTGACTGAAGGCTTGCCTGCACCGCTTGCATTCATAGGTTTTCCCCTGAAGTGTGTATCTTCCTATGTTGAGTGAGGGAGTAAGAATGGTAAAAGTCTCTTCCAAGTAATTTGCATTCATACGGCTTCAGTGTGTGTTATCATGTGTCTTTGAAAGATTGAGGGATAAATGAAGGCTTTCCCACATTCCTTGCACTTATATGGCTTCTCCCCAGTGTGAGTTCTCATGTGTCTAGTGAGACTGGAGAATTCATGGAAGGTTTTCCTACATTGCTTGCATTCATTATTTTCCTCTGTGGTGTGAATCCTGATATGTTGAGTGAGGGAGCAGAAATAAGGAAAGGTTTTACCACATAATTTACACCCATAGGGTTTCTCTCCAGTGTGAGTTCTCCGGCATGTGGGACAAATGAAGGCCTGCTTGCATTCCTGACATGGATATGTTTTTTGCCCACAGTGAGATCTGACATGCCTCTTAAGGGAAGAAAGATGTATGAAGCCATTTCCACACTTGGTGCATTCATAGAGTTTTACTCCAGTAGAAATATTCTTGCGGGAATTAAGATGGGGACAGTGGCTGCACGTGTCTCTGTGTTGATTTCCTTCATTGCTTTCATAGAATCTGTCACAGGATTTCTGTTAAAAGAAGTACATTATCAATGTTATGTTTATTAGTGATTTGTTATTAGCAACTAGTAAGTATTATAACTAGATGACTAACTTCATTTTAGTATACAGGAAGTTTTTCTACCCTCTGTGGATTGTCTTAGAGTTCATTAAATGCCCTGGAAGTGACCTCAGCATGTTCACTGTTCATTACTATTTGTTATGGATGGGGTCTTCCTAGAATCATTTCTAACTGAATTATGCTTCAAACATTCAATGTCTCAGTCAAGTTTTTGAAAACTTTCTTAAAATTCTAAATAAATAGATTTGGAGCTGGATTTTTTTTTTTTTTAAAGTTCATGACCTACTAAAATTCTGTCCTGGGATTGCGACTTTTTTATCTTGTGAACGCAACTCACCTCAGATGTCTTGCATGGTTTCCATGCTGATCTTCAATGCTATGGTCTTCCCAATTTTTTCTAAAACGTAGGCACAAGAATTATTTCTTGTGAATTTCGCCATTTTCTGTTCATTAGATATTTTTTTCTCAAGTGCATCCTGTGGAACCAACCCACTGGCTTTAAACAGTGTCTTGTAATCAGAAACAAAAAGGTGAATGAACATATTAGAGGAAGAAGGCACTTCTGAGCAAAGAAAGACTTTGATGACTTTAGTGCTTTCAAAACTTCATCAATGGTAGGCAAAAGGGGTCAACATAGTACACTAGTAATGACTGTCACAAGGTTTCCAAGAAGAAACCTCTCTGTGAACCAAAACAACACATGAAGCCAATACCCAGACTATTGAAACCAAAAGAGCTTCAGGGCTTCTAAACCAAGACAAAAATAAAACCTCAGTTGTTTTTTTGGTTGTTTTTTTTTTTTTTTTTTTTTTTTTGGAAAAGACTCAAGTTTTTATTCCAAACTCATTGCTCTTTTTTTTTCTAAATATGTGTATTTATTTATTTTTCAATATATGAAGTTTATTGTCAAATTGGTTTCCATACAACACCCAGTGCTCACCCCAAAAGGTACCCTCCTCAATACCCATCACCCACCCTCCCCTCCCTCCCACCCCCCATCAACCCTCAGTTTGTTCTCAGTTTTTAAGAGTCTCTTATGCTTTGGCTCTCTTCCAATCTAACCTCTTTTTTTTTTTTTTTGTCCTTCCCCTCCCCCATGGGTTTCTGTTAAGTTTCTCAGGATCCACATAAGAGTGAAACCATATGGTATCTGTCTTTCTCTGTATGGCTTATTTCACTTAGCATCACACTCTCCAGTTCCATCCATGTTGCTACAAAGGGCCCTATTTCATTCTTTCTCATTGCCACGTGGTACTCAATTGTGTATATAAACCACAATTTCTTTATCCACTCATCAGTTGATGGACATTTAGGCTCTTTCCATAATTTGGCTATTGTTGAGAGTGCTGCTATAAACATTGGGGTACAAGTGCCCCTATGCATCAGTACTCCTGTATCCCTTGGGTAAATTCCCAGCAGTGCTATTGCTGGGTCATAGGGTAGGTCTATTTTTAATTTTTTGAGGAACCTCCACACTGATAAACCCTCAGTTTAATGAATACATTTCCACTACCATGGAGACATTATTAGATTCTAGGTCTGTGATGGCTGTGACCACATCTGTCTTATTTACCAGTGTATTCCTTTTCCACATTTCAAACCTAAGAAAAGCACAGATGAGAGATATTTGTTGGCCTGAAGCCATCCTTACCCACTGAGACCAGCATCACATCTCTGTAGAGGTTCTTCTGCACAGAATCCAGCAAAGACCACTCCTCCAAGGTGAAGTCCACAGCCACATCCTCAAAGACCACTGAGTCCTGACATATTCAAGTGTGTGGAGGAAGAAGGGTAAGTCTGAAAGCACTGGGGAACTAAATCGATTCATAGAAGGTTCAAAACGGAACTTCTGGTCTCACAATACGTGACCTGACTGCTAATAGGCTTTCTTGAGCCACTAAGGAATCAACCTTAAATCTACATTTATTATGACCACTCTTGTCTTACTCCTTTCTATCATTAGGCCCCAGACAGATATGCCATGCATATGAAATAAATACTTCTGTTGGAAAGTATGCAGTAAAAGGGTAACAGAGTTCAATTATCCAAACCTATTTCAATAATCCTTTAGAACTCATTAAACTGAGTCCTAAAGCACATTCTTTAGGACTAGCCCTTGACCAGCTCCTGGGAGGAAACATGCAAGCCCTTGAAATACAATGGTAACTCTGTGCATATAGGTGGGGCCTTGGGCTGTGGCAGAGCTCATGCTAACAATATGATTATTTTTTTAAATTTACATCCAAGTTAGTTAGCATATAGCGCAACAGTGATTTCAGGAGTAGATTCCTTACTGCCCTTTACCCATTTAGCCCATCCCCCCACCCTCAACCCCTCCATTAATGCTCTGTTCTCCATATTTAAGAGTCTCTTATGTTTTGTCCCCCTCCCTGTTTTTATATGATTTTTGCTTCCCTTCCCTTATGTTCACCTGCTTTGTATCTTAAATTCCACATATGAGTGAAGTCCTATGACATTTGTCTTTCTCTGACTAATTATGGTTAGTATAATACCCACTAGTTCCATTCACATAGTTGCAAATGGCAAGATTTCATTTTTTTTTTATTGTCGAGTAATACTCCATTGTATATATACCACATCTTTTTTTTTTTTTATTTTTTTTTTTATTTTTTTTTTTTATTTTTTTTTTTTCAACGTTTATTTATTTTTGGGACAGAGAGAGACAGAGCATGAACGGGGGAGGGACAGAGAGAGAGGGAGACACAGAATCGGAAACAGGCTCCAGGCTCTGAGCCATCAGCCCAGAGCCTGACGCGGGGCTCGAACTCACGGACCGTAAGATCGTGACCTGGCTGAAGTCTGACGCTTAACCGACTGCGCCACCCAGGCGCCCTATACCACATCTTTTTTATCCATTCATCTGTCGATGGACATTTGGGCTCTTTCCATACTTTGGCTGTTGTTGATAATGCTGCTATAAACATTGGGGTGCATGTGCCCCTTCAAAACAGCACACCTGTATCCCTTGGATAAATATCTAGTAGTGCAACTGCTAGCTCATAGGGTAGTTCTATTTTTAATTTTTTGAGGAACCCCCATACTGTTTTCCAGAGTGGCTGTTTCCCACCAGCAGTGCAAAAGAGATCCTCTTTCTCTGCATCCTTGCCAACATCTGTGTTGCCTGAGTTGTTAATGTTAGCCATTCTGACAGGTGTGAGTTAGGTTCTCATTGTGGTTTATATTTCCCTGTTGATGAGTGATGTTGAGCATTTTTTCATGTGTCGGTTGGCCATCTGGATGTCTTCTTTGGAAAAGTGTATACTCATATCTTTTGCCCATTTCTTCCCTGGATTTTTTTTGGGGTGTTGAGTTTGATAAGTTCTTTATAGATTTTTGATACCCTTTATCTGATATGTCATTTGCAAATATCTTCTCCCATTCTGTCAGTTGCCTTTTAGTTTTGCTGTTTTCCTTCGCTGTGCAGAAGCTTTTTATTTTGATGAGGTCCCAGTAGTTCATTTTTGCTTTTGTTTCCCTTGCCTCCAGAGACATGTTGAATAAGAAGGTGCTGCAGCCAAGGTCAAAGAGGTTTTTCCCTGCTTTCTCCTCGAGGATTTTGATGGCTTCCTGTCTTCCATTTAGGTCTTTCATCCATTTTGAGTTTCTTTTTGTGTAGGGTGTAAGAAAGTGGTCCAGATTCATTTTTCTGCCTGTCGCTGCCCAGTTTTCCCAGCACCACTTGCTGAAGAGACCTTCCATTGGATATTCTTTCCTGCTTTGTCTTCTCTATTCTTGATCTACGTGTCTGTTCTTGTGCCCATACCATACTGTCTTGATGATTACAGCTTTGTAATACAGCTTGAAGTCCGGGATTGTGATGCCTCCTGCTTTGATTTTTTTTTTTTTTCAAGATTGCTTTGGCTATTTGAGAACTTTTCTGGTTCCATACAAATTTTAGGATTGTTTGTTCTAGCTCTGTGAAGAATGCTGGTGTTATTTTGATAGGGATTGCATTGAATATTTTTCCATTTTTTGGTGTCTTCAATTTCTTTCATAAGGTTTCTATACTTTTCAGTGTATAGATTTTTTACCTCTTTGGTTGGATTTATTCCTAGGTATTTTATGGGTTTTGGTGCAATTGTAAATGGGATCGATTCCTTGATTTCTCTTGGTGTATAGGAATGCAACAGATTTCTGTGCATTGATTTTATATCCTCCAATGTTGCTGAATTCATGGATCAGTTCTAGCAGTTTTTTTGGTGGAATCTTTTGGGTTTTCCATATAGAGTATCATGTCATCTGGGAAGTGTGAACGTTTGACTTCCTCCTGGCCGATTTGGATGCCTTTTATTTCTTTGTGTTGTCTGATTGCAGAGGCTAAGACTTCCAATACTATGTTGAATAACAGTGGCAAGAGTGGACATTCCTGTCGTGTTCCTGACCTTAGGGGGAAAGCTCTCAGTTTTTCCCCATTGAGGATGGTATTAGCATTGGGTTTTTCATATATGGCTTTTATGATCTCGAGGTATGATCCTTCTATCCCTACTTTTTGAGGGTTTTTATCAAGAAAGCATGCTGTATTTTGTTAAATGCTTTCTCTGCATCTACTGAGAGGATTGTGTGGTTCTTGTCCTTTCTTTTATTGATGTGATTGATTAATCATTGATTGTTTTGTGGATATTGAACCAGCCCTGCATCCCAGGTCTAAATCCCAGCTGGTCACGTGTGGGAGATGTAGGAGAAAAACATCAAAGGAAAAGACTTCAAAAGGGAAAGGCTGGAGCAGGTGCAAGGCCTTAGGACATGTTTTCACAGCTGAACGTGCCTGCTGCTCTTAAGGAATGCCTTGAGGCATTAGCATTGTCCAGGGCCGGATCCTCCTGCACCCCTGACCCTTCCTGGCTTCATAAAGAACAATTATCTAGAAATTCAACCTTGAAAAACCATTAAGTTGATTAATACACTTGCTGAGCTGACTTTATGCACGTAGCCTTTAGCAATTTCCCTAGTAAAAGGGGGCTTCATTCTGGAGTCGGGGACTCATTCCGACTCGAGTATGAGGACCTTCACTTAACTGCATTTTGCTTGCAGACTCTTCTTTGCGACTCCAGCCATACTCTCTGCAACATCTGGTGTAGTTGGCAGGATACAGTGCAGCAAACAGTTTTCGAGACTACTTTTGGTTTACAGTCGCAAAGGACCAAAGTGGAGCGGTAGGACAGGTAAATCTCAGCTTTGGGATAGTGAAGTTACAGGAAACTCCCAATCTCATGATTAAGAGGCTTACTCTAAATCATTCTGTACTTTATTACAAAGTTCAGGAGTGAAAGTAAAAAGGGGAACTTTTGATGAGCCCTGGTAGTTGGTTAGAAAACACTGCTGTTGATTTACCCCTTCTGGAAAAAATCTTTTAAACCTTAAACAATGGAGATTGATTACGAAAATGCTTAGATGCACTCATCAAAATGGAGATACCATTTCCTTAAAAGTCTGGTCTTTATGCTCCTTAATTGAGATGGCTTTACAGCCTTTACATCTGACACAGAACAAAATATAGGTTCACCTAAATGAAAACTCATCCGGAAGAAGGAGACGAGTCGGATTTTACATCCAATAGTTTTGAGGATGAGTCTCCTTCTGAAGGAATCAAGGCTGTAGCACCTGAGGAAAATACTTTACCAGGATGGCCTCTGCCACCACCCACAAATGATAATTTGGAGGCTACTGCCCCCCCCCTTATAATAAAGTATACCCCCCCTCCTTTACCTGAGGATACAAAAATTCCTACTCATATTAAACAAAAAACTGCCTGTCCAGTTACTTTCAATCCTTTTTCTAATAACCAGCCCTGCATATTAGTTCCTCCCAGGGAGCATGAGGGCCCTATCATTACACCTCTGATGCGAGGGTTGATAAAGGCTAAAGAGGAAGGAGATTTAGAATTGATACAACCGGTATCAGAACTATTTCCATTTACTCTGAATGCTTTCCCGCCAAATGCACAATATGTTAATGTAGTCTACAATGCTGAATATTCTCAGATCCCTGTAAAAATCCTGAAGGATCTTCAAATGGCTTGTGCCCAATACAGCATTAACTCCCCTTATGCAGGGCTTACTTTCAGCATTTGCTGAGACCGAACGCTTGATCCCTAAAGATTGGAAAATGTTGGCTAGAACTGTTTTATCCCGTGCTGAATATTTATAATTTATGACTCGGTGGGAAGATCAGGCTAAGATTCAAGGGGAAAGAAACCTTCATGATGATATTCCTATTGACAAAAAACAACTTTTTGGACAAGGAGAATATTCTCAACTAAGAGATCAATGTGGTATGAGTGATCAAGCGACACAACAAGTACAAAATTGTTGCAAGATGGCTTGGCCACATATAGCTACTCCAGGCGAGGTTACCCCCTCATTTACTGAACCTTAAGTTGACTTTTTAGCAAGATTAAGAGATGTTTTGGAAAACAATTCCTCAAGAGGGCCTAAGGGATTTGTTGCTTCCCATTGTGCCTACGATAATGCTAATTTGGAATGCCAACAAGTTCTTCGTCCATCCGGTAAGAGCAGCTGCTGGGTCCACAGCTGACTATGTGAAAGCATGTGCTGATTTGGGCACCCCACTTTACAATATGAACCTACTTTAAAAGGGATGGGCCCTTTTATTTTATTTTTTTTTAATTTTTTTTTTTAACGTTTATTTATTTTTGAGACAGAGAGAGACAGAGCATGAACGGGGGAGGGGCAGAGAGAGAGGGAGACACAGAATTGGAAGCAGGCTCCAGGCTCTGAGCCATCAGCCCAGAGCCCGACGCGGGGCTCGAACTCAAGGACCTCAAGATGGTGACCTGAGCTGAAGTCGGATGCTTAACCGACTGAGCCACCCAGGCGCCCCGGGATGGGCCCTTTTAAATCTAATACCGAATGCTCTGGTTATGGGAAAATCAGCCATAGGAAGAAAGACTGTCAAAAATGAAGGACAAATTTATGATAATAGTACCAGTACTAATAATCTACCCATATCGATACCTCCAACTGCTTTATGTCCTTATTGTGAAAAGGACATCATCGGGCCAATCGGCGCCATTCCAAATATCACACAGATGGGGCATTCTCTTCAATCTTCTAATATTGATCAAAATCAGGGAAACTTCTCACGGGGCCTAGCTCAGGGCCCAACAAACAAAATGAGCCATTATCCAGTCAGCAATGGGTCTCAACACCGCAACACCGACGGGTCACAGACCTCCGTCATGCAACAACTGGGAGTGCTGTCTTCGATCTCCCTGCTATTCACCCGGTTGTTTCATAGCCATCTTTAGGTGTTGTTAAAGTTAGAACAGGGGTTTATGGGCCTTTGGAAAAAGACACAGTAGGCCTTATTTTTACACGGAGTAGTCTTACACTCAAAGGTATTCATGTATATCTGGTGTTATTGACTGTGATTATGAAAATGAAATTCAAGTTATGATATCGACCGATAACCCTTATACTATTCAACCAGGGGATAAAATTGCTCACTTACTTATTCTTCCTTATATAGGGGGCCAAAGCAATCCTGTTATTCTAAATGGAGGTTTTGGTAGTACTGGCAAACAACTATATTGGCAAACTTTTTTGAAAGATCCTCACCCTGAAATACATCTTAAAATTAATAATACATCTTTTATAGGATTAGTGGACACTGGAGCTGACCTAACCATCATATCTGAAAAGTTATGGCCTTCATCTTGGCCCGTCGACAACGTACCCGTAAGTTTTACAGGACTTGGCTCTTTAGGGGGAATAAAAAGAAGCCAACAAATTATGAGATGTGAAGGACCCAAGGATCAACTCTTAAACCCTATGTGGCTAACATTGCCATTAATCTGTGGGGCAGAGACTTACTTCAACAATGGGGTGCATATATTAATATCCCGTCTATATCTACTCAAAGTAAAAATATAATGTGCGTCATGGGATATGATGCATTGAGGAGATTAGGTAAAAATCAACGGGCATTAAAACACCCCTTGATATTTTCCCCAAACATAAAACCGTAGGGCTAGGATATCCAAATTTACCCTAACGGCCACTGCCAGAGAACAAAAATATGCGCTGCCTTTAAAATGGCTTATTGATGAGCCCATATGGATAGAGCAGTGGCCGCTTTCTCAAGAAAAAACTGGCAGCTTTAAAGTCTTTAGTTTCCGAACAATTAGAAGCGGGACATATTGAACCCTCATCTAGTCCCTGGAATTCTCCAGGTTTTGTTATTTAAAAAAAAAAAAATCTGGGAAATGGAGAATGCTGAGTGATCTCTGAGCCATAAATAAAATCATACAGCAAATGGGGCTCTACAGCCTGGCCTTCCGACGCCTGTTGTTATCCCTTGAGATTGGAAAATTATAGTTATTGATCTTAAGGATTGTTTCTTCTCCATTCCCTTAAGCCCTAAAGAATCTGAGCGATTTGCATTCTCCATTCCTGTGGTTAATCATGAAGAGCCCATAAGCCGATTTCAATGGAAGGTTTTACCCCCAGGAATGTTAAATACTCCCACTCTTTGTCAGCTCTTTGTGGCAGAACCTCTCCAATATTTACAATCTCAGTTTCCTCATGCTAAGACCATCCATTACATGCATGGCATCCTATTAGCTTTACCCGAATGACATGATTTATATGCACTCTTTTTAGCAGCTCAGACAACCCTCTCAGAATATGGCCTTATTATTGAAGAAGACAAAATTCAGCTTGAAGATCCCTTATTCCATTTAGGTCAAAAATTAGTACAAAATTCAATAATGCTTCAAAATGTTCAAATTCGTAGAGATACTTTGCATACTTTAAATGACTTCCCGAAGTTATCAGGAGACATTAACTGGCTACGGCCTACTCTGGGCATACCTACTTATCAACTGACTCATCTTTTTGATCTACTTAAAGGGGATTCCAGTTTAAATAGCCCTGGAAAATTCCGGAAGCATCCCAAGAATTACAGTGGATTGAGCAGAAAATTGCTTCCAGTCAGCTTCCTTGAATTAACCCCTCACTACCCGTCTCTTTGTTAATTTTACCGTCACCCCATCCCCCTACAGGAGTGCTTTGGCAGGCTAATGGAATCATGGAATGGATATTTCTAGCCAACAAAACCCTTAAAAAATTATCTACATATTTAGGCAAAATAGGAATGTTAATTTTTAAGGTTGAGAGAGACTTCGGGAAATAACAGCCCAAGACCCTGAGACAATCATAGTACCTCTATCTCATGCACAAATATCCATGGCATATCGACAGTGCATTTCATGGCAACTTGGGAGTTGCAGATTATATAGGTCCCATCGACAACCATTATCTAAATCCAAATTAATTGGATTTATCAAAACCACCTCCTTCATCATGCCTCGAGTTGTACAATCAGTACCTGTAAATGGACCTAATTACTTCATGGATGCCAACAAGTCTGGCTATTCTGCATATTATGATCCTACTTCTAAATGTGTAAAATCCCTGTATGCCTCAGTACAAAAGGCTGAACACTTTGCCATATTCTATTGCTTAAAGACGTTCCCTCCTCCATCAATATCTTAATGGATTCAGCCTATTCTAATCAAGTGATTGAAAATTTGGAAATCATTAATATTTACTCAGATGGCTCAGAATTGTCTGACTTATTCCTTCAGGTCCAATACTATCTTCAGCACCAATCCCATCCTATATACATTACTCACATATGATCTCCTTCTGGCCTCCCCAGCCCCTTGGCAGAAGGAAATGCTACAGCGGATTCCTTATTGACAGCCCCTGTTATTACAGCACAAGATTTTCACAATCTTACTCATTTTAATGCTAAAGGCCTAAGTAAACGCTTTTCTATTCCCCTTAAACAAGCTAGACAAATCATCACACACTGCCCTACTTGTGGGCCTATTGTCATTCCTCCATACTCCCAGGGGGTTAATCCCGGAGGTCAATAACCTAATGACTTATGACAAATGGGTGTTACTCATGTTCTGCAATTCGGCCGCCTTGCATATATGTACATGTATCATTAGATACATATTCCGGTTTTATATGGGCTACACCTTTGACAGGGAAAAAAGCAGCCCACGTTATACAGCATCTTTCAGAAGCGCTTGCACGACGGGGCTCCCCCGGAATCTTAAAACTGATAATGGCCCGGCTTATACTTCTCACACTTTCCTTGTATTTTGCCAAAAATGGGGCATTCCTTATAATCCACAGGGTCAAGCCATTATTGAACACACTTATCATACATTAAAAACCATGTTACAAAAACAAAAACGGGGATATGGCCTTGAATCCAAAGAATCAGTTAATGAAAACATTACTTACACTTAATTTTTTGGATTTAAGAGGTGAACAAGAGTTCACCGCAGCCGGAAAACCTCACACAATCTTTAATACCAGACCCCTTTCATAACCGATATTTTGGAAAAATGATAATAACCAATGGTTCCTGGATATGTTAAATTATGGGGTCAAGGATTTGCTCTTGTATCCACAGAGATACCTGGCTTCCAGCCTGGCGACCAAAACCACGATATGAACAGTTGGACGAAGAGAAAAAGATTCGACAGTTTTCGACCACTGGAGGAAGATATGGAAGAATTAAGCCTGGAACCCAAGATTATAAGGAAGGTAGAAATAAGAACCAAAAATACAATGAGAGCCAAACCTCCAACATGGGGACAAGTGAAGATGACTCAAGAAGCCTAACAGATCCTCCAAAAAACGGGAACACTTAAGACTTCTACTCTGTTTATTGCCATGATGTCGGTTGTTACTTTAACTGGGAGTGCTAAAGAGAATCACACATATTGGGCTTATATTCCAAATCCACCTCTTAATAGATTAATTGCATAGGATGATCCCTCTTTCCAGGCTTACGTAAATGATTCAGTCTGGTTGCCTGGACCTTATGATAATAGAGGTCCATTTAAACCAGAAGAAGGAAAAGTAATCCCTGAATATTCTGTAGGTGCAGATGGGCCACCTATATGTTTTGGAACAGGTGACCACTGTGTTTCATTCATAGGCATGGATAGCAGAAATACCCAGTGGGACTAATGTCCCCATATTGTATTTACTACAAGGGGTCTCCATGAGAAGTCAAAAAACTACATACAATTACCCTCCTAAATTGCCTCGATGTCAAGAAAAACCATAAATCCTGAGGAACGGATTAATTGGGAGCTCTGTAGAGGAGAAGTTGGTAGAGTTCTTCTTAATACTTCCAAAGGAAACGTCATCATTGATTGGGCCCCTGTAGGCTCTGCTCAGACCAAATACTCCAAAAAAGAGCTCTGATGGTGTCGATATCATGACATCCTTTCAGATATAACATCTGAACCCACTGTATGGCATGAAGGAGAGATGACTCCCCCCCCAGCCCACGTTTACCTGATGGGCCAGTTCATTCCGAGCTTTGGAAAATTGGTACTGGATCATTAGGCATGTCCTCTTGGAAAGGCTGCTTAATGTCTCAAGTAAATTCTCCCTCTCTTTTAGATTAAATGAGACTCATAAAATTCAAGCGTGTGTCAGACTTCCTTTTCTGTTTATGTTAGGTATGCCTCATTGGGACCCTGAAAACAATCTTCTTACTTGCCATGATTACTTTTTTTATACTTGTCTTAATTCTATTCCTTTAAACAGGAGAGACAAAGCTTATATATCCTTAAGGCATGAGATCGGGTTTGGATGCCTGTAATTATGGATTGGTCTTGGCAACACTCCCCTGAAATGTTTCTCATAGATGAAATATTGAAACGTGTATTACATCGCACCTGACGATTTGTAGCTTTACTGGTAACCGCTGTACTTGGGATGATAGCTATTGCAGCTACAGCTGGTTTTGCGCTGCACCAGACTGTACAAACTACCCACTTTGTACAACACTGGCATCAAAATTCAGAAAGACTATGGAACAGCCAACGGTTGATTGATAGCCAACTAGAGAGCCAATTATCTGACTTGCAACAAGCCGTTCTTTTTCTAGGAGATCAACTGATTAGTTTACAACAACAGGTAAAGCTTCAATGTGATTGGAACGTAACCACCTTTTGTGTCACTCTCCATGTATATAATCAGTCCAAGATATCATGGGACCTTGTGCATCGACACCTTCTTAAGGTAATACCTCCACTGATATAGCCCAATTGCAAAAGGACATTTATGATACATTCAAAAATAAACTTGAGATGCTTTCTGGTGCTCCCTCTCTAGCTGAGATAACTAATTGAATCTCAGAATTGAATCCAATGAATTATACAAAACCCTTAAGCTTTTCTGCGATTGGTATTCTTATATTAATCTTTGTCTTATTTGGATATACCTAGTCTGGAGAAGAGGCCAATGACGAAGCCAAGAATATGCCTCACAAGCCTCTGTCTTTGTAGTTCAGCTTTGCCAAATGAAAGAAAAAGGGGAAGATGTGGGAGATGTAGGAGAAAAACATCAAAGGAAAAGACTTCAAAAGGGAAAGGCTGGAGCAGGTGCAAGGCCTTAGGACATGTTTTCACAGCTGAACGTGCCTGCTGCTCTTAAGGAATGCCTTGAGGAATTAGCATTGTCCAGGGCCGGATCCTCCTTCACGCCCGACCCTTCCTGGCTTCATAAAGAACAATTATCTAGAAATTCAACCTTGAAAAACAAAACTATTAAGTTGATTAATACACTTGCTGAGCTGACTTTATGCACGTAGCCTTTAGCAACTTCCCTAGTAAAAGGGGGCTTCATTCTGGAGTCGGGCCTCATTCCGACTCGAGTATGAGGACCTTTACTTAACCATTTTGCTTGCAGACTCTTCTTTTGCGACTCCGGCCATACTCCCTGCAACAGTCATGGTGAATAGTTTTCTTAATGTATTGTTGGATCCGGTTGGCTAATTTTGGGGATTTTTGCATCCATATTCATCAGGGAAATTGGTCTATAGTTCTCCTTTTTAGTGGGGTCTTTGCTTTTGGAATCAAGGTAATGCTAGCTTCATAGAAAGAGTTTGCAAGTTTTCCTTCCATTTCTACTTTTTGGAACAGCTTCAAGAGAATAGGTGTTAACTCTTCCTTAAATGTTTGGTGAAAGCCATCTGGCCCTGGACTCTTGTTTTTTGGCAGATTTTTGATTACTAATTCAATTTCTTTACTGGTTATGTGTCTATTCAAATTTTCTATTTCTTCCTGTTTCAGTTTTGGTAGTGTATATGTTTCTAGGAATTTGTCCATTTCTTCCAGATTACCCATCTTATTGGCGTATAATTGCTCATAATATTCTATTATTTTTATTTCTGCTGTGTTGGTTGTGATCTCTCCTCTTTCATTCTTGATTTTATTTATTTGGGTCCTTTCCTTTTTCTTCTTGATCAAACTGGCTAGTGGTTTATCAATTTTGTTAATTCTTTCAAAGAACCAGCTTCTGGTTTCATTAATCCGTTTTTTTGTTTTTGTTTTTTTGGTTTCGATTGCACTGATTTCTGCTGTAATCATTTCCGGCCTTCTGCTGGTATGGGGTTTTATTTGCTGTTCTTTTTCCAGCTCTTTAAGGTGTAAGGTTAGGTTGTGCATCTGAGACCTTTCTTCCTTCTTTAGGAAGGCCTGGATTGCTATATACTTCCCTCTTATGGCTGCCTTTGCTGTGTCCCAGAGGTTTTGGTTTATGGTGTTATCATTTTCATTGGCTTCCATGTACTTTTTAATTTCCTCTTTAACTTTTTGGTCAGCCCCATACATTCTTTAGTAGGATGTTCTTTAGTCTCCAAGTATTTAACAGTGTGATTTCTGATGCATGCCTCCTTTTGTACACCCAGGGCGTTGGGGCACATTGTATCAGACTTCTAGAGGAACTGGATGCTAAGAAGCTAAGACCAGCAACATGGGCACGCCCATGACCAATCCTCAAATAAAATCCAAGGCCTCCAAGGTTCACCGACTACAAATATTTCACAAATGTTGTCACACATTAAGCTCTATCTGTACAATTTCATTGAGAGGGGATGAGTTGGACCTTGAGCCTGATATCTCCTGGATTCTGCCCCATGTTCCTTTTCCATTCACTAATTTCAATACAGACCTTTTCCCAGTAATAAACTGCAGCACTGTTGCATAACAGCTTTTCTGAAATAAGTCATTCTGTGGAATAAATATTTCCCTGAGTCCTCATAGTGAGTCCTCATATCTGAGGTTGGTGTTGGAGACCTGACACCGAGAACCATCAACTCCCTGGGTTAGAAAGTAATTCACTACAAGGGCTAATGGTAGTTTAAAACGGTCAGGATAATTAGTGAACTTGCAGACAGACTGATTGGTTATACAATCCAAAGAACAGAGAGAATAAAAATGTGGAAGTAATGTGGGGTACTGCCTAGTGTACCAACATACATGTGATGGCCATACAAGGACAGGAGAGAACAAATACTCAAGAAATAATGGCTAAAATGGGGCACCTGGGTGGCTCAGTCGGTTGAGCATCTGACTTTGGCTCAGGTCATGATCTCGCCATTCATGAGTTTGAGCCCCACGTCGGGCTCTGTGCTGACAGCTCGGAGCCTGGAGCCTGTTTTGGATTCTGTGTCTCCCTCTCTCTCTGCCCTCCCCTGCTCATACTCTCTCTCTCTCAAAAATAAATATTAAAAAAAAAATTTTAAGAAATAATGGCTAAAAATGATCCAAATTTATTGAAAATCAAATACGCATCTAGACGCTCAAAGGACTGATTCCAAAGAGTAAAACTGCAAATAGATCCACGAGCAGATATATCGTAGTAAAAATTGTGGAAGTTAGGCCTGAGGAGGAATCACAAAAGCAGCGAGAGAAAAACCTGTCACCTAAAAGGGAACCACAATAAGACAAGTGCTGATCCTCAGCAGAGACAGCAGAGGTCAAAGGGAATGGAATAACATTTGTGGAGTGCTGAGAGAATGAGCAGCTGCCAATAAAGAATCTGCATCCAGAAAGCTAACTTCCAACAGTGAAGGCAAAATGAACACGTTTCCAAATAACAAAAATCTAAGAACTTTTTTTCCTAAGAGAAGGACCTTATAAGAAAATACTAAGAAAATTCCTTAAACTGGTAGCAATCGAAGGATGCAGCTAATATAGCAACATAGGAGGAGGACTCCAGGCTTGCCTCATCCCTCTAATGCAGGTAGATAGCATCAAATCACTCTGAATACCTAAGAAATCAATCTGGGGACTGACAGAACAAACTGCACATAACTAGAGGGAGAGGCGAGGCCACACTGAGGAAGTTAGGAAGGGTGGAGATGTGGTTTGGGGGAGAAACAGATGGCGGGTGCCATGGAGGAAAGGGAGCCTCGGTTGCAGAGAAAGGTGAGAGAAGATTGATCACACAGGAATATGGACAAGGAGAACACTTCTCCAAAACCATTGTCTGGGAAAATGAGAGGAGCGGACCAGCAGGGCTCAAAGACTGGAGTTTCAGAGGTTGGCATGCTTGTCTGGGATAGAGACCTGAGACCACTGCCCTACTCCTAGAGAGAAGGCAGGCAAACAATCCTGGGGCTGACTGTATGATCTCAGGATCACCAAAGGGGCAGAGGGAGAGACTTTCCTCTTTATGGAGTGCATCTGTGAGAGGTGACATTCGCAGAATCACTTCTCAAGGGACAGAAGAGCCCACAGATGCCATTTCCCTCAACCCTCAGCATAGGCACAGAGACACCTGTTGAGGGGTGGTTAAATGGACACTGGCTGTTTAGCCTGCTTGCTCCAAATGCCATGCCCCTGTGATCTGGTATGGCTGCCTTTCTGAGTCAAACCTGCATCAATCACGCATGGTGAGACCCTTCCCATAGGACCAGTGCAGGTCCCTGCCACACCAGGTCCCTGAAATTTGTAATTTAAAAAGTCAGCAAGCTTGTGGGGCACGTGGGTGGCTTAGTCGGTTAAACATCCAACTCTTGGTTTTGGCTCAGGTCATGATCTCCTGGTTTGTGAGTTCAAGCCCCACACTAGGCTCTGTGCTGACAGTGCAGAGTCTACTTGAGGTTCTCTGTCTCCTCCTCTCTCTCTGCCCCTCCCCCACTCTCTCTCAAACATAAACATTTAAAAAAATTTTTAAAGAAAATAAACATCAGCCAGCTTTGGACAGAGCTCAAAGTACACTGCACTACTCCAGGGAGACAAGCAACCCAGACACAGACAGTGTAAGAATAGCAATCTGAAAAAAACCTAGGGCTCCTTTGTTCACTCTTCTGGGAGGGCATCCCTGAGAGCAGCAAATTCAGGGGCAAAAGAACTGGTTGGTGCCATTTCCCTACCCCACCCCTCAGCATAAACCAACTTCAGTAAACAGCACAGCATCAACACTGGCTACCTAACCTGCTTACACCAAGTCCCACCTCCTTGTGCTCTGCAGGTACTGCTGGCCCAGGAGGAGGACACAGGCTTTCCTAACACAGAGAAGAAGACAGAGACCTAGACAAAATTCTAAGATAGAGGAATTCATCCTAAAAGAAAGAATAAAAAGAGGTCATGGCCAGGGATCTAACTGAAGCAGACATAAATAATATGCCTGATGCTGAATTTAAAGCAACAAAGAACTTGAGATCCTAGTCAGGATTTCAGCTGTAACTGAAATTTGAAACCATGTACGTGTAATGAACACAAGGATGGAAGAAGCACAAGAATGAATAAGTGATATAGAAGATAAAATTACGGAGAAAAAATGAAGCTGAACAAAATAAAGAAAGAAGAATGATAGATCTTGAGAGTAGACTCCGGGAACTCAGTAACTTGATCCAATGTAATAATATTCATATCATAGGAGTCCCAGGAGAAGAAGAAGAAAAGGGGCAGAAAGTTTATTTGAGGCAATAATAGCTGAAAACTTCCCTAAGCTGGGGAGGAAAACGGACATCCAAATCCAGAAGGCACAAAGAACTCACATCAAAATCAAGACATGGTGTAAATTTGCAAAATATAGAGATAAGGAAAAATTCTAAATTCAGCAAGACAAAGGAAGTCACTAACTTACAAGGGAAGACAAATAAGGTTAGCAGCAGGTCTCTCCACAAAACTTGGCAGACCAGAAGAGAGTAGCATGATATATTCAATGTGCTGATTGGGAAAAATCTGCAGCCAAGAATATTCTGTCTAGCAAGGCTATTATTCAGAATAGAAGGAGAAATAAAGAATTTCCCAGACAAAAACTAAAGGATTACTGACCACTAAACCAGCCCTGCAAAAAATATTAAAAGTGAATTCTTTGGGAAAGAAAGACCAAAAGTAACAAAGACTAGAAAGAAACAGAAATATCCCCAGAAACAATGACAAATTTCTCTGAATGTAAATAGACTAAATGCTCTAACCAAAAGACATAGGATATCGGAATGGGTAAGAAAACAAGACCCATCTAGGGGGACCTGGGTGGCTCAGTCAGTTAAGCATCTGACTTCAGGTCATGATCTCATGATCAAGGAGTCTGAGCCCTGCATCCGGCTCTATGCCAACAGCTCAGAGCCTGGAGCCTGCTTCAAATTCTGTGCCTCCTCCTCTCTCTGCCCCTCCTCCACTTGCACTCTCTCTGTGTCAAAACAAACAAACAAACAAAACAAGCATCTATATGCTGCCTACAAGATACTCGTTTGAGATCTAAAGACACCTGCAGATTGGAAGTAAGGGAATGGAGAACCATCTATCATGCAGACATCAAAAGAAAGCCAGAGTAGCCACACTTACATCAGACAAACTAGATTTTATTTTTTTATGTTTGTTTCTTTATTTTTGAGACAGAACACAAGCTAGAGAGGGGTAGAGATAGAAACACACACACAGAATCTGAAGCAGGCTCCAGGCTCCGAGCTGTCAGCACAGAGCCCAATGCAAGGCTCGAATCCATGAACCGTGAGATCATGACCTGAGCCAAAGTCAGACACCTAACTAACTGAGCCACCCAGGTGCCCCAGACAAATTGGATTTTAAACCAAAGACTGTAACAAGAGATGAAGAAAGGCATTACATCATAATTAAGGGATCTGTCCTTGAAAAGATTTAACAATTGTAAATATTTATCCCCCAACTTGTGAACACCCAAATATATAAATCAATAATAACAACCATAAAGGAACTCGTTGATAATAATACAATAATAGTGGAGATTTTAATGCCCCACTTACATCAGTGGACAGACCACCTAATTAGAAAATCAACAAGGAAACAAAGGCTTTGAAAGGCACAATGGATGGGAAAGACTTAACAGATATATTCAGAATATTTTATCCTAAACCAGTGCACATGGGACATTCCCCAGAACAGATCATATACTAGGTCACAAATCAGGCCTCAGGAAGTACAGAAGATTGAGAGTATATCTGCATAATTTCAGACCACAACACTTGAAACCTGAAATCAACCATAAGAAAAAATTTAGACCACAAATTCATGGAGGGTATAGAACATCCTACTAAAGAATGAAAGGATTAACCAGGAAATTAAAGAAGAAAATTTAAAAAGTACATGGAAACAAATGGGAATGAAAACACTATGGTCAAAAACCTTTGGGATGCAGCAAAAGTGGTCCTAAGAGGAAAGTATATTGCAATACAGGCCTACCTCAAGAAGCAATAAAAATCTCAAATACATAACCTAACCTTACACCTAAAGGAGCTAGAAAAAGAACAACAAACAAAGCCAAAAGCCAGCAGAAGGGAAATAATAATTACAGCAGAAATAAATGATACAGAAACTTCAAACAAAAAACTATAGAACAGATCAATGAAACAAGGAACACTAGTAGTTTGAAAACACTAATAAAATTGATAAACCCGTAGCCAGACTTATCAAAAAGAAAAGAGAAAGGATCCAAATGAATAGAATCACGAATGAGAGAGGAGAAATAACAACAAACATCACGGAAATAAAAACAATTATAAGATAATATCACGACAAATTATATGCCACGAAGTCAGACAATCTGGAAGCAATGGATAAAAACATGTAAAAGCATGTAAGAAGCATGTTAACTACCAAAACCAAAATGGGGAAATAGAAAACTTAGACTGATAACCAGCAAAGAAACTGAATCAGTAATCAAAAATCTCCCAACAAACAAAAGTCCAAGACCAAATGGCTTCACAGGGGATTTCTACCAAACATTGAAAGAGTGAACTCCTGTTCTTGTCAAACTGTTCCAAAAAAATAGAAATGGAAGGAAAACTTCCAAACTAATTCTATGAGTCCAGCATTAGCCTGATTCCAAAACTAAAGATTCCACTAAAAAGGAGAACTACAGGACAGTATCCTGATGCACATAGATGAAAAAATTCTCAACAAAATACTGCCAAATTGAATCCAACAGTACATTAAAAGAATCATTCACGATCAAGTGAGAATTATTCCTAGGCTGCAAGGGTGGTTAAATATTCACATATCAACCAACATGATACACCACATTAATAAAAGAAAGAATAAGAATGATATGATCCTCTCAATAGATGCAGAAAAAGCATCTGACAAAGTAGAACATACATTCATGATAAAAACCCTCAACAAAAGTAGGGATAGAGGGAACATAACTCAACATCATAAAGGTCACATGTGAAAAACCCACTGCTAACATCATCCTCAATGGGGAAAAACTGAGAGCTTTTCTTCTATGGTCAGGAAGAAGATAGGGATGTCCACTCTCACCACTGTTAGTTAATATAGTGCTAGAAGTCCTAGCCACAGCAAACAGACAACAAAACAAAATAAAAGGTATCCAAATTGGCAAGTAAGTTGTCAAACTTACACTATTTGCAGATGACATGACACTCTATATAGAAAGTTCAAGTCTCCACAAAAAAATTGCTAGAACTGATACATTAATTAGATAAAGTCTCAGAATACAAAATCAACATACATAAATGTATTGAATTTTTATACGAATAACGAAGCAGCAGAAAGAGAAACTAATGAATAATTCTTGTTCATAATTAGACCAAACGCACTAAGATACCTAGGAATAAACCTAACAAAGAGGGTAAAGACCTGTACTCTGAAAACTATAAAACACTGACGAAAGAAAATGGGGCGCCTGAGTGGCTCAGTAGGTTGAGCGTCCAACTTCGGCTCAGGTCATGATCTTGCAGTCTGTAAGTTAGAGCCCTGCATCAGGCTCTGTGTTGACAGCTCAGAGCCTGGAGCCTGCTTTGGATTCTGTGTCTCCCTCTCTCCCTGCCCCTCACCTGCTCACACTCTGTCTCTCAAACATAAATAAACATTTTTTAAAAATGTCTGTACTAACCAAAGTAATCTACACATTTAATGCAATCCCTATCAAAATACCACCAGCATTTTTCACAGAGTTAGAACAAACAACCCTAAAATTTGTATGGATCCACAAAAGATCCCAAATAGCCAAAGCAATTGTGAAAAAGGAAAGTAAAACTAGACACATCACAAGTCCAGACTTTAAGTCATATTACAAAGCTGTAGTCATCAAGACAGAATGGTACTGGCACAAAAACAGACACACAGATCAGTGTAACAGAATAGAAAACCCAGAAATAGGCCCACAACTGTATGGTCAACTAAGCTTTGACAAAGCAGGAAAGAATATCCAAAGAAAAAAAAAGTCTCTTCAACAAATGGTGTTGGGGAAACTGGACAGCAACATGCAGAATAATGGAACTGGACCACTTTCTTACACCATACACAGAATTAAATTCAAAATGGATGAAAGACCTAAATGTGAGACAGGAAACCATCAAAATCCTAGAGAAGAACACAGGCAGTAACTTCTTTGACATCAGCTGTAGCAACTTCTTACTAGATAGGTCACCTGAGGCAAACGAAACAAAATAAAAAATAAACTATTGGGACTTCCTCAAGATAAAAAGCTTCTGTTCAGCAAAGGAAACAACCAACAAAACTAAAAGGCAACCTTTGGAATGAAAGAAGATATTTGCAAATGACATATCTGATAAAGGGTTAATATCCAAGCATATAAAGAATTTATAAAACTCGGAACCCAGAAAACCAATAGTCCACTTTCAAAAATGGGCAGAAGACATGAATACATATTTTTCCAAAGAAGACATACAAATTGCCAACACACATGAAAAGATGCTTGATGGCACTCAGCATCAGGGAAATAAAAATAAAATTCAATGAGGTATCACCTCACACCTCATTAACAACACAGGAAACAACAGGTGTTGGCAAGGATGTGGAGAAAGGGAGGCCCTCCTGCACTAGTGGTGGGATTGCAAACTGCACAGCCACTCTGGAAAACAGTATGGAGTTTCCTCGAAAAGTTAAAAATAGAATTACCTTATGATCCAGCAATTGCACTACTATTTACCTAAAAGATACAAAAATATTGATTCAAAGGGATTCGCGCACCCCAATGTTTATAGCAGCATCATTTGTAATAGCCAAGATATAGAAACAGCCCAAGTGTCCATCGATTGATGACTGGGTAAAGATGTGGGGTGTGTGTGTGTGTGTGGAATATTATTCAGCCATAAAAAAGAATAAAATCTTACCATTTGCAACAACATGGATGGAGCTAGAAAGTATTATGCTAAGTGACATAAGTCAGAGAAAGACAAAGGCCATATGATTTCACTCATATGTGGAACTGAAGAAATAAAACAGATAAACAGAAAAAACAAAAAAGAGATGCAAACCAGAAAACAGACTCTTAATTATAGAGACAAACTGAGGGTTACTGGAGGGGAGGTGGGCAGGGGAATGGGTTAAATGGGTGATGGGTATTAAGGAGGGCACTTTTTAAGGAGGCCACTTGTCATGATGAACACCTGATGTTGTATGTAAGTGATGAGTCACTGAATTCTACTCCTGAAACTAATATTGCACTGTATGTTAACTAATGGGAATTTAAATAAAAACTTGAAAAAGAAAAAAATAAAACAAAACAAAAAAAATGATAGCAATTGTTCCAAGATGGAAAGTTGAATCCACATGAAAAAATAAAGAACAGGGGCACTTGAGTGGCTCAGTTGGTTAAGTGTCCAATTTCGGCTCATGTCATGATCTCGGTGTTCATGGGTTCAATCCCTGCATCGGGCTCTGCACTAACAGCTCACAACCTGCAGCCTGCTTTGGATTCTTTGTCTCCCTCTCCCTCATCCCTCCCCACCCCCTTTGCTCATGCTGTCTCTCTCTCTCTCTCAAAAAGAAATAAACATTAAATTTTTTAAAATAATAAAGAAAAATGATAAGTGTAGTAACATAAATGCATATTTTTCTCCTTAACTTTCCTGACTTCAAAGGCAATGGTGTAGAATGTTTATAATGTATTGTTGGGTGTATAACACATATGGTGTATTACATATTTGTAATCTACTTCCCAATAACAGCACAAAGGAGGTGGTAGGAGCAAAACTGTAATGGAAAAGAGGTGAAAATGATTCAAGATGATAAAGTATACATTAAAACATGCATTGTTGGCTTTGTAACATATAGAGAAGTAATGTCTCATATAAGGGGGGGAGAGAACTACCTAGGAGTAACATTTCTGTACCTCACTGGAGTTGAGCAATCCTAAATCTGAAGCTGATCTGATTAGGTATATATGGCAATCATAAAGCAACCAAGTTTTAAAAAAGAAAAAATACTGAAAAATGTAATTAAACCAATTGAAATGCTTTACTGGAAAATATTAATGCAAAACAAAGTAGTAGAGGAGTGTAGGAACAAAGGCACGAGACACACCAGGAGTGAATGGGGACACAGGACAACCACATCGATGATGACATTAAGTGTGAAAGGACCATACAACACAACAAAAGGCAGAGGTGGTCAGAATGCATCATGAAACATGACCTGACTGTATTCTCTCTATAGGAGACACTCTGCTGGCACTTGCAGTGACCTCCCAGCTGGCCCCTCAAGTGTGCCCTGCACCTCTTCTAGAGCTGTGTGTGATCAATTCTACTTCAGTTCCCCTTGGATTTTTGCTGAACCAGGACTGTTCGTTAGAAACCCTAGGGCTCTGGGCTCCATCTAACAAATGCTAACTTAAAAAATCAGAGCTGGCACCACAGACAGGATGGATTGGGTCATGCTTCTAATCATCCATAGGGAATGCCAACTGGCATTAGCAACTGCCTCTGCCATTGCAAACAGTAAATGCAGCACAGTGTAAGACATGTGCTGACAGCTCAGAGCCTGGAGTCTGCTTCAGATTCTGTGTCTCCCTCTCTCTCTCCCTCTCTCTATCTGATCCTCCCCGCCCCCCACCTTCTTTCTCAAAAATAAACAAACCTAAGAAAAAGAAACACACTTAATCCTGAGGTCATTACCCCCCCCCACCCCCCCGCAGTAGCCTAATGTGCCAGGTTAAAACTGGCTGGCAATGAATGGACTCTAACAATGGAAGTTTAGATGCATATGTTCCTGCCACTAATTCTCCCATCCCCAATGTAATAGAGATGATGATAAATGACATCCTAGAAGCTCAGGGCCTCTATTTGGCCGGCCTAGATTTACTCAATACATTTCACTCCTGAAGGGATTCAGATCAAATCTAAAACATGCCACTTTTGCACAAGGACTATTCTGAGCTGCAGGCAATAGAGACCCTGTGAGTCTAATGCCCGAAGAGAAACTTTGGTCCCTCCCTTAACTACCTAGAAAAATCCAAGTTGGGGGGCGCCTGGGTGGAGCAGTCGGTTAAGCGTCCGACTTCAGCCAGGTCACGATCTCGCGGTCCGTGAGTTCGAGCCCCGCGTCGGGCTCTGTGCTGACTGCTCAGAGCCTGGAGCCCATTTCAGATTCTGTGTCTCCCTCTCTCTCTGACCCTCCCCCATTCATGCTCTGTCTCTCTCTGTCCCAAAAAAATAAATTAAAAAAAAAAAAAAAAAGAAAAATCCAAGTTGGGGGCCTTTCCCAGATAAGAGTCAATTAAAAAGATAAATCTTATCTGAGTGACCTATCTGTATGACAAGGCAAACATCTGATTACCAAACATCTGCTTTTTTAAGTTTGTTTACTTATTTTGAGAGAGACAGACAGCAGGAGAGGGGCAGAGAGAGGGAGAGACAGAATCCCAAGGAGACTCTGTGCTGTCAGTGCAAAGCCCAACATGGGGCTGAAACTCACAAACCATGAGATCATGACCCAAGCCGAGATCAAGAGTTGGACACTTAATTGACAGAGCCACCCAGGTGCCCCCAAACATCTCTTCTTATTGACCTGTGAATTTGCCCTCCTCCCCTTTGAAGCCCCAGGCCCCTATCCCATTCCTATGCTCAGGATGGCATACATACCTCATTTTACCTGTCTTTGAATTTCTCTTGTATGTTAGGTTCCCATATGTTACAAAATTAAGTTTGATTTCTTCCTATTAATGTGTCCCATGTCAATGTAATTCTTACACCAGCCAGAAGAACCTTTGAAGGGTACAGGAAAATTTTTCCTCCCCAACACTTTTGGCAAGCCAGCCAGGAGACCTCACTATCTGGGTGCTGCTCACCCCACACCTGTTGCAGTAGAAAGATCCTGGGACCTCTGAGAAGAGCTGGCAAAAACTAAGAATTCTTACATCGGAGTCTTGGGTGTCTACCTACACAGTCCAGTGGAAGCAGTGGTGAGTCTCCTTCCTTTTTTTTTTTTTTTTTTTTTTTCCTTTTCTAAACTTAGATTAGCAGGAGAGCTTATCTGTGAAACTGGTTCCCTGGGATTAGCAACTCTAGTGGTCCTTTTTTTCTCAGAGATGGTCCTAGTTTTTCTCTGTTGTGTTGTTTGTTATAAGGGAAACCACAGGGCAGAACTCTGCACGTGAGGCTGCTGTCCAAGCCTGTGTCCCAGACTGGTGACTGCCCTGCTCTCACCAGACCACGTCTTTCTGGACAAACTCTGCCATGGGTTAACGTGCACATGAGGGAAAGTCTGCTGCTAAGGGACATCTGAAAGCCAAAGCCACACAATTGATAGGCACAGGGAGAGAGGTAGTAGTTTGGCTCTGAGAGACCCAGGATTCAGCTAAAGCTGTTAATGTGCATGTAAAAAAAAACTTTTGCCTTGTTCTATATCCTGAGAATATGGTTTTGTGACCACTGAGAATATTCTTTCTGGGCTCCACCATCTGGATGGCAACATCGCATCTCGTTGAATAGGCTGGGGTTCCAAGCAGCACAATTTAGCCATGCCAAGTCTCAGGGGAATTGTCATCAAGGGTCCCAGTCCATGAGGGGTCTTTGTCATTTCAATCGTCATTACTTTGTTAGTGAGCACCTGCCCAGTGAAGGGGGTTTGTGGCTGGAGGCATTTCATGTTCTCCTGGGAACTGGACTACACCATCACTGCTGCCTATGAATGAAGGCCTTTGCTTTCCTACACTCTCTGGGAATGAGCTTTCTGGATCTTGTAAACACTGCATATTTCATAGTCTCTTGTGTGAGGCCTCTTTGGGCCACAAAAAGCCTTCATGGTTTGAATCGCTATCGACAGATACCGCTCATCAATGACCAGATGATGGATCCTTTGAATTGGCTATATTTGAGAGAAAAATAAAAAAAAAAAAAAACCTTAGAAGAGTTGTCATCCTAAACAATCAATTTATTGGTACCTGTGGAGAGACCTAGCACAAAAAAAAAAAAAAAAAAAAAAAAATGTAACGACTAGCCTTAGGGAGTCCCTTAAGATGAAGAACAGAAATTAGAACAAAAATTAAATTCAGTGCCAATTCCCCTTATCACAATGCGGCCCCATCTGCCTGTTTTAGCTTCCCTTCATTCTCTAGGCCTGGGGGTATGCAGGTTTCTCAGGCAAATGCTGGAAGTCAGAAGCACCCGGGACAGGCAGGGCTTGCCAGCTTCTGGTCTTCCTCTGTAACGTTCTTTATGGATCTGTCCTGGGCCCCTACCCAAAGAATTCTTGTCCTCTGAACAGCAGCGGATCTTTTCAGCAGATTATACAAAATTCAGAGAGGAGTTCGAAAAATCAGTGGCTACTCACCACCCCCCCCCCCCCACCATCACAGAGGGAACAGAGGACTAGAATTTCTCCTGGGCTCTCCCACAAATGACCAGCTGAAGGCTGATGTTCAGGGGCTGGTAGGATACGACGATAAAATTCCATGATGCCTCCTCCTTTCCAAATCCAGACCCACTGGTTATTGGTCCTTTCTCTCCCAGGTATAGCTGTTGCTTCCTTGCTTGGCTCATTTTGTCTGCCTGCCTGGGACACGCAGGTTGTCACTTCTTCCTTATGGCTAAATTTGGGAGTGACTCTGTATCTTGGGAAGGCAGTATCCTTTGCATCCTCCTTTGGAGGGGGCGGGGATAAGTTACTCAATACTGCCAGCAGTTATTTACTGTTTGGGCTGAAAACTTCAAAAGAATTTTTTTAAAGTAGCTCTGTGGTCAAAAGTTGGCAACATTGGAAGCTGATATTTTCAGCCTGATAGGAATTTAGGCTTTCTCTCCTAAGGTAAAATAAAACCAGGTACCCAGAGAGAAAGAAGTAAACTGAGGATAATGTAGTTGGATGGGCAGATCAACCCAAGATGTCATTTGAGTTGCAGTGCAATTCTTTGAGGAACTGAGAGCAAATGTCCTTATCTTTTAAAAAAAATTTTTTTAAATGTTTTATTTTTGAGAGAGTACAAGGGAGGGAAAGGCAGAGACAGAGAGAGAGAGAAAGAGAGAGAGAGAGAGAGAGAGAGAGAGAGAGAGAGAATATGAATCTGAAGCAGGCTCCAGGCTCTGAGCTGACAGCACAGAGCCCGACGCGGGGTTGGAACTCATGAACCATGAGATCATGATCTGAGCCGAAGCTGACGCTTAACTGAGTCACCCGGGTGCCCTGCGAATGTCCTTATCTTTAATTACGGCCCAAGAATTATCCAAAAACAAGGCAAACTCCTTCAGCCTGTCATTTTGGCCAATTCCCAAACCTCCCCTCTTTATCTCCAAAGGTTCATATTGTCCTGAGAAACCAAAGTCCTTGGAGAAACCTGGACACTTTCTTTGTGCCTCTGTCATGTAGACTTTCTACCCATCTTTTCTAATATCTAAGAGCCATTCTTTGAAGTGCAAACTTTAGGGAGAGGTTTCTCATCACAAACAAAGAGGGAGAGGAAGTAATTGGAAATTGAACAAATGAAACACCTCCACCAATCTTAGGGACTATAAGGTCTCTGCATCTGTTCATATATGCTTATGTATGCATTGTATGGTATTTTTCTGCTTCTGGATGGTTTTGCCAAAATTAATTTGTGGAATAGTTCTGTTTGTCTGGTTTGAAGGCAAGAACTGATAAGGGGTGGCTATTCTAAAACTTTCAGAAATATAAAAACTAATCCAAATGTTTCTCAGTTTCATATGATCTAGGATTAATCTTTAATAAATAAAAGCTAATTGAAGTTTGCTAACTGAAATAAGCATGTCTTTAGTTAATAACATTAAATAGACAACTTTTATCCTACCTACGTTTACTCATCAAATAAGTTCATGTTTACTCTGTCGCAAAATTTGCCAACAAAAATAACTTAGAATGATGGCTGATTTTTTTTTCATCGTTTCATGAAGAGTCCCTGGATAATCTAAACATAATTGCCAGAAGGAAATTATTTAGATAGATGTAAGAAGTTTTAGGTGAACTTTTTAGTAATAATTATGTTTTACAGTATGTCTGCTTAAATGGCTTTCCAAATCTCTTTGGTAACTCCCATTCTTAGAATTTTGCTATGTTAAATTAAGTGATGAGAGTTCACTGAATAATAAATGTTTGCAAATAAAATGCTAAAACATTTAATTGCTAAACAAGTCCAAGTTTACCTAACTTTTGTCTTATTACAAAAAGATAATTTTGAGTCTGTTGATAAACACATCTTATGCTTTACTGAAAGATCATACTAGTAAGAAGCATATGTTTCTAGAAATTATGAAACATATTCATAAGTTTGCCAATCTAAAGAATGCTGATGTAATAAACAGCTCACAATTGCTCACTGATTAGTTTTCACTAGTAATTGGAGGTTCTAAAAGTTAAGAAGTATAATTGGGGCGCCTGGGTGGCTCAGTCGGTTAAGCGGCCGACTTCGGCTCAGGTCATGATCTCGCGGTCCATGAGTTCAAGCCCCGCGTCGGGCTCTGTGCTGACAGCTCAGAGCCTGGAGCCTGTTTCGGATTCTGTGTCTCCCTCTCTCTGACCCTCCCCCGTTCATGCTCTGTCTTTCTCTGTCTCAAAAATAAATAAACGTTAAAAAAATTTTTTAAAGAAATATAATTAATATATATTTAATTCTAGAAATAATAACAGCATCAACTCTCTATGTAAGAAACTAGAATGTTTTTGGTGAGAAAAGGTATGAGGAATGGAAATGCTTTTTTTTTTTTTTTTTTTTGAGGGAAACAAAAGTAATTTTGTTCTAAAGTAAAGCTGATTATTTCTGAATGGGAGAGAACAAGGGACTGGCTAAAATAGACACAGGAAGTTGTAGGCTTATGAAAAAGGAATCTTGGGAAACGAATTTTATGTGTGATCAAAACAGATAAGATCGAATGGATTTCTTATAAGGATTTTCAAAATAAGCTTTAATATCAATAGTGCACTTAGGTAAAACTGGAACTTTATCTTTTTAACAGATAAAAGAAAATTAAGTTTTTCTGAACTATTGTAGTGTTCTTGATAAAAGATTATGAAAGGTTTTTTTAATCTTCTAATGGTCATGCCTAGAAAACAAGGATTCTGTTTCACCAACGTAATTTCCTGTGTTTATCAGGTCTTTGATTACTTAAGAATATTAAAAGTTAAGTTTTGCCAACAACCACATAATCTGCTGTATTTGTCTTTATCTTATTGTCATTTTGGTTAATAACCAACATGTTGTTTCACAGTGACCTATGGTTCTACTTGACCAAGTGCTTTAAAACTCCTTTTGATGTTTCTGATAAACTTCCCCAAATCAAATTCTAAATCTTCTTGACATGGAAAAAAAGTTGGGATTTCCCCAGAAGGGTTCCTGTAACATTCTAGAGATTTATGTTGAAGTAGACTTACTGGATACATTAAACTACATGGGAAGCTCTGTCAAATAAGAAGTAATATTAAGCCTTCTTTAGGCTGTATTTGTGTGGGTATATAAGTGTTCTAGAAATTAGATGAAACTCCCAGAAATCTGATATGCCCTGGTATGGAAGCACCTGTAATTCTAATTACTGAAGTTGTGAGTGTCACAGAAATAACCAAATGTCCATGTCTGCCACATTCAAAGCTTCTGGTCAGATCTTCAACCATGACCATATTGTATGTAGTCTTTTGTCATTTACAGCTATTGTTTTGCTTTCATGCTTCTGCAAAAGTGTTTCATTTTCAAGGGGATTTGTGGAAAGGACTTTTGACAAGACAGGATTCTGATAACCATAGAATCAGGGAACTGAACTGTGTAAGCATTACTGGAACTAGTGGGAAAACCGGATTCCAACACAGCAAGAATAACACAGGATGGGATGAACTAAGGAGGAGGATTCTAGTTTTTATGCCTCTTGTTTAAAACATTACTGTTTTTTAAAATTTATTTCTTTATTCTGAGAGGGAGAGAGAGCAGGGAGGGGCAGTAAGAGAGGGAGAGCGAGAATCCCAAACAGGCTCCACACTGTCAGCACAGAGACCAATGCAGGGCTCAAACTCATGAACCATAAGACCTGAGCAGAAATCGAGAGTCGGACACTTAACCAACTGAGCCCCCCAGGTGCCAGGGAACATTCATGTTTACCTAATGTTTGTGCTTCCAGATAGGAAAAGACTCTCTGTTAAGCTAAACTTTACCTTTGCAAACAAATACTGTCACCAGCTACACCCCAAGCCCTGACCTCTACTGTCCACCCGCTTGTACTCACTGCCCTTTGTCCCACATTTTTCCTTAAGTTCTTCTTTCTGGTTTATCTCAGGCAAATGAAACCTAAAACCACCCCTCAGGTGACACTGACTGCCTGGACAGTCTTGTCCCAGACTCATGCCTGTGCAAATGGACCTGGAGTGACCTCTGGAGTGACTGGCAATTACCTTTACCTCATTATCACACTAAAGTCTCCCCTGGGGGAGGAGCACAACCTCGTTTACATGACCTACAACGTGGGGACAGGCCTGCTGCCCTAAGGCTCACCCGTAGCACCCCTCCTGCCCGCCCCACACAGGATGATGAGGCTTCCCCATGGAAATATCCATCCCAGCCCTAAACCAGAGGAGCCCGTCCACCCTTCCTCCAGGGAGTCAGGGCTTTGGAAGTTATTCTCCATGATCTCCTGATCTCTGCATCGGCTGCCAATAAAGTTTCCTTTGTGTGGCCACTCACCTGATGTATTTTCTATGTATGAGTCACCAAGGAGAAAAACCCTGTTGGTTCAGTTACGAATTTGGTGACCCAGATGGGGGACTATCTATAGTCCTTCTGACGTTCTGCCCTCTGGTATCCTGATTTCTGCTGGGACCAGGGGCAGATTCCTTGGAAGGGACTCTCCCATCTGGGTGCTTGTGACTCCTGGCCTGGGATTCGTCCTCATCTGAAATCCAGTGGCCACTCTGATTACTTTCATTCAGAAGGGTTTCTACTGGGATAAGTCATGCCAGGTCTATGGCACAGTTCTTAGGGGTAAAACTACAGTTGTCTCACAAAGTCTGGGCAAGCAGGCATAACAGACACAACACTCTGGGGAATTAACAGGACCTCTCCAGTATATTTGGTATATAAATACCAAAGCAACAAAGATTAGAAAGGATCAGAGACCACCACCAGAAACTCCAACTCTACAAGCATCATAATGGCAATAAATTCATATCTTTCAGTACTCACTCTAAACATCAACGGACTCAATGCTCCAATCAAAAGACATAGGGTAACAGAGTGGATAAGAAAACAAGACTCATCTATATGCTGTTTACAAGAGACCCACTTTAGACCTAAGGACACTTACAGATTGAAAATAAGGGGATGGAGAACCATCTATCATGCTAATGGTCAACAAAAGAAAGCCGGAATAGCCATACTTATATCAGACAATCTAGACTTTAAAATAAAGACTGTATCAAGAGATGCATAAGGGCATTATATCATAATCGAGGGGTCTGTCCACCAAGAAGACCTAACAGTTGTAAACATTTATGCGCCAAATATGAGAGCACCCAAATATATAAATCAATTAATCACAAGCATAAAGAAACTCATCAATAGTAATACCATAATAGTAGGAGACTTCAACACCCCACTCACAGCAATGGACAGATCATCTAATCAAAAAATCAACAAGGAAACAATGGCTTTGAATGACATATTGGACCAGATGGACTTAACAGATATATTCAGAACATTTCATCCTAAAGCAGCAGAATATACATTCTTCTCCAGTGCACATGGAATGTTCTCCAGAATAGACCATATACTGGGACACAAATCAGCCCTAAGTAAGTACAAAAAGATCGAGATCATACCGTGCATATTTTCAGACCACAAGGCTATGAAACTCGAAATCAACCACAAGAAAAAATTTGGAAAGGTAACAAATATTTGGAGACTGAAGAACATCCTACTAAAGAATGAATGAGCTAACTGAGCAGTTAAAGAGGAAATTAAAAAGTATATGGAAGTCCATGAAAATGATAGCACCACAACCCAAAACCTCTGGGACGCAGCAAAGGCAGTCATAAGAGGAAATTTTATAGCAATCCAGGCCTTCCTAAAGAAGGAAGAAAGATCTCAGATACACAACCTAACCTTACGCCTTAAGGAGCTGTAAAAAGAACAGCAAATAAAACCCAAAACCAGCAGAAGGCAGGAAATAATAAAGATTAGAGCAGAAATTAATGCTATCATAACCAAAAACAAAAAAACAAAAAAACAAAAACAACAGAATAGATCAATGAAACCAGAAGCTGGTTCTTTGAAAGAATTAACAAATTGATAAACCACTAGCCAGTTTGATCAAGAAGAAAAAGGAAAGGACCCAAAAAATACAATCAAGAATGAAAGAGGAGAGATCACAACCAACACAGCAGAAATAAAAACAATAATAAGAGAATATGATGAGCAATTATATGCCAATAAAATGGGTAATCTGGAAGAAATGGACAAATTCCTAGAAACATATACACTACCAAAACTGAAACAGGAAGAAATAGAAAATTTGAATAGACCCATAACCAGTAAAGAAATTGAATTAGTAATCAAAAATCTGCCAAAAAACAAGAGTCCAGGGCCAGATGGCTTTCACCAAACATTTAAGGAAGAGTTAACACCTATTCTCTTGAAGCTGTTCCAAAAAGTAGAAATGGAAGGAAAACTTGCAAACTCTTTCTATGAAGCCAGCATTACCTTGATTCCAAAAGCAGACAAAGACCCCACTAAAAAGGAGAACTATAGACCAATTTCCCTGATGAACATGGATGCAAAAATCCTCAACAAGATATTAGCCAACTGCATCTAACAATACATTTAAAAACAATTATTCATCACAACCAAGTGGGATTTATACATGGGACACAGGGCTGGTTCAATATCCACAAAACAATCAATGTGGTATATATATATACAATGGAGTATTACTCAGCAATCAAAAAGAATGACATCTTGCCATTTGCAACTATGTGGATGGAACTGGAGGGTATTATGCTAAGCGAAATTAGTCAGAGAAAGACAAGTATCATATGACTTCACTCATATAAGGACTTTAAGAGACAACAGGTGAACACAAGGGAAGGGACGCAAAAATAATATAAAAACAGGGAGGGGGACAAAAACATAAGAGACTCTTAAATATGGAGAACAAACAGATGGTTACTGGATGGGTTGTGGAAGGGGGGATGGGCTAAATGGGTAAGGGGCATTAAGGAATCTACTCCGAAAACCATTGTTGTACTATATGCTAACTTGGATATAAATTAAAAATAATAATAATTAAAAAATAAATTAAATAAAATTTACTTAAAAAAAAAAAGATCAAGCCATGACTGCAGGCCTGGAATTCTCACCCCTACACCCCATCCTCCAGTCTCAGGAGAGGGTCTGGAATCATAGTTAATCATTGAGTATGCTGAGGTGAGGAAGCCTTTAGAATCCCAACAGTATGGGGTTCAGAAAGCATCCACCAGGGTAATCTGAACCACACCTGGAAGATGATGGGCTCAGGACCTTCCCAGTCCTCCCCTATGCACCTCTCTCTCTGGCTGTTCATCTGTACCCTTTATCATATTCTTTCATAAACTGGAAAGTGTTAAGTGTTTGGTCCCTGAGTTCTGTGAGATGCTCTGGCAAATAAATCCAAGGAGGGGATCATGGGAACCTCTGGTCCATAGCCAAGGGGCAGCTGTGGGTAACCTAGAGCTCTACTAACCACAGTAGGCATGTGGAGTGGGGAGTCTTATGGGACTGAGCCCCTCTCTGGTGGGGTCTGACACTGTCTCAAGGTAGGAAGTGTTGGAATTGAGTTAGATTGTAGGACACCCAGCTGGTGCCCAGCATTGCCTGAGGTGGGGCAAATCCCTACCAGTGCAGTGACCAGAAGGGTCAGAGCTGGTGTTCTGAGTAAAGTTGAAAGACATAGGAAAACCAGAGGCTTTGCAGATGCAGGGTCTAATAAAAACACAAAATGACCATAAAGGAAAGATCATAAAATGCTACTGGATGACACCAAAGTGGAAAGGCAGAAATGGAAGGATGGCACATGATCTCGGAAAGAGAACCACCCACCACCACAACAGCAACTCTAGACTTTTAATGAAATTCCATTAAATCCAAACCAGGTTGGACTTTTTAGTTTTGAGTTTATGGAAAACTAGTTTAAGGAGCGTCTCGGTGATTCAGTTGGTTAAGCGTCTGACGTTGGCTCGGGTCACGATATCACGGTTCTGAATTCAAGCCCTGTGTAGGGCTCTGTGTGGACAGTTCAGAGCTTCGAGCCTACTTTGAATTCTGTGTCTCCCTCTCTCTCTGCCCCTCCCCCACTCATGCTCTGTCTCTATCAAAAATAAACATTAAAAAAGATAAACTACTTTGAAAGCCTGAAATTGAAGGCAAATGTCCATAAATAGCTGAGTTTTCTACAGAAAAAGGGGGAAGAGACTTTCCCTAAAACACATTAAGGCATTTAAATAACCAAAGAATTGGGACAGTGCAGTAGGCCAGAAGAATGTCAACACAAGTGTTCTAGGACTTCCTATTACAAGGTTACCTTATATAAAGGGAAGAAGAGTAACTTCTAAAGGAAGGCACTGATAATCATGATTGTCTTAAAATTAAGAGGAGCCCAGAGGGTGCCTGGGTGGCTCAGTCAGTTGACTGTCATACTTCAGCTCAGACTGTGATCTCACGCGTTCGTGAGTTCAAGCCCCACTTCTGGCTTCGTGCTGACGGTAGGGAGCCTGCTTGGGATTCTCTCTCTCTCTCTCTCTCTCTCTCTCTCTCTCTGCCCCCTCTCCCTGGTGCTCACTTTCAAAATAAATATGTAAAAAAAAAAAAAAAAAAAAAAAAAAAGAGCCCATTCAGTAGCACTGAATAAAGAGAGTGAAAGTATAAACCACCCTCCAGGAGAAAATGCCTGCACTACCTTAATTATAAGTCAGGACTATATGTCAAAACAGGGAGATCCTGGCTCACATGTTAGATGGAAAGAAACACGCTAGGCATTTCTAGGTGCTGCCAATCACATGGAAGGCACAAAGTGGAGGAACAGAGGGCACAACTCCTACGACCCACCAGCATTTCCTGGTAAACTGAAGTTAGCCACAACGTACCATCCCACAATTTTTCCCTAAAGTATAGAAATGTTAGTTGCATTGTGCGCTTGGATACAAAAATAAGAGGGGCGCCTGGGTGGCGCAGTCGGTTAAGCGTCCGACTTCAGCCAGGTCACGATCTCGCGGTCCGTGAGTTCGAGCCCCGCGTCAGGCTCTGGGCTGATGGCTCGGAGCCTGGAGCCTGTTTCTGATTCTGTGTCTCCCTCTCTCTCTGCCCCTCCCCCGTTCATGCTCTGTCTCTCTCTGTCCCAAAAATAAATAAAAAAAAAAAACGTTGAAAAAAAAAGAAAAAAAAAAATTCAAAAATAAGAACGAAGGCAGTAGCACTGACCAACCGTGAGGTGCCCCAAGGCACAGAAGCACTAGAAAGGAGTACGCTGGCCGAACCACCTGAGCCTCAGACACCTGCCCAGGTGAGACGGAGCAGGGCTCTGAAACCACACGCTCCCGTGACATCAAAGACTATTCTAGGATTACTCCCTTATTGCAAGTTCAACAGGGGCAAAATCAAGCCATGCACTGCTTGGGGATGAGAACAGAGGTAGAGCTGCAAAGAAAGGAAAACAACAGCAGTCCCCAGGGACAGCACACTCACACACTACAACAGAAAAATCATCCACCTGCAAATACGGCACAAAGGTCTTAAGTGCTTGTGGACACTGGAGTCACCACAGCATGAAGGCGTGGAGCCCCCAACCCTGATGGAGAAGGACAGCTCTGTCCTGAGACACTTTTCCCCAGGGGACGCTCTCTGGATAAAGCCCCCCCAGTAACCCGAGGAAGAAAGGAGGCAGAAAGAACTCGGGCACTTTACACCTGCTCAACGCGAGGCTGGCGGAGGACAGAGCCATCAGTGCTGAGCTGGACAGGGACAGCGCTGCTCACAGGTGACAGGTGACCTGCAGACGCCTACCTGAGCCCTGTGCTCCTGGGTGGTTCAGTTGGTTAAGTGTTAAATCAAGTGAGTCTTGATTTTGGTTAAGGTGGTGATGTCATGGTTCGTGGGTTCGAGCCCCACATCAGGCTCTGAGCTGAGGGTTCAGAGCCTGCTTGGGATTCTCTGTCCCTGTCTCTCTGCCCCTCCCCCTGCTCACACTCTCTGCCTGAAAATAAATAAAATAAATATAAAAAGAGAGAGCAGACTCACAGGAAGTCCCCCTGGCTCACCCACGACAGGGCCATGCACAAAGCCCCCAAATCCACACTTTGTGCCTCATCCACGATCAGCTCAGCTGCTTGTCCCCGTGACAAGGGGCACAAAATGCTGGCTGGTCCCGCTTTGCTTTGGCTTCTCTCCTTCCTCCAGGCCCCTGAATGTGGGCTTGCTCTCAGGCTGAGCCACACACAGCCCCTCCTGGGGACAGGGGGACAGGCTGGCCTCAGGGAACCTCCACGTCAGCACCACACCTGCTCATGCCTGGTTTCTTTCCTCCTCTCCTCCCTTCTACACGACTCTTGAGACACTCGCAGGTCTTAGGGTCACAGTGTCCTCCCTGTGGATGTATCTCTTGCTCCTAATACAACAGCCCCCCGCCCCACTGCACAGCCCTTGTCTCCAATGCAACAGCCCCCCCCCCCCCACACACACACCGTCCCCCTGCAAAGCCCCTGCCCCTAGTGCAACAGTCCCCTCGCCCCTCTTTGTAATCATTCTCCTCAACGCAGGACTATCCTTACTCAATTGGGAATCTTCATTTGACATTGGTTTGACCAACTGTCCACCACCGCCCCTTTCCCACCCAAACTTTACCCAGGCCACTGTCCTCCCTTGAATTCTGGGAGGCCCACACTCTGAGCATCCACTGAGCTGAGGAACAAGGCCCTGGGGACCTGAGCCACTGAGGCCTTCCTCCACCGCAGGGGCGGGATCCTGACACTGGGCCTTCCTGCCCATCCCCCTCTCGCAGAACAGCCAAGCCTCGTTCTGTTTCACTGGCGGGTCCCTGAGATGGGAGCTGGTCCTGTTGGAATTGATTGTAATAAATCGTCCTCAGCCAGGCGCAGATTTGAATTTATCTCTCAGGTCCATCGTGAGTTTCCCGACCCCGATTCCCAGGTTTTACTGCCCCCGCACGTGGTGGTCCCCTCCTCCTTCCACCAGCAAGAGACTCAGGTGGTCACAGGAAAACCCGCACGCGGGGAGGTGACGGGACACCTGGAGCCCAACCCGAGACCCACGGCAGAAAATCGGGAGGGGACCCCAGAACCAACAGGCGGGGAGGGGACAGAACGCCGGAACCCCACCCCGCCGACGAGGGCTGAAAATCGGGTCCAGACCCCCGGGGTCTGGGAGACCCGGGCCCGCGGCCCCTCCCAGGGGTTCCTGCCGGTGGGAACGAGCCCCTCCGGGTCTCACTTGGGCCGGACTCACCCTCTGGCGGCTCCACTCCGCCCTGCGGCCCCAGGCAGGTGCCAGCTCCGCGCGGAGGAGCCCGAGCCCGCGAGGAACGCGGATTCACGTCCACGAGGTGGGATCGCGCCCGCCCCCGGGCCTGATTGGACGGCTCCCGGGATATAATTGCGGCCCCCGCGCCGTGATAGGACAGCTTGCGGCCCTTCACGGTCTGATTGGAGGGTAACCCTGACACGGCCCCTGGGGCCCCAGATTGGACAGCTCCCCCAGGCCCCGCCTCCTGCCCCCTGAGTGACAGGCTGGCGGTACACACGTGTCCCACCCCCTGCGCCCAGTTCCGCGCCCAGGTCCACTCGCAGCGGAATTCGCTCCGGGCGAGCTGAACCCCCGCCCCACCCTCCCCCGCCGCATCCTTCTTCTGTCCCGGGAATCTGACTCCGTTTCTCTGCGGAGGCTCCCTTGTCCGGCGCTGGATTAGGATGCGACAGAACAGAAGGGCCCGGTGACCCTGTGTCCGTGGTCCACACTGGATCACTGTGTTTAAGAACAGCTCAGTGACCGGTGACGTCACCAAGCGGAAGGCAAGGTCGCCCGGGCACAGCCACAGGTGTGACACGTTACAACACTCAGGTGTGCGTTATATTCTGCAAGGAAAGTCACGCAGATCCACTTTGTAATCAGTCCCTGTGAATGTGGAATGTAAAAGCTCCACTTCCTTCTTCAGGTGGTGTGTTGATGTGGGACAGCCTGGGAACACGCAAGGGGAGGGGAGGGCAGGGGAGGGGAGGGGAGGGAAGAACACTGAGTTTTACTCTTAAAAGTGTGAGCACAGGAGCACCTGGGCAACTCAGTCGCTTGAGCCAAGGACTTCAGCTCAGGTCATGAGCTCCTGGTTAGTGAGTCGGAGCCCAATATTGGGCTTAAGTATATTGTCCGTTTCAGATCTGTCCCCATCTCTCCCTGCCCCTACCCCTGCTCCCTCTCTCAAAATAAATAAACATGTAAAAACATGTGTGAGCCCTATGGGATTGGAATTATATCTCCATTTTCCTAAACAAATTTAAACGCCACAATAGCCAGGAAATCATGCCTCCTGGGCAATGTTGAAATATTTCATGTCTCTACAGATTTGCCTACTCTGCCTATTTAATGTAAGTGACTCACACCAGGTGGCCAGGTGTGGCTGGTGTCTTCCACGTGGTATAACATTGTCACCATACGTTCACATGCATGCTGTGTCTGTCCTTCATTCCTCTCTGGGGCTGAATCACCGTCCGTCCTGTGGATACGCCGCACCCTGTTCATCCATCCACACACTGGGGGACACTTGGGACGTTTCCCTCTTTTGCGGGGTCTGCACAGTTTTGCACCTGGCATTCGTGTGCACACATCTGAGTGTTTCCGTCTACGTAGGACTGGAACACTTGGGTCACACTGCAGTTCTGTGTTTCACTTTTTGAGGAACCACCAATCTTTTTTCCACTTCAGCTGCCCTGACACTCCCACCAGCCAAGCACAGGGTTCCGCTTTCTCCACATCCTGGCTGCCACTTCTTTTCTGGATTCTGGCTCCTAGCCGTCCTCGTGAGTGGCAAGTGGCATCTCGTGGTTCTGACTCGCATCTTCCTGATGGGAGGATCGGTTCAGGTGTCTATTAGACATTTGTGCGTCGTCTTAAGAGAAATGTCTCTTCAAGGTTTTGCTCACTGACTGGGCCACGTTTTTGTTATTCACTTAAGACTTCTTTGTGTATTCTGAATGATAAAAATCTTACCATGGATGTGATTTACAAGGTTGTTCTCCCATTTTATGGGTGTCCTTTCAATCTCTCGATAATGACCTTTGATGCACAAGACTTTCATCCTGCTGAAGCCTCATTTACCTACTTTTCTTGTGTTCCTTGTGATTATCCTGTAAGTTAAGAAACCTTACCGAATGCAAGTTCATGAAGATTTCTCCCTGAGTTTCTTTCACTCTCGGATTATCCAGGACAGGCCCTTCAGGGCTGGGGATTTTGAGCAGAGATGTTTCCAAGGCCTGGAACTGAGATGCTCTGATAACGCACATGTCCCTGGACAGTTGTTTAATGTGAAAAAACATGAAATTTATGGTAACGGAACTTCTGTCTTAAGTGATGACTTTGACTCCTATTGAATATACTTCTATATGTCCATACCTTCATCATATGCTTCCTTCATAGCAAGCTTTTTAAAAAAAAATTTTAATGTTTATTTATTCTCGAGCAAGAGACAGAGACAGAGTGTGAGTGGGGGAGGGGCAGAGAGGGAGACAGACACAGAATATGAAGCAGGCTCCAGGCTCTAAGCTGTCCGCACAGAGCCTGACGTGGGGCTCGCACTGACAAACTGTGAGGTCATGACCTGAGCTGAAGTCGGACGCTTAACCGACTGAGCCACCCAGGTGCCCCAATCATAGCAAGCTTTTAAAAAATTTATTTGTATTTAAAAAATTGTTTTCGTGTGTATTTATTTTGAGACAGAGCACGAGCAGGGAAGGGGCAAAGAGAATGCAAGAGAGAGAATCCCAAGTAGACTCTGCACTGTTAGCGCAGAGACCTATGCAAGACTCAAACCCAGTAACTATAACATCATGACCTGAGCCCAAACCAAGAGTCAGATGCTCAACCGATTGAGCCACCCAGGCACCCCAATTTGGTAAGTTTACCTACCCAGAAGTGGAATTATGGACATACGGTAATCGTGTTTACTTTTTTGTGGAAACTCCATACTGTTTTCCAAGGTGGCTGCACCAATTTAAATCCCAACAACAATGAGATTTTTTTTCTCCACACCTTCACCATCACTTGTTATTTCTTGTCTTTCTGATAGTAGCCATTCTGGCTTCTGTGAAGAGATAGTTCGTTGTGGTTTTGATGTGCGTTTCCTTGATGATTAGTGATATTGAGCAGCTCTTCATGCATTAAGTGGCAATGTTATATTTTCTGTGGGAAAATGTCTGTTATGCTCCTGTTTCAATTTTTTAGTTTTCCTTTTGTTTCCCTTAACTGAAGGGATAATTCCACAAAAATATTGGTAAGGCTGACATCCATGAGTTCAGCACCTCTGTTTTGTCTTAAAAGGTGTACATGTTCAAGTCTTACATGTAGGTACTTAATCCATACGGAGTTTCCTTTCAGGTAAGGGGTACGAAGCTGGCCGTTTCATCTTGCAGGTAGCTGTCTCATTTTCCCAACACCACTTACTGAAGAGACAGTCTTTTCCCCACTGTATATTCTCAGCTCCTTCTTTGTAGATAATCTGGCCATATAAACATGGGTTTACTTCTGGACTCTCTATTCTGTTGCCTTGAGCTCTGTATCTGTTTTTGTGCCAGTATTATGCTGTTTTGTTTAACAGAGTCTGAAATCTGGGACTGTTATATCTTCAGCTTTGGTATGCTTTCTCAAAACTGCTTTGGTTATTTGGAATCTTTTCTGTTTCCATACAAAATTTAGAATTTCTTGCTCTAGATCTTTGAAAAATACTGTTAGTATGTTGATAGGAATTGCATTGAATATGTAGAGTGCTTTTCATACTATGGGCATTTTTAACAATATTAATCCTTGCAATCCATGACAATAGTATATCTTTGAATTTATTTTATCATCTTCAATTTTGTACATTGAATGTCTTATAGCTTTCAGAGTACAGGTCTTTCAACTTCATTGGGTACATTTACTCACTGTCTTTTATTGTTTTTGAAGACATTGAACATGAGTTTGTTTTCTTAATTTCTCATCTGCTATTTTTTTATTAGGAATAGAAATGCAACAGATTTGGGTGTATTAATTTTGTATTCTGTAATGAATCTAAACTCATTTATTATTTCTCATAATTTTGTAAAGTCTTAAGGGCTTTCTATATATAGTTTCTTATCATCTGCATATACTGATAATTTTCTCTTCCTTCTTAACAGTCTGCATACTTCTTATTTCTTTATCTTCTCTGACTAGTATGGCTAGGACTTCCAGGACTATGTTGAGTGAAAGTGGTGAGAGTGGACATCCTTGCTTTGTTCCTGACCTTAGAGGAAAAGCTTCTGGCTCTTCACCATTGAGTATGTCAGCTGTGAGTCTGTTATATATGGCCTTTGAGGTACATTCCTTGTGTACACCCCATTTTGAGAGTTTTTGTTGGGAATGGAGATCGGGACGCTCTGGTGGCTCAGTCGGTTGAATCTCTGACTCTTGGTCTCAGCCGAGATCATGATGTCGCTGTTGGTGGGTTCTACACGCTGATAGCAGGGAGCCTTCCTGGGGTCTCTCTCTCCCTCTGTCTCTGCCCTCCCCCACCTCGCACTCACTCTGTCTGTCAAAATAGATTAATAAACTTAAAAAAAACACAATGGAATGGAGGTTGAATTTTGTCTAATGATTTTCTACATCTATGTAGATGATCATATGATTTTTGTAAATTATTTCATTAATGTGGTATCTCATGTTGATTGATATACATATATTAAAAAAATCTTTGCATCCCTGAAGCCCCATTATATTGTGGAGAATGCTCTTTTGAATGTATTTTGAATTCAGTTTGCTGATATTTTGTTTGGTATTTTTCTATCCATCTTCATTAGGGAAATTCATCCATAATTTTTTTGTACAGATGTCTAATATGTAGTAGTCTGTATATGTAGTAGTCTAATATGTAGACATATTATATAATTTTTTTGTATGGTGTCTAATATGAGGGGAATTCTGGCCTCTTGAAAGAGTTTAGAAGTATTCCTCCCTCTTCTACAGTCTGGGATAGTTTGGGTAATGTGGCTCCTACATCTTCTATATATGTTGGTAGAATGCCCCTGAGAGGTTGTCTGGGTGGTCCTGAACTTTTCCAGGAAGTGGTTTGGTTAGTAATTCAATTTTGTTTCTAGTAATAGATCTGTTTACATTTTCTGTTTCATCCTGATCTACTCTTGAGGATTATAGCCTCTAAATGTGTGTATATTTCTTCTACATTGTGCAATTTGTTGGTATAAAATTTCTCAAAGTAATCTCTTTTAATCCATTTATTTCTGTGGTGTCGACTGTAATTTTCTTTCATTTCTGATCTTGAGTCTTCTCTCTTGTTTTGTTGATTAGTTTTGTTAGATTTTATCAATTGTATCTTTTCAAAGAACCAGCTCTTAAGAGTGCAAGCACATGAGCAGTCCGCCACTCTTTCTCCATGGCTGTCACCTCAGCCAGACCAGCTGAGCAGAGCTTCATGGAAGCAGTGCCAGCATGGATGCTGCAGTGAGCAGTTCCCAAGCAAGTTCTTAGAAATCAGCTACCCAGGAAAAATGACTTTTACTCATATCAGCCACCTTCTGAGGACCCTCCTCCAGAGACAGGAGAGTCTGTGTGCCTCCAGCTCAAGTCTGGGGTTCATCTCTGCAGGGTTGGTGGCAGTTTAAGCCCCCAAACATGCTCCAGCTGTCACGAGGCACGTTACCGAAGTAAGGAGCATCATACTCCAGACTGGAGATGGGGACATAAGCAGGCTTGTAGACAATCAGAATTTGAAATTGTAATAAGAACAGAAGATGAGGTTACACTTGAAGATGTTGAAAAGGGAAGGGAAGCAGAAATTACAGGAAGCATGGGTGAAGCACCTGATGAAGAATTGGATTCCATGGCAAAACATGAACCCAAGGAAGATAAAAATTCCAGAAGTTTAAAACTAAAATAGCCCTAGAGCCAGAGCAGATTCTTAGATATGCCAGAGGGATTGCACCCATCTGGATCTCTGGTGAAAATGTCCCTCAAGAAAAGGATATTCCAGCTTGCCCCTGTGGGGCCAAGAGAATATTTGAATTCCAGGTCATGCCTCAGCGGCTCAACCACCTAAAGGCCAACAGACTTGGCAGGAGTGTTGATTGGGGTGTTCTGGCTGTCTCCACCTGTGTTGAAAGCTGTAGACAGGGGATTGGCTACACAGAGGAACTGGTTTGGAAGCAAGATATAACAGATACACCTGAAGACAAGGTCATAAAGCCTTACAAATTCTCATCATCTCTTAGACCTTACCATTCCCGTGCTAGGACTGTATCCTAAGGAAATACCTATATCAGAGACAAAGATGTTGTTTTAGGTGAGTTTACAATATGTAAATATTAGTGAAACAAAAAGGTCCAGTGACAAGTAATTTAATAAATTTTGGTGGGTCCCTACAGCAGAAAGTAATGCAGTCTTTTATTTTTTAATGTTTTTTTTTTAATTTTTGAGAGAGAGAGAGAGAGAGAGAATGTGGGGTGGGGGCAGAGAGAGAGGGAAACACAGAATCCAAAGAAGACTCCAGGCTCCAAGCTGTCACCACAGAGCCTGACGCAGGGCTTGATCTAATGAACTGGGAATTCATAACCTGAGCCAAAGTCAAATGTTTAACAGATGGAGTCACCCAGGAGCCCCAGTGGAGTCTTAATGATACAGACCTATATGCACATCAAATAAGATACAGATTTACAGGGCACTGGGGTGACTCAGCTGATCGAGCGTCTAACTGCAGCTCAGGTCATGATCTCACGGTTTGTGGGTTCTAGCCCCACGTTGGGATCTGTGCTGACAGTACAGACCCTGAAGCCTGCTTCGGATTCTGTGTCTCACTCTCTCTGTCTTCCCTCCCGCGCTCATGCTGTCTCTCTCAAAAACTAAATAAATATTTAAAAAAAAATGTAAAGCAACTTGTATTAGAAAAAACATACAGCTTTCAGCTGACAACAAGATATTCATAGTATGTTTGTATCTTTGTAAAAGTATTTATATGTGTGTTTGTCCACAGAAATCTGGAAAGACACATACTCGGTGTGAACTAATTAACTACGAATAGTGGGACTAAGTGAAATAATTGTTTTATCTGTATGTTTGTTTCTTTCTACAATAAAATGGGTTCATGGGCTAATTAAGACCAAAAAAGGGGGTGGGGAACCAGCTCTTAGTTGTCTTGATGTTTTCTATTTTTAAATCTCCATTTCATCTCTTTCTGCTCTGTTCTCTGTGACTTGGGCTTTGCTTGTTCTTTTTCTAGTTACTCTAGGTGTGAGGTTAGAATGTTTGAGATTTTTCTTGTTTCCTGAGGTAGGCTTGTGTCAGTATGCACTTCCCTCTTAGGACTGTGTGTGCTACACGTGCAAAAAATTTTCCATCACGGCATTCATTCATTTTTATCTGGCTCCGAGTATTTGATGATTCCACGTTAATTTCCCTGTTGGCCTGTTGGTTTTCAGTAGCATGCTGTTATCCTCCACCCGATTGAGCTTTTTCCTATTCTTTTCTTGTACTTGGCTTGTAACTTCATACTGCTGTGCGTGGAAAACATGCTTGGTATGATTTCAGTCTTGTTAAAATTACTGAGACTTGTTTTGTGGCCTAACACATGATCTATCCTGGAGAATGTTCCATGTGCACCTGAAAAGAATGTGTATTCTGCTGCTTGGGGTGGATTGTCCACATGTATCTGTTAAGTCCACCAGGTTTATTTAATGTGTCACTGAAATCTACCCTTTATTTACTGATTATCAGTCCGGATGTTCTACGCATTCACATTAGTGGAGTGTTAAATTCTCCTACAATTATTGTACTACTGTCATTTTCTGCCTTTATTTCTATTAATATTTGCTTATGTATTGAGGTGTTCCTTGCAGGGTGTGTAGTTATATTCCATTGTTATGCTCTTGTTGGATTGATCTGTTTATCGTCATGCATTCACCTTCTGTGTCTCTTACCACAGTCTTTGCTTTTTTTTTTTTTTTAAATTTTTTTTTAACGTTTATTTATTTTTGAGACAGGGAGAGACAGAGCATGAACAGGGGAGGGTCAGAGAGAGGGAGACACAGAATATAAAGCAGGCTCCAGGCTCTGAGCTATCAGCACAGAGCCCGACGCGGGGCTCGAACTCACGGACCATGAGATCATGACCTGAGCCGAAGTCAGCCGCTTAACCGACTGAGCCACCCAGGCGCCCCAAACAGGGGGCTTCTAATGGACTTAATCTGTCACCTTTAGAATAATGTATGGGTACCCAAGGTAAAAACTGACAATGGGGAACAATGTGATTGACTTAGTGGACACAGTTACAATCTATTTGGTATTAAAGCTAATGTAAGGTTGTGATATAATTAAACAGACATTCTGTTAGAGTTATCCACATCACACATAACACTTATATTCTACCAAGGTTTACTAAACATCAAATGAGCTCACATTATCTTTATTGTAATTTGTCAGGAAAAGATAGCTTAAAATCATAGTCCGTTTTGTCTATCTCATGAAGTTCTCCTGGGTAAATGTTAAGATAGATTTCAAAATCTTTCATAATCTGAAACTTTGAAGTTTCCCTAAGTTCAATGATAAATCGGGTAGAATTCACTGGGCATATAAGTCTTTTTTTTTAAGTGTGTATTTTTGAGAGAGAGACAGAGTGCAAGTGGGAGGGGCAGAGAGAGAGGGAGACACAGAATCCAAAGAGGCTCTAGGCTTGGAGCTGTCAGCACAGAGCCTGACATGGGGCTCAGACCCACAAACTGTGAGATTATGACCTGAGCCGAAGTCAGATGCTTAACCAACTGAGTCACTTAAGCACTGCAGTCTTTTCTAAAGAAGATAAAACACTGACATGTTAATTATCAAGCATAAGTTTTAAGAGCTTTTGGCTGCTTCTTGCAGAGAAACCAAAGATGATCAGGATAACTGGAAAACAAGTTTTGTACCTCACTATAAGACTGTTCGACAAAAAAGGCACATTGCTAAAAACTGTAAGATGTAGTCATAAGTATGTCATCTGAAGAATCCTGGTGTAATAGACAGTTTACAATTAGTTTTACTGGAGAACAAGGTTTCTAAGTGTTAAAATTGTACCAATGTAATTATGACTGATGGAAATGAGGAAAACAAGTCTGCATATAGTAAAGAAGGAGATGGTAAGAAAGACGTAAGGGATGGGAATACATTTTGTTGAGATAGAAAGTAATTTTGTCTTAAAATGAGGTTGTCTTAAAATGACGACAATCTGAGGACAAAATCTGAGTGTAAAAGAATGTTGTAGAAAGTTTGGGGAACAGGAGCACCTGGGTCATCAGTCGGTTAAGCGTCTGACTTTGGCTCAGTCATGATTTCAGGTTTCACGAGTTCGAGCCCCACATCAGGCTATGCGCTGACAGTGGGAGGCCTGCTTGGGATTCTCTCTCTCCCTCTCTGTCTGCCCCTCCCCCAACCGTGCTTTTTCTCTCTCTCAAAATAAATAAACAGACTTAAAATTTAAAAAACACAAAGTTTCTGGCGACAAAGCTTTAGAAAATAATCTTATGTGTGTGTGCTCAGACACTTCTGACCTACTCTATGAGGCCAGTTGGTCCCCGTACCAAAACCAGTCGTATATAAAAAGGATTCTACAACTTGACCAAGTGGGATTTATCTGGGAATAAAATGGTTGGTTCAGCAAGAAAATAGCAGTCATCAACCTTATGAACACAAATAATAGAAACAAACCCCCATGATCACGTCAACAGATACAGAAAAGACATCTGACTAAACCCACCACCCTTTCTGGCAAAAATACTTAGCCAATCAAGAACAGAAGGGAACTTCCTCACCCAGGTAAGGGGCAGCTAGGAAAAGTCCACACCTAACATTTCAGCAGACACTTCTACAAACAAGATATGCAAATGGTCAATAGATTCATTAAAAGATGCTAGACAGTCATCAGGGAAATGCTCATCAAACTACAAGCAGAGACCCATTTACACTCACTAGGATGGTCACAAAGACAGTTTTCTTTTTAAGGCTAACGTTACTTGGTGATCACGAGTGGACCCAGGGAAGACCCAAACCACTCCGAGCTCGTGAGCAAACAGGTGCAGGTCTCACAGAGCCCACTGAGCTCATGGTTTCCCACAACTTGAAATGGAATGTAAGTTTTGTCCTCGGATCACAGCCACACTCTGTGACTATGCTGTCCAGGGTTATTTCAGATCTGTTTTATGGGTTTTTCCTTTCTGAAAGAACCCATTTGGCTTTTATTCTGACTACCTTTCAGAACCGTACTGTTCCCCTTGGAACTGTGCCTGATGGAAATGCACTCGACTTCAGTCTGATTTCTTCTGCAAAGAGGCTACTCCTGTAGAAACCAGTGTTAAGAAATTTTTATTTTTCTAGAGAAAACAACCAAGAAATGGATTTCAGTCATCAAAGCACTGTGCAGGGACCCCCAACCGCGACCCAGGACAGTTTTAGGTTTGGAAACCAAGGTCTCTCCTAATGTGCATTTCTAGCAAAATGAACCAACATAGCCAAAGATAATTTAGAACTACAACATCCTTTATGGGGAATATCCAATCTCCCCAAACCTGTTTTATTGAAAATTACATTAGAAAGTCATAATTCTAAAGCACTGTATTTGATACACATTTTAACGGGTACCTCTACATACTTCCAAATAGTTTCAGGAATCTAAGTGTGCCTCTTTACAAAAGACTGTTTCGTTAATTTTTTTTTTTTTTTAATTCTAGTTGGTTAACATACACTACAATATTAATTTCAGGAGAATTCAGTGATTCCTCACTTACATACAACACCCAGTGCTCCTCACAAGTGTCCTCCTTAAGAACCATCACCCACGTAGCCCATTCCCCACCCACGTCCCTCCATCAACCCTCAGTTTGTTCTCTAGAGTTAAGTGTCTCTTATGGTTTGTTTCCCTCTCTGTTTTCCCCACCTTCCCATATATTCATCTGCTTTGGTTCTTAAAAACCGCATGAGTGAAATCATGGTATTTGTCTTCCTGTAACTATTTTGCTTAGCATAATACATCTAGCTCCATCCACGTCACTGTAAATGGCAAGATTTCATTCTGTTTGATGACTGAGTAATATTCCACTGTATGTATCTACCACATCTTTTTTTTTTTGAGAGAGAGAGAGAGACAGAGAGAGAGAGAGAGAGGGAGAGAGAAAGCAAACAGGGGAGGGGCAGAGAGAGAGGGAGACAGAGAATCCCAAGCAGGCTCTGCACTGTCAGCACAGAGCCCAATACAGTGCTCGAACTCATGAACTGTAAGATCATGACCTGAGCCCAAACCAAGACTCAGACACTTAACCAATTAAGCCTCCAGGTGCCTCTATACTACATCTTCTTTTTTTTTTTTTTTAATTTTTTTTAACGTTTATTTATTTTTGAGACAGAGAGAGACAGAGCATGAACGGGGGAGGGTCAGAGAGAGAGGGAGACACAGAATCTGAAACAGGCTCCAGGCTCTGAGCTGTCAGCACAGAGCCCAACGCAGGGCTCGAACTCACGGACCGCGAGATCATGACCCGAGCCGAAGTCGGAAGCCCAACCGACTGAGCCACCCAGGCGCCCCTATACTACTTTTTTTCTTTTTTTTTTTTTTTTTTAATTTTTTTTTTTCAACTTTTTTTTTTTTTTTTGGGACAGAGAGAGACAGAGCATGAACGGGGGAGGGGCAGAGAGAGAGGGAGACACAGAATTGGAAGCAGGCTCCAGGCTCCGAGCCATCAGCCCAGAGCCTGACGCGGGGCTCGAACTCACGGACTGCGAGATCGTGACCTGGCTGAAGTCGGACGCTTAACCGACTGCGCCACCCAGGCGCCCCAACTTCTTAATCCATTCATCAGTCAGTTCACACTAGGGCTCTCTCCATAGTTCGGCTATTGTTGATTATGCTGCTATAAACATTGAGGTGCATGTGCTTCTATGAATCTGTACTTTTGTATCCATCGGGTAAATACACTTTATGGATTGAAGGGTAGTTCTATTTTTAACTTTTTGAGGAACCTCCATACTGTTTTCCAGGATGGCTGCATCAATTTGCATTCCCAACAGTGCAGGAGGGCTCCCCTTTCTCGGCATCCTCCCCAACACTTGTTGTTTCTTGTGTTGTTAATTTTAACCACTGTGATATGTGTGAAATGGTATCTCATCGTGGTTTTTTAATTTTTTTAAATGTTTATTTATTCCTGAGAGAGACAGAGTGCAAGCGGAAGGGGCAGAGAGAGAGACACATACACAATCCAAAGCAGGTTCCAGGCTCTGAGCTCCAAGCTGCCAGCCTGTAGCTCGACTCAGGACTTGAACTCATGAACTGTGAGATCGTGACCTGAGCTGAATTTGGATGCTTAACCAACTGAGCCACCCAAGAGCCACTTTCACTGAGGTTTTGATTTGTATTTCCCTGATGATGAATGATGTTGAGCATCTCTTTAGGTGTCTGATAGCTATCCATACATCTTCTTTGGAAAAAATGTCTGTTCATGTTTTCTGTCCATTTCTTAAGTGGGTTACTTGGGATTTTTGTGTGCTGAGTTAGCTATGTTCTTATAGATTTTGGATACTAACCCTTTATCATATATGTTGCTGGCAAATCTCTTCTCCCATTCCCTAAACTGTCTTTTAGTTTTGTTGTTTGTTTCCTTCACTGTGCGGTAGCTTTTTATCTTGATGATGTCCCAGAAGTTCATGTTTGCTTTTGTTTCCCTTGCCCCCACCAACATGAAGCTGCTACGGCCGAGGTCAAAGAGGTTGCTACCTCTGTTCTCCCCCAGAATTTCGATGGTTTCCTGTCTCACATTTAGGTCTTTCCTCCATTTTGAATTTATTTTTGTGTATGGTGTTAGAAAGTGACCCATTTTCATTCTTTTGCATGTTGCTCTCTGGCTTTCCCAACACCATTTGTTGAAGAAACTGTCTTTTCACGTTGGATAGTGTTCCCTGCTTTATCAAAGATTAGTTAGCCATAGAGTGGCGGGTCCATTTCTGGATTTTCTATTCTCTTCCATCAATCTAAGTGTCTATTTTTGTGCCAGTACCATACTGTTTTGATGACTACAGCTTTATAACATAGCTTGAAGTCTGGAATTGCGATGCCTCCACCATTGCTTTTCTTTTTCAGGATTGTTTTGGCTATTCAGGGTCTTTTGTGGTTCTATACAGATTTTAGGATTATTTGCTTTTTCTCTATGAAAAATGCTGATGGTATTTTGATAGGAACTGCATTAATGTGCAGATTGCTTTGCGTAGTGTCAACATTTTCACAATGTTTGTTCTTCCAATCCATGAGCATGGAATGTTTTCCCATTTCTTTCTGTCCTTTTCCATTTCTTTTACAATTTTTCTGTAGTTTTCAGAGTATGATCTTTTACCTCTTTGGTTAGTATTCCTAGGTATCTTAGTGTCTGGGTGCAATTGTAAATGGGAGAGATTCCTTGATTTCTTTTCCTGCTGTTACATTAGTGGTGTAGAGAAATACAAGAGACTTCTGTACATTTTTTATATCCTGTGACTTTGCTGAATACATATAGTCTCATATTTTTGGCATTCTTTCAGGTTTCTACATAGATTATCATGTCATGGACAAATGGTGAAAGTTTCAATTCTTTGCTGATTTGGATGCCTTTTATCTCTTTTTGTTGTCTGATTGTTGAGGCTAAGACTTCCAGAACTAGGTTAAAGAGTAACGGCGAGAATGAACATCCTTGTCTTCACCCTGACCATAGACATAAATCTCTCTGTTTTTCCCACATGAGATGGTATTAGCTGTGGGTCTTTTAAAAATAGCTTTTATGATGTGAAGTATGTTCCATCTATACCTACTTTGTCGATGGTTTTTATCAAGAATGAATGCTATATTTTGTCAAATGCATCTACTGATAGGATCATATGGTTCTTATCCTTTCTTTTATTAATGTAGTGTATCAGATAGGTTGATTTGAAGATATTGAACCATCCCAGCAGCCCAGGAATAAATCCCACTTGGTCATGTTAAATAATTCCTTAATGTACTGTTGTATTCAATTTGCTAGCATCTTGTTGAGGAATTTTGCTTCCATGTTCATCAGGGATATTAGCCTGTCATTCTCCTTTCTAGTGGGGTCTTTGGCTTTGGAATTAAGGTAATGCTGACCTCATAGGATGAGTTTGGAAGTTTTCCTTCCATTTCTATGTTTTGGAACAGTTTGAAAAGAATAGGCATTAACTTTTCTTTAAATATCTGCTAGAATTCCCCTGGGACTCCACCTGGCTCTGGACATTTGTTTCTTTTGTTTGACCTTTTAAAATTTATTTGAGAGACACTATGTGACAGCATGAATGAGGGACTGGCAGAGAGAGAGAGGGAAACAGAGAATCCCAAGAAAGTACCACACTGGCAGCACAGAGCCCCACATGGGACTTGAACACACAAAACCATGAGATCATGACCCGAGCCAAAACCAAGAGTCAGATGCTTAACTGACTGAGCCACCAGGTCCCCAGTTTGGAGAATTTTTATTACTAGTTCAATTACTAGTAATGGGTCTATTTCTTCCTGTTTCAATTTTGGTAGTTTATATGTTTCTAGGAATTTGTTCATTTCTTCCAGGTTGTCCAGTTTGTTGGCATATACTTTTTCATAGTATTGTTATAATTGTTTGTATTTCTGTAGTGTTAGTTATAATCTCTTTTATTCGTGATTTTACTTATTTAGGTCTTTTCCCTTTTTGTTTTGATAAGTCTGGCTAGGGGCTTATCAATTTCATTAACTCTTTCAAAGAACCAGCTCTTAGTTTCATTGATGTGTTTAATTTTTTGTTGTTGCTTCTAAATCATTTATTTCTCCTCTGATCTTTATTATTTCCCATCTTGTATCAGCATTAGGCTTTATTTACTGTTCCTGTTCTAGCACATTTAGGTATAAGGTTAGGTTGTGTATCTGAGGCTTTTCTTGATTCTTGAGATAGCCCTGTATTGCACTATAATTTCCTGTTAGGCCCACTTTTGCTGCATCCCAAGTGTTTTGGACTACCGTGTTTTCATTTTCATTTGCTTGCATGTAATTTTTTATTTCTTCTTTAATTTCCTGGTTAACCCATTCATTCTTTAGTAGGATGTTCTTTAATCTCCATGTATTTGTGGCCTTACCAAAATGTTTTTCTGGTTGACTTCAAGTTTCATAGCATTGACAATCTTTTTGTACTTCTTGACGGCTTATTTGTGATCTACCCTGGAATGTTCCATGTGTACTTGAGAAGAACGTGTATTCTGCTGCATTAGGATGAAATGTTCTGAATGTTTCTGTTAAGTCCATCCAGTCCGGTGTGTCAAGCCACTGTTTCCTTGTTCATTTTCTCTTATCTAATCTGCCCATTGCTACTTGTGGGTAAAATCCCCTACCATTATTATATTATCAATGAGTGCCTTTAAAAAAATTTTTTTTAATGTTTATTTACTTTTGAGAGACAGAGAGAGAGACAGAGTGCAAGCAGGGGAGGAGCAGAGAGAGAGGGAGACACAATCCAAAGCAGGCTCCGGGCTCTGAGCTGTCAGCATGGAGCCCAATGCAGGGCTCAAACTCACAAATCGTGAGATCATGACCTGAGCCAAAGTCAGACACTTAGCTGACTGAGCCACCCAGATGCCGCTTAATGAGTTTACTACAAACAACTAATTTGCTACTAATTGTTTTCTGTCTCTGGCTGCTTTCAAGTTGCAGGCATAAATATTTATAACTGATGGATCTTCTTGATGGATAAGCCCCTTAATTATGATGTAATGCACTTATTCATCTGTTGTCCTAGTTTTTTGGTTGAAAATCCAGTTTCTCTAGGCCTCCTGGGCAGCTCACTCAGTTAAGCATTCAACTTCAGCTCAGGTCATGATCTCACAGTTCATGAGTTTGAGTACTACGTTTGGCACTGCACTGGCAGTGTGGAGTCTGCTTAGGATTCTCTCTCCCTCTCTCTGTCCCTCCCCTGCTTGCTCTCTCTCTCTGTCAAAATAAATAAAAATACAATTTTAAAAATAAAATCTATGTTGCCTGCTATAAGCATGTATATAAATCCTTGGATACATAGGTATTTAAGTATGCTACAGTTTTCTTTTGATGTGCATTAGCAAGATACATGGTTCTGCATTTCCTCACTTGCAAGCATGTGCCTTTCTGTCTGCAAGTCTCTTGTAGGCAGCATATAGATAGGTCTTCTCTTTTATGCATTGATACGCTATGTCTTTTGATTGCGACATTTAGTCCATTTACATTCAGAGTGATTAAAAGATATGAACTTAGTGCTATTGTGTTTCCTGCAAAGTTGGTGTTTCTGATGACGTTTTCTGTTTATTTCTAGTCTTTGTTGCTTTTGGTCTTTTTTTCCCCCAAAGAGTCCCCTTTAATATTTCTTGCAGGGCTGGTTTAGTGGACACGAAATCCTTTAGTTTTTGGTTGTCTGGGGACATCTTTATCTCTCCTTCTATTCTGAATGATAGCATTGCTGGATAAAGTATCCTTGGCTGCATTTTTTCCCATGCAGGATGTTTAATATATCAAGCCACTCCCTGGTGGGCTGCCAAGTTTCTGTGGACAGACCTGCTTTGAACCCGATCTGTCTTCCCTTGTACGTTAAGGACTTTTTCCCCCCTTGCTGCTTTCAGGATTTTTTCCTTGTCTGTGTATTTTGTGAATTTGACTATGATATGTCTTGGTGATGGCTTCCTTTTGTTGAATTTAATGGGTGTTCTCTGTGTTTCTTTCATTTTGAGGTCTGTTTTTTCTTCACCAGATTAGGCAAACTTTTTAGCTGTAATTTGCTCAAATAACTGTTCTGCCCCTTCGTCTGTCACTTCATCTTCTGGGACTCCCCTGATAGGAATATTATTATGCTTTAAGGACTTGCTTTGTTCCCTAAGTGTTCATTTGTGATTCAATACCTATCTTACTCTCTTCCTTTCAGCTTCATTACTTACCATAATTTTGTCTTCTATATCACTGATTCATCCCTCTGCTTCATCCATCCTTACTGTCATGGATCTCAACTAGTTTCCATCTCTAATAGAGCATTTTTTTATTTCAGTCTGACTTGTTTTTAGTTCTTTCATTTCTGCAATGAGGGATTCTCTAGTGTCTTCTAGACTTTTATCATGCCCAGTTAATATCCTTATAATTGTTGTTTTAAATTCTAGTTCAGACATCTTACTTGTATTTGTGCTGAATAAATCCCTTGTGATGATTTCTTCCTGTTCTTTCTTTTGAGTTGAATTCCTGTCTTGTCATTTTGGAGGTCAAAAAAAAAAAAAAAAAAGGAAGCTAAATCCTAGATGTATCTTGGTCTAACTAGAACAACTAGCATTAACACACAGACAAAACCCTGATGGACAAAAGGGACTACAGAGCCAGGCACCCCTGGTTCACAAGGGGATGTACACCCAGCAGTCATCACAGGGCAGCAGCAGAGATGGGGACATTTTGACACATGGTCCAGGGTAAACTGGTTATCTAAGGGAAGAAAGGACTCATTTCTCTCATCAACTTCATGGACATTAACCAAGTCATGTGGATTTAACTGTCATGGAAACAAATAGAACACACAGAAAGGAACTTCTAGCATGTGTAATTATGATCTGAGTGATGGAGGAGTTTTCTCACAGAACAACAGAAGGTAATCTAGAGGTACATGAGTAGCTCTGTCAATTAAGTGTCCAACATAGGCTAAGGTCATGATCTCAGGGTTCGTGAGTTTGAGCCCCACATCACTTTCTACTGTCAGCACAGAGCCTACTTTGGATTCTCTGTCCCCCCCCCCCCCCTTCTGTCCATCTCTGGTGTTGGCGTGTACAAGGGCATGCACATGTTCTCTCTCTCCCTCTAAAATAAATAAATATTTTAAAAAGGAGGTACTCTACACAGGAATAGTTGGGGAATTTCAAGTCTACTAACAATGTGAAAGGCCCATCCACACAGACAACAGAGAGAAATCATACACCCTGACCTGGAGAAAACATTTTCAACACATAGAAATGAAACAGCATCAGTGTCCACAGGACGTGAAGGAAACAGAAGACATCAGGAAGCAGACACGTGAGTTACAGGTGACAACACACTGTAAATGCTTCCACAGAAGAGGGAACCCCACACATGAGAAATGCTGAGCCACAGGGGAATTAGAAAAATAAATGTGTGCTATCAAGGAGACCCCATGTCACATATTTCAGCTGGAGAAAATAAAGCCAGTTAATACCCATTGCCACAAGTGAAAGGAATCAGCACTGATGTGTGATTCACACACTGCATTCACATTTCTTCATAAATTTTAACTTTCCCTCAATCTACAATATGCCATCACCACAATGTGTAAAAATTACATGCATTTACTTTTGGAGACACGAAACCACTAAGCAGGACTGCCAACAAAAGCAAAAGATAAACTTGAGACCTGTATTGAGCAATTGAGCACCCTGGGTCATTTCAAGGACATAAAGACCTCATCCCAGCATATGAAGAAAAACATGCAGCATCACTGCTTCTCCCTGTGTTCAAGATAAAAGAAAGAAGGTAAATTCTCAGGCATGTTATGGTTAAAAAAAAAAAAAAAGGAAACCATGCTTTTCAGAACTTACTTTTTAATTTTATCCACATGATAGCAATTTGGAAGACAGACTGAATACATCCCACTTCACAGAATTTGCATGTATCTCCAACCACCAGCAATGAACAGGAAGTGGGTTATGATCACAGTTTTTTAACTCTACTCTGCATGGAACAGTCACTAGCATTTGGTTCAATCCTTTTAATCCATGACTACACCCACCTGGCATGAAGGTGTGGAAATCCATGCATTTTTTGTTCTGAGACACTTTTCCCCAGTGAACATTCTCTGGATAAGTCTCAGAGTAACCTGAGTCAGCAAGAACAGGAAAGACCTGACACATTTACTACCCTCTGCCCTGAAGGGGAAGAAAGGAGGCAGAAAGAATTCAGTAACTTTACGCCTGCTAAACATGAGGCTGGCATAAAAGAAAGCCATCAGTGCTTAGACAGGGACTGTGCTACTCACAGGTGACAGGTGACATGCAGACGCCTACCTGAGCCCTGTTCTCCCTGGAAAACCTCAGTGGAAGGGAAAGGCACTCCCTTCCCCACGCTGTTTGGGTCTGGAAAACAGCAGGATGTACGAGGGCCCCTCCCCCATCAGACCAGGAGAAGGCTCACAGGAAGTCCCCCTGTTCACCCATGATAGGACCAGGTGTAGACCTCCCAAGTCCACACATTGTGGCTCATCCATGATTAGCTCAGCTGTTTGTCCCACTGAACAGGGACACAAAAGCTGGCTAGTCCCACTTTGGTTTGGCTTTTCTCCTTCCTCCAGACCCTTAACATGGGCTTGCTCTCAGGCTGAGCCACACACAGCCCCTCCTGGGGGACAGGAGGACAGGCTGGCCTCAGGGAACCACCATGTCAGCACCACACCTTCTTATGCCTGGTTTGTTTCCTCCTTTCCTGCCTTCAGACACCTGCAGGTCTTATGCTCATCGTGTTCTCCCCACTGATGTAGTCACTGCCCCTAATACAACAGCAACTCTGCTCCCACTACACGGCCCCTGCCCTCAGTGCAACACTGCCTATCCCCCCACCCAGGCTATGCAATCATTCTGCTCAATACAGGGCTCTCCTTACTCAATTCGGATTCTTCATTTGACACTGTCCAACAACACCCCTTTCCTACCCAAACTTTACCCAGGCCACTGTCCTCTCCGCAGGCCCCTGAACTGTGGGTGGCCCACACTCTGAGCATCCATGAGTTGAGGAACAAGGCCATGGGGAACTGAGCCAACAAATCTGTCCTTCACCACAGGGGCTGGATCCGGACAGTGGGCTTTCTTGCTCCATCTCTGTCACACACAAAAAGCAAAGCCTGGTTCCATTTCACCGAAGATGCTGGAGGATCTCTGAGACTGCACCTGGTTCTTTGCACTAAAGTGTCCTCAGCCTAGTTTGATTTGAGTTTACCTACCGGGACCATGGTGAGCCCCCTGATCTCCAGTCCAAGATTTACTACCCCTGGACGTGGTGGTCCTCCCTCCTTTCACCAGGTAGGATTCAGCTGATCACAGGGAAACCCGGAGACAGGGATTTGACAGGAGGATGGACACCCGTCCCCAACCCACAACAGACTTTACCTCCTGGGGGAAAGAGGAAAGAACCCCACTTGTATTTCCACTCCAGTCACTGCTCATGGAAACAAAAAGGCGAAACTGAGTCATGGTGCAAAGGGATGTCCTTCAAAGTCATAATTTGCAACCAAATCAACCAAAGACACCAATAATTAGTCCCAGTAAAGCTAAACCAATATCATAATTTTAAACTTCATGAAAAATGGGTACCTGGGTGGCTCAGATGGTTAAGTGTCTGACTTGGGTCAGATCAAGATCTCACAGTTCATAGATTTGAGTCCTGCATTGGATTCTGTGCTGTCAGCTTAGAGCCTGGAGCCTGCTTTGGATTCTGGGTCTCCCACTCTTTCTGCCTCTCCCCCACTTGTTCACTCTATCTCTCTCTCTAAAATAAACATTTAAAAAAATATTTTTAAGCTGAAGAAAAAGAGAAGTGATGTGAAAATGTATCTTTCATTAATAAAGACTGAAAAGAAGAGCAGACACAAAACCAGATTATTCCGGTATCACAACAGAGGACAGAAAATAACTTTCAACAATGAGGGGTCTCATGTCATGATAATTTAACAGGAACTTTTTGGAATGTATAATCCAAGACTTTTTGTAGAAGTATATAAAGTTGTGTGTACACACCAGCAACAGACACCTTTTTATCACATCCAGTCCAAAAGACATTGTAATGGGAAAGAGACATGTGGTACATAACCGTGTGATTACTTCAAGTCTGAGGTAACAACATCTAGGTCACACAGATGTAGAGGACAAAGAAGGCCACCTAAAACCATCAGTGTTCATATCAGTGACACGAACTAGGAATTCATACACTTAGGGTCCCAATCAAGGAAGAGGCACCTGGAAACTCAAAAGCATAATCACAACAATGAAAATATTTCTCTCCCGCCTGAATTTTCATGAACAAAATACATGAAGTTCTATACCTGAAGTTTTCCCAAAATTGTGTCCATTCAGGATCATCTCCATTGTACTGGCTCGCATTTTCAATAAGAATTTAAAGGAGGATAGGGGCGCCTGGGTGGCTCAGTGGGTTAAGCATCCGACTTCAGCTCAGGTCATGATCTCACAGTCTGTGAGTTCGAGCCCCGTGTCGGGCTCTGTGCTGACAGCTCAGAGCCTGGAGCCTGCTTCAGATTCTGCGTCTCCCTCTCTCCCTGCCCCTCCCCTGTTCATGCTCTGTCTCTCTCTGTCTCAAAAACAAATTAAAAAAAAAAAGAATTTAAAGGAGGATAAATGCTATGCCATAGTGTGTCTGTGCTCACAGATTCCTGGGACACCTGAAGGCTTTTCCATGGTGCTTAAGTTTATGTGTGTCCTCGAAGGGAAGAGGGACAACTGAAGGCTTTCCCACAGAGCAGTCATTCGTAAGGTTCTGCCCACTCAGGGTCATCACATGTACATGCAGGTCTCTGGGACACTCGAAGGTCTTACCAGAGTCCTTACATACAAAGGCTTACTGTCCACTGTGCAGCCTGGTGTGTTCTTGAAGGGATCGGTGATTTGTCAAGATCTCTCCCCAGGGTGTTTCTTCATATGCACTTGAGGAGATGAGCAGAACTTGTATGCCTTCCCACACCTCTTGCATTCATAGGGTTTAGTTGCGCTGTGTGTTTTCAAATGACCTTGAACATTTTGCAGCTAACTGACAACTTTCCCACACTCTATATACTCAAAACGTCTCTCCCCAACATGTGTCCGTATGTGTACTTCCACAGTGACGGGCACCTGAAGGTATTCCCACACTGCTGATGGGATTGGATCTCTCCCAAGCATGTGTCCTCATATGTGCTCCCAAGTTTCAAGGAGATGTGAAGGCTTTCCCACAGTGTTGACATTTACAGGGTTTTTCCCCAGTGTGTGTCTGCGTATGTATCCATAGATCAGTGTGATACATGAAGGCTCTGATACATTCCTGACACTAATAGGGTTTCACTGCCTTGTGTGTGGTCCTGTAATGTTCAGAGGTCGATGTTTCCTGAAAGCTTCCCCTCACTCCTTACATTCCAAGTTTCCACCCCTGCGTGATTTCTCACAGTATGTAGTACAAGGGTGCACTTACGACTGAAGGCTTTTCCACAATGCACACATTTATAGCGTTGCTCGCCAGTGTGTGTCCTCACATGGTCTCGTAGGCATGAGTTATACCTGAAGGTTTTCCCACACACCTGACATTCATAGGGTCTCTCCCCTGTGTGTATTGTCACATGTTCTCGCAGATTCCAATGATATCTGAAGGTTTTCCTACACACCTGACATTCATACGGTCTTTCCCCAGTGTGCGTCCTCATATGTTCTCGCAGGCATGACTTATACCTGAACGTTTTCCCACACTCCTGACATTCATAGGGTCTCTCCTCCGTGTGTATCTTCACATGATTTCGCAGATTCCAATGATATCTGAAGGTTTTCCCACATTGCTGACATCCATACGGTCTTTCTCCAGTGTGTCTCCTCATATGCACTCGCAGGTCTGTGTGATTCCGGAAGGCTCTTCCACACTGCTGACATTCAAAGGGCCTTTCCCCAGTGTGCGTCCTCATATGTACTCGCAGGTATGATTGATCCCGAAAGGATCTGCCACACTCCTTACATTCATAGGTTTTCAATGTACTGTGAGTGGTCATGTGGCGTTTAATATGACCATACCTCTGGAAAGATTTCCCACACTCCTTACATTCATAGGGTCTTTCCCCAGTGTGTGTCCTCATATGTACTCGCAGGTTTGGGTGATGCCTGAAAGCTTTGCCACACTCCCCACATTCATAGGGTTTCACTACATTGTGTGTGGTCATGTGACATTCAAAATGTAGACGTATCTTGAAAGTTGTCCCACATTCTTTACATTCCCAGGATCCATCCCCTGTAGGTCTTCTCCCAGGTACAAGAAAGGTGTGCTGACCAGGGAAGGCTTTCCCACACGGCTGATATTTATAGGGTTTCTCCTGAGCGTGGGTCCTCACATGTTTTTGCAGGCTTGACTTATACCCAAAGGCTCTCCCACACTCCTGACATTGAGAGGTTCTAGCCCCAGTGTGAGTTCTCATATGACGTGTAAGGAAGGAGTGATATAAGAAGGTTTTCCCACACATGTCACATGTATGGACCCTCTGTACACGGTCATTTTGCACATGACCCTGAAAAGAAGAAATGCAAGTGAAAGCTTTTCCACATTTCTTGCACTGTAGAGATTTTTTACTACTCAGACTCTTTGCGTATGTCTCCGATGCTCTCCCGGTGTCCTGACCTTCATAGGATTTCTCTACAAGGTCTGCATCCACATGAGTGCTGAGGCTCGTGATGGAGCTGCAGGCTGGGCAACATTCCTCACAGGGACTAGGTTTGAGTCCTGGGTGAGATCTTTGCAGATTCCCTAGGAAAAAACCATCTGTGAAGGTTTCCCTACACTTAGCACATTCACAGGATTTGCCTCCAGTAGGACACCCCTCATGCACAGTAAGACTTGTAATCGAGTTCAGGGTTTCTCCACATTGATCTCCTTCAAAACGTTCACAGACACTCTCCAACAAAGGACTGCTGTTCAAAATAGGAAGATACATGGTAAGGGAATAGTGATTAGAAGTGATCTCTTTAATAATTAATGATCTACTGATGCTTATTAATTATTATTGGACTACATAATGGACATTTTCAATAACTGAGTATGGTTGTGGCACTGTCTGCATGATTGCAAAATGGTTCAAGCTTACTGTTCTCCTGAGGACTCAAACAGAGTCATAACGTTCAGGGTTTCTTACCTATAGTTTTCCCTGACCATTTTTAACAACGCAATGGTTTTTCAGATGATCAATACCTAGAATGCATTTATAAAAACTTCGTTTTGTGAAAGTTTTGACTACACGATTGTTGCGCTAGGTTTACACCTGTTCTCTACTTTCAGGCTAGTCTCACAATCGCCAACATTCCCCATTCCTCCCTTACAAGTGTCACTCACCTCAAAAGCCCTTCCTGCATTTGGGTCAGATCTCCACTGCTGTGAAATTTCTGCTTCTCTACAAACACAGAACGGGAATCATTTTTTGTAAACATTAGTATTTTCTCTTCACTCACAGGCTCATTCTGCAAAGAATTCCGCTGAGTCTTTGATCCACTCATTTTACCTTGACTGGGAGAAACTACAAGAATTGGGAGCCTAGTTGAATTTCGTGGAAATGACCTGATGCGTAAGGTTAAAAAACAGGCCATATGTCTGCTTCTATTCATATACTGATCCCGAAATGGAAATGAACTTCATGAGGAAGAATGGTCATGGACCAAATTTCTGAGGACCCTTGTGACTTGGGACTTTGACGATAATAAAGTGTCTGAAATGGCAGCACGTTCATCCAGAAATACTTCAAACTAGATGCAGACTAATGTGGAGATAAGAATTATCAGAAGAGCCAAGTAGGAAGGAACTGGGCAAGACACACACATCCACACCCTACCTCTACAGGAAGACAGAAAGACTGGCCACGTGGGCTACGATGGATAAAAAGTCCAACAGGGAGGACAGGTGAATGGCAAACATCACCCTGCTCATACAAAGCCTGAGCCATATTTCTAATGGATGCATCCAAACGCCAATCCCTTCTCCAGAACTTGGTCCAACCGAGGGTTGGCCAGTCTGAGGGCACAGAGGCCTTCGGTGGAGCCTGCCTGAGCTGCTCAGCTGCCATTAGGAGATTAGATGGTGTGTGTGCTTGCTGCCCTGTCCCTGAGAAGAGCTCAGCAGGAGGGAGGGTTTGAAGGACAACAAGCAATCTGGAAGGTGGGCCTAACTTTCGTCTTCACAGTCATGATGACTGATAATTGTGGGACTTTTTATTCATTCATTCATTCATTCATTCACTCACTCATATTTTGGTAGAATCATACTGACCTATATATTCGTGTCAGGTGTGCAACATGGGGATTCAACAATTGCATACATTACAAAATGCTCACCATAAAAAGTGTAATTGCTGTCATTATACACAACTATACAATTATTGACCATATTCCCTGTGCTCTACTTTTCCTTCTGGTAACTTATTTATTCAACAAGTGCAAATCTGTTCTTCTCAATCCCCTCCATGATTTCACCTGTCTCTCAATCCCATTCCAATCTCACAAACACCAATTTGTTCCCTAGAATTTTAAGACTGTCCCTATTTTCTGTTTTTTGTTCATTTTGTCATTTAGATTCCACATATAAGTAACGTGTTTTGTTTGTCTCTATCGGACTTATTTACTTGGTATAATACTCTCTAGCTCCATCCATGGTGTCACAAACATCAAGAATTTGTCCCTTTTATATTACTGAGGGACAGTCCCTTGTATGTAGATACCACATCTTCATTATCCTTTCATCTGTTGAAGGACTCCTGTGTTGCTAAGGTATCTTGAGCACAGTGAACGTGGGGCTGCACATATCTGACTGTCCTGTTTTTTACCTTTGGTGAACTACCCACAAGTGAAATTACGGACCATACGGTATTGTTGTGTTTCCTTTTGTTGTGGAAACTCCATACTGTTTGACAAGCTGGCTGCACCCATTGAAATCCCACCAATGAGGCATTTCCCTTTCTCCACATCCTCACCAACACTTGTACTTCCTGTTCCTTTCATACTAGCCATTAGCTCACCTGGTTTTAATTTGCATTTCCTTGAGGATTAGTGATACTGAGCAGCTTTTCATGTGCCAAGTGGCCATCTGTATATTTTCTTTGAGAAAATGTGTATTATGTTCCTCTTTCAATTTTTTATTTTTCCTTTTGTTTCCCTTACCTGAAGGGATGATTCCACAAAAATACTGCTAAGGCTGATGTCCATGAGTTTAGCACCTCTGTTTTGTCTTAAGCTGAGTATGGGTTCAAGTCCTACACTGAGGTGTTTAATCCATACTGAGTTTCCTTTCAGGTAAGGGGAACAAAGCTGCCCAGTTTCACCTCCTTGCAGGTAGCTGTCTCATTCTCCCAACACCACTTATTGAAGAGACAGTCTATTCCCCATTGTACAGTCTCAGATCCTTCCTTGTAGATTATTTTACCATATAAACTTGGGTTTCTTGGGGCGCCTGGGTGGCTCAGTCGGTTGAGTGACCAGCTTCGGCTAAGGTCATGATCTCACAGTCTATGAGTTCGAGCCCCGCGTAGGGCTCTGTGCTGACAGCTCGGAGCCTGGAGCCTGTTTTGGACTCTGTGTCTCCCTCTCTCTGGCCCTCCCCCGTTCATGCTCTGTCTCTGTCTCAAAAATAAATAAACGTTAAAAAAAAAAATTTTTTTTAACCTGGGTTTCTTTCTGGACTCTCTATTCTGTTGCCTTGATGTTAGTGTCTGGGTTTGTGCCAGTACTATACTATTTTGTTGAGTGTAGTTTGAAATCTGGGATTGTTATATCTTCAGCTTTGGTATGCCTTCTCAAAATAGCTTTATTTGGAATCTTTTCTGTTTTCATACAAATTTTAGAATTTCTTGCATTAGTCCTCTCAAAAATGCTATTCATGAAATGATTGATAGGGATTGCACTGAATATATACAGTGCTTTCCATAGTATAGGCATTTTCAAAAAAATTAGTCCATATAATCCATGATAATGGTATAGCTTTCCCTTTACTGTGTCATGTTCAATGTATTTATTAAATGTTTTATACCTACAAGAGTATGGATCTTTCAACTTCCTTGGTTACTTTTTAACATAATATTTTATTGTTTTTGAACTACTTGAACATGGGTTTGATTTCTTAATTTCTCAGCTATCTTGGTAGTAAATAGACAAATGCACAGATTCTACAATATTTGTGTTCTGCAACTTTTATAAATTCATTTCTTACTTCTAACACTAATTAGTGAAGCCTTAATGATATTCTATGTACAGTTTCATATAATTTGCAAATATTGACCTTTTCTTCCTCTTCCTGAAAAGACCAGGGAAGGTATGGAGCCATCCTTACCCACAGAGGACAGGTTCCTGCAGGTCTCCAGAATCACATCTTTAAAGAGGTTCCTCTGACCATGATCCAGCAAAGCCCACTCTTCCGGGGTGAAGTTCACAGCCACATCCTCAAAGACCACAGAGGCCTGAAACATACCATACACTCTATTGCTGCAAAGCGCCATTTGCACCCACGTGTGTGGGAGAATGAAGGGTGTGGGTTAGAGAATGAAGAGTGTGGGTGACAGGCAGGGAGCTGACTCCATTCCTAGGACCCCGGAGTCACAACAGAGGGTGAGGACAACAGCTGACATGGACTTACACACACCCCATTTACTGGGTTATTTACACTGAGACAGATCTGTACAGATCAATACTGTACAGATTGAAACATGAAATATTCACTCAGATAACACACAGACCGGAGGACACACGCTTGGCTTGCTCAAAGACGATTATGCCTCATCATCAGCTCCAAGAACTGCAACCAGAATGTCAGGATGCTGTGGACACTCAGATTCCAGGGCTGCTTGATGGGAGCAGCTCTCGCCCTGGAAGGAACAAGGGCACGAAGCCTGGTGGAGTCCCCTCTCTTCCGACAGAGGCAGACACGACCCTTTCCCTGGATTAGGTGGGCTCTGGGCACCGACACAGGCCAGGGCCCGGGCGCCTGGCACACCTGATGTGTAAGACGAGTCCGGGGCCTTAAGAGACTTGGAAGTCAGCAGGGCCGCTCAAACTTTTAACCGAGGGCCCAGAATTCAAGGAAAAGGGCACCAGAAGGAAGAGTCCCTGAGGGATTGATGGGGACACAGCCACCGCTCACGTTAACACAGGAGGAAGAATCACAGTGTATGGACCGTTTTTAGGCAACAGGCCTGAGTGATGGAAAGATACGCAGCAAAGGGCGCAGTGAGCACACAGCTGAATGCACACGGGCTCCTGAGTGACCTGCCTCGAAACGGCCACAGGCCCTAACTAACCCCTGCGACTTACAACCGGGCACAGGTCCCACAGAGGGAGCATTCCAAAGGTTCCCATGCTCCCTCGTGACCCCATAACTGTAGCCCCCCAGCACCGCCTCCCGGCAGACGGTCTCTCCTTTGCCATCCTGCCCGCTGCTCCCTCGCAGGGTATTCAGTAAACTTCCATCTCCTCTGTTCTGCCTTGGGGGAATTCTCTCACCACCTGACCTGCGGGCCTCCCCCTGATCAGGTCACCCCACATTTGATGGCCTTCACAGGGACCCTCTGCTGTACAGGGCCTCGCCTGGGATTTTCTAGGAATTTTCTGGGAGTTTCCCTTGGTGAACTGACTCTAGTGTTCTCTGGGCAGCTGACAACCTCCACCTGAGGTTCCTCCTTGGTGAGGATCCCCGGTCCCAGGGGGTGTCTATGGCACTGCCCTTGCCCAACAGGCTGAGGGATTTCCCCTCTTGCCCTTCAGGGGGATCCCTGACTCCCGCCACTTTCTTTTTGCCCTTTGGCAGGTGCAACTATATTTACTCACCAGGCAGCAAATTTCTCTATCTCAGGGGCTCCCCAGTATGGTCTGTAGGTCTGAGGGTGAACAAGTTTGGACCATTTGGACCTGTAAGGCCAGATGACCCCTTTCCTCTCCTCTCCACTCTGTTCCCAAGGTCTATTCCCAACGAGTGGCAAATATGGCAATGGCAGCTCGGCCATGGTAAATCCGCACATGTGAAGGACTCAGCTGGGACCCTTCCTGATGCTGGCTGAGTCTCGGCAGCCTTGCTTCTGTCAGATTCCCCCCTTAACTCCTTAGTTCCCATGTATGCAGCTGCCATCTTGACCTACAAGCAAACACATTCCTACACATCTGAGTGCTGAGTCCTCCCCTCCTTTTGCATAAGTTCAATGAGAACGTATTCTCCTTGTAATAGGACACCATTGGACACATTGGTTATTTTACTAAGGCTCTGACTGGAATGTTAGATTTGACAGAGACCTGCATAGACTCAGAATAAGCAGACAGCATGAAGGAATTAAGGTAGACTTACTGGAACCAATCAAACCTCCTGGAAATACTTGCCTGATGCCTTGCTGACAGAGTTCCAGCAGCTTTACCAGGTGAGTAAAGAAAGTCAACACCAGGCAGGTGCAGGAAACCTCAGGATAGTTTGGGGACCTTGAGAAGAGGAAATCACATAAATCTACAGGTCTTGAAGACAAGTCTAATGAAAATATTTGAGGGGCACCTGGGTGGCTCAGTCGGCTAAGCGTCCGACTTTGACTCAGGTCACGATCACACGGTTTGTGGGTCTAAGCCCCATATCGGGCTCTGTGCTGACAGCTCAGAGCCTGGAGCCTGTTTCAGATTCTGTTTCCCTCTCTCTCTGCCCCTCCCCTGCTAATGCTCTGACTCTCTCTCTCTCAAATAAACATTTTTTTAAAATTAAAATATATTAATATTTTAATATTAATATTAATTAATTATTAATATTAATGAGAAAATATTTGACTTGTCTTCTGGCCTCAAGGGGCTATGAAAAGTTCAATCTAGAAATTCCTTATAAAAATTTTAAGCAAACCAAGCTCTCAAAAAGAAAGAAAGAAACAAACAAACCCTGAAATGGGCAATCACTGTTTTTGCTGAACTTTTGTAAGTAAGTAGGCCATTTTGTTAAAACTGGACTTGTTTTACAAATGAATTGTTCTTGATTTGGCTATCTCTGGAAATAAGAGTGAATGCAGAGAGAAAAAAATTATGTGTCAGTAACACATTTTTGTAGGTATTAGACTTTGATACTATTTCTTATAAACCAGACTAGGTCCTGAATTCATCTGGTTTCCTCAAATTTCAGGCTACCGTTCTCCAAACTAGGGGTCCCATCGTCCATTCTCTTGAGTTAAAGTCATTAAAAACCAATCTGCCCTTTTTCCTCAAGTCCTGAAAACCGATCCTGAACAACTTGAGGTCAGCTTCAGAGAAACCACCCTACGGCTCATGTAGACACAATCTCCATGCTTGTGTCTCTAGAGGGATAATGACAGGACCCCATGGACACAGGATTATGTGATCAACCGGAAAATGGGAAGGACTCCCCAACAACTGCATGACTCAACTATCACCTTGACCAATCCTGTGTGACTGGGATCTCAAAATCGCTCCTTAAACCACAGCGTACCCCACTCCATAGGCTTAACTACGAACTTGTGGAAATACCGGATGGGATCACATTCCTTATCTTGGACTGGAGGATGCACTTGGGGATGCTCTTATCTCCCAGGACAAGTATCTCCCACTTGCCATCGATTCCCATAATGAGGATATAGTTAAGGGGAGACATCAGTCGCCCCTGATTTAGGCAAGTGGATGTCCACACGGCAAGTGCCACAGGGCGGTGGCAGAGACAGGGACACCAGGACACAGGGGGCCAGGGAAGACTGGTTTTCTAAAGGGTAAAAGGGATCATCAGATTCACGGGCAATAACCGAGTCTGGTGGATTTAACTGGAAACAAGAGGAACACACGGACAGAAAGTTCCAGCACGTGTGATCAGACCTGAGCGATGGAGGAGTTTTCCCACAGAACAAAAGACGGTCGTCTACACAGGAAGAGACGGGGAAGGACAAGTCTACTAAAAACGCAAAGGGTGCATCCACGCAGACAACCCAGAGAAAGGATACACCCTGACCTGGAGAAAACACAGCAGGCAGAAATGAAACAGCCTGAATGTCCCCAGGACATGAAGGAAACAGATCATCAGGAAGAAGACACGTGAGATACAGGAGACAACACGCTGGAAATGCTTCCACGGAAGAGGAAACCCACATGTGAGAAATGCTCAGCCCTGGAGGAATCAGATAAACCAACAGTGACGTCCAGGAGACCCCGTGTCACCCACTTGAGCTGGACGCCATGAAGTCGCAAGTGACGGGACCCAAAACCGACACGTGGTTCACACTCCGCACCCCGTTTCCTGCTAACGTGTAACTTACGAGCTACAACATGCAATGTCCCCCCAGTGCAGAAGGACTTACGAGGCACTTACCCTGGAGACAAGGCCACACTGCCGGCACAGCAAAGCCCACAAAAGGAAAACATGAACTGGAGACCCCGCGCCCCACCATCCCGGGACGGAGGGCTTCACCGGACACACTGAGCCGCAAGCACCCGCCCGAGAGACACAGACGAGCCCTGGGCAGCCACACATCACCGGTGGCACTGCTGACATTCCCCTCTCGCCCCACAACAGAGATCAGGTCGAGTGACGCCTGCTGGGGGGTGACGACACGGAAAGCTGCCAGCACAAAGAGGTATGGCCAAGGGACAAAAGTCCTAAGTGTCACCCACACTGGATGCCCAGGGCAACGAGAGCCTCTCCAGAAACAACGGGCCGAGCACCAGAGCAGGAGCCGCTCAGACTGGTCACCCACGGCGCCCACACCACACATGACACCCCAGTGCAGAGGGTGACACCCAGTCCCCCCATGAGCGCCAAGCTCTCCCTGCTGACACCGGTCCTCTGGGATGGAAGGAGGGGACCAGAGACCCCTGGGGACTGAACTCTGAGCTCCACACGCCCTGAACCCCCTCCTCTGGGGCCACAATTCTCACCAGAGAGGAAACCCTCCCAGTTTAGGATCTGACCCCTACACGCTCTGTGTTCATGACCCTTCCAATGGCACTTGACCCCGAGGAGACTTCCCTCGTCTGACCTGCACAGACTTCCTGTTTCCACAGTTCCCACTTAACCCCACAACTCCTTGGACGATGCCAACACCGGTCCTCGGGAGACACCCCAGGGCGGCCCCAGCCCCTTCCCCACTGGTCCCCACTGATCCCGGGGGCTGGAGGCCACCTGCAAGTGAGCGAGGCCCCACCGCACCTTCCCTCGCCTCCCACCAGGCCCAGCTTTGGGGGTGGCCGGTCCCCAGCCCAGAGGAGGCCCCAGCTTCCAGCAACTTGGGTCATCTGAATGACACGGGGACCCCAAGCTGCTGTGTGGACAACCAGGTGCAGCATCACGGCTTCCACCCTGCGGTCAAGGCCACAGTGGGAGGGGCGGCTCTAGGGCCCCTGTGTGGTTTCCCATGAATGGAAGCTGTTTATCCCTTTCAGAGAACAGGGACCTGGTACCGTTAGAATTGAACCCGTCTCAGTTCACAGAATTTGTGTGCGTCTCTGACACCGGCAATTCCCAGGGGACAGATCAGGAAGACAGTTTTCCACCTCTGGACCCTGCGTGGAACCGTCACCAGCATTTGGATGAATCCTCTGATCCATGACTCCACCCACCTGCATGAAGGTGTGGAGCCCCCTGCAGATCCCCCCCAACCCTAATGGAGAAGGACAGTTCTGTCCTGAGACACTTTTCCCCAGGGGACGCTCTCTGGATAAAGCCCCCAGTAACCCGAGTCAGCAGGGACAGGAACGACCTGACACATTTACCACCCTCTCCCCTGAAGAGGAAGAAAGGAGGCAGAAAGAACTTGCATTTTATACCTGCTCAACGCGAGGCTGGCGGAGGACAGAGCCATCAGTGTCGAGCTGGACAGGGACAGCACTGCTCACAGGTGACAGGTGACATGCAGACGCCTACCTGAGCCCTGTGCTCCCGGGAAAACCTCAGTGGAAGGGAAAGGCACTCCCTCCCCCACCCTGTTGGGGTCTGGAAAACAGCAGGCTGCACGAGGGCCCCTCCCCCATCAGACCAGGAGAAGACTGACAGGAAGTCCCCCTGGCTCACCCACGACAGGGCCACGCGCAGACCCCCACACCCACACTTTGTGCCTCATCTGTGAGCAGCTCAGCTGCTTGTCCCCGTGACCAAGGGGCACAAAATGCTGGCTGGTCCCACTTTGCTTTGGCTTCTCTCCTTCCTCCAGACCCCTGAACGTGGGCTTGCTCTCAGCCTGAGCCACACACAGCCCCTCCTGGGGACAGGGGGACAGGCTGGCCTCAGGGAACCACCACGTCAGCACCACACCTGCTCTTGCCTGGTTTCTTTCCTTTTATACGACTCTTGAGACACTCCGGGATCTTATGCTCAGTGTCCCCCCTGTCGATGTGGGTTCCTGGAGATTTCTCTTTTTCCTTGTAATTTCCTGAGACTTTTGTAAGCTGATGGCAACTCACATCCTGGAGACTGTGATCTGAATCAGTTAACCATTTGTTTTTCTCTTTCCTTCATTCTTGGGCGGCTAAAGGTGCCTGAGGAATGTCACACATACCCCACCTGCTGGGAGTGGGGGGGTGGGCTGTCTGCTTGTACTGTGCCCACAGCCTCCTTTGTTTCCCACAGCGGAGCACAGGACTCAGGTTGGTTGGGTGACAGGTCCACCGTGGGTACCCCTATAAGCTCAGCGGGTTTAGGGGGTGCCCAGAAAAGCAATCGTTTTAGGACCCCAGCTCCATTCCGTGATCTACGCCTCTCCGGCTCTAATTGCCCAGTACACCCCTTGCAGAACTTCCTGGTCCGGGTCAGAATCACAAAGAAATGGAAAAACAGAAAACCAATCTCAGCCATTTACGACCTGAAGGGAACAGCGGGTTGCAGACTGACAGTCTGCACCAGGCCAGGAAACAGCCAAACCCGTGAAACTCTCCGCGCGGTTTCCAAAGTGAGAAAACCCTGCATTTCTTACCCGAGATCGCAGCCCAGGACCCCGTGCGCGCGCACCTGCTCCCTCAGCGCGCGCTCAGCCCCGGCCCCACGTCCCACACTTACCTCCGCTGGATTCTAACGTCCAAGTCTCAGCCCCCGGGAGCAGCTCTGGCTCCGTGACCGTCACACTGCACGCGTGCTTTCTGGGCACGTCTTGCAGCTCGGTCCGAGCAACCTCACGCCCGCCTAGACTGCCCCCGACAAAGCTCCCCCCCACCCCCACCGCCCCGTCGCCGCTAGGGAGTCGCGGATTCAGAAGCTATTCCCTGCGGCCTCCTTATGGCTGCAAAGTTTCCTTTATGAGACAACTCGCCGGACAGTCTCTACCTGTCCCCCACCGAGGAGCAAACTCCTGCTTAGTCAGGTCGTCGCACACGCTCCCCGAATCCCAGGCCTCCCCCCTGCCATCCCCCAGCCTCCCTTCTCAGTTCCAACCGCCCAGGACCCAGGTGTGGACCCCTGGGGACGGGACACCCCGCCGCGGCCGCTTCCACCAAGGTCCGGCTGGTCCCATCCGCCCCTCCGGCCCGCGCACTCACCATCTCGGGGCCCCCAGCTCCGCGCCCTCGGGGCGTCCTCCTACGCCGCGCACACCCGCAACCTCGGCAGCTCAGGATCCCACTGCAACAGCCGCCCCGGCTGAAAGCCACACCCACCGGGCTCTCGCTCGGGCCTGATTGGATGGTGTACAGGCCCCGGCTCCTGATTGGGCGATCCTTTAGTCCCTGTAACCTGATTGGATGGGTTCCGAAAATAATCCCCCACAACCCAATTGGACGTTACCACCTCGCTTCCTCACCGTGATAGGACAGCCTTCGGCCCTTCCCGTTCTGATTGGAGGGTAGTCCTGGCACCGCCCCTGTGACCACAAATTGGGCAGATCCCCCCCCAGGCCCCGCCTCCTAGCCCCTGAGTGACAGGCTGGCGGTACACACGTGTCCGATCCCTCTTTGGGGAGGTCTCACTCAGCAGAATGCGCTCCAGGTGGCCTGACCCGCCTGCCTCCTATACTGTCCCGAGAAGCCGACTCACTTCCTCTGCGGAGCCTCCCTAGTCCAGCGGCGGATGGGATGCGACAAACAAAAGAGCCTGGTGACGCTTGTGTTTCTGGTCCACATCCGATGATGGTGCACCTGTCCGCTGTCTTTTTTTCCACGTTTTTTTTTTTTTTTTGTTTTGTTTTTTTAATTTATTTTTGGGACAGAGAGAGACAGAGCATGAACGGGGGAGGGGCAGAGAGAGAGGGAGACACAGAATCGGAAGCAGGCTCCAGGCTCCGAGCCATCAGCCCAGAGCTCGAACTCACGGACCACGAGATCGTGACCTGGCTGAAGTCGGACGCTTAACCGACTGCGCCACCCAGGCGCCCCTCCTGTCCGCTGTCTTTAAGAACAGCTCAGTGACGCGGCGCCTGGGTGGCTCAGAGCCTGCAGCTTGCCTGGGATTGTGTGTGTGTCTCTCTCACTGCCCCTCCCCCGCTTGTGCTCTGCCTCTGTCTCTCAAAAATAAAAGAATATTTAAAAAATTAAAATAAAAGAGACAGAAGAAAGCTCACTGATCTGTGACCTCACCTAGGGGGAGATAGGTCTCCCAGGGTTTTGACCTGGCCCTTTGAAAGCGTGAGGCCCCGCCCTCTGAATCAACATCCACTTCTCAGGCCTCAGGGCAATCAAACCTGCCCTGGGGCCTCAGCCAGCAAGGGACATGGGACCCCGTGGTCCCAGCGGCCCACAGCCACAGGTGGACCTTACACGTTACAACCCTCAGGTGTGCGTTATATTCTGCAAGGAAAGTCACGGCAGATGCAGTTTGTAATCAGACCCTGTAAATGAGAAATGTAAACGCTCCGTTTCCTTCTTCAGGTGGTGTATTGATGTGGGACAGTTATGAGAACATACAAAAAAAGAAAGAAAAAAGAACACTGAGTTTTAGTCTTACAAGTGTGAGCCCTATGGGATGTAAATTATATCTCCATTTTCCGAAACAAATTTAAAGGCCACAACAGCCAGGAAATCATGCCTCCTGGGCACTGTTGAAATACTTCGTGTCTCTGCGGATTTGCCCACTCTGCCTATTTAATGTAAGTGACTCACACCATGTGGCCTGGTGTGGCTGGTGTCTTCCACGTGGTATAACATTGTCACCATACGTTCACGTGCATGCTGTGTCTGCCCTTCATTCCTCTCTGGGGCTGAATCACCGTCCGTCCTGTGGATACGCCGCACCCTGTTCATCCATCCACACACTGGGGGACACTTGGGACGTTTCCCTCTTTTGCGGGGTCTGCACAGTTTTGCACCTGGCATTCGTGTGCACACATCTGAGTGTTTCCGTTTACGTAGGACTGGAACACTTGGGTCACACTGCGGTTCTGTGTTTCACTTTTTGAGGAACCACCAATCTTTTTTTCCATCTCATCGTGGTTCTGACTCGCATCGTCCTGATGGGAGGATCGTTTCACGTGTCTATTAGACATTTGTGCGTCATCTTAAGAGAAATGGCTGATCAAGGTTTTGCTCCCTTTCTGACGGGGATGAGTTTTTGTTATTCAGATAGGAGTTCTTTGTGTATTCTGCAGGATAAAATCTTATCATACGTGTGATTTACAAGGACGTTCTCCCATTTACGGGTGTCCATTCAATCTCGATAATGACACCAAAGACTTTGATCTTGCTGAAGCCTCATTTACCTACTTTTTCTTGTGTTCCCTGCGATTATCCTGTCAGTTAAGAAACCTTACCGAATGCAAGTTCATCAAGATTTCTCCCTGAGTTTCTATCACTCTCAGATTATCCAGGACAGGCCCCTTCAGGGCTGGGGATTCTCAACAGAACTGTTTCCGTGGCCTGGAACTGAGATGCTCTGATAACGCACATGTCCCTAGACAGTTGTTTAACGTGAAAAAACATGAAGTTTATGGTAACTCATTTTCTATCTTAAGTGATGACTTTTGATTCCAATCTGAGTATAATTTGATACTCAATACTGTCATCATTATGCTTCCAACATAGCAAGCTCTTTGAAATGTTTTTAATTTTTGCTCTTAGAGGGAGAGAAACTGTGAAGAGGGGAAAGGAACAGAGGGAGAGATAGACAGAATCTTAACAGGCTGCACACTCCGTGATGAATCTGAAATGGGCCTTGATCCCATGACCTTGGGATTATGATGTGAGCAGAAATCAAGAGCTGGATGCTCAACCAACTGAGCCACCCAGATGCCCCCCACCCACCCCAGACTCTATTTTCTACCCTGTTTACACACATGACCATAACAAGATTTTCAAGTGCCTTGACTCATCACAGACAAGGAAGTGCCTCATGGGAGGACAGGTGGGGGAAATGAAAGTGCCTTGTCTGAGGGCGAGGTGACATGGTTTCTGCTCAAGGAGAGAAAGCCACAGCCCAGTACTGAGCGCCAGGCCAGATTCCGCTGCCTGAGGCTGTGTTTGTCGTTCTCATTGGCTTTGTGAACACTATTTCTTCTCATTGTTTACCGACAAGCAAGAAATACGCGTGTGTCTGGCTCCCCTTCCCACACTCTTGAGCTGCAAGATCGTGACTCCTGGTGTTCTTTGTCCAAGGTCATTACATAAGCACCAATTAGGTTTTCAACATTAGGAGTGACAATGCCATTTTTACAAACAAAAGGTGATAGTTGTAAAGGAATTAGAGAAAACCACAACAGAAGTAAAAAGTCACAGTTTAGAAGTCTTGTGAAAATACAAAAGGGAACCCTTCCTAAAATGAAGGCATGAGGCCAGCAGAAGCCTCTTTCCCGTCCAACCCTGGTCAGTTGTGGACCCTGCAGATGAAAAAAGCAGTGGAAGTGGTCGGAACTTTCCTCCGACCAGCAACACTCCAGCCAATGAGACAGAGGCACACCAGCCATTGAGAGATAGACACAGACCAGCTGAGAGGGGATCACAGCCCAGCTGATGAGAGGCGGTCACAGCTCCGCCAATGAGAGTCAGTCACAGACCAGCCGATGAGGAGGCACCATCTTCAAACCCCCACCCCACCCCTTTTGTCCCAATGGGCCTTTTCTTTACAACAACCCACCCCAATTCTCCACCCCAATTCTCCTGTTCCCTATAAAAGAGCATCCTCTCCTTTCTCCTCTGAACTTGCCCACGGTTTTGCCATTTCTTGTGTGTCCTGATTTGCAATCCTTGCTATTCCCAATAAATCGGTTTTGCTTGTAAAATGCCAGACAATTAAGGTTGGCCTACTTGGCATCAAAAGCTGTGCCCATGAGAAGTCTGCTGGCCTTCAGACCTACTCCTGTGTGGACTCAGACTGTTCCTACCTGGAACCGTGTGGGCCTTGGGACCATGTCTTTTTGGAACCAGTCTTTTCCTGTTGAAACAGGGTTTCTTAGGATGTGCTCTTTTCGTTCTAAAGAAAAAGCTGTGGAATTGGACCCCAGTCATCAAAATTTGTGAGTCCTTCAGCCCCCATTCAGTGGTCCCCTCAGGTTTTGTGCTTAAAAACTGTGGTCTCTCCCCACGTGAATTTCTAACTAAAGGTCTAACTCACTTCAGCAGGAATTATCTCCCCTAGATGACTCTTATCAAAATTGAATTGGACAGTCATGACCCTATAATTGTCAAAAACAGATGGGATGCCTACTTTAATGGGTATTTGGAAGCTTCCAAACACTATCAGAATGTAAATTCCCTCCTCTGCAAAACACTGTTTCTAAATGATCAGAGACAAACCACTGAAAGGTGTCAAAATGGCTTCCGAGTCTCCGTCTCCTTCCCCATCTTCTTTGTCTCCAGACACGTGGGCGCCTCTTCCAGTGCAGACCAGGCCATCAGTGCCCCCTTCCTCTCTTCCCTCTGCTCCCTCCCTGCCACCTGTGTACCCCCACCCTCCTCATAATCCTTTCAGTGAAGGTCCTTTTCCTCTGATTCTCTCCCCAGTCCTTGCTCTCCTGAACCTGTTAAAACACGCCCCTGTGGGGGTCCAAATAAAGCCTAAGATAAAGCCTGATGGTCAGAGGCTGAACAGGGAGCCAGAGTTAGACTTTCCCAAAGTGACTGAGGATCCCCAGTGGTTTGCTGAAGAATTTAACAGTTATTCAAACTCACCACCCTGGTTTCTCAGATTTATACCAGTTGGATCACATGCTTGCTGGAGACGGCCAGGCCAAACACTGGATGAAGCTAGCCCAGTGGGAACACCCTAAAGAGTATTGGGGAATCAGACACCTACATGTTGGCCAGGATGCTAGAACATTCACTGGAAATACTGAGCGATGCCCTCTTCCCTTAAGCCTGGGGAGGGGAACAAAACTCAGCCTTGCACATCACAACCTGATGAGCGTTTCCAGGATGATGACAACGGACTCCAAAGTGCTTTTCAAGAAAATTCTCAATTTTTACTGACAGCGTATGAAAGCTCTCTAAACAAAATTTTAAAAACACGTAGTTTCTGCTATCATTACAAAGAGCCGGGATGTTGGAGAAAAGCTTGTTTACAAACATAAGCAGTCGGCCCATCTGTATCCCTCCAACCGGCCTTTCCAATGTCCTCCTCATCCCCAGTGACAGGGCTCCAGGGAATCATAGGGGTTCTTCCCAGTCCTCCCTCTGACTCAGCTTGTGGAATCACCTCCACACTGGGAATGAGTCTCTGTCTTACACTCTTGGTGCCCAACCCCCGGCTGTAACACAGCTCCTGACTGGAAGGACTAAAAGTGTTTCAATAGTGGGGGGGTGGGGGGACCCTAAAATATCACAACAGGTTCCTGCCTCTGAGCCTTTTGTCTAGGCCCTTTGAGAGATACTCACCCTGTCCTTCTCTATTCTACTTCTCTATTCATTTATGGGGCTGATATTTCTTATAAAAGTGTCTTGCCAGATTTTGATTCCCTCAACATGGCCAAATAATTCTAGAATTTGGAGGTAGTAATCAAAATTCCAACCAAGGAAATATGTGACCCCGGCCCTCTCTTCTATGCTCTGTCTTTGATGCACTACAGCAGGGGGTGGGAACACAGGTCATTTGTTCCCACTGGATCGGCTTCCATGCTCTTTATGGGCAAAATCCTCCACTGATATTGGCAGAATCTACAGTGCATCTCCCATGAAGATAACATTATAATTTCCAAGCCCTCTTGGCACAATGCGATAAATACTCCCTAACTATGGAGGCTGTTCAGGGCATCAAGCTCATGATGGAAGATTAGAAGGCTCAGGTGGTGTTGATGCCCTGTGGTAGTCCTTGAAACACCTCTGTTTTAATTGTGAGGACATCCAGTGGCTGACGGTGGATGTCTGTCCTGGACCCATCAGAAGTCAATGACATCTTCCCTCCACACCGTTGTTCCCAACCCCCACTGGCTACAGACACCCACTGCCCCTGAGAACAAATTCTTCACTGGGACTTTTCTATGCAGAGGATTTTCCTATTCCAGTTGGTAAGTGTAGCGAGGTTTTGCTCTCTCTTGGAGGCACAGAAATACACTGGACAGTCGTGCCCCAGGGACTGGCGGTCTTCCTGTCGTTTCACAAACCACTAAAGCTGATCTGGAGGAGAGAGAGTCTTCCGCATCTCTACTTAGTTACAGTACGCAGGTAGTTTCATTGTCTGCTTCCCCCAGTGGAAGACATCGTGTACCTGTTGCAACTTTTGGCTTTAAAGGGACAGAAAGCCTCAAAAATCTGCAGTTTGCTCAAACTCAGGACCGACGCTTAGGGCACTTGATCGTGGAACCAGACCTCATTTGGATCCAAAGAAAACCCCTCAGGACTGCTTAATGCTGACACGTCCCCTTTTGACTCCCCATGGCAATTTACATGCCACTCCTCTAAACAGTAAAGATTTTGCATAGTTTACTGATGAGTCTTTTAAAAAAGATCAAAGTGGTAAATATTAGCTTGGGTGTGCTATTCCAAATCCTTATTTTCTTTAAAGATTTTATTTTATTATCATTTGGGATTTTTAAAAATCTTTTTTAATGTTTATTTTTGAGAGGGAGAGACAGAGTGAGACTGACTGAGTCACCCTTGTGCCCCCAGCCTCACATGTTCTTGAAGGGAGCGGTGATTTGTCAAGTTCTCTCCCCAGGGTGTTTCTTCATATGAACTCGAACAGATGAGAACTTGTACACCTTCTCACACTTCTTACATTCACAGGGTTTAATTGTGCTGTGTGCTTTCAAATGACTTTGAAAACTCTGCAGCTGGCTGAAAGCTTTCCCACACTGGTAAATGCCATAACTGTTTTAGAAATTACATATAATCCATAAAGTTTTAATATGTCATGGTATAATGTCATCGCTTGACATTCTAATTATTAAAATGCTAGGTGTCACAGAATTAACCAGATTTCCTTGTCAGCTACATTATATTGACGTCTCATATCAAATCTTTAGCCATGGCCATTTCTGAGGGGGCTTTTTAAAAATTGTAATGTTTATTTATTTTTGAGAGAGAGACAGAGCGTGAGAATAGGGAGGGGCAGAAAGAGAGGGAGACACAGAATCCAAAGCAGGCTCCAGTATCCAAGCTGTCGGCACAGAGCCCGATGCAGGGCTCGAACTCACAAACCACAAGATCATAACCTGAGCTGAAGTCGGATGCTTAACAGACCAAGCCACCCAGGCGCCCCACCATTTCTTTGTTTTATTTTGTAACTTACAGTGATTTTTGTGATACTCTTGCAATATGAGTTTGGTCTTAAACAAGATTCATGAAAAGAAGTCTTTTGTTGTTGTTTTCAAAAATACAGGTATTTAATATCATATCATCAAGCTCATAAAACTGAACTGAATAAGAATCAGAACCCACACACAGAATATCTTTGAAGCAATATGACAGGACACCACATCATTGAAATAAAGAGCAAACAATTATGATAAAATTATCAGCAGTTGCTTAACAAAGACATGTTCTCAAAATCTAAGGATGCAGAACCCCAGCTACATCAGTTACAATGAAGGAAACACCCCTTCCTCTGGTGCTGCAGCATGGGTTTGCTAGTCACACAGCTGATATGGGGTTTGTGATCTAAACAGGTTTTTTAAAACTCATATAACAACAATAAAAAAGACATAAAGGCAAATAATACAACTAAATAATGGACAAAGAATGTAAGTGTATTTTCCCCAGGAATATATACAAATGGCCAAAAGCACATGACACAATGCTCAATGTCACCAATCATCAGGGATCCATATGCAAAATTCAACTGCGTACAGACACTTCCAACCTACTCTATGAGCCAATTCATCTGATACCACATCTAGTCATATGTAAAATGGATTCCACGACTTGACCAAGTGGGATTTATCTGCCAATAAAATGGTTGGTTCAGCAAGAAAACAGCAGTTTTCAACCTTATGAACAGAATAGAAACAAAACCCCATGATCACGTCAACAGATACAGAAAAGACATCTGACTAAACCCACCACCCTTTCTGACAAAAATACTTAGCCAATCAAGAACAGAAGGGAACTTCCTCACCCAGGTAAGGGGCAGCTAGGAAAAGTCCACACCTAACATTTCAGCAGACACTTCTACAAACAAGATATGCAAATGGTCAATAGATTCATTAAAAGATGCTAGACAGTCATCAGGGAAATGCTCATCAAACTACAAGCAGAGGCCCATTTACACTCACTAGGATGGTCACAAAGACAGTTTTCTTTTTAAGGCTAACGTTACTTGGTGATCACGAGTGGACCCAGGGAAGACCCAAACCACTCCGAGCTCGTGAGCAAACAGGTGCAGGTCTCACAGAGCCCACTGAGCTCATGGTTTCTCACAACCTGAAATGGAATGTAAGTTTTGTCCTGGGATCACAGCCACACTCTGTGACTATGCTGTCCAGGGTTATTTCAGATCTGTTTTATGGGTTTGTCCTTTCTGAAAGAACCCATTTGGCTTTTATTCTGACTACCTTTCAGAACTGGACCGTTCCCCTTGGAACTGTGCCTGTTGGAAATGCACTCGACTTCAGTCTGATTTCTTCTGCAAAGAGGCTACTCCTGTAGAAACCAGTGTTTAGAAACTTTTATTTTTCTAGAGAAAACAACTAAGAAATGGATTCCAGTCATCAAAGCACTGTGCAGGAACCCCCAACTGGAACCCTGGACAGTTTTAGGTTTGGGAACCAAGGTCTCTCGTAATGTGCATTTCTAACAAAATGAACCAACAGAGCCAAATGTAATTTAAAACTACAGTGGCCTTTATGGGGAACTTCCAATCTCCCCAAACCTGTTTTATTGATAATTAAATTAGGAAGTCATAATTCTGAAACACTGAATTTGGTATGCATTTTAATGGGTACCTGTATAGACTTCCAAATATTTTCAAGAAACTATGTGTGCCTCTTTACAAACACTGTTTCATTAAAAAAATGTTTTTATTTAAATTCTAATTAGTTAACATACAGTACAATATTAGTTTCAGGAGTAGAATTCAGTGATTCCTCACTTACATACAACATCCAGTGCTCCTCACAAGTGTCCTCCATAAGAACCATCATCCATGTAGCCCATTCCCCACCACCTCCCTCCATCAACCTTCAGTTTGTTCTCTAGAGTTCAGCATTTCTTATGGTTTGTTTCCCTCTCTCTTTCCCCCTCATGCCACATATTCATCTGCTTTGTTCCTTAAAAACCACATGAGTGAAATCAGATGGTATTTGTCTTCCTCTGACTATTTTGCTTAGCATAATACATCTAGTTCCATCCATGTCACTGCAAATGGCAAGATTTTATTCTTTTTGATGGCTGAGAAATATCCCGTTGTGTACAGCACATCTTATTTTTTGACACAGAGAGAGACAGAGACAGAGAGACAGAGAGAGAAAGCACTTCTGTCACTTTATCTTCTGGGACTCCTATGATACGAATATTAATATGCTTTAAAGACTTGCTTAGTTCCCTAAGTCTTCATTTTTGATTCAATGCCTTTCTTACCCTCTTCCTTTCAGCTTCATTACTTTCCATAATTTTGTCGTCTATATCACTGATTCATTCCTCTGCTTCATCCATCCTCATTGTCATGGCTTCCATTCAGTTTGCATCTCAGATACAGCAACTTTAATTTCAGCCTGACTTGTTTTTAGTTCTTTCTTCTCTGGCGTAAGGGATTCTCTAGTGTCTTCCATGCTTTTTTAAAGCCCAGCTAATATCCTTATAATTTTTGTTTTAAATTCTAGCTCAGACATCTTACTTGTACCTGTACTGAATAAATCCCTGGCCATGACTTCTTCCTGTTCTTTCTTTTGAGTTGAATTCCTCTGTCTTGTCATTTTGGAGGTCAAAAAAAAAAAAAAAAAAAAAAAAAAAAGATAGATCCTCGCTATATTTTGGTCTAACTGGAACAACTGGCATTAACACACAGACAGTCAAAAACCCTGATGGATAAAAGGGAATGCATGCAGAGGCTCCCCTGATTTTCGGAAGTGGATGTCCACCCAACAGGTGCCATGGGGCAGCAGCAGAGATGGGGACACGTGGACACACGGTCCAGAGAAGACTGGTTAACTAAGAGAAAAAAATGAATCATTTCCCTCATCAACTTCATGGACACTAACAAAGTAATGTGGATTTAACTGTCATGGAATCAAATAGAACACAGAGAGGAACTTATCACATGTGTGATTATGACCTGAGTGATGGAAGAGTTTTCTCACAGAACAACAACCAAAAAAAGGTAATCTAGGGGTGCGTGGGTAGCTCTGTCAATTAAGTGTCCAACATAGCCTCAGGTAATTGTCTCAGTGTTCATGAGTTTGAGCCCCGCATCAGACTCTCTACTGTCAGCACAGAGACTTCTTTGGATCCTCTGTCTTCGCCCCCTCTGTGTCCATCTCTGGTGTTGGCATGCACAAAGGCATGCACACATTCTCTCTCTCCCTCTAAAATAAATAAATATTTTTTAAAAGAAGGTAATCTACACAGGTCAAGTCTACTAACAGAGTGAAGGGCCATTCCACATGGACAATAGAGAGAAATCATACACCCTGACCTGGAGAAAATACTTACAACACATAGAAATGAAACAGCATGAATATCCATAGAATGCGAAGAAGACCGAAGACACAAGAAGCACACATTTGAGTTACAGGTGACAATATGCTGGAAATGCTTCCACAGAAGAGGGAACCCCACACGTGAGAAATGCTCAGCCCCAGGGGATTAAGAAAAATCAATGTGTGCTCTCAAGGAGACCCCACGTCACACACCTGAGCTGGAAAAAAATGAAGCCATTTAACATCCAGTGCCACAAGTGAAAGGAATCAGCACTAATGAGTGATTCGCACACTGCATCCACATTTCTTGCTTTATTTTAACTTAATCTCGATCTGCAATATGCCATTTTCCCCAATGTGTAAAAATTACATGCACTTACATTTGGAGACATGAAACCACTGAGCAGGACTGCCGACAAAAGCAGAAGATGAACTTGAGATCTGCTTTGAGCACCTTGTGTCATTTCAATGACACAAAGACCCCATCTCAGCATATGAAGAAAAATGTGCAGAATCACAGCTTCTACACTGTGCTCAAGATAAAAGAAAGAAGGGAAATTATCAGGCACTTTATGGTTTAAAAAAAAGGAAACCATGCTTTTCAGAAAACAGGTACCTCTTAAATTTACCCACGTGATAGCAATTTGAAAGTCAGAATTGACTACATCCCAGTTTGCAGAATTTGCATGTATCTCTGACCACCAGGAATTAACCAGAAGGATCACAGGTTTTTAACTGTACCCTGCATGGAACAGTCACTAGCTTTCGGTTGAATCCTTTTAATACATGACTACACCCACCTGGCATGAAGGTGTGAGAATCCATGCATTTTACCCCACCCTAATAGAAAAAGACATTTTCTGTTCTGAGACACTTTTCCCTAAGCGAACATTCTCTGCATATGTCAGAGAAACACACGTCAGTAGGAACAGGAATGACCTAACACACGTACTGCCCACTGACCTAATGGGGAAGAAAGGGGCAGAAAAAATTCAGTAACTTTACACATGCCAAACGTGAGGCTGGCATAAAAGAAAACAATCAGTGCTGAGCTACCTAAGTACAGCACTGCTCACAGGTGACAGGTGACCTGCAGACATCAACCTGAGCTCTTTGCTCCTGGGAAAACCTCAGTGGAAGGGGAAACACACGCTCTCCCCATCCTGTTGGAGTCTGGAAAACAGCAAGCTGCAGAGAGGGCCCCTCTTCCCCATCAGACCAGGAGAAGACTCACAGAGAAGTCCCCCTTGTTCATGCATGACAGGGCCACATGCAGACCCTCCCTCAAATCCATACTTTGTGCCTCACCCATGATTAGCTCAGCTGCTTGTCCCGCTGACCAAAGGGCACAAAATGCTTGCTGGTCCCACTTTTTTTGGCTTTCTCCTTCCTCCAGACCCCTGAACGTGGGCTTGCTCTCAGGCTGAGCCACACACAGCCCCTCCTGGGGACAGGGGAGCAGGCTGGCCTCAAGGAACCATCACGTCAGCATCACACCTGCTCATGCCTCCTTTCCTTCCTCCTCTCCTCCCTTCAGACACTTGCAGGTCTTATGCTCACCATGTTCTCCCCATTGATGCAGCCACTGCCCCTAACACAACAGCAACTCTGCTCCCACTCCCACTACTGGGGGCCCCTGCCCCCAGTGCAACAGTGCCTATCCCCCCCCCCCCACCCAGCCTATGCAATCATTCCTCTCAATACAGGACTCTCCTTACTCAATTCAGATTCTTCATTTGACTCTGTCCAACAACACCCCTTTCCTACCAAAACTTTACCCAGGCCACTGTCCTCCCCACAGGCCCCTGAACTGTGGGTGGCCCACACTCTGAGCCAACAAAGCCTTCCTTCACCACAGGGGCCCGATCCTGACAATGGGCTTTCTTGCTCATCTCTGCCACACAGAAAAGCAAAACCTGGTCCCATTTCACTGAAGATGCTGGAGGATCCCTGAGACTACACTTGGTTCTTGTTAGCACTTTGCACTAAAGTGTCCTCAGCCTAGTTCGATCTGAGTTTCTCTCCCGGGACCACTGTGAGTCCCCTGATCCTCATTCCAAGCTTTACTACCCCTGGAGGTGGTGGTCCTGACTCCTTTCACCAGGTAGGACTCAGCTGATCACAGGGAAACCGTCAGATAGGGATTTGATGGGACTATGGACACCCACCCCCCACCCACAGCAGAGTCTTGAGATGGGACCCTGGGACCCACAGGTGGAGAAGGGACAGGACACCAGGAACCCACCCGCAATCTAGAGCAGAGACTCAGGATGGAAAATCCCGGGAACACATGTGGGCATGTGATGAGACACCGAACACCCACACCATCCCTGGCCCAAGGCAGAGTTGGGACAGGACCCTGGGGGTCTCCTCAAGGGGAGAGGCCAGGATGCCAGGACTGCACCCAGTGGCCCACTGCAGAACATCTGGACACATCCTGTCAGACATCAAGGAGGAGAGGGGACACGGGCTAGGACCACACCCTGTGGCATAACATCTGGGCACAACCCGGGGACTCAAGGAGGAGAGGGGACAGCAGGCCAGGACGGCATCCCGCGGCCCATGGCAGAGAATCGGATGGGGATCCACAGGACATGCACCAGGAAAGGGACAGGACTAGGGAACCGCACCCCACGGCCTAGAGAGGAGACTCGGGTCAGGAACCCGGGACACTCAAGGAGACGAGACAGACGCTGGAACACCACTGCACGACCAGAAGTGGAGACTCGGAATGGGAGCCACAGGGTCTGGGAGACCCGGGCCCGCGGCCCCTTCCAGGGGTTCCAGCCGGTGTGAACGAGCCCCTCCGGGTCTCACTTGGGCCGGACTCATCATCTCGAGGCTCTGCTCCGGGGTCTCCAGGCGTCCTCCACTTGGCACTGCAGCCCCGGGCATGTGCGAGCACCGCAAAGGGGAGCCTGAGCCCGCGGGGAACGCGGATTCACGTCCATGAGGTGGGATTGCGCCCGCCCCCGGACCTGATTGGATGGTTCCCGGGCCCTCCTGCCCGGATTGGGCAATACTTCAGGTCCTGCAACCTCATTGGATGGTGTTCCAAACGGGCCTTTGTGTTCTGATTGGACGGTAATTCCGGGCCCCTGGGGCCCCACATTGAGCAGATGCCCAATCCCCATCCCCAGTCCCGCCTCCTGCTCCCTGAGTGGCAGGCTGGCAATACACACGGTCCGATCCCTGTGCCCCTAGGTTGCAGAATGCGCTCCTGGCCCGCTCACCCGCCTGCATCCTCCTGTCCCGGGAGTCTGACTCAGTTTCTCCGCGAAGTCTCCCTTGTCCAGCGCCGGATGGGCACGTGACTAAACAGAAGGGCTAGTTGATGCTTGTGTTCGAGGTGCAGGGGGCAGGGTGATGGTGCCCTTTGTCCCCTGTGTTTAAGAACAATTCAGTGAATGGTGACGTCACCACCTGGAAGGCAAGGTCTCCCTGGGTTTTGATCTGACCCTTTGACGTGCCCCCCTCCATGGGACGTGGAACCCTGTGGTCCCAGCCAGGAACAGCCACAGGTGTGACACCAGGTGTGCGTTATATTCTGCAAGGAAAGACCCGGCAGATGGGAGTTTGTAGTCAGTCCCTGTGAATGTGGAACCAACCAGGCTCTATTTCCTTCCTCAGATGGTGTATTCATGTGGGACAGCTCTGCGAACATACAAAATAAAAGAACACCTGAATTTTACTTTTAAAAGTGTGAGCACAGGAGCACCGGGGCAGCTCGGTTGGTTGAGCTTCCCACATCAGCTCAGGCCATGATCTCAGTTTGTGAGTTTGAAACCCCCATCTGGCTTGCTGCTGTCAGCACAGAACCTGCTTCAGATCTTCTATTCACCTGCCTCTCTGTCCCTCCCCGACTTGGGCACTCTCCCTCAAAAGTAAATAAAACATTTTTAAAAATGTTTAATGTAAAAGTTTCAAAAAAACATTTTAATTAAAAGTGTGCGTTCATTTTTCAAAACAAATTTAAAGGCCAAAATAACCATGAAACCATGCTCCCAGCCACCACTGAAATACTTTATGTCTCTACAGATTTGCCTATTCAGCATATTTTATATGAATAGACTCACACTATGGGGCCTGGGTGTCTGGTGTCTTTCATGCAGCATAATTGTTTCAAGATTCACTCATATTGCAGAACGTGTCTGTCCTTCATTCCTTTCTGGGGCCGAATCACCATCCGTCCTGTGTCTATGCTGCACCCTGTTCATCCATCCACGCATTGGGGGACACTTGGGACGTTTCCCTCTTTTGCGGGGTCTGCACAGTTTTGCTCCTGGCATTCCTGTACACACATCTGAGTGTCTGTTTCAGTTTATGTAGGACTGGAACACTTGGGTCACACTGCAGTTCTGTGTTTCACTTCTTGAGGAACCACCAAACTTTTTTCCACGTCAGCTGCCCTGACACTCCCACCAGCCAAGCACAGGGTTCCGCTTTCTCCACATCCTGGCCGCCGCTTCTTTTCTGGATTCTGGCTCCTAGCTGTCCTCGTGAGTGGGAAGTGGCATCTCATCGTGGTTCTGACTCGCATCGTCCTGATGGGAGGATCGTTTCATGTGTCTATTAGACATTTGTGCGTCATCTTAAGAAATGTCTATTGAAGGTTTTCCTCATTCTCTAATTGGGTCAAGTTTTTGTTATTCAGATATAGGGGTTCTTTGTGTATTCTGCAGGGTAAAATCTTATACATGCCACTTACAAGGATGTTCTCCCATTTTATGGGTGTCCTTTCAATCTCTCGATAATGACCTTTGATGCACAAAAGACTTTCATCCTGCTGAAGCCTCATTTACCTACTGTTTCTTGTGATCCCTGTGGTTATCCTGTCACAGTTAAGAAACCTTACTGAATGCAAGTTGATGAAGATTTCTTCCTGTGTTTCTATCACTCTTGGGTTCCCCAGGAGAGGCCCCCAGGGCTGGGGATTCTCAGCAGAGATGTTTCCAAGGCATGGAACTGAGATGCTCTGATAACACACATGTCCCTAGACAGTTTAATGTGCAAGGCCATGGAGTTTAAGGTAATGGAGTTTCTGATTTAAGTGATGACCTTTGATTCCCATGTGAATGTACTTCTATATATCCATACCTTCATCATTATTTTCCAACATACAAGTTCTTGATGATTGATCATTCTAGGCTAAGTCCTTGCAGTGCATTGTATAGAAAAGGATGGCTATTATTGAACATTTGTTCCTATTTATAAAACTTAAAAGTATCATTTGTGAAGTGCGAAGAAAAGCTTGGTTATAGTACTGATGGAATTGTCATGACTCAGCTCCTCTTTCCGTATTGATATGGTGGCAACACTGCTTCTCATTCCTTAGAACATGCTCCACATTTGCATTTGTTTTGGTGTCTTGACCTCAAAGACTAGTATTTGTACACTTTTTACAAAAGGTTCTCTCCTCTTCATGAGAGTTGTTTTGATTTGTGAATAGTAACTTCATTTCTCATTTGTACTGGCTGTCATTTTTCAAACTTGCTTTTTCATAGTGAATAGAAGCAGAAATGTAAGGTCATCCTGAATACCTTCTAATTATTTTTTCTCTGGTTACCCTGATATGTTGGTGATGTTCTGTATACACATTCCTTTGGGTAGGAAACAAGACATGTTCCTTCTTTTTGACTGTAATCCTTACACCCGCCTGTCCTGGCGCTGGCTGGGAGATCTACAATGCTGTTCAAGGGGACTGCAGTGCTGGGAATTCGTGAGGTGTATACAATTCTACTCAACAAGTGACTCGTAACACATACATATGTATTCCTCATAAACCGTATTTGGAGATGTCCTTCAGAATGACTTGAAAGTTCTTATGTATTCCTAAATGACTAAGAATATTTGTCATGCATGAATATTGAATACTATAAAATGCTTTTTCTCTGCCTACTTAGATAATTTTACATAGTTTTTTTTTTTTTTTAATGTGGCACTGGGGTGAGTAGCAGTCATTGATTTTGAGCATTCTACTGGAAATTATACATTAACAAAAATGCACAAAACATGCACCTAACATAAAATTTAAACAACGAGCATTAATGACATCACAACATGAACAAGAAAGGTGGCCACCGCATCCCACATCCTACTTGAATTGGTGTTCTGACCAAAAACGCACCCTGCCTCCCTGTGGGCTCCAACAACTCAGCATTGAACACTTCATTTCCTTTTGCTTCCTTACTTTCATCACCTGTGTGCACAATTTCTCCAGTTTCATATTGCATGTAAGCAGAATCAAAAGGCTTGTACCATTTTAAATCAAATCTCCTTTGTTTCAATGTTTGGACTTCTTTCTTTTTAATGTTTATTTATTTTGAGAGACAGAGAGACAGCAGCAACAGGGGTGGGTCAAAATGAGAGGGAGGGAGAGAATCCCAAGCAGGCTCCATGCTGTCAATGCAGAGCCCAATGCGGAGCTTGATCTCGTGAGATCACCACTGGAATCAAAATCAAGAGTTGGACTTGATGGGAACTGACTGACCCAGGCACCCCAAAATGCTTGGACTTCTGCACTTTACACTTCACTCATTCGTATTAAACTGTGTTGCCCTTGTAGGCTCAGCAATTTTCCTGACTTGATTCAACGACTTGCAGCTGTTTCAGTGGTCCCCAGTTTATCCACATGAAACCAAAGATCCCAATAACTTCCTATGCAAATTTGTTTTGAATTACAGAAAAATGATTTAACATTTTTTCAATGTTTTATTTTTTTAATCCATTAACATTTTGAAGACATTATCCTCTCCATTTACAAAAAAAAATTTTTAACCTTTATTCATTTATGAGAGACAGAGACAAACAGAGCATGAGTTGGGGAGGGGCAGAGAGAGAGGGAGACACAGCATCCAAAGCAGGCTCCAGGCTTCGAGCTGTCAGCACAGAGCCCGACGTGGGGGGCTCGAACCCACAAACCACGAGATCGTGACCTGAGCTGAAGTCGGACACCCAACCCACGGAGCCCCCACGCACCTGTCCTCTCCTTTCATTTGCACTATTTCAACTCCATCTCCACGGCCCCAGAGTGATCGCCTCCTGCTCCACCAAGACCTTGTCCACGTGAGGACCCACATCTCAGTGGATGCATCGCCATCATACCAGTTGTTCCTGAACAAAACAATGGAGTCTCCTTTGACTCTCTCTCAGCCCACCTCTAAACCAGGCAACTCTGATGGCTCCAACTTCAAATTCTCTTTGCGCACGAACCTCCACATCATTGCCACTGCTGCCAGCCCAGTGTGACCCACCAGCTTTTGCGACGTCACCATCCTGCTCTGTTGTCATGGTAACGGTGGGGTCCTGTGAGTGTGGCCCAACAGCTCTTCATGAAGGTCCACACCACCCACCACCAAAGTCAGTATTCCTGGTCAGCCAGTGCATGCGACCCACCCTATCCTGCCCCCTCACTCTGCTGTGGGCACAGTGGCTTCCAGCTGTCCCTCGGATATCCAAGGTCCCCTCCCTGCTTCAGAATGCATTCCTCTCCTGGGGCTGCTGTAACAGCGCCACACACTGGGCGGCTGAGAGGACAGACATTTGTGGTGTCACAACTGAGGTGGCTGGAAGCTTGAGATCAAGTTGTCTGCAAGATTGGTTCCTTCTGGAGGCTCTAAGGGACAATCTGACTCACTTCTGGTGGTTGCCAACAACCCTATGCATTCCTTGGCCGGTAGACACATCATGCCAATCCCTGCTTCTGTCTCACATGGTCAAGCTCTGTCTTCAGTGCAGGCCTCTGTGTCCAAATTTCCAGGTTTTATAAGGACATCCATCACTGGGGGGAAGACCTACCCTAATCCAGTGTGGCTTCATCTTCCTTACATGTGCAAACAGTTTATTTCTAGATAAGGCTGTATTCTGAGGTTCCACGTGGATATGAAATGTGGGGGGTACAATACTGAACCGAGTATGTGTATGTTTGTACTGCATATACCTTGTCATGAATTTAGGTATTGACTTCCAGTGTTACCTGAAATCATTATTTTACTGCTTTGTTTTCCTAGATCTTTTGACCATATATACAGCTATCTCTCTAAAATATACCCATTTCAGACTATATGTATTTGTAAGAAATACATAATCTCCATATACCTTTTCCTTTTGTCCCTTCACTGTACTCCATTTTTCCATGCGACTGTGAAAGGTCAATAAAATTACGTAGATAATTATGGTTCTGCTGAATTATTTCATTGTGGATAAGGCTAACAGCCACTTTTCCCAGAATCCCCATATTCGTGGTTATAGGTGACAACTCACTGGTGGCCTGAGTATTGAAAGTAGAGGTGAAGATGCCCTAGTCTAGTGTTGGGGTCACCATACAGATGGACAAATGCATAGGGGCTTATTTGTCAACAGCCTGCAGCCCAAATTTCTAACTAGCAGCCTGTCAATCAAGCATGTACCAAACCAAACACTAACCTTTTCCCCTCCTATTTTCTTAGCAGTCTTGCCTTCCACTCATGTCTCTATGACCCCCCCCCCCCCCGAATATGGATCAGATGCCATGGTCAGAAAGCCACAGCTTTGAGTTTTCCACCCAGCCCCACTGTGTCCCCCGAGCCACTGATTTAAACTGTCATGCTTCTTGAATTTCTCTGGTGCTTTGACTCCCCCTTCCTTAATGACAGTCTTGAGTATGTGTAACATATCATTTGTATAGCAAGCACTCATTCTCTCAGTGATTGTGGAAGGCCAGACATCTTGATTCCAGGACAACAGATATAATGGCACAGCTAAAAACCACATGGGACTCTGACCCTCTACTGCCCTGTTGAGTGTCTGCGTTGTTGTATCCTTCCGTGTGAGAAATGAGCGCCTTCCTCATATCTCAGGCGGGATGTGGGAGATTTCTCTTACTTCAAGCCAAGAATTCAGTAACTGTTCACTTTTTATATTGTGATTAAAAACGGTGTGCATTTGTTTAGTCAAACACAAGTTTGTATGCATGTTGCCCAGAAGAAAACTCGTTAATCATTTTTAAACCACATGTATACTAATGAATGTAATTCTCTTTACTTTTCATTGGCTGAGAGATTTTATCAAAATATGCGTTTCCACTTATGGGGTGTTAAATCTGTCTGGCTAGTTCTCATGAGACAATTCTTAGTTGAAAGTCTCATGCATTTTTGGTCATAATACCAGGTACATTATGATTGTATGGTTGTTTCCCTTCAGGTCAATTTTTAAAATTCTTGCATATGCAAGACTGTCGTTAACATGACTGTAGTACATTAATAACTCTAGGATAATGACTTTGTGAAAGACCTCCAAAGAACACCAGGACCATACCTATAGCCAGAGAGGATCATATTACCTTGGGCATACTTTTGCAAATCCTTTTTTTTTTTTTTCCAATTAAGATTCCATTTATTATTTTCTTTTTTTTTTCCATTTTTTTCACGTTTTATTTTTGAGAGACAGAGACAGAGTGCTAGTGGGACAGAAACAAAGAGAGAGGGAGACACAGAACCCAAAGCAGGCTCCAGGCTCTGAGCTGTCAGCACAGAGCGCAATGCGGGGCTCAAACTCACGAGCTGTGAGATCATGACCTAAGCTGAAATCAGACGCTCAAAACGACTGAGCCACCCAGTTGCCCATTAAGATTCCATTTTATTATTTGCTAACCTCATCCCACACACAATGTAGGGCTCAAACCCACAATCCAAGACCAAGAATACCGTGCTCTATTGACCTAGTCAATCACATACCCTGCAAATCCTTTTAAAGGCACCGAAGCAGCAATACTTTTCCCTTCGACGTCCAGCCCAACAGGATGTTATGCACCATTGCATGACCAAATACCAAGGGTACCACCAAAAACATTTCGTCCCATAGCTGGAATGCCTTTGGGGCACCTCAGAACTGCAGAATGTTATGGAAACAATGAAGTGTTTTTATCTCTAATAAGGATAAAAATGAAGAGGCTCCTGTGTCCAGAATTTATCAGATGGCATACTTTGGCTGGCTGATGTGGCTGATATTAAGGGTACTGGTCATTCCACACTTTACCTCCTCAGGGCCAGAGGAAAGCACCCCAGTGGTATTTCCACCACAATCACTGCTCGTGGAAAAAAAAAAAAGCAAACCTGAGTTATGGTTCAAAGGGATGTTCTTCTAAGTCATAATTTAGAAGAAAATCAACCGAAGACACTAATAATGACTCCCAGAAACACAAAACCAGTATCAACTTTAAAAATTGAAGAAGAATGGGCACCTGGTTGACTCAGTCGGTTAAGCATATGACTTCAGCTCAGGTCACAATCTTACAGTTCATGGGTTCAGGCCCCACACTGGGCTCTGCATTTACAGCTCAGAACCTGAGCGCCTGCTTGTATATCTCCCTCTCTCTCTCTCTCTGCCCCTCCCCCATGTATGTACTCTCTTGCTCTCAAAAATAAACATTTCTTAAATTTTTAAAAAAACTGAATAAAAAGACAGAATTGATATGAAAATATATCACCCAATAATAAGGACAGAAAATTAGAGTAGACACAAAATGAGAATATTCCAGTTTCACAACAGAGGACAGAAAAGAACTTTCGAAAATACAAGTCTCATATCATGATAATGTAACAAGAACATTTTGGAATGTATAACTCAATAAATTTTCTTTGTAAAAGTATATAAAGTTATATGTACACACCAGCAACAGACACATTTTTATCACCTATGGGTCCAAAAGACATTGTAATGGGAAAGAGACATGTACATAACCGTGTGATTACTTCAAGTCTGAGGTAACAACATCTAGGTCACACAGATGTAGAGGACAAAGAAGGCCACTTAAAACCATCAGTGTTAACATCAGTGACACGAACTAGGAATTCATACACTTGGGATCCCAATCAAGGAAGAGGCACCTGGAAACTCAAAACCATATTCACAATAATGAAAATATTTCTCTCCCGCCTGAATTTTCATGAACAAAATACATGAAGTTCTATACCTGAAGTTTTCCCAAAATTGTGTCCATTCAGGATCATCTCCATTGTACTGGCTCGCATTTTCAGTAAGAATTTAAGGGAGAATAAATGCTATGCCACAGTGGGTCTGTGCTCACAGACTCCTGGGATACCCAAAGGCTTTTCCATGGTGCTTAAGTTCACATGGGTCCTCGAAGGGAAGAGGGACAACTGAGGGCTTTCCCACACAGCAGTCATTCATAAGGTTCTGCCCAGGACTTTGGGACACTGGAAGGTCTTAGCAGAGTCCTTGCATACAGAGGCTTACTGTCCACTGTGCAGCCTCACATGTTCTTGAAGGAAGCAGTGATCTGTCAAGGTCTCTCCCCAGGGTGTTTCTTCATATGCGCTCGAAGAGATGAGGAGAACTTGTACACCTTCCCACACTTCTTACATTCATAGGATTTAATGGTGCTGTGTGTTTTCAAATGACTTTGAAAAATTTGCAGCTGATTGAAAGCTTTCCCACACTCGATACACTCAAAAGGTCTCTCCGCAGCGTGTGTCCTCATATGGGCTCGCAGGCTAGCAGGAGAGGTAAAGGCATTCCCACACCGCTGACATTCGTAAGATCTCCCTCCAGAGTGTGTCCTCATATGTACTCCCAGGTTTGAAGGAGATGGGAAGGCTTTCCCACAGTGCTGACATTTAAAGGGTTTTTCCTCAGTGTGGGTCCGCACATGTATCCTTAGGTCTCTGTGATACCTGAAGGTTTTGCCACACTCCTCGCATTCATAGGGTTTCACTACATTGTGTGTGGTCATGTGACGTTCAAAAGGTCGATGCTTCCGGAAGGTTTCCCCACACTCCTTACATTCCAAGTGTCCATCCCCTGAGTGTCTTCTCATAATGTGTAGTACGAGGGTGTAGTGACGAAGGAAGGCTTTCCCACAGTGCTGACATTTATTTGGTCTCTCCCCAGTGTGTCTCCTCATATGTTCTCGCAGGCACGACTTATACCTGAAGGCTTTCCCACACTCCTGACATTCATAGGGTTTCTCCCCCGTGTGTGTTGTCACATGTTCTTGTAGGCATGACTTATACCTGAAGGCTTTCCCACACTCCGGACATTCATAGGGTCTCTCCCTGGTGTGTGTTGTCACATGTCCTCGCAGATTCCACTGATATCTGAAGGCTTTCCCACACTGCTTACATTCATACGGTCTTTCCCCAGTGTGTGTCCTCATATGTATTCTCAGGTGTGTTTGATCCCCAAAGCCCCTGTCACATTCCTTACATTCATAGGGTTTCACTATACTGTGAATAACCATGTGACGTTTAATATGATGATACTTCCGGAAGGATTTCCCACATCCCTTACATTCATAGGGTCTTTCCCCAGTGTGTGTCCTCATATGAACTCGCAGGTCTGAGTGATGCCTAAAGGCTCTGCCACACTCCAGACATTCATAGGGTTTCACTACATTGTGTGTGGTCATGTGACATTCAAAATGTAGACGTTTCTTGAAAGTTTTGCCACACTCCTTACATTCAAAGGGTGCATACCCTGTGTGTTTTCTCTCAGGTATTCGAAAGGAATGCTGACCAGGGAAGGCTTTCCCACCCGGCTGATATTTATAGGGTTTCTCCCGAGCATGGGTCCTGACATGGTTTTGCAGGCTTGACTTATACCCGAAGGCTCTCCCACACTCCTGACATTCATAGGGTCTCACCCCAGTGTGAATTCTCACATGACGTGTAAGGTAGCAGTGATACACGAAGGTTTTCCCACACGTGTCACACACATGGACCCTCTGTCCACAGTGACCTTGCACATGACGTTTAAAGGAAGCTGTGCAAGTGAAAGTTTTCCCACATTTCTTGCACTCTATAGACTTTTTACTACGGAGACTCTTCGCATATGTCTCCGATGCTCTCCCGGTGACCTGACCTTCACAGGGTTTCTCTACAAGGTCTGTGTCCACATGAGTGTTGAGGCTCGTAACAGAGCTGCAAGCCTGCCCACACTCCTCACCAGGACTAGGTTTGAGTCGTGGGTGAGGTCTTCGCGGCTTCTCTAGGAAGGAACCATCTGCAAAGGCTTCTCTACACTTAGTGCATTCACAGGATTTGCCTCCAGTAGGACACCCCTCATGCACAGTAAGACTTGTAATTGGGTTCAGGGTTTCTCCACATTGATCTCCTTCAATACGTTCACAGACACTCTCCACCAAAGGACTTCTGTTCAAAATAGGAAGGTACATGGTTAGGAAATGATGATTAGAAACTATCTCTTTATTAATTAATGATCTATTGATGTTTGTTAATCATTATTGCACTATATAATGGCCACTGTCAATGAATAGTGATGTTTGTGGCACTGTCTGCATGGTTACAAAATGGTAAAAGCCTAAAACCCATCATGCTTATGCCATAATCTCTGGCTCAAACAGAGTCATAACATTTTGGGATTCGTACATATAGTTTTCTCTGACCATTTTTTCCAACGCAGTTTTTTCACATGATCAATACCTAGAATAAATTTATAAAAACTTCTTGTGAAAATTTTGACTACACGATCGTTGTGCTAGGTTTACAGCTGCTAATTTCAGGTCAGTCTCACAATCGCCAACATCCTCCCTTACTCCCTTACAAGTGTCACTCACCTCAAAAGCCCTTCTTGCTTTCGGGTCAGATCTCCATTGCTGTGAAATTTCTGCTTCTCTACAAACACAGAACAGGAATCATTTTTTGTAAACATTAGTATTTTCTCTTCACTCAGAGGCTTATTCTGCAAAGAATTCTGCTAAGTCTTTGATCCATTCATTTTACCTTGACTGGGAGAAACTATAAGAATTGGGAGCCTAGGGGGCACCTGGGTGGCTCGGTCGGTTAGGCGTCTGACCAGCTCAGGTCATGGTCTCACAGTCTATGAGTTCGAGCCCCATGTCGGGCTCTGTGCTGACAGCTTGGAGCCTGGAGCCTGCTTCAGATTCTGTGTCTCCCTCTCTCTCTGCCTCTCCCCTGCTCATGCTCTGTCTCTCTCTGTCTCAAAAATAAATAAAGACATTTTAAAAATTAAAAAAAAAAAAAAAAAAAGAATTGGGAGCCTAGTTGAATTTCGTGGAAATGACCTGATGCATAGGGTTAAAAAACAGACCATATGTCTACTTCTATTCATACTAATCCCGAAATGTAAATGAACTTCATCACGAATAACAGTCATGGGACTAAAAACTTCTGAGGACCTTTGGGACATGGGACTTTGGCAATAATAGAGAAAGTGTCTGAACTGGCAGCCCATTCACTCAGAAATACTTCAAACAAGATGCAGACTAATGTGGAGATAAGACTTATTAGAAGAGGCAGTTAGGAAGGAACTGGGCAAAATACACACATCCACACCCTGCCTCTACAGGAAGACAGAAAGACTGGCCACGTGAGCTACGGTGGATGAAAAGTCCAACAGGGAGGACAGGTGACTGGCAGACATCACCCTGCTCAAACAAAGACTGAGTCACGTTTCTAATGGATGTGTCCAAACGCCAATCCCTTCTCCAGAACCTGGTCCACCTGACGGTTGGCCTGTTCTGAAGGCACATGGGCCCTCAGTGGAGGCTGCCTGCACTGCCCCAGCTGCCATTAGGAGATTAGATGGTGTGTGTGTGGCTGCTGCCCTGACCCTGAAAAGAGCTCAGCAGAAGGGAGGATCTGAAGGGCAACAAGCAATCTGGAAGATGGGCCTAACTTTCGTCTTCACAGTCATGATGACTGGTAATTGTGGGACTTTTTATTATTCATTCATTCATTCATTCATTCACTCACTCATTTTTTGGTAGAAGCATACTGACCTATATATTCGTGTCAGGTGTGCAACATGGGGATTCAACGATTCCATACATTACAAAATGCTCACCATAAGAAGTGTAATTGCTGTCACTATACAAAACTACAAAATTATTGACCATATTCCCAGTGCTCTACTTTTCCTTCCCATGACTTATTCAATTAAGTGCAAATCTGTCCTTCTCAATCCCCTCCATGATTTCACCTGTCTCTCAATCCCATTCCAATCCCACAAACACCAATTTGTTGTCTACGGTTTTAAGTCTGTTCCTATTTTCTGTTGTCTGTTCATTTTGTCATTTAGATTCCACATATAAGTAACCTGTTTTGTTTGTCTCTCTGTCTGACTTATTTACTTGGTGTAATACTCTCTAGGTCCATCCATGTTGTCACAAACGTCACGAATTCGTCCCTTTTGTATTACTGAGGGATAGTCCCTTGTATGAAGATACAACATCTTCATTATCCATTCATCTGTTGAAGGACACCTGCATTGCTTCCCTATGTTGAGTACAGCAAGTAACAGTCCGGTGAACCAGAGGGTGCACACGTCTTATCGTGCTGGCTTTTTTTTCTTTGGTGAACTAGCCAGAAGCGGAATTATGGACTACATGGTACTGTTGTGTTTCATTTTATTGTGGAAATTCCAAACTGTTTGCCAAGCTGGTTGCACCCATTTAAACCCCACAGACGAGGAGTTTCCTTTTCTCCACATCCTCACCAACACTCGTATTACCTGTCTTTTTGACACTAGCCATTCCGGCTGCTGTGAGGGGACAGCTCATTGTGGTTTTGATGTGCATTTCCCTAAGGATTAGTGATATTGAGCAGCCTTTCATGGGCCAAGTGGCCACCTCTATTATTTTCTGTGGGAAAACGTCTGTTATGTTTGCTATGTTCCCCTTTCAATTTTTTATTTTTCCTTTTGTTTCCCTTACCTGAAGGGATGAGTCCACAAAAATAATGCTAAGGCTGATGTCCATGAGTTCAGTGCCTCCGTTTAGTCTTAAGACGTGTATGGGTTCAGGTCCTACACCGAGGTGTTTAATCCATATTGAGTTTCCTTTCAGGTAAGGGGTACAAAGCTGGCCCAGTTTCACCTCCTTACAAGTAGCTGCCTCATTTTCCCAACACCACTTATTGAAGAGACAGTCTTTTCCCCATTGTATATTCTCTGCTCCTTCTTTAGAGACTCTTTAACCGTATAAACACGGGTTCATTTCTGGACGCTCTATTCTGTTTCCTTCATGTTGGTGTCTGGATTTGTGCCAGTACTATCCTGTTTTGTTGAGTATAGTTTGAAATCTGGGACTGTTTTATTCAGCTTTGGTATGCCTTCTCAAAACTGCTTTGGTTATTTGGAATCTTTTCTGTTCCACACAGAATTTAGAATTTCTTGCTATAGTTCTTTGAAAACTACTACCAATATATTGATAGGGATTGCACTGAATATGTAGAGCACTTTTCACAGTATAGGCATTTGCAAAACAGTTGGTCCATACTATCCATGACAAAGGTGTGGCATTCCCTTTATTGTGTCATCTTCAATGTCTTTCATTAAATGTTTTATACCTGCCAGAGTACAAATCTTTCAACTTCCTTGGTTACTTTTAGGACAGTATCCTGTAGTTTTTGAAGTAACTGAATATGGGTTTGTCTTCTTAATTTCTCTGCTGTTCTGGTAGTAAATATAGAAATGGAACAGATTTTGGAATATTAATTTGTGTTCTGCAACGTTACTAAATCCATGTATTAGTTCTAGTAGTATTTGGTAAAGTCCTAAGGATATTCTATGGACAGTCTCATGTGATTTGCAAATATTGAGCTTTTCTTCCTCCTCCTGAAAAGACCAGGGAAGGTATGGAGCCATCCTTACCCACGGAGGACAGATTCCTGCAGGTCTCCAGCATCACATCTCTGTAGAGCTTCCTCTGACCACGATCCAGCAAAGCCCACTCTTCTGGGGTGAACTTCACAGCCACATCCTCAAAGACCACAGAGGCCTGAAACATACCACACACTCTATTGCTGCAAAGCTCCATCATCACCCACGTGTGTGGGAGGATGAAGGGTGACAGGCGGGGAGCTGCACTCCATTCCTAGGACCCCTGAGTCACAACAGAGGGTGAGGACAACAGCTGACATGGACTTACACACACCCAATTTACTGGGATATTTACACTGAGACAGATCTGAGCAGACCAGTACTGTACAGACTGAAAAGTGAAATATTCGCTCGGACAACACACAGACCGGAGGACACACGCTTGGCTTGCTCTAAGAAGATTATGCCTCGTCATCAGCTCCAAGAACTGGAACCAGAATGTCAGGATGCTGTGGACACTCAGATTCCAGGGCTGCTTGATGGGAGCAGCTCTCGCCCTGGAAGGAACAAGGGCAAGAGCCTGCTGGAGTCCCCTCTCTTCCGAAGAGGCGGACACGACCCTTTCCCCGGATTAGGTGGGCTCTGGGCACCGACACAGGCCAGGGCCCGGGCGCCTGGCACACCTGATGTGTAAGACGAGTCTGGGGCCTTAAGAGACTTGGAAGTCAGCAGGGCCGCTCAAACTTTTAACCCAGGGCCCAGAATTCAAGGAAAAGGGCACCAGAAGGAAGAGTCCCTGAGGGATTGATGGGGACACAGCCACCGCTCACGTTAACACAGGAGGAAGAATCACAGTGTATGGACCGTTTTTAGGCAACAGGCCTGAGTGATGGAAAGATACGCAGCAAAGGGCACAGTGAGCACACAGCTGAGTGCACACGCGCTCCTGAGTGACCTGCCTCGAAATGGCCACAGGCCCTAACCCCTGCATACTTACAACCGGGCACAGGTCCCACACAGGGAGCATTCCAAAGGTTCTCCTGCTCCCTCGTGACCCCATAACTGTAGCCCCCAGCACCGCCTCCCGGCAGATGGTCTCTTCTTTGCCGTCCTGCCCGCTGCTCCCTCGCAGGGTATTCAGTAAACTTCTATCTCCTCTGTTCTGCCTTGGGGGGAATTCTCTCACCCCCTGAGCTGCGGGCCTCCCCCTGATCAGGTCACCCCACATTTGTTGCCCTTCACAAGGACCCTCTGCTGTACTTGGCCTCTCCTGGGATTTCCTAGGAATTTCTTGGGAGTTTCCCTTGGTGGCCTGACTCTAGTGTTCTCTGGGCACCTGACAACCTCCACCTGAGGTTCCTCCTTGGTGAGGATCCCAAGTCCCAGGGGGCGTCTATGGGGCACTCCTTGCCCAACAGGATGAGGGATTTCCCCTCTTGTCCTTCAGGGGGGATCCTTGACTCCTTCTCCTTTCTTTTCGCCCTTTGGCAGGTACAACCATATTACTCACCAGGCAGCCAAAGTTCTCTATCCAAGGGGTCCCTGGTATGGTCTATGGGTCTGAGGGTGAACAAGGTCAGACCATTCGGGCCTGTATGGGCGAATGACCCCTTTCCTCTCCTCTCCACTCTGTTCCCAAGGTCTATTCCCAACGAGTGGCAAATATGGCAACGGCAGCTCGGCCGTGGTGAATCCGCACATGTGAAGGACTCAGCTGGGACCCTTTCCTGATGCTGGCTGAGTCTCGGCAGCCTTGCTTCTGTCAGATTCCCCCCTTAACTCCTTAGTTCCCATGTATGCAGCTGCCATCTTGACCTACAAGCAAACACATTCCTACACATCTGAGTGCTGAGTCCTCCCCTCCTTTTTGCTTAAGTACAATGAGAATCTGTTCTCCTTGTAACAAGACACCATTGGACACATTGGTTATTTCACCAAAGATTTGACAGGAATGTCGGATGTGAGACAGACCTGCATAGACCCAGAAATAACCAGACAGCTTGAAGGAATTAAGGTGGACTTTGTGGAACCAATCAACCCCCCTGGAAATATTGGCCTGATGCCTTGCTGACAGAGTTCCCAGCAGCCTTACCAGGTGAGTAAAGTCAACTCCTGGCAGGTGCCGGAAACCTCAGGATGGTTTTGGGACCTTGAGAAGAAGAAATCACATAAATCTACAGGTCTTGCAGACAAGTCTGGTGACAAATATTTGGCTTGTCTTCTGGCCTCAAGGGGCTATAAAAAAGTTCAATCCAGAGATTCCTGATAACAATTTTGAGCAAAGCAAGCTTCCTGAAAAACCTATTTGGCCAATCACTGTTCTTCCTGAGCTTTTGTAAGTAACTAGGCGATGATTGTTAAAACTGAACTTGTTTTACAAACCATCAGTCTTGATTTGGCTATCTTTGGAAATAGGAGTGAATTCAGAGAGAAAATAATTATGATTCAAAACCACCTCTTTGGAGATATTGGAATTTGATACTATTTCTTATAAACCAGATTAGATCCTGAATTCTTCTGGTTCCTCAAATACCTGGCTATAGATCTCCATACTAAGGTTTTGAATCTTCCTTTGTCATGACCTAAAGTCATTAAAAATTAAAACTGTTTTTCTTAAAATTCTGAATACCAATGCTAGACAACTTGAGGTGAAATTTAGAGAAATTTCCACAGCAGCTCATGATAGAGAATCTCCATGCTTGTTACTCTGTCGGGAAAATAATAAGACCCCAGGGACACAGGATTATTTCAACAGCTGGAAAATGGGAAGGACTCCCCAAATGCATGACTCAACTATCACCTTGACCAATTCTGCATGAATGTGTAAGGAAAATCACTCCTTAAAACCCAGAGTATACCCCACTCCATGGGATTAACTATGGACTTGTGGAAATAATAGATGGGATCACATTCCTGATCTTGGACTGGATGACACATGTGGGGATGCCCTTATCTCCCACAACAAGTATCTCCCATTTGCTATCGATTCCCATAATATATCGTTAAGGGGAGACATCATGCACCCCTGGTTTCAGCAAGTGGATGTTTACCAGGCAGGTGCCCAAGGCCAGTGGCCGAGATGGAGACACTAGGACACACAGGGCCAGGAAAGACTAGACATCTGTGGAGGAAAAGGAATCATCAGCTTCACAGACAATAACTGAGTGTTGTGAATTTATCTGTCGCGGAAACAAGAGGAACACATGGAGAGAGAGTTCCAGCATGTGTGATTATGACCTGCATGATGTAGTTTTCTCACGGAACAAAAGACGGTCATCTACACAGGAAGAGACGGGGAAGTTCAAGTCTACTAACAACATGAAGGGTCCATCCACGCAGACAACCCAGAGAAAGGATACACCCTGACGTGGGGAAAACACAACACGCTGAAATGAAACAGCCTGAATGTCCCCAGGACGTGAAGGAAACAGAAGATCAGGAAGAAGACATGTGAGTTACAGGTCACAACATGCTGGAAACTCTTCCACAGAAGAGGGAATCCCACACATGAGAAATGTTCAGCCCTGAGGGAATCAGATAAACCAACCTGTGACATCCAGGGGACCCCATGTGACACACTCGAGCTGGACGCCATGAAGTCGCAAGTGATGGGACCCAGAACCGACATGTGGTTCACACTCTGCACCCCGTTTCCTGCTGACGTGTAACTTATTCACGAGCTACAATATGCAATGTCCCCCCCAGCGCAGAAGGACTTACAAGGCATTTACCCTGGAGACAAGGCCACACTGCCGGCAGCAGCAGCCCCTGTTCCCTGCAAGGTCCCTGCCCCTAGTGCAACAATCCCCTCCCCCACCTTTGCAATCATTGTTGTCAATACATGTCTCTCCTTACTCAATTTGTATTTTTCCTTTGAACCTGGTTTGACCAACTGTCCACAACCACCCCTTTCCTACCCAAACTTTACCCAGGCTGCTGTCCTCCCCACAGATCCCTGAACTGCAGGTGGCCCACCCTCTGAACATCCACTGAGCTGAGGAACAAGGCCCTGGGGACCTGAGCCAATGAGGCCTTCCTCCACCACAAGGGTGGGATCCTGACACTGGGCCTTCCTGCCCATCCCCCTCCTGCAGAACAGTCAAGCCTCGTTCTCTTTCACTGGAGGGTCCCTGAGATGGGAGCTGGTCCCTGTTGGAACTGATTGTAATAAACTGTCCTCAGCCAGGTGCAGATTTGAGGTCATCTCCCAAGTCTGTCACCAGCTAGACCTCAAGCTGATGAGCTTGTACTCACAGAACTTTGCCCCACGTTTCCCTAAGCTGTCCTTTCCAGCTGTCCTTTTAACTCAGGCAAATGACAGGAACCCGCCCCTGGAGCAGACCCACTGCCCTCACCAGACCTCCAGGGCCCCAACCTCCCCAGCCAGTTTGAGGAGCCTCTGATTCCTGCCTGTGCAGAGGGACCTGGAGGGACCTCTGGAATGACCACCAACTACCTTTACCTCATTATCACACTGAAGTCTCCACTGGGGGAGGAGCACAGCCTCCTGTACATGACTTACTTCCTGGGGACAGGCCTGCTGCCCTAAGGCCCACCTCCAGCACCCCTCCTTCCACCCCACACAGCACGAGGAGGCTTCCCCATGGAAATATCCATCCAGCCCTAAACCAGAAGAGCCCATCCACCCTCCCTCCGGGGAGTCAGGGCTTTGGAAGTTATTTCCTGTGATCTACTGATCTCTGTATCTGCTGCTAATAACGTTTTCTTCCTGGGACTGCTCAGTGTGGAGCACTTTCTGACTCACCAAGCAGAGAACTCAGGTTGGTTGGGTGACAGGTCCACCGTGGGTCCCGCTATAAGCTCAGCGGGTTTAGGGGGTGCCCAGAAAAGCAATCGTTTTAGGACCCCAGCTCCATTCCGTGATCTACGCCTCTCCGGCTCTAATTGCCCAGTACACTCCTTGCATAACTTCCTGGTCCGGGTCAGAATCACAAAGAAATGGAAAAACAAAAAAGCAATCTCAGCCATTTACGACTTGAAGGGAACAGCGTGGAAGCAAAGACTGACAGTCTGCACCAGGCCAGGAAACAGCCAAACCCGTGAAACTCTCCGCGCGGTTTCCAAAGTGAGAAAACCCTGCATTTCTTACCCGAGATCGCAGCCCAGGACCCCGTGCGCGCGCACCTGCTCCCTCAGCGCGCGCTCAGCCCCGGCCCCACGTCCCACACTTACCTCCGCTGGATTCTAACGTCCAAGTCTCAGCCCCCGGGAGCAGCTCTGGCTCCGTGTCCGTCACGCTGCACGCGTGCTTTCTGGGCACGTCTTCCAGCTCGGTCCGAGCAACCTCACGCCCGCCTAGACTGCCCCCGACAGAGCTCCCCTTTCTGAATATTCATCGTCACCCTCCATAAAAGACCCCCCCCCCCCCCGGGGAGTCGCGGATTCAGAAGCTATTCCCTGCGGCCTCCTTATGTCTGCAAATAGTTTCCTTTACGAGAGAACTCACCCGGACAGTCTCTACTGTCCCCCACTGAGGAGCAAACTCCTGCTTAGTCAGGTCGTCGCACACGCTCCCCGAATCCCAGGCCTCCCCCCTCCCCCAGCCTTCCTTCCCAGTTCCATCCGTCCAGGACCCAGGTGCCAACCCTAGGGACGGGGACACCCCGCCGAGGCCGCTTCCACCTAGGTCCGGCTGGTCCCATCCGCCCCTCCGGCCCGCGCACTCACCATCTCGGGGCCCCCGCTCCGCGCCCTCGGGGCGTCCTCCTACGCCGCGCACACCCGAAACCGTGGCAGCGCAGGATCCGGCTGCGCCAGCCGCCCCGGCGGAGAGCCACACCCACCGGGCTCTCGCTCGGGCCTGATTGGGTGGTGTACAGGTCCCGGGCCCTGATTGGGCGATCCTTCAGTCCCTGCGACCTGATTGGATGGTGTTCCGAAGATAACTCCCCCGATCCTGATTGGACATTACCGAGCCACTTCGCTTCCGCGCCGTGATAGGACAGCCTTCGGCCCTTCACGTTGTGATTGGAGGGTAATCCTGGCACCGCCCATTGTGGCCGCAAATTGGGCAGATCCCCCACCCCCCCGCAGTCCCGCCTCCTGCCCCCTGAGTGACAGGCTGGCGGTAGACACGTGTCCAATCCGCCTGCCAGGGTCGGCTCTCCGCAGAATGCGCTCCGGGCCGGCTGAGCCGCCTGCCTCCTTCTTCTGTGTCAGGAATCTGGTTCAGTTTCCGACTAGCCTCCCTTGTCCAGCGTCGCATCGGGACGCGACAGAACAGAGGGACCCGATGGGCCTTCAGTCCATGGCCCCTACAGGGTGACGGTGCACTTGTCCCCTGTGTTTAAGAACAGCTCACCGACGGGGTGCCTGGGTGGCTCAGAGCCTGCAGCCTGCTTCAGATTCGGTGTCTCCCTCTCTCTCTGTCCCTCCCCCGCTTGTGCTCTCTGTCTTCCAAAAATAAATGAACATTAAAAATTAAAAAAAAAAAGAGAGAGAGACAGACAGAACAGCTCACTGTGTGAGCTCACCTAAGGGGAAATAGACCTCCTTGGGTGTTGACCTGGCCCTTTGAAAGCGTGAGGCCCCGCCCTCTGAACCGACCTCCACTTCTCCGGCCTCAGGTCAATAAAAAGTGCCCTGGGGCCTCAGCCACCAAGGGACGTGGGACCCCGCGGCCCCAGCGGCCCACAGCCACAGGTGTGACACGTTACAACCCTCAGGTTTGCGTTATATTCTGCAAGGAAAGTCACAGCCCATCCAGTTTGTAATCAGACCCTGTAAATGAGAAATGTAAAGGTTCCATTTCCTTCTTCAGGTGATGCATGGATGTGGGACAGCTCTGAGAACATACAAAAAAAAAAAAAAAAAAAAAAAAGAACACTGAGTTTTAGTCTTACAAGTGTGAGCCCTATGGGATGTGAATTATATCTCCATTTTCCGAAACAAATTTAAAGGCCACAATAGCCAGGAAATCATGCCTCCTGGGCAATGTTGAAATACTTCGTGCGGATTTGTCCACTCTGCCTATTTAAGGTAAGTGACTCACACCATGTGGCCTGGTGTGGCTGGTGTCTTCCACGTGGTATAACATTGTCACCATACGTTCACGTGCATGCTGTGTCTGTCCTTCATTCCTCCCTGGGGCTGAATCACCGTCCCTCCTGTGGATACGCCGCACCCTGTTCATCCATCCACACACTGGGGGACACTTGGGACGTGTCCCTCTTTTGCGGGGTCTGCACAGTTTTGCACCTGGCATTCGTGTGCACACATCTGAGTGTTTCCGTCTACGTAGGACTGGAACACTTGGGTCACACTGCAGTTCTGTGTTTCACTTCTTGAGGAACCACCAAACGTTTTCCACGTCAGCTGCCCTGACACTCCCACCAGCCAAGCACACGGTTCCGCTTTCTCCACATCCTGGCTGCCACTTCTTTTCTGGATTCTGGCTCCTAGCCGTCCTCGTGAGTGGGAAGTGGCATCTCGTGGTTCTGACTCGCATCGTCCTGATGGGAGGATCGTTTCATGTGTCTATTAGACATTTGTGCGTCATCTTTTTTTTTTTTTTTTTTAATTTTTTTTTCAACGTTTTTTATTTATTTTTGGGACAGAGAGAGACAGAGCATGAACGGGGGAGGGGCAGAGAGAGAGGGAGACACAGAATTGGAAACAGGCTCCAGGCTCCGAGCCATCAGCCCAGAGCCTGACGCGGGGCTCGAACTCACAGACCGCGAGATCGTGACCTGGCTGAAGTCGGACGCTTAACCGACTGCGCCACCCAGGCGCCCCCATTTGTGCGTCATCTTAAGAGAAATGTCTGATCAAGGTTTTGCTCCCTTTCTGATGGCGATGAGTTTTTGTCATTCAGATAGGAGGTTTTTGTGTATTCTGCAGGATAAAGTCTTATCATACATGCGATTTACAAGGACGTTCTCCCATTTTATGGGTGTCCTTATAATCTCTTGTTAGGGACCTTTGATGTGCAAAAGATTTTCATCTTGCGGAAGCTTCGTTTACCTACTTTTTCTTGTGTTCCCTGTGATTATCAGGTCACAGTTAAGAAATCTTACCGAATACAAGTTCATGAGGATTTCTCCCTGGATTTCTTTCACTCTCAGGTCCCCAGGACAGGCCCCTCAGGGCTGGGGATTCTCGGCAGAGATGTTTCCAAGGCCTGGAACTGAGATGCTCTGGTATCACACATGTCCCTAGACAGTTGTTTAACGCGATAGGCCATGAAGGAGTTTCTGGTTTAACTGATGATCTTTGATTCTTATGCAAATATACTTCTATACGTCCGTACCTTCACCATTGTGCTTCCAACACACAAATTCTTGATGACTGCTCAATTTGGGGTAATTCCCTCTGCCTCATTATATAGAAAAGCATGTCCATGATCGAACACTTGTTCTTATGTATAAAATTCTGAAGTGGGATTTGTGACGTTCCAAGAAAAACTTGGTTATAGTATTGATGGAGTTCTACTGACGCGATCCAACTATTTGTTAAGTATTGACACATTGGAACATTTCCTTGAATCTCGTTCTCAGCCCACCTGCAAACCGGGAAATTCTCATGGCTCCAACTCAAATTCTATCTGCACTCCAACCTCCACGTCACTGCCACTGCTACAGCCCAGCATGATCCACCATTGTGGCGGACATCACCAGCCTAGTGCCCGTCGTCATGGTAACAGAGGGATCCTGTGAGGCTGCCCGATCGGCTCATGTTGGGCATCCACACCACCCACCATCAAAGCGAGACTTCTTGGTCAACCAGGACATGGAAACCACCCCATCCACTCCTCTCATGTCTGTTGTTCCTCCTCCCCCCGCCCCTCTCACTCCTCTGCAGCGACACTGGCTTCTGGTATCCTTTGAATCCAAGGTCCCCTCCCTCCTCCAGAATGCATTCATTATATGGGGCTGCCGTAACACAGTGCCAGACAAACGTTCGTGGTGTCACAAATGAGGCGCCTGGAAGCCTGAGATCAAGTTGTCTGCAAGGTTGGTTCCTACTGGAGGCTCTGAAGGACGATCTGCCCCAGGCCTCCCTCCCAGCTTCTGGGGGTTGCCCACAACCCTTTGCATTCCTTGGCAGGTAGACACATCATGCCAATCCCTGCTTCTGTCTCACATGGTCAAGCCCTGTCTTCAGCGCAGGCCTCTGTGTCCCAATTTCCCCGTCTTATAAGGACACCCATCACTGGGTCAAGACCTAGCCTAATCCAGTGTGGTCTCATCTTCCTTAAATGTGCAAACACCTTATTTCTAGATAAGGCTGTATTTTGAGGTTCCACGTAGACAGGAAATGTGGGGGTACAATACTGAACCCAGAGTATGTGTGTGTTTGTACTGCATATACCTTGTCATGAATTTAGGTATCAACTTCCAGTGTTACCTGAAATCACTATTTTACTCTTTCACTTTCCTATTCCCACCAACCTCCTGTACCTGTATCTCTGATATAAGTTTACCCAGATAGAAGATGCTATGCATGTTTCCCAGAATAGTCTTCTGAACTGTGTTTAAATATGACCTGTATATTAACAAATGACACCCTCTTCACCTTCAACTGGCAGAGAGTTATATCAAAATACCTCTTTGGGGCGCCTGGGTGGCTCAGTCGGTTGAGCGTCCGACTTCGGCTCAGGTCATGATCTCGCAGCTTGTGAGTTCAAACCCCACGTCAGACTCTGTGCTGACAGCTCGGAGCCTGGAGCCTGCTTCGGATTCTGTGCCTCCCTCTCTCTCTGCCCCTAACCCACTCACATTCTGTCTCTGTCTCTCTCAAAAATAAATAAACATTTTTTAAAAATTAAAAAAAAAAAAAAGGAACTGATCTGTGTCAACTGGGGGCACATCAACAGAACCATGAGTGATCTGAATAAAAGAGAAAGCCATGGCCCATTTTTCCTCCACTGGCATCACACAAGGAGACACCACTGGGTGGGGCATTACCAATCAATTACCCACCCATCACGGGAAGAAACGTCCTGTTCGGCATAGTCAGCACTAGTCCTAGCAAGAATAAGTAAGGGGGGAAGGACAGGTTTCCAATTCTGGTATCAATTTTCATGTAAACATTTAAGAGCTCTTTGGAAAACACAGTGGGAAGCAGCATTTCCAGAAATTAGCAGTTTCCTCAAGGCAGTTATGCCTGGAGCTCCGTGTAAGAACTCATTCCCACCACCTCTAAGACTCACCTCACCAACAACACTGTTCTGGTTGTTCACAGGCAAGCAGGGAAGGTGCGTGTCTGTCTCCCCATTCCCCAATGTTTAAAAAAAAATTTTTTTTAACATTTATTTATTATTGAGAGGCAGAGAGAGACAGCATGGGGGGGGGGGGCGGGGCGCAGAGAGAGAGGGAGACACAGAATCCGAAGCAGGCTCCAGGCTCCGAGCTGTCAGCACAGAGACCCTCGCGGGGCTCGAACTCACAAACCATGAGATCATGACCTGAGCTGAAGTCAGATGCTTAAAGGAGGGAGCCACCCAGGCGCCCCTCCCCCTTCCCCAATCTCAACCTGCAAGAGGGCGACTCCCGGTGTTCTTTGTCCAAGGCCATTACATAAGCATCATTAGGAACGACTAAGGCGTTTCTAGAACCAAAAGGTGGGAGCCGCAAAAGAATTAAGGAAAAATCACACCAGAAAGAAAATGAATACAAAAGCGAACCCTCCACAATGAAGGCAGGAGGCCAGCAGGGGGCGCTCCCCATCCAATCCCCGGGCAGCTGTAGACGCCACACGAAAGAGGCGCGGGCGCACACAACTTTACTGCCCCCGCCCGCGTGAGAAAGCTTTCCTCTGCCCAGCAACAGTCCAGCCAATGAGAGACGGACACAGCGCAGCCAATGAGAAGCCACCATCGTCTAACCACCGGTTTGCCCGCAAGGATTTTTTTTTTTATAACAGCCGCCCCCAACTCCGCCCCCACCGTCCTCCCCCTCCCCCCCCCCCCCCCGCCTCCCCCTTACCTGTAAAAGAGCATCCTCCCCTTTCCTCTCTGAACTTGCGCCTGCATTTGCCAATTCTGGCGCGTCCTGATTTGCAATTCTTGCTAGTGCCAATAAACCCACTTTTTTGCGGGTGGAATACGCGATGCTGAAGGTCAACCTTACTCGGTGTCAGAAACTGAGCCCGTTGGCAGTGTGCTGGCCTTCTGTCCCAAGTCCTCAGCAAGATGTGATGGGAAGTGGGGCTCAGGAGTGAGAGAGAGGTCAAGAGCCCAGAGCTTCGGATTCTGTGTCGCCCTCTCTCTCTCTCTGTTCCTTCACCCCTCACGCTCTGTCTCGCTGTCTCTCAAAAAAAAGAAACAAAGAAAAAAAGAATTCTGGAGATGTTTTTAGTGCAAAAAAAAGTGGTTTATAAAGCGTGGGGACAGGACCTGTGGGCAGATAGAGCTGCAGTGCAATTGCGAGGGGCAATTGATTATCCTTTGCAGTTCGGGGAGGGAAAGACAGGAAGTTTCCAAACCCATTTTATTTTATTTATTTTATTATTTATTTTTTAAAATTTACATCCAAATTAGCGTATAGCGCAACAATGATTTCAGGAGTAGATTCCTTAGTGCCCCTTCCCCGTTTGGCCCATCCCCCCTCCCACAACCCCTCCAGTAACCCTCTGTTTGTTCTCCATGTTTAAGAGTCTCTGTATGGTTTGTCCCCCTCCCTGCTTTTACATTATTTTTGTTTCCCTTCCCTTATGTTCATCTCTTTCGTATCTTAAGGTCCTCATATGAGTGAAGTCATATGATTTTTGTCTTTCTCTGACTAATTTCACTTAGCATAACACCCCCCCAGTTCCATCCACGCAATTGCAAATAGCAAGACTTCATACTCTTTGATCGCTGAGTAGTACTCCACTGTGTGTGTGTGTGTGTGTGTGTGTGCGTGCGTGTGTGTACACCACATCTTCTTTAGCCATTCACTCATCGATGGACATTTGGGCTCTTTCCATACTTTGGCTATCGTCGATAGCGCTGCTATAAACATTGGGGTGCATGTACCCCTTCAACACAGCATACCCGTATCCCTTGGATAAATACCGAGTAGTGCAATTGTTGGGTCGTAAGGCAGTTCTATTTTTAGTTTTTTGAGGAACCTCCAGACTGTTTTCCAGAGTGGCTGCACCAGCTTGCATTCCCATCCAAACCCGTTTTAATAGGTTAAAGAAGCTTACAGGATCCTGGAGGCCTAGCTATTGTCAAACTAAGGTTGTTGTTGGGGTTTTGTTTTTGTGTGTTTTTGTGTGTTTGTGTTTTTGTTTTGGTATGTATTTATTTATTTATTTATTTATTTGTCTCTAGCAAGGGATTAAGACAGTTGGGCATTCCTGGAGGAAAGTCCTACTCCGCCAGCCTGAAGTATTTCTCAATGGGCTACAAGCCATAAGGAAGTTTAATTGTATCTACAGTTCTTTTCGCCTTTCCTCTCTGCATCATGTGGGCACAGACTGGTCCTGGGTAGGTCTTTGACCAAGTCCTTCTGGAACCAACCTGTTCCTGTTGAAACAGTGGTATTTAGGAATTTCTCTTTCTGTTCTAAAGAAAAAGCTAAGGATCCCAGTCATCAAAATACTTGAAGAGCATCCCTCAAGACCCATTGTGTCATACCTTCTGGGGTTTTTTAAATTTTTTTTTTAACATTTATTCATTTTTGAGAGACAGACAGAGACAAAGCGTGAGCAGGGGAGGGGCAGAGAGACAGGGAGACACAGAATCGGAAGCAGACTCCAGGCTCTGAGCTGTCAGCACAACAGAGCCCCACGCGGGGCTTGAACCCACAAACCTTGAGATCATGACCTGAGCTGAAGTCACATGCTTAACTGACTGAGCCACCCAGGCACCCCACCCTCTGGTTTTATATTTAAAAAATTATGGTCTCTCCTCACACACATTTCTTTTTTTTTTTTTTTAACTTATTTTTTAAACTTTAAATCCAAGTTAACACGTAGTGCAACAATGATTTCAGGAAGAGAATTTAGTGATACATCCTCTATGCATAATACCCAGTGCTCATCTCAGCAAGGGTCCTCCTTAGTGCCCCTTCCCCATTTAGCCCATTCCCCCTCCCACAACCCCTCCAGCAACCCTCAGTTTGTTCTCCATATTTACGAGTCTCTTCTGTTTTGTCCCCCTCCCTGTTTTTATATGATTTTTGTTTCCCTCCCCTTATGTTCATCTGTTTTTCTCTTCAAGTCCTCATATGAGTGAAGTCATATGATTTTTGTCTTTCTCTAATTTCACTTAGCATAATCCCCTCCAGTTCCACCCACGTAGTTGCAAATGGCAAGATTTCATTCTTTTTGACTGCCGAGTAATACCCCATTGTATATATGTACCACATCTTCTTTATCCATTCATCTATTGATGGACATTCGGGCTCTTTCCATACTTTGTCGATAGTGCTGCTATGAACACTGGGGTGCATGTGTCCCTTTGAAACAGCACACCTGTATCCTGTGGATAAATGCCTAGTAGTGCAATTGCTGGGTCATAGGGTAGTTCTATTTTTAGTTTTTTGAGGAACCTCCATACTGTTTTCCAGAGTGGCCGCACCAGCTTGCATTCCCACCAACAGTGCAAAAGAGATCCTCTCTCTCCGCATCCTCGCCAACATCTGTTGTTGCCTGAGTTGTTACTGTTGGCCATTCTGACAGGTGTGAGGGGGTATCTCATGGTGGTTTTGATTCGTATTTCCCTGATGATGAGTGAAGTTGAGCATTTTTTCATCCTCATACACATTTCTAACTAACTTCATTAGAAGTAACTTAGAACATCAATGGCCATTATTAGAGACTTCTGATCTCCCCAGATGGATTCTTAACAAAGTTGAATTGGACACCTTTGGCTCTGAAATTGCCAAAACCAGATTGATGAGGGGGCGCAAAGCAAGCTGAGACCCGGCAAACTCCCTCCCCCACGCCCCAGAGTGGGATCTGTGTGACATTCCTCAGGCAATCCTGGCTGCCCAAGAACAAAAGAAAGGGGGGGAAAAAACCCAATGGTCAACTGATGGAGAGCACAGTCGTGCAGGACGTGAGTCTCCATCAGCTCATAAATGTCCTAGTAAATTACAAGGAACAAGGCAATCTTATCAATAGCGTCTAACCAGCAGAAACCCATAGACTCAATTTCCTGAAGCCCTAACATCACCCTCCCACTCCATGGTGATGTGGGGAACAAACGCCAGATAAAAATTTAAATAAAATTAAACCTCTTGGGGTGCCTGGGTGGCTCAGTCGGTTAAGTGTCCGACTTCGGCTCAGGTCATGATCTCATGGTTTGTGGGTTCAAGCCCTGCGTGGGGCTCTGTTGTGCCGACAGCTCGGAGCCTGGAGTCTGCTTCAGATTCTGTGTCTCCCTCTCTCTTTATCCCTCCCCTGCTCGCACTCTCTCTCTCAAAAATAAATGAACATTAAAAAAAATTTTTTTTCTAATTAAATTTCTTTGTAACCTGTGGCCCGTTGGCAAATATTTGAGACAGGCAGAGTAAAACATTCCTCCAATTAACTCTCAACTGTCTTGTCTTCATGTTAACGCCTTACAAGAGGGAAAACCACCTTAGCTTGACCACAGCAAGGCTCCTGCTATCTTAGGAGTCCTCTTTAGCATATGAAAGTCCTTTTGGAAACTTTCCTTCTCTACCTCCCCCAAGTCCCAGGTCACCCCCCACACTAACGACACAGTGCCTCTGCCCACAGGTCCTGTCCCCGTGCTTTACTAATAGCACCTTTTTGCACCAAAGATGTCTCAAGAATTCTTTCTTGGCCATTGGCTCTGGACCCCCACCATCGCCCCAAAACCCCATCAAGATGGGATGTCTACTTCAATGGGTATTTGGAAGCTTCCAAACACTACCAAGATGTAAATTCCCTTCTCTGCAAAACACTGTTTCTAAATGATCAGAGACAAACCACTGAAAGGTGTCAAAATGGCTTCCGAGTCTCCGTCTCCTTCCCCATCTTCTTTGTCTCCAGACACGTGGGCGCCTCTTCCAGTGCAGACCAGGCCATCAGTGCCCCCTTCCTCTCTTCCCTCTGCTCCCTCCCTGCCACCTGTGTACCCCCACCCTCCTCCTAATCCTTTCAGTGAAGGTCCTTTTCCTGATTCTCTCCCCAGTCCTTGCTCTCCTGAACCTGTTAAAACACGCCCCTGTGGGGGTCCAAATAAAGCCTAAGATAAAGCCTGATGGTCAGAGGCTGAACAGGGAGCCAGAGTTAGACTTTCCCAAAGCGACTGAGGATCCCCAGTGGTTTGCTGAAGAATTTAACAGTTATTCAAACTCACCACCCTGGTTTCTCAGATTTATACCAGTTGGATCACATGCTTGCTGGAGACGGCCAGGCCAAACACTGGATGAAGCTAGCCCAGTGGGAACACCCTAAAGAGTATTGGGGAATCAGACACCTACATGTTGGCCAGGATGCCAGAACATTCACTGGAAATACTGAGCGATGCCCTCTTCCCTTAAGCCTGGGGAGGGGAACAAAACTCAGCCTTGCACATCACAACCTGATGAACCTTTTCATGATGATTACGATGGACTCCAAGTTGCCTTTCAAGAAAATTCTGGTTGAACTTTCGTTACTGAATGTACCTGGGTAGCTCATAACTCTGTTTATGCATGAGCACAACTGAATTCTTTCTCATTTAGGCAAAAGAAACCAGCGTGGAATGAGAAACTGTGACCATCCCAGACTCAGGTAATTTCACGGACACGCTCCTCACTTGAAGAAAGACGAATACGAATACGTTCTCAGTTTCCACTTATGGCAAATGGAAGCCCCTACACAAAATGATGAAAACAAAAAACTCTGCTTTCTGCAATTATTGCAAAGAGCCAGGGTGTTGGGGAAAAAGTTTGTTACAAATGTAAGCACTCCACCCCCTGTGTCCCTCCAGCCAGCCCTTCCCACACCCTCCTCATTCCCAGCGACGGGGCTCCAGGGTTCCCACAGGGGCTGTTCTCAGTCCTCCCTCTCAATCAGCTTGTGGAACTGAAGTTTTGGGGTGATGGTGGGGTGGTCCAGAGCCGACAGCGAAGAAAGAATTCCTGAACACATCTCTGGGGTCAAAAGATGATTTTATTAAAGCACGGGAACAGGACCCATGGGCAGGAAGAGCCGCACTGGGGTTGTGACGGGTGACTCATTATACGCCCTCAGGTTGGCAGGGGGTCAGGGATAGAGTAAGTCTCTAAGGTATTTTGGAAGCAAGGTTTCCAGGACCTTGAGGGGCTGGCTGCTGCTAGGGAAAACACCATTTATTACCATTTAATAAAACCTCAGTCATGAGACCCTTCAGATGTATATCAGGGGTCCACAGGCTTGGCGGACGATTGCCAGCATGTACCTTGGGGGAGGTGAGATAAAGGGAGTAGACTGACAGGGTCCATGAGGTCGGGATAATGTTAAGCCCAGATTCCCTTTTGCTCCCAGCAAAGTGTCCTCATGGAGGCAGCTGAGCTCCTAGAAGGAGGTCGCTCTGCCAGTTTCAAGGACTTGTTAATGAGCTGTAGGCAGTAAGGGAATTTAATTTTTCGTTTGCCTTAGTTTCCCACATTGCCATGGCAAGCACTTAAACCCCTTTCCTTTGTTCGTGGGTAGCCAGGAGTGTCCGAGGAATGTCTCACATATCTCACCTGGTGTGTGTGTGTGTGTGCACGTGGCAACCTGTACCTTGCCCTCAGCTTGCCCCATCCTCCCCCATCAGAACCACCTCCACATTGGGAAGGGATCTCTATCCTTGTCGACACAAGTACATTCTTGGTGCCCAGCCCCCTGCTGTAACGCAGCCCCTGCCTGGAAGGGCTAAAAAACAGCTCCACTATGGGGGGGGGGGGGGGGGGCGTCTCTAAAATATCTCAGCAGGTTCCTGCCTGTCAGCCTATTCCTTGTCTAGGCGCTTTGAGAAATACCCTCTTCTCCTTCCTTTCGCCTCCCCTATTCACGTCTTAGGCCGAGTCTTCCAAGAAAGGTAAAATCCCAGAATTTCATTTCCTCAAAATGGGCAAGTAATTCTGGAATTGGGCAGTAGTAATCAAAATAGCCAATGAGAGGAAATAAGTGAGCCCAGGTCCTCTCTTCTATGCTCTGTCTCTGAGACACTAGAGCAGAGTCTAAGAACACCGGTCATTTGTTCCCAGTGGATCAGCTACCATGCTCTTTCTGGGAAAATCCTCAACTGACATTGGCAGAATCCAGTGACCTCCCATCAAGACTCAACCAGGTCCTTCAAAACCTCTTCCCAGGGGCGCCTGGGGGGGGGGGGGGGTTCAGCCGTTTAAGCGTCTGACTCTTGATTTTTGATTTTGGCTCAGGTCATGATCTCAGTTCTTGGGATGGAGCCCCACACCCAGCTCTGTGCTGACAGCGGGGAGCCTGCTTGGGATTCTCTCCCTGCCCCTCCCTGCTCATGCTCTCTCTCTCTCAAAATAAATTTTATTCTATTTTTCATTAAGTTCACTTATTTTTGCAGAGAGAAAGAGAGCGTGCATCAGCATGAGTGAGGAAGGGGCAGAGAGAGAGGGAGACACAGAATCTGAAACCGGCTCCAGGCTCTGTGCCCACAGAGCCTGACGCAGGGCTTCAACTCACAGACAGCGAGATCATGACCTGAGCCGAAGTTGGACACTCAACCGACTGAGCCACCAAGGCACCCCTCAAAATAAATTTTAAAAGTAAATTTTAAAAGAAAGTCTTATTAAACAAAATTTTTTTAAAGGCTGCCTGGGTGGCTCGGTCATTGGCGCAGAATCTGACTTTGACTCGGGTCATGATCTCACTGTTCGTGAGTTCGAGTCCCACATCAGGAGAGCTCAAGCCTCGCTCTCTCTCTGTTTCCCTCTCTCTGCCCCTCGCCCACTTGCAGTCTCTCTCAAAAACAAAACAAAACAAAACAAAAAACCAATAAAACAACAAAAAAAACACCTCTTCCCAGAATTAGTCCATACCCTATAAATAAGGAAGCCCTCTAGGGCATCAAGCCGATGGCAGACTGAAAGCCTCAGTGTCTCATGACCCCCCGCACCACTCCCTGTAACACCCATCTTACTTAGCAGAAAATCCAGTGGCTGACCTTGGACATCTGTCCAAGACGTCTCGGCAATAAGTAACATCTTCCCTCCACACCGTCGATCCCAACCCCCATTGGCTATAGACGCCCACTGCCACTGAGAGCAAACTTTTCACTGAGACTTATCTATGCAGTGGATTTTCATATTCCAGTTGGTAAGCGTAGCAAGTTTTTGCTCACTTGGAGGCACAGAAATACACCGGACAGTCGTGCCCCAGGGACCCACAGAGCGTCTGACTTCCTAAGCCCCTAAAGCTGATCTGGAGGATAGACAGTTTCCTGCCTCTCTCCTTTGTTACACTATGGAGAGAATTCCATTCTCTGCTTCCCTCCAATGGAAGACATTATCTACCTGTTAAGCTCTGGGGTTTAAAGGGACATAAAGTCTCAAAAATCTGCAGTCTGCTCAAACTCAGGATCAATACTCGGGGCACTCGATCTTGGAACTGGACCACATTTGGATCCAGACAAAACCCCTCATGGCTGGTTAATGCCGACACATCCTTTGGACGCCCTATGGCATTGAACATGCCACCCCTCTACACAATAAAGATTTTTCATAGCTTATTGATTGGTGTTTTAAAAAGGATCAAAGTGGGGGCGCCCGGGTGGCTGTCGGTTAAGCGTCTCACTTCAGCTCAGGTCACGATCTCACAGTCTGTGAGTTCGAGCCCCACGTCGGGCTCTGTGCTGACAGCTCGGAGCCTGGAACCTGCTTCGGATCCTGTGTCTCCCTCTCTCTCTGCCCCTCCCCCACTCACACTGTTTCTCTCTCTCCTCAGCCAAGGGTAAAACCACACATTTAGACCAATAGCTGGTACAGCTTTCCCCAAAAGGCAGCAGGCAACATCTGGGTCGCAGCCCTCCTGAGACGTTCAGCCTCACCTGGGTTCCTTTTTCTCATCGTTGCTTCTTCTCTGTCCTTCGTGGAAAGAACATGCCCTTGTCCACCTTTCCCAAACTGTTACAAAAGAGGGGAATCTCTTCTTCGAGTTGTGGCCTTTCAGAAACCCCCTCATCACGGCCCTGTGATACAGTCATTTTCACGGGCTTTCTCCTAAGAGGTAAGACGTTCAGAATTTAAAGAAGTCTTTCTTTCATCTGAACTCTTCACTGACACGGGATTCTTACGCAGTAGTTTCTAAAAATGCAGCTCTATAGGCTGCATTTGATAACACATTTGGTTCCAAACAGTTCTTTTGGAATAACAGTACCACTTTCTTTTTTTTTAAGTTTATTTATTTTGAGACAGAGAGAGAGACAGAGAGAGCAGGGTATGGGGGGTGGGGGGGAGACAGAGACAGAGACAGAGACGATGCCAAGCAGGCTTCGTGCAGTCGGTGTGCAGAGCCTGATGTGGGGCCTGAACTCACGAAATTGTGAGACCATGACCTGAGCCAAAATCAAGAGTTGGACACTCAACTGACTGAGCCTCCCAGGCGCCGCTAACAATACCATTTTAAAATGTCTTTTGGGGCGCCTGGCTGGCAGGGTTGGAGCAGCCACAGGACCCTTTTTTTTTCTTTTTTGAAAGAATTTTATTTTAATGCTTATTTACTTTTGAGAGAGAGAGAATGCAGGCAGGGGAGGGGCAGCGAGAGAGGGAGACACAGAATCCGAAGCAGGCTCCAGGCTCCGAGCTGTCAGCACAGAGCCCGACGCGGGGCTCGAACCCACGAACCGTGAGATCATGACCCAAGTCAAAGTCGGATGCTTAACTGACTGAGCCACCCAGGCACCCCCATGGGACTCTTGATCTTGGAGTGATTAGTTTGAGAGCCACGTTGGAGAGAGAGAACTTAAATAAATAATAAACTTTCAAGTTTTGCCATTATTGCAAAAAATTTCATCAGCTACTGCTTTGCATTATTTGCACTACATCTGCCCCAGTCCCCTGAGTTGGTTCTTGTGCTCCTACAGGACCCACTATTGTTTTCTTTTTAATAATAATTTAAGCAATTCCTATGCTCAATATGGGGCCCAAACTCACAACCCTGGGATCAAGAGTCACATGCCCGGCACCCCTCCACTGTCCTACCTTCTATGCTGCTTCTCCAAGAGACTTCCAGGATGCATCCAGGACTCCGGGTTTGCTTTTATAAATAAGACCTTTCTCCCCGAAGTCTGAGTAAGTGACAATAAACACTTCAGTTGAGTACTTTCAGACCTAGGGTCCGGTTTAGAATATTCACCTGTTGGGGCGCCTGGTTCATTCAGTCAGTTAAGCATCTGACTCTGGTTTCGGCTCAGGTCATGATCTCATGGTTTATGGGATCAATCCCAGCATTGGGCTCTGTGCTGACAGGACAGAGCCTGCTTGGGATTCTCGCTCTCCCTCTCTCTCTGTCCCTCCCCTGCTCACACTTTCTCTCTCTCTCAAAAACAAATAATCGTTTTGAGGCTCCTGGGTAGCTCAGTCGGTTGGGAGCCTGTCTTCGGCTAAGGTCATGATCTCACAGTCCATGGGTTCGAGCCACGTGTCGGGTTCTGTGCTGACAGCTCAGAGCCTGGAGCTGCTTCGGATTCTGTGTCTTCCTCTCTCTCTGCCCCTCCCCCGCTGGCACTCTGTCTCTCTCTCAAAAATAAAAAGTAAAGATTCAAAAAAAAATTAGAGAAACAAATAATTATTTAAAAAAAGAATATTATTCACATAATGTAGAATTGCCAAGCTAAGCTACTTAGTTTTGTATATTTATTCTAAGGTGTCTATATTGTTGCCTGTCAAACTTTTGTGAAAATGATGTACCTAATAATTAGATGATTCCCCATACTTACCATCTCTCTCTGTCTCTTAAGATTTTATTTTTAAGTAATCGCTACACCCAACGTGGGGCTTGAACTCACAACCCTGAGATCAAGAGCTGTGTGCTCTACTGACCGAGCCAGCCGGCCGCCCCTCCGATGCTTATCAGCTTGATAAATACAGACGGGGTGGGAAGTGCTAGAGAGTTTCTCCAGCTTTCCTTCGCGGGGCCCTAACTGGTTTCCACTGCCGTGCACCTTCCCTCTCTAACGTGAGACACAGAACCAAGACACATCCTCCCCAGCACCGAGGGACAAAACCACTAACAACGTAAAGCCGGTCTCTTGGTCAGAAATGCCTTTGAAGAACGATCTTGGGGAGGTCTCATGACCCAGCGCTGATTGTCAACTACACACTCAGAAGGAAAGACACCCTCGGATTCGATACGCCTTCAGCTACTGCTTTACTGTCCCACCAGGAGGAAGAAAGGTTTTCTCCTCTGCCATGAATGGCCTCGCCAGTGGCAGACCGTCACAGCTCAGCCCATGAAAATACACTCCACTTGGAACTCCTGCTTCACGACAATGCGCTGTTATACCAGCCCCTCCTAGAAACCCCCCTCTCCTCTGTAAAAGAGCATTCCTCTCCTTTGTTCTCCAGACACGTCTATACCCTTGCTGAAGCGTTCCTCTACTGAACTGCTAAGAACAGATCAACATTTTTCCTGGCGAAGGAACTGGTCAGTTTTACTTTTAAGATAAACAGTATTTAGTACTATTGCTTCGGAATATGTATGGAAAAAATGACACACTCCAAACATGAGTCACTTCCCCAGCAGATCATATTTGAACATAAAATCTCGGGTAACGAATCAGAAAACACTTATAAAGATGTAAAAGATGGGAAAACCCAGGTAAGATGCTTCCTAAGAAATAATGGGGGGGACTGTTTCACAAAAACTACAGTGCTTTGAACCACGTATTAAAAACAACAGAATTAAGCACTGGGAAAGCACGTGTAACAAAAGTCAGTAAGCATACTGGGTTTCTCTCTTAAGACAGCGGCCAGCTATAGAGGAAAACGCACACAAACTGCCAAATACACTCACAGGTCCTAATTCCAATCACGGAAACATCCAGAAAGAAGAAAGGCAGGGTCAGCACAGCCTCTCCACAATGCAACCAGGGACAGAGGTTTCCTGCATCTGTGGCTACAGCCTTTGGTCTGAGGGAGGCAGGACACAGACCTACCCTGAGATGCTCACCACAGAAATCACGTATGAGGAAAAGCATGGAGGGGCGTCTGGGTGGCTCAGTTGGTGAAGCGTCCAACTCTCAATTTCGATTCAGGTCATGACTTCACGGTTCGTGAGATCGAGCCCTGAAGTCGGGCTCTGTGCTGACAGTGAGGAGCCCCCTTGGGGTTCTGTCTCCCTGTCTCTGCCCCTCCACCACTCACTCTCTCTCTCTCTCAAAAAAAAAAGTAAAATTAACATTTTTAAGAAAAGCATGGAGATGAAGGGGTCACAGGATAAGAGAGCTCGCTAAGCACGACAGCCTCAAGAGACGGCCTCACGGACACAAAGAGTCACAGGGCAACGTAAGGATCCGTGGGGACCGGGAAGCCAAGACGGTCTGTCACGGGACAGCTCGTGGAAGTCTCTGGAACATGCTAACAAGAACTAATGTCAAACTTTTCTTACACGGGGGCTGTTCCAGACGGCAGACCAGAAGCCAGGACAACACGCCGTGACTCGGGCCCACCTGGGTCCCCACGCGTCTGTCCCCTGGCGGCACGGAAGGATGGAGAATCACGGTTCCTCACTGCTGCTCTCCAAGCCCCACACAGCTCCTCTTCTCAGGGCCTTCCTCTCAGAGCCACACAGAGGAGGACCCTGGGACGTACGGCCTCCCGCCTCACAAGGCTCACAACGAAACCCAGCAGAACTAGCCGGACACTACCTTTCCACTTCAAGCCACAAGGTTTCTCTTCTTTTTTTTTTTTTTTTTTTTAAGTTTATGTATTTACTTTGAGAGAGAGAGAGAGAGAGAGAGAGTTGTCAGCACAGAGCCTGACACGGGGCTCAATCCCACGAACCGCAAGCTCATGACCTGAGAGCCGAAATCAAGAGTGGGGCGCTTAACCCACTGAGCCACCCAGGCACCCCCAACAAAGTTTCTCTTCGTAACTCAGTGGGTCATGACTGATGAACAACCGAGCTCAAGGGCGATGAGCGGAGGTCAAACCATGAACACGATCAGAGGAGACTGTCCTCCTCCAGTATCCTTGCGCGTTTACTAACGTCCATGGGGAACACAGGTGGGCACACGGCAGCAACAGCACACGTGGAGACACAACTTTCAATAATAAAGACCGCAAGGAGGGGCAGGGCGGAGTCGGGGAATTCTAGTCTCTGCACCAGAGGACGAGATACACGTACAGACCACTGATCGGCCCCGGGTCCAGAAGACATCGTCGTGGAGACACGTTTGCCATAACTGTATGCGGTTTTCGGATCTGAGATAACAAAATAACGCCCTACAGGTGAGAAGGACACAGTGGGATGCTTCTTAGGCATGCGCTGGAATTAACGCACTTGGGATCCCTGTAAGGAAGAGGCATTTGCAAAGACAAATCCGTATTTACAACAATTAGAAGATGCCGGGGCGGCCTGACCTGCCATGGACAAAATACATGACCTACGATCCTTCCAAGCTTTTCCGACACTTTTCCCATTGAGAAGATTTCTCTCCGTGGTGTTTGCTCATGTTTTAAATATGACCATTAGGGGAGAATGCAGGCTTTGCCACAGGTGCTGTGCTCAGGGCTCGTCCCCAGTGTGTGCGTGCTCACAGGTTCCTGGGATGCCCGAAGGCTTTTCCACGGTTCCTACGTTCTCAGGCTACACTTCGCCGTGTTTTCCTTCACACGTGTCCTCGGTGGGAGGAGGGACGACTGGGGGCTCTCCCACAGTGCCCGGTGTGAGTCGTCACACGCTCCCGCAGGTCTACGGGGCACCGGAAGGCCCCACCAGAGTCCTTAGATTCACCGGCTCACCGTCCACTGTGCAGCCTCACGTGTTCTGGACGGGAGCCGTGACGCCTGAACGTCTTCCCACAGTGCCGACCTTCCAAGGGTCTCTCCCCCCTGTGCGTCCTCCAAGGAAGGAGTAAGCCCGCTACGCTTTCCCACACTCTTTACTCTCCTAGGGTTTCACGCAACTGTATCTCAAATGACTTTGCAAATGCTGGAGCTGCCTGAAAGCTTTCCCACACTACTCGCAAGCGTCACTCCCCAGCGTGCGTTGTTCCGTGTCGAAGGAATGAAGAACGATAGAACGGATTAGGAACGACACTCCGTACTCCCAGATGTTTGACTCAACTGTGGGTTTTCCCGTGCCTTCGAAAGGAGGAGACACGACTGAAGGTTTTTCCACACTCCTTACATTCGTAGGGCCTCTCCCCGGTGTGTGTCCTCACGTGAGCTCGCAGGTTTGCGGGGTATCTGAACGTTTTCCCACAATGCTGACACACGCAGGGTCTCTCCCCAGTATGTATCCGTGCATGTATCTGAAGGTACGAGGACGAATAGAAGGCTTTTCCACACTGCTGGCACTTGAAAGACTTCACTCCACTGTGCTTTCTCAGGTGACTTTGAAGGTAGGCCCGACGAGTGAAGGCTTTTCCACACTCCTGACATTTATAGGGTTTTCCCCCAGTATGCGTTCTCACGTGACTTTGAAGGTAGGTCCGACGAGTGAAGGCTTTCCCACAGAGCCCACACTGAAAAACTCTTTCCCCAGGTTGATTACTGGAGTGACCTTGAGCGTAAGAGAGGCAGCTGTAAACCTTCCCATAGTCTATGCAATCACTGGGCCTCTCCCCGGCGTGAGTTCTCACGTGACACGTAAGACGGGAGTGAAACATAAAGGCACTCCCACACACGCCACACGCATGGACACTCTGTCCACAGGAACCTCGCACGTGACCCTGAAAGGAAGACGTGCAAATGAAAGCTTTTCCACATTTCTTGCACTCTAGAGATATTTTACTACTGAGACTCTTCGCGTACGTCTCCGATGCTCTCCCGGCGTCCTGACCTTCATAGGGTTTCTCTACGAGGCCCGCGTCCACCTGAGTGCTGAGGCTCGCGACACAGCTACAGGCCAGCCCACATTCCTCACAGGGACTAGGTTTGAGTCCTGGGTGAAATCTTCGCAGATTCCCTAGGAAAAAACCACCTGTGAGGGCTTCTCTACACTTAGCGCATTGACAGGGTTTGCCTCCGATGGGATACCCCTGGTGCGCGGTAAGACTTGTAATCGGGTTCAGGGTGCCTCCACGTTGATCTCCTTCGATACGTTCACAGACACTCTCCACGAAAGGACTTCTGTTCAAAACGGGAAGGCACACGGTTAGGGACTAGTGATTAGAAGCGGTCTCTTTATTCACTAATGACCTATTATTGACGTTTGCTAATCCGTGTTGGGACTGCACAGTGGCCACTGTCAATGAACGGGTACGTTTGTGGCACTGTCTCCATGCTTACAAAGTGGTACAAGCTTACTGGTCTGGCTGAGGACTCAAATAGAGTCGTAACATTCAGGGCTTCTTACGTAGAGTTTTCCCTGACCGTGGTTTCCAACTGAATGGGGTTTCAGACGATCAATACGTAGAATGCATTTTCCCCATCAATTACACAATTGTTGCGCTAGGTTTTCAGCTGTTCTTTAATTTCAAGTTCGTCTCACAATCTGCCAACGTCCCCCCCTCCTCCCTGCAAGTGTCACTCACCTCAAACGCCTTTCCTGGGTTTGCAGGTAATCTCCTCTGCTACGAAATGTCTGGTTTTCTCCAAAAACAGACCAGGAATCATTTCTTGCAAATCTTACTATTTTTTCTTCATGAGATGGTTCATCCTCCAAAACATCCCACTGAGGACTTGATCCACTGGTATTAACTCGAATGCAATAATCTGCAACATTTGGTAGCAAAATTTAGTTTGCTGGAAAAGAATTAGTGGATAAAAGAAAGAAAACAGACCGAATGTAGACTTCCATTCATATACTGATCTCAAATGTAAATGAAGTTCATCAGGAAGAAAGGTCAGGTGACCAAGGAAAAATTCTGAGGACCTTGGTAATCTGGGACTTTGGGAATGATAGGAAAACTATCAAATGGCAACTTGTTCACTCAGAAATACTTCAATATAGATGGAGACTAATGCAGAGATCAGTATTTTTAGAAAAGCAAAATAGGAAGGAACTGGGCAAGATACACACATCGACACACTACCTCTGTAACAAAACTACAGAAAGGCTCACCATGTGCATAAGGATGGATGAAAAGTCCAACAGGGAAGCCAGGTAAGTGACAAACACCACCCTTCTCAAACAGACTGCGTCATGTTTCTTTCTTTTTATGAAGTTTAGTTATTTTTAGAGAGAGGGAGAGCACGAGCAGGTGAGCGGCAGAGAGAGAGGGACAGAGAGAATCCCGAGCAGGCTCTGCACTGTCAGCCTGGAGCCCGACACAGCATTCAATCCCACAATCCATGAGATCACGGCCTGGGTCAAAACCGAGAGTCAGATGCTTAACCGACTGAGCCACCCAGGCGCCCCCGAGTCATGTTTCTAATGGATGTGTCCAAACGCCAATCCCTTCTCCAGAACCTGGTCCAACCGAGGGTTGGCCTGTTCTGAAGGCACATAGGCCCTCGGAGGAGGCTGCCTGCACTGCCCCAGCTGCCTCTAGGAGATTAGATGGTGTGTGTGTGGCTGCTGTCCTGCCCCTGAGAAGAGCTCAGCAGGAGGGAGGATTTGAAGGACAACAAGCAATCTGGAAGATGGGCCTGACTTTCGTCTTCAGGGTCATTGATGATGGGTAAGCGCGGGCTTTTTTTTTTTGTTGTTTACTAACCTGTACACCCCACGTGGGGCTCAAACTCATGACCCTGACATCAAGAATCACATGCTCTTCTGACTGAGCCAGCCAGGAGCCCCTGGGCTTTTTTGGGGGGTGGAGAGGGAACCATAATGACCTATGATATTAGTGTCAGGGGTACAACATAGTGATAGGACAGTTCTATACATTACAAAATGCTCACCACGATAAGGGAAATTACCACTGGGCACTATACAAACTACAATATTACTGCCCGTATTCCCTGTGTGGCACTCTTCACTCCCAAGACTTCTTTATTTAATAAGCTCAACTCTGTACTTCTCAATCCCCTTCATCCATTCACCCGTCCCTCCAGCCCCTTCCAACCTCGCAAACACCATGTTGATCTCCTGTTTTTACACCTGTTTCTACTTTTTGTTGTCTGTGCCTCCATTTTGTTGTTTAGATCCCACGTGTGAAGTTACAACACGGTGTTTGTCTTTCCGTCTTATTTACTTGGAATGACACCCTGTAGTCCATCCATGTGGTCATAAATGGCAAGACTTCATCCACTTTATACGGCTGAGCGATGCCCCTTGTATGTAGATACCACATCTTCCCCATCAGTTCATCTGTCGACGGACTCCTGGGTTGCTTCCACATCTTAAATACCATAACTAGTGCCACAGTGAACGTGAGGGCGCACATATCTTTGCGTGTTGGTTTTTTTCCCCTGTGGTCAACTACCCAGAAGTGGAATTACAGACCATGTGGTACTTGTGGTTTAGTTTTTTGTGGAAGCTCCATATGGTTTTCCAACATGGCTGCACCAGTTTACCTTCACACCAACAACGACGGGTTTCCTGGTCTCCACACCCTCACCAATACTTGCTATTTCCTGTCTTTTTGATACTAACCAATCTATCTTCTCTGAGATGATATCGCATTGTGGTTTTGATTTGCATTTCCCTGAGGATTAGTGATACTGAACAGCTTTTTGAATGTCTATTGGCCATCTCAATATCTTCTTCAGGAAAATGTCTGTTGTTGAGTTCCTCTGCCCATTTTATAATCAAAATTTTTTTGGTGTTGAGTTGTAGGAATTACTTATGTTTTAGATACAGACCTTTTATTGGAAATATCATTTGCAAATATCTTCTCCCCTTCCCATAAACAAAGGGTTGCCTTTTCATCATGTTGATAGTTGCCTCACTGCAAAAGCTTTTCAGTTTGATATAGTCCCAATTGTTTCGTGTGGGTTTTTTTTGTGGGTTTTTTTTTTTTTTTTTTTTTTTTTACCCTTCCCTGAGGGACAAGTCCACAAAAATATCACTAAGGCTAATGTCCTTACAGTTTACTGTCTCTGTTTTCTTTCAAGAGGTATATACTTTCAAGTCTTATGTTTAGGTATTTGATCCATATAGTTTACTTTTGTGTAAGCTGTAAGAAAGTGGCCCCGTTTTGTTGTTTTAGTTTATTTATTTTGAGAGTGAGCGAGTATGAGTGGGGGCGGGCCAGAAAGAGAGGGACAGAGAATACCAGCTCGGGGCTTGAACTCACGAACTGTGAAATCACAAACTGAAACCAAGAGTCGGATGCTGAACTGACTGAGCCACCCAGGCACCCCTTCAAGTTTTCACTTAAATTTGTTAGTAAATATGCATTATATTGGTTTCAGGAGTGGAAGCCATCATTTATCACTTATATACAACACCTGGTGCTATCCCATCCCCCGCCCACCTCCGTCCATCAACCCTCGGCTTGTTCTCTATCGTTAAGAGTCTCTTATTGTTTGTTTCCCCCTTTCCATATGTTCATCTGTTTTGTTTCTTAAATTCCACATATGACTCATATCATATGGTATTTGTCTTCCTCTGTCTGACTTATCTCGCTTAGCTTAATACACTCTAGTTCCATCCATGTAGCTGCAAATGACAAGATTTCATCATCATCTTTGGTGGCTGAGTGATATTCCGTTGTGTATATAAACCACATCTTATTTATCCATTCATCGGTCGATGGACATCTGGGCTGCTTCCATAGCTTGGTTATGATAAATAATGCTGCTATAAACATCAGGGTGCGTGTATCCCTTCAGATCTGTATTTCTGAATCCTTTGCGTAAATACCTAGTAGTGCAGTCGCTGGGTTGTAGGGTAGTTCCATCTTCAGTGTTTTGAGCAACCTCCATACTTTTTTCCAGAGTGGCCGCACCACTTTGCATTCCCACCAACAGTGCAGGAGGGTTCCCCTTTCTCCGCACCGTTTCATTCTTTTGGAGGTCGCTGTCCAGTTTTCCCCAACACCATTTACTGAACACAGTCTTTTCCACGTCGTATATTCTGACCTGCTTTGTTGTAGATATTTGGACGATATAAGCATGGCTTTCTTTTTGGGATCTCTATCCTGTTCCCTTCATCTATGTCTGTTTTTGTGCCATACCATACTGTTTTGATTACTAGAGTTTTGCAGTATATTTTCAAATCTGGGATTATCATATCATCAGCTTTGTTACACTTTCCTAAAACTGTTCTGGCTATTTGTTACACTTTCCTAAAACTGTTCTGGCTATCCTAAAATTTTAGGATATTTTGCTCTAGTTCTTTGAAAAAATACTATTTATTGGTAGGTTGGTAGGTACACTAAATTTGTAGGGTGCTTTTTGTAGTACGGACTTTAACTATTAATCCTTCCAATCCATGAGAATACTGTATCTTTCAACTTTTTGTATCATCTTCAATTTCTTTTTTTTTCCATCATAAGGGTACTCTTTAATCCCCATCCCCTACACCCCCCATGCCCCCCACCCACCTCCCCTCTTGTAACCACCAGTTTGTTCTCTATAGTTAAGAATCTGTTTCTTGGTTTGTCTCACCCTCATTTTTTCCCTTTGCTCGTTTGCTTTTGTTTCATGGACTCCACATAGAAGTGGGATCATTTGGTATTTGTCTTTCTCTGACTTATTTCATTTAGTGTAATCTGTCTAGCGCCATCCATGTTGTTGCAAATGGCAAGATTTCATTCTTTTTTATGGCTGGGTAATACTCCATTTGTATATGCACCACTGCTTCTCTATCCATTCATCTAGTGATGGACACTTGGGCTGCTTCCATAGTCTGGCAATTGTAGACAATGCTGCAATAAACACAGGGCTGTGTGTATCCCTCTGAATTAGTTTTTTGTGTGTGTGTGTGTGTTTTGGGGGTAAATATCCAGAAGCGCGATTCCTGGATCATAGGGCAGCTCTATTTTTAATTCTTTGAGGAATCTCCACGCAGTTTTCCGCAATGGCTGCACCAGTTTGCATTCCCACCAACACTGCACGAGGGTTCCTTTCCCCCCACATCCTCACCAACACTTGTTTTCATGTTTTCTCTTTCAGACATGCTGACAGGTGTTAGGGGATATGTCTTTATAGTTTTGATTTGCATTTCCCTGATGAGGAGTGATGCCGAGTCCCTTTCACGTGCCTGTTGGTCATCTGGATGTCTTCTCTGAAGAAGTGTCTCTTCGTGTCTTCTACCCAGTTTTAAAAATTGTTTATTTATTGGGGCACCTGGGTGGCTCAGTTGGTTGAGCTCCCACTTTGGCTCAGGTCATGATGTCATGGTCTGTGGGTTCGAGCCCTGTATTGGGCTCTGTGTTGACAGCTTGGAGGCTGGAGACTCTTGCAGATTCCCTCTCTCTCTTTGCCCATCTGACACTCATGCACTGTCTCTCTCTCTCTCTCTCTCTCTCTCTCTCAAAAATAAATAAACATAAAAAAAAAAAATAGGGGCACCTGAGTTGCTCAGTCGGTTAAGCTTCCGACTTCAGCTCAGGTCATGAGCTCACAGTTGGTGAGTTAGAGCCCCACATTGGGCTCTGTACTGACAGCGCGGAGCCTGGAGCCTGCTTCAGATTCTGTCTCCCTTTCTCTCTGCCCCTCCCCGCTCACGCTCTCTCTCTCTCACAAAAATAAACATTTTTATTTAAAAATAAAAAGTTAAAAAATAAATTTAAGTAAGTTTAAAAAAATTAAAATATCTGGGGCGCCTGGGTGGCGCAGTCGGTTAAGCGTCCGACTTCAGCCAGGTCACGATCTCGCGGTCCGTGAGTTCGAGCCCCGCGTCAGGCTCTGGGCTGATGGCTCGGAGCCTGGAGCCTGTTTCCGATTCTGTGTCTCCCTCTCTCTCTGCCCCTCCCCCGTTCATGCTCTGTCTCTCTCTGTCCCAAAAATAAATAAAAAATGTTGAAAAAAAAAAAAATTAAAATATTAAAAATTAAAAATTTTATTAAAAAAATTTTTTTAAATCAAAAAACTTATTTTTATGGGGCGCCTGGGTGGCTCAGTCAGTTAAGCGTCCAACTTCAGCTCAGGTCACAATCTCATGGTCCGTGAGTTCGAGCCCCGCATCGGGCTCTGGGCTGACGGCTCGGAGCCTGGAGCCTACTTCCGGTTCTGTGTCTCCCTCTCTCTCTGCCCCTCCCCCGTTCATGCTCTGTCTCTCTCTGTTTCAAAAATAAATAAACGTTAAAAAAATTTTTTTTAAAACCTTATTTTTAAAAATATGTTTATATGTATTTAAAAATATGTATTTATTTTGAGAGACAGAGAATGAGACAGCATGAATGGGGGAGGAGCAGAGAGAGGAGAATCCCAAACAGGCTCCTTGCTATCAGCACAGGGCCCAAGGTGGGAATTGATCCCACGAACCGTGAGACCATGACCTGAGCCAAAATCAAGGGTCAGACGCCCAACAACCTGAGCCATCCTGACCATTTTTTATTAGATTGCTTCTTGTGGGGTATTGCATTGTTTCAGTTCTTTATAGATTTTGGATACTAACCCATTATAGGATGTATGATCTCCCATTCCGGAGACTGCCTTTTACTTTTGTTGCTTGTTGCCTTCACCGTGCAGAAGCTTTCTATTTGGATGCCGTTGCAATAGTTTATTTTTGCTTTTATTTTCTTGGCCTCAGGAGGCAGATCTAGAAAAATGTTGCCATAGCCAATGTCTGAGAGAACTGCCTACACTTCCTTCAGGAAGTTTTATGGTTTCAGGTTTCAAATTTAGGTCGTTAATCCACTTTGAGTTTATTTTTGTGTGTGGTGAAGAATGCGGTCTGGTTTCATTCTACATGTGGCTGTCCGGTTTTCCCAGTGCCATTTGTCAAAGAGACTATACTTTTCCCACTGTATGTTCTTTCCTCCTTTGTCAAAGATTAATTGACGAGGTGCCAGAGCGGCTTCGTCAGTTAAACATCTGATTCTTGATTTTGGCTCAGGTCATGACCTCATAGTTGGTGAGTTCAACCCCTGCATCAGGCTCCTTGCTGACAGTGCAGACCCTGCTTGGGATCTACCTCTCCCTCTCTCTCTGCCCCTCCCCTGCACTCAGTCTCGAGCTCTCTCAAGATAAATAAACTTAAAAAAAAAAAAAAAAAAAAAAGGTTAATTGACCATATAATTGTGAGTTTATTTCTAGGTTTTCCGTTCCGCTCAACTGATCTATTTTTGTACCAGTACATCCTGTTTTAATTACTACCATTTTGTAATAGAACTCAAAATTTGGAATTGGAATACCCCCAGTTTCATGTTCCTTTCTCAAGATTGCTTTGGCTTTTGAAGTCTTTTGTAGTTCCATACAAATTTTAGCATTTCGGTGCTACCTGTGTGAAAAATGCTGTTGGAATTTTGACAGGGATTGCATTAAATCTCTACATTGCTTGGGGCACTACAGTCTTTCCATTTCCTTGTGTTGTCTTGAAATTCCTTCATTGGTGTTTTACCATCTTGGGAATACAGCTCTTTCACCTCTTTGGTTGAGCTTATTCCTAGATATTGTATTGGTTTTGGTGCAATTGTAAGAGGGGATTCTTCATTAATTTAACTTTCTGCCGCTTCATTATTAGTCTATAGGAATGCGACAGATTTCTGTACGTTGATTTTGTATCCTGGGGCCGGTGGGGGTCCTCTGGGGGGATGCTGTCGTGTGGCAACTGGTGTTGGCAGCATAGATGCAGAGCATCAGAACTGGCTCCCACAAGCACCTGACCATCCAGGGTGAAGGGGGGCAAGGGAAATGACACCTGCCTACACGTCTGTTCCTGGAGGAAGTTCCCTGAGCCTCCAGTGCGTGTCCTAAAATTAATCAATAAATCTCTATCACATACAACTAAGGTGATTTTCAAAAGGCTGCCCCTATGCTGGACCTTCTGCCAAACGATAGAGCCTAGAGTGAAGCCCTTGTGAGGTTTCACCCCCAAAACTTAAGGCTCATTGATTTTCAAAGGCAGGTGTTATGGGTCCTGGTCTTTCCACTGTAGTCCCCCGGGCCAGGGGTGCATGGTGTGGGGACTGATTCCCCAGCTTCTCGGTAACTGGGATGTCCCGCCCACTTGTGGACAGCCACACTGGGGGTTTGGTTTCCAACCACATCTCCCCCCTGCCTACCCTTTTCCATGTAGCCTTCATGTTAGCTTCGAAAGACCTGTTCCGCCAGTTTTCGAGGCATCGCAGAGTTAGTGGGGGCATCGCAGAGTTAGTGGGAGTACACGTTCCTATTGCCTCAGAGCGTCTGGGAAACGCGGTGAGCTCGGGATCCCCTACTCTGCCGCCTTCCCTCCTCGTTAAGTGAGGATTTAAGTGCAGCAATATTAAGGTGTCCAATGTGTATTCGCCACCGTGTAACTTCCACAGGAGTAAAAACCACAAAACAGCACTCACCAGAGACCGCATTCACATTTATTAAATTAGGGAGTCTCAGACCTTAATCCAGATGAATAGAGCAAGTTAACACATAAGACTTTTCTCGTGGAAAAGCTCTGTGACTCTACGGAGGTTCCATGAAGGTTTGGACCATGTCTACCTCTCCTCCAACGTACTCCCATTCCTCGGCCCCGGTAGGATAGGACAGTTGTAAGAAACATTTGTTGCGTCAAGACGAGGGAAGGGATGGAGTCATGCTTACCCACGGAGGCCAGGTTCTTGCAGGTCTCCAGCATCACATCTCTGTAGAGGTTCCTCTGACTGCTATCCAGCAAAGCCCACTCTTCCGGGGTGAAGTTCACAGCCACATCCACAAAGACCACAGAGTCCTGAAACATACCACACACTCTGTTGCAGCAAAGCTCCATCATCACCTACGTGTGCGGGAGGATAAAGGGTGACAGGCGGGGAGCTGCACTCCATTCCTAGGACCGTGAGTCACACGTGAGTAGGAAGTGACAACACCCAGGCAGACCCACTGCACTGCGCACAGTGACGGGAAGGGCTGGGACTTGAAGCAGAGGGCGATGACAAGAGCTGCCATAGACTTGCACACACCCAACTTACTGGGTTATTTCTACTGGGACACACCTGAGCAGACCAGTTCCGTACAGACTGAAAAGTGAGATATGCACTCGGACAGCACACAAATCGGGAGGACACACGCTTGGCTTGCTCTAAGACGATTATGCCTCGTCAGCTCCAAGAACTGCGACCAGAATGTCAGGATGCTGTGGACACTCAGATTCCAGGGCTGCTTGATGGGAGCAGCTCTCGCCCTGGAAGGAACAAGGGCACGAAGCCTGGTGGAGTCCCCTCTCTTCCGACAGGCAGACACGACCCTTTCCCCGGATTAGTTGGACTCTGGGCACGGACACAGGCCAGGGCCCGGGCGCCTGGCACACCTGGTGTGTAAGACAAGTTCTGGTTCCTGAAGAAACTCAGAAGTCAGCAGGGCCTCTGAAATATATAACCCAGTACCCAGAATTCAAGCAAAAGGGCACCAGAAAGAAAAGTTCCCCGAGAGATTGATCCTAAAAGAGCAAGAGGTGACTTTAACAGAGAGGGAAAAAAACAAAACAAAACACATAATATCTTTTGAGCAAAATCAGAGGACACTGCATCATTGAAATAAAGAGCAGACAACTATGATAAAAATAATCAGAAGTTGCAAAACAAAAGACACGTCCCCAAAACCTAAGGACACAGAACCCCAGCTACATCAGCTACAACAAAGGCAACACCCCTTCGTCTGGGGCTGCAACATGGGTTTGCTAGTCACACAGCTGATACGAGGTTTGTGATCTAAACAGGTTTTTAAAAACTCATGTAACAACAATAAAAAAAGACAGTATAAAGACAAATAATACAACTAAACAATGGACAAAGAACGCGAGTACACATTTCCCCAGGAAGATACACAATGGCCAAAAAGCATATGAAATGATGCTCGATGTCACCAATCATCTGGGATCCATCCACAAAATTTAATTGTGCACAGACACGTCTAACCTACTCTATGAGGCCAGTTTATGGTGATACCAAAACCAGTCATATATAAAATGGATTCTACAACGTGACCAAGCGGGATTTATCTGGGAATAAAATGGTTGGTTCAGCAAGCAAAATAGCAGTCATAAACTTCATGAACAGGAGAGAAACAAAAACCCCATGATCACTTACACACAGAAGAGGTATCTCCTTGAACCCACCGCCCTCTCTTGACAAAAATACTCAGCCAACTAGGAACAGAAAGGAACTTCCTCATCCCGGAAAAGGGGCGGCGGGGAAAAGTCCACACCTAACATTTGCGCACCCAGACACTTCTCCCAAGAACATATGCAAATGGCCAGTGGGTCGATGAAAAGATGCTAGACATTCGTCACGCGGGACACGCGCCTCGAACTACCAGCAGAGGCCCCTTCGCACCCACCACACTGGCTATAAAGACGCCCCGGGAAGCGCTGGCGAGGACGTGAGCAGGGCGCATTCTCCTTCATTCATCCTGCTGCGGATGTAAGAGGGGGCGGCCGCCTTGGAAGAGTCTGGTGGACCCCCAACACGAGCAACGTGGAGTTCCCACCCAACACGGCAGGTCCGCTCCTCGTATCCACCTGCCCCAGACCCGGGAGGACGAGCGCCATCACACACACGCGTGCGCACGCGCTCTGCTCTCCGCGGCACGACTCCCGATCGCCAGCGATGAAAACCACCCAGAAGCCGGGCACCCCTTCCAGGCCGAGTAAAGGCGACACGACTGAAGTGCAGTCAGGAGTCCACAGGGGAAGCTCCCCAACCTGCCGCTCAGGGCCAAGGGCAGACACAACACGGAGAGACGCACCCGCACACCCATAATGCATCACTGCTCATGCAGGAGGAAGGAAGATGATTTCCTCTGGTGGCAACAGCCCAGCCAATGAGAGCCGGTCACAGCCCAGCCAATGAGAGACAGTCACAACCCAGCCAATGAGGGACAACCACGGCTCAGCCAATGAGAGCGAGCCAGGGCTCAGCCAGTGAGAGAGTCACATGTCAGCCAATGAGAGACGACCACAGTCCAGCCAACTAAAAGCCGCTACACCTGGATTCTCCCAGTTTGCTCCAATGGACTTCTAGCTTGGCACAGCCCCTCCCAACGCCCCCTTCTCTTCTAGAAAAGAGCGTTCCTCCCTTTGTTCCTCCCTTTCTCATTCAGACTTGTCTGTGGTTTTCCTGAGGCTAACCTGTCCCAAATTGTAATTCTCTGCTATACCCAGAGACACCCACTTGTTCCTGGAAAAATAACTGACTTCTGTTTTGCCTTTTTTTTTTTTTTTTTTTTTTTTTTGAGAGAGAGAGAGAAAGAGAGCGACCAGGAGCAGGGGACGGGCAGAGAGAGGGAGAGAGAGAGAATCCCAAGCAGGCTCTGCACTGTCAGCACAGAGCCCAACCGGGGGCTTGAACCCATGAACCATGAGAACATGACCTGCCCTGAAATCAAGAGTACCATCATCAACCAACTAAGCCACCCAGACACCCCAAGAACAATACTTCCGGGAGGCCAACAGGACTCCGGGTCTGCTCCACAGGGAGAACTTTCTCCCCGGGGTTGGAACAAGTGCCAATAAACAGTTCAGTGGGCCGCCTTCAGACCCGGGGTCCCGGATTAGGACAAACCATAGAGTTATGCTACTTTTCTTCCATATTTTATTGCCGGTGACTCGTGTGATTCATACAAGTACACGCTCTGCAAGGCTGACACTGCTGATGAACACGGCCTAGACGACAAGTGTCTGACGGCATCTCCCTCCGAACCGTCCCTGTTACTCAGCTGTGGCCTCGACTGGTTTCCGCTGCTCTGCTCGTTCCCTCCAACACGAGCCACGCCAAGCGGGAGACGTCCTTCCTGGCGCTGAGGGACAAATCCACTAAATACAGCAAACCCGCCTCTCACTCCCAGATGCTTCTCAGGAAACACTGAGGTCACACAGAGGAAATGTAGAAATTCGCACACGGAAAGCTCCTTAGGGACGGAGTGGGGGGCCGGCAGGGGGCGCCCTCGCGTCCTGCCCCGTCCTCACAGGGGGCCCCAGCCTCAAGCCCAGCACCCTGCAAGCTCAGCCTGCCTCAGCCGGGACGCCACCTCCCCACCCCCACCCTGCCAGTGCGGAGCCACTGTGCTTCCAGCTCTAGGTTCTTCCACATCCCGTGTTTCCATCCCGGCCCCTCCTGGCCTCTCTAGGAGAGCGTCCCTCTCCTCTGTTCTAGTAACTGCCTGTGGTCCTGTGGTATCTTACACGTCCAGAACTAAATCTCTGCTGTTCCGGAACAGCCTCAGTTTTGGGGGTAAAGTAACTGACAGTTTCAATTTACAAGTTACCAGTAACCAGAACACGTGGCAGCAACAGACAGACGGATAAACACCCTGATCGACAAAGAAATGCACAGACAGGCGCCCCTGACTTTAGCAAGTGGCATCAGCAGAGATGGGGACACTTGGACACATGGGGCCAGGGAAGGCTGGTTATCTAAGGGGTAAAAGGAATCCTAGGGAGCCTGGGTGGCTCAGTCAGCTAAGCCTCCGATTTGGGCTCAGGTCATGATCTAGCAGTTCGTGGGTTCGAGCCCCACGTCGGGCTCTGTGCTGACAGCTCGGAGCCTGGAGCCTGCTTCGGATTCTGCATCTCCCTCTCTCTGCCCCTCCCTTGCTCACACACTCTCTGTCTGTCTCTCAAAAAATTAAACAAACATTAAAAAAAAAAAAAAAAAAAGGAATCCTTTCCCTCGTCCACTTCATGGACAGTAACCAAGACCTGTGGATTTAACCGTCATGGGAACAAGTGGAACACACAGAAAGTTCCAGCACGTGTGATTATGACCTGAGTGAAGGAGGAGTTTTCTCACAGAACAAAAGAAGGTTGTCTGCACAGGAAGAGATGAGGAAGTTCAAGTCCACTGAAAATGTGCAGGGGGTGCCTCGGTGGCCCAGCCTGTTAAGCGTCCGGCTCAAGATTTCAGCTCAGATCATGATCTCAGGGTTGAGGAGATCGGGCCCGGCGTCGGGCTCTGTGCTAGGCCCGCTTGGGATTCCCTCTTTCCCTGCCCCCCCTTCCCTCATGCTCTTTCATTCTCAAAATAAATAAATAACCTTAAAAAAAAAGGGAAATGTGACAGGTCCATCCACGCAGGCAGCACAGAGAAATGACACACCCTGACCTGGACAAAACACAACACGTAGAAATGAAACAGACAAATGTCCACAGGCTGGGAAGGAAACAGAACATCAGGAAGCAGACACGTGAGTTACAGGTGACAACACGCTGGAAACGTTTCCACAGAAGAGGGAACCCACATGTGAGAAACGCTCAGCCCCGGGGGAATCAGATAAACCCATGTGTGACTTCCAGGAGATACGAGTCGCGCCCTCGAGCGGGACAACATAAAGCGGGTAACTCCCACTGCACTGATGGCTGACTCACACGCTGCATCCCCATCACTTAGTAAATTTTAACTTACCCTCAATCTACAATATGCAATTTTCCCCATCATGTAAAAATGGCGATGCATTTACACTTAGAGACATGAAGCCACAAGACAAGCAGGAACTTGAGACCTGGGTCTTTGCTTTGAGCTTCGAGCCCCCTGGGTCATCCGAATGACACAAAGACCCCCTCCCAGCATGGGAAGGAAAACGTGCAGAATCACTGCTTCTACGTGTGCTTGAGATGAAAGAAAGAAAGGAAGTTCTAGGGCACTCTCTGGTTTTAAATAAATGGAAACTGTTGATCCATTTCAGAGAACAGGTGCTTGTTAACTTTAGCCTCATGATAGCAAATCATAAGTCACAACTGAACACAACCCAGTTCAAGGAATTTCTGTGTATCTCAGACCACCATCAATTAACCAGAAGTGGGTCAGGATCACAGTTTTCCAGCTCTGGACCTGCATGGAACCATCACCAGCATTTGGATGAATCCTCTGATCCATGACTCCACCCACCTGCATGAAGGTGTGGAGCCCCCTGCAGATCCCCCCCAACCCTAATGGAGAAGGACAGTTCTGTCCTGAGACACTTTTCCCCAGGGGACGCTCTCTGGATAAAGGCCAGAGTAACCCGAGTCAGCAGGGACAGGAACAGGAACGACCTGACACATTTACCACCCTCTCCCCTGAAGGGGAAGAAAAGAGGCAGAAAGAACTCGGGCATTTTACACCTGCTCAACAAGAGGCTGGCAGAGGACCCGTGCTGAGCTGGACAGGGTGACAGGTCCTGCTCACAGGTGACAGGTGACATGCAGACGCCTACTTGAGCCCTGTGCTCCCTGGAAAACCTCAGTGGAAGGGAAAGGCACTCCCTCCCCCACCCTGTTGGGGTCTGGAAAACAGCAGGCTGCACGAGGGCCCCTCCCCCATCAGACCAGAAGACTCACAGGACGTCCCCCTGTTCACCCAGGACAGGGCCACGCGCAGACCCCCACACCCACACTTTGTGCCTCATCTGTGATCAGCTCAGCTGCTTGTCCCCGTGACCAAGGGGCACAAAATGCTGGCTGGTCCCGCTTTGCTTTGGCTTCTCTCCTTCCTCCAGACCCCTGAATGTGGGCTTGATCTTAGCCTGAGCCACACACAGCCCCTCCTGGGGCCAGGGGACAGGCTGGCCGCAGGGAACCCCAACGTCAGCACCACACCTGCTCATGCCTGGTTTCTTTCCTCCTCTCCTCCCTTCTACACGACTCTTGAGATACTCGCTGGTCTTAGGCTCACAGTGTCCTCCCTGTCGATGTAGCCCCCCGCCCTCCTGCACAGCCCTTGCCCCTAATGCAACAGCCCGCCCCCACCACCGACCTGACCTTAGTGCAACAGCCTCCCTAGCCCCCTGCACAGCCTCTGCCCCTAGTGCAACAGTCCTTCCCCCCTGCAGGGCCCCTGCCCCTAGTGCAACAGTCCCCTCCCCCACCTTTGCAATCATTTTTGTCAATACACGTCTCTCCTTACTCAGTTTGGATTTTTCCTTTGAACCTGGTTTGACCAACTGTCCACCACTGCCCCTTTCCTACCCAAACTTTACCCAGGCCACTGTCCTCCCCACAGGCCCCTGGCTGTGGGTGGCCCACACGCTGAACATCCACTGAGCTGAGGAACGAGGCCCGGGGGACCTGAGCCAATGAGGCCTTCCTCCACCGTAGGGGTGGGATCCTGACACTGGGCCTTCTTGCCCATCCCCCTCTTGCAGAACAGCCAAGGCCGGTTCTGTTTCACTGGAGGCTGAATCTCTGAGGATCCGAGGATCTCTGAGACGGGACCTGGTCCCTGTTGGAACTCCTTTGTAACAAAGTGTCCTCGACAAGCTCGAATTTGGATTTATCTCTCAGGTCCATCGTGAGTTCCCGGACTCCGATTCCCAGGTTTTACTGCCCCCGCACGTGGTGGTCCCCGCCTCCTTCCACCAGCCAGGACTCGGGTGGTCACATGGAAACCCGTGATTGTGACGGGACACGGGCACCCCACCCCATGGCCAAAGACAGAGACTTGGGTCAGGACCTGCGGAACCCACACGAGGAGAGGGGATAGGACGCCGGAACCCCACCCCGCGGCCCACAGATCTCTGGACGGGACCCCCGGGACCCCACGAGGAGAGGGGACAGGACAAAGGAACCTCACCCCGAGGCCCATGGCCGATCTAGGGTTAGGACCGCGGTCCACGGCGGAGATTCGGGTAGAGACTATGAGACCCACACGCGAGGATGGGAGAGAACGCCGGGATCCCATCCGAAGGCCCACAGGGGAAACTCGGGAGAGAACTCGCGGGGAACAGGGAAATAGGGGTCCGCGGTCGCTACAAACCGGTTCAGGCCGGTTGGAACCAGCCCCTCCGCGTCCCGGGCCAGGGACCGGCCACTCACCATCTCGCGGCCGCACACGCAGCTCTCCGGGCGTCCTCCTCTTGATCCCGCGACCCGGCGACTCCGCGGCCCTCACGTGCCCCTCCTCCAACCGAGGAGCTAGCGGACCGGAAAACTGGGTGAGCGCGGGACAAGCGCACACCAGCAGCCACGACTCAGAGCTCACACTCACCGAGCGGGATGGCATCACCCCATCCCCCACCCACCAGGGCCTGATTGGAGTGTTTCCGGACCCGGTAATATAAATGCACCGCGCTATGCGCCCCCAAGCACGGATTGGGCGTTGCTTCAGGCAATGCGACCTGATTGGATGCTGTTCCGAAGATAACTCCCCACCACCTCGATTGGACAGTTCTCCGAGACACCGCACAGCCGCACTGTGATAGGGCAGCCTGAGGCCCTTCACGTTCTGATTGGAGGGTGGTCCCGGCACCGCCCCTGTGGCGCCAGATTGGGCAGATCCCCCAGGCCCCGCCTCTTACGCCCTGAGTGACGGGCCGGCGGTACACACGTGTCTGATCCGCCCGCCCTAAGGTCGGCTCCGGCCGAACGCCCTCCCGGCCGCTGACCCGCCTGCCTCCTCCTTTGTCCCGGGAATCTGACTCGGTTTCTCCGCGGAGCCTCCCTTGTCCCGCGCCGGATCGGAACGAGACAGAGCAGAAGGGCCTGGTGACGGTTGTGTCTGCGGTCGACACGCGGGCGAGGTGACGGTGCCCCTGTCCCATGTTTAAGAACAGTTCAATGACCAGTGATGTCACGGAACAGAAGATAAGGTCTCCCAGCGTTTTGACCTGACTCTTGACACCGCAAGGCCCCGCTCCCACTTCTCTCTGTCCCCAGGTCAACCAAACATGCCCGTGCTCTCAGCCTCCGTGGGACATGGGACCCCTGGGCCCCAGCAGGACACAGCCACAGGTGTGAGATGTTATAGTACTCAGGTGTGCGTTATATTCTGCAAGGAAAATCACCGCAGTTTGTAGTCAGTTCCTGTGAATGTGGAATGTAAAAGCTCTATTTCCCTTCTGCATATGGTACACTGATGTGGCACAGCTCTGTGACCATACAAAAAACAGAGCACTGAGTTTTACTCTTAAAAGTGTGAGCCCCGGGAGCATGGGTGGCTCAGTCCATTAAGCATCTAACTCTTGGTTGGGGCTCAGGTCATGATCTCACCGTTTGTGGGTTCATGGGTTTGCACCCCTAATCCCGCTGGTACTCCCAGTTGGGATCCCTGCCAATGGCATGGTGCCTGCTTGGGATTCTCCCTCCCTCTCTCTGCCTCTTCCTAGCACTCTCTCTCTCAAAGAAAAACACTTAAATAAATTTTAATAAATAAAATAAAACTAAATAAAAATAAATCTTAAAAAAAGTGTGAGCTATGGTATGTGAATTACAGCTCCATTTTTTCAAACAGATTTAAAGTTCAAAACAGCCGGGCGCCCGGGTGGCTCAGTCGGTTAAGCGGCCGACTTTGGCTCAGGTCATGATCTCGCACTCTGTGAGTTCGAGCCCCACGTCGGGCTCTGTGCTGACAGCTCAGAGCCTGGAGCCTGTTTCAGATTCTGTGTCTCCCTCTCTCTCTGACCCTCCCCCGTTCATGCTCTGTCTCTCCCTGTCTCAAAAATAAATAAACGTTAAAAAAAAAATTAAAAAAAAAATAAAGTTCAAAACAGCCATGAAACCATGTCTCCTGGTCACAACATAGTTTATGTCTCTATGGATTTGTCTACTCTGCATTTTATATATGAGTATGTGTCCATGTGAGTCTGGTCTCTTTCACATAGGCTATTTTCTCTTTTTTAAATTTAAATCCAAATTAGTTAACATATAGTGTAATGATAATTACAGGAATAGAATTTAGTGATTAATCACTTACGTATAACACCTAGTGCTCATCCCAACAAGTGTCCTCATTACTGCCCCTCACCCCTTAGCCTTCCCCCAACCCAACAACCCTGTTTCTCCTCTGTAATTCAGAGTCTCTTAAGGTTTGCCTCCTGTTTTTATCTTATTTGTGCTTCCCTTCCTTTATGTTAATCTGTTTTGTATCTTAAATTCCATATATGAGTGAAATCATGTATTTGTTTTTCTCTGACTTATTTCGCTTAGCCTAACACTCTAGTTCCATCCACATTGTTGCAAATGGCAAGATTTCAGTATTTTTGATCTCCAAGTAATATTCCATTGTGTGTGTGTGTGTGTGTGTGTGTGTGTGTGTGTGTGTGTGTGTATCTTCTTTATCCATTCATCAGTCGATGGACATTTGGGATCTTTCCATACTTTGGCTATTGTTGATAGTGCTGCTATAATAAATCAGGGTGCCTGTGCTCCTTTGAATCGGCACTCCTGTATCCTTTAGATAAATATGTAGTAGGTGCAATCGCTGGGTCATAGGGTAGTTCTATTTTTAATCTTTTGAGGAACCTCCATATGTTTTCCAGAGTCACCGCACCAGTTTGCATTCCCACCAGCAGCGCAAAAGAGTTCCTCTCTCTCCGCATCCTTGCCAGTATCTGTTGTCGCCTGAGAAGTTAATTTTCACCATTCTGATACCAGTGAGGTGGTATCTCACTGTGGTTTTGATTTGTATTTCCCTGTTGATGAGTGATGTTGAGCATGTTTTCATGTGTTGGTTGGCCATCTAAATGTCTTCTTTGGAAGTGTCTACTCATGTCTTTTGCCCATTTCTTCCCTGGATTATTTCTTTTTTGGGTGTCGAGTTTGATAATTTCTTTATAGATTTTGGATACTAACCCTTTATCTGATATGTCATTTGCAAATAACTTCTCCCATTCTGTCAGTTGCCTTTTAGTTTTGCTGATGGTTTCCTTCGCTGTGCAGAAGCTTTTTATTTTGATGAGGTCCCAGTAGTTCAATTTTGCTTTTGTTTCCCTTGCCTCCAGAGACGTGTTGAGTAAGAAGTTGCTGTGTCCAAGGTCAAAGAGGTTTCGCCTGCTTTCTCCTTGATTTGATGGCTTCCTGGCTTATGTTTAGGTCTTTGATCCATTTTGAGTTTATTTTGGTGAATGGTGTAAGAAAGTGGCCCAGGTTCATTCTACATGCTGGTATCCAGTTTTCTCAACACCATTTGCTGAAGAGACTGTCTTTTTCCATTGGATATTCTTTCCTGCTTTGTCAAAGATCAGTTGGCCATATGTTTCTGGGTCCATTTCTGGGTTCTCTATTCTGTTCTGTTGATCTGTGTGTCTGTTTTGGGGCCAGTACCATACTGTCTTGATGATTACAGCTTTGTGATACAGATTGAAGAGCGGGATTGTGATGCCTCCAGCCTTGGTTTTCTTTTTCAGGATTGCTTTGGCTATTTGGGGTCTTTCCAGTTTCCGTACAAATTTTAGGATTTAGCTCTGTTAAGAATGCTGGTGCTATCTTGATAGGGATTGCACTGAATATGTAGATTGCTTTGGGTAGTTACTGACATTTTAACAATATTTTTCCAATCCATCAGCATGGAATGTTTTTCAGTTGTTTTGTGTCTTCTTCCAATTTCTTTCATAAACTTTCTTTTTTTAATTTTTAACATTCACTTATTTTTGAGAGAGGATGAGCATGGGAGGGGCAGAGAAAGAGGGAAACAGAGGATCCAAAGCAGGCTCTGTGCTGAGAGCAGAGAGCCTGATGTGGCAACTGAACTCACAAACCATGAGATCATGACCTGAGCCAAACTCAGACCCTTAACCTACTAAGCCACCCAGCTACCCCTATTTCACAAGCTTTCTAGAGTTTTCAGTGTATAGCTTTTTCACCTCTCTGGTTAGGTTTATTCCTAGGTATTTCATGGGTTTTGGTGCAATTGTGAATGGGATCAATTCCTTGATTTCTCTTTCTGTGGCTTCATTATTAGTGTATAGAAATGCAAACAATTTCTGCACATTGATTTTATATCCTGAAACTTTGCTGAGCTCATGTATCACTTCTAGCAGTGTTTTGCTGGAGTCTTTTGGGTTTTCCACATAGAATATCAGGTCTTCTGCAAACAGTGAAAGTTTGACTTCCTCCTTGCTGATTTGGATGCCTTCCATTTCTTTGTGCTGTCTGATTGCTGAGGCTAGGACTTCCAACACTATGTTGAATAATAGTGGTGAGAGTGGACATCCTTGTCATGTTCCTGACCTTAGGGGGAAAACTCTGTTTTTCCCCATTGAGGATGATATTAGCTGTGGGTCTTTCATATATGGCCTTTATGATCTTGAGGTATAATCCTTCTATCCCTACTTTCTTGAGGGATTTTATCAAGAAAGCATGCTGTATTTTGTCAAATGCTTTTTCAGCATCTATTGAGAGTATCATGTGGTTCTTAACCTTTCTTTTATTAATGTGATGTATCACATTGATTGTTTTGTGGATATTGAACCAGCCCTGCAACCCAGGTATAAATCCCACAGGGTCATGGTGAATAATTTTCTTAATGTATTGTTGGATCCGGTTGGCTAGTATCTTGTTGAGGATTTTTGCATCCATGTTCATCAGAGAAATTGGTCTGTGGTTCTCGTTTTTAGTGGAGTCTTTGTCTGGTTCTGGAATCAAGGTAATGCTGGCCTTGTAGAATGAGTTTGGAACTTTTCCTTCCATTTCTTTTTTTTTTTTTTTTTTTAAACATCTTCAAAAAAATTTTTTTAACGTTTATTTACTTTTGAGACAGAGAGAGACAACGCATGAATGGGGGAGGGGCAGAGAGAGAGGGAGACACAGAATCGGAAGCAGGCTCCAGGCTCTGAGCCATCGGCCCAGAGCCCGACGCGGGGCTCGAACTCATGGACTGTGAGATCGTGACCTGAGCTGAAGTCGGACGCTTAACCGACTGAGCCACCCAGGCGCCCCTGAAACATCTTCAAAAGAACAGGTGTTAACTCTCCTTAAGAGTGGTAGAATTGCCCTGGAAAGCCATCTGGCCCTCCACTCTTGTTTGTTGAAGGGTTTTTTGTGTTTTTTTAAATTTTTTTAATGTTTTTTATTTATTTTTGAAAGACAGACAGAGCATGAGCGGGGGAGGAGCAGGGAGAGAGGGAGACACAGAATTTGAAGCAGGCTCCAGGTTCTGAGCTGTCAGCACAGAGCCCGATGCGGGGCTCAAACTCACGAACCGTGAAATCATGACCTGAGCCGAAGTCGGACGTTTAACCGACTGAGCCACCCAGGCGCCCCAAAGGGTTTTCGATCACTGATTTAATTTCTTTACTGGTATGGGTCTGTTCAAATTTTCTATTTCTTCCTGTTTCAGTTTTGGTAGGTTATATGTTTCTAGGAATCTGTCCATTTCTTCCAGATTGCCCAATTTGTTGGCATATAATTGTTCATCATATTCTCTTACTATTGTTTGTATTTCTGCTGTGTTGGTTGTGATCTCTCCTCTTTTATTCATGATTTTATTTATTTGGGTCCTTTCTCTTTTCTTTTTAATCAACCTGACTAGGGCTTTATCAATTTTGTTAAGTCTTTCAAAGAACCAGCTCCTGGTTTCATTGATCTGTTCTACTGTTTTTTGTTTTGTTTGGTTTTGTTTTTATATGTATCATTGACTTCTGCTCTAATTTTCTATTATTTCCCTTTGTCTGCTGGTTTGGGGCTCTATTTGCTGTTCTTTTTCCAGCTCTTTTAGGTGTAAGGTTAGGTTGTGTATTTGAGACCTTTCTTCCTTGTTTAGGAAGGCCTGGGTTACTATATACTTCCCTCTTACGACCGCCTTTGCTACATCCCAGAGGTTTTGGGCTGTTGTGTTTTCATTTTCATTGGCTTCCATGTACTTTTTAGTTTCCTCTTTAATTTCTTGATTAACCCATTCATTCTTCAGTATGATTTTTTTTTATCTCCAAGTATTCATGGTCTTTCCAAATTTTTTATCGTGGTTGATTTTGAGTTTCATAGCACTGTGGTCTGAAAACATGCATGGTATGATCTCGATCTTTTTGTACTTGTTGAGGGCTGATTTGCGTCCCAGTACGGATCTATTGTGGAGAATGTTCCATGTGCACTCAAGAAGAATGTGAATTCTGCTGCTTTAGGATGAAATGTTCTGAATATATCTGTTAAGTCCATCTGATCCAGTGTGTCATTCAAAGCCATTGATTTTCTTCTTCGATACTCTGTCAATTGCTGTAACTGGGGTGTTGAAGTCCCCTACTATTATGGTATTATAATCAATGAGTTTCTTTATGTTTGTGATTAATTGATTTATATATTTGGGTGCTTCATGTTGGGGACATAAATATTTACAATTGTTAGATCATCTTGGTGGGTAGACCCCTTAATTATGATATGACACCTTTCTTCATCTTTTGTTACAGTCTTCATTTTAAAATCTAGTTTTTCTGATATAAGCATAGCTACTCCAGCTTTCTTTTGATGACCATGAGCATGATAGATGGTTCTCTATCCGCTCACTTTCATCTGCAGGTATCTTTAGGTCTAAAATGAGTCTCTTGTAAGCAGCATATAGATGAGTTTTGTTTTTTGGAGGTCTGGTTTGGTGGTTATGAACTCCTTTAGTTTCTGTCTGGAAAACTCTTTATCTCTCCTTCTATTTTGAATCTCTCCTTCTCCTTGCTGGAAAAAGAATTCTTGGCTGCTTATTTTCCCAATTCAGTATGTTGAATATATCTTGCCGCTCCTTTCTGGCCTGCCAAGTTTCTGTGGATAGGTCTACTGTGAACCTGATCTGTCTTCCCTTATAAGTTAAGGACTTTTTTTCCCCCTTGCTGCTTTCATAATTCTTTTCTTGTCTGTGTAATTTTGTGATTTTGACTATGATATGCCGTGGTGATGGCCGTTTTTTGTTGAACCAAATGAGTTCTCTGTGCTTCTTGGATTTTAATATCTGTGTCCTTCCCCAGATTAGGAACATTTTCTTACATAAACATTGCTCACATAAACCTTCTGCCCCTTTTTCTCTCTCTTCATCTTCTGGGACTCATATGATTCAGACGTCGTTCCTTTTTAATAAGTCACTGAGTTCTCTACGTCTTGTATCATGATCTTTTGCCTTTGTTTCCCTCTTTTTTCTGCTTCATTACTTTCCATAATTTTATCTTCTAAATCATTGACCCTGCTCTGCTTTGCCCATCCTTACCGTCATGGCATCTATTCAAGATTGCATCTCAGTAATAGCACTTTTAATTTCGTCCTGACTAGATTTTATTTCTTTTATCTCCACAGAAAGGGAGTCTATACTTTTTTCAACCCCAGCTAGTATTCTTATTAGCATGGTTCTAAATTCTAGTTCAGACATCTTTTTTTTTTTTAATGTTTATTTTTGAGAGACAGCGAGACATGGAGTGCAAGTGGAGGAGGGGCAGAGAGAGAGAGACAGAATCTGAAGCAGGCTCCAGGCTCTGAGCTGTCAGCACAGAACCCGACATGGGGCTCGAACTCACAAACTGTGAGATCATGACCTGAGCTGAAGTCAGACGCTTAACCGAATGAGCCACCTGGGCACCCCGTTCAGACATCTTGATTATGTCTGTGTTGATTAAGCCCCAGGCTGTCATTTCTTCCTGTTTTTTCTTTTGGGGTGAATTTCTCCCTGTTTCTGATTTTGGAGGAAGAAAAATTAATGAAATAAAACACTAAAATCAAAAAATTAAAAACAAAAGATCAAAGGAACCTAGATCCTAGGTGTGTTTTGGTCTGCTTGTGGAAGGAAGCTTGGTAGAATAGAGGGGGGACAAAATGGAAGGAAAAGTAAAAAAAAAAAAAAAAAAGAAAAATTTAAAAATTAAAAAAATAGGGGCGCCTGGGTGGCGCAGTCGGTTAAGCGTCCGACTTCAGCCAGGTCACGATCTCGCGGTCCGTGAGTTCGAGCCCCGCGTCAGGCTCTGGGCTGATGGCTCCGAGCCTGGAGCCTGTTTCTGATTCTGTGTCTCCCTCTCTCTCTGCCCCTCCCCCGTTCATGCTCTGTCTCTCTCTGTCCCAAAAATAAATACAAAAAAAACGTTGAAAAAAAAAATTAAAAAAATATATATATAATAAAATAGAACAAAATGAAATGAGATAGAACAAAAAAAGTTTTTAAGTACAAAACATACAAATAAGAATACATTTTTCTTTCTGTATCCAAGAATGAGGTAGAAAGAAAGAAGGAAAAAACAATTTAAGCAAAAACAGAAGTAAAGAAAATGAACAAATAAAGGAACCAGCCCACAGAATGAAACCAGAATGAAGTTACATCTAGTTTTCCCTAGAACTTGAACTGTGAATCCTTTTATAGTCGTACACTAAGCAGGTGGAGGGGCTTGTGCTGGTCTTCTAGGGGATGAGCATGGAGGGCACAGCCGCGCGGGGCTTGGTGTCAGGGCTCCATTCCCCAGTTGGTGGCGCTGCTTAGCTCACTAGGGTGGATCAGTGTGGCACGCATGTGCGTGGGCGGGAGAGGCGGAAATGGCTTCCCCCAGCTGCCTCCTCTCTGGGGCAGGAACTTCCTGCTCTCATGGACCGGCGATCAAGCACCCCTCCTTTGTCTCAGGCCGCTGTCCCCTCCGCACCTCTACCTGTCCACGTCCAAGCTGTCCGCCTGCCAGGCGGCAACTCCCTCCCGAGTTTTATCTTCGGATGGGGTTGTTTCAAAACCCCACGCTTCAGAGACCCTTGCAGCTTGGACCCGTGCCAACTCTCTGGGGGAGGGTCTCACTGAGCAAAGGCCCCAGAAAACGTTCGTGCGATTGCGCGGCAGCAGAGGTTCAGACTACGGCAAACCAGGCCCCGTGTTTCACCGCACTCTGGCATCTTTCTCCCAATACCAGCAAACGAGTCTGCCCTCCAGGGTCCACTGGGACCTTTGCCCATGGGGAGGCCGTATGGCCTCTACCAAATGCATTCCAGGCAGGGGAACCGCTTCTCCCCGTGTCGCCCACGGACCCCTCAGACCCCGCTGCCTGCTCCTGGGCATTCACCCTGCTTCCTCACCGGAGCACCGTCAGGCACCGAACTCAGGAACTTCAGGCTCCACTTCACTGTTTATACAAGCCTGGTGGTATTGAAACCCACTCCTTTCTCCCCATCGGTGGTTTTGGGGAACAGGTTTCTTGTTGAGTCCCCTGCCAGTGTTTTTCACTCTTTCTCTCTCCTTCACTCCAGCTACTTTCAGAGGAGTACTTTTCTTGCACTGCCGATGCACCCCACTCTCCCCCTTTCTTTCTCTCTTTGTCCTCTCTCCACAAAAACCGCTGCCTACCTTCCGCAGCTTTCCTCTCCCCCAGTTCACCTCTGGGCACCACGTACTTGCCAAGTTTTGTGGCTCGAGTTCTGCAGATTGTTGTGTTAATCCTCTGGTCGACCTCCTAGGTGTCCAAAGTCTTTTGGTGCTGATCTAGCTGCATTTCAGGGACGAGACACGCTCGGGGTCTCCGGGCTGCTCTGCCATCGTAACTCCCCCTTCAAGATTCACTCATTTTACAGCACGTGTCCGTGCCTCATTCCTTTCTGGGGCTGAATCACCTGCCTCCTGTGTCTATGCCGCACCCGGTTCATCCATCCACACACCGGGGGACACTTGGGACGTTTCCCTCTTTTGCAAGGTCTGCACAGTTTTGCACCTGGCATTCGTGTGCACACATCTGAGTGTTTCCGTTTACGTAGGACTGGAACACTTGGGTCACACTGCCATTCTGTGTTTCACTTCTTGAGGAACCACCAAACTTTCTTCCACGTCAGCTGCCCTGACACTCCCACCAGCCAAGCACACGGTTCCACTTTCTCCACATCCCGACTGCCGCTTGTTTTCTGGATTCTGGCTCCTAGCCGTTCTCGTGAATGGGAAGTGGTATTGTCTTGTGTTCTGTCTTGTGTTTCCCTTCAGTTAGTGACATTGAGGATTTTTGCACGTGTGTATTAGACATTTGTGTGTCATCCTAAACGAAATGTCTATGCAAGGTTTTGCTCGCTTTCTAACTGGGTCGAGTTTTTGTCATTCAGATATAAGCATTCTTTGTGTATTCTGGACGATAAAAATCTCATCATACATTTGATTTACAAACATGATCTTCCATTTCATGGGAGGCATTTCAATCTCTTGATGTTGACTTCTGATGTACAAAAGATTGTAATTTTGCTGAAGCCTAATTTCCCACTCTTTCTTGTGTTCAACCCACAACCAAGCCAGGAAATTCTGATGGCTCTAACTTCAAATACTATCTAGGCTTCAACCTCCACATCATAGCCACTGCTACCAACCCAGTGTGACCCACCACCTTGGCCGACATCACCTTCCTAGTGCCTGTTGTCATGGTAACAGAGGGGTCCTGTGCGGGTGCCTGATCAGCTCATCTTGAGGGTCCACGCCACCCACCACCAAAGTCCGTCTCCTTGGTCAGCCAGTGCATGTGACCCACCCTATCCTCTCCTCTCACGTCTGCTATTCCTCTCCCCCCTCACTCTGCTGGGGGCACAGTGGCCTCTGGTGTCCTTCGGACATCCAAGACTCCCTCCCTCCTGCAGAATGCCTTCATTATTTGGTGCAGCCATAACACAGAGACAGACATTTGTGGTGTCACAACTGAGGCTGATGGAAGCCTGAGATCAAGATGTCTTGCAAGGCTGGTTCCTTCTGGAGGCTCTGAAGGACAATCTGTCCTAGGCCTCCCTCCCAGCTTCTGGGGGTTGCCCACAACCCTTTGCATTCCTTGGCGGGTAGACACATCATGCCAATCCCTGCTTCTGTTTCACATGGTCAAGCCCTGTCTTCAGTGCAGGCCTCTGTGTCCCAATTTCCCAGTTTTATAAGGACACCCATCACTGGGTCAAGACCTACCCTGACCCAGTATGGCTTCCTCTTCATTACATGTGCGAACACCTTATGTCTAGAGAAGGCTGTAGTCGGAAGTCCATTTGACATGAAACTTGGGGGGTACGATACTGGACCCAGAGTATGTATATGCCTGCACTGCGTATATCTTATCATCAATTTCGGTATCAACTTGCAGTGTTATCTGAAATCCTTACTTTACTATTTTGGTTTCCTAGTCCTTCCAACCACATGCACAACATCTCTATGAAACATACATAAACATTCCAGATTATATACACATGTGTATTGCTGAGACACATTATATGAACTCTACATACATCTTCCTTCCATCCCTTCACTGTACTACAATACTACTATGCAAGGTCAATGAAATCTACATGTAGATAACTATGGTTCTGCTGAATTGTGTTATTTAATCGTGGGTAAGGCCAGCAGGCATATTTCCCAGAATCCCTGTCTTTATGATTCTAGGTGACAATTCACCAATGGTCAAATTGCATGAGTACTGGAAGCACAAACGAAGGGGTGCCTGGGTGGCTCAGTCGGTCAAGCATCCGACTTTGGTTCAGGTCATGATCTCAGTTTGTGAGTTCAAGCCCCACATCGGGTTCTCTGCTCTCAATGCAGAGCCTGCTTTGGGATCCTCTGTCCCCCTTTCTCTGCCCCTCCCCCACTCGCACTTTCCCTCAAAATAAACTTTAAAAAGGTACACACAAGTGAAGATGCCCTAGTCTAGAGTTGGGGTCACCACACAGACGGATCAATGCATAGGGGCTCGCGGCCCATCTTTCTGAGTACTAGCCTGTCATTCAACCATGTACCCTAACCAAACACCAAACTTTACTCTTCCATTTTCTTAGCAGCCCTGTGTTCCACTCATGATCTTCCCCATCATGGTACAGATTCTAGGGTCAGAAATCCATAGCTTTGGGTTTTCCAGCCAGTCACACCTTGTCCCCCAGGCCCCTAATTTAGGTTGTCACGTTTGTTGATTTTCTTTGGTGCTTTGACTCCCCTCTTTTCTAGATCATACCATATTTGTATAATAACATAGCATTTGTGGGTGCCAGGCTGGCTTGGTCGGTGATCAGTCTTGATCTCCAGTTAATGAGTTTAAGCCCCACATTGGCTGAAGAGGTTACTTGAAAAAAAAGAGGGGGGGGATTTCATTTGTATAGCAAATATCCGTCATCTCAATAATTTTAGGAGATCAGGGATCCCGATGCCAGGACAACAGATATAACAGCACAGCTAAAAGGCACATGGAATTTTGACCCTCTGCTGCTTTGTTGAGTGCATATTCTATCCTTCCGTGTGAGAAATTAGCACCTTCCGCATATCTCAGGGTAAATGTACGAGTTCTCCATTTACACAGAGCTGAATCCAAGTCATTGGTAAATGCTGACTTATTCTATTTACATGAGATTAAAACAATGTGCATTTAATTTTTCTAGTGTTTATTTACTTTTTGAGAGACAGAGACAGAGCATGAGTAGGGGAGGGGCAGAGAGAGAGGGAAACACAGAATCTGAAGCAGGCTCCAGGCTCTGAGCCATTAGCACAGAGACCGATGCGGGGCTCAAACTCATAGACCATGAGATCATGACCTAAGCCGAAGTTGGACGCTCAACCGACAGAGCCCCCCAGGTGCCCCCCCCCCCAATCTACATTTGTTTACTCAGATGATTCTACTTGTTTCCCAGGAAATCCTAAGTTGTGTTTAACTATCACTTGTATACTAACAAACCTAACTCTCTTTACAAGAGAGATTTTATCAAAATTTCCCTTTGCGCTTATGTAGTGTCAAGTCAGGCTTGCTATTTCTCATTTAGGACAATTCTTGGTTAATATTTTCATGCGTTCTTAGTCATGGTACCAGCTGCACAGGATTTTAGGGATGTTTTCTTTTGGGTCGATATTTTAAATTCTTATATACTTACGATTTTTGTCATTACCGTGATTGTAACACACTACTAAGACTAAGGCGATGACTTCATCAATGCCCTCCACTCAAAGACCACCAGGACCACACCTGTGGGCAGAGAGGATCACACTGCATCGGGACATTGGATGACCACAACTCATGAAGGTGGGCAGAGGTGTCGGTGTGAGGGACACACTGTGACATGTACCGCGTGGACGTGTTCTGACATGACGCATGCAGACGTGTGACAGATGATGGGGGCGTGTGGGAAGGGCTCCCTTATTCTGGACTAGATGCCGTCAGGAGGTACAGGTAAGTTTGTGATTGGAGATCTTCACACTTCTTGTCTAGAAAGCAGGCGGGATGCGGTGCAGCTCAAACTATGAATAAAGAGGCAGCACAGGGCGCCTGGGTGGCTCAGTCGGTTAAGCATCCTAGGTCATAATCTCCCAGTTCGTGAGTTCGAGCCCTGTGTCGGATCTGTGCTGACAGCTCAGAGCCTGGAGCCTGCTTCGGATTCTGTGTCTCCCTCCCTCTCTGCCCCTCCCCTGCTCATGCTCTCTCTCTCTCTCTCTCAAAAATAAAATAAACATCTTTTAAAAATTTAAAAAAAGAAAAGAGGCAGCAGGCACATCAGCAAGAAGCAGGGAATATGTGGGGAGCTGTGTGGACTGGACTCTATTTTTTAGCCTCTTTACACACATGACCGTATCGTGGTCTTCATGTGCCTTGACGCCTCACAGACAAGGGTGTGCCTCGTCCGAGGACAGGCGGGTGAAATGGTTTCTGCTCAGTGAATGTCACAGCCCGGTACCGAGCGCCGGGCCGGCTTCCGTGTCTGAGGCTATGACTGCCATTCTCACCGACTGTGTGAACACGGACGTGCTGCTAACTCATAACCGGCAGTGTGTTAAATGTCCTCCCGAAAGGAACCCTGTCAGCACATATAAATCTAGTTGCTGCTCAGCAAATTCTACAAGGTACATACTATTTTTATCTCCTCGTAGGAGGTAACTGAGGCCTGTAAGTGCAGGTGATTTTCCAAAAACCGCAAGAAAGGAAGCAACTCAGGATCAAGATGCAAATCCAGCCTTTCTTTCCCAGACTCTATACTCAGCGGCAGGGGCTGATTACTGACCCTACTTCAGGTGCCACACACCTGGCTCAAAGCACACCATCACATTCCATGCTGACCCAGGCACTGTAAGCACTTGCCCGCATGGCCTCGGGCTCACGGCCGCCCACCCTCCTGCTCGTGCTCACTCCCGCGGTGCTCCCCGGGGTCACCCCCTCATTACATGCACTGACCATCCCTCTCAGCCCTGAGTGTAATAAACTGTTGTCCTGGGGCTTCCTGTGCCCCCTCCTGTGACCATACGACACTGGCCAACCCCTAATGGCCACAGAACAGGTGCCCATTCACAAGCCTCTAAACGTGAACTCTGGGGCTGTCCCTGCAAAACTGCAGAGTCAGAATCAGAAAGGCACCAGAGAGAAAAGGAACACCACTTCACAAGGAAAACCTCACCTGGGTATTTGCAGACCGTGTTTGAAATCAGGGATTTCACAGTTATGCTAGGCACAAGCAAGAGTCCCACGGAAAATGTCACACACAGACTATTTCCCACCGTCGGCGCTGAAATCGCAACGTTGTTGTGATCCACACCTTCTGTGTTGTTAGGTCAGTGTGTTGTCGGCCGGTGACAAGGTCATACCGGGGGACTGAGGACAGCAGAGAGGAAAGCCCATTCCGACATTGGCTGGAATGACTACACATAAGTATTACTCTCTGAAGACACAGATATCTTTATTTTCCATTTATACTACCAACTTCCTGTACATTTCCTCTGCCATTTCCTTCCCCAAGTCCCCGTGGAACCGCTCCCCTTACACATCATCTCAGACGTGAAGCCCAACCAGCCCCACCCGAAATACCGCCAGACTCCCACCACGCCAGATCAGTTGCTACCTCTGTGTCAACCGGGGCAGATCAACAAAAGCATGAGTGGACTATTCTGCCTCCCCTGGGAATAATACAAGGAGACACCACTGGGTGAAGCATTACGAACCAATTACACATCGGTCCCAGTTAGAAGTGTCCTGTTCAGCACAATTCCCAGCAAGGAGTAAGGGAGGAAGGACACGTTTCCATTCTGGGGTCAGTTTTCCATTACCCCTCTGAGGTATGTGGACAGCACACACTGGGAAGCAGCATTGCCAGAAACTGTTAGTTTCCTCAAGGCAGTTCTGCCTGGAGCTCCGTGTAATAACGGATTCCCAGCGCAACTAAGACTCACAACAGCAACAACGCTGTTTTTTCTAGTTGTTGACAGACAAGAAGGGAAGATGAATGTGTTTGGGTCCCCTCCCACACTCTTGAGCTGCAAGACCATGACTCTGGGAGGAGGCCACTACATAAGCAATATTTGGATTTTCACCCATTAGGAGTTAAGTCACTGTAAAAAAAATTTTTTTAATATTTATTTATTTTTGAGAGAGAGAGACAGAGCCGAGGGGCAGAGAGAGAGGGAGACACAGATTCTGAAGCAGGTTCCAGGCTTTCAGCTGTCAACACAGAGCCTGGTGCAGGGCTCGAACCCAAAAACTGTGGGATCATGACCTGAGTCAAAGTCGGATGTTCAACTGACTGAGCCACCCAGGCACCCCATGAGTAAGTCATTTTACTGAGAAAATCATGACGGCTGTAGAGGAATTAAACAAATACAAACCAGAAGGAAAATGTCATAATGTTTATGTACTTAGCACTATCAACCAAAATATATATTTCAAAAAACTAACACAAGAACTTAATCTTCTAGAATGGGATATTGTAAACTAATTTCTCAGTTGTGAAACATAAAACATATAATCTTTTTTTAATTTTTTTTTAACGTTTATTTATTTTTGAGACAGAGAGAGACAGAGCATGAACAGGGGAGGGTCAGAGAGAGGGAGACACAGAATCTGAAACAGGCTCCAGGCTCTGAACTGTCAGCACAGAGCCCGACACGGGGCTCGAACTCACGGACCGCAAGATCATGACCTGAGCCGAAGTCGGCCGCTTAACCGACTGAGCCACCCAGGCGCCCCAAACATATAATCTTAAAGTGTGCAACAGATGTGGAGCGCCGGGGTGGCTCAGTCGGTTAAGCATCCAACTTCGGCTCAGGTCAAGATCTCGCGGTTTGTGAGTTCAAGCCCCATGTCGGGCTCTGTGCTGACACCTCAGGGCCTGGAGCCTGCTTCAGATTCTGTGTCTCCCTCTCTCTCTGCCCCTTCTCCACTCACTCTCTTTCTCTCTCAAAAATGAATAAACATTAAAAAGAATTATGCAATAGATTTGAAAACCTTGGTAATGAGACCTCTATGAAGCAATGTAGAAAACCATGTTTGACCAAAAAAAAACCAAAAAACAAAAAAACGCATTGTTTTGAATCACATATTAAAAATGACAGAATTAAACAGTGGGAAATCACACATAACAACAGACAGTCATTAAACATACTGGGTTTCTCTCTTAGCAGTCAGCTATAGGGGAAAACTCCCACAAACTGCCAAATACACTCACAGGTGCTAATTTCAATCATGGAAACATCCAGAAAGAAGAAATGCAGGGTCAGCACAGCCTCTCCACAACGCCACCAGGGACAGAGGTTTCCTGCATCTGTGGCTACAGCATTCGATCTGTCAGGGGGGAGGGAGGCAGGATACAGACCTACCCTGAGAGGGACAAGCTGCTTACCACAGAAATCATGTAAAGAAAAAGCATGGAGATGAAGGGGTCACAGGATAAGAGAGCTCGCTAAGCACGACAGCCTCAAGAGACGGCCTCACGGACACAAAGAGTCACAGGGCAACGTAAGGATCCGTGGGGACCGGGAAGCCAAGACGGTCTGTCACGGGACAGCTCGTGGAAGTCTCTGGAACATGCTAACAAGAACTAATGTCAAACTTTTCTTACACGGGGGCTGTTCCAGACGGTAGACCAGAAGCCAGGACAACACGCCGTGACTCGGGCCCACCTGGGTCCCCACGCGTCTGTCCCCTGGCGGCACGGAAGGATGGAGAATCACGGTTCCTCACTGCTGCTCTCCAAGCCCCACACAGCTCCTCTTCTCAGGGCCTTCCTCTCAGAGCCACACAGAGGAGGACCCTGGGACGTACGGCCTCCCGCCTCACAAGGCTCACAACGAAACCCAGCAGAACTAGCCGGACACTACCTTTCCACTTCAAGCCACAAGGTTTCTCTTCTTTTTTTTTTTTTTAAGTTTATGCATTTACTTTGAGAGAGAGAGCGAGAGAGCGCTATCAGCACAGAGCCTAACACAAGGCTCAATCCCACGAACCGCAAGCTCATGACCTGAGCCGAAATCAAGAGTGGTGCGCTTAACCCACTGAGCCACCCAGGCACCCGCAACAGTTACCCTTCGTAACTCAACAGGTCATGACTGATAAACAACCGAGACCAAAGGTGATGAGCGAAGGTCAAACTACAAACACAATCAGAGGAGACTGTCCTCCTCCAGTATCCTTGCGCGTTTACTAACGTCCATGGGGAACACAGGTGGGCACACGGCAGCACCAGCACACGTGGAGACACAACTTTCAATAATAAAGACCGCAAGGAGGGGCAGGGCGGAGTCGGGGAATTCTAGTCTCTGCACCAGAGGACGAGATACACGTACAGACCACTGATCGGCCCTGGGTCCAGAAGACATCGTCGTGGAAATGAGACACATTTTATAGAACTGTACAGTCTTTTCATGTCTGAGATAGCAAAATATATTTCATACAGAAACTGGGGGTGTTCAGGAATGTTTTATCTTGGGTGTTCATATCAGCAGCATGCAGTGGAAATAAATACAACAGAGACCCCTATTACAGACGAGGCACTTCTGAGGCACAAGCAAATTTGTAACAAAAACTGCCGTCCAGCCCTGACGTTTTATGTACAAAATAAATGAGGTGCTATGCCTGAAGGTTCTCCAACATTCTTTACACTCGTACATCACGTTTCTTGCCCATGTGTCTGACCGGACTTACAATAAGATACGAGGGAAAATCGCGTGGTTGTATATTCAGGGTTTCTCCCCAGTGTGCATCTTCACGTGCGCCCGCAGGTTTGTGGGGTACCTAAAGGCCTTCCCACAGTGCGGACATTCGTAGGGTCTCTCCCCCGTGTGTGTCCTCACGTGCGCCCGCAGGTTTGCGGGATACCTGAAGGCCTTCCCGCACTGCTGGCATTCGTAGGGTCTCTCCCCCGTGTGCGTCCTCACGTGGACCCGCAGGTTTGCGGGACACCTGTAGGCCTTCCCGCACTGCTGGCACTCGTACGGTCTCTCTCCCGTGTGCGTCCTCACGTGGGCGCGCAGGTTCACGGGATACCAGAAGGCCTTCCCACACTCCTTACACTCGTAGGGTTTCACTCCGTTGTGCTTCCTCGCATGTACTTGCAGGGAGGAGTGACAACTGAAGGCTTTCCCACAGTGCGGACACTCGTAAGGTCTCTCCTCCGTGTGGGTCTTGACGTGCGCCCGCAGGTTCGCGGGATACCAGAAGGCTTTGCCGCACTGCTGGCACTCGTAGGGCTTCTCTTCACGGTGCGTTCTCACGTGCTTCTGCAAGGACGAGGACCAACGGAAGGCCTTCCCGCACTGCGTACACTCGTAACGTTTCTCCAAACTGTGTGCTCTCACGTGACCTTGGAGGGAGGAGTGACGCGTGAAGGCTTTCCCACACTGCTGGCATTCAAAGGGTCTCTCCCCCGTGTGCGACCTCACGTGTTCCTGAAGCGACGTGGAACTACTGTACGCTTTCCCACACTCCTTACACACATAGGGTTTCACCCCACTGTGCATCCTCACGTGCCTCTGGAAGTATCGGGGGTGTCTGAAAGCCTTCCCACACTCCTTGCACTCATAGGGCCTCTCTTCGCTGTGCGTCCTCACGTGCTCCCGGAGGGATAAGGAACAACTATAGGCTTTCTCGCATAACGTACATTCATAGGGCTTCACCCCACTGTGCGTTCTCACGTGTCTTCGAAAGTATTTGGGACAACTGAAGGCTTTCCCACACTGCTGACACAGATAAGGTCTCTCTCCAGTGTGCGTCATCAGGTGTCCCTGCAGGGATGCAGGGTACTTGAATGTCTTGCCACACTCCTTACATTCATAGCGTTTCTCTCCAGTGTGTGATCTCGTGTGTTCTCGAAAATATGAGAGGCAACTGTAGGTTTTCCCACACTCCATACATTCATAGGGTCTCTCCCCAGTGTGAGTTCTCACATGACGTGTAAGGTAGGAGTGATACAAGAAGGTTTTCCCACACACGTCACACGCATGGACATTCTGTCCACAGGGACCTTGCACGTGACCCTGAAAGGAAGACGTGCAAGTGAAAGCTTTTCCACATTTCTTGCACTCTAGAGATATTTTACTACTGAGACTCTCCGCGTATGTGTCAGATGCTCTCCCAGCGTCCTGACCTTCATAGGGTTTCTCTACAAGGTCTGCGTCCACGTGGGTGCTGTGGCTCGAGACAGAGCTGCAGGCCGGGCCACACTCCTCACCAGGACTAGGTTTGAGTCCTGGGTGAGATCTTCGCAGTTTCTCAAGGAAGGAACCATCTGCGAAGGCTTCTCTACACTTAGCACATTCACAGGATTTGCCTCCAGTGGGATACCCCTCATGCACAGTAAGACTTGTAATCGGGTTCAGGGTTTCTCCACATTGATCTCCTTCAATACGTTCACAGACACTCTCCACCAAAGGACTTCTGTTCAAAATAGGAAGGCACACGGTTAGGGGATGACGCTTATAAGTGATCTCTTTATTAATGACCTATTGATGTTTGTTAATGATTATCGGATTACTAGTAGCCATTTTCAAGGAATGGGCACGTTGGTGGTACCGCCTATACTGCTGTAAAGTGGAAGAAGTTACGTGCTCAGGAGAAGGGCCCAGAAATGCCCTGTCAGGATTTCTTACATGTGGGTTCTCCCAATAAACATTTTGAACTCAATTATGTTTCTGATGATCAATATCTACATCACATTTATGAAGATATTATATTGTATAATTCCAACTACACAATTACGGGGCTAGGTTTATACTTTTTCTTTAATTCCAAGTTAGTCAATCAATCTGGGAAGATCCCCCTTTCTCCTACGGGGAGAGGCACTCACCTCAAACGCCTCTCCTGGGATTGGGACTGATCACCAATGTTATGAAACACCGGGTTTTCTCGAAAAAGAGCCCAGGGATCATTTCTTGTAAATCTTACTATTTTCTCTTCACTGGATAGTTCATTCTCCAAAATATTCAGCTGAGTCCTTGATCCACAAGTTTTAACTTGAGTGCAACAATCTGCAAGAATTGGGAGCATAATTTAAATTCTTGGGAATGATCTGATGTGTAAAGGTAAGAAAACAGACCATATGCAGATTTCTATTTATATACTGATCCCAAATGTGAATGAAGTTCATCAGAATGAATGGACAGGTGACCAAAGGAAAATTCTGAGGACGCTAGTGATTTGGGGCTTTGGCAATAATGGGAAAAGTGTCTACAATGGAAGCCCATTCACTTAGAAATACTTCAAAATAGATGGTGACTAACGTGGAAATAGGTATTATCAGAAAAGCAAAGTAGGGGGCGCCTGGGTGGCTCACTCGGTTGAGTGTCCGACTCTTCATTTCGGCTGAGGTCGTGATCTTGAGGTCCTGAGATTGAGCCCCGTGTTGGGTGCCTTGTTGAACCTGGAGCCTGCTGGGGATTCTCTCTCCCTCTGTCTCTCTGCCCCGCCCCCCCCCCCCCCCATGTTCACACTGTCTCTCTCAAAATAAACACATATTAAAAGGACAAAAAAGAAAAAAGAAAATTAAAGAAAAGAAGGAACTGGGCAAGATACACACATCCACACGCTACCTGTGTAAGAGGTTCACCACATGCATGAGGATGGGTGAAAAGTCCAACAGGAAAGCAGGTAAATGACAACGACCACCCTTCTCAAACAAAGACTGAGTCTTGTTTCTAATGGGTGTCTCCAAATGCCATTCTTTTCTCCAGAACCTGGTCCAAACGAGGGTTGCTGGACTGTTCCGAAGGCACAGAGGCCCTCAGTGAAGCCCGCCTGCACCGTCCCAGCTGCCATTGGGAGGGTGGGTGGTGTGTGTGGCTGCTGGTCCTGCCCCTGGAGGACAGCTCGGCAGGAGGGAGGATTTGAAGAGCAACAAGCAATCTGGAAGACGGGCTGTTTAATTTGGTCTTCAAAGTCACCGAAGATGACGAAGTGTGAGTTTAACTGCAGGATGATTACCATGAGACAGGTGTATTAACCAGTGTATCTTCCACAGAGCAGCACTCTCTGCCCCAGAGCAACACTGGAGACCATCCCCACACTGATAAAATTAGAGAGTCTCAGACTTTGATTAAGAGCAACAAAACTTTGTGTTCCTGGAAAAGGTATGTGACTCCAGGTAGGCTCCATGAAGGCTTGGACCGTGTCTGTCTCTTCTGCAACGCACTCCCATTCCTCGGCCCCAGCAAAATCGGACAATCGTAAGAAACATCTCTTCCCTAAAAGACTAGTGAAGGTATGGAGCCATCCTTACCCACGGCGGCCAGGTTCCTGCAGGTCTCCAGCATCACATCTCTGTAGAGCTTCCTCTGACCTCGATCCAACAAAGCCCACTCTTCCGGGGTGAAGTACACAGCCACATCCTCAAAGACCACAGAGGCCTGAAACATACCACACACTCTATTGCAGCAAAGTTCCATCATCACCCATGTGTGTGGGAGGATGAAGGGTGACAGGCGGGGAGCTGCACTCCATTTCTAGGACCCCTGAGTCACAACAGAGGGTGAGGACAACAGCTGACATGGACTTACACACACCCAATTTACTGGGTTATTTCTACGGAGACACATCTGAGCAGACCAGCACTGTACAGACTGAAAAGTGAAATATTCACTCGGACAGCACACAAATCGGAGGACACACGTTTGGCTTGCTCAAAGACGATTATGCCTCGTCAGCTCCAAGAACTGGGACCAGAATGTCAGGATGTTGTGGACACTTAGATTCCAGTGCCGCTCGATGTGAGGAGCTCTCGCCTTGGAAGGAACAAGTCAAGAAGCCTGGTGGCGTCCCCTCTCTTCCGACAGAGGCAGACATGACCCTTTCCGCGGATTAGATGGACTGTGGGCATGGGCAAAGGCCTGGGCCCGGGTGCCTGGCACACCTAGTGTGCAAAACGAGTTCTGGATGCTGAAGAAACTTGGGCGTAAGCAGGGCCTCTGACCCAGTGCCCAGAATTCAAGGAAAAGGGCACCAGAAGGAAGAGTCCCTGAAGGATTGATGGGGACAGATCCAGAGACAGCTTTAACAGAGAAAAAAAAAAAAACAAGGCTAATTCATAACTTTAGAGGAATAAGGGTTGACACCACGCTCATGAAACACAGAGTAAAAAAATTATTTTTTTAAAAATCAGAGATTGCTTAAGCAAAAACTATGTTCTCAAAACTTAATGAGAGAGAGAAAAAAAAAACCCCAACCATATCACCTAGAAGAAAGGAAATTCTACTTCAACTGTAGTTGTAACTGGGGTTTGCATATCACACACCTGTTAAGTCTTATATTTCAAACATTTCAAAAATGACAACCATAAAAAATAAGAAACAACAATATAAAGAAAAATAATATGATTAAATAATGGGTAAAGAAAGTGAGTGGACACTTCTCCAAAGATATACAAATGGAAAACAGGTCGATGAAAAGATGCTAGACATTCGTCACGCGGGACACGCACCTCGAACTACCAGCAGAGGCCCCTTCGCACCCACCACACTGGCTATAAAGACGCCCCGGGAAGCGCTGGCGAGGACGTGAGCAGGGCGCATTCTCCTTCATTCATCCTGCTGCGGATGTAAGAGGGGGCGGCCGCCTTGGAAGAGTCTGGTGGACCCCCAACACGAGCAACGTGGAGTTCCCACCCAACACGGCAGGTCCGCTCCTCGTATCCACCTGCCCCAGACCCGGGAGGACGAGCGCCATCACACACACGCGTGCGCACGCGCTCTGCTCTCCGCGGCACGACTCCCGATCGCCAGCGATGAAAACCACCCAGAAGCCGGGCACCCCTTCCAGGCCGAGTAAAGGCGACACGACTGAAGTGCAGTCAGGAGTCCACAGGGGAAGCTCCCCAACCTGCCGCTCAGGGCCAAAGGCAGACACAACACGGAGAGACGCACCAGCACACCCATAATGCATCACTGCTCATGCAGGAGGAAGGAAGATGATTTCCTGGGGTGGCAACAGCCCAGCCAATGAGAGACAATCATAGCCCAGCCAATGAGAGAGAGCCAGGGCTCAGCCAGTGAGAGCCACAACTCAGCCAATGAGAGACAGCCACAGCCCTGCCAATGCAGGATAGTAGCAGCCCAGCCAATGAGAGACAGTCACAACCCAGCCAATGAGAGACAGTCACAACCCAGCCAATGTGAGACAATCACGGCTCAGCCAATGAGAGAGAGCCAGGGCTCAGCCAGTGAGAGAGTCACATCTCAGCCAATGAGAGATGACCACAGTCCAGCCAATGAGAAGCCACTACACATGAAAACCCCAGTTTGCTCAAAAGGACTTCGTGTTTGGGACAGCCCCTCCCAACGGCCCCGTCTCCTCTACAAAAGAGTGTTCCTCCCTTTCTTTTCCAGATTTTCCTGTTCTTTTGCTGGGGCTTCACATGTCCCAAATCATAATTCTCTGCTATTCCCAGACAAGCCATTTTTGGGTTTATTTTTAAGGTCAACAGTGCATCACGATCAGCCTTGTTCATGACAATTAAAATCAACTCCAGTTCTCTTTAAAGAAAATTGTCCACCTGTAGATATAGAATCTACCCGGGTAGCATCTAAGTCTATGTTTATTAAAGGGCAGAGCCAGTTATCTTTCCCTTTTCACTAAGAGGACCGGGATAGAATGGTAAAATATGTCCACTGCAGATTTAGTTTGGCAAACGGCTCACACACATCCTAGATGAGTTACAAAAATACCACTAAAATTCTTTATTTTGATTTACTGGTTTATTTTTATTATTTAAAAAAAAATTTTTAATGTTTACTTATTTTTAAGACAGTGAGCATGAGCAGGGGAGGGGCAGAGAGAGAGAGGGAGACCCAAAATCCGAAGCAGGCTCCAGGCTCTGAGCTGTCAGCGCAGAGCCTGGTGCAGGGCTTGAACCCACGAACCATGAGATCATGACCTAAGCCAAAGTCAGACGCTTAACTGACTGAGCCACCCAGGCGCCCCATTATTTATTTTTTGAAGTAGAGTCCATGCCCAAGTGGGGCGTGAACTCATGACTCTGAGATCAAGAATAGCACGCTCTACCAACGAAGCCACCCAGGTGCCCCAAAACCACTAAAATTCTTGATTTTCCATTCTGGCAATGCAGGTTCCTAAATAAAACCAGAAACTAACTAGGTTCTCCTATTCTTGCAGAGGGCCAGGACACTGGAAAAAAGACCACTTGCTACCAGTTTAAGTGCTCCCATACCTGCATCCCTCCAGCCGGCCTTTCCAACGTCCTCCTTCCTCATCCCCAGTGACGGGGCTCTAGGGAACCACAGGGACTCTTCCCAGTCCTCCCTCATAAGCAGCTCAGAGAAACCATTCTCCACATCGGGAATGAATCTCTGTCCTTGTTGACCGGAGAGCTACATTCTCGGTGCCCAACCCCTTGCTGTAAAGTAGCTTCTGCCTGGAAGGACTAAAACAGTTCCAATGGGGGGGGGGGGGGGGGCGGGGGGGGGAGGCGGCATCTCTAGTGAACGTTAACAGGTTCCTGTCTCTGAACCCACTCCCCTTTGTCTAGACCCTTTGAGAGATAGTTCCTACACTCCTATTCGACAGAGGAAATAATTCCAGAATCTGAAAACAGTAATCGAAATAGCCAACCAAAGGAAATACATGGCCATTCCACATCGTTTATCTGCTCTATCTCGGACGCACCGTAATGGACCTGGGGTCACTGATCATTTGTCTCTGTTGGATTCCCTACCCTCCTCTTCCTGGGCAAAATCCTTAAGCGATATTGGCAGAATCCACAGTGTATCTCCCATCAAGATGAAAATAGATCTCTCAAAGGACCTCCTTGCAATTAATCAATACCTATAAATAAAGAAACTCTTGGGGCGCCTGGGTGGCTCTGCTGGTTAAGCGCCCGACTGGATTTCAGCTGAGGTCATGATCTCACAGTTCGTGAGTTCGCCCTCCACGTTGGGCTTCACCCTGACAGCGCGGAGCCTGCTTGGGATTCTCTCTCTCCTTCTCTCTCTACCCCTCCCCACCCTCCTCCCCTGTGCGCACATGTTCCCTCTCTCTCTTTCAAGATAAATAAACATTAAATTTTTTTTTTTATTAAAAGAAAAAAGCTCTTTAAGGCATCAGGCCCATAATAGAACATTACAAGCCTCAGAGGCCCATCATCCTCTACACTAATCCCTGTAATGGCCTGTTTTTACTGGTGTGAAAACCCCACGGCTGAAGACGGAGGTTTGTCTGGAACCTCTGAGCAACATATGCCATTGTTAACCCTTGGTACCCTGTGCTTCCTAACCCCCATAAACTACCGACCCAGTTCCTACTGTATGCAAATTCCAGGAGGAATACATGACTCCCAGTTTTTATCAATAGAATAAAAAATTTGGAGGTGCCTGGGTGGCTCAGTTAAGCGTCCGACTTCGGCTCAGGTCATGATCTCACGGTTCGTTGAGTTCAAGCCCCGCATTGGGGTCTGTGCTGACAGCTCAGAGCCCGGAGCTGGCTTCGGATTCTGTGTCTCTCTCTCTGTCTCTGTACCTACCCCACTTGTACTCTGTCTCTCAAAAATGAATTAATGTTAAAATTTTTTTTTTTTTTTTAATTTTTCCCTGAGTCTGAAAACTGCCAATATTCGATTAGCTACTTTCAGATCTAGGGTCCTGGTTCAGAACCATCATACAATTTGGAATTCCCACATCACTTCTGCCTTCCCAGTTGTTACGTGCCAAAACGTTATAAAAGTGACGTACCCACGAGGAGATAATCTCCAACGCTTACTATCTTCATAAATAGGGACTGGAGATGAGAAGTGCCTGACACTGCTCCCCTCTAATCTTTCTTGTTACTCAAATGTCACCTTAACGAGTTTCCAACTGCTATGTGGTTTCCCTATGACGTGGGACATGACGATCAGGAAAGATCCTTCGTGGCACCAAGGAACAAAACCACTAAATATGGAAAACTGCCTCTTAATGATGCATTTAAGAAAGGGTCTCTATCAAAAGGGGAAATTGTGAGAATTAATACAGGGAAACCTCGTGAAGAATGGAGTCAGGAGGCCAGCAGGTGGAGTTCTGACACCCTACCACTCATGGTCAACTGCAGACCCAACAACAAGAGGAGGACCCTGCGGTTACAAGTGGGCATCACTTTACTAGAGCAACAGGAGGAAGATTATTTCCCGGTGTGGTGACAGCCCAGCCAGTGAGAGAGTCACAGCCCAGCCAATGAGAAGCCGCAATACTTCCGCGTCCAGCTTGCTCCAATGGACTTTTTGTTTACGACGTCCCCCTGCCCAATTCCCAGTTTCCTCTATAAAAGAGCCTCCCCTCTCCTCTGCTCTCTGGCTTGCCTTTGGTCTCGTTGTAGCCTGCTTTTCCGAGTTGCAATTCTCACCTATTCCAGGATGAACCCATTTTTGCTGGTAAAATTAATGACAGTTTTACTTTGAAGGTCAGCAACCCATTTCAAAATGACCACCGTGTATTCAAACAATGGGATGTTATTCAGAAATGCGCACAACGAAATACTGATCCAGGTACTGATTCGCAAAATCAATGAACCTCGAGAACGTTAACAAACTTCACGAGGACACAGAGCAGGATATCATTTATACGGAAATGTACAGACTCAGCAAATCAATAGAGAGAAAGATTGAGAAACTGTCTAGAACCCAGGGCAGGGATACACTAGAATGGGGATGACCACCCACTGATGCAATTATCTTTATGGAATGATCAAAATGTTTTAAAATGAGAAAGTGAGAATGGTTGAACAGTTCTGTAACTGCAATAAATGCCACGGAATTTTTACTTTAAGCAGATAATCTTCATGGTACGGAACCTACACCTCCATGAAAGCTGTTTTTAAAAAGTCATAGGAGCTAAAAATATATCCTCCTTCATCTTTTGGCATTTGTAATCAAAAACAATAGAAATCGGGCAAATTAAAGGAAGTATGAAAAAGAAACAAAATTACAGTTTCGGAGATTAAGCAGATTGAGGAGACACTACAGGTGTTTTAGAACAGAAGGAAAGGAACGAATGTGAACCAACTGGTAACATACCTGAAATGATGCAAGGGAACAGAGCATCTGAGGATGTCCTTGGTCATTAAAGAAATGAATTCCGTAGATTCAACTACCCCCACACTCTACATGCAAACCTCAAACACTGCGTGAGCCAAGCACCAAGTATTTTAACATCTGTGATTCCCAACTGCAGAAAGGAATCACAGGGCATTACCAACACAGGAAAAGAATAACTTAAATAGTCTTAAACGCAACATGCATACAGGCTAATCCTTTTTTCTTAATTCTTTTTTAGTGTTTATGTTTTCATTTTTAAGAGAGAGTGCGAGCGGGGTAGGAGCAGAGAGAGAGGGAGACACAAAATCCGAAGCAGGTTCCAGGCTCCGAGCTGGCAGCACAGAGCCCGACGCGGGGCTCGAACTCGTGAACCGCAAGATCATGACCTGAGCTGAAGTCGGAGGCTTAGCCAAGTGAGCCTCCCAGGAGCCCCAGACTGAAGTCTTTTTAGAAGGAAACCTTATACATAAATGTAGAAATAACCTTTGACAGCAAAACCAAGTCTATTTTATTCCAGAAATGCAACACGGATTAAACACTGATTCTTCAAGAAGTACAACTTATGCCACTAATGGAAAAAAAGACAAACAAACCCCAGGCTTCCAATCCATACAGGCTGAGGACACGCCTGCCTCACGTCACCACACACGAGTGACGACTGGCTTACAAACCAGATGGAAACATGCACCGTCAGAAAACCATGGTGTCCACACTAAATCTAGAGCCGACTCCCTATTTGGTGGTGAAATGGGAGATCGGGAACAACTTGCTGAGGATGTATATGTACATGCCTGCGAGGGCTCGGCCAGCGCTGCAACCAAAAACAAGGAATTGGTGGGGGCGGCCGGCGGGGCTCAGTCGGTTAAGTGTCCGACCCTTGATTTCGGCTCAGGTCATGATCTCGCTGTTCATGGGTTGGATCCCCACGTTCAGGCTTTCTGCTGTCAGTGCGGAGCCTGCTTCGGATCCTCTGTCTCCCTCTCTCTCTCTGCCCCTCATGCTCTTTCTCTCAAAAATCAAACATTAAAAAAAAAAAAAATCTGCCAAATGCATGTGAGAAGAAGGGCTGGTTCCCATTTAAAACCTGTCCCCGCTGCACGTACCACCAGGATGGGAACGAAAGGTGCCTTCACAGGTTACTTTGCATGGTTGGAGACCAAGAGTTTAATAAATCCCTCTTTATCTCCTCCTCTGCACTTTTAGCTGTTAGATAAGTGAGGTTTTCTAAATTGATTCACATGAAACCACATTTCAAGCCTTATTTCTTGTCTGAGTCTTCTCAAGCATCCAAATGTGCTTCTCACCCTGAGCTACCGGTAATGATAGACGGAGAAATCTCTCTACTGCTCAAGTGCAGTACACGCTTGATGTTTTGTAATCGTTTAGAGAGCAAACTAACAATGTAGTTTCGCCTAAGGAGAATATTGTAACCGAAAAACATTTTTTCCTTTGCTCCTAACTCAAATGAGCGTGTAGCTCGCGCCCGAAAAGAATAGAAAGATGATCACAGAAACGGATTTTTAGTTTGCAGGAGGCAAACTCATAAAAAGAAATCTCAGGGTACAATGAGTCACTAGAAGCGAGCAGTTGAAAATTAAGTGTTAAAAATACTTTCTAACATTAGCCTTTATAACGGCTATTAAACTAATTTTCCTTAAGTCCTAAGATATGTCTCGTGAAGGGTATAAAGTAACTTAATGGAAAACCTACAAAACGTCATTCAGTGACACCACAACACAATGAAATAAATGAAGAGATGCTGTGTGTCTTCCAAAATGAGACCATAATATCAACTCTCCCAAAACATCAAGAGATTTAAAAAAAAAAAAAAAAAATCCCATTAAATCTGCAATCAGGTTTGTTTGTGGCTTTGTTATGGGATTTATTTCTGTTCTCTTTGAACTTAAGACTTTGTTTTAAGTCATCTCTCTGTCCAACGTGCAACTCCAACTTACAACCCCAAGATCAAGAGTCACATGCTCTACTGACTGAGCCAGTCAGGCGCCCCAAAGGACACTATTTCTCATATTGCAATGTAACACAGATTTCTCAGAATAGGGGAGATATGTTACAGAACTGGTGGGACTTTGCCCAATAGAAATCAGTTTTTAAAGTACGTGAATATGGGGCGCCTGGGTGGCTCAGTCGGTTAAGCGGCCGACTTCGGCTCAGGTCATGATCTCTCAGTCCCTGAGTTCGAGCCCCGCGTCGGGCTCTGTGCTGACAGCTCAGAGCCTGGAGCCTGTTTCAGATTCTGTGTCTCCCTCTCTCTCTCTGACCCTCTCCCGTTCATGCTCTGTCTCTCTGTCTCAAAAATAAATAAACGTTAAAAAAAAATAAAATAAATAAAATAAAATAAAGTACGTGAATATGAAAACATGAGAAAACTCTGTTTAGAATCGAGTGGGGAAACCAGCAGGGGAAGCTCTCAAGCTCTAAACCTCACCATCAAGAACAGGACTTTGCAAGTCTACATGAGGTATATTACTGTCCCAGGAGTAGGAAGGAAGGGTTTTCCTGCCCTGGCAACAGTCCAGCCAATGAGAGACAATCACAGTCCAGCCAATGAGAAGCCACTACACCTGGATTCCCGTAGTTTGCTCCAATCGTTGTTTAGTTTCCCACAGCCCCTCCCAATGCCCCCTCTCCTCTAGAAAAGAGCGTTCCTCCCTTTGTTCTTCCGTTTCTTCTCCAGACTTGCCTGTGGTTTTGCTGGGGCTGGCGTGTCCCAAATTATAATTCTCTGCTATTCCCAGGTAATCCCATTTTCGCTGAAAAATAACTGGCAGTTTTAATTTTTTTAATTTTTTTTTTTTTTGAGAGAGAGAGAGAGAGAGAGAGAGAGTGAGAGTGAGTATACGCAGGGGAGGGGGAAGAGAGAGGGAGACACAGAATCCAAAGCAGGCTCCAGGCTCTGAGCTGTCAGCACAGAGCCCAACAGGGTGCCAAACCCTTGAACCACGAGATCACGATCTGAGTTCAACAGACTGAGCCACCAAGGCACCCCTGACGGTTTCATTGTTAAGGTTAACGTTAGTGATCCCAGAGAAGACCCCAACCACTCCAGGCTGGCGAGCAAACAGGTGCAGGTCCCACAGAGCCCAATGAGCTCTCTGTTTTCTCCCCAACCCTGAAGCGGAGGTTAAGTTTTGTGCTGGGATCAGAGCCCCACTCCCTGGGTCTGCGCTCTCCTGTGTCTGTGCTCTCGGGGAATTATTCGGAACCTGTTTTAGGGGCTTGTCCTTTCTCAGAGAACTCATTTTTGTTCCGACTACTTTCCAGAACTGGACTGTTCCTCTTGGAACCATGCCTGTTGGAAATGCGCTGGCCCTTCGTCTGACTTCTTCTGGAACAAGGCTACTCCTGTAGAGACCAGTGTCTATAAACTTTTTTTCTGGTCTAGAAAAAACTACCAAGAAATGGATTCCAGTTATCAAAGCGCATGGAGGGGGGACCCAACTGGGACCCTGGCCAATCTTAGGTTTAAAAACCATGGTGTGTCCTTGTGCATTTCTAACAAAATGAGCAACTGAACAATATAATTTAGAACTACAAGGGCCTTTATGGGGAACTTTCGATCTCCCCAAACTTGTTTTATTGAATATTGTTAGGGGAAAAAATTAAAAATTAAGAAGAAAAGAAAGGAAAAGGAAAGGAAAGAAAAGAAAAGGAAGGAAAAAAAAAGAGAAAAGGAAAAGAAAAAAATTAGGAAGTCATGAATCCAGCAAACTGAATTTGATACAGATTTTATTCAGTACCTCGAGACTTGCAAATATTTTCAGGATCTAAGTGTACCTCTTTGCAAAAGACTATTTAAATTGAACCAAGGCAAACAACTGAAATATGACAAATGGCTTTCGAAGGGTCTTTCTCTCCTGCCCCGGCTTCACTCTACACCCAGGACCTGCCTCCAACCACTTCCCTCGACATGCTCTGAACTTCCCTTTTCTTCTGAACCTGCCCTTGATCCCTCCTTACCTCAACTTGTTAACCCAGCCTCTTTAAGGTAAAGCATCTCAAGATTTGAAACCCCATGTTTCTCATGTTCCCTGGACTAAGGCAGAAGTTTCCAGAAGTGCCCGGGAACCCCCATAAGCTCGCTGAAGAACATAACACAGCTATTCAACTTACCAACATGGTTTCCCAGATTTAGATCAATTAGTCCACATGCGTGTTGCTGGGGCCCAGGCCACACATGGGATGAAACTAACCCGAGAGAGATAGACGCCCATTTCTGGAAAGATGCTTATGACACTGGCTGGAAATCCCCGCCAAGCAATTAAGGTACCTTTTTTTTAAGTTTTTTTTTATTTGCAAGTAATCTCTACACCCAATGTGGGGGCTTGAACCTACAGCTCTGAAATCAAGAGTCACACACTCCAACAAGTGAACCAGCCAGGTGCCCCAACGGTAGCTTTTCCGAAGACTGGACGAACACAAAATTCAGGTTTCCACTCAAAAGCCTGATGAATCTGTACGTGGCTATTACAATGGACTCCAGCTGGTCTTTTTTTTTTTTTAATTAATTAATTAATTTTATTTTTAAATTTACACCCAAGTTAGTTACCATCTAGTGCTATAATGATTTCCAGAGCAGATTCCAGTGATTTATCCCCTACGTATATCACCCAGTGCTCATCCCAACAAGTGTCCTCCCTAATGCCCCTCGTCCATTTAGCCCATCCCGCCCACCCACAACTGCCCCAGCAACCCTCAGTTTGTTCTCTGTATTTAAGAGCCTCTTATGTTTTGTCCCCCCTTGCTTTTATATTATCTTTGCTTCCTTTCCCTTATGTTCATCTGTTTTGTAACTTTCATTCCTCATGAGTGAAGTCATATGATATCTGTCTTTCTCTGATTAATTTCGCTTAGCATAATACCCTCCAGTTCCATCCACGTAGTTGCAAATGGCAAGACTTCATTCTTTTTGATTGCCGACTAATACTCCATCGTGTATATATACCACATCTTTATCCATCTGTCCGTCGATGGACATTTGGGCTCTTTCCATACTTTGGCTCTTGTCGACAGTGCTGCTATCAACATGGGGGTGCATGTGCCCCTTTGAAACAGCACACCTGTATCCCCTGGATAAATACCTAGTAGTGCAATTGTTGGATCATAGGGCAGTGCTATTTTTAACTTTGAGGAACCTCCATACTGTTTGCCATAGTGGCCGCACCAGTTTGCGTTCCCACCAGCAGTGCAAAGGGTTCCTCTTCCTCCGCATCTTCGCCAACATCTGTTGTTGCCCGAGTTGTTTATTTTAGACTTCTGGTCTTTCTTCGCATGTGGAATCCACCAGGCAGCATTTAATGGGCTGGACTGGAATCTTTCTTTTTAGTTAAAAGCACCAGGATGGGCTGGGAAGCCTCGTCCCCTGCATATTTAGTTATTTTGACAAACTAGGCCACTGACACCCCACATGAAAGAAAGAGAGCTAAAATTCTTCATTTTCAGCTCGGGCAACTGAAGCCTTCTTCTAGAAGGGGCGCCTGGGTGGCTCAGTTGGTTGAGCATCCAGCTTCAGCTCAAGTCATAATTTCACGGTTTGTGGGTTTGAGCCCCGCGTCGGGTTCCGTGCTGACAGCTCAGAGCCTGGAGCCTGTTTCAGATTCTGTGTCTCCCTCTCTCTCTGCCCTCCCCCACTCACACTCTGTGTCTCTAAAAATAAACAAACATTTAAAAAAACCCCACCAAATACCTCCTAGTTTGCACTATTATTGCCAACATCCAGGACTTGTGAGGGAAGGTTATCAGCAGCCTGAATGCTCCAGGTGGGAGCCCTCCTCCCGGCCCCTCCCAAGCCCTCCTCATGCCCGACGGCTGGGCTCTAAGGACCACAGGGGCTCTGCCCCAAATTCCCTCCTGATCAGCTTGGAGAAACCACTCTCCAGATGGGGAGGCACTCTCTCTGTGCCGCCTGACACGGGACCTACACTGTGAAGCAGGTCCCGCCGCAGAGAGCTCACGGGGCTCCAACAGTGGGGTCTCTAATGAACCTGCACAGGTTCCTGCCTCTGAACCCGCCCCCTTGTGTCTAGTCCCGTGTGACAGACACACCATTTTCACGTTAGTTCCTCCACCTCTAGTCATTCACTGCACGGATCCTCAGAAGGGATCACGCTGGAATTTCATTCTCCCACAAAGGGGAAGTAATTCTAGAACTGGATGAAGGTACTCAAAATACCTAACCAGGAGATGAAATGCCCCTTGAACATCTTTTTTTTTTTTTTTTTTTTTTTTGGACAGGGGAGGAGCAGAGAGAGGGAGACACAGAATCCGAAGCAGGCCCCAAGCTCTGAGCTGTCAGCACAGAGCCCAACGCGGGGCTCGAACCCACAAACGGCGAGATCATAACCTGAGCTGAAGTTAGATGCTCAACCACTCAACTGACTGAGCCACCCACGCGCCCCTGAACATCTTTTATTTAACCCTTGGCACGCCGTCATTCCCAACCTCCAACACTACTGACATCCATTCCCACGGAAAGCAGCTTTTTGATATAACTACCCTATGCAGTGCATTTTCATGTTCCAGTAGGGATGACCCATGTGTCCGCTTTGATGTGAAAGGAATAGAAACACACCAGGGCACTCACGCCCAGGGCGGCACAGGCTTTCTTGCTTTTCTTGAATCTCAAAAGCTGGTCTGGATGATGGAAAACTGCTGAAGGCTCTGCTCTCTGATGACATGTAGACGGTTTGGGTCTCTGCTCCCCTTCTCAGACCGCTTCCCGGGAAGCCCGAATCCACCTGTTACCCCTTTTGGCCTTGAAAGGACAAAATGTCTCTAAAGAAATATTGCAGGTTGCTCAAACTCAGGATCGATACGTAGGGCGCCCGATCCTGGCCCCACGTGAAACCCCTTGTGACTGCTGAGCACGGACACGGCACCTTCCGACTCCCCGTGCAAACAGGAAGCGCCTCTCACTGACGCACAGGTTCCATGCTTTACTGACGACTCTTATTTACAAATGGAAAATGGCAAATATCGTGCTGGGGATGCGACTCCAAGTCCCTTGAGGTCACTGAGCAGCACTTTACCTTTGGGCTACTTCGGCTCAACATGCTGAACAACTGGCCCTTCCTCTGGCCTTGTACCTTCGCCAAGGGTAAAACCACAAATGTTTATAAGGCCGGTCGCCATGCCTGTAAGGGAGCTCATGACCTTGGACTATTATAGAGACAAGATGTCCTCACCCACATGGGAACCAATTAAAAATGGCTCCTCTGTCCCAATTTGATTAGATGCCCTACTTGAACTGACTTCTCTGGCATTACGAAGGGTCCTGGCTCCAGATTTGACTCCCTGGAGGCCAACAGAAGCCATTTTTGCTGACATTTTTTTCCAAACAAAAACTCGAAAACAAAAAATGAAAAGCAACTCAAGAAAACCGAGAGGCAAACCTCTGTCTTGGTCCAAAGGGATGTTCTTCCCAAATAATACTTTAGAGAATTGCTAAGAGATACCCAACAACCGGCCCCATGAAGGATAAGCAATATTGGAAATCTAGTCACTGTGACTTCAATAAAAAGGGACAACTCTGGTTTGGCCCAAATAACAATCTGGCCCTTCCAGAGATGCTACCACAGCCCAAACTCACCACTACACATGCGTGAAACCCCTGGCCCGAAACAACACAATATGTTCAATCCCAAGATTCATAAATGCACAGGAAGCGCCTACTCCCTGGTCCCACCTGTCCAAGTACAACCCAGGGACGTCTGTTAACACGAGCGGATTTCACACAGCTCCCTCTCTCACGGACATGAATACGGTTTAGGCATGGCTTACATGTTATGTCACTGGACAGAAGCCTTCTCTTGTAGATACCCCACTGCTTATCCTGTGGCTGCAGTGCTGTGAGAACCTACTGTCTCACCTGGGGAACACACCTCTCACTTCACAGGGATCCAGGAACCCAGCTTACCAGCCAGGTGCTTCGACAGGTCTGTTCTGTTCAGCCCGTTTTACACCTTCGCTGTGAGTACCGTGCCCCATACGCAGGCTCAGTTGAACACATTAATGGCACTGTTGACACTCAATGGACACACTGTGTAGAGACCCCCTGACACACACACACACACACGCGCGCGCGCGCGCACACACACACACACAACCACCATGTCCGAAAGCACTGAGGTTGGTCCTTCGAAATCTCACATCCACCCTCCAGGGCCTTCAGCCTCCCACCCTGATATATCACAGCACGTCCAGTGCAGTGACCCCTGCTCCTTTGACCCTCACGTAGAGGTCAACGTTGGAAAGGAGTGATCACCTGACAGTTTTATTTTTAAAGTCATCAGTAATTAGGGGCACGTGGGTGCCTCAGTCAGTTGAGCGTCCAACTTCAGCTCAGGCCATGGTCTCCCAGTTTGTGGGTTTGAGCCCCACATCGGGTCCTGAGCTGACAGTGCAGAGCCTGCTTCAGATTCTGTCTCCCTCTCTCTCTGCCCCTCCCCTGCACATGCACTCTCTCTAAAAAATAACAGTAAAAAAAATTTTCAAGTTATCGGTTATTAGAACACTTGGCATTAACAGGAAGAAAAACACCCTGATGGGCAAAGGGAATGTACAGATACGTGCCCCTGATTTATGCTGGTGGATATATACCCAGCAGGTGCCCTAGGACAGCAGCAGAGACAGGGACACTGGGACACACGGGGCCAGGGAAGACCGGTTTTCTAAAGGGTAAAGACAATCATCAGCGTCATGGACAGTAACTGAGTCCTGTGGATTTAACTGTCGTGGAAACGAGTGGAACACACAGAAAGTTCCAGCACGTATGATTATGACCTGAGCAACGGAGGAGTTTTCTCACAGAACAAAAGATGGTCATCTACACAGGAAAAGACCGGGAAGTTCAACTCTACTAACAACGCGAAGGGTGCATCCACGCAGACAACACAGAGAAATGATACACCCTGACCTGGAGAAAACACAGCAGGCAGAAATGAAACAGACAAATGTCCCCAGGAAGTGAAGGAAACAGATCATCAGGAAGAAGACACGTGAGTTACAGGAGACAACACGCTGGAAACGCTTCCATGGAAGAGGGAACCCCACACGTGACAAATGCTCAGCCCTGGAGGAATCAGATAAACCAACGTGCGACGTCCAGGAGACCCCGTGTCATACACTCGAGCTGGACGCCATGAAGTCTCAAGTGACGGGACCCAAAACCGACATGTGGTTCACACTCCGCACCCCGTTCCTGCTAACGTGTAACTTACGAGCTACAACATGCAATGTCCCCCCGGCGCAGAAGGACTTACGAGGCTTTCACCCTGGAGACAAGACCACACTGACGGCAACAGCAGAGCCCACAAAAGGAAAACATGAACTGGAGACCCCACGCCCCACCATCCCGGGACGGAGGGCTTCACCGGACACACTGAGCCGCAAGCACCCGCCCGAGAGACACAGACGAGCCCTGGGCAGCCACACATCACCGGTGGCACTGCTGACATTCCCCTCTCGCCCCACAACAGAGATCAGGTCGAGTGACGCCTGCTGGGGGGTGACGACACGGAAAGCTGCCAGCACAAAGAGGTATGGCCAAGGGACAAAAGTCCTAAGTGTCACCCACACTGGATGCCCAGGGCAGCGAGAGCCTCTCCAGGAACAACGGGCCGAGCACCAGAGCAGGAGCCGTTCAGATTGGTCACCCATGGCGCCCACACCACACATGACACCCCAGTGCAGAGGGTGACACCCAGTCCCCCCATGAGCGCCAAGCTCTCCCTGCTGACACCGGTCCTCTGGGATGGAAGGAGGGGACCAGAGACCCCTGGGAACTGAACTCTGAGCTCCACACGCCCTGAACCCCCTCCTCTGGGGCCACAATTCTCACCAGAGAGGAAACCCTCCCAGTTTAGGATCTGAACCCTACACGCTCTGTGTTCATGACCCTTCCAATGGCACTTGACCCCGAGGAGCCTTCCCTCAGTCTGACCTGCACAGACTTCCTGTTTCCACAGATCCCACTTAACCCCACAACCCCTTGGACGATGCCAACACCGGTCCTCGGGAGACACCCCAGGGCGGCCCCAGCCCCTTCCCCACTGGTCCCCATTGATCCTGGGGGCTGGAGGCCACCTGCAGGCAAGCGAGACCCTACCACACCTTCCCTCGCCTCCCACCAGGCCCACCTTTGGGGGTGGCCGGTCCCCAGCCCAGAGGAGGCCCCAGCTTCCAGCAACCCGGGTCATCCGAATGACACGGGGACCCCAAGCTGCTGTGTGGACAACCAGGTGCAGAATCACGGCTTCCACCCTGAGGTCAAGGCCACAGTGGGAGGGGTGGTCTAGGGCTCCTGTGTGGTTTCACAAGCATGGAAGCTGTTTATCCCTTTCAGAGAACGGGGACCTGGTACCGTTAGAATTGAACCCGTCTCAGTTCACAGAATTTGTGTGCGTCTCTGACACCGGCAATTCCCAGGGGACAGATCAGGAAGACAGTTTTCCACCTCTGGACCCTGCGTGGAACCGTCACCAGCATTTGGATGAATCCTCTGATCCATGACTCCACCCACCTGCATGAAGGTGTGGAGCCTCCTGCAGAACCGCCCCCCCCAACCCTCATGGAGAAGGACAGTTCTGTCCTGAGACACTTTTCCCCAGGGGACGCTCTCTGGATAAAGCCCCCAGTAACCCGAGTCAGCAGGGACAGGAACGACCTGACACACTTACTACCCTCTGCCCTGAAGGGGAAGAAAGGAGGCAGAAAGAACTCGCATTTTACACCTGCTCAACACAAGGCTGGCAGAGGACAGAGCCATCAGTGCTGAGCTGGACAGGGTGACAGGTCCTGCTCACAGGTGACATGCAGACGCCTACCTGAGCCCTGAGCTCCCAGGAAAACCTCAGTGGAAGGGAAAGGCACTCCCTCCCCCACCCTGTTGGGGTCTGGAAAACAGCAGGCTGCACGAGGGCCCCTCCCCCGTCAGACCAGGAGAAGGCTCACAGGACGTCCCCCTGTTCACCCACGACAGGGCCACGCACAGACCCCCACACCCACACTTTGTGCCTCATCTGTGAGCAGCTCAGCTGCTTGTCCCCGTGACCAAGGGGCACAAAATGCTGGCTGGTCCCACTTTGCTTTGGCTTCTCTCCTTCCTCCAGACCCCTGAACGTGGGCTTGCTCTCAGCCTGAGCCACACACAGCCCCTCCTGGGGACAGGGGGACAGGCTGGCCTCAGGGAACCACCACGTCAGCACCACACCTGCTCATGCTTGGTTTCTTTCCTCCTCTCCTTTTACACAACTCTTGAGACACTCACAGGTCTTATACTCAGTGTCCTCCCTGTCGACGTAGCCCCTGTCCATAATGCAACAGCCCCCCCCCAGCTCCCCCCCGCCCAGCCCTTGCCCCTAATGCAACAGCCCCCCAACTCCCTGCCCGGCCCCTGCCTCTAGTGCAACAGTCCCCTCCCTCCCAGCCTTTGCAATCATTCTTCTCAATACCGGTCTCTCCTCCTCAATTCGGATTCTTCATTTGACACTGGTCTGACCAACTGTCGGCCACCGCCCCTTTCCTACCCAGTTTATCCAGGCCACTGTCCTCCCCACAGGCCCCTGACATTGCCTCCCCATCGGCACGTGGACAGAACTAGCCCTGAGTTGCCCACCTGAGCAAAGAAACCTCTGAGCACAGGGAGCCCGTTCCCGTCCAAACACCTTTCGGTCACTGCTCCTCATACAGAAAGCCTGTTTCTGAGTATTGGAGGTGCTGGGGGTGGGGGGTGGGGGGTGGGGGGAGTCTCCGAACCCAGCGTCCTCTGCAGCGGTCTTCGGAATGTTACAAACAAGACACCAGAGCCAAAATGGAGTCCCTCATACTAAGCTCCTTGTCACCAGACCAAGAGTTAACTTAATTGCAGTTTCGGCCTCTCCCAGAAATGCAATCTTAAACCAGTCAATCAGGAACGACCTGGTCAGCCCTGGTGAGGTCGCCGGGCTGCTAGACCCCTGCCCTCCCGGAAGGAAAGGTGACCTCCCACCACCCATCCACTTTTTGTCTAACAGAACTTCCTGTCCCCACTCCTCCTGCCTGTGAGCCCTTCATTTTGCGCAGCTCCTCCGGGCTCCCTTGTATCCGCGAGATGGCATGCTGCCCGATTCATGAATCATTGAATAAAGCCAATTACTCAGCTGAATTTTGTTTTTTAGCAAGAACAAAGTCTCCTTAACCAAGTATGGATTTGATTTTATCTGTCAGGTGGGGGGCGGGGGTCTTCCACCTCGGCCACCCCCACTTGCCCCCGAGCCCTTGATCGCCGGCGCTGGGGTCCTCCCACCCTCGCTTCAGACCCCCGCCCAAGGACGACCCGGGTGGGGACCGGGAAGAGGAGGAAAGGGCAGGACGCTGCAGCCCCACTCCCGGCCGAGGGCACAGGCTCGGATTAGGACCCCCAGGGGCGGTGCCACCTGGGCCGGGGGCCCCCTCCAGCCGGTTCCGGCCGGTTCGAACCAGCCCCTCCGGGCTCCGCCCAAACCCGCGCACTCACCATCTCGCAGCCCGCTCCGGACTGTCCCGGCGTCCAGGCAAGCGGCTGTACGACACCGACCGCGACACCGAGCTAGACGCCGCGCGAGGCAGGTGCGCTCCGACGCAGGGCAGCAGGGCAGCGAGGGACTCGCCTCTGGAGCGCGCCCGCCCCCCGTCCTGATTGGACGGCGCTACGAGACCATGCGTCCTGATTGGCTCGTCTTCCGGACCCCGCCCCCTCAGAGACCGGGCCTGCGGTTGCCCACCCACAGTGCCTCCGCGCCTCCGCACCGCCCCTGCCCCCCCTGATTGGACAATCCTCCCAGACCCTGCCCCTTGCGCCCTGAGTGACAGGTCATTCGGACACACGTGTCTGGCCAGCGTGGGCTTAGAGCTGAGACCGCTCCCTGCGGTTGGACCTCCGGCGCCTGCAGCTCGGCCACCCATCCTGCCTGCGTCCTCCTCCTGGACCGTGAGATCCTGACTCAGTTTCCCTGCGGAGCGCCCCTTGTCGGGAGCTTGGACAGGAGGGGACAGACGGGAGGGGCTGGTGAGCCCTAGGGTCAAGGGTTGGCGCGGGGGCGAGGTGAAGAGCGGATCTGTGACTTTTGTTTAAGAACAAAGATCCTCCTGGCGCCTGGGTGGCTCCGTGGATTCAACCTCCGACTTGGGCTCAGGTCCTGATCTGGCTGTTCGTGAGTTCGAGTACCTTGTCGGGCTCAGTGTTGACAGCTCAGAGCCTGGAGCCTGCTTCAGATTCTGTGTCTGCCACTCTCTTTCCCTGCCTTGCTCAAGCTCTGTCTCTCTCTCTCAAAAATAAGCAAACATTTAAAATATATATATTAAAAAAGAACAAAGAGCCTCAACAGTAAGGGCAGAGCCAGGGTCCGTGGGTTTTGACCTGTGACCTTTCACGCTAGGAGGCCCCGCCTCCTCTCCCGTCCCCCACCTCTGGGACTTGAGGTCGGTCAACCTCACCCCTCAGCACAGCCACAGGGGTGGGATGTTGGCATTCTCAGACCTGCGTTTTACTCTTTTCAGCCAAAAAGCCCACAAGACTGTAAAGCAACCCAAAGCGTTTATTTGGGGTCTTAGGGATTACAATCCGGAGAGCCAGAGTCAAAATACAAAGCGTGCTCCAAAATGCTAACAAGGAGAGCAGGCTTATAAAGGCAAAAAATACAAGGTTACATAAGTTGTTTTGAAAGAATTATGATTGGTGCTGGCAGAGTTTAAACTGACTGTCTAATACACGATTGGCTACTTGGCTAACAGGCATTACATGATCTCTATTTCGGTCCCCAGTAGGAGGAAGTGTTCCAGGAGGAGGTGGAATTGCAATTGACAAAAGTCAAAAGTTCACGGTGTTCTGAAAATTGAAACAGGGGACGTGCGCAGTCCCTGCTTCCTGAATGTCCTTCCGACTGTATTTTGAGTGACTCTTTTAGGGCTATCTTCACTGAGTCGTCTTTCACACTCTGCAAGGAACTGTTTTTCAGATCTCTAGCGCATTTTGTAAAATTAAAGGCTACGATATCCTGAAGGCAATTGAATTCCTATTTTAACTGATTTAAAAGTAATAAAAGCCGAAAAAAATGAAATGAAATAAAAGCATCAAAAGCTGAAATAAATTTATGTTGGACCTGAAACACTAAATACATCAGCAGCATGTAATACGACTGCTCATTTCAAAAATACCCGCCCAGCGTTGGGTACAGAAGTGTAAACTCCAGCATCATCGACCCTGTTACTTACAAACATAATTATAAAAATTAATTTTCTCTGTTTTGCAAAAAGGTATTATTCACTTTCATAAAAATGAGTGTTCAGGGTGTTAAGAAATAAAATTCATCTCAGCACATCTGAATATGTAATTTGGCTTTATTTCACGATTCATGAATCAGACTACATCTCATCTTACAAAGGAGTTCTGAGGAACCACACAAAATAGAAGCCTTTCTTCAGAAGAAGGGGATGGGGAAAAGAAGTTTCTAGCAAAGGCTGGATTGTTTCAGGCAAGGTCACCTTCCTTTGGTGGAAAGTGTGTGTATCAGGCAGGTTATCTCACTGGTGCTGACCAGCAATTCCAGACTGACCGGTGAAGTTCACGTTCCTCAAGAGAGGCCAAAACTATAATTGGATTAGGTATTAAATCTCCCGGTGCTGATGTGGGACTTAGCACCAGTGACTCCATTTGAGATCTGCTGTTTCTTTTTTAAGAAGAGGAACATAGGGGCGCCTGGGTGGCTCAGTCGGTTAAGTGTCCGACTTCCACTCAGGTCATGATCTCGTGGTCCATGAGTTCGAGCCCCGCGTCGGGCTCTGTGCTGACAGCTCCGAGCCTGGACCCTGTTTCAGATTCTGTGTCTCCCTCTCTCTCTGACCCTCCCCCGTTCATGCTCTGTCTCTCTCGGTCTCAAAAATAAATAAACGTTAAAAAAAATTTTTTTTAAATAAAAAAAAGAAGAGGAACATAGGGGCGCCTGGGTGGCTCAGTCGGTTAAGTGTCCAACCTCAGTTCGGGTCATGAGTTTGAGGTTCATGAGTTTGAGCCCCGCATCGGGCTCCCTGTTGTCAACACAGAGCCTGCTTCGGATCCCCTGTCCTCCTCTCACTGCCCCTCCCCCGCTCTCTGTCTCAAAAATAAAAAAACATTAAACATTTTTTTTAAAGAAGAGGAACATATTTGAGAATAATTTCCTATGTAGAAAAGTGACTTCCAATTAAAAATAAATCCCTTTTGACTTACAAACTAAACATTTCTTTCTTGGTATGGATTAATAATAAATAAATGCCACATATAAAAAAATCCAGCCTGGGATTCAGAAATCCTTCGAAGACTCTCTGGTAGCATGTCCTTCAGCAACTCATTTCCTGTCCATCTGGTCAGTATTTATGCAAAAAGTAACAATTTCATATACCTATCTTGCTTTCTTTGTTACATAAAAAAGCAACATATTTATACGGCAATAGAATTTGATGTTTTGGTTCAATTAGAAATAAATCCCACGCAGGGCACCTGGGGGGCTCAGTGGATTAAGCGTCCAACTCTTGATCTCAGCTCAGGTCTTGATCTCAGGGTCACGAGTTCAGACCCCATGTTAGTCTCCGCCCTGGACACTGGGTTTATTTCCAAACTTTTGCTACTCAAATACCGCTCTCTGTTGGGAAAATATAACTGAAAACCAAACCTCCTGCCAACCCAGGAAACCCGTCACAAAGACTGAAGAGAAAGAGACCAGGAGAACGGTTTTATTTCTGAGTCAGCACTAAGCCAGAATGTGACCTGCATCTCGGGCAATCCTCTTGAGAACCTGGAAAGACAAAGAAATCTCTCCCCCTTACACAGCCAAGCACAGTCAAGCCATTCCATACACGTTCTCAGGATAAGTGATAACCAGTCCTCCCGTGGCCAATCCCAACAGCCTTTGTCATACAATCATGCATCCTCCACCCACCTGGTGACTCGGTGACCGTCCGTATTAGTTACTTGGCTTTGTGCAAAGGAAAAACAAGCTTCTCTTTATGACAGTCGGTAGTTTTGCAAGTGAGAGAAGCCCCCATGGAGAGACCGCTCTCTCTTTTGCTGATTGCATTTCAAAGTGAGCTCCCAGGAAAGAGTCCCGGTGGTAAAGCAGGCGAACGCTTTCCTTAGCTTTTACAGAGGTTTACGTACATTTCAAAGGAGAAGGGGTTTATAAACACAAGTTCTCTAAAGAAAATGCTCTAAGAAAAAAAGGAGGGAGCCATCTCTTTCCTCATTTTCAACAGGGAGAATGAAAGCTCTTACTCTCGGTTCCATTTGCCTGTAAACCAACTAAATTTCAAAGCACCGGGTATGAAAGGCTTGAGAACCTCTTCCAAACTAAGAGTGAAATCAAAGCTGGGGGATGGTCAGGGGCGCCTGGGTGACTCAGTCTGTTAAGCGTCTGACTCTGGCTCAGGTCATGATCTCTCACGGTTCATGAGTTCCGTCTGTCTCTGTGCTGACAGCTCGGAGCCTGGAGCTGCTTAGATTCTGTGTCTCCCTCTCTCTCTCTGCCCCTCCCCTGCTGACACTGCCTCTCTCTCTCTCTCTCTCTCTCTCTCTCTCTGTCTCCCAAAAATAAATAAACATTAAAAAAAAAATGGGAGATGGTCACATCATGTGGTAAAATAAATATTTGAAAACTGTGTATTATTTCATGCTTTAAAAATTATTTAGATTGGTATCGTGAAGTACACTGGACTGAGGAAAAAAACGCACTAAATGTTTTAATGTTAAGTTTAATCATTTTAACTAGGGCTGCCTGGGTAGTTCAGTCGGTTGAGCATCTTGACTCTTGACTTCGACTCAGGTCATGATCCCAGAGTCGTGGGATTGAGCCCCACTCAGGCTCTGCGCTGAGCGTGGAGCCTGCTTAGGATTCTCTGTCTCTCTCTGTCTCATTCTCTCTCTCTCTCTCTCTCTCTCTCTGTCCCTCTTCCCCACTCATGCTCTCTCTAAAATTAAATTAAAAACAATTTTAAGCAAAAAAGTATGTGAAGTTGAAAGAACAAATAATAAATGTGCTATAGCCTGGGCACCCACGGTCATGAACAAACTGGGCAGCTACTCATATCTTGGGGTGCCCACCACCTGACTCATCACCCTTCAGCCACTGGATAGAATCACTACCCTGAATTACGCCGCTGCTCTTCATCAATTCACCATCTATTATTTATGACTAAGCAGGGTTTGGTTTAATTCTGTCTCTTCTGGGGGCGCCTGGCTGGCTCAGTCATTAGAGCTGGCGACTCGTGATCTCAGGGTCGTGGGTTCAGGCCTGACGTTGGGCATAGAGCTTATTAAAAAAAAAAAAAAAAAAAAATCAGTCCTGGCTGTTTTGGAATGTAGGTTTTATTATTGTTCAGGTCTGATGAGGCCAGCAGGTTAGGAGACGAAGGGCACTGAAAAGGCTGTTTGAGACACAATTGACATAGGACATTGTATTACCTAACATTTAATAGCCGTGTACCCCGAGAGACCGTCACCACGCCGTCTGCTCACATCCGTCGCCACACAACGTTGTAATGGAAAGGTAATCTGTTACTCACAGCCCCGGAAGAGAGGGCATGCCACTCTGTGCCACGCAGGGCCACTCGGAGAAGAAACACCAAACGCCATGAGGAGAGGGATAAAGGGGGAAATGTAGCCAAGTGTTTATTGTGGTTCCATTGGGCGGAAATAGGCGAGGCAGGGATGCAGGCTCGGGCCAGGCTAGCTTGAGTGCAGCTACTCTGGGGTGTAGAGGCTACCCCTTCCTGCTTGGTACCTGGCCCTGGGGTGATTAGGGCAGGGGGGCAGTGGCCTGAGAGTGAAAGCCCCATAGAGGAGGGGACGGGGAGGTGGACTCTGAATTGGCTGATTTGCATATAAAAGTTGTGCTGTGGGCAAGCTGTTTCCTGTCTCTAGCGATTGGCAGCCTCTGTGGGGCCGTCCCTCCGGGGTCAGTGAGGCCCCAGATGTGACAGCATCAGAATACAAAAAAGGGGCGCCGGTCACGATCTCATGGGTCATGAGTTGGAGCCCTGCATCAGGCTCTGCACTATCAGTGAGGAGCCTGCTCCGGATTCTCTCGCGCGCTCTTTTTCTGTCCCTTCCCCCTTCAAAGTAAATAAAGTTTTAGAAAATATAGAAAGCAAAAAGGCACCAATGATTGGTGAGGATGTGGAGAAATGGGGGGTCCTTGTGCACGGCTGGTGGGAACAAAAACAGGGCAGCCGCTTTGGAAATGTTTGGTGGTGCCTCAAAAAGTTAAACATAGGGGCGCCTGGGTGGCTCAGTCGGTTAAGCGTCCAACTTCGGCTCAGGTCACGATCTCACTGTCCGTGGGTTCAAGCCCCCCCCCCCGTCGGGCTCTGTGCTGACTGCTCAGAGCCTGGAGCCTGTTTCAGATTCTGTGTCTCCCTCTCTCTCTGACCCTCCCCCGTTCATGCTCTGTCTCAAAAATAAAATAAAATGTTAAAAAAAATTAAAAAAAAAAAAGTTAAACATAAAATGACCATGTGACCCAGGAATTCCACTCATTGGTATATACCCACAGGATCTGGACACCGGTGTTCAAACAGATACTTGCACATCTGTGTTAATTGCAGTGTAATCCACAAGCTGAAGCTCAATGGAGGGACAAACGCAGGGTCTCCCTCCACGCAGGCGCACGTCCACAGATGAACGTGTCCACCGCGCACGCGCACGTCCATCAGGTGCATCCACCGCGCACACGCACGTCCGCAGAGGCCCGTGTCCACCGCGCACGCGCACGTCCGCGGAGGAACGTGTCCACCACGCACGCGCACATCCCTCAGCCAGAGCAGGAGCGAGGCGCCCACACCCGCCACCCCGCCGACGGGCCCCCGAAAACGCTCAGTGAGGGAACCAGACACGAGAGGCCACACGGGCTGTGAGTCCACGTGTGTGAAACGTCCAGAACAGGCCCATCCACGGACAGGGAGGGGTTTCGTGGGGGCCGGAAAGGGGGCAAAGGTGATGGCTGATGGGAACAGGGCTTCCTTTTGGTGTGATGGAATGTTCTGGAATTGATTGTGGCGATGGTTGTACGCACACCATGTGAATGTGCTAGAAACTACACTTGAGTGGGTGGAATACATGATATGTGATTTGTAGCTTAATAAAGAAGTTATTTAAGGAACAAAATGAGTCGGTGCTTCTCTCAGTGCAATGTGGAAGTTTATATCCTAGGATGGTGTGGTGTCGGGCCCCAGATTAGGGCTCAATATTATGTTCTGCCTTCATGCGGTAAAATCGGGCCTTGAATGGCCTGAGCACAAGTCCCCCAGCCCCCAACTCTGCTCCCACCGATAAAGGCCCCCAAAGCCCCCCTCCGGGGGGCCTGCCATGGCTGTCACTTACCCCCCCCCCCCCCCCCCGCAGCCTCGGAATCAGTCCAACAAGACAATCACATCCTCCCCCAGGACCAGGACCACCACCACCCCGCATCCCTGCAAAGCCTGCCTCCCGCAGCCCCTGTGCCTCACTCCGTCCCTGAGCGTGCCCCCTGAGTGGCCCTGCTTGGCCTGTGGTGTCCTGCTCCCCCAGGCTGTGAGCCATCTGATAAACCTCCCGGGGTCACATCTGCTCAGTGTTGCGTGTCACGTGTTGGTTGTCCCCGTAACCTTGAGGTGGGGGTCCCTCACTCACCAATGGGTCAGAGGCAGATGATTAAAACAGATAGTGTCTCGGGGTGTCTAGGTGGCTCAGTCAGTTGAACATCTGACTCTATTTCAACTCAGGTCATGGGCTCAGGGTGTGTGGGATCGAGCCCCAGGTCTGGCCCTGCGCTGACGGGGTGCAGCCTGTTTGGAATTCTCTCTGCCCCTCCCCTCCCCGAAATAAATCAACATTAAAAAAAAGAAAAGAAAAAACAGATGGTGTCTCACATGGCAAGGTATGTGATGTCTGTTTATTCCCTTGGACCAGCTGACTCTGTCCATAAGAATGGATGAGACGATTCTTGGTCACCACTGTGCCCTCGGCACAGAGTGGACTCAATGCACGAGAGGGAGAGAAAGTGGAAAACATTGTGGGGCGCCTGGTGGCTCAGTCAGTTAAGTGTCTGACTCCAGCTCAGGTCATGATCTTGTGGTTTACGGGTTCCAGCCCCGTGTCAGGCTCTGTGCTGACAGCTCGGAGCCTGGAGCCTGCTTCGGATTCTGTGTCTCCCTCTCTCTCTTTGTCCCTCCCCTGCCTGTGCATTCTCTCTCTCAAAAATAAATAAACATTAGGAAAAAAAAAAAAACAAAACATGAATCTTGTCTTCCCTGGACTAAGGCCAAATTCTAAGCCATAAAGCATTTCCTAAAGTGACCCAAGATCACCAGAGGTTTGGTGAAGGATTTAACAATTGTTCTTCAAACTTACCAACCTGGTTTCTCAGACTGATATCGACTAGTCCACAAGCATGTTGGTGAGGGCCAGGCTGCACACAGGATGAGGGAGGCCCACCAGACACTCCCCGAAATGGATTTAAATATTCGAACTCCTAAATTGGGCAAACGTTAGAACACTTGCTGGAAATCTCCAAGAAATGAAAGTAGCTTCTCCTAAGCCTGCTGATGGGAACAAAGCCCAGGCTTGCCCAGAACCTGCTCAAGATTATTACGAGCAACTCCAAATTGTCATCAAAGGGAATTCTGGCCTTTCCATAGACACCGAGGCCAGCCGGGTAGCGTTCAAATCTGTTTATTAAGGGGCTCAACTGGTATCTTTTTCTTTAGTTAAAAGGACCTCAGTGGGAAACTGTGTCCACTGCAGATTTCGTTAATCTGCAAACCAGCTTGCTTGCGCCATAGATGAGTCATCTAAGAATGCTAATTTCTTAATTCTCAACTCCAAAAGTCTAAACAAAATGAGTTATCTCCTAGTTTCTGCTGTTATCCTAGTATCTCCTATCCTGCTATTGCAAAGAGCCAAAGTCATTAAAGAAAAAAAAAAAGGTCACAAATGTAAGCACTCAGCAAACCTGCGTCCTGCCAGCTGGCCTTTCCAGAGTCCTTCCAATTCCCAAGTCCTCTCTGGTAAGCAGCTCAGAGAAACCACTCTCCACACTGGGAATGAATCTCTCTCTGTCCTTGTGGACCCTGGAACTACACTCATGGTGCCCAGCCCCCTGCTGTAATGCAGCCCCCGCCTGGAAGGACTAAAATAGTTCCGATAGCAGGGGGCCTCTAAAATATCGCAACAGGTTCCTGTCTGTCAGCCTATTCCTTTTGTCTATGTACTTTGAGAGATACTCTCTTCTCTTTCCTTCCTCCTCCTCTAGTCACGTATTAGGCTGAGATTTCTTAGAACAGGGTCATGACAGATTTCTTTCCTCCAAAAGGGGGACATAATTCTAAAATTTGACAGTACTGGGGCGCCTGGGTGGCTCAGTCGGTTGAGCGTCCGACCTCGGCTCAGGACATGATCTCACGGTCCGTGAGTTCGAGCCCCGTGTCGGGCTCTGTGCTGACAGCTCGGAGCCTGGAGCCTGTTTCCGATTCTGTGTCTGCTTCTGTCTCTGACCCTCCCCTGTTCATGCTCTGTCTCTCTCTGTCTCAAAAATAAATAAACATTGGGGCGCCTGGGTGGCGCAGTCGGTTAAGCGTCCGACTTCAGCCAGGTCACGATCTCGCGGTCTGTGAGTTCGAGCCCCGCGTCAGGCTCTGGGCTGATGGCTCGGAGCCTGTTTCCGATTCTGTGTCTCCCTCTCTCTGCCCCTCCCCCGTTCATGCTCTGTCTCTCTCTGTCCCAAAAATAAATAAAAAATAAATAAAAAATAAAAAAAAAATAAAAATAAAAAAAATAAAAAATAATAAATTTAAAAAAAAAAAATAATAAATAAATAAACATTAAAAAACATTAAAATTTGACACTAGTAACCAGATTAACCAGGGGCATGAAATGATCCTTGAACATCTTTTATCTACGTCATCTCTGACACACTAGAGTGGCATCTGGGGACACTGATCATTTGTCTCTCGACTGGATCACCTGCCATCCTCTTTCTGAGCAAAATCCTCAGTTGATATTGGCAGAAGCCACAGTGTACCTGCCATGAAGATTCATATAAATCCCTCAGAGCGCTGCCAGGAATTAATTCCCTTTAAATAAAGAAGCCCTTAAAGGCATCAAGCCCATAAAAGATTACAAGCCTGAGGCTTATGATCCCATCATACCTGCACCCGTCCGTGTAATACCCCCCTTTTACCTGTGAGAAAACCCAGTGCCCAGACGACGGAGGACTGTCCAGGACATGGTGATCACTGGCACCTGCTGTTCCCAACTCCCACACGCTGACATCCCTTCCCACTGAGAGCAAATTTTCAAGGAAATGAAACTGCACAGTGCACTTTTCCTACGGTAGTTTGTGAGGATGAACGCAGTTAACTCCGCTTGCATTTGAAAGGAACAGAAACACACCAGGGCACTCACGCCCAGGGCGGCACAGGCTTTCTTGCTTTTCTTGAATCTCAAAAGCTGGTCTGGATGATGGAAAATTGCTGAAGGCTCTGCTCTCTGATGACAGGTAGACGGTTTGGGTCTCTGCTCCCCTTCTCAGACCGCTTCCCGGGAAGCCCGAATCCACCTGTTACCCCTTTTGGCCTTGAAAGGACAAAATGATCGATACGTAGGGCGTCTGATCCGGGAATGAGCGTGACACCTGGACCCACGTGAAACCCCTCGTGACTGCTGAGCACGGACACAGCACCTTCCGACTCCCCGTGCGAACGGACAGGAAGTGCCTCTCACTGAGTTTCCATGGTTTACTGATGGTTCCTATTTACACATTGAAAATGCTAGGGGCACCTGGGTGGCTCAGTTGGTTAAGCATCTGAGTTCAGCTCAGCTCAGGATCTCCCAGTTCATGAGTTCGAGCCCCGCCTTGGGTGAGCTCGAGCCCTGCTTCTCCCTCTCTCCCTCTTTCTCTGCCCCTCACTCACTCACTTGCAAGCAAGCAATAGATAGAGAGATTGATAGATAGATGAAATGGCTCCCCTGTCCCAAATTTATTAGATGCCGTACTTGAACTGACTGCTCCGGCATTATGAAGGGTCCTGGTTCCAGATTTGACTCCCCGGAAGCCAACAGAAACCACCTCACTGACATTTTTAAAACACACACACAAAAATGAAACGCAGCTCAAGGAAACCAAGAGGCAAACTTCCGTCATAGTTCAAAGGGATGTTCTCCCAAATAATAACATGGAGAAATTGACCAGCGGTGCCCCCAAAATGGGCCCCAGAAATGCGAAAACATTATTGGAAATCTAATCACTGTGACTTCAATGAAGAGGGAGAACTTGGGGCACCTGGCGGGGGGCAGGGGGCTCAGTTGGTTAAGCGTCTGACTCTTCAGGTCACTGATCTCACGGTTCGTGAGTTCGAGCCCCACATCGGGCTCTGCGCTGACAGTATGGAGTCTGCTTGGGATTCTCTCTCCCCCTCTCTCTGCTCCTCCCCTGCTCATGCTCTGTCTGTCTCTCAAAATAAATAAATAAACTTAAAAAAAAAAAAAAAAAAAAGGTGGGAGAAGAACTCTGGATTGGACCAAAAACCAATCTGGCCCTACCAGACATGCAACAATATACACTACTCACCATTGAACATGCAATAAACCACTGGCCCAAAACAACGCGATATGTTCAATCACAAACACTAGTGGGGAAATATTAATAAAGCCACAGAAAGTGCCTGCTCCCTGGTCTTCCCCCCCCCCCCCCCCCCCACCGTCCAGGTCCAACCCAGGGAAGCCTGTTAGCACGAACGGATTTCACACAGCTCCCTCCCTCATGGACACGAATCCTCTCAGAGCCCGCACGCCCCACCGGAAGGCCAGCAACATCCCCATTTTGCAGATTAGAGACCAGCTCAGAGAGATCTGGCTGTTGGCCGGGCCAGGGTGGCAAATGAACTCACGAATGGGGTTCCGGAACCGCCTCCCCAGAAAACTCCCTCCCCATCCCAGACACCAGCCGGCTGGTGCCCGGGCCTTCGTCCGGTCGGCCTCTGGCTTGACCACGTGGCATCCCCCATCATGTGACGAGATGGTGCCCACCAGCCGGCATCACCGGGACCGGGGGCTCACCAAGGCTCCAATCAGCAGCTGCCACCTGGCGAGGTCACAGCCGGCTCACTGCTGGGCTGATCGGCCCATGGCCCCTCTGGGAAGTGTGGTTTCTGGAGTCCTGTCTGAACCACTAACACCGATCAGCGGCCATCAGCCGGGCACCAGCCTCTGCTCCTTCCCCATCCCAGGGAAGCAGGTTTAATGTGAAAGCCACTCCCCCTTGGAAACAGGGCACAGCCTCGGTAATGATTAGACACCACGGCGGAGCAGCGGTGACGAGGCCACGGGCGCGGGAGGGCTCGGTACATTTTCCTAATAAGCCGATGCAATTAGTCGGTTTCCACCACCAAAACAAAATACCAGGGGCAGAGCAGCTGAAACAACAGACACGTCCCGTCACGGCTCTGGAGGCTGGGAATCTGAGATCAAGGTGCGGGCAGGCCTGGTTTTCCAGAGGCTTCCCCCGGGGCTTGCAGTCACCCCTCTTGCCGTCTCTTCACGTGGTCCCCGTCTGTGCACGCGTGCCCGAGAGCCATGGCGTACCCTGATCTCTTTTTCTTACGAGGACACTGGCCAGACTGGATTACAGCCCACACCAACAGCCTCGCCTTAACCTTAATCACCTCCTCAAAGACCCTTTCTCCAAATAAGGCCGCTTTCTGAGGTCCCGGGGGTCACAGTTCAGCCAGTAAGTCCTGCAAAGGGGGAAACTGATTTTGACTCAAGATGGGGGTGGGGGGGTGGGGGGGTGGTGCTGGTAGGAGCGGCTGGCACAGCCCAGCAGGGAAGTGTGAATCCAGGCTGTGCCTCCCGGGGCCTCGGGTGCTGCTGGGTGGGAAATTGGCAGGTAGATTTTCCCCATCTGAGAAATGGGTACAGTCTCGGTCCTTTCTGGCAGCTGTAAGAGAATAAACAACAGACTCCGGGCTTGTAAACAACAGGCCTATCCCATGGTTCTGGGTGCTGGAAGTCCAAGATCAAGGCCCTGGTGAATTCGGTGTCTGGTGAGGGCCCAGTTCCTCGGTGCCCATCACATTGTGGCAGGAGGTGGGAGGGAGCCTTCCGGGGTCTCTCCTCAAGTGGTAATCCCACTCCTAGGGGCGCCAGCTCCTGACGCCATCACACGGGGGGTTAAGTTTCAACATAAGGGTGTGGGGAGACACAGACATTCAGACCCCAGCAGATACTAAGCGTGGATGTAAAAGAACCAAAGCAGTGGAGTTCATTTTTTTTTTTTTTTTAATTTGAGGAGAAAAGAGAAGG